>NC_141172.1:91275000-92525000 GCF_055505025.1 Bos grunniens
GGAAGAAGGTCCTTACAGTACATGGAATCTGCCAGCCCTTAATCTTTGACTTCTCAGCCTCCAGAACTGTGATAATTAAGTTTCTGTTGTTTATAAGCCACACATTTATGATATTCTATTATAGCAGCTTGAAATGGCTGAGGCCAATTTAAGTGAGGGCATGAGAGGGAGGAAGGAAACAGTTAATAAATCGTGAATATAGAGGGATTTTGTATAACTCAGGACTTAGGACTCTAGAGGGCACAGTGGGGAGGTTTGGAACAGGGGAGAAATAGATGGTGTGTTAAAGGGAAAGCATCACAGAGTATTAGGGTGGTGACACGGTCAGTCAGTTCAGTCGCTTAGTGGTGTCCAACTCTTTGCGACCCAATGGACTGCAGCACACCAGACCTCCCTGTCCATCACCAACTCCCGGAGTTTACTCAAACTCATGTCCATTGATTGAGTTGGTGATGCCATCCAACCATCTCATCCTCTGTCGTCCCCTTCTCCTCCTGCCCTCAATCTTTCCCAGCATCAGGGTCTTTTGAAATGAGTCAGCTCTTCGCATCAGGTGGCCAAAGTATTGGAGTTTCAGCTTCAACATCAGTCCTTCCAAAGAACACCCAGGACTGATCTCCTTTAGGATGGCCTGGTTGGAACTCCTTGTAGTCCAAGGGACTCTCAACAGTCTTCTCCAACACCACAGTTCAAAAGCATCAATTCTTCGGTGCTCAGCTTTCTTTATAGTCCAACTCTCACATCCATACATGACTACTGGAAAAACCATAGCTTTACTAGATGGATCTTGGCAAAGTAATGTCTCTGCTTTTTAATATGCTGTCTAGTTTGGTCATAACTTTTCTTTCAAGGAGTAAGTGTCTTTTAATTTCATGGCTGTGGTCACCATCTGCAGTTATTTTGCAGCCCCCCAAAATAAAGTCTGTCACTGTTTCCCCATCTATTTGCCATGAAGTGATGGGACTGAATGCCATGATCTTAGTTTTCTGAAAGTTGAGTTTTAATCCAACTTTTTCACTCTCCTCTTTTACTTTCATCAAGAGGCTTTTTAGTCCTTCTTCACTTTCTGCCATAAGTTCTATGTCATCTGCATATCTGAGGTTACTGATATTTCTCCTGGCAAACTTGATTCCAGCTTGTGCTTCATACAGCCCAGCATTTTGCATGATGTACTCTGCCTTGAATTAAATAAGCAGGGTGACAATATGCAGCCTTGACATATTCCTTTCCCAATTTGGAACCAGTCTGTTGTTCCATGTCCAGTTCTAACTGTTGCTTCTTGACCTACATACAGATTTCTCAGAAGGCATGTCTGGCAGTTTGGTATTCCCATCTCTTGAAGAATTTCCCACAGTTTATTGTGATCCACACAGTCAAATGGTTTGGCATAATCAATAAAGTAGAAGTAGATGTTTTTCTGGAACTCTCTCGCTTTTTCAATGATCCAACAGATGTTGGCACTTTGATCTCTGGTTCCTCTGCCTTTTCTAAATCCAGCTTGAACATCTGGAAGTTCATGGTTCACGTACTGTTGAAGCCTGGCTTGGAGAACTTTGAGTATTACTTCACTAGTTTGTGAGATGAGTGCTATTGTGTGGTAGTTTGAACATTCTTTGTCATTGCTTTTCTTTGGGATTGGAATGAAAACTGACCTTTTCCAGTCCTGTGGCCACTCCTGAGTTTTCCAAATTTGTTGGCATTTTGACTGCAGCACTTTCACAGCATCATCCTTTAGGATTTGAAATAGCTCAACTGAAGTTCCATCGCCTCCACTAGCTTTATTTGTAGTGATGCTTCCTAAGGCCCACTTGACTTCGCATACCAGGATGTCTGGCTTTATTCCAGTGATCACACCATCATGGTTATCTGGGTTCTGAAGATTTTTTTGTACAGTTCTTCTGTGTATTCTTGACACATCTTCTTAATATATTTTGCTTCTGTTAGGCCCATATCATTTCTGTCCTTTATTGTGCCCATTTTTGCATGAAATGTTCCCTTGGCATCTGTAGTTTTCTTGAAGAGATCTCTAGTCTTTCCCATTCTATTGTTTTCCTCTATTTCTTTGAACTGATCACTGAGGAAGGCTTTCTTATCTCTCTTTGCTATTCTTTGGAACTCTGCATTCAATGGGCATATCTTTCCTTTTCTCCTTTGCCTTTCATGTCTCCTTTCACAGCTCTTTATAAGGCCTCCTCAGACAGCCATTTTGCCTTTTTGCATTTCGTTTCCATGGGGATGGTCTTGATCCCTGTCTCCTGTACAATGTCACAAACTTCTGTCCTTAGTTCTTCAGGCATTCTGTCTATCAGATCTAATCCCTTGAATCTTTTTTTCACTTCCAGTGTATAATCATAAGGGATTTGATTTAGGTCATACATGAATGGTCTAGTGGTTTTCCCTACTTTCTTCAATTTAAGTCTGAACTTGGCAATAAGAATTTCATGATCTGAGGCAGTCAACTCCCAGTTGTGTTTTTGCTGACTGTATAGAGCTTCTTCCTTTGGGTGCAAAGAATATAATCCATCTGATTTTGGTGTTGACCATGTTGTGATGTCCATGTGTAAAATCTTCTCTTGTGTTATTGGAAGAGGGTGTTTGCTATGACCAGTGCATTCTTTTGGCAAAACTCTGTTACGGTGAATGATATCAAACAGGAAGGCTTTCCTTGGCCGCTGCCTACAGCTAACAGGGATTTGAAATGGATGGGTTTAACTTTAGTGAAGTTGCTAGATAATCAGTCTTCATTCTATGTACCCTTTATGTGACAGGAGTTCTTAGGTTTCTTTGGAGTCATCTTTGGCCATCAAAATACTAGTTTTTGGTAGGTGAGTAGATTTTCAAGCCAAATGATGACCAAAGGTCTGGTGTGATGGTAAGTATATGTGAGTGGCCCAGATGTCTGCAGAGGGGCCAAGCTTGTTAAGTGTGCTAACCTTTGTAGGATGTGGGACACCCCTACTCTCATTTTCAGATCACAATTTGAGATCTGAAGACTTCTTTGTCCCTTAAGTCATTGTTATATGCTCCCTTTTAAATGTTCCTATAGCATTATATAAGTTCCTGATCATACTACTGGCCAAACATATTATTGCCAGTTTATATATCTATATCCCACATTAAACTATAGTTTTCAAAGGACGGACATTTCTGTTCTGCTGACCTCTTTCCAGAAACTGGCATAGTGAGTGAAATATTCCCCTCTGCCCACACACACACAGAGTATGTAAATGGGGCTAATATATCCTGTCAGTATTGTATCTCTGTCTGAGGAACTGGTATGTGCCTGTGCTCAAGGGAGGTGTTCATTGCTGCTGCTGCTGCTGCTAAGTCGCTTCAGTCATGTCCGACTCTTTGCGACCCCATAGACGGCAGCCCACCAGGCCCCGCTGTCCCTGGGATTCTCCAGGCAAGAACACTAGAGTGGGTTGCCATTTCCTCCTCCAATGCATGAAAGTGAAAAGTGAAAGTAAAGTCACTCAGTCGTGTCCGACTCTTAGCGACCCCATGGACTGCAGCCTACCAGGCTCCTCCGTCCATGGGATTTTCCAGGCAAGAGTACTGGAATGGGGTGCCATTGCCTTCTCCAGGTGTTCATTAAGGTGGAGTTTTTATACCCTTAGGCCTAGAGGAATGTATGGAACAGAGCAACCAAGTTGCTTGTCATCAGCTCACATGGATCATGGCCAAAAGAGGGCAGCAGAGAGTCACAGAGAAGAGGCGGTTTGCCGGGGTGTAGAGATTGGATGAAAGATATTACAAAATCAGGAGAGAAGAATTTTGGGTGCCGGAGATAGAGTGATACTCTTTACAACAGCTAAAACTAGAGGGGTATGTTTAGCAAGCAGAGAGTTGGGAAATCCCTAGATCGAAGTGAAGTGAAGCTCAGTCGTGTCCGACTCTTTGCGACACTATGGACTATACCTGCTTCCCTTGTAGAATCCTCCTGGTAAAGATGATGTTTAAAAGAAAACTAAAATCTCAAAACCAAGGAATGAAGCAGGAAGTAGTAAGTATTTTCCTCTTGGTTTGGAGGTAATTTGTAATCATTGTGTTTTTAATGACAAGAACATCCTTTGAAGCCCAGGTCAAGCCTCCATTCTGTTTCTTATGTGACAGATAGAGGAGTTTGATCCTAAAAGTGTGGCCTGTTAGTTACAGGAAGGAGGGGGTGAAGGGGCAAGGAAACTTAGCCAAGTGAAGGGAAACCACAGATGTACAAGAGACGCTTCAAGTAAATGCTGGAAGGTCTGCATCTTATAGGCAGAATAGGACCATCTGTTCTGAGTGATCCAAAGGGAGAAAAACTGGGACTAATGAGTGGGAATGACAGATAGAAGGATCTCAATTCAAAACTAGAACTGCCTTCTCTCTGAGCCTTATCTCATGCCACTCTTCCCTAGTCTGCCATGCTGGAGCCACTCTGGCTTCCTTTTGGTTCCTAACACCTACCAAGAGTTTTGCTGCTGCTTCACTACTAGCTGCTGCTGCTGCTGCTAAGTCGTGTCAGTCGTGTCGGACTCTGTGCGACCCCATAGACGGCAGCCCAACAGGCTCCTCTGTTCCTGGGATTCTCCAGGCAAGAGTACTGGAGTGGGTTGCCATTTCCTTCTCCAATGCGTGAAAGTGAAAAGTGAAAGAGAAGTCGCTCAGTCGTGTCTGACTCAGCGACCCCATGGACTGTAGCCTACCAGGCTCCTCTGTCCATGGGATTCTCACCCCTCAAATCTTGACTGAACTATCGTTTCCTGAGAGTCCTTTTCTGACCATCCCCTACTATTCCCTATTATACTCACTCCCTTTTGAACACCCTTAACTATTCATCATTATGCATTCCTTTCTTTTCTTCATTTATTGTCCGCCTTCCCTGATGAGGGGTAAAGACCAAGTGGGTTTTACTCCCTACTGGATACCCAGCATCTAGTATAATACTCAACTTGTGGTAAGTGGTTTAATACACATTTGCTGAACAAGTATATTGAATAGATTGCTTTTGGAGGGAGGGAGTTACCCAGCAGGGAAGGTATTTAATATAGACTGGACACACTATTGGCCAAGGCACTGCATAAAGGATTCAGGAATCAGATGGATTTTTACACAAACTAAAACAGTTCAAGTTCCTTTCTGTGATTCAATTCTATTATTCCAAGAAATGAAGAGTGTAAAATTAAAATGGAGGCAATGATGAGTCCATTGCTCATCAATGAAGAGGAAAGAAAAATAAATATGGCTGATTAAAGGGTAATGAAGATCTTGCCAAGCCATTAATAACAGTGGAAATATAATTTGTAGGCAATAGAGACCTTAAATAAATCTGTAGACTGAGTTAGTTTCCTAGGAAAATATTTAGGGGCTTCCCAGGTGTGCTAGTGGTAAAGAATCTGCCTGCCAATACGAGAGACGTAAGAGGTGTGGCTTCAATCCCTTGGTCAGGAAGATCCCTTTGAGGAGGACTTGGCAACCCACTCCACAGTTTCTTGCCTGGAGAATCCCATGGACAAAGGAGCCTGGCAGCTACAGTCCATGGGGTCACAAAAGAGACACAACTAAAGGGTCTTATCACGCACGTACGAAAACAGATCTGCAAGTAACTACTTATTCTCTCTCTCTCTCACTTTTACTTGTTGAATTATAGTTGCTTTACAATGTTGTGTTAGTTTCTGCTGCTGCTGCTAAGTCGCTTCAGTCGTGTTTGACTCTGTGCGACCCCATAGACAGAAGCCCACCAGGCTCCCCCGTCCCTGGGATTCTCCAGGCAAGAACACTGGAGTGGGTTGCCATTTCCTTCTCCAACAAAGTACATCAGCCACACATATACATATATCCCCCCTTCCTTGGATTTCCTTCCCATTTAGGTCACGACAGGGCAATGAGTAAATTTCCTTGTGCCATACAGTCTGTTCTCATTAGTTGTCTATTTTATACACAGTAATGTATATATGTCAACCCCAATCTTCTAGTCCATCCCATCCCCTGTTTATCTTTAATAACTAACACAGTATTGGCATGTGGTAAATGAACAGTAAGTATTTACTGAATAAATGCATACTTAAGGGAATTATTAAGAGAAACTTTGGGATCTGTACCACCATATTTTTCCATAAATTTCTGCAGCTATAGATTTTACATTATCTCATCTCCTGTGCTTGATGTTATTTGTCTGTTTATAGCTAAACATAATATACTTCCTACACATAATATACCTACAGCATATCATTAAAGTGCTGATAAAATAATGCCTCTATGAAGATAGTCATGCTCCTCATTGCTGAGTGTTGGTGTAGAAAAAAATCATTGCTGAAAACATTCTCAGTTTTCTGAAATTGCCTATGAGTTGCTGTTATGTTTTTGTCAAAATTGGTACTTAACTAAACACAATAATAACTAATGCTCATTAAGATGCTAGATGCAATTTGGGTAATTAGTTTTCTTCAAGATTTTTTTAACCATGCTTATATCACTGAGCATCAAATATTAATGCTAATTGAGTATATATTTACTTTAATATTAGCTATCATGGTGAACAGTCTTTAAGGTGGCCTCCATGACCCCCAACTCTTGGTGTACATATACTTTTGTGATCTCTGTTTCTTGAGGGTGGGTGGGATCTATGGCTTGATTGTGGCTAGCAGAATATGGCAAAGGTGATGTCACTTCTGTGATTGTTACACTATATAAGATGCTATATTGCTAGTACCCTTGATATAGGGCCTATAAGGCACCAAACTACTTAATCAACAGAACTGTTTCTTTGGGGACAGTTCAGTTGTTTCTTTTGACTTAGGAGGTGCTGCTTTTTCACAAGACACTAAGGGTGTTGTGGTCAGAGAAAATATGGAAAACTTCACACAGAGTGCTTAGAAAATAAGCACTGTAGGATTTGTATCTCTACTAACATACTTCATAAACAAACCAATCTTCCAGTCATTTGAAGATTGTAACTCTTGGTATTGACTAAGCGTCTAGATGTACGATTAAAAACATCATCATTGGCAGCAAAAGCCAAAATAGACAAATGGGGCTACACTGAGCATAAAAAACCTTTGTATGTCAAAGGGCATATCAGCAGACTAAAAAGACAACCCAGAAAATGGGAGGAAATATTTACAAATTACATATCTGATAAAGAGTTAATAGCCAAATGTACAAAGAACTCCTACAACTCAAAACCAAAAAGTAAAATAACTGCATTAAAAAATGGGCAAAGCACTTGAATAAACATTTCTCCAAAGATGATATACAAATGGCCTACAGGAGATAAAAAGATGTTCAACATCACTAATCATCATAGAAATGCAAATCAAAACCACAATGAGATATCGTCTCATGCCCTTAGAACAGCTACTATCAAAAAACCAGTAAATGAAAAATATTGGTAAGGATCTATAAAAACAAGAATCCTTGTACCCTATTGCTGGAATTCTAAAATGGTATAGCCACTGTGGAAAACAGTATGGAGATTCCTCAAAAAAATTAGAAAAACTTCACTTTTCTGTACTCCTGAAACTAACACAACATTGTAAATCAACTATATCCCAATAACATTTTTTAAAAAGAAATACTATATAATCTAGAGATCCTACTTCTGAGTTTTTACTCAAAAGAATTAAAATCAGAATCTTGAAGAGGTATTTGTGCACTCATGTTTAAAGCAGCACTATTCACAAATATCCAAGAGGTGACAGAGATTCAAACGTTCATCAGATGAATGGGTAAACAGAATGTGGTTTATATGTATGATGGAATCCTACTCGGCCTTAAAAAGGAAGGAAGTCATGTCACATACTACAGTGAAGATGATCTTTGAAGATCTGATATCAAGAGAAATAATTTAGTCACACAAAGACATAGACTGCATGGTTTCAGTATATGAGGTTTCTAGAGCAGTCAGATTCATAGAAACAGAAAGTGGAATGATACTTACCAGGACCTGGGAAGAGGGAGAACAAGGAAATTGTTTTTAGCTTTGCAAGATGAAAATGTTTTGGAGATCTGTTTACAACAATGTGAATATACTTAATGTTACTGAACTGTACACTTAAAAATGGTTAAAATGGTAAACCTTATGTTATGTGTTTTTATCACAGTAAAGAAAATTGGTCCTTTAAATGTATATTCTGAGAGGTTGATTTCAGATTCCAGATACATGATACAGAAAATTTTTATTCATGAAACCTGTAGGAGTCGCTTCTTTGCTCACTCGTCATGCTACTGCTGCTACTGTTGCTAAGTCGCTTCAGTCGTGTCTGACTCTGTGCGACCCCATAGATGGCAACCCACCAGGCTCCCTCGTCCCTGGGATTCTCCAGGCAAGAACACTGGAGTGGGTTGCCATTTCCTTCTCCAATGCATGAAAGTGGAAAGTGAAAGTGAAGTCGCTCAGTCGTGTCTGACTCTTAGCGATCCCATGGACTACAGCCTACCAGGCTCCTCCGTCCATGGGATTTTCTAGGCAAAAGTACTGAAGTGGGGTGCCATTGCCTTCTCTGTCACCCGTCATAACTGTTACCATTGGGAATAATGTGAGGGAAAGGAGTTAACACAAAATAGGCTTGGTATTGTAGAATAGTTTTTAACAATACCCAGTGTTCCTTATATGAGTGTCAAACCAAACCCAAATGAAAAAAGAAATGAGAAGTAATATGTATTGTAGGTTTACTGTTTGATTTACATTAGGATCAGCATGGGTTTTCAGAACTCCAGGACTTGAGCCATTGTTTATATTCATGTCAATAGACCCCTAATTTTAATTCTAATTTAATTTAAAGGTCAAGGTTTTTGATAAGCAACACAAGAATGCATTCATTTTTTAAAAGATTAAGGCAAAACTTAAGAATGTAGGGTCAAATGTGAGAAGTGAAGTGAAAGTCACTCAGTTGTGTCTGACTCTTTGTGACCTCCATGGGCTGCAGCCTACCAGGCTCCTCTGTCTATAAAATTCTCCAGGCCAGAATACTCAAGTTGGTAGCCATTTCTTTCCTCAGCGTATCTTCCTAACTCAGGGATCAAACCCAGGTCTCCTGTATTTCAGGCAGATTCATTACCATTTGAGCCACAAGGGAAGCCCAAATGTGAGTACCATGTTTTATTTCTAATCCCACTCCCATTCCATGCTACTCTTAACAATTTAATATGTATCTTTCCAGACTTTAGTTTATGCATTTCACACATGTATACGTATATATATGAATTTATCTTTTTAAAAAGTAAGAGGAGGCATACTACTCTTATAATTCTGGACTTAGTCTTTCATTTAACACCATACTTTGAGACTCTTCCATGTCTCTGTATGCATAACTTCCTAAATCTTATTAATAGTGGCTTTATATCCCATGCAATTACTGTACCCTAATTTATTTCCCTACTGTTCCACTGATGGGTTTTATGTATGTTTATAAGACTCTACCTCAGTGCAGCAGGGTGGACTAGTTATAGTCTGTCTTCTGATTGTAGATCCTGAGATCAGAAATCAACCATCACATAAGTGACCAAGTGATCAGATCTGAAGGCAAAATATAAACTTTGTCTAAGGACAGGAATTGAATTGGACTTATCTTGTTTGAATCTGACTAAAGAGAGAAAAAATAAACCTATGAATGAATAAAGCAGAACAGAAGAAAGAACAAATACTGAAGGCTCACAGAAAAGATACACTTTTGAAAATTCATACTGCAGGACACAGATGATTATTTGAATCAAACCAGCAAAGGTCCGTCTAGTCAAGGCTATGGTTTTTCCTGTGGTCATGTATGGATGTGAGAGTTGGACTGTGAAGAAAGCCGAGCGCCAAAGAATTGATGCTTTTGAACTGTGGTGTTGGAGAAGACTCTTGAGAGTCCCTTGGACTGCAAGGAAATCCAACCAGTCCATTCTGAAGGAGATCAGCCCTGGGATTTCTTTGGAAAGAATGATGCTAAAGCTGAAACTTCAGTACTTTGGCCACCTCATGTGAAGAGTTGACTCATTGGAAAAGACTCTGATGCTGGGAGGGATTGGGGGCAGGAGGAGAAGGGGACGACAGAGGATGAGATGGCTGGATGGCATCACCAACTCGATGGACATGAGTCTGAGTGCACTCCGGGAGTTGGTAATGGACAGGGAGGCCTGGCGTGCTGCGATTCATGGGGTCGCAAAAAGTCGGACACGACTGAGCGACTGAACTGAACTGAATATGATGTAAGATATATGTCCAAGAAAAAAGAGCAGAAAGTCATGCATAGAAAACAAGCTTAGGAAAATACAGATTGAGGTGATATGGAATGGTTATATTGGATCTAAAACCATAATGAACAATATTAAAAAAAAATCACATCAACAATTGATGGATTATGCAGATGGTAAGAAAGAGCAATGAGAGCCAATGAGTGGGGAGGAGAAAAATGGCAACAAAATAATAAAAATGGAATATGTAAGTCATTTAGACAAACATCAATATATCCAAGATTAGTATTTGGAAATAGGATACATATAGTTTTTTGGTCTTGTAGAGTTCAATAATCATGTTTTGAAAAAAATAAAAAGGTATTAAAAGAGGCATAACCTAATGAACTAGCTATTTGAAAATTATTAAAGAAAAATTTTCTAGAGTAATAGATAGCTAACACACTTGTGTGCCATGGAAAAAACAGTTTCTTTTTAAAATTCCATAGAATATTTCCAAAATATTTATTAAATTAGGGTATCAAAACTATCAAGAAATGCTCCAAACAAGAATTTTAAGGTCTTATTCTTTGACCAAAATGTGCTACAGTTTGAAATTAATAAAAATTTATGCATTTCCCCTACAAACCCAAGGCCATCTATGTGAGAAATTTTTAAAAGTCATTCTCCAATAAGCATTAGGCCAGAATTAAAATGAAATGATGGCTAAAGGCTACTTAGAATAATTGCAGAGAAATTCTTTGAATGACATAGAAAGCAACAGTAACTTAAAGAGCATAAGACCTGAGGGTAATCAGATAGTCCAGTGGATCCAAACAAAGCCTGGGTTTAGATCATAGAATATGTAAAATGTGTTTGATGGAAGAGGAAACAGAACAGGCACCGAATATAATACTAAATGGATGAATCACTAGCTTTTCAAATATTTTCAATTTTATGTTAAATATATTTAATAAAATATATTAAATAGATATCATAACAATTGATAAGCTTTTTAGAATTAAGATGAAGTTAGTTCTGTATTTCAGATTCCACATCAGAATAAATTCATTATGAATAGGGTTAAAACTATAGAAAAATAGAAATAATGCTGAACATGTCTCTGATCTAGCGTGGAAAAGTATTTTTCCAAAGTCAAAGAAAAAGACATAGGTAAATAATAAGATTTCACTAAAAATATCTGAACAATAAAAACATGTATATACTTACTAAAGGGCACATGACAATTAATGTCAGTGTCTTGAATATTTTGTGAAAGAGTTTGATAGCTTTAATATAAAAGCAGTGCTAGCAATCAATACAAACACCCCAATAGAGAAATAGGTCAAGAACATGATCAAATAATTCACAAAATGGAAACTGGCCACTAAAATATGAGAAAAAATTCAACCCCAAAAGACACCAAAGTAAAATAAGTAGAAATATGTTACTAGTTTTAAATTTTCAAATTTGATTGCTTTTAAAAAATTGTAATACCCAGTTTTGGCTAGGGTGCAATTATGACTCCCCTGGAATGAAATTTTGCAATATGCCAGAGGAGCCTTGAAATTCTTGCACTTTTTTACTGAGTAATTTCTCCTCTAGGAATATATTCTTAGAACATTTAAAGAGATACAGCAAAGAATCTATTTAAGCATGATCTATAATATTGAAATATTCAAAACAGTCTGACCATCAAGAATTGAATGAAGTAATGTACAGTTTCTGAAAATAATGTTTAATAGTACTATTTCATATTTACATGCTTAAGATATTTTGTTAAGAAGACTTAAGTTATAAAAGAATATTTACAAAACTTCCATTTTTAAATAGCAATTATATACTCTTATAATTAAATATATACTCTTATATATTAAATATTATATATAACTTATATAATTATATAAATTAAATAATATATATAAATATATATATTATAAATATATATTAAAATAAATATAATTAAAATATACTCTTTTATAATTAAAAAGACTGAAAGATGTTATTAATAAATAGTTCTGATCTTTGTAGGAATTGTCTGAAAAATTGCATATAATTTTCATTTTGCTACATTTTCCAAATTTAGTAAAATACCATAAACTTGTTAATTATATATGTAGAAAAGGAGGAAATAGTGTTTACTTAAAAAGCCATGTCTTTCAGATAAAACTGTAAGTAAAAATATAGTTATGAGAGACAATGAGGGTAATTCATTAAGATGCCAGTGAACCTATTAATATTCCATTATATGTACTCTGAGAATTCTAACTGCTACAGGTAGGATCATTTTACCATAGAGTCACATTTGGTGAAGATCTATGAATTGAGAATGTTACTGGCCATAGTTGCATAATATATGATGCTGTTTGGGGGGTACTATGGGCTTCCCCAGTAGGTCAGATGGTAAAGTATCTACCTGCGATGTGGGAGATCCAGGTTCAATCCCTGGGTTGGGACAATCACCTGGAGAAGGGAATGGCTACCCTCTCCAGGATTCTCACCTGGAGAATCCCAATGGATGGAGGAGCCTGGCAGACTACAGGCCATGGACTCACAAAGAGTTGGCCATGACTGAGTGACTAACACTTTCACTTTTCACTTCCATGGTTTGTAAGTATTAAAACATGGAAGTCTCCAGTTAAATAGAGTCAGAGACCAAACTGGGGAGCAGTCACACTCCAGACCAACAGGCAGTCTTCTTCTCACCTGGCAAGGGCTCAGCCAAGAAAGACACTCACAATTCTGCAGATGAAAATCCATGAACTCCTTTTTCACTATAGCCCTCCCAACTTCCTTTTTGCTCTGTAAAGGAGTTCTCCTCTCCATCTTGCTAGAGACTTGAGGATGGCTTGTTGTGGTTCAGTTCAGTTCAGTTCAGTTCAGTTACTCAGTTGTGTCCAACTTGGCGACCCCATGAATTGCAGCACCCCAGGCCTCCCTGTCCATCACCAACTCCCGGAGTTCACTCAAACTTACATCCATCGAGTCAGTGATGCCATCCAGCCATCTCATCCTCTGTCATCCCCTTCTCCTCCTGCCCCCAACCCCTCCCAGCATCAGAGTCTTTTCCAATGAGTCAACTCTTCACATGAGGTGGCCAAAGTACTGGAATTTCAGCTTTAGCATCATTCCTTCCAAAGAGTACCCAGGGCTGATCTCCTTTAGAATGGACTGGTTGGATCTCCTTGCAGTCCAAGGGACTCTCAAGAGTCTTCTTCTTGTGGTTGCTGATCCTAAATTGCTGTTCTTTGTTTATCTGGAGTAAACCCATTTTTGCTGGAGAAATAACTGGCACTCTCTTTGTTACAATATCACATTATCACATTTTTTGGGGGGGTGGGAATATTAGATCTTTAATATTGTACAAATTGCTGAAAATTAGCTATGATTTCTCAACTATGAGATTCCTCATCAATTCTTTATTTAACCCCTTCGCTCTTTTAATTAGAAATTGAGGAAATCAATTTTCCTGTGATACAGATTTTGAAAATTTTTTGCTGAAGTTATTTCTGATCCAGAATGGTTTGTTTCTTCTATCATAATATAACAGGACTTTGTAGACTGCACTAGCTTTTGATTGAGAATGACTTCTAGGTTGCGTAAAATGTTTTGCATCTGATACAAAGATGCTGGCTTCATATTCCTTTATGTTTTATGTTATTAAATATCACCCCCAACCTTAGAAATACTTGAAATTTAACTTAAATTGTGTATGCATATAAATTACTCTTAAATTATTCACTATGTATAAAGACATATGTCCCCGATTGCCAATATGGTAAACATCTTTTCATAAACATATCAAATGAAAATATTAAGAAAACAAACAAATGAAATTCATATGAAATTCAGAGAATAAGTTTATGTTGATTTCCTAGGTTTACAATGTTGTTATGCACATTAGGGATCCTGGCTGTAGTTTAGGAGAGCCATTTAGGGATACAGTCCAGTGGCTGATTTATCGCACTCCAGGGTTTAGTCTTCAGCTTTGCAGGGCCAGAAATTTGGTCTTGTCAGAACTCTGAGATAATTAGACGCTGGGAAATTGCTTCATTTCAATGAAAAATAGAGAGATGTATAAAATAGAATATCAATTTACTCACTTGTAATGAGAAATATAACTGTAGCTAGGACTGAATCACTCTTGTTAGCAGATGAGTATATTCTTTCCCTTTAGGCAACAGCAAAGGCTAAAATGTTTAATCAGAAAGCTCATTTGATGAAAACAGATTTGTTTAATTTTAAGGAGTGTCTCTCCTAAATTAAGGACAGACTAAACTAAGATTATAAGAATAGTTTTACCCTCTAGAGGAAAGACACCCATTGAATCTATTGACCTATAATCTCTATCCCCTGAATAGGCACTCGCTGTATTTTATAACTTGTCTGTCTCAGCCAGTTGCTTTCTCTAGGCCATTCTATATTCAAAATTCTGTATCATATTTTTTAACCTCTTTAAACATTTCTAATACTATTTTGATGTTCCATATTGTAGCACTAGATATGCTTGTAGAGTCTCATTTCTTCACTGGTCACAACTGTGTAAGTTGTTGCTTAAGTTTTGAACTCAGTCTTCTGAAGTATCTCACTATATGCTTTATATGAACTTGCTACAAAAGTATAAATTATATTTTGTAGATCAGATCAGTCTAGGGGTCAAACTAAATTCCCCAATATGGTCATATCTACATTTGTTAGTTTACTTGCACTCAACTGTGTAAGTTTTCCATTCCTACCTTAAGACTCCTTTTAACTATTTTCTGAAATCCCTGGAGGGCATTGCACTTGTAAGCAGCCTGATGCCCATGAAAGAAGTGGTGCATTCCTGGAGAGCCCATCAATGTGGACAGTGCAGCTGCCCGTGTTTGATGTCACTGGTTCCTGCCCTGAGAATGAAGTCTTCTGCTTGCTGCATGTGATACCCTTCACCAAAGGTAGGTCTGTGCCCCACTGCTGCAAGAGCTGTGGTTCATAAGCCACACTGCTGCAGAAACAAAAATAATGGGGTTAAGATAAATCGTGATAATGACCAACACCAAAAAGACTTCTGGGTAAAGTCAAACCCTGAGGAAATGGGTCAGCAGGGGTTAAGAAAATAAGTGACAACCAAGAAAGCTTGCTTTAGAAGAGAAGAAGATTTTTGTAGGTGGATAGAAAGACAAGATGGAGAAGGCAATGGCACCCCACTCCAGTCCTCTTGCCTGGAAAATCCCATGGATGGAGGAGCCTGGTAGGCTGCAGTCCCGAAGGTCACGAAGAGTCGGACACGACTGAGCGACTTCACTTTCACTTTTTCACTTTGATGCATTGGAGAAGGAAATGGCAACCCACTCCAGTGTTCTTGCCTGGAGAATCCCAGGGGCAGGAGAGCCTGGTGGGCTGACATCTATGGTGTCACACAGAGTTGGACATGACTGAAGTGACTTAGCAGCAGCAGAAAGACAAGATGAAGGTTTAGTTATCATTGTAGGAGGGTGAAGCAGATCAGATGTTCACCCATAAGATGCCTGTAAGTGAATTATTAATAAAAAAATTCCCCTCTTTCTTGGCAGAAGCAATCCCTGATCAGGGAACATGGCTTGAAGAGATCAAAGGCTAGATTCTTCTATTTTCACATCATCTTGGTCAAGTGCATTCATGCAGGGCATAGGTCACACAACTCTTTAAAGAATTGATGGCATTTAACAAGACTACTGAAAAATGACATAATGAAGGGAATTTGGATGTTTTTAAGAATACAAACTTTTTAGTGTTTGTCACTAAGATGTTTATCTTATAGCAAGAGTTTCTTCTTAGTTGTCAATAAAAGGAAGGGAAGTAGATTTTAAATACTAAATATAGTTAGGTTAGTGTTAGTTATCTAGTTGATATTGTATTAACCTAATGATTCTCAGTCTCAAGTGCTTTGCAGATTCAAACTGTGAATATTTTCATGTGTGGTTAAAACTGGAGTTGACTTTCTGCAGTGTGTGCTGCAGGTGTGATAGAATGGGAGAGTCTTGGAGGGAACATGGCAATCGAAGAACCTTAATATTGATGCAAGCAAATAACAGGGTCATAAACCTTGGCAGAAAGACTACTTCACTTTTTTAGCAAACCTGTTTTCTGGATTCATCTCAAATCAATTCTAAAATCACTATGGCCATTTTTAGGCTTCTCACACTCCTCTGCATATCCCCTTGCCCCAAATTTTCTCCAGGTAAATCCTCCTACTTTTCAGATTTGAATCCGTTATCTTGTTTTGTTCTTTGCAATTGACCTGCCATCCATTCAGCCCCTTGGTATCTGTTTCCCCAGGAACTGACTGTGAAGTAGAAATGTCTCCCTAGCCTTCTAGAAGCCTTCCAGCCTTCTTCTCCACTCAATTTATTTTCTTGTCATGTACCAAGATGGCAACTAGAAACTGACGGTTTTAATATCTTAGCTGCTTTCCAATCATACTGAAAAAGGGAAAATAAATAATTAACACGTGAAGAAATACATTTCTGAAATCTTAGAAATTGCTTATAGGCATAATCCTTCATCCAGGGATAGCATCTGGTGGACTAGGTGAACAATCTATACCTTACTCCTGAACATTAGATTGCTGGCAGCTATAATAATATTTTGATAACCTCTTCCCTTAATATCATCATCATCACCACCAACAACAAAATAAGAATAGAAACCATTATTTTGCAGCATAAAATGAATTTTATTGCTGATAAATTGATATTTCATCAGACTTAGACAATACTAGATATCCTTTTCCACATATTGATTTGTTTGTGTTCCTTTTCTTCCTGCTTTTGGACTTCAGGTGTAGTGACTTGTTTTTAATAGGACAGTTTAAAGAACCTGAGATCCTGGATCTGAAACCCTAGGAAACATCTTTTAAGATCCATGATTGAAAGTGAGGACTTTGTGATTTTCCCCTTGATCCCATTTTCTGTCTTCTCAATACATTTTAAAAATATGATACGATAATACAGATTTGAGCTCTCAGTTGCTTATTTCTGTAGGACTGAACTGCTTTAATTCTGTAACCCACATTGAAATAAAGTATTGAACATTTTCCTGACGCTTGAACAGATTATCAAATTTTGTTCTCCTAGGCTTGTACTAACCTATATCATCCACTACCAGTTTATGGAAGTATTACTTTTGTTACATATTTTTTAGCAATAAAGTATCACTTGAAAAATATTTTACATTTCATTAAAAGGGGTAAAATTTGTCTTTATAATAATATTAATATTTCATTGCAAAGGGTAATTTGTCTTTGTAAGAATTGTGATTTTATTTAAAAAATAATAATCATTATATAATAGCATTTGATTTATGAAATGTCCTTTGTCTATTGCTCTCCTCCAAGGAATTAAAATGAGTACTAGAGACTTAAAAACTACATCATCCTTGTGGATCAAATAGGTCATAATATTCCCTGATATTAAATAACATAAAAATCAGCATAAAGAATTAAGTATGATGAAAATTAGACAAGATAATACTGAAGTTCACTGTATTGTTTCCCAAAATCCATAGAGGAAGTTCAATGAGTCCCAGTGACAGAGGGACTTAGGGGTCATATAATCCAACCACCCACTGTGCTGGAAAGAGAACCGCAATAAAATAGTTTCCATGACTTTTCCAAGGCTTATTGGTGGTACATAGGGATGCAATTCCCAATTCATCTAACTTCCAGTCTTAGTTTATTAAACCATGCTGCTTATAATCTTTATCCCATAAAATTTTTGTTATGATTTTCAGTCTTGTCATTATTACCATGTGATATATCTGGTGACAATGAACTTCAATTATTTAAAAATATACTTCATTGTTATACGTAAAAAATTCTTATAGAAAATCTTCCTTTAAGCCTTGCATAATTTTCACTTTCACAAATGTTTGTTATTACAATTTATGGAGTTTTGTAAGAAAACATCACTGTACTGTTGACCACGTTATCCCATAGTGAAGCTGCTCCTGCATTTCATGTGAGTGTTGGTGGAGAGAGGTAGGAGTCATTTATTGTTAAACTGCACATAGGAAAAGATTTTTCTTCATGGCTGTATTAGGGTTCTCAGAGAAACAGAACCAGCAAGATGTTGTTGTTCAGTCACCAAGTCATGTCTGACTCTTCGAGACACCATGGACTACAACACTAAAGGCTTCTCTGTCTCTCACCATCTCCTAGAGATTGTCCAAGTTTATGTCCAATGAATTGGTGATACCACCCAACCATCTCATCCTCTCTTGTCCCCTTCTCTTCCTGCCTTCAGTCTTTCCCAGCATCAGGGTCTTTACCAATGAGTCAGTTCTTTGCATCAAGTGGCCAAAGTATTGGAGCTTCAGCTTCAGCATCAGTCCTTCCAAGGAGTATTCAGGGTTGATTTTCTTTACCGTTGACTGGTTTGATCTCATTGCTTACATATTAAAAAAAGGATTTATTACGGGAATTAGGTCACGTGATTATTGAGGTGAAGAAGTCCCACAGTCTGCCATCTGCAGTCTGGAGAAATAGGAAAGCTGGTGGTATAATTCAATCATAGAGTCCAAAGTCCAAGAATAAGGAGTTCTGATGTCCAAAAGCAAGATAATATGGACATCCCCATTTGAGAAAACAGAATTAGCCCTTCTTCTGCCATTTCCTTCTATTTGGGCCTCAGTGGATTTGATGATGCCAGCCCACACTAGAAAGGACAGATCTCCTTTATTCAGCATACTGACTCAAATGCTAATCTCTTCCAGAAAGATCACAGACAGCACCCAGAAACAGTGTCTTATCATCTGGGAAGCCCTTAGTCCAGTCAAGATGTGGTATAAAATTAACCATCAGAGAGTTTATGCTTTTTATTTTTATAAACTGACATTGATTGAGTGTAACTCTGAACTCGACATTCTAGTGTCTACATTGTCCTGTAGTTGAAATATAATATACTAGTGAATCCACTCTTATCTTGAATTTTGTATAGCAGTTTGGTTTGGCTGTCACTATCAATCAATGTTTTCATATCTGCAACAATTCAGCCAATGTCATTCTAAGTCAGAAGGAAACAGCGTCACCCCCAGGCATGACTGCAATGTGTTTAAAAAACTATAGATCTATTCACAGGTGTTGTGAAACATTCTTCACACTTATAGCCACTTAACTGTTACTTTTATAGTGGAGTTAGCCTTGACTATGACCTGGATCATTTTGAGAGTCTTATTTATGAAGAAGACAAGTTCTTCTTTTCAAAATTTCTTGGGTGCCAATATACTTTGACTTGGCTTTAAGTTGTTCCCAACTGAAGATCTAAAACTAAACATTAAAGAAAGAATTTCAGTTTTTAATGAAATGTGGAAATTGATGACCATGTGTTTTAGCACTGTAGAGTTTTTCTATTATCTTTCTCTGTAGAGAGTCTTGCCAGTAGAAACTAAGCAACATGCATCATCTCGTATTTTCTTGAAAACCTCACACGGCTAATACAGAATGGCATGCTCAGGTTTTCACAGAAAATTATTATGTTCCCTCTTTGTTCCCTTCTTCCATTTCCTGAGGGAGACTCAGCATGGAGAAAAAGGCAAACTGACTTACCCATAAGCACTGATATTTGTCAAAACCTCACATTTCTTTAAACAGTTACCTTTCCCAGGTTTGAAAAATGACTGAATTTAAGAACTATAGAGAATAGGGAATGACATTAACCCAGCTCTCTCTCAGAGTGCAGTAAAGAAAATATGAATTCGATTTTTGTAATGGAAAAGTGAGTACCTCATTGAACACAACTTTTGTGATGACTATTACACTGAATTAAAGAATTAGTTCACTAATTAGCTCTTGGCAGTTAACCTCAATTGATCTTAAAATTCAAGGCAAAGCAAATAAATATAAGGAAAAATACTCATATATGTTAGCTGGAATGAAAGGTTTGAAAATAAAAATGAATTCCTTTTTCCTTTTCTTATGTAAGCTCAGTTGTAAATCATTTCTTATTTTTTCTCAATCCCAAATCAATTTTGATTTCTCTTTTTGATTCTAATTTCTCTAACAGAGAACTCTATCAAGCTGACATCATGTTCTTCTAGCTTTATGAATCAAGTGATACACACATTATCTGTATCAGCACCATGTCAGGTACTGGGAGAAATACAAAGACATAGAACATTTGAACATGGAGTTTCTGTCTGGAAGGAGGTGGCAGTTTAGCTGGAGGGACAAGCAATGCACTCCCAAAAGGTTCAACAACAATTTGGTAATTAAAAACAGTAAAAATTAGTGTGAACTAATGGGATTTGCATTTATCTAGTTTACAAATGGAGAAGGCAATGGAACCCCACTCCAGTACTCTTGCCTGGAAAATCTCATGGATGGAGGAGCCTGGTAGGCTGCAGTCCATGGGGGTTGCTAAGAGTCGAGCATGACTGGGCCACTTCATTTTCACTTTTCACTTTCATGCATTGGAGAGGGAAATGGCAACACATTCCAGTGTTTTTGCCTGGAGAGTCCCAGGGACGGGGGAGCCTGGTGGGCTGCCGTCTCTGGGGTCGCACAGAGTTGGACACGACTGAAGCGACTTAGCAGCAGTTTACAAAAAGGGTAAGTGAGTAATCTGATTGACATCCTAACTTTTGTTTTGGGGATACCTGAAACATCATAGTAATTTGAAATGGTTCTATCTTTCCACAGACAATAAATTCAGCTTCTATGAATATATATGAATAGGCCAGACAGAGTTAGAGGAAAGAACATCTTTGGAATCAGAAGATCTGAGCTTTTGGTTCATACACATGGCTGATTCCTCCTGGGTGAATTATCTACCCACCTCAAGTGTTGATTTCCTCATATTTAAAATAATGAAAATAATAGCACAAGCTTGGAGTAGGCTGATCTCATTCAGGATCATAATAAATGGCATCCCTGTAACAATATCTCTTCCCTCATGCTATATCACCAGGGTCAGCCTTGTAACTTGCTTTGGCCAATAGAACAGTAGCAAATGATGTGACATGAGAATAACAAAGTGCTTCTGCTCTTTCTCTTGCTCCTCTGGCTTTATCATGAGAACATGTCCAAAACCAGGGCATGAAACATGTAGAGCAGAGTCAAGACAGCTCACTGTATCCAGCTAAGGCCCAAGGCATGTGAGAGAACCAAGCTAATGACAGGTGTTTAGGAGACCTGCAACTGACTGCAGGTGTATGAATGAGCCCACTGAACTCAGGTGAACTGGGCAGACGGTGCCATCAACTCATAAACAAGGATAAGTGATCATTGTTTTATGTCACTAAGGTTTGGTTATGGACTTAGACAGCAGTAGCTAACTGATAAAATACTTCATTGACACTATGGGAATTAAATAGGACCATGCATGTGAATGAGTTTTGCAAACTGTGAAGTAATTCACAAATATGAATTAAAATTTTTTAAAAATATCAATGATTTATTAAAGATGAGGATATAGAAGAGTGAAGAGATGTAGAGTATCCACGTCATTCTGTCAATTTTTTTATGCTGTTGTTGTTCAAAGTGATATAAATTTATTTTGGTCACCTATTTATTTGCCCAATGGCTCAGAAATTCTTATCGCTTATGAATATTTTAAAAAGGACACACTAGAGAAAAGCCTAATTCTAAAATATAGAAAAAAGTCACATGATTGTGTTCACTTAAATCATTTAACTACTGAAAATTTTCATTACCAAGCAACCAAGATTTTTTCCTTAGCAAATTATTAATAGTTTGACTTGACCAAAGTCAGGGCTGAGAAAAATCCAAGAAGAAAATTATGCATTTGATGTTATATAAATGTAATTTATGGATTATTTTTATACTGCTGTCATTTAAAAAATTAGATGCTGCACATATAATAGAAAATGAATCTACCATTTCTGAGTAGAGTGTTCTCTGAAAGCTAATTTTTAAAAGTAGGCCCTTGGATTTTTTAGCACATTTTTCCAATATCAATAATGATGGGTAACCTATTCAAGTTCATTTAATAAATTTTTATTGGGAAACTTACATATCTTGGCTCTATTCTAGGGGACAGAGATGTTAGTGACTAAAACACAACTATTTCTGTTCTCTTGTAATTTACACTCTATTAGGGGGCCAAAAATAAGCAGGAGCCATAGGTAAACATGTAGTATGGTATCTGTCATTAAGTGCTATGGAAGAAAACAAATCAGAAAAGGGTATGGAGTGTATCAGTAGCATTGCAACTTTTACTTAGATGGTTTTTACTGCATTAGCTGAAGAAGTGGGCTGGGAGCTGTGAACACAGACAAAAATAAAATATAAAAACAATGCTTTGTGTCAAAAAAAGGATTATTTCTGGTGGTTTGGCACCCCATTTCCTGCTCTAGCCTATGTTGGTGAAGCCATAGTTTTCATTCTGGCTTGTTGAGATAAAATATTATGATGAGGTGGGGATGTGTGAGAAGGACACAATGGCAGAGAGAAGTGGAAAAAGATGAGAGGGAAACAAGGCAGTGGCTGCCAGGCCCCCTTTCTGAGATGGCTGCACACATCTGGGTAAATCATTAGACATGAAACAGTATTTTCATCTTTTAATGAACTTAAGTATATCAACATCTTTTCCCTCTTTAAGAATACACATTACTCAAAGGGGGTAAATATGTATGGGGGGCAAAAAGTAAAGGGGGTTACTAGTGTGGTGGACTAAGAACCTCAAAGTTTCTTGAGGATGTTGTCTCATATGAAGCAATAGAATCCTTTATAGTGCGTTCCTACTGACTGTTCAGTTCACTCAGTCGTGTCTGGCTCTTTGTGACCCTATGGACTGCAGAAAGCCAGGCTTTCCTGTCCATGGCAAACTCCCAGAGCTTACTCAAACTCATGACTTCATCGCGTCAGTGATGCCATCCAACCTCTTATCCTCTGTCGTTCCCTTCTCTTCCCACCTTCATTCTTTCCCAGATTCAGGGTCTTTTCTAGTGAGTCAGTTCTTCCCATCAGGTGGCCAAAGTGTTGGCATTTCAGCTTCAGCATCAGCCCTTCCAATGAATATTCAGGACTGATTTCCTTTAAGATAGACTGATTGGATCTCCTTGCTGTCCAAAAGACTTTCAAGAGTCTTCTCCAACACCACAGTTCAAATGCATCAATACTTCAGCACTCAGCTTTCTGTGCAGTCCAACTCTCACATACATACATAACTACTGGAAATATCATAGCTTTGACTAGACGGACATTTGTTGGCAAAGTAATGTCTTTACTTTATAATATGCTGACTAGGTTGGTCATAGCTTTTCTTCCAAGGAACAAGTGTCTTTTAATTTCATGGCTTCAGCAGTCACCATCTGCAGTGATTTTGGAGCACAAAAAATTAGAGTCTGTCACTGTTTCCATTATTTTCCCATCTGTTTACTATGAAGTGATTGGACTGGATACCATGATCTTAGTTTTCTGAATGTTGAGTTTTAAGCCAACTTTTTCACTCTCTTGTTTCATTTTCATCAAGAGGCCTTTTAGTTCTTCTTCACTTTCTGCCATAAGGGTGGTGTCATCTGCATATCTGAGGTTATTGATATTTCTCCCAGCAATCTTGATTCCAGCTTGTGCCTCCTCCAGCCCAGTGTTTCTCATGAAGTACTCTACATATAAGTTAAATAAGCAGAGTGACAATATACAGCCTTTTCCTACTTGCAACCAGTGTGTTGTTCCATGTCCCGTTCTAACTGTTACTTCCTGACTTGCATACAGATTCTTCAGGAGGCAGGTCAGGTGGTCTGGTATTCCCATCTCTTGAAGAATTTTCCACTGTTTGTTGTGATTCACACAGTCAAATGCTTTGGCTTAGTCAATAAAGCAGAAGTAGATGTTTTTCTGGAACTCTCTTACTTTTTCACTGATCCAACGAATGTTGGCAATTTGATCTCCAGTTCCTCTGCCTTTTCCAGTCCCTTATAATGAAAAGGGCATCTTTTTGGGGTGTTAGTTCTAGAAGGTCTTGTAGGTCTTCATAGTACTATTCAACTTAATTTCTTCAGCGTTACTGATTGGGGCATAGTCTTGGATTACTGTGATGTTGAATGGTTCTGCTTGGAAATGAACAGAGATCATTCTGTCATTTTTGGGATCGCATCCAAGTACTGCATTTGGGACTCTTTTGTTGACTATGATGGCTACTCCATTTCTTCTAAGGGATTCTTGCCTTCAGTAATAGATATAATGGTCATCTGAGTTAAATTCACCCATTCCAGTCCATTGTAGTTCACTGATTCCTAAAATGTCGATGTTCACTCTTGCCATCTCCTGTTTGACCACTTCCAAGTTGCCTTGATTCATGGACCTAACATTCCAGGTTCCATGCAATATTGCTCTTTACAGCATCAGACTTTACTTCCATCACCAGTCACATCTACAACTGAGTGTTTGTTTGGCTTGTTTTGGCTCCATCTCTTCATTGTTTCTGGAGTTATTCTCCAGAAAGCATATTGAGCACTTACTGACCTGGGGCGCTATCTCTTTGCCTTTTCATACTGTTCATGGGGTTCATACTGTTCAACGCAAGAATACTGGAGTGGTTTACCATCCACTTTTCCAGTGACCCATGTTTTGTCAGGACTCTCCACCATCACCCATCCATCTTGGGTGGCCCTACATGGCATGGCTCATTGTTTCACTGAGTTAGACACGGCTGTGGTCCATCTTATCAGATTGGTCAGTTTCCTGTGATTGTGGTTTTCAGTCTGTCTACCCTCTGATAGAGAAGGATAAGAGGCTTATGGAAGCTTCCTGACGAGAGAGACTGACTGAGGGGGAAACTGGGTCTTGTTCAGATGGGTGGGGCCATGCTCATTAAATCTTTTTTATCTAGTTTTTTGTTACTGACTGTTAATCTATCCCAAAATAGATAAAACTCTCAAAGCAGTTTTATTTTGCTCATGATTTTGTAGGTCAATAGTCAGGTTCAACACAACATTGTAAAGCTGCTATGCTCCAATAAAGCTTAAACAATCAGGCTCCCCTGGGGCCAGGAGATCCACTTGCAAGACAACTTACTTATATGACTGGCAAGTTGATGCTAACTATTATCTGGGAACTCAGCAGGATTTTACTCTGAGTCCTCAGTTCTTCTTCTTTTCATTTCCTTTAAATTAAGGTATAGTTGATTTATAATGATGTGTTAGTTTTTGGTGTACAGCAAAGTTATTCAGACATAATATATATAGTTTCAGATCCTTTTCCATTTTAGGTTATTACAAGGTACTGAATATACTTCCCTGTTCTATATTGTATATAGGTGCTTGTTGTTTATCTATTTTATATGCAGTAGTGTATATATGTTAATCCCAAACTCCGAATTTATCCTCCCCCACTTTGCTTTCTATATTTTGAGTGTATTTCTGCTTTGTAAGTAAGTTCATTTGTATCATTTTTTTTGATCCCACATATAACTGGTATCATATGATATTTGTCTTTCTTTGAGTGATTTACTTCACTTAGTATGATAATCTCTATGTCCATCTATGTTGCCGAAAATGGCTTTTTATTCTTTAAATGGTTGAGT
Organism: Bos grunniens; assembly: GCF_055505025.1. NCBI lineage: Eukaryota > Metazoa > Chordata > Mammalia > Artiodactyla > Bovidae > Bos > Bos grunniens. The sequence goes on from NC_141172.1 coordinate 91,300,638, forward strand.
AATATTCTATTGTACTTACGAACCACATCTTCTCTATCCATTCATCTGTCAGTGGGCATTTAGGTTGTTTCCATGTCTTGGCTACTGTAAATAGTGTTGCTAGTTACACCGAGGTGTCTTTTTGAATTATCATTTTCTCCAGAGGTGTGCCCAGGAGTGGGATTGCTGGATCATATGGCAACTTTATTTTTAGTTTTTTAAGAAACATAAACATGCTTTTATTTCTATTACCTTGAGAGACTGATCTAAGATAACATTGCTACGATTTATGTCAGAGAATTTTTTGCTTGTGCTCTCTTCTAGGAGTTTTGTGGTGTCATGTCTTATATTTAGGTCTTTAATCTATTTTGAGTTTATTTTTGTTTCCCACAATGGCGTACCAATTTACATTCCCACCAACAGGATGGTTTCCTTTTTTCCACACTCTCTCCAGTATTTGTTATTTGTAGACTTTTTGATGATGCCTATCCCTACCAGTATGAGGTGGTACCTCATTTATAATTTTGACTTGCATTTCTCTAAATTATTGATTTTGACCATTTTTTTCCAAATGTCTTTTGACTACTTGTATGTCTTCTTTGGAGAAATGTCTCTTTAGGTCTTCTGCCTATTTTTTTTTTTTTTTTTTTTAATTGGGTTGCTTGTTTTTTGTAATTGAGTTGTATGAGTTGCTTGTAAATTTTGGAAATTAATCCCTTTTCAGTCACATTATTTGTGAATATTTTCTCCTAGTCTGTAGGTTGTCTTTTTGGTTTTTGGTTTTCCTTTGCTGTGTGAAAGCTTATAAGTTTGATTTGGTCGCATCTGTTTATTTATGCTTTTATTTCTATTACCTTGAGAGACTGATCTAAGATAACATTGCTACGATTTACATCAGAGCATGTTTTGCTTGTGTTCTCTTGTAGGAGTTTTGTGGTGTCATGTCTTATATTTAGGCCTTTAATCTATTTTGAGTTTATTTTTGTGTATGGTGTAAGGATGTCTTCTGACTTCATTGATTTACATGCAGCTTTCCAGCTTTCCCAACACAGCACTGTACCTAGTTTTTAAGAGTGACCGTTTCAGTGTTGTACATTCTCATTTATGTGTGAAATCTAAACGAGTTGAACTCAGAGAAATAATGAGTAGAATGGTGGTTTCCATGGGCTGGTGATGAGGGGAAATGGGAATGTGTGTTGAAGGGTACAAATTAGCAACTAGAGGATAAATAAATTCTGGAGCACAGCATTGTGACTGCAGTCTGCAATAGTATATTATATACTTCAAATTTGCTAACAGACTAGATTTTAAATGTTCTTCCTACAAAAAAGATGATAATTATATGATGTGATAGAGGTGTTAGCTAATGCTAAGATGTTAATCATATTGCAATATATAAATGTATCAAATCAACACATTTTGTCTGTCTGAAACTTATACAGTGCTTTATGTAAATTACATCTCAAAAAAAAAGGAGTCAGTATCCCAACACAGGTAGTGGATCTGTCAGTTTCATAACTTCTGGGCTGAGAAACAGGCACAGTGTCACTTCTGCAGTATTCTGTCCATTAAAGCAATCACAGAGCACTTACAAAATTAAGGGAAAGTGTCATGGACCCTCATAGCTCCTTGGCTGAAATAAAATGTTCAATGAAGAAGAGAAGTGTGTTATTCTTACTGGATCGTCAGAAGTCTTTTTGAATTTTGAGACTATTTGGTTTACTGTCTCTAACACAGTGCCTAAGGTTGTCATTGTAAAAGTTAATTTATCAAGTTGAACAATGATTTTACACTTCTCAATTCTGAAGGGAAGTGTGAAAGATATTTTCCAAAAAACTGAGAGAGAATAAACTATATAGAATCTTTCTTATGTTTATTGTTTCTCTCTAAGCAGTCCATGTTACCTCCCCAAAGCGATTTTCCTTTCATTGCAGATATGCTTGGCTGACCAACTGGACACAAGCTGTAAAAATCAGAGGGGGAGAAATTGCTTTAGTAGATTCAAAGGCAGGAAATAATGTTTCCTCTGTAGTGAGCCACTAAGCTGCAGGTACTGAGGGCTGTTGCTTGTTGGGGATCCCTGAACAAATCTGATAGCCCATAAAAACAAGACAGGCTTAAGGCCAAGCTACAGGGTAGAACTGTCAGAAGAGTTTTAAAAGTGAGTCATGCAGTGTTGATTTTAACTCAATGTTGTGCTTAGGAATGGAAAAAGAAAAACATCTATCATTATTTCACTGATAGTATTGTGCATGGTACTCAGCTGGAGTGCAGCCTTATGAGGCTCTTGGAAAACTTACCTTTCATTTTGTCTGTATTGGTTAATGCTGCTTAGAAAAGGGTATACAGAGATTGAAAAAACTTTTTTTTAAAGAATAAAGGTTGATAAATGTGTTTGAAAGCTAATTGTGGCTGACAGCACATGGTTGGAGAAGGCAATGGCAACCCACTCCAGTACTTTTGCCTGGAAAATCCCATGGACAGAGGAGCCTGGTGAGCTGTAGGCTGTGGAGTCGCTAAGAGTCGGACATGACTGAGTGACTTCACTTTCACTTTTCACTTTGATGCATTTGAGAAGGAAATGGCAACCCACTCCAGTGTTCTTGCCTGGAAAATCCCAGGGACTGGAGGGCCTGGTGGGCTGCTGTCTATGTGGTTGCACAGAGTCAGATACGACTGAAGTTACTTAGCAGCAGCAGCAGCAGCAGCAGCAGCAGCAGCTCATGGTTGCCTAGACATGGGACTCATTATTCCTTGTGCAGTGTGGTAACTCTTTATCTAGGTCAGCCATTTTTTAGAGTAGAATGGATCCCTACATTTCTAGACAAGATCAAGAAAGACATTTTTTTTTTAAGTTTTTTTTTTATTGGATCAGAATTTAGGGTGATAAAAGAGGCAAGAAATTAGTCACTGTTTATGAATTTTTTTTTTAATCAGCAAGGCAATGTAGGGAATGGACATGTGGACAATGTCCACAATGGACAATTTAGAAGCAACTTAAAGGCTATCCTCTAATGGATGGCCAAGCTGGTTCATCTCAGAAGTTTGATTAAAAAAGTGTGATTTTTAAGGATCACGGCCATATCTCTGAGATATCCTCAGAGGTCTTGAAAACTTAACCTTAAGAGAATCTAAAATCTAAAAGAGGACAGAAAGGAGAGGAGTTGATACTGGACTTTAACTGGAGAGACTCATTTCCTGCCCATTGCCTTCCTTACTAATTGACAAGTTCATATCCCCCGCTTCGACTCTGTAACACTGTGTTGGGACCTTGTAAACTACAGTCCTTTTGGCTGCTGGCTCCTATCAGGCACTATAAACACAGGGCACTAGAGAGAAAGTGTAAGGCTGAGGAGGAAATGGGGCTTGCTCTTTCTTTTTTGTTTCCTGATCCCATCAGAGTCATCCTTGTAATGGTACTTCATTTAGAATGTGGCATTTGGTTCCAGTAGCAGTAGGTGGTTCCAAGTTCCATTTTCTTTTTCATACTCCCTGTACTAGCATCTTTGAATGTTTCCAGATTACCAACACTAGCCAGCTGGTATCCCTCCTGTAAGACTGAGTTCTGGCTCAGCCAGGGTCCTCCTCTGAGTTCTGGAGGTACCAGTGCCAGTTGGCAGTGGCTTCTGATTGGAGATGTGCATCCAGGTCTTCAGGATCTTTTTTCTAAGCTTCTAAATTCTTAGAACCCTAGGGGAGTAGCTGCTTCTTATAGTTGCCATTTCTGTGATACTTTACTGTTTACTTTTTGCCTTTTTACCTCTTGTATCCTATTTAGTCTTTATATTAAATCTATGTTAAATTCACAGATGACTGTGACTGATAACATCTCTTTTGCAAGGAATATTTACCATGGTTTCCAGTGTTACTCTGATTCTGCCATAGAGGTGCAGAGCCTGAACCTTACCTATCTATTCCACACTGAGATACAATAATAATACTGGTCCACAAGTCTCGCCATAGCACTATAACTAGTTGGTAACTAGTCAGCTAAGCATGCTAAAGAAGGGAAACATTGGAATCTACTGAGGGGTCATTATTTAACTTGATTAGAACTTCTGGGCCCTGCCAAGTCCCTAAAGGTCAGCATTTTCTCATCAAATTCTTTTAACAATCCTTGTCTTCACCACCCTGCCCTCCAGCTGTATCATTCATGGTTCTGGTCACATGTATGTCCCTAAGAATTCCATTTGGTCCTTGACCTCCATTGTTATTCTTCCTCCTTTTCAAAAGGTAGGTGAAATGAAGTGAAGTAGGGGAACAGGGATGGGGATAAATTTCCTGAGTGATTAGGCTTTGGTGCCATTAAGACCACATGCTACAGGATGTTCAGAACACAGATTGAAGATTTGGGAAGTGTGCATCAGGAAATTCTTCCTACAGGTCGTATGCCTGAGCTGAATCTGGAAGGATGGACTAGAGTTAACAGGATGAAATAGAAGGAACATATAAGTTTCTAGAGCTAGATAAAATATACCTACATATCTGGTAAATGGAGCAAATTTGTAACATCTGGGCATATTACATAGCAGATGGGAAGGACAAAATTGGCTTTCCTGCCATATCTATTTTCCAGGCCTAAAAAGACTCTGTCAAAAATTGAGTATTAAGTAAGCATCAGGATATATAGTGTTTTTCTTTGTCTTCAGTTTTTTAATTTGCTGAAGTATAGTTTACTTTTGATGTTTCAGGTGTGCAGCAAATTGATTTGGTTATATGTATATTAGATTCTTTTCCATTATTTTTGTTGTTGTTATTTAGTTGTCCAGTCATGTCTAACTCTTTGCAAACCCATGGACTGCAGCGTGCCAACCTCCCTGTCCCTCACCATCTCCCAGAGTTTGCTGAAGTTCATGTTCATTGCGTCAGTGATGCCATCCAGCCATCTCATGCTCTGATGTCCTCTTCTCCTTCTGCCCTCAATCTTTCCCAGCATCAGGGACTTTTCCAGTGTGTCAACTGTTTGCATCACGTGACCAAAATACTGGAGCTTCGGCATCAGTCCTTCCAGTGAATATACAGGGTTGATTTCCCTTAAGATTGACTAGTTTGATCTCCTTGCTGTCCAAGGGACTTTCAGGAGTCTTCTCCAACACCACGGTATGAAGGCATCAACTCTTTGGGGTTCTGCCTTTGGTGTTCTTTCCATTAGAGGTTATTATAAGATATTGAATACAGTTCCCTGTGCTATGAATAGGTCCTTGTTTGAGAATATATATAATTTTAAATGACTTTCATCCAAGTATGTTATTCATATTATCTTGTATACTAATTGTTTTGGATAGATATATGTTAGTTTCCCCGTTAGACTAAGTAGAGATAGTACTAAATACTATTTTGTGTCCATCCCCCATCACCTTATATGGTGACACACAAGTAATTTAATAGATGCCTATGCAATAAGTAAATACAAAAATTAATGAATTTTTAAAAATACCATTAGGTTTTGAAAAATGGCCAGCTGAGGCCAGTATTTTATCTTGGAGAAGAGCATTTTTTTTTTCTTTTTGATATTAGTCTTAAAAGTCAAGGAAGGTATTTCATCTACAATTCCCAATATTTCCCTATAATAATCTCTTAGTAGAATGTGCATATAAATTTGTTTAATGGTTGGATCATTTTCCAAATATAATTGGAAAACAGGTTTCTTTTTTAGCTGTCAAAGAGGTGTTTGATATGTGGTAAAATAATTTAGTTTATATTCGCCATTTGGGGATGTTGACCTTCTAGGCAAGCTTCTAATTGTACCGTCATATAAATTTGGAGACCTTTTACTTGAAGGCAATACTCATCTCCTACTGTATGGACTGAAGGAGATACGACTCTTTCATTTTTTTATACCGATAAAACAGGCTTGGCCAACAGATACTATCTTGTAGGACTTCGAATCTTGAGCACTTGATAGCATAATATGATGCTATCATATATGATATATGATTGTCATAATATGATGACAGCACTGTGGCCTTCCTGGTTATCTTCCACATAGCCCTCCAGAACTCACTTGGTACCTGTCAAGTTTTGGTCCTCCAGTCTTCTAATATCATTCCAATAAATTCTTGTGCTGCTTCAGATTATGATGTCATTTTCTGTTGTTTGCAACTACATGCAACAAATGATATAGATAGTATTGTTAAAGATGTAAGAAAACATGCTACTCTTTATCCTTATTTAAAACTAGATATTTTAAAGTACAAATACTATAAAGTGGAATTTTGACCCACAGAAAGAACATTTCTGTCTTTAATATCAGCCATCTGTGAACAAGTTTCCCACTGGACACAAGGATTTTTGACAAGTATTGTAAATGTCTTCAAGTGACACACATTTTTGGATGGAGATTTCAGGGTTTCCCCAGTGAATGTGATGAACTGTCCAGATGGTGCCCTTATAGCCACTCAGCAGAGTCCTTAAACAATAATAATTAACAACTAATTACATTTAATGCCTTGAAAGGGGTCCACTAGCATTCATTTGATCAGAAATCCATCCCTGGGTAGGTCCAGAAGAGAGAAAAGACTTCCAGCATAACCATCTGGATGATCTTTCTACCCCCGTTCTTGCTGCTGAAGAGGGACTGGTGATGTCCATAACTCCTTTTGGAGTACATATTCTGCTCTGGAAGCTGCTTAAAGAGTGGGCCTTGCTGAATTAAATTGGCTTTTGTCCCATCAAAGGCAAGAGTCAAGTTAGATGCAAATGCTCTGGATGGAGAGGAAAGAAAGCTTGGAAAATCTGTGCCAGATTTTGTGGTGATTGTAGGAGTTAGGACATGCAGTCATGCCAGGCAAAGCTGGGACCAAATGACTTACCTGAGTAATTCAAAGAAATGCGTTTTATTTATATTTATCTCCACAAACACAGTGTCTCTTCACATGGAATGTACATAGAATTATAATTGAGCTTGATCAGTTTATAGACTCTCAGTTTAGAATTCCTGACAGTTCTGGCAGAAACTGGCTTAAAACATACATTTTCCCATGTATGTTGTTTTACTTTCATATTCAACTGATAACCCTGTCATGGATAACTAATGCCAAGGATTTTCTCATGGAAGAAGACGGAACATCATGTAGTAATCTTCCAGCTAGCAGCTCTGTTTTGGTGCCACTGTTTGCCAAGTCCAGACTAGACTGTTTAGTCATTGTAGGCAGCAGGTGGCCTAGTGGTGAAAAGTAATATAATAATAATTTTCCCCCTCTGGAAATGGCCTTGGAACACAGTGGAGGGCTTTAAAAGCTTATGAGGCCGTGCCTGTGCTATTGAGTCCCACAGTTTTGGTTATATAACTGCCTGAAGCTGGACCAATTGGATTTTAAATCCTGGAAATGTGAATTTTGGAAGAGGTACGAATACTTTGAATTTTGAAACTGGGTCACATTAATGGCAATACTATAGAAGACAGGCTCTTCTTAAACAGTTCTATGTGTACTTAAAGCATAACTTTCAACAAAGTGTGTTTTCATAGCTCTCGATATGCAATGTTTTTATCTTTTTTCTGTGTATATTCTATAATTTTCATTTGGACTTTTAAACTTAATCCAAGGTTTGTTTCCGTCAATTCAGAATAGATTAGCACTAACTTCGTAGTCATTAGGGTCAGTCAAGGGCTGTGCTCCATTAATGCTCACTCAGAAACATCTGAAATGTTGCCAGTCACTGCAGCACATGTTGGAGAGGAATAGAGAATAGCACCTTAAATACTTAATTGGCTAATTCAAGTCACAACATCATGCCTACATTCAAGGGTGTAGGGAAACACAATCCTGTTGCATCGTGAAATGAAAAGAACTAGAAATAACAGAAATATTGATGAGAAGCACTAATGTAACATACCAGTTGGAGGAATTTTTGCTCTTGGTTGTGTCATTATGAGAGAATGTTACCTGTATTCTTTCTAAATTTTGGTATTTATTGTAGTTTGCTTAGTGGTTGAACACATAATCAGTTTTTATGACTATTTCATGAACACTTAAAGAAGATATATTACATATATTCAGGTGTAGAATTGTATGTATATCAATACATATTCTTTTTACTTACAGCATTTAGTTTTTTAATGCATGGAAAAGATTTTTTATAATTATAAAAGAGAAGCGTATCTACAAAAAATTAATAGCCAGTGCCTAAATGCCCAATTTGTTTTTATTATTACCAATGAAATATGCATATAAACTAATTTTACAGGTGGGCTCATTGCACCTGTTTTTCAAGTGACAGTCCTTAATGAACTGTCTTTTTTATTAATTAGTTTTTATTGCAGTATATTTGTTTTACAATGTTGTATTAGTTTCTACTGCACAGCGAAATGAATCAGTCACACATGTGCATATATCCCCTCCCTTTGGACTTGCTTCCCATTCAGGTCACCAAAGTGCATTAAGTACAATTCCCTGTGCTACATCATATGTTCTCATTAGTTATCTATTTTATATAGAGTATCAATAGTGCAGCAAATAGAGTTTAGAAAAGGCTAAGGATTGAACACTTTCAGCCGTCATTTCTTGGTTTAATTTTTCTTTTTCCTACATGTGAGCTACATCTCTGCTTGTGGAAGCATTGAGTGTGTCTGAGTGTGTAGACTACACCTGCTCTACTCAAGGTGCTGGCGCTAATTCTCTAGCTTCTCTCTTTATTTGTACTTGGTTTTTCCTTGCATTGGAGAGGTAAGAAGGTAAGAATATGGAGACTTGTTTGACCATAGATATAGAAACAAGGAAAGTCTTTCAACCTATCTTTGGTTCTGAGCCTCTCAGAATCATTTGGATATGGCAGAAGAGGTTCTTCTCAAGGCTCACACTAGTTCAATAGAGTCCTAAGCTGGGAGTGTGGAATAGAGGTCTAGCAGGAATGATATGATTCTTTACCATGTTTTACTTCTATCTCCTTATGTTCCTTGGGAATTTGCTTATCAAAAGCAAAGCTGACCATGTACTTAGATACAAATATCAATTGGTATCATATTTACCATTACTTAAAATTTTTTCTAATGCTTTTGTGTAATTAAAAAGAAGAAAATACATATGAAAATAAGAAGCAGTGTTAAATCTTGACTGTATTTTCTCTTGTCCTGGTTCTTATTGTCCTCTTTTTAAAAATTGCATAACTTAAAATTTTGTTCATTTTTATTAATGTTTTTGCTCTCTGTGTTATCAATATGTGCATATTTGCAATTGGATACTCCTGTAAATATGTTTCGGAGAAGGCAATGGCAACGCACTCCAGTACTCTTGCCTGGAAAATCCCATGGACGGAGGAGCCTGGTGGGCTGCAGTCCATGGGATCGCTAAGAGTCGGGCACGACTGAAGCGACTTAGCAGCAGCAGTAAATATGTTTAGCCAAAATAAGATACTGGCCAAAGACATAATGAATATAATTAATAAAGTGAAGTGAAGTTGTTCAGTCGTGTCCGACTCTTTGGGACACCATGGACTGTAGCCTACCAGGCTCTGAGGAGCCTCTCAGTTCGTGGTATTTTCCAGGCAAGAGTACTGGAGTGGGTTGACATTTCCTTCTCCAGGGGATCTTCCCAACCCAGGGATTGAACCCACGTCTCCCGCACTGCAGGCAGACGCTTTACCATCTGAGCCACTAAGGAAGCCTTTAATTAATAAAATTAATAATAATATTAATAGTGTTTTTCTTCACAGATACTTTGTTGTATGTTAACTTACTTTGACCTCATCACAATATCATGAAATATTCTAGGCGGTGCTATCCTCTTTGATTTTACAGTGGAAGACACTGACGCCTAGATGTATTCAATGAGTTACACAATATCACACTAAAGTGTTTTTTTTTTTATTTTTTATTCTACATTGTTGTGAAGGTTGAGTACTCCATGCCTCCCACCAACAACTTCAATTTTCTTATTCAAGTGGATATAAAGAATCTTTCACTGGTTATACTATTTTAATTTCTACAACAGAGTTTGACCTACTGAATTGGACTTAATGAAAGCTAATGAGGAATTAAGCTGCTTGAAAGACTTGAGATGAAAGATTTTCTGAGATCTTTTATGCATTGTAAACATACAGCATGCTGGGACCAGAGCTTGCCTTTGTACATTGTGAAGTAGAGGGGAGGAATGAATAAACAGTAGAATAAATTGCCTACTGGGCACTTTTAATATTTAAAAGCAACCAGTAATTGTCACACTTCTGCCCTTACTTCAATTGGGTACATATTGTACCTTTTGGTCCGTGAGCGTCTGTCAGTGATTATACACCTGTGGTCTCAGGGGCATGTGTACCCAACAGGAGGTAGAAAATGACATGAGCAGAAAAAAATCACTCCCTGCAGTAGGCTCAGAGCTTCTTTACTGTTTCTACCCATGAATACTGCGGCTTCAAATTCTCTAAGCTGTTGGATTCTGTACCTGCCTTGACCTTCAAGATTCTGCTGAGCTCTCCAAACTTGCCTAAAACCATGGACTTAACTCTTTCCTGTTTTTTCTGACCTCACACTTCTGTTTTAAGACCTACTTTGCAGGACTTGTTGGGTTCCTGACCGTTCCCCCCTTGGACCCCAGATTTCACACCTGACTGCTCAAATTTGGTTAGAATTTAAAACTTTGCCTTTTGCTTCTGTCTAAGGATCACTGCCCTCATCAGTGCTTGGGCATCATACTTCATGCTTTAATTTGGTTTTCAACAGTTTTCCTAATAGTTTTCCATTGTTCTTTCCCTGAGTTATGTAAGTCAATTATCTGAGAATAAACATAAAATATAAAGTAATTGCTACCACTGAATGTATGATGATATTTCTGAGGAAGAAACATGGAATAAAAATTTCTGCCTCTTAGAGATTAAACTTTTCCAGATTGGATTAGTGTCATGTTTCATTCTAGAAAATACATCTATTTATCAAAATTCAGAATGAGATTTTTGGACCCTTTCCCATTTCATATCTGTCAGTTGTAGTAACAAGAATATCCCAAAGAACTTAAGAAAGATAAAAAGAGCAGTGGTTCAGCCTCACCAGCTAGCAAGGGTGAATTTGCTCTAATGAGTTTCCCAAAACTGACTGTGCTTTTGTTTATGAGTCTGGACACATTGTGAAAAATGAAAGTGAGTCACTCAGTCATGTCCCACTTTGCAATCCCATGGGCTTTAGCCCACCAGGCTCCTCTGTCCATGGAATTCAGGCAAGAATACTAGAGTGGGTTGCCATTCCCTTCTTCAGAGGATCTTCTTGACCCAGGGATTGAACCTGGGTCTTCTGCATTGCAGGCAGATTCTTTACCATCTGAGCTACCAGGGAAGCCCTGGACCCTTACTAAACTACAGTTTGCTAGGTCCCACCTAGAATATTGTATGAGAGTATGGGTTTGAAATTTGAATTTTTAACAAATTCTCTAGTGATTCTGGTGCAGTGGGCCATATTTGAGAACCACTGCTCTTAGTAACTGGGGGTAACAATTATGGAGATGATAATTGAGAGAAAGAAAAATCTTAAAAGATACAATAGACAAAGACTCTCTAACCAAGTTTGACAATAAAACAATGGAGAGGAGATAGAATTCTCTTCCATTATTATTAAGTCCTTGATACAATAAGTTGAACAAGCTCCAAAATTAATTATTAAGATTTAAAATGTGAAGGAAGATCAGTTATGGTGATAACTGATCACTATCAGTTATCTGATAAGAATAAGTTAACTGATAAGAATCACTATGGTGAAATAAAAATAGTAGACAGGCTAGAAGAGACACACTTCCCTTACCAATAGCCAGCTAATGTAATGATGTCACCTGGTTCCTGCTAAAGATGGGTTATGAGTAAATGTTGATCAGAGTTTTGTAATTTACATTTATTGTGATATCTTTATAGTTCTTTACTTATTGCATGCATTTCATTATTCTTAGGTAATGATGTCATTTCCCCATGCATGTCTTCTTTTAAAAAATATGATGTCCCAAAGTGAAATACCTCTCAGGTATTTTTACAGATAGGTAAACTATCACTGGATAGGTACTATGTGGTAATCATAGTCAAGAATTTGGTGTTCAGTGTCTGAAAAGTAGAAAAGCAGCTCCTTTTACAAAATTCTAACTGTATAAGATTTGCTTCTATCTGAAAATGTTTGTGGTAATATTCAAAATATGCTACAGCTGCTATGGCAGTATAAATTAATAAATAAGTAAAACACATTTAAAATTCTTTTTATTCTCTAAGTTAAAATGTATAAGATCATGCAGCTGCTTATTTACTCAGATAAATTATTCATCTAGTTTAATAATTTTCAATCAGTTGTTGATTTATTTAGAAATGAATAGCTTGATCTTTTGTTTGTCTTAGCTTTTACTGAGTAAATGTTGCTCTGGTCTGATTTGATTCTGGGAAGTATGTACATTTCAGTGAATTCTTAATTCTGGCACCTTAACCTTTAGCATCTCAGAGGTGACTGGCTACTCTGTATGTGTGGAGAGTCTGAATTTACAAAAGTCATGATAATATTGCCACCAGTGCTATAACACCTCTTGTGTGCTCTACTATTTTGCCTCTGCAAATGTTGGGCTCCTCCAAAATAGCAGGTGGGCCCAGAGCAGGACTCTGACACTGTTGCTAATACTAGTTTTGTCCACTCAGCAATACATCGAGGGGTTGCCCAGGTTTGTAGCAGCAAAACTCACAGGGTGAATTTCCTGCCTCTGCTACTACTATACCGCATTTTTAGGTAGAACTTGTCTCAATAACCCATATAATAGAATTTCCTAATTTAATATTCAGCATGGTTATGCTGATATAAACTGGTTATAAAGCAGCTATAGGTATGACAATTGTACTAGTTAGGATGACATACTCTTGTATATAACAGATAGCTTAAAGAAGACAGACATTTATTTTTCTTTCTTAGTTTAGCTGGAATAAAGATTTGTGCAAATCAGTACTGATGCCTAAATTTGGGAGGGTGGTTGGTGATAGTGTTAAGAGATATGACTTCCATTTCTGCAAAAAAAAAAAAGAGAGAGAAAATGACTTTGGGATTTTGATAGGGGTTGAATTGAGTCTGTAGATATCTTTGGCTAGCTTGGATATGTGAACAATCTTAAGTCTTCTAATTTGATGCCTTTCCATTTGTGCCTTCTTTGATTTCTTTCATCAGTGTTTTATAGTTTTCAGTATATAAATCTCTCATCTCCTGAGTTAAGTTTATTCCTAAGTATTTCATTCTTTTTGGTACTATTGTAAATGGGATTGTTTTCCAAATTTCCTTTCCAGATAGTTTGTAGCTAATGTATAGAAACAATGAATTTTTGTATGTTGATTTTGTATCCTGCAACTGTACTGAATTCGTTAGTTGTCAGTTTTTTTTCCTAAAGAAATATAATAATTTTTGTATATAAGATCATATATAAGATGACAAGCAGGGATATCTGCAAGCTATCTTCAAGCAGGGATAGTTTTAATTCTTTAAATTTGGATGCCTTTAAGTTTTTTTTTTTTTTCTTCTTTTTGGTCTAATTGCTGGGGCTAAACCTTCCAGTACTGTATTAAAAAGAAGTGTCCAGGGTGCACATTCTTGACTTATTCCTGATGTTAGAAAAAACTATTTCAGATTTTGACCATTGAGTATGATGTTAGCTGTGGGCATTCACATGAAACCACAAAAGCCCAAGAACAGCCAAATCAAACCTGAGAGAGAGCAAACCTGGAGACATCATACTTCCTGATTTAAAATAAATTATAAAACTACAGTAACCACAACAGCATGGTACTAGCATAATGACAGTCATATAGACCAAAAGAACAGAATAGAGTCCAAAAGTATGTCTATAAGTGTATGGTCAATTGATTTTTGACAAGGGTGCCAAGAATACATATTGGGGAGATAAAAGTCTCTTCAACAAACAGTGTTGTGAAAAGTGGATGCATGCGTGCATGCTAAATCGCTTCAGTTGTGTCCAACTCTCTGTGACCCTATGGACTGTAATACACCAGGCTGCTCTGTCCATGGGATTCTCCAGACAAAAATACTGGAGTAGGTTGCCATTTCCTCCCCCAGGGGATCTTCCCGACCCAGGGATCGAACGTGTGTCTCTTATGTTTCCTGCATTGGCAGGTGGGCTCTTTACCACTAGTGCCACCTATCCACACATAAAATAATGAGATTGGATCTTTATTTTAACAAGATACAGCAGAAAATCAGTGAAAAAGGGGTTAAAGTAGGAGTAAAACATAAGACCTGAAACCGTAATACTCCTAGAAGAAAACATAGAGAGAAACCTTCATGACATTGATCTTTGTATTGATTCTTGGTTATGATACCAAAAGCACAGGTGATAAAAGCAAAAATTAAAAAGTGGGGCTACATCAAACTAAAAGGCTGCTCAGCAAGGGAAATAAGAGTGGAAAGTCAGCTTATAGACTGGGAGAAAATATTTAATAAAAGGTTAATCCTTTGAGGAACTCTTGCAACTCAGTAACAGAAAAATCTATTAATCTGATTTAAAAAGTGGTCTAAGAACTTGAATGGACTCTTCTCCAGAGAAGGCACACAGATGGCCAATAGATATATGAAAAAATGGTCTTCATTAGTCATCAAGGAAATGTAAATCAAAACTACAAAGATATACCTACTTAAGAGGGATAGTACAGGGAGAGAGGAGAGAGGGGGTTCAGGATGGGGAACATGTGAATACCTGTGGTGGATTCATGTTGATATATGGCAAAACCAATACAATATTGTAAAGTTAAAAAATAAAATAAAAAAACAAACAAAAGACAAAAATGTTGGCAGTGATGTGGAGACACACTTGAGCCTTGTTAGTGGGAAGCAAAATGGTGAAACTGCTATTAAAAATGGTATTAAGATTCCTCAAAAAATTACAATTAGAATAATTATATGATCCAGCAATGCTTTCTTCACTCTGTGTATGTCTGTACATACATATAATATATAAAAGAATTTAAAGCAGGGTTTCAAAGAAATAACAGCACACATATGCTCATTGAAGAACTACTAGAAAGACTTAAGATGTGGAAACAAACTGAATGTGTATAGAGAGAATTATGGATACAGCCAATGTGGTATATACATACCATGGAATACCATTCAGCCTTTAAAAGGGAGGAAATTTTGTGCTATTTGACATGAATGAACTGTGAGGATATTAACCTAAATGAAATAACCAGACACTGAAAAACAAACACTGCATAATTCCACTTATATTAGGTATTTAAAACTGGTTCAGTTCAGATACTCAGTTGTGTTTGACTCTTTGTGACCCAATGGACTATAGTATATCAGGTCTCCTTGTCCATCACCAACTCCCAGAGTTTGCTCAAACTCATGTCCATCAAGTTGGTGATGCCATCTAACTATCTCATCCTCTGTTGTCCCATTCTCCTCCTGCATTCAATCTTTCCCAGCATCAGGGTCTTTTCCAAAGAGTAAGTTCTTTGCATCAGGTGGCCCAAGTACTGGAGCTTCAGTTTCAGCATCTGTCCTTCCAATGAACATTCAGGACTGATTTCATTTAGGATGGACTTGGTCGGATCTCCTTGCTGTCCAAGGGACTCTCAAGAGTCTTCTCCAACACTGCAGTTCAAAAGCATCTTCAGTGCTTAGCTTTCTTTATGGTCCAACTTCACATCCATGCACAACCACTGGAAAAACCATAGCTTTGATAGATGGACCTTTGTTGACAAAGTAATGTCTCTGCTTTTTAATAAGCTGCCAAGGTTGGACATAACTTTTCTTCCAAGGAGAAATGTCTTAATTTCATGCCTGCAGTCACCATCTGCAGTGATTCTGGAGTCCAGGAAAGTAAAGTCTGTCACTGTTTCCACTGCTTCCCCATCTATTTGCCAAGAAGTGATTGGACCGGGTGTCATGGTCTTAGCCAACTTTTTCACTCTCCTCTTTCAGTTTCATCAAGAGGTTCTTTAGTTCCTCTTTGCTTTCTGCCATAAGGGTGGTGTCATCTGCATATCTGAGGTTATTGCTATTTCTCCTGGCAATCTTGATTCCAGCTTGTGCTTCATCCAGCCTAGCATTTTGCACAATGTAGTCTGCATATAAGTTAAATAAGCAGGGTGACAATATACAGCCTTGACATACTCCTTTTCCTATATGGAACCAGTCTGTTGTTCCATGTCCAGTTCTAACTGTTGCTTCTTGAGCTGCATACAGATTTCTCAGGAGGCAGGTCAGGTGGTATGGTATTCCCATCCCTTTCAGAATTTTCCACAGTTTATTGGGATTCACACAGTCAAAGGCTTTGGCATAGTCAATAAAGCAGAAATAGATGTTTTTCTGGAGCTCTCTTGCTTTTTTGATGAGCAGATGTTGGCAATTTGAGCTCTGGTTTCTCTGCCTTTTCTAAATCCAGCTTGAACACCTGGAAGTTCACAGTTTACATATTGCTGAAGACTCACTTGGAGAATTTTGAGCATTACTTTGCTAGTGTGTGAGATGAGTGCAATTGTGTGGTAGTTTGAGCATTCTTTGGCATTGCCTTTCTTTGAGATTGGAATGAAAACTGACCTTTTCCAGTCCCATGGCCACTGCTGTGTTTTCCAAATTTGCTGGCATATTGAGTGCAGCACTTTTACTGCATCATCTTTTAGGATTTGAAATAGTTCAACTGGATTTCCATTACCTCCACTAGCTTTGTTTATAGTGATGCTTCCTAAGGCCCACTTGACTTCGCATTCCAGGATGTCTGGCTGTAGGTGAGTGATCATAGCATGGTGGTTATCTGGGTCATGAAGATCTTTTTTGTATAGTTCTTCTGTGTATTCTTGCCACCTCTTCTTAATATCTTCTGTTTCTGTTAGGTCCATATGGTTTCTGTCTTTTATGGTGCCTATCTTTGCATGACATATTCCCTTGTTATCTCTAATTTTCTTGAAGAGATCTCTAGTCTTTTGCTTTCTATTGTTTTCTCTCTTTCTTTGCATTGACCACTTTTATATATTTTTCCTTTTCTCCTTACAAATAGCTGAGAAAAGAAGAGAAGCACAAGGCAAAGGAATAACGGAAAGTATTTAAAATAGTCAAATTTATAAACTCAAAGGCTGGAATGTTGTTTCCCAGGGCCTATGGAGAGAAGGAAATGGGAAACTTTAACCAACATTAAATTTCTGTTGAATAAGATAAATAACTTCTGAAGATCTAATGTACAATATTGTATATGTAATCAGCAGTAATATATTATACTGTTAAAATTTAAGTTTTCACCTCAATGAACTTTTTTTTTTTTTTAATGGAAATACTTCCTCAGAATGGTGAGAAGTTTTAAGACTTCCAAGCTGGAAGTGAATTTTTTCAATTGAGAAATGAGGGATCACTGAAGATTTTGAACAGAGAAGTGTTATGATAAAAATGACTTTTTAGATAGGTTAACTTGTTGCTATATATTGGATCAATTGTTACAGGAATGAATGAGTGCTTGGGGAAACAAGGTGTATTCATTTCCTATTGCTGCTATAAGGGATTACCATACATTTAGTAGCTTAAAACAATACAGATTTATTATTTTACAAGCCTGGAGGTCAGAAGTCAAAAATGGATTTCACTGGGCTGAAATGAAAGTGTAGGTCCAGCTGTGCTTTCTCTGGAGGCTCTGGGAGAATCCATTTCCTTGCCTTTTTCAGCTTCCAAAGGATACCTGTGTACCATAGCTTGTGACACCCTTCCTCTATCTTCAAAGCTGCTGCTGCTGCTGCTAAGTCACTTCAGTCGTGTCCGACTCTGTGCGACCCCATGGACTGCAGCCTACCAGGCTTCTCCATCCATGGGATTCTCCAGGCAAGAACACTGGAGTGAGTTGCCATTTCCTTCTCCAATGCATGAAAGTGGAAAGTGAAAGTGAAGTCGCTCAGTCCTGTATGACTCTTAGTGACCCCATGGACTTGCAGCCTACCAGGCTCCTCCATCCATGGGATTTTCCAGGCAACAGTACTGGAGTGGGGTGCCATTGCCTTCTCTGATCTTCAAAGCTAGTATAATGAAAATGAAAGTGAAGTTGTTCAGTCCTGTCCTACCAGGCTTCTCTATCCATGAGGTTTTCCAGGCTGGAGTACTGGAGTGGGCTGCCATTTCCTTCTCCAGAGGATCTTCCCAACCCAGGGATTGAACCCAGGTCTCCTGCATTGCAGACAGACGCTTTACTGCCTGAACCACCAGGGAAGCTAGTATAATATGTATTTTCAAATATTTTTTAAACTGTGAACCTTTGCTTTCACGATCACATTTTCTCTGGCTGTGACCCATTTATAACCCTTTTACAAGGACACTTTTGATTACATTAGACCCAACTGTATAGTCCAGGCTAATCTCCCACATCAAAATGCTTAATCACAGCTGCAAAGTCCCCTTTTGCCATGCAAAATAACATATTCACAGGTTTCAGAGATTCAGATATGGACATCTTTGAAGTGAAGTGAAGTGAAGTCGTGTCCAGTGGGACCATTATTCTGCCCACTACACAAAAATAGGATATAAATTCATATGTGAATTAAGGGTGGTGGTGGCTATGGAACTGACACTCCTCTGTATCTCCCTTCATAACTAATCAGGTATAAAAGTCTCTTCCTACGCATGATCCTGTGAAGCTATCTTCTCCTTACTTATTATTTCCATTGACCAAGTGAACTTGGCCAATTTGGTGTTTCTGCTAATGTTGACTTCATTTAATAATTATGTCCTATATCTTCCTCTGCTACCTAATTCATTGTTAAATTGCATTTTGTCTTGTGGCTAAAAGGAGATAAATCACATTCATGCTATTTTCTTCCCTGATCTGTGAGGCTTCTGCTGAGTTTTTTTTGTTTAGTCATTTTCAGAATATTAGGCTTTTCCAAAAACATGGCAGGTAATTGGACTGAGTTTATTCATTGCAAACCATACAGGAAATTATCCAAATGACTCATTCTAAAGAAAAAGATCTCAACAAAATAAATTTTTGAATCATGCACATATGCAGAATCTAAATTCTGAATAATTTTTGGTTTTTTCGTGTTTAAATTATAAAATAAAGGATAGTTAGCTACCTCATATTATAAAGGAAAATATGAAGCTCAAAAAACGTCATGATGAGGTCAGCAAATCATACAACAATACTCAAACCCCACTTCAGTTCAGTTGCTCAGTTGTGTCTGGCTCTTTGCGACCCAATGAACCACAGCATGCCAGGCCTCCCTGTCCGTCATCAACTCCTGCAGTCCACCCAAACTCATGTCCATTGAGTCAATGATGCCATCCAACCACCTCATCCTCTGTTGTCCCCTTCTCCTCCTGCCCTCAAACTTTCCCAGCATCAGGGTCTTTTCCAATGAGTCAGTTCTTTGCATCAGGTGGCCAAAGTATTGGAGTTTCAGCTTCAACGTCAGTCCTTCCAATGAACACCCAGGACTGATCTCCTTTAGGATGGGCTGGTTGGATCTCTGTGCAGTCCAAGGGATGCTCAAGAGTCTTCTCCAACACTACAGTTCAAAAGCATCAATTCTTCAGCGCTCAGCTTTCTTTATAGTTCAACTCTCACATCCACACATGACCACTGGAAAAACCATAGCCTTGATTAAATGGACCTTTGTTGGCAAAGTAATGTCTCTGCTTTTTAATATGCTGTCTAGGTTGCAAAGAAATAGAGGAAAACAACCGAATGGGAAAGACTAGATGCCGGGAGCCAGCGTGAGGAGCTTCGCCCGTGGCAAAAGTCATGAGGAAGGAGGCTCGGCATACGCAAATGGGGAGATGGAGCCTCAGGAGTCCCCCTGGAAATTCTTGAGCACCTACCTCCAAAACCGTCTGCCTACTTCACTGATTTGCGCTCTCACCTACACCTCTGACTTTATGGGGGGCTGTCCCCCACTACCTCTCTCTGAAAAAGAGTTAAATTACAGCTCCAGTTAATAAAGTTCTTGCGCGTGACAAGAGTGTTTTAGTTCACAACTGTGAGAGGCATGAGATGTTCTAAATTGTCTGAATACAGATTCCTTTGAGCAGTTAAAAGATTGATTAAAAATTGTATTGATGAAGGGTTTTTCACTTGTTGGGCCAATGTTTGCTGCTAAGTTTCCATATCCCTTAACTGCTGTGTCCCTGGCAGTGTATTGATTAATATAATTGGTGTAAGTAGTAGCTTTAATGTTTGCAAACTTGGACCCTTGAGTTAATTCTTTTTCTTGTTATAGCCCACCACACCTTTGCCCTATAGGAATGCAACTTTATCTAATGCTTTTGGAGGGTGGCACCTGACTAATCACCTTTAGAGAAAAATAAGTTTTCTGAAGAAAGGGTCTTAAAATGTTAACAGGCTTCCGGGCCAGAAGATGATGCAAATCACCTAAACTTTTTTGTATGATAAGTTTGCAGGAAGAAAGCCTGCCTTACTGCATGACTCTACCCCTTCCCCCATTATCCTCTATGCATAACTTAAGGTATAAAAACTACTTTGGAAAATAAAGTGCGGGCCTTGTTCACCGAAGCTTGGTCTCCCCAACCTAGATAGCATATTGAAAAGCAGAGACATTACTTTGCCAACAAAGGTCCGTCTAGTCAAGGCTATGGTTTTTCCTGTGGTCATGTATGGATGTGAGAGTTGGACTGTGAAGAAAGGTGAGTGCCGAAGAACTGATGCTTTTGAACTGTGGTGTTGGAGAAGACTCTTGAGAGTCCCTTGGACTGCAAGGAGATCCAACCAGTCCATTCTGAAGGAGATCAGCCCTGGGATTTCTTTGGAGGGAATGATGCTACAGCTGAAACTCCAGTACTTTGGCCACCTCATGGGAAGAGCTGACTCCTTGGAAAAGACTCTGATGCTGGGAGGGATTGGGGGTAGGAGGAGAAGGGGATGACAGAGGATGAGATGCCTGGATGGCATCACTGACTCGATGGACATGAGTCTGAGTGAACTCTGGGAGTTGGTGATGGACAGGGAGGCCTCATGTGCTGCAATTCACGGGGTCTCAAAGAGTCAGACACGACTGAGCGACTGAACTGAGCTGAATTGAACTGTGGTTGGTCATAACTTTCCTTCCAAGGAGTAAGCATCTTTTAATTTCATTGCTGCAATCACCATCTGCAGTGATTTTAATAAAGTCAGCCACTGTTTCTACTGTTTCCCCAACTATTTGCCATGAAGTGATGGGAAATGATGTCGTGATCTTCGTTTTCTGAATGTTGAGTTTTAAGACAACATTTTCACTCTCCTCTTTCACTTTCATCAAGAGACTCTTTAATTTTTCTTTACTTTTCCATAAAGGTGGTGTCGTCTGCATATCTGAGGTTCTTGATATCTCTCCAGGCAATCTTGATTCCAGCTTGTGCTTCTTCCAGCTCAGCGTTTGTCATGATGTACTCTGCATATAAGTTAAATAGGGAGGATGACAGTATACAGCCTTGACGTACTCCTTTTCCTATTTGGAACCGGTCTGTTGTTCCATGGCCAGTTCTAACTGTTGCTTCCTGACCTGCATATAGGTTTCTCAAGAGGCAGGTCAGGTGGTCTGGTATTCCCATCTCGATCAGAATTTTTTACAGTTTATTGGGATCCACACAGTCAAAAGCGTTGCCATAGTCAATAAAGAAGAAATAGATGTTTTTCTGGAACTCTCTTGCTTTTTCCATGATCCAGTGGATGTTGGCAATTTGATCTCTGGTTCCTCTGCCTTTTATAAAACCAGCTTGAACATCTGGAGGTTCATGGTTCTCGTATTGCTGAAGCCTGGCTTGGAGAATTTTAAGCATTACTTTACCAGCGTGTGAGATGAGTGCAGTTGTGCAGTAGTTTGAACATTCTTTGGCATTGCCTTTTTTGAGATTGGAGTGAAAACTGACCTTTTCCAGTCCTGTGGCCACTGCTGAGTTTTCCACATTTGCTGGCATATTAAGTGCAGCACTTGTAATGCATCATCCTTTAGGATTTGAAATAGCTCAACTGGAATTCCATCACCTCCACTAGCTTTGTTCATAGTGATGCTTTCTAAGGCCCACTTGACTTCACATTCCAGGATGTCTGGCTCTAGGTGAGTGATCACACCATCGTGATTATCTGGGTTATGAAGATCTTTTTTGCACAGTTCTTCTGTGTATTCTTGCCACCTCTTCTTAATATCTTCTGCTTCTGTTAGGTCCATGCTATTTCTGTTCTTTATCGAGCCCATCTTTGCATGAAATATTCCCTTGGTATCTCTAATTTTCTTGAAGAGATCTCTAGTCTTTCCAGTTCTGTTGTTTTCCTCTATTTCTTTGCATTGATCACTGAGGAAGGCTTGCTTATCTCTCCTTGCTCTTCTTTGGAACTCTGCCTTCACATGGGTATATCTTTCCTTTTCTCCTTTGCTTTTCACTTCTCTTCTTTTCACAGCTATTAGTAAGGCCTCCTCAGACAGCCATGTTGCATTTTTGAATTTCTTTTTCTTGGGGATGGTCTTGATCCCCGTTCCTGTACAATGTCACGAACCTCCATCCATAGTTCATCAGACACTCTGTCTATCAGATGTAGTCCCTTACATCTATTTCTCACTTCCACTGTATAGTCATAAGATATTTGATTTAGGTCATACCTGAATGTGAAACCCCACACTCATTTTTATAACAAGTTTTCTTACTATTACACCATACTGCCTGGTCTAAATCACTGAAAATTAAATCCTCGTATAGCCATCATGGAGCTGCCTCTTTCAAGGATTTGTGAAGAGATAAGAACTTATGATAATGTCTTTCTTTTACTTTCAATCAGCTGTGCTGGTATTTTGTAAATCTAAAAAGCATAGTGTATTAAAATTTGGAGAGAAAACAAGGCTAATCCTTTCATTTTCTAGTGAGCATGCACTCTGGGATGGGGTTATTGAAAGCAGTACTTTGACCCTATCCTCCCCCAGTCCCCCACCACAATACCACCACCAAAATAAAGTTTAGGAACTCAATGATGGCTACTGAAACTGAAAGATGTCTATTAGATTTATCAGAGTACTTTTTAGGTTAGTTGGATTCTTTGACTTTCCTTATCTGTCTTGATATCCAATGGTGTCTGGGTCTCTGGGTCAGTTTGGTGCATTAGACAGAGCACAGTCGAATAAAAGATCAGAAAACAAGTCTTGGCTGGCTGGTTGACATGTGAATAGTATTCCTCTTCCTCATTAAAAAGATTTTACCAAGTCCAGTTTAATACTCCTGTAAATTTGGGAGCTGCTAATCTGAGTTTGGGATAGGATCAAGCCTTTATTCACAAGATGAATGATAAAGAGGTGATAAAGTCAGGTACTGAGTGAAAACAGGCATGTTGGGAGGTTTAGGTTTGGTGAATTTCTCTTTGAAGAAGCAAAAAGGCAACAGACAGCTTAAAGAGATATGTATAAGACTTCATGATTCACAAACCTTTATTGGTGAATGTCTTCCAGGATATTTATCTGGTCACAGAAGGATCACCAGCTGACTACTGAGGAACTTAGACATGAGAACAAATCTAGTGTCTCTCTACATTTATCTCTTTAATAACATACTTGCTCATTTTCCTTTTGTTTGTAATGTGGGCAGTTCCTGGTGACTGGGTTTCAAGTAGATTGTCCCAAACTTATGACATTTTGATTGTTTTGAGTTTTTCAATTTATGATGGTGTGAGAGGGATTCAGTAGAGACCATACTTTGGATTTTGAATTCTTATCTTTTCCTGGGCAAGCATTATGGTATATCCTGGGCTATTATACTCCTTCATTTTGCTGGGCAGGGCAGCAGCTGCACTCTGAGCCAACCATATGATCACTAGAATAAGCAATGATGCACTTAAAACCATTCCAAACTCATACAGCTATTCTGTTTTTTAGTACAGTATTTGAAAAATTACCTGAGATTTCCAACACTTTATTATAACTTAGGCTTGTGTTATATGATTTTGCCCAAATGAAAGCTAATATAAGTGTTCTGAGAACATTTAAGGTAGGTGAGGCTAAGCTATCATGTTTGGTAGGTTAGATGTATTATACATATTTTTGACTTACAGCATTTTCAACTTGTGATGGCTTTAGCAGGACATAACCCCATTGGAAGTTGAGGGAAATCTGAAGCACAGAATGTAAGTAACAAAACAGAGAGAGGTGTGTGTGTGTGTATGTATTAAATCTTAAAACATGACTCTTGAATTTATAGCATTCTCCACTCTTCAGCAGAAAAAAACAGGTTTCATAGTGTGTCACTTACTGTGAATGTACCAACAATGTAGAGTTCAAAACTACAAATGTTACAGCCAGAAACATTGGGTTTCTTGGAAATGTGTTTGGGAAATCTTTTAAGACTGTAGCTGTCTAAAATTCTGCCTACAAGAAGTTTTCACATGGGCTCTGTCATATCCTGAAAAAGACTAGCTTATCATAAATGGGAGAAAAATTGTTCTGATATAGAATGATTACATTTCAGTACTCAATGTGAGAGCAGGAATAAACAGGTGAGGAACTAGCAAATCTTCTAGAAGGTAGTGCTTTATTATCACAAATACCTACCCTAAGCTAACTTCACCCAAAATCACTATAATAAATGACTGCAGAAAGTCAGAAGGAAGAAAAACTCACTGAACATTTCAACACCTGTAACAAATGCAGTGTTTTAACCAACAAGAGGCTTATGAGTGGTGAAAGGTAATTGTGACAGCTCCAACAACTTTGCTAACCCACGAATTCTATTCAGGTAAATGCAGACCCTCTATATGAAATGAAAATATATTTGCAATTCTCCTGTGGCACATATAGTAAGTGATAAATAATAGAGTGATAAAATGTCATGAGGGATGGGAAATGGAAGGACCCTTGGAAAAACCCAACTAGTACTAAGAAGTGACTCTGGGAGTCAGGAAAATCGGGGAAGGAAAGAAGAAAAGTGACAAAGGGATCACCTAAAGTAATGTAGGCATGGCCTGTGCCTTCCAGAATCAGCCTGTCAGAATCTCTGTGTAACTATGAATGTGGTCCCAGGATTTATACAAACAGGAACTAATAGTCTATTTGAAATCAAGCTGAGGAAAAAAAAAAATGTGTGGTCCTTTCTAAAGTTCTGTTTATGTGGAAGGGCTCTAAATTATTGCAAGTTTAAATAAGGAAGAAGGTAAAACTAATGCCTTGTCTGGGCATTTAAAAAAGAGTTAAAACAATAGTATGTACTAGGAAATGTATCTTGTTTATACTACAAGTGTCTCAGAAAGAGTCATGTAACAGAAAATATGTTTTGAAACAATTCAGTTCAGTCACTCAGTCGTGTCTGACTCTTTGTGACCCTATGAATCGCAGCATGCCAGGCCTCCCTATCCATCACCAACTCCCAGAGTTCACTCAAACTCACGTCCATCAAGTCTGTGATGCCATCCAGCCATCTCATACTCTGTTGTCCCCTTTTCTCCTGCCCCCAATCCCTCCCAGCATCAAGAGTCTTTTCCAATGAGTCAACTCTTCGCATGAAGTGGCCAAAGTACTGGAGTTTCAGCTTTAGCACCATTCCTTCCAAAGAACACCCAGGGCTGATCTCCTTTAGAATGGACTGGTTGGATCTCCTTGCAGTCCAAGGGACTCTTAAGAGCCTTCTCCAACACCACAGTTCAAAAGCATCAATTCTTCAGCGCTCAGCTTTCTTCACAGTCCAACTCTCACATCAATACATGACCACTGGAAAAACCATAGCCTTGACTAGATGGACCTTTGCTGGCAAAGTAATGTCTCTGCTTTTCAACATGCTATCTAGGGTGGTCATAACTTTTCTTCCAAGGAGTGTCTTTTAATTTCATGGCTGCAGTCACCATCTGCAGTGATTTTGGAGCCCCCCAAAATAAAGTCTGACACTGTTTCCACTGTTTCCCCATCTATTTCCCATAAAGTGATGGGACCAGATGCCATGATCTTCATTTTCTGAATGTTGAGCTTTAAGCCAACTTTTTCACTCTCCTCTTTCACTGTCATCAAGAGGCTTTTTAGTTCCTCTTCACTTTCTACCATAAGGGTGGTGTCATCTGCATATCTGAGGTTATTGATATTTCTCCTGGTGATCTTGATTCCAGCTTGTGCTTCTTCCAGCCCAGTCCATGTCCACATGGACATCACCAGATGGTCAACACTGAAATCAGATTGAGTATATCCTTTGTAGCCAAAGATGGAGAAGCTCTATACAGTCAGCAAAAACAAGACTGGGAGCTGACTGTGTCTCATATCATGAACTCCTTATTGCCAAATTCAGACTTAAATTGAAGAAAGTGGGGAAAACCACTAGACCATTCAGGTATGACCTAAATCAAATCCCTTATGTTTATAAAGTGGAAGTGAGAAATAGATTTAAGGGCCTAGATCTGATAGATAGAGTGCCTGATGAACTATGGAATGAGGTTTGTGACATTGTACAGGAGACAGGGATCAAGACCATCCCCATGGCAAAGAAATGCAAAAAAGCAAAATGGCTGTCTGGGGAGGCCTTACAAATAGCTGTGAAAAGAAAAGTGAAAAGCAAAGGAAAAAAGGAAAGATATAAGCATCTGAATGCAGAGTTCTAAAGAATAGCAAGAAGAGATAAGAAGCCTTCCTCAGCGATCAATGCAAAGAAATAGAGGAAAACAACAGAATGGGAAAGACTAGAGATCTCTTCAAGAAAATTAGAGATACCACGGGAACATTTCATGCAAAGATGGGCTCGATAAAGGACAGAAATGGTATGGACCTAACAGAAGCAGAAGATATTAAGAAGAGATGGCAAGAATACACAGAAGAACTGTACAAAAAAGAGCTTCACGACCCAGATAATCACGTTGGTGTGATCACTCACCTAGAACCAGACATCTTGGAATGTGAAGTCAAGTGGGCCTTAGAAAGCAGCACTATGAACAAAGCTAGTGGAGGTGATGGAATTCCAGTTGAGCTATTTCAAATCCTGAAACATGGTGCTGTGAAAGTGCTTCACTCAATATGCCAGCAAATGTGGAAAACTCAGCAGTGGCCACAGGACTGGAAAAGGTCAGTTTTCATTCCAGTCCCAAAGAAAGGCAATGCCAAAGAATGCTCAAACTACTGCACAATTCCACTCATCTCACATGCTAGTAAAGTAATGCTCAAAATTCTCCAAGCCAGGCTTCAGCAATACGTGAACCATGAACTTCAAATGTTCAAGCTGGTTTTAGAAAAGGCAGAGGAACCAGAGATCAAATTGCCAACATCCACTGGATCATGGAAAAAGCAAGAGAGTTCCAGAAAAACATCTATTTCTTCTTTATTGACTATGCCAAAGCCTTTGACTGTGTGGATCACAATAAACTGTGGAAAATTCTGATCGAGATGGGAATACCAGACCACCTGACCTGCCTCTTGAGAAACCTATATGCAGGTCAGGAAGCAACAGTTGGAACTGGACATGGAACAACAGACTGGTTCCAAATAGGAAAAGGAGTAGGTCAAGGCTGTATTCTGCCACCTGCTTATTTAACTTATATGCAGAGTACATCATGAGAAACACTGAGCTGGAAAAAGCACAAGCTGGAATCAAGATTGCTGGGAGAAATATCAATAACCTCAGATATGCAGATGTTTTGAATAAGCATAAGGAAAAGGGAAATGAATTTGGTATTTGCGTACTGAAATTGATGGAGAGTTCTTGAAACTGTATCTGGGCATTGAATATACTTCTCCGTTATTAAATTTCTATATAATTGATGGTGTGTGTATATATAATAAGTAAGTAAGTGAAGTTGCTCAGTCATTTCCGACTCTTCGCAACCCCATGGACTGTAACCTACCAGGCTCCTCCATCCGTGGGATTTTCCAGGCAAGAGTACTGGAGTGGGTTACCATTTCCTACTCCTGGGGAAATTCCTGACCCAGGGATCGAAGCCGGGTCTCCAGCATTGCAGGCAGATGCTTTACCGTCTGAGCCACAAGGGAAGCTGTATATATAATACATAACTAAAATTATATTATTGTATAATAAACATATTATATGATGTCTATAATTTGTAATTCTGAGTGGGAGGGGCTGGTAATGAAAAATCATTATCTGAGGAAAGATAAAAATGTATTAATAAACTTGTACTATTTGAATAGCTAAGACAATATTGTTATTATGTTAGCAGAAGTTTGAGACAGAATTTGAAGAATTTAGTGCCACTTAGTCAATAAATGGTTATTTTCTCTGAAGATTCAAGCAACTAAAAACTAGTTAATACCAGGATTTTTTGTTGCCTTCTGTAGTGTGCTTCTTATAGGAGGTATTCTTGGTCACCTTTTATATTATCTACTTCTTGCTAACTTTTAAAATATGAGTTAAAATAGTACAAATACAAGTTGGGTTAAGCAACTGAAAAATGACCACTTGCTTATTCTCCACTACATTTTGATATTTGTGCTTTATTGACTATGCCAAAGCCTTTGACTGTGTGGATCACAATAAACTGTGGAGAATTCTGAAAGAGATGGGAATACCAGACCACCTGATCTGCCTCTTGAGAAATTTGTATGTAGCTCAGGAAGCAACAGTTTGAACTGGACATGGAACAACAGACTGGTTCTAAATAGGAAAAGGAGTTTGTCAAGGCTGTATATTGTCACCCTGCTTATTTAACTTATATGCAGTGTACATCATGAGAAATGTTGGGCTGGAAGAAACACAAGCTGGAATCAAGATTGCCAGGAGAAATATCAATAACCTCAGATATGCAGATGACACCGCCCTTAGGGCAGAAAGTGAAGAGGAACTAAAAAGCCTCTTAATGAAGGTGAAAGAGGAGAGTGAAAAAGTTGGCTTAAAACTCAACATTCAGAAAATGAAGATTATGGCATTGGGTCCCATCACTTCATGGGAAATAGATGGGGAAACAGTGGAAACAGTGTCAGACTTTATTCTTTTTGGCTCCAATATCACTGCAGATGGTGACTGCAGCCATGAAATTAAAAGACACTTACTCCTTGGAAGAAAAGTTATGACCAACCTAGATAGCATATTGAAAAGCAGAGACATTACTTTGCCAGCAAAGGTTCGTCTAGTCAAGGCTATGGTTTTTCCTGTGGTCATGTATTGATGTGAGAGTTGGACTGTGAAGAAGGCTGAGAGCTGAAGAATTGATGGTTTTGAACTGTGGTGTTGGAGAAGACTCTTGAGAGTCCCTTGGACTGCAAGGAGATCCAACCAGTCCATTCTGAAGGAGATCAGCCCTGGGATTTCTTTGGAAGGAATGATGCTAAAGCTGAAACTCCAGTACTTTGGCCACCTCATGCGAAGAGTTAACTCATTGGAAAAGACTCTGATGCTGGGAGGGATTGGGGGCAGGAGGAGAAGGGGACGACAGAGGATGAGATGGCTGGATGGCATCACTGACTCGATGGACATGAGTCTGAGTGAAATCCGGGAATTGGTGATGGACAGGGAGGCCTGGCGTGGTGTGATTCATAGTGTTGCAAAGAGTCGGACACAACTGAGTGAGTGAACTGAACTGAAGGCATATTAGATATAATTAGGCCAGAGACAGAGGAGCAACTTTATGCCACCTCAATCATTGCTTCTTCTCTTCATACAGTTCTAAAGAGACAGGGATATAATTATCTGTCACTTTATTATCAGCTGGTATTTTATCCCAAATTCATGAAGGTGGTCAGGTAGGCTAGAATATGGACTTACATTTTCCCATTCATAGTACTCTTCCCCAGACTTGGATCTTGGATCTCACTACCCTCTGGCTAGTTGTAAAAAAGGACAGGAGAAAGAGAAAAGTTATAGGGACTCTTCAGGGATGACTGACCTTAGGGAACCTTACTTTCCCATCAGTGGAAGGAGACATTTACCACATGTATGAGGCTTTTAGTAGGTAGTTACTTCTTATACTATCAATGGTGGTCTAATCATTCTCTTTGAATCTGATTGATTAGATTACTAAAAATGTTCTTTCCAGTATTTACAGGTGGAAGCAAGAAGGGGAAAGAATGTAAGAGAGGAAGGAGTCTTGATCATACCCTGTCCTTAATGGCCTACAGTTTTTGATTAAATGCAGATACAGTCACAAATTCCAATTAAATGTTATTATAATCATAGGATATATGCATTCATAATACTATGTGGAATTCAGAACACTTGGCTAATGCTCTGCCATATCCCTGGAGAAATTTCCATTTACCTAGGGATCTTAGAGATTTAGGGCCCATCTGTCAGTGAAAAGACAAGTTCATGATTGATAAGTACTAGAACACAGCTAAGGAGATGTGCAAATCAACCAGAGTTTCCAGATTTGCATTTGAGATGGAGATTTTAAAAGCATGTAGGCTGATAGGAGGGAAATCATGAAGAGTTTCTCCCCCACCCCTCATCTCCAATCAAGGGCAGATATGTCTGATTTCTAACATGAGTAAATGGGAAAATAATATGTACTACCATGAGATCTATGTACAGATGTTGTGGCATACAAGGAGAAGAACATTTCAAATACAGGTGCAAATACAGTAATAATACATTATAGTATGTGGAGGTAAATTTTAAAAGTGGTTGTTTTATGATTTCAATAATTCAAAACATGAACACTGTGAAACAAGAGAACAAAGAGGAAATAAGATAAAAGACTGAGATGAAAACAGAACCAAGGTAAGTAAACATCAGGATGATACTAAAAACTGCCATATGAGAAATAAAATATGCATTCGATATAATAGAGATAAACACTGACCCCACAGAAAAGGGAGTCAGTGATGTGAGATGCATGTTTGGGGACCTTTTCCAGGATACAGAGTGAGAGGATTAAGATAGGAAGATGATGACAGCTAAGATGAAACATGAAAGATTACGGAGAACTGGCATAACAGATAAATGAATGAGATATCAAAACAAATGGTAAAAACTCAGCAATCAAAGTTGTGAGTATAAAAATCTTTCCCAAACCGAACAAAGCATTGAACCTGCAGGGTAGAGTCTCACTGAGAAGCAGGAAGCATTAATGAAATGGAACCAATATTTAGGCACTTCCTGCTGAGATATCTGAATTTCAAAGGATATAAGAATAAAATATCTTACAACACCCAAGTAGGAAAAAATAAGATTATTTGTACAGAAAAAAAAAAAAAAGTGGATCTCAGATGTCTCCATCGCTAGATAGCAATGCTGGAAGCAGTATTTAAAGTGGTAGGGAGACAATGATAGTAGTATGACTGAAGACCCCACGTGCAGAGATACTGCCCTTTATGTACAGTGGCGACAAAAAGACACCATGTACTATGAATAAGAGAGATATTCTCTAACTGACAAAGAGTTATCACAATAAAGAAACACTGAAAATGGTGAAGTTATAAGAGTACTGGCACTGAGTAGCAGACTCAGTTATATGAATAATATAAGTAATTATAATGATTACAAATGTAATTGAAATATAAATTTCTGAACAAATTTTAAAGAGAATATTATTAATATAAATTATTAAAATATAATAGTGAAAACCTGGCTATAAAATTCTAGATCAGGCAGTGAATGGGAAGTTGGTAGAAATAGAAGCATTACTATTAGAAGGGTATTGGGTTTTGCATGCATTTTTTAATCTAACTACCTTGATGATTATCTTAGAAAATTCATTTACTTGTGACTTTACATGCAGAATGATTTCATTGATAATTGTTTACAGTATCTATTCCTTTACAATAGTTTTGTCTCTTATTTCCACTCTTTGTTCCTGTATGAGTTTTTCAAAAAAGGAAAACAAAACTTTCTGTTGCCACAGGAAGTGACCAGCAGGGCCCACATTAGCAGAACTAGTTACCAAGACTGGCTTGTTCTTTCCTTTGTTGTTTGGCCCAGTCTCATAATTATCACTGGCAAGGCTGTTTCTGGCATGAAGGATCCAGAGCAGAATCCTAATGCTTGACTTCCTAGGACTGCCAAGGTATTCGGATGAAGTCAGCTTTGGATTACTCCTTGTGGCAAAAATATTCCCTTTGATTGTTAATTATTCCTTTGAGCTGTATTAACAATGTCCAGTGAACATTGAAAAGACTGATGTTGAAGCTGAAGCTCCAATACTTTGGCCACCTGATGTGAAGAGCTGACTCATTGGAAAAGACCCTGATGCTGGGAAAGATTGAAGGCAGGAGGAGAAGGGGATGACAGAGGATGAGATGGTTGGATGGCATCATCAACTTGATGGACATGGGTTTGGGTGGACTCCGAGAGTTGGTGATGGACAGGGAGGCCTGGCTGCTGTGGTTCATGGGGTCGCAAAGAGTTGGACATGACTGAGTGACTGAACTGAACTGAACTGAACAATGTCCATCAAGCAAATGTCAATGTTACCTTGGGAAGACAACTCTTCTTTCACATATATACTTTGTAATTTTAGAAGTATATAATGGTCACTGTTATCCTGGTCTGTAGGTGACACATGGTCCTAATTGGGAACCAGACTGTGCATATTAAACAGCAGGAAGAAAACTCAGGCTGGTCCATAAGGCAATGTCATAGTGGAGGCAAGTTTCCTTTCTAATTCCAGCCTGTCCGCTCTAATCAGAGGGTCTTACAGCCTTTGCCCACCTGTGCTTACATAGTTTCTTCTCCATCCACCCTATTCCATTTAGGCCTCTCCTGTCCAGATATGGTTGATACTCTTCTCTGATTCCAGACATATGGTCACCAAAATTTTTTCTGCCTTCATTGATTGTATGATTTCCCCATCTTCTTCTACTATTTAGGTCCTCATTGTTAGGACTATTTAACTTCCAACCACAGTATTAATCCTGCTCATAATTCCTAGAACTAAATCTGACCAGAGACAGAAAGTACTAAAATAGTTTTACCTCCAAAAATGTTCCACTTGCTGATAGTCTGATCCTTTCATAAGCCTAGATTGTCTTACCTGGGGTCCTGTTCTCATGATTGGGGTGCTGTTTTGATATGTCATGTTCCCCAGGGGCTTCCCTGGTGGCTCAGTGGTAAAGAATATGCCTGCCAATGCAGGAGACATGAATCCATCCCTGCATCAGGAAGATTGCATGGAGAAGGAAATGGTAACTCACTGCATTATTCTTGCCTGGGAAATCCCATGAATAGAGGAGCCTGGCAGGCTACAGTCCATGGGGTTGCAAAAGAGTTGGACACGACTTAACAACTAAATAGCAACAGCATGTTTCTCAGGTCCTGGAATGCTACCATACTCTCTCAGGCTTTTCTCAGGACTAGAACCCTGTTGATAGCTGAACTCTGACTTTGTGGACAATTAATGATTCCAGGCTTTCCAGATAATGCTACCTCTCTGTTTGACCAACCTACCGAGACACTCTGCTGATTCATTTTGAAGCTTTTCTGCTTAATGCACATATGGATTGGGGCCTGATATCCTTTCACTCTTTTTGAGCATTTTTTCCTTTGTCATATGGCATGAATCATCTGTGTAGCTTTTTTGGGTCTCAAGTGAATGACAGTTATGCTTAGCAAAGTCTTTCCACTCTGTTTGGCCCAGAACTCAGTCTCCTAGCACTGTACACTGTTGGCGTCATTTTCAATTCTGGACTTCAGAAGCATTCCTAACAAGTCTGTTAGGTCTCACAGGATTTTGACCCATACATGTGCAACCCAGCCTTTTCCAAGGACCCGTGAGGATACCCCATACCTACTTCTTTGTTTCAGTTCACTTCAGTTCAGTCACTCAGTCGTGTCCAACTCTTCTTGACCACATGGACTACAACAGGTCAGGCCTCCCTGTCCATCACCAACTCCCAGAGTTTACCCAAACTCGTATGCATTGAGTCAGTGAAGCCATCTAACCATCTCATCCTCTGTCATCCCCTCCTGCCCTCACTCTTTCCCAGCATGAGGCTCTTTTCAAATGAGTCAGCTCTTTGCATCATGTGCTCAAAGTATTGGGGTTTCAGCTTCAGCATCAGTGCTTGCAATGAACACTCAGGACTGATCTCCTTTAGGGTGGACTGGTTGGCTCTCCTTGCAGTCCAAGGGACTCTCAAGAGTCTTCTCCAACATGACAGTTCAAAAGCATCAATTCTTCGGTGCTCACTTTTCTTTTTAGTCGAACTCTCATATCCATACATGACCACTGGAAAAACCATAGCCTTGACTAGATGGACCTTTGTTGACAAAGTAGTCTCTGCTTTTAATATGCTGTCTAGGTTGGTCATAACTTTCCTTCCAAGGAGTAACCGTCTTTTAATTTCGTGGCTGCAATCAATATCTGTAGTGATTTTGGAGCCCCCCAAAATGAAGTCAGCCATTGTTTCCACTGTTTCCCCATCTATTTGCCATGAAGTGATGGGACCGGATGCCATGATCTTTGTTTTCTGAATGTTGAGTTTTAAGACAACTTTTTCACTCTCCTGTTTCACCTTTATCAAGAGGCTCTTTAGTTCTTCTTTACTTTTTACCATAAGGGTGGTGTCATCTGCATATCTGAGGTTATTAATATTTCTCCCAGCAATCTTGATTCCAGCTTGTGTTTCATCTAGCCCAGCATTTCTCATGATGTACTCTGCATATAAGTTAAATAAGCAGGATGACAATACACAGCCTTGATGTACTCCTTTTCCTATTTGGAACCAGTCTGGTGTTCCATGTCTAGTTCTAACTGTTGCTTCCTGACCTGCATACAGATTTCTCAAGAGGCAGGTCAGGTGGTCTGGTATTCCCCCTCTTTCAGAATTTTCCACAGTTTATTGTTTTCCACACAGTCAAAGGCTTTGGCATAGTCAATAAAGCAGAAATAGATGTTTTTCTGGAACTCTCCTGCTTTTTCAATGATCAATGGATGTTGGCAATTTGATCTCTGGTTTCTCTGCCTTTTCTAAATCCAGCTTGAACATCTGGAAGTTCATGGTTCACATATTGTTGCAGTGTGGCTTGGAGAATTTTGAGCTTTACTTTATTAGTGTGTGAGATGAGTGCAATTGTGCGGTGGTTTGAGCATTCTTTGGCATTGCCTTTCTTTGGGCTTGGAAAGAAAACTGACCTTTTCCAGTCCTGTGGCCACTACAGAGTTTTTCAAATTTGCTGGCATATCGAGTGCAGCACTTTCACAGCATCATCTTTCAGGATTTGAAATAGCTCCACTGGAATTCCATCACCTCCACTAGCTTTGTTCATAGTGATGCTTTCTAAGGCCCACTTGACTTCACATTCCAGGATGTCTGGCTCTAGGTGAGTGAATACACCATCGTGATTATCTGGGTCTTGAAGCTCTTTTTTGTACAGTTCTTTTGTGTATTCTTGCCACCTCTTCTTAATATCTTCTGCTTCTATTAGGTCCATATGATTTCTGTCCATTATTGAGCCCCTCTTTGCATGAAAATTTCCCTTTGGTATCTCTGTTTTCCTGAAGCGATCTCTAGTCTTTCCCATTCTATTGTTTTCCTCTATTTCTTTGCACTGATCACTGAGGAAAGCTTTCTTATCTCTCCTTGCTATTCTTTGGAACTCTGCATTCAAACGGGTATATCTTTCCTTTTCTCCTTTGCTTTTGTCTTCTCTTCTTTTCTCAGCTATTTGTAAGGCCTTCTCAGACAGCCATTTTGCTCTTTTGCATTTCTTTTTCTGGGGATGGTCTTGCTGTCTGTCTCCTGTACAATGTCATGTACCTCCATCCATAGGTCATCAGGAACTCTGTCTATCAGATCTAGTCCCTTAAATTTATTTCTCACTTTTACTGTATAATCATAAGGGATTTGATTTAGGTCATACCTGAGTGGTGTAGTGGTTTTCCCCACTATCTTCAATTTAATTCTGAATTTGGCAATAAGGAGTTCATGATCTGAGCCACAGTCAGCTCCCAGTCTTATTTTTGCTGAGTGTACAGAGCTTCTCCATTTTGGCTGCAAAGAATATAATCAGTCTGATTTTGGTGTTGACCATCTGGTGATGTCCACGTGTAGAGTCTTCTCTTGTGTTGTTGGAAGATGGTGTTTGTTATGACCAGTGTGTATTCTCAGCAAAACTCTTAGCCTTTGACCTGCTTCGTTTTTTACTCCAAGGCCAAATTTGCCTGTTACTCCAGGTATTTCTTGACTTCCTACTTTTGCATTCCAGTCCCCTATAATGAAAAGGACATCTTTTTTGAGTGCTTGTTCTAAATGGCAGAGAAGGCAATGGCACCCCACTCTAGTACTCTTGCTTGGAAAATCCCATGGATGGAGGAGTCTGGTAGGCTGCAGTCCATGGGGCCGCTAAGAGTCAGACACAACTGAGCGATTTCACTTTCACTTTTCACTTTCATGCATTGGAGAAGGAAATGGCAACCCACTCCAGTGTTTTTGCCTGGAGAATCCCAGGGATGGAGTCACACAGAGTCGGAAACGACTGAAGTGACTTAGCATAGCATAGCATAGCATAGCATAGTTCTAAATGGTCTTGTAGGTCTTCATAGAACCATTCCACTTTAGCTTCTTCAGTGTTAGTGGTCGGGGCATAGACTTGGATTACCATGATATTGACTGTGTTGCCTTGGAAACAAACAGAGATCATTCTGTCATTTTTGAAATTGTATCCAAGTACTGCATTTTGGACTCTTTTGTTGACTGTGATGGCTACTCCATTTCTTCTAAGGGATTCTTGCCCGTAGTAGTAGATATAATGGTCATCTGAGTTAAATTCACTCAGCTTCTTTGTTTAGCTCCCACCTTTCTGGTGTCCTGACCAGCAAATTCTAGCCACCTGAGCACCCTGCTCTCCACTCTCTACTTCCTCAGCTCAGCAAGATCATTGCTTTTTTGTTGGGTCTCAGCTCCCAGCTTCATAATGGGAAGCTGCTCCTTGGTCGAAAGCCAGGGTAACAGTGGGATTCATGTCATGTGCTTTCCCAATCTCCAGAATTATAGACCTGTTGGTAGTCTAATGCCTGAAAATAGTTCCGCCATATATATATTGCAGTTACATGGTTGGTTTTTCAAAAATTTATTTATTTGTATCTGCACTGACTGTGGTTGCTGCACATGGGCTTTTTTAGTTATGGGCTTCTCACTGCAGTGGCTTCTATCGCTGTGGATCATAGGCTCTTGGGCTCCTGGGCTTAAGTAGTTGTGGCACCCAGGCTTAGTTGTCCCACAGCATGTGAAGTCTTCCTGGATGAGGGATCAAACCTGTGTCCCTTGCATTGGCAGGCGGAGTCTCAGTCCACTAGACAACCAGGGAAGTTCTATCATTTTTTTTTTTTTTTAATGGCAAGTTATATCTGGAACCTGTTATTCTGCCATGGTTTGAAGCACAGAGTTTTGTGTTTTGGCTTTTTATTGTTAATGTAGAAAAGTTTCTGTCAGCTTTATAACTTGTTATTGATTATATATTGATATGTCACGTACATTTTTAGTAGCAGTCAAATTTGGGAAATTCTGCTTCAAGTTTCCTTCAGACATGATGAAAGGTTGTTGTTGAATCACGCAAAGACACCGGGATTCTTGGCCCCCGGAGGAGAAGAATTCAATCCGGGGCTAGAGACGAGGCTTGATCGCTCAGAGCTTTTGTGTAATAAAGTTTTATTAAAGTATAAAGGAGATAGAGAAAGCTTCTGATATAGGCTTCAGAAGGGGGCAGAAAGAGTATCCCCCTGCTAGTTTTCAGCTGGATGTTATATAGTCAATAGCAGTCTGTTTATGAAAGAAAAGAATGTCTTAAAACTCAGAATGGCACCAGGCCCCTCACCCATAAAGATGCATTTTGGGATAATCTTGGCACCAAATGGTTCATCCTGGGCCATAAAAAGATTAACTTGAATCTTGAAGAAGGGCAGATCACCATACAAATAGTTTCATTTAGATAGACTAGGGGAACAATATCTGAATATAACATACTGGTTTGTCAAGTAGGTTCTGAGCCAAGAGGCGGAACTGACGTGAAGACAGACTTTGGGGTAAATGCATAGTACATTAGCATCAGTTCAGTTCAGTTCAGTTGCTCAGTCGTGTCCGACTCTGCGACCCCATGAATCACAGCACGCCAGGCCTCCCTGGCCATCACCAACTCCTGGAGCTCACCGACACTCACATCCATCGAGTCAGTGATGCCATCCAGACATCTCATCCTCTGTCGTCCCCTTCTCCTCCTGCCCCCAATCCCTCCCAGCATCAGAGTCTTTTCCAATGAGTCAACTCTTCGCATGAGGTGGCCAAAATACTGGAGTTTCAGCTTTAGCATCATTCCTTCCAAAGAAATCCCAGGGCTGATCTCCTTCAGAATGGACTGGTTGGATCTCCTTGCAGTCCAAGGGACTCTCAAGAGTCTTCTCCAACAAAAGCGTCAATTCTTCGGTGCTCAGCCTTCTTCACAGTCCAACTCTCACATCCATACATGACCACAGGAAAAACCATAGCCTTGACTAGATGAACCTTTGTTGGCAAAGTAATGTCTCTGCTTTTGAATATGCTATCTAGGTTGGTCATAACTTCCTTCCAAGGAGTGAGCATCTTTTAATTTCATGGCTGCAGTCACCATCTGCAGTGATTTTGGAGCCCACCCACCCCCCCCCCCCCAAAAAAAATAAAGTCTGACTCTGTTTCCACTGTTTCCCCATCTATTTCCCATGAAGTGATGGGACCAGATGCCATGATCTTCGTTTTCTGAATGTTGAGTTTTAAGACAACTTTTTCACTCTCCTCTTTCACTTTCATCAAGAGGCTTTTGAGTTCCTCTTCACTTTCTGCCCTAAGGGTGGTGTCATCTGCATATCTGAGGTGATTGATATTTCTCCTGGCAATCTTGATTCCAGCTTGTGTTTCTTCCAGCCCAGCGTTTCTCATGATGTACTCTGCATATAAGTTAAATAAGCAGGGTGACAATATACAGCCTTGACGTACTCCTTTTCCTATTTCCTACCAGTCTGTTGTTCCATGTCCAGTTCTAACTGTTGCTTCCTGACCTGCATACAAATTTCTCAAGACGCAGATCAGGTGGTAAGGTATTCCCATCTCTTTCAGAATTCTCCACAGTTTATTGTGATCCACACAGTCAAAGGCTTTGGCATAGTCAATAAAGCAGAAATAGATGTTTTTCTGTAACTCTCTTGCTTTTTCCATGATCCAGCAGAT
Organism: Bos grunniens; assembly: GCF_055505025.1. Lineage (NCBI taxonomy): Eukaryota > Metazoa > Chordata > Mammalia > Artiodactyla > Bovidae > Bos > Bos grunniens. Next base: position 91,339,569 of record NC_141172.1, read on the forward strand.
GTTGGCAATTTGATCTCTGGTTCCTCTGCCTTTTCTAAAACCAGCTTGAACATCAGGAAATTCACGGTTCACATATTGCTAAAGCCTGGCATGGAGAATTTTGAGCATTACTTTACTAGCGTGTGAGATGAGTGGAATTGTGCAGTAGTTTGAGCATTCTTTGGCATTGCCTTTCTTTGGGATTGGAATGAAAACTGACCGTTTCCAGTCCTGTGGCCACTGCTGAGTTTTCCACATTTGCTGGCATATTGAGAGCAGCACTTTCACAGCATCATCTTTCAGGATTTGAAATAGCTCAACTGGAATTCAATCACCTCCACTAGCTTTGTTCGTAGTGATGCTTTCTAAGGCCCACTTGACTTCATATTCCAGGATGTCTGGTTCTAGGTGAGTGATCACACCAACGTGATTATCTGGGTCGTGAAGCTCTTTTTTGTACAGTTCTTCTGTGTATTCTTGCCATCTCTTCTTAATATCTTCTGCTTCTGTTAGGTCCATACCACTTCTGTCCTTTATCGTAGCTTAAGATAAACATTTCCATAAGAGAAATGCATTGGTTATCTCTAGGTTTGAGAATAGTTAACTTCAGGTGAAACCAGGTGTCATTATGACAACACAGTATTTTAAGAGATACCTCCTTTTAAATTTGTATAGAGAAGGAAAAAATATCACTAGTTTGTTTCTTCCTGCTGCTTAAGAGAGATAAAAATATCTGACACTTGCAGGCTATTTCCTCTGTTTGGAGACCCGTGGCCTTCCTGCCTGTTACCCTCTCATTCCCCCCTTTTCTTTTAGGAGAATTATGTTGATCATGGAAAAAGCAAGAGAGTTCCAGAAAAACATCTATTTCTGCTTTATTGACTATGCCAAAGCCTTTGACTGTGTGGATCACAATAAACTGTGGAGAATTCTGAAAGAGATGGGAATACCAGACCACCTGATCTGCCTCTTGAGAAATTTGTATGCAGGTCAGGAAGCAACAGTTAGAACTGGACATGGAACAACAGACTGGTTCCAAATAGGAAAAGGAGTTCGTCAAGGCTGTATATTGTCACCCTGCTTATTTAACTTATATGCAGAGTACATCATGAGAAACGCTGGACTAGAAGAAACACAAACTGGAATCAAGATTGCCAGGAGAAATATCAATCACCTCAGATATGCAGATGACACCACCCTTAGGGCAGAAAGTGAAGAGGAACTCAAAAGCCTCTTGATGAAAGTGAAAGAGGAGAGTGAAAAAGTTGTCTTAAAACTCAACATTCAGAAAACGAAGATCATGGCATCTGGTCCCACCACTTCATGGGAAATAGATGGGGAAACAGTGGAAACAGTGTCAGACTTTATTTTTCTGGGCTCCAAAATCACTACAGATGGTGACTGCAGCCATGAAATTAAAAGACGCTTACTCCTTGGAAGGAAAGTTATGACCAACCTAGATAGCATATTCAAAAGCAGAGACATTACTTTGCCAACAAAGGTTCGTCTAGTCAAGGCTGTGGTTTTTCCAGTGGTCATGTATGGATGTGAGAGTTGGACTGTGAAGAAAGCTGAGCGCTGAAGAATTGATGCTTTTGAACTGTGGTGTTGGAGAAGACTCTTGAGAGTCCCTTGGACTGCAAGGAGATCCAACCAGTCCATTCTGAAGGAGATCAGCCCTGGGATTTCTTTGGAAGGAATGATGCTAAAGCTTCAGTATTTTGGCCACCTCATGCGAAGAGTTGACTCATTGGAAAAGACTCTGATGCTGGGAGGGATTGGGGGCAGGAGGAGAAGGGGACGACAGAGGATGAGATGGCTGGATGGCATCACTGACTCGATGGACGTGAGTGTCGGTGAGCTCCAGGAGTTGGTGATGGCCAGGGAGGCCTGGCGTGCTGCGATTCATGGGGTCACAAAGAGTCGGACACTACTGAGCGACTGATCTGATCTGATGTTGCCTAGGGAAAAGGGGTGTCATTCTCGTTCCATAACTGCTTCCGAGCTGACAAGGGGCGTTGTCCCTAAATTGGTGAGGCAACATATTCTCCTCATCCTCGTATTGAGGATATCTGATCCAGGGGCCCCAAATAGTAGTTGGAGGAAGCTGCAGCAGTAGTAGGAGTTTGAGCAACCATTTGTAACTTAAAAGCTTTCATGTGGCTAGAAACAAGTCCAGTTACACAGTTTCAGACGTAAGGCAACATAGTCATTAAAACAAGTTAAAATCAAAATTAAAAGTCACATTATGTCCATAGTTAAAGTGCAACGTGTTGCACCAGTCCGTTTTAGGGTTGTTAGATGTCATCAGATGAAGAAGAGGCGTCGCTTGTGATTGTTGTCGAAGGTATTCCCAGACTTGGAGAAAGTCTTTTCCTTGAAGTGGAGATGTCCTCCATGGGAAGCCTTCCACTGATGAAGAGGGGAGTGCTCCACAGACCCAGCAGTTAGACCCATTGTGGAATGCAGCATAGGAGTGAGCCCAGGACAGGAAGGCATTGTCTTGAGGATCAAATGACAGACTCAGGATTTTTGGAGTCAGCAGAAGTAGGCTCACATAGATTACAGGCCCATCTGAAAAGTACAAAGTCAGAGCATAGAAAGAAAAGACATAAAATGAAGCCACTTAGTTTTGGTCAGGGTGCCACCTCTTAACTCGAGTGTGATGTACCCACGAATAAATTCCTGGCACTTTGACAGCTGTGGGAGAAGAAAGAATAACCTGGTAAGGGCCTTCCCAGAGGGGCTCGAGGGATGGGCCCCCAGATCCCAATGTTTTTATGAGGACCTCAGTTCCTGGCTCAAATAGAGGCTTGCTTGACTCAGAGGCTGGGTCAGGAGTCATCTCCCAGAGTTCTGTTAATGCTTGTTGAAAAGCTGAGAGCTGAGTTACATAACTAGTTAATTCCAAGGCTTCAGGGTCTATAACAATGTCTGTGCATATAAAGGCCTTCCATATATACATTCTAAGGGGGACAGTCCCTCCTTTTGGGGGGCAGTTTGAGCCCTCAGTAAGCTATGGGTAGGACTTTAATCCAATTGTTTTGTGTCTCTTGAGTTAATTTGTGCAGATGTCTTTTGATAATGTCATTAGCTTTTTCAACCTTTTCTGAGGATTGGGGTCTCCAGGAACAGTGTAAGTGATATTCTATTCCTAGAGCTTTAGATACCCCCTGAGTTACAGCAGCTTTAAAGGCGGAGCTGTTGTCACTCTGAAGGCTCTGTGGCAGCCCAAACCTGGGGATAATTTCATGGATTAAAATCTTTATAACCTCCTTAGCCTGTTCACTACGACAGGGAAAAGCCTCAATCCATCCAGTAAAAGTATCTACCCAAACTTGTAAGCAAGAATATCCATTAGCTTTTGGCATGAGTAAAATCAATTTCCCAGTCCTCTCCAGGATACTTCCCACTTTGTTGTAATCCAGATTTTGCTAGCTTTTCAGTCTTTGGGTTATTTTTCTGACAAACCTCACACCTTTTGATAATATTTTTTAAAGTTTTCATTACATTTTTACCTTCAAACAAATGAGAAGCCATTTGGTAAGTACTCTCTGCACTCAAATGAAAACTCTGATGTAAACCCTTAAGAATTTTCCACTGAGCATTTTCAGGAATTATTAATCGTCCATCCTCGGACTGTAACCATCCTTTATCAGTAATCTTTGCTCCTCATTTCTCATATCTTTCTAATTCTTTCTCAGTATATTGTGGTTTTTCCTGTTCCACAGGACCTGTCCAGATCAAAGGCTTCTGCAGTGAAGGGGTTTTGTAAAGTGCCGCTTTTCTGGCTTGACAGTCAGCCAACTGATTACCTTCAGCTACTTTACTCCCATCCCTGCTGTGCCCTTGCAATGCATAACAGCTACTTCTTTAGGACAATATATAGCAGTTAAAAGTCTCTCGATCTCTCTGAAATGCTTAATACGTTCTCCTGTTGCTGTTTTAAACTGTCTTTCTTTCTATATTGCAGCATGAGCATGTAAAGTCAAATAAGCATACTTAGAATCTGTGTAGATATTTATCCGCTGCCTTTTGCTTAACTCTAGAGCTCGGGTCAGGGCCACAAGCTCCACTAACTGAACACTGGTTCCCTGGGGGAGAGATTTTGCTTCCAAAACCTGTTCAGCAGTCACCACGGCGTAACCTGCTTTACGCTTTCCATCCCGAACAAAAGAACTGCCATCTGTAAATATTTCCATGTCAGGATTGTCTAATGGTGTATCCATTAGATCTTCCCAAGCTGCATAGTTTAAAGATAGGAATTGGGAACAATAGTAATCAGGTGTTTCATTTTCCTTTTCAGGAAGTAAAGTGGCAGAATTTAAATTTCCACAAACTTTAAGCTTAGTTACGGGTCCTTCTAACAACAGTGACTGATATTTAAGAAGCCTACTGTCTGTCATCCAAATATTAACCTTATAATTTAAGATTCCACTCACATCATGAGAAGTCAGTACAGTACGGTTTCGCCCATTAATTATCTTTAAAGCTTCAGGTGCTAATAAATCCGCTGCCCCAATTACTCTTAGGCAGTGGGGCCACCCAAGTGAAATTACATCTAATTCTCTGCTTAGATAAGCAAAAGGTTGCTGGCGAGGCCCTTGGGGTTGTGTCAAAACTCTCAAGGCCATACCTTTTCTTTCAGTGACAAATAAATTAAATTCTGACCCTGTGGGCAAATTCAGAGCTGGAGCTTGCAGGAGAGCAGTCTGAAGAAACTTAAAAGCCTTTTGAGTTTCTGGAGAACAAACCAGTTTGTCCGTTTGGGCCTGTTGAGTTTCAGCTATAAGTTTATATAAAGGCCGGGCAAGTTCCCCATAACCTGGAATCGACAGTAACCTGTGATTCCCAAAAATCCTCTCAATTGTCTTAAAGTCATAGGTAGGGGATGATTTAGTATAGGTTTAATTCTCTCAGGGCCTATGGCCCTAGTCCCTTCTGATATGATTAGGCCCAGATATCTAACCAATTGTTGACAAAGCTGAGTCTTTTCTCTTGATGCCTTGAAAGCACAGTCTGCCAGAAAGTTTAAGAAATCTTCTGAGGCTTGCGAACAAGCTTCCTCTGTTTCAGCACAGAGCAAAATATCATCTACATATTGTAACACCACCGCTTCAGAGCTATTAAAGTTTTATAGATCCCATGACAAACTTTGTCCAAATAAGTGAGGACTGTCACGAAATCCCTGGGGCAAAACTGTCTAGGTTAACTGAGAAACTGGCTGTGTAGGGTCTTCAAAGAAATTGACTTTCCTCCGCCAAAGGCACTGAGTAGAAGGCATCTTTCAAATCAATTACTGAGAAATATTTGGCTCCTTCAGGAATTCAGACAATAGAGTATAAGGATTAGGCACCATGGGGTGTAAAGGAACTGCAGCCTCATTTATTATACGTAAATCTTAAACTAGTCTCCATTTACCATTTGATTTCTTTATACCCAAATAGGAGTGTTGCAAGGACTGTTACAGGGAATTAATAGTCCCTGCTCCTTTAAATTTTTGATGATGGGTTTTAACCCTTCCTTAACCTCAGCTTTCAGTGGATACTGCTTCTTATGTGGAAATAAGTGTGGGTCTTTGAGCTTGACAACTATAGGAATAGCATTTTGTACTCGACCCACAGATTTTCCATCAGCCCCGTACTCTAGGATTTACATTTGGTTTAACTAAAGGGAGAGAAAGGGAGGGCACCATATTCATGAAAACAGAGGCATGGACCTTGCTCAGTATATCCCTCCCCAAAAGGGGTGAGGGAGATTCTTGCACGATCAGAAACTCGTGTGAAAATAGCACAGAATCCCAGTTGCAAGATAAAGAATAACTGAAATAATACCTTTTGGCTTATCCAGACAGTCCCATTACAGAAGCGGATCAGGAAGAAAGTGGGCCAGGGGCTTCAGTAAGCACAGAATAAGTTGCCCCAGTATCTAAAAGGAAATCGACGGATTGGCCCCCCACAATTATTAATACCCGGGGTTCCTAGGTGTAATTAGAACGGGAGCTTGTGTGGGGATCCCCGGGCACCTTCAGTCCTGATTGTCTTGAGAGTCTGACACCGGAGACTTATGCCTCTGGGGGCAGTCTCTCTTCCAGTGTGGTCCTTTGCAGACCGGACATGGAGCCGGGGGCGGCTTAGATGCCTGAGGGCAATCCCGCTTGAGGTGCCCCTCCTTTCCACAGTAATAGCAAGCCCATCCCTTTTCACCTAGGTCCCTCTAGGCATCTTTCTCAGGCTGTTTAAGAAAGTTTTTCATAGCCATTGTGAAGGCTTCCGCCTTTTCCTTTGTCTTTTTCTGCCTTTCTTTCTTTTCCTCATATTCCCTACCATAATAGACTGTCTGAGTCAGTTGTAACAGAGTATCTAAAGACTGATTTGGTCCATACGCCCGTTTTAATAGCTTACAGCCGATATCTGGAGCCGACTTAGTGAGAAATCTATCTTTTAAGATCATTTTCCCCTTGTTCCTTACAGAACCGGTCTAATTGTAAAACAGTATTATACTTAAGAGACCCTCCAACTGGCCACCGTTTGCCATCCTCCAGTGGATACTGTGGCCACACAGTATCACATAGGAAGACCAGGTGTGTCTTCTTTAAGCCCTGGGGATCAAATCTTTCCCAGTTTTTCAGGATACAGTTCAAAGGAGTGAGGCTGGAATTGTTAGCTCCCATCAGTAAGAGAGAAAAAAAGCGACCAATGCCATCTTTCTACCAGAGGCGTCCCTCCCTGCTCTAGATGGGGGTGTAGACAGACGTTACATCAAAAGCTTTTCCTTCCTGGTCGGACTTAGTCTGTCGCTTACCAACGCAGGCGCCGTACTCGTCCCTCCCGGTTCTACCACCGAGATGGGGTGTGATGTACCAGGGGTAGACCTGATAGCATCCCTATCTGAAGTCCAGCTCTTCACCATTAACCTTGCTTGCCTCTGAAGCCACCTGGGGTGCAATCAGAGTAACCTTCCGGAATGACTCCCAAGCTAAGACCGCTGGGTGAAACATTCGTCACCTGAGTGCCTGTGCATGACCCTGAGTATATTCCTGACCACAATAAGACCTATACGAATATAAAACTGAGATGTTCTTTCCAAGCATCACCATAGCAGTATAAGAGCCTCCTCTGGTCCACTAAGAGCCAGCATTACCAAAGGAAAAAAACCCATTGAGGTCCCAATCTGAGTAACCTTTAACCTCAGAGATGTTCTTTGAGCTAGAGCTCCATCTAGCTTCCGAACTTTCGATTCCTAGTGAGGCTAGGTGCTTTCTTGACTACCAATCCAAGTTTGGGACCTAAGCCACAGTACACAGTAACAGTATAGATCACAACTCCCTTGAAAGTTTATGATCTGATAGATTAGGTTAGTCTTCTAATTCCCAAGGAGTTATGAAATGGTCAAAGAGACCGAAAAGTTTGACCGAGAAAGGAGAGTTCAGTCCACACGCTTTGCCCATTTCTGGTCGGTTCCCAAAGGAGACATTGGGTGCCTCTTGGCATTTACAGGTCAGTATAAACCGCCGACAGATTTCTGCCATAAGCCATATGAGATCACCATGGAACCGCAGAGCAGGGCTCCTCACTTGCTTTGCGCAGGGCATGTCATTCATTCACACAAGCACACCGTAGAGTTAGTAAAGCAAAGCAGAAAACATGTTCACTAAGAGAACAAAGAACTAGAGCTCCAAGCATCCTTACCTTGTCCTGAAGGATTCAGATGAGCCCCCAAGATGAAAGGTTGTTTTTGAATCACACAAAGACGCCGGGATTCTTGGCCCCCGGAGGAGAAGAATTCAATCCAGGGCCAGAGACGAGGCTTGATCGCTCAGAGCTTTTGTGTAATAAAGTTTTATTAAAGTATAAAGGATCTAGAGAAAGCTTCTGATATAGGCTTCAGAAGGGGGCAGAAGAGTATTCCTCTGCTAGTCTTCAGCTGGATGTTATATAGTCACTAGCAGTCTGTTTATGAAAGAAAGGAATGTCTTAAAACTCAGAATGGCACCAGGCCCCTCACCCATAAGATGCATTTTGGGATAATCTTGGCACCAAATGGTTCATCCTGGGCCATAAAAAGATTAACTTGAATCTTGAAGAAGGGCAGATCACCATACAAATAGTTTCATTTAGATAGATTAGGGGAACAATATCTGAATATAACATACTGGTTTGTCAAGTAGGTTCTGAGCCAAGAGGTGGAACCGACTTGAAGACAGAGTTTGGGGTAAATGCATAGTACATTAGCATAGCTTAAGATAAACTTTTCCATAAGAGAAATGCATTGGTTATCTCTAGGTTTGAGAATAGTTAACTTCAGGTGAAACCAGGTGCCATTATGGCAACACAGTATTTTAAAAGATACTCCTTTTCAATTTGTATGCTGCTGCTGCTGCTGCTAAGTCGCTTCAGTCATGTCTGACTCTGTGCGACCCCATAGACAGCAGCCCACTAGGCTCCTCTGTCCCTGGGATTCTCCACGCAACAATACTGGAGTGGGTTGCCATTTCCTTCTCCAATGCGTGAAAGTGAAAAGTGAAAGTGAAATCGCTCAGTCGTGCCCGACTCTTAGCGACCCCATGGACTGCAACCCACGAGGCTTCTCCGTCCATGGGATTTTCCAGGCAAGAGTAAATTTGTATAGAGAAGGAAAAAATATCGCTAAGTTGTTTCCTCCTGCCGCTTAAGAGAGAGAAAAATATCTGACACTTGTAAGCTATTTCCTCTGTTTGGAGACTCCTGGCCTTCCTGCCTGTTTATGTTAACACGTTTATGTCTCAATAGGTTAACACAGCTGCTCAATATCTCTTTAGCTAGATCTCCAAAGTGGCCACAGCTACTCCAGTAGCACCAGATGGGAGGCAAAGTAGATGGGGAGTCAGAGTGGGGAAACAGGGTCTTAAGTGACTACTCTCAAAATGTCTAACTTCGAAAATGGTACAAAAATAGAGGACCATGTGAATACAATGCTGTGGTCTTGTCCAAACTGTGGAGGGAGTTTGTGCAAAAAGAAAGAGAAAAAGAATAGAAGCATTGAAAAGAGGTTCTTAAATTGCATTTGCTTCATAGTCCATCTGTTTCTTTTACCATCTTCTGACCAAAGATTTCTGCCTTTTCTACTTGGCATTTTTGTAGAGCCCATCCTCTGTCCTGACCCTGAAAAAAAATCAATTCCTGACTCAAAAAATCAATTATTTTCTCAGAATTTTTGACAATCAGGTTTCACCATCTCCTGCCCCAGAAGACCATCTCCAGCTCCTGTTGTCTCTTTATAACCCTAACTGGGGTGGATAGTACACTGTCACCCACAGGCATCCTAGCCCTGCTGGGTAAATATATCCTTTGGTTTGACTGTTCCAAGCAGATCTCTGAAATTCCAGATACCTCAGAATAGGAAAGCCTTGCTCAACTGCTTAGAACTCACAGATCTTAAAAGTGAAGGAAACTGTGTTGGAGCTCACAGAGCATTTTAATTAAAATAGAATTTTATGGAGTATTATAAAAGCAAAGATTATGCATTTTGACAAAACACTCCTTTACAAATATTATTTTGGCATATTTTGGACACTTAATTATGAAACTACAGTTAGTTACTCAAAGGTGTTTGATTTGAGAAATTGAGTGTCATCTCTAGGATTAAAGCCTAAAGATGGTCAGTGTTGAAATTAGAAAGTAGCTCTGTTTATTTAGTGCAAAGACAGTCATAGAAAGATATTTTTCAGGTTGAGAAGACACTATATGCATTCGCACAAAAGCACTTTCTTTTAAAGATTATAAACTTGGTATTGTAGAAGTATGACAGATTTTCATTTCCTCAGATTAGCTACTGCAGGGCTTCCTAGATAAAGATGAAAATATCATTTTTGTTGTATTCTACCTGATAACATAGATTAGGGAATTCTCCCTATAAGTAGGAAGATCTTGAAAGATACTAATTAGTAGATAACCCACTTCTTATATAAGAACAATAAGTCAGAGGAATTTATATATAATTTTAGTTCCCTGATAGAACTTCATATTTATGTTGATTATTTAAAAATATGTAGGTAAATCTTTTATGTATCATGCTAATTTGTAGATCAGAAACAGTCTATAGGGAGGCATACGAAAAGCTAATTAGAACAGTAGGTAATAGATATGTCTAAAATACTTTTTAAAAAGGAGAATTAGAAATTGACATTCTCAAAAGAATGGACCTAAATAGAGCATCTTAAAGCAGTAGCTTACTCTGGTTAAATGATAATTTTCATACTCTGATTTTTATCTCTGTGAGTCATGAAAGTTTTTAGAAAGGTGTTTGTCTTTAATGTGGCTTTGGCCCTGTATTGCTACAATGGAGCTTTCCTGTTTATGCATAATATTTATTTTTAACTTTTCTAGAAGTACCCTTGGCAAAGGCTCCATCTCTCATTTTTATCATGTGATTCAGGGGGGACTACCCCTACCACTGGCCATTTTGAATTATGTCTTCTTGTAATTATGTCACTTGTAACTCAACTACTAGCATTTGTGACTTAATTTTGTTCCTTTTGTAATAGATGATAATGGATGGCAGTCCCCACAGAATTTACATTTGGATAAAGAGAAAATATTGGAAAATACTTTATCAATAAGCTTCTGAAAGGTACAGTTGGCAGGAAAATCATATCTTTCTGTAAGAGAGTGAGGTTTCTTATAATACAATATATCCCTGGTTCAATAAAGCATCTATTTTATGCATATTCTACAATTTTGTCATGCACTTACATAAAAACTCAGGTCCATAAAAGTTAGTTGTTCAATCTGTAAGTTTAATTAAAATGTAAGAGATATACCTTCATCTTTCTTCAAATTCTCACAGCTGTTATGAATTCTATCATTCATGCTGATTCTGCCTTATAATTTAAAACTGCTTATGTCAAGTTTAAGTATCTTGAGAACAAAGATTTAAGCTTAGTACTTGCTGTGTACCTCAGTGACCCCAAACAACTTCTAGCTGAATTATATATATATTTACTATTACTGAGATAAAAGAGTTCATATCCTCTTATCTTCTCATGTTAAGGTTTTATTAACATATGCTAATAATGTTCTCAGTAGAAAACCAGTTCTATCTTTTAATTACTGTCAGAAAAATGATTTAAGATCAACTGTTTTAATACCAAAATCATCATGTTTTTGGACAGACATTTCTTTATAATTATTTGGCTAACAGTCAACAATTTTGTATATCAGATTAAGTCGTTCTGTTACTCGCAAGTACATTTTGCAATTCATGTGTCTTGAAGGGATCATCAGAAAATTTCATTGCTGAAATAGATACTTTGCTTAGCGAATTGAATTAGGAACGTGAATTATAAAAGCAAATGAATGAATGGCTCTTACACAGCTAACCTCCAAAGAGTTCTCTAAGCACTGTCAGATGCTCTTCATTTTTCAGCTCCACTCAAATCTGGCTTCTGCCCCTCCTCATTTCCCCAGAACCACTCCTGCTAGGATTTCTGACACATTTATGTTTCCAGTATGTGTTCTGTCCTTCTTTAGCTCATCCTCTCAGCATATTTGATGTTGAGAGTCTATGTGAAACATTCTCTTGTTTGGTAGCATCTATTGTTTCTAGTTTTATTCCTCTCCCTGTGTTCTTCTCAGCCTCTGTTGTTGATTCTCTCCTATGAACTCATCTCTAAGCATTTTGAGTTCTTCAGGTCTTGGTGATAGGCCTGTCTTTGTTCTCCCTAAAGCCTTTACTCAGTAGTAGAGCTCATAGATTGCCACAGATTTAAATACTATCTATATGCTGGTGACATAAATTGCTGGTGACAATTTATACTTCTGGGTCCAAGCTTAGACCTCCAATCTTATACAGCTAACTGCATATTTGACATCTTTGTTTGGATGTTTTAAATACAACTCACCTTTAGCATCAGTCTTGTGACTCCTGTTCCATCCATAGTCTTCCTCATGGCATGTCACTCTTGTACAACATTTCTACTCAGCTGCTTAATCCAGAAAATGGAGAAGAAACCTTTATTCTTTCTTATCCCAATCCCTCTGCTTCCAGTCTATATTAATAAGTCCTTCACGTTTTACTCATAAATTATACCTCATATCTCACCACTTTCCACATCCATTATCAGCACTTCAATTTAAGCTGTATAAATCTGTAGTAATTGGAACTACTTCAATAGTCTTTTGAGTTTTCCTGTGCCTTTTACCTATCCTCTCTTCACAATCGATTCTCCTTATAGTATAGCATCCAGAATGATTTTTTTAAAGAAGATTTTGCCACTTGCCCTCTTTAAAATATTTCTATGGATTTTCATTCTATTTTTGAATCAAATCCAAACTTCATGTATTGGAAAAGAAATAAGCAGGGCTGCTTGTTTCTGGAGTTTCAACTCATATCTTTCAGTATACTCTGGTCATACTTTATTTTACTTTCTCACCCAGGATTTTGCCCAATTTAGAATATTTGTTCATTCTTACCTTCCTTCATGGAATGCTCTTTCTTTGGAATTTCATATGGCTGGTTCCATCTCAGCTTAATTGTCATCCTCCAAGGGTGATATGAGGCTTAATTTTTCTTTCTAAATAGATTTATTCCCCACCTATTTTCTATCATAGTGAAGTGAAATTGCTCAGTTGTGTTCGACTCTTTGCAACCTAATGGACTGTAGCTTACCAGGTTCCACCATCCATGGGATTTTCCAGGCAAGAATACTGAAGTGGGTTGCCATTTCTTTCTCCAGGAGATCTTCCTGACCCAGGGATTGAACCTGGATCTCCTGCATTGTAGGCATTGTAGGCAGACCCTTTACCATCTGAGCCACCAGGGAAGTCATATCTATCATATTCTATGATAGTCATATTCTATCATAGTACTACAGTAATTTTTTTATTGCATTTTGTATTTAGGAATTTTTATGTATTAGTGGGGTTTGCTTATTATTTTTTTCTCCCCAGTATATTGTAAACTTTAAGCTTTTCTCTATTCCTAGCATATTGTAGTTGTTCAGTTGCTAAGTCGTGTCTGATTCTTTGTGACCCCATGGACTGCAGCACACCAGGCTTCCCTGTCCTTCACTGTCTCCTGGAGTTTGCTCAGATTCATATCCATTGAGTTGGTGATGCTAGCTAACCATTTTATCCTGTGCCATCCCCTTCTCCTTTTGCCTTCAATCTTTCCCAGTAACAGGGTCTTTTATGATGTGTTGGCTCTTTGTGTCAGGTGGCCAAAGTATTGGAGCACATGGAAAATATTTAAGATATTCTAAAATGTGTACTTAATAAACAGACACTTAGGTGATGTTCTGGTTTTTCATCTGGAAGATCTATATGCAGTATAAGCATCTCATGTTTGAACATAGCATTAAATAACTCTCAAGTGACCTTCACCAACATACGGATCTGATTGAATAGATATTTGAGAAGCACTGTCTAATGTGTGAAGAGTAATATGAAATTTTCTCTCCCTGTATAACCAGCCAGAATTACCAAGAGAAAGAGAGAGGTTGGCCCAGCACATTGACTAATAATTAGACAGTGTAAACATATTTAAAAGGTACTAAAGTATGTTATGGGAGAACTGCATTCCTGATCTCAATTTGTCTTTTATAAAATAAATATCTACTATGATTTCAGCTACTCAACCACTCTGTATTTAGGGTTAATATCCCTCTTTCCTCACATTTAAGGTCACTGGTAGAAACAAATGAAACATCTGATAGCTCCTTGAGGAAAGGCACTGTTTAAGCAGGCCCCAATGTAATAGCAAGTAGAAGAAAATTCACCTACTGTCTGCTCTAATTTAAATGATATCTACCTTTATAGCTTTAAAAAATTTAATTCACTAAACACATGTTGAGCATCTGCTGTGTAGAAGGCAACATGTCAGGACTCAAACTTGGCATGGTTATAGCTTAGGGTATTTGCATTACAGGGACTAACACATGCAAAAATAAGTAAATTTTTGAAAGTATTCGATAAATACCACTAAATGTACTAGGAAGTGCTACAGGAACCCAGAAGAAGGTGGGATAGGAGCGGGGTTGAAAAGTTTCCAACTAGGTAATTCCCCTTCCTTCTTTTTAAATTGGAGGACAATCGCTTTTACAATGTTGTGTTGGTTTTTGCCGTACAACATTTTGAATCAGCCAGTATACATATGTCCCCTCCCTCTTTTACCTCCCTCTCAATCCCCACCCCTCTAGGTTGTCACAGAGCACGGGGCTGAGCTCCCTGTGTTATATAGCAACTTCCCACCAGCTACCTCTTTTACATATGGTCATGTATATGTTTATATACTCTCAATACTCTCTGAGAATTTGTCTCACTCACTCCTTCTCTTGCTGTATCTACAAGTCTGTTCTCTATGAATTTTCCCCTTTCTAATGAAGACTGTAAAGTCATCCATCATATTTTACTGGACTGAGAATAGCCTGGAACAAGGCACACTTAAGTATTTGTTGAAGGAATAAAGTGATAAGTAAATCAGAGTTTCTACCAGTCAGAGAAAAACCTTGGTTTTTGGGAAGCCTCACAGCTTATTACATTTTGCACTCCTCTCAGTTATGTTTCCTGGTCCAGCCTTTTCTTTTTTTTTTAGTTTATAATCCCAGTTGAAGAAGATCTATGAAAAATCTTGGCTGTGATGAGCCAAAATCAATGTTGAAAAAATAACATCTCCCACTTTAAATGTCTGAACCAAAGCCTAAAGTTAAAGCGTATTTTCTACAATTTCTCCTCTGGACTTTTAGCTCTTATGTTCTTTTTTCTTTCCCTGCCTCTTGATTTACTTTGCCAGTCCTTTTCAGTTTTGTCTCTGTTCCTCAGTATATTAGATCACTTAAGAATACAAATGTATTCCTTTTGGTCTCTATTAACCCCTCTTTCATTTTGTGGGTTGACTTAAGTCATCTGTTAAGTCTGCATTAAAATTATGTTTTATCTAGAATGACAAAAGAAGTTAAAAAAGAGAAAAATGACTGACTAGACATACTCTATAAAATAATCTCCATTAAATTAGATAGCTTTAGCAGTTGATCCTCTCATCCCACGATTCCCCAAGAAATTTTAGGTGGAAAAGTAATAGATAAAATGGAAAAAGATGGTGCTGCTCTGGTGGAAAGTAGTGGGGCAGCCAGGATTGGCAAATCCTTAGGCTCCCTCCACTGTTGCAGTAGGGACTGATGTACCTACATGGGACTCTACACTTTCTCTCAACAGTGTGAAAATCATTGAGTCTGTTCATTAACCAACTACTCTGATGCTCTAGGCTGGAAGAAGCATAAGCTGTAATCAATATCGCCAGGAGAAATATCAATAACCTCAGATATGCAGATGACACCACCCTTATGGCAGAAAGTGAAGAGGAACTGAAGAGCCTCTTGATGAAAGTGAAAGAGGAGAGTGAAAAAGTTGGATTAAAGCTTAACATTCAGAAAACTAAGATCATGGCATCTGGTCCCATCACTTCATGGGAAATAGATGGGGAAACAGTGGAAACAGTGTCAGACTTTATTTTTTGGGGCTCCAAAATCACTGAAGATGGTGATTGCAGCCATGAAATTAAAAGATGCTTACTTCTTGGAAGGGAAGTTATGACCAACCTAGATAGCATATTAAAAAGCAGAGACATTACTTTGGCAACAAAGGTCTGTCTAGTCTAGGCTATGGTTTTTCCAGTGGTCATGTATGGATGTGAGAGTTGGACTATGAAGAAAGGTGAGCACTGAAGAATTGATGCTTTTGAACTGTGGTGTTGGAGAAGACTCTTGAGAGTCCCTTGGACTGCAAGGAGATGCAACCAGTCCATTCTAAAGGAGATCAGTCCTGGGTGTTCATTGGAAGGACTGATACTAAAGCTGAAACTCCAATACTTTGGCCACCTTATGTGAAGAATTGACTCACTGGAAAAGACCCTGATGCTGATGACAGAGGATGAGATGGCTGGATGGCATCACCGACTTGATGGACATGAGTGTGAGTAAACTCCAGGGAGTTGGTGATGGACAGGGAGGACTGGTGTACTGCGATTCATGGGGTCACCAAGAGTCGGACACGACTGAGCAATGGAACTGAACTGAACTGATGCTCCATGGATTTATCAGTAGGAAACCAACTTACTGCAGAGCTGGAAAGGAACAGAAACCTTCCAGAAAATTTTATCTCAGAAACAAGCCTCAGAAATGATTTAATTATTCCTATAATTGACCCATCTCTTTCTATTTTCTATAAAACAGAAATTGAAATTTAGATCAAAACACAAATACTCATTAATTTTGCTCTATAGATTTGGAAAATTATAGAACTTGGAAAATTATCTAACAATAATACATAATAGCTTGCAATTTACTTTTGTTATTGACTATAAACATTGGTGTATTTTTAAATTTGGAGGTTGCCACAATATATTTGTATTTCTTACTTCCCAGCTGGTTGCAATTCATATTCAGCTGCTACACAGAATACACTGTAAGATAAACAAATTTAAAGCTCATAATTAAATATTGAAAATGTTCAAAGTGGCAGTGACATCAATAGCCCTAAAACATAGGTTTTCCTCAAGAGCAAATCTCATATTTTGCATCTAGTAATGGAAAGCTGTTAGCTGTGGCTGAGATACGTGAATATTTACCTCTATCCTGGCATCAATACTTTAACTCCAATTTTTTTAACTCAGTAATTTATTTTGAAAGAAGATATCATGATGACTTTATTTTCTTTCTAAGTCAGAATGTTTCTGGAAATATAACCCTGAGAAGAATTTAAAATAGTAAACTTTTGCAAAATACCTATTTCCTCAAATCTATTTATGTGGTGAGATTAGATTAATTAAAAATAATTCTTTTTTATCAACTCTATGCTGAATATGTTATTCATCACTTTTTCAAGGTGACTTTTATTTAAAAAAGTCAATATTTCACTCACTGAAAATGTTGTGGAATAAAGCATGATAATTAGCATAAATAGATTACTTCTGTAATGGAATCCAAAGTACACAAACTCTCCCCATAATCATCAATCTTTCAGTTTAGTGAAAGTGGTTGTTTGACTTAACTAACTATAAAGCATAAGGCTAGCTCCTGCCCAGTATATGAAAACATCATTAAAATTTGAGCATCAGCTGGATTTAGGACCCACACTGAGACCCAGCAAAGACATAATTTCTGTTCTCAAGAAATTCATATTCTAGAGGATAGATGAGGCAAGAATAATAAGAATTTACTTTGTCTTGATGACAATACTGAGATGACCAACTAATTCCTGGGCATCTGTGCTCTTCAGTCCAACCAGACAGGCACAGTTGGGACAGATGATCAGGGGTTTAGGCAATTCCAGAAAGTATGCTCCAGCTCCCAGATAGGTGGAATTACTTCACAACCCAACCCTAACACCATTCTTGAGATTCAGGTTTGTGTCCTGCATGTAGCAGCCATAAGAAAGCTGCCACCAAAAGACAGAAGGCCATGTTCTGGCTAATGGATGCTCAGCCAGCAAGTGGGTGGTATAACTCAATTGGCTGAATGCCTCTGAGGCAGACACAGAGTAGAAAAATTCAGATCACTTCAGGCTGTTCACACATGGGGCTCTTGGGAAAGTGTCTGTTGCTATTGCTGTCTGCAAGGAGGTGATGATGCTCTGTTTTCTGTGTAAGGTTGAATCAGTTGTTGGAAAATCAAGCAAAATGAGAGAAGCTGTACTTTACTACTCCAGAAGAAACACTTTAAAAGAAATATGATACTGCACAGATGTCTTTCTTGTCACATTATTTATAATAGTAGAAAAAATATAAAAGAAAAAATTTCATCAGGGTGTTTAAATGTTTTATGATTTATCACTGCAGGGTCCCTAAAAGAAAAAATTTCAACAGGGTGTTTCAATATATTATAATTTATCACTGCAGGGTCCTATTGGGCTGCCAATACAGTGATGATTATGGAAAGTATCTAGTAACTAGGGAAAGTGTTCTTGAATTATGTGAAATGAATAAGATAGGAAATAGACAATTCATGTGTTTTGTTTAAACTGTATTGAAAAATTTGAATGTAATAGAGGCAGTTAAAAAATAACATAAACAGGAACTGAACGTGGAAACAGAAAATCTGGATTTATAACCTGGATTTGTCATTTATGACCTGCACCTGGGCAAATTAACTAGTCTTCTTAACCTTAACATTGTAAACTGGGCATAATGACCTTAACCCTAAACAGAGGCTGTGAGTACCAACCAGGATAGTGCCTATCATCTGTACGGTGCAGTTAAGAGGGTGGGCTTGTACCCAAGCATCTGGTTCTGCCACATGTCATGTATGCAACTGCAGACAAGTTAATTAGCTCATGATGCCTCAGTTTCCTTTCTGGTAAATGGGATGTTTGGCTCAGGAGTTGAAAGCATGGATGTTGGAGCCAGATGCTTGGCTTTGAGTAAATTATTTACTGACTTGGACAAGTTCCTTAACTTTTTTGGATTTCAATCCCCCATGTGTAAACTGTACCTACTTCATGCGTGCATGAGTGCTCGGTCATGTCTGACTCTTCGCAACCCCGTGGATTGTAGCCTGCCAGGTGTCCTCTGTCATGGAATTTTCCAGGCAAGAATACTGGAATGGGTTGCTATTTCCCACTCCAGGGGATATTCCTGACCCAGGGATTGAACCCACATCTCTTGCATCTCTTGCATTGGCAGGCAGATTTTTGACCACTAAGCCACCTGGGAAGCCCTACTTCATGAGCTTTTGTTAAAATGACAGGATT
This sequence comes from Bos grunniens, assembly GCF_055505025.1. Taxonomy (NCBI): domain Eukaryota; kingdom Metazoa; phylum Chordata; class Mammalia; order Artiodactyla; family Bovidae; genus Bos; species Bos grunniens. The sequence goes on from NC_141172.1 coordinate 91,358,270, forward strand.
TAATTTGTGTAAGTGTTTCTGGGACAGTGCCTGGCACACAGTAAGCACTTAATAAATGTTAGCTATTATTATTCAGAAAAAATGGAAAACATTTTAGTTGAGGCTTCTTATGAATTTGAATAGAAGTTGAAAGGGAACCCAGATAAAGCAATTAACATGTAACTGCAGTAGGACCACAAGGGGGAATTTAGTCCTTGTTTTAGATTTCTTTATTGCTGTTGCAATTTTTGTTTGTACAATAAATCATAATCTAAGACAAGGAAAAATTAACAAATCTGCCCTATATACCATTCCCTGAGGCAAGGCCTCCTCAGTCACTGACACACTAATTCATGTTTTAGTGTTAATGGCTGGTAGTGGATTAATATGTTACACCCTCCTAGGTAATATATTTACATTTTAAATAGGCACCGTATGCTAAGAGACTGCCTGATGTGGGATTATGAGAGCCTTGGTACAGACTGGCATGAGGAATTTCTGACTCAAAGGAAACTTTGGGCATTGCTGCAGTCACCATGTCTTGGTATTTGAGAATCCCACAAAGGAGAGTTTAATTTGGGAAGGTCCTGTGGCTGCTTACAGCCATTCTGTCTGATCAGTAGGATGTCAAGAGTCAGGGGAGAACACCACCATCCTGTCACATGTAAATATAGGATCACTACCCCAACCCACTGGATTTGCCCCTGCAGAAGTCATGCCCACCCTTCACCCTAATTCTCTCTCTTCTATCCCTGTCCCAAAGAGAAAAGCCTCTTTCAAAGAGTGACAGTGATCAAAGTGATCTGACCACAAAATAAATACAACCCACTTCTCTGTGTCTGCAAAGTTATGTTACAAATATTTTAGTAATCAAAGGATGCTAGTCAAGTACTCACTGAACTAATTTTTGGAACTCAGCCTCCCTAAAAGCATCCGGAATGTATTCCACAACAAGTATTTACTGAGCACCTACCAAGCACTTGATAGGGGACACTGAAGAGTGAACAAATCCAGGTTCTTGCTTGCAGTCTTCTTTCCAATGGGAGTTATTTTGAAAGCTTGGGATGTGGGCTTCTCTGTGCCTGCAGTGGGTCAGCTGCAGTCACCTCTGCCCAGCAGATCGGCTGGCTGTCCTCCCCTGCTCTGGATCTCACTTCCCTGCAGCTGTCACCCATGAATCATCTGGCTCAGAGAACCCGAGATAGTGCTGCCCTGAGAACCTCAATGTCCTTGCTAAGGGTACCAACTCCAGTTGCTCCTAAGATACCCAGTCCTCAGGGGATCAGATCTGTTCTGAATTCCATACAAATTGAGGAAGGCAGCTCTGTTTTCTCCATGGCTGTGGCCCCCACTCTGTCATCGGTGCCCTGAGAGCAGTTATCCTATCTCCAAAAGTCTCATTTGAGTGGGTGAGTAAAATTCCAGCCATCCCTCTTGACTAGAACCTCATGAAGACAGGTCTGTGACTGTTGGTTCTTTATCTCTCTAATGATGGATTTTAAACCTAGGCCTGCGAGCTAGATGGTGATGTCCTCCTTCCCTTGTCACTCTCCTCTCAGTGCTTTTTCCTGGAGAAATTCCTCCATTTCTCCAGTTACAAGGCAAAAATGTCCCACACATCTCAGTAAAGAATGACACAATGAATTTTGTTATATTGCTTCAGATTCTGTTATATCCTTAAGGAAAAAAAAAGCCATGAAGGACTAAAGGTGAGAAAATTGAGGTCAATACAAGTAGGAGAAACCCAGTTCTAGGCACTAAGGTCGAAACAAGTCTCAATGTGGAATCAGCAACTACCTCTTTATTCCTATAGAGCAGGGATCCCCAACCTCTGGGCTGTGAACTGGTTCCTGTCATATGAGCAGCAGCAATCAATTAGAAATAAAGCACATAATAAGTGTAATGCACTTAATCATCCAGAAACTATCCCCCCAACCTCTGATTCATGGAAAAATTGTCTTCCACAGAATAGGTCCCTGGTGCCAAAACAGTTATGTACCACTTCTCTAGAGCGTGTCTTCTACATAGTCCATGTAAAGCACTGCCCAGCCAACTTCCTGATGGGCAGAGCTCAACACAGCAGAAAGAGGAACCTGATCTTCTGGTTTCATGAGCCATCACACAGTTCCGAGAGAAATCACTTCCCTTGAGCATACTATTATTTCTAAAGTCCCAGTAAAATGAATATGCCTGGACCTTATGTCTTTTTCATGGAGAAGGAACTGGAATCTCAGTCCTCAATTTTTTTCCTGTTTTCTGGGGATCAATTCATGAGAAGGCAAAGAGCTAATGAAATGTGAATGAATCACGTAGCAGGTAAACTTTCATCTCTGAAACATGATTGAAGCCCCAGAAGGAAGCTTGCCATGAGATTCTTACTTCTCAGCTCACATCAACTTGGGAGGGCAACTATGTATAGTTATCTCACCATAAAAATAGCACTTCTCTCCATCTTTCTATAATGACAGCAACTTCAGCCCTATTCCACGTCTCTCTTCTCTTTAAGTTCTTAGTTTAGCTCTTAGCAGAGTAGGTATCACTGAACATGTAACCATATCATGTGTTGTCTGCTGAATCTGTGTCTCCTTTTCAGTCTACAGATATCCAAAGTGTGCCTGGTGCTCGTGAGGACACTGGGTTCTGATGCCACACTGACTGTATTAATATAGGTGAGGCATGTGTAAGCTTCCTGTCGAGCAAACAAAATCGCTAGGACACTCTTGTTGTTTAGTAGCTAAGTCATGTCCAGCTCTTTTATGACCCCATGGACTGTAGCCTGTCAGGCTTCTCTGTCCATGGGATTTCCCAGGCAAGAATACTGGAGTGGGTTGCCATTTCCTTCTCCGGGGGATCTCCTCAACCCAAGGATCCACCTGGCATCTCCTGCGTTGGCAGGTGGATTCTTTATCTCTGAGCCACCTGGGAAGCCACAGTCTTTCAGACACTAACTTTTGTTTTCAGTGTTTCAGAGAGTATAGTGATAGCAGCTCTTCAATGTTGGCTCTTTCCCCAAAACTAGTGTTTTGACTATCAAGCCTGGGTCAGAAAACAGTCTTAGGAACAAGCACCGTTCTGACCTTAGAATCCACTCCCCTCTACATCCAATCTGTTTTATTAACCTGCCATTCCTGGCTCAAACCCTTGTGCCATTGTAACTCTATTTTGAGGTAAAGCTTTATGAGGGATACTTCAAAGTCCTTCTTGTAAACCAATCTCTTGATACTAGCTCCCTAATCCTTAAGAAACACTGAGCACACGGCACACTGGGACCTTTGAAGTAATGGTGTTGAAATAATCACATTAGTAAGACTCTAATTCCATAAAAACTCGTTCAGTGTGCTTTCCATGCCGTCTCTACCCCCAATATCCCAAACTATTTCTGTTAGAAGGGATGTCTCATGGATTTCCCTGAAGCAGCTCTCAGCCAATTACATCTTAAGAAGAAGATGAGTAGTACTTAGAGCTACTCATTTGAAGAAAGAGGTTGACTAGTGTGCTGAGGGGAAAGGGTGGAGCTTTTTCTTCTCCAAAACGTAGAAATGCTGATACATTCTTGTTGGATAAATATTATTTTTTAAATGATTGATATTTTGTTTTAGCAGGCAGGGAAAGATCAATTTCAAATTAAATTTTTTTATGTGCTATTCTAGTAGGTGGAATTGCCTTGAGTAATTAAAATAATACTAGCATATTTTTGCATGCATTTGTTCACCTTTTTTCTAAATATTTTCTCTCAACTGTAGTGAGTAGATAGATAACCTTTGTAGTTTTAGTGAGCTACATAAACATCTCTATTTCTCAGTTTAGAGATAACTTCATCTGTTCCAAGGAACATGATGCCAATGAGCACAACTTCCTAGGAATTCTACCTTAGAAATATACTCAACATGGACTGCTTTGTTATCCCCTCAGTATTTTTTCCTTTTTACGTGATGTGCTGGGACCATCCTCCACACTAGTATCATTCTCTGTAATTTATATTATTTATTTCTGCCTGGCCTAAATAAATGTAGGATGCACTCATTTAAAGACTCTTCATTTACATAAAGGTAGGAACAAAGACAGATAGTCTACCATAGCAAAAAATAGTCAATGCTATTCTTTTCCAGTTATTCTATACCTTAAACAGTGCATTCTTTAGGCGAACGCTTTGTTTCTATGGCATTTATGAATTCTGGAAATTTCCTGTGTGATTTACCTTCTGAATACTCTGTAATTGGTAGAGAATATTAAAAGAAGTTCTTTTAGATAGAAAAAAAAAATAAACCAACAATAGCCAATTATTCTGCTGTTTGACACCAAGAAGCAGACTGGTCTTTAGAAGCGAAATCATATTCTTTTAAGGAATATTAGAAAATGTTTCTGCTTTCATCTCCAAAGGTATCCATCTACAAGTTTTTCATTTCCTATGACCCTGTTCATTTCTGCTTTGCATTTAAGGCTTTGTTCATAGCTGTGGGAAATCAAAGCCTCTCAGGAGAGGAAAGGAAAATGAATGTGTAATATGTGCAGGGTAGCTGTACCAAGCTGCTCGGCAGCGCCGCTAATGAGCCGCACTCTCTCATAGCTCCGGCTTTCCGCAGTGCTGCTTCCTCTCGTGACATGTTCTTGCTGTCATTTCCTAGACAGCGCCCGTTTCTTTTTCAAAACTCAGCTCGGGCAGGAGCTCACCAGGAAGCTTTCCCTGGCCTCTGCTGTCTGGCTGGGTGTCCCCATCTGGGCTCTCCAGTGCTTTGTGCTTCCTCCATCACAGCAGCTTTCTGTCTGCTGGGATTGCCTCTATTTCTCTATCTTCTCTAGTAGAGAGGCAACATTCCGATTTCCTGACTCTGTTTCATCTCTGAGATGCTCAGCCTAGAGCAGTGCCCATCATGTATGCTTTGAGTGAATTCAGTGAATATGGGCCATGACCTCTTGCTCTTGGAAGGGAGGAAAGAACCCCCTGCAGATTGAGGATTACCTGACTCCTGGAATATTTTTCTGTTGTGGTAACTGATCATAAGAGAATACTCTTTAGTTACTATTTAGAATCTTTCTACAATGTTTAATACCTGGATACTAGGAGAGAGAGGAATTCTTTTTTTAAAAGAAATTATTTTGTTTTTGGCTGTTCTGTGTTTTTGTTCAATGGCACCCCACTCCAGTACTCTTGCCTGGAAAATCCCATGGATGGAGGAGCCTGGTAGGCTGCAGTCCATGGGGTCGCTAGAGTCGGACATGACTGAGCGACTTCACTGTCACTTTTCACTTTCATGCATTGGAGGAGGAAATAGCAATCACTCCAGTGTTCTTGCCTGGAGAATCCCAGGGATGGGGGAGCCTGGTGGGCTGCCGTCTATGGGGTCGCACAGAGTTGGACACGACTGAAGCGACTCAGCAGCAGCAGCACTGTCTTTGGTGCTGCACATAGACTTTCTCTATTTGCGGCAACAGGGGGCTTCTCTCTGGTTGTGGTGCACTGGCTTCTTATGCAGTGGCTTCTCTCACTGTGTAGCGCAGGTTTTAGGGTGTGAGGGCTCAGTGGTTGCAGCTCACAGGCTCTAGAGCATGTGGGTAGTTGTAGGCTCAGTATTTGTGGCATATGGGTCTTAGTTGTCCCATGGCATAAGGATTCTTCCCGGACCAGGGATTGAACCCATGTTCTCTGCCTTGGCAGGTTGATTCCTAACCACTGGATCATCAGAGAAGTCCAAAAGATGAATTCTGATTTCCTCTTTTCAGGCTAGGCTCACTGTCAGGGAAGAGTTCTTTTCAGATAGGTGAGAGTAACATAGGATGAAAATCACAGTGCTGTCAGGTGGGCAGGTGGGCTGTGTGTATGCAGGGACAGGGAAGCCTTCTGGGCTTCCTGTGTGATATGAGTTCTAAGGTGAGGGGTGATCGGCCTGTCACAGGGCTAGTGAGGTAGGCGGGGAGAGACACTGGAGTGAAGGCTAGCATGGACTGCAGGGCTGGTTGGCTAGATGAGGTGCGATGAGGCTGAATCTTTCAGGGATTAATACTGGGCCTGATCAAGTTGAGGAAATCCATATCAAGAGGTTTTCAGGAGCTGAAAATGCAAGAAAGTAAGCCCCTCTCAGAATATGAGAGTCAGTGCAAGTCTAAGGACGGACATGAGGTCAGGGGTCGCATCTGCCACCTCTCCCCACCTTTGGCAGTCTTGTCATAGCACACCTCTTCCCTGTATATTTGATACCTTCTCAGAAGGACAAACTGAGAAGAGGAAACTACTTAAGAAAATTAAATGCATTTTACTTAGAAAATAAAGTCTATTTGTAATACTGGCTCAGAAAGTTTAAGTTTGATAGGAATAAAAGTTATCATTATTATTTTCACTGATCATATCAGGGCTTTAGATAAACATCAAATTACTTTAAAGATTACATATTTCTCCACATCCCAGTTGAAGCATAAGTTTTGCAAACTTGTTACACATTTATCCCCAATGTAATTCAAAGTTGGTACGGTGATGTTAGATTTCTCTTTTGCCATCCAAAGCCTGATGTGGTGCCTTACATGTAATCTCTTCTCCATGACTGTTGTTTTGGCTTTGCTATCATACATGAGGTAGCATAGACTACACAAACAACAAAACAATCTAGAGCTGTATCATTTTTTTAAGATTTTGCTTGTAAGAGAAATGGTCAATTCCATGTGAGTTTTGTACGGGTACAGGTAAGAATATCCTCCTTGTGCACTGAGAAAGTGAAGGCAAAAGAAATATAGTAGCATCTTTAAAGACCATGAAACTTTTGCTTACAGGAACAAAGTAAAAAGGAGACTGGTGTCAGTCATCTCAATTATTCAGGAAAGCTGTTATTTTGGTCCATTTATACACAATTCCCTTTTTAAAAAACATGCACATTTGCCTAAATAGGCAACAGCTGTCGTCTTCCCACCTGTGCCCCATTGAAAATTTCATCGACTTATTATGCCAGTGTGATTTCCCCAGACAATGCATATTTTTATTTTTATTTTTTTACTGAAATTCTCCAAAAGTAAAATGGAGAGTGAATGTGGGAAAGAAGAATAAATGTGTTTTCAGGAGACCTGAATTAAATTATTCTCCTCATTTCCTCACTCATTTACAAAAGCGAAGTGAGATAGAAAATTGAAGCAATTATCTAAATAACCCAGGCTTTCCATCTCAGGCCCTCATGCCTCTGCAAAGAGGGGGATGGCTGAACGTTCTTTGTTTTGGAGCCTTTAGGCCTCTTGGTTTTCTGTAAGTTCTGTCAGAAACACAGGTTTGACTTTTCCTGATGCAAAGCATCTGATGGAGAGGTACAGTGTATCCTTTGAAAGTCTGACTGAGGAGGGTAAAGAAGTCATAGTTTCAGTATCTTACCTGGAGCAGTGCTCAGGAATAACTTTTCAGAGCTTCCATTAATTAAAAAAAAAATATTTCTTGATTTGGCTGCATCCAATTTTAGTCGCGTCATGTGGGGTCTTTCCTCGTGGCATGCGTACTCTCTAGTTGCAGCACGTGGGCTCAGTAGTTGTTGCTCACAGGCTTAGTTGCTCCATAGCATGTGGGATCTTAGTTCCCCGACTAGGGATCAAACCCATGGACCCTGCATTGCAAAGTGGATTCATAATCACTGGACCATCAGGGAAATTCCAGAGCTTCTATAAAGTTTAAGGGGCTCCTGTATTCTAGATTTGTCCAGAGTGGTGCCTGTACTGATTGTCTGCAATTCAGGAACACATTGAACCATCAATACTGACTGATGTCTTTAGTAATTTCCATCCTAAATACTGTTGTCTATTTATAGCATGCTTTGGAATTTATGAAATGCTTTATTCTGTCACCCAAACTCTATCTTTCCAGCTCTCTATATGAGTCAATCTCCCCCCTGCTAACTGCCCAGGAGCAGTGTCTTCTGCATTTTTATAAGTATTTGAAATTAGGGAGGGTATGGGGAGGGAGGAGGGAGGAGGGTTCAGGATGGGGAACACAGGTATACCTGTGGCAGATTCATTTCGATATTTGGCAAAACTAATACAATATTGTAAAGTTTAAAAATAAAATAAAATTAAAAAAAGAAAAAAAAGAATGAAATTAGGGCATGTGTTCTCTCTTTGTATCTTCATGCTTTCACATGTCTTGTTTGCCCATCACTGTGTGCCCTGTGAACTATTCCTGATATTTCAAGACTCATATCAGGGACTGTCTTTTCTATGATGTTTTCCTGACATTGCCTCCCGCTCCTGCCTTCTCTGGAGAAATGTAACACAGCTCTTATTCTCCATCCCCCTCTTATTCAATAACTCCTACAGCATAAACGTGTTACATTGTATGTCAGTGTAGTTCTGTTCCTCTTCCTCCACTCTAGATTCTGAATTCTTTCAGGGAGATGATTTCGCCCCCATTCATCTTTCACCCCAGATCTAGCAGCAGTGCCTGGCACAAATGAGGCTGTGCTATGAATGACTTTTTTTTTTTTAAACTAATGAATGAGATAGACAGGATAAATTGTAGTATTCTCATTTTCACACTAAGAATTGAATACTTGGGAAGTTAAACGTGTATTCAGGGGTATAAAGCTGACAAAGGGAGAAGTGGAAGCTTGGATTTTAGTCTGCTGACTCCAAGAGAGTGGTCTTTCCACCTGGGATGTCTGCCCATTGGAGGAACTCATGCCTTTACTGGTTCTGCCTTTCTGAAATTAGAAGGGTTACATGTTTTCACTGACTTGTGCTAACCAGATACATAGTAGGCTGGCCAAAAGTTTGTTCAAGTTTTTCCATTGTGTTTTATGGAAAAACCTGAATGAACTTCTTGGCCAACCCAATATTACAAATAGGAAACAGCACATATAGAGGTTAAGAACATTGACTCTGGAGCCTAGCTACCAGTACGAAATTTCAGATAGTAAGTACTGCTGGTTGCTTAACTCTTCTGTGCCTTGTATGTGTAAAGAAGATAATAGTACTTACCTCCTATGATGTCAAAGATTTAGAGAAGTTAATTATGTAAATTGTTAGAATAGCACCCAGCACAATAACCAACATGCTCCGTGTGTTTGTTATTATTATATATGTTTGTTGGTATTAAAAATGGGGAAATAAAGAATTTCTTGATAAATGTGAAGTTTGGCACATAATATATTTCATATCGAGGAGTAAAATAATAAAAAGTATCCTTAGTGGTGAAAGGTTGAGAATGGGTGGATGTGCTCATTGTCCTTCTGGTTGAACTTTAAAGATCATCAAGTAAAATCCAATACTTCATGCAGTACACAACAGAAAATGTCTCCTTTCAGGAGAGGATACTGATGGAGAGGTAGAAGCAGATTTGCAAGTTGCTACGAGCAATTTGGCAAAGAAATAATATAAGCAGACATCATTTCGAGTAAATACTCCCTTAAAATAACCACTGAAAAGCTATTAAACATGCCTTCAGATCAAAATTTACAACAGAACTCACAGATAAGATTCACAGCTTTTTGGTTTGGAAGGGTCCTCTTGTGGTTGTGCAGGGGATAGATAGAGAACTCTTATTTTGCAGTGTTATATCTTCTTTACGTGCTAATACACATGCTAAAGATTCTCTCAAAACTCAATGAAAATAAAGCATAAGTGGGATACAGTAAAATCCAAATAAACCACATTCATATGCTTGTTTTGGGACTCACCAGCACATCTTGGAATCACACTGGTAAAATAACATGTCCAGATTAGATAATTAAGGCAGGGTCCTTATTGGAGAATGTGGAAATACATAAAGACAGTGCTAACATTGAATGACACTAAATGGGACATTGCTAAGTCCTGCTTTGTGCTCATGGGATCCCTGAGTGAAAAAAATAATAATCATAAAGCAAACATCCTGGGGATCAAGAAAGGAATTGAGAATGTGTATTGCTGACAGTTAAAAGGCAGCATGGAAGAGGAGAAACAGCATCAGACTAAAGTCAGAGAAAATCTGGTTCTTGTCTCAGTTCTGTTTGCTTTTAGCAATGTGATTTTAAGAAGTTAGGTGATCTCTGAATTCTAGTCTATAAATCGGGGGTTACACCACCTGTCTACTTTGCAGGCTTGTGGTGAGAATCAAATGATGCAATGGATGTGAAGGCACTTTTGAAACTTTTAAGTGTTGAAAAATTCAGGTTGTTCCCAAAGATGATTTTTAAAGCAAAGTCCAAAATCACCAATTTCCCATACACAGAGCCTTCATTTCTATTTCAAGGAAGATTGAAAATGGGCTGCCTATTTGCATAAAAGGGATAAAGTGAGAAAAAGTAATGGAGCTAGGAACAAAACAGTCAGTGTTTAACAAGTGAGCAAAAACAGTTGTGTTTTGTTTTTCCCTAAAATGTATCCTGGGAGGCTATATAATTGAAAATTTCTGACTCTCAAATGAGCACAGACCATAATTTTTGAAGAGGCCTTGCTTAGTATGAGTCCTTGGGATTGCACTTGTCATACCTTAAGGGAAAATTGAACAGAGGGCTTAAGGGTCCGTTAGGAAGTAATTTTCCTCTGGTTGAGTAACACAGGATAATAACAGCTCTGATGGGAGAAGCCTTGCCAGCCACCCCGGGCGCTATGAGAGGACAGCCTGAGCTGTAAGGTTTGTTTTTCAGACACTGTTCCCCCAACTCAATTGGGAACAGGGCCAGCAAACCCACAGTCTGTGTTAGACAGTAGTAATTTTTCATTCTGAAGCAGAAGCTTAAATCTCTAACTCAGAAAGCGTGTTTGACAGGCTGCTTGTTGTGGGGTGGAGTGGGATAGGAGATGAGTGATAGGTCCTGAATGGACGCTGCGGATTTTCCTAATTCACAATTGGCCAACTTAGAGTCCATAAATAACCTCATGGGTTTGCCCCACTTTCATAATCCGTGAAACTTTTGGGAAAGATAATGGGGTAAATAAACATTTTGTAAACTCTCACACATAAACTAAATGAAATGATCAACAGAAACTAGAGATATTGTCAACTACAATATTGTTTACAATACTTTCAAAGATGACACCAGGAAGCAAAACACAACTTACCATGTTGGTGGATGCTGTTGGGGCCCTTCCCTTCACTGAGCAGGTGCAGCTTCTCCTGGGTGCTCTGAGGGTTGGCTGCTAAGGACTATAGCATCCCTCTTCCTCTTCATTCACATCTTCCCAGACCCCTCCACGAGAGCCAGTGACCAATGACTAGTTGGCATGGGACAGAGGAGACTAGGCCCCTTACCTAAAAATGGAATCAATTCTGAGCTGCAGTTTTCTTTTATCTTTTTTTCTAAATTTTTGTACACTTTTTTGCCCGAACCCCACAACATGCGGAATCTTAGTTCCCTGGCCAGGGATTGAATCCATGCTTCCTGCACTGGAAGCCTGGAGTCTTAACAACTGGACCACCAGGGAAGTCTAGAGCTGCAGTTTTTTCTCCAAAGCTTTCTAAGGGACCAGGATTAAAGGTAGACTCCAGCTGAGAGATCACAGCTCACTTAGCTTTAACCCTTTGGCTTCTCCTGCTTTACTTCATCCCTACTAAGATTACTTAATGAAACACTTCTACAGTCTTTTCCTAAGATTCTGTTTCTAGGGAACCAGAGGTTTTAAAAACAGCTTCTATGAGTTGATTGTTGGGGAATGCTGATGGAAAAATTCTGGAAAATTCTACCAATATCTTATAGTTGGGAGGGTCCAGGCATTGGATGTATAAATAGGCTATGGAAAAGATTTTGGAGTACTCTCTTCTGATAAAGGTCTGTTATATTCCAAGACAAAGGTGGCTCAGTGAAAAATACATGTTTTTCTCTGAAAAGTGATTTTCCAGTAGCAATGTTCTGACTTGAGAAAGAAACCCACTGCAGTATTTATCTATTTTTGTAAAAAAAAAAAAAATACCAGAACTGCAGTGGTTTAAAATAAGCTACATCTCATGAGCCAGGAATCTGAACATGGTGCAGCTGGGTCTTTTGCCTCAGAGTCTCTCACAAGCATCAGTCAAGGTTTTATCTGAGCCTGGGGTCCATCTGAGGCTCAGCTTGGGAAGGGTCACTTCCAAGCACATGTGGTTGTTGGTGGTATCCAGTTCCTTGTGGGCTGTCAGGTAGAGGGCCTCATCTTCTTGCTGACTGTTGGGGGGAGGCCACACAGTTCCTTGCCCCATGAGTCTCTCCAGATGACAATGTATTCAACAAAGGCAGTAAGGGAGAGCATCAATAGTGAGGGCCTACTAGCAAGACAAAGGTTGCAATTTAATGTCAATAATCACATGTGTGAAATCCTTTCCTGTTTACTTTAGTCCATGAGAAGCAAATCATGGATCCTGCCACAGTCAAGAAGAGGGGATTACACTGGGGCAAAAATGCCTGGTGATGGAGACCACTGGGGACCCTGTTAGAGTCTGTTTGCTGCCATATCCACTGCTTTAGATCAAGGAACTGATTTAGATCAAGGAACCCTGGAAATGAGGATAGGTCATCAGAAGGATAGGGGGATATCAACTTAGAGTCATTTAACAATTTTAGATCACTAGTAGCAAAAGTATTAAGAGAAAACATGTAGTTTCAGCACATAGAAAGAAATCTAATGGTGCAGTACCCCACCCAGCTCCACCATAAAAATTCCTGCTCGTATGGCCAGCTGGAGAAAACCAAGCATCTCTCATGCTGGGAAAAGAATTTCTTCAAATCCAGCTGGGTTTGTCTCCACATGGCAGATTTCAACAAATGTAGAGAAAATTCTTTCGGGGAAAGACACTTTAGCTGCAGGTTCCTATAGTGTTAACTTCCTTCCCACGTTCTTAAAACCACCACACGACTAAGGTGATATCACCCTCCCTCATCACCCTCCTGCTTACTTTCCAGTAGCATATTTTTTAAGATGTCTGGAAAAAATTTAAGAAAAATCAGTTCTAATAGAAGGTCTCCTGCTCTCAATTAATCTATAATACTCAACCTACTACCCTCTTACCTTGGTAACAAATGCAATTATCATTCGTTACCAAGGTATAGTAATACAGTTTGAAACAATGGTATGAAAAATTTCATCAAGAAACATATATTTGAAGACTTATCCAGGGAAACAAAATCAAATTTTAGGTACTACATATTTTGAACTGATATTAAGGAAAACATGGCATCTGAAATGAATGTGAATATTATTTTTAACAATAAGCTGCAAGGATTTTTATTAAGGAACTAAAAAAGTAAATTTGATAAAAGTAAAGTTATTAAAGCATTTCAGCTAGTAAAGAAGAAAATTGTCACTATATGGATCATTAAGACAGTTGAGAAAATTACCTAGAACACCAAATAAAAGCTATAAGATTTTTATAAAAGTTATATATAATAAAGAAGATTACAGGGACAAGTAAGATAATGATTAGTCAACATACCTATAATTTGTGCTCCTAGAGAAGGGAATAGAATAGGCCAGGAGAAATGAAATAATAGAACAGAATAGAAAATAAATATAACATTGAGTTGAAGGTAGATTGTAATCTGCTTATCTGCAGGTTTCTCCATGTGTCAGTTCAGTTCAGTGCAGTCGCTCATGTCAAACTCTGCAACCCCATGGACTGCAGCACGCCAGGCTTCCCTGTCTATCACCAACTCCTGGAGCTTGTGCAAACTTAATGAAAAACAACCAACACTCAATCTCTTCAGATAAGATTATTGTATTTTATTTTATTTTTTTAATTTAATTTAATTTTTTAAACTTTACAATATTGTATTGGTTTGCCAAATATCTAAATGAATCCGCCACAGGTATTGTATTTTAAACACTAAAAAGGATCATACAAGCCTGGAGGGACAGAAGCACATTACCTAAAGGGGGAAATAAACTTAAGATGGTCTGTCATGAAAAATGTTAGAAAAGAGTAGAACAATGTTTTGAAGGGAAATAGAAATTTCTACATCAGAGTTTTTCGTGAATGTAAAAGCAATAAAAAGTTACCACCTTTGCACCTCTCAAGGGTGGGAAAAAATGAGCAAAAATTTTTTCTGCAGACACTCTATCTTACTTGGTATAAAATTCTTATAGCCTTTTAAAAGTCTGTAGACATTAGTCCACCAAATTCTAACTTCTAGAATTTTAGATGACAAGTCCTATGCTTTTTCTCTTTGTTAGAAGTTTCTCCTTCCTGCTGCAGAGGGCAGAGATTGACCTTTGGTGACTGGAGTTCTTTTCTAGGATATCTATACTTGGGGGCTTGTTTTCATAGTCAGTACCAGAATTCAATGACCTTTTTCAGTTTGAAGCCTCAAAAATTTCTTAAACTCAGGGAAATAAAATTCTGTTAGTTGTTTAATTTTTTTTTCCATTTGTATGTTAAATCCTATGAATTGATCATCTGTATTAGTTTCCAAGGGCTACTGTAACAAATTGCCATAAAGAATCTGCCTGCCAATGCAGGAGACACAGCTTTGATTCCTAGGTTTGGAAGATCGCCTGGAGAAGGAAATGGAAACCCACTCCAGTGTTTTTGTCTAAAAAATCCCATGGACAGAGAAGCCTGGTGGGCTACAGTCCATGGGGTCAAAAAAGAGTTGAGTACTAAACAACAAAATGTGGCTTAAAACAACAGAAATGTATTGTCTAACAGTTGTGGAGACTAGAAGTCTAAAATCAAGATGTCAATAAGCCATGCTCTTTCTTTAGTCTCTAGAGAAGAATCTTTCTTTGCTCCTAGCTTATGCTGGTTGCCGGCAATCCTTGATGTTGTTTTGGCTTGTGGCAGCATGACTCCAATTTTTTCCCATATTCATTTGGGCTTCTTCCTCATGTCCCCTGCATGTTTTCAAATCTCTCACTCCCTACAAGGACACCAGTCATTGAATTTACAGCTCATTATAATCTGGTATGACCTCACCTTGTTTTGACGACATCTGTAAAGACTTTATTTCAAAAAACGATCACACTCACAGGCATGGGGTCAGGACTTGAATATGTCTTTCTGGGGGATACAATTCAACCACATCATCATCCAAGTCTCTAACCTCATGATATCCATCTCTTTGTGAGACACTTTTTCTATTTTATATTCAAGGACACATATTTCAACCCTTAACATTACCTTTAACTACTATATTAAATTCTAACATTAACAATATTTTTAGTTGATGAAAATACTTTTATTTTGTGTCAGAATCAAATCTCTAAGTGTTTTTAATGTTCTTTTGCTAGAAGCTCCCTGTTCTGGGTGTTCTGCTTGACATACATACATTTCTGTGGATGGTAGAAGTTCCATAGATGTGATTTTCTTTTCCTTCATCTGCTCATCTCATCTTCTGGATGTGGAGTTGCTTTTTTTTCTTTTAGTTGCTCGGTGGTGTCTGACTGTTTGCAATCCCATGAACTGTAGCCCGACAGGCTCTTCTTTGCATGGAATTCTCCAGGCAAGTATACTGGAGTAGGTTGCCATTCCCTTCTCCAGGGAATCTTCCTGACCTAGGGATCAAACTGGGATCTCCCACATTCAGACAGATTCTTTACTGTCTGGGCCACAAACTGATCTATTTTATAAGGAATCTAACTCACATGGAGGTAAAAATTGTTGCAGCCTCATTTCTTGATAGTCAGTGATGGAATAGGTGATCATTGTCCATTTCCCATTTGGGTCCCAGAGGGAAAGTTGCTTTGCTGCTCTTGTCTCTTCAATTGCAATATCTAAGGCAGGAGTATTCAGCCTGTCTGCACATGGGAATTACCTTACAAGTAATTCCCAATTTGGCATTGGTATGCCTTGTCCCCATCTCTTGTTTATTTGGTCTGGATTTCTAGTTCTTGGGCTGGATACAAAACATTTAATATTTGCATGCTTTGCTAAGAATATTTTCTTAAATGTCATTGAGGACTCTGATTCAAAGGTCTCTGTCATTTTCTTATTTTTCTTTTTGCCAAAGGTTACTTTCACCTGTTGTTTGTTTGTTTCAAAGTTTTGGTATTTCTCGTGCATGCTGCAGCCTTTCCTCAAATGTCTCATTTGCTCACATTTAGAATTGGTTGATATTAAGTCTGATGGCATGATCTATGGTGCTAGTTAAGGTTTAGTGACAGCAGACTTTCTTTAGGGTAAGGAACAGAAACTGGTTATAGGTTAATGTACACCTACATGATATAATGAGGAATGCTTCTTCTATGACACTCATACTCAGCCTCAGTTACCTTCGTTCTTTCTGGACGGTTGTTTGGTATTGAGTATAAAGCTCAAGCCAGTAGAGGCAAGCAAAGGAGGAAGACTGATTATTTCACAGATTTCTGTACATAGACCTTCATCTACCATCCATTTTTAGCTCTTTTCACTATTCCTTCCTCTCCTTTTGCTTGTACTTGCTGAGTGGGTCACTTCTTCTTTTACTGATACTCATATCACGTGATTTCCAGACTGTGGCTCCCTCTGCTATGCTTCATCTACCAGTATTCTTCCACTTAACTCCCACTATTCATTGTTTGCTATTTTCTAAATTTTGTAGGTTTGTGCCTTTTAAGCATCCCCTTGCTACCTTAAAGAATCTGAAGAAAGTGGAGAAAATCTTACCTCTTGCATCAGAAATGGTAAAGAATCATTTTAATGGATGCACGATACATTATTTTGCTGATGCACTGTATTTTATTTGTTTAATGAGTATCCTATTGTTGGGGTTGACATTTCACCAAATTTGTGTTACTATAAACAATTGTACAATGAACAACATTATAATAAAATCTCGATGCAAACACTTTGTAGATAAAATTCTACAAATACAATTGTAGGTTAACTTACATGCATTAAAATAATGTGCCTACATCTTCTCATTATAAATTACTTCAATTTATGGTGCCCATTCTCCAGTGTTCTCTTTGATACTGAGTACAATACTTATTTCTTTTTTAGTTGTATAAGTTAAAGATTTTATCTCATTTTCATATTATCTCTTCAAAGATGTTAACTACCATACTTAAATAGCATTCCCCAGTGCAAACCAGTAATTTTATCTTGTATAATTTTCATAACACTTAGTCAATCTGGATTTATTAGTCATTTATACTCCTTTTAAGCTCCATGAGATCAGGGGCATTGTCATTGTGGCTGCACTTCCTGAATTTAGGAAGCTTTTTCAGGCTTCCCAGTTGGTGCAGTGGTAAAGGATCCACCTGCTAATGCAGGAGCCACTGGAGATGTGGGTTAGGTCTCTGGCTCAGGAATATCTCCTGGAGCAGGAAATGGCAACCCACTCCAGCAGCCTTGCCTGGAAAATTCTATGGACAGAGGAGTCTGGCAGGCTATAGTCCATGGGGTTGCATGCACGTGCATGCGTGTGCATATGCGTACACACACACACACACACAGAGTCTTCCAACTGTAGATTTGTATGTGTGTTTCCTAATCTCTTCTTGTAAAGACACTAGTCCTATTGGATTAGATTCCACTCTGATGACCTCATTTTCATTTAATTACTTCTCTAAAGAAATGGATGGTATCACCAACTCAATGAACATGAGTTTGAGTAAACTACAGGAGTTGGTGATGGACAGGGAAGGCTGGCTGACCGCAGTCCATGGGGTCACATAGGGTTGGATATGACTGAGTGACTGAACCGAACTGAACTGAAAAACCTATCTCCTAAATTACTGTGCATTTTAAGTACTTAATAAAAATCTGGTGGAATGCATATTCTTGAAAGCAATTTTTAGTAGCTGCTTCAGTGTATTATAAATGACTCTGGTTTAAAGTATTTAACTTTTGCTCTAATTTTCATAGCAAAACTACTCTACAACCTGGACCTTAGATACATACATAGTGATAAATATAACCTAAGCACCAGAGAGCTTATAAAGTAAAGGACCCTCCTTTTATATTTATGAGTGCATAAGGAACCTTCTGGTAATTTTTGCAGGCATCCCAGATTTTATTCTCATCATACTGATGTAACTGCAAGCATATTTATGCTTGACTACCTTTGTCTTTATTTTAAGCCCTTTAACCCCATACTGATCTCATGTTGCAGGAAGAGAGACCCTTTGCAGGGCCCAAGGTGGGCTCTTGTCTAACAATTGGAAATGAGCTGTCCGAGGAGACACACATGTTGACAAGCTGACGAAGCAAGAGATTTTATTGGGAAAGGGCACCCTGGTGGATAGCAGGAGAGTGAGGGAACCCAGGACAACTGCTCTGCCATGTAATTTGAAATCTTGGGAGATTTCCATTCCCATCTCCATCTTTATGGGGATGGGAATAGTTTCTGAGTTGCCTGTGGCCAATCGTTCTGACTCAGGGTCCTTCCTGGTGGTACATGCATCTCTCAGCCAAGGTGTTTCCTGCGAGAGTTCTGGGAGGTTGGTCAGACATATAGACTGCCATCTCCTCTCTCCTTTTGACCTTTCCGAAGTTCTTCCCAGTTGGCAGCTTGTTAGTAGTGATTTCCTTACTGGGATCTCCTGTTGTAAGATAGCTCATGCAAGTGGCTACTGTCTTGTGTGACCAGGGCAGGCAGTTTCAATCAGTGTTTCCCCTAAACCCTAGGACTTCTTTTCCTGTGATTTTAATAGTAGAAAATAGAACTACCAATTCCATACAGATGTTGGGGAGCCAGCCTTGCAGACAGCTGGAAGGAACAGGTGTACAGAAATCCAGGGACTATTAACATATCTAATTGAGTAAGTGTTGGTAGTTACAAAAGTAATTAAGAATAAAAGAAAGCCTTGTGAAGCTCTTAACAAAAACATTGCTGGTAATCACTGCCAACTTAAAACTCATTTTGTTAAGCTTTCTGAAAAAATGGAAGCATTTGATATTGAATATTACCTTTTGTCTTGTAATTTACATAGGTATCTTTAATGAACAGCTCGTTTATAGTTCCACTGAGTCTTTCCTGTGTATGTTGCAGACATCTTTGAAACAGCAGTATCAGCAATTTAGAATCGGCAGGCTTCCTCTTGAATATTTATAGAAAGATTTTAAAAGTATACTTAGCAATTTTCTTTCAGTTGTCTTTTTTAAAATTGCTATGTTTTCTCCTATACTAGAAACACACTTACTTTAGAATAAAAAAATAGGACATTTTCCACTGTGGCTTTTTTGTTGTTAGAATTTTCAGATTGAATCCTGTGGATGGTTCTATATAACATTTTATTACTATTTTTATAATTATCACAGAAGCACATATATATTGCAAAAAAAAAAAGCACAAAGGAAATAATTTAGATAGGAAATAAATCACTCATGATGTAGCCACACAGAGAGCATGAGGTATATATATAAATTGTGGAATCTCTTACCAGGTATACTAGTTTGCTAGGACTTGCATAACATATAACCATGGACTGGGTGCATAAGGAACGAAAATTCATTTTCTTGCAGCACTGGAGGCTAGAAGTCTGAGATCAAAATATTGGCAGCATTGTTTCTTTTAGTTCTCTTTTTAGCTTGTAATGGCTGTCTTTTCCCTGTGCCTTTTCTCTGTATATAAGCATGTCTCTATCCTAATTCCCTCTTCCTATGAAGATCCTGTCATATTGAATTAGACCCAACCCTAATAGCCTCATCACAGTTTAATCACCTCTCTAAAGACTCTGTCTCCAGATATGGTCACGTTTTTCTTTGCTATCAGGGGTTAGAGCTTGAACATATGAAATTTGGGGAGACAATTCAGTCCAAGACCAAGTGTTTAAAACTGTGTTTTATATCTGTGGGTTTAACAGCTTTATTGAGGTATAACTAACATACAGTGACTACAAGTAAGTAATATGTATACTGTTACAAATTTTGACATATATATAGTCATGAAAATTTTGCCATAATAATCAGGATAATAAATTTAGTCATCACCCTCAAAATTTCTTTGTTTCCCTACGGTCTTCTTCTCCCTCTCTTTCCTGCTCTGCTCCCACCCTCAGACAACCACCCATCTGTTATTTATGTTTGCATTTCCTAGTATTTTATAAAATGAGATAATAGAGTATATACTTTTTATCTAGCTTTATTCACTTATCAGAATTATTTTTAGATTTATTCATGCTGTACTGCATATCACAGCATCTAGAATAGTACTCTGCACATGGCAGGTACTCTAATTATTAATTAAGGGAGTAAATAAAAGCATAAATCAGTGAGCATTTTAGAAGATTAAGGAGATGGGATATTATATGCAGTTGAATGACACTCATAATTTTGGTGTTCTCTCTTCAGAGCTGAGTACATGAACCAGGTCTGTAGCTTAGAAAATGTCCCTGGTGCCATTTGAAGGATGAATTTGTAGTAGGAAAAGGCTAAAAGCACTGGACCAATTATTTAAAATTCTAACATACTGGTCCCTATACACTATATATATATTGTTTCCCAATGGTTTTCACAGAGTCATCCATGCTAAAATATCCAGTAAACAATTGAAAATGAGAACCAGAAATAATTATTTGGGGGGAGAAGGGTTAGGAGGGTGAATGGGAAAGTTAGGGTAAAGGAAATAATTTCCTAATTCTATTTGTAAAGTTGCCAAACACCTTAAACATGCATCATGATACAGAGGAAAGAAAGCAGGTATCAGAAATGAAGAACTGTGGTCTCATATTAACTCTCTCTTAACCTTTAAGACTTTAAGCAAGTATTCAAATTCAAATGGCTAATTATTAATAACATTGTTTCTGTACCTATTTAATCATGTTTTTAGACTTTTTTATTGCTTGCATTTTCAAATTTTACAGTGACAGACCTAGAGTGGATCTTTATTCGCTCTGCTAGGATTTTTATCTTGAAGATTGGGTTTGAGGAATTCCTATCCATTATTTATTTGGTCATTTTTTATTTCCTATGTTCTCTATAATATGTTTTGGGGAATCCTATTACTTGGGTAGAACTACTAATATTTTTGGTTTGGTATGTCTTTATATTTGATCTTGTATTTTTCATTTCATTCCACTCTTGGTGAGGTTTTTTTAAAATTTTATCTCTCGACTATTGAAAAATTTATTTTGTTAATCTTATTTTGTAATTTCCCAAGAGTTCTTTCTACTTTACCTTATTGTTGTTTTTTCACAGTGACTTATGATTTATGGATATCATATTCTCTAAGTTATTTCTTAGATTACTGTTTATAATATTTTAAACTCCTTTTTTCTTTATTGATTTCTCTCTGTTTACTCTGGGGTCATCTCCTTCTTTCTTTGTTTTGGTCTTTAATTTTCATGTTATTTTTCTCCCCCTCAAAGTCTGTTGATTCTCATGCAAGTAAACTAATGCTCAAAATTCTCCAATCCAGGCTTCAGCAATATGTTAACCATGAACTTTCAGATGTTCAAGCTGGTTTTAGAAAAGGCAGAGGAACCAGAGATCAAATTGCCAACATCTGCTGGATCATGGAAAAAGCAAGAGAGATCCAGAAAAACATCTATTTCTGCTTTATTGACTATGCCAAAGCCTTTGACTGTGTGGATCCCAATAAACTGTGGAGAATTCTGAAAGAGATGGGAATACCAGACCACCTGATCTGTCTCTTGAGAAACCTATATGCAGGTCAGGAAACAACAGTTAGAACTGGACATGGAACACCAGACTGGTTCCAAATAGGAAAAGAAATACGTCAAGGCTGTGTATTGTCACCCTGCTTATTTAACTTATATGCAGAGTACATCATGAGAAATGCTGGGCTGGAGGAAGCACAAGCTGGAACCAAGATTTCTGGGAGAAATATCAATAACCTAAGATATGCAGATGACACCACCCTTATGGCAGAAAGTGAAGAACTAAAAGAGCCTCTTGATGAAAGTGAAAGCGGAGAGTGAAAAAGTTGGCTTAAGGCTTAACATTCAGAAAACTAAGATCATGGCATCTGGTCCCATCACTTCATGTCAAATAGATGGGGAAACAGTGGAAATAGTGGCTGACTCTTTTTTGGGGCTCAAAAGTCACTCCAGATAGTGATTGCAGCCATAAAATTAAAAGAAGCTTACTCCTTGGAAGGAAAGTTATGACCAACACAGATAACATATTAAAAAGCAGAGACATTACTTTGTCAACAAAGGTCCATCTAGTCAAGGCTATGGTTTTTCCAGTAGTCATGTATGGATGTGAGAGTTGGACTATAAAGAAAGCTGAGTGCTGAAAAATTGATGCTTTTGAACTGTGGTATTGGAGAGGACTCTTGAGAGTCCCTTGGACTGCAAGGAGATCCAACCAGTCCATCCTAAAGGAGATCAGTCCTGAATATTCATTGGAAGGACTGATGTTGAGGCTGAAACTCCAATACTTTTGCCACCTGATGTGAAGAGATGACTCATTTGAAAAGACCCTGATATTGGGAAAGATTGAGGGCAGGAGGAGAAGGGGACGACAGAGGATGAGATGGTTGGATGGCATCACCGACTTGATGTTCATAGGTTTAGGTGAACTCTGGGAGTTGGTGATGGACAGGGAGGCCTGGCGTGCTGTGGTTCATGGGGTCACAAGGAGTCGGACATGACTGAGCAACTGAACTGAACTGAACTGAACTGTTGATTCTCAGTTGTCTATTTACTTTTAATGACAAAGTTCACCCCAAACATTTCATTTAATTTCTCTCAAATGAACTCAGTGTCCATCTTTCTTTTCATGACTGGGGGTAAATGATTGCCTGCAGGCTGTTATCTATGATTGTCTGTGTTATCCTGGTGAGCATGTATTAAAAATGATGGAGATGACAGTTCTGTATGTGGAGTGTCAGTTAATCTTCTTTTCTGTTCCATTTCTAACTCCTGCTCTGTATTGAGAATTTCCATATCATCTTTCTAGGGGATTTGTTGGCTGAATAGTGGTGTCTTTCCTACGTGCTTTTCACATTTTTTCCAATTTGCAGCCCTTTTCCCTCTGCTTCATTAGTCACTGTTCCAATATCCATTTTTCAGGTATTTGTTGAAATACATGTTTTACTAATGCTCTCTTTCTTTTTTATATGTTGTTGTGACTTATTAACTTTTAAAAACATTCTGTTTTAGTCTTCTATTATCATTTTATGATCTTGGCTTGATCTCAGGTTACCACCTGAAAGTATGTGAAGAGAAACAATACTAACTTAAATATTCTGAAAGCTAAGTGATATAATGTATGTGATATTTGTCACATATTAAATACTAGTTCTACTTTTCCATAATATAAGAATGTCTTCTAACATCTTCTGTTTACTAATCCCCCAGCAGAGGTAAAAAAATTTACCCTAATATTTAATTTTGAACTCTTTGTCACAGGAAACCAACACACATCTTGACCATTCAGGAGAAAATCCTACAGGTTGTGAATGTTTTAGAAAGCTTATCCTGGTTCTACTTTTCTTCCTGCCTTCTAGTCAATATGTTTTCTATCATTTTTGCCCAAAAATATATTTGCAAAGAGAATTTTAGTTGTGGTTCTCTTGGGAAAAATATTTAAACCTTTGATCAAATTCAAGTACAGAGATTGATCATTCAGCTATTAAATATTTACTCAGTCCTCAATGCCAAATGCTAGGATTTATTGACACTATTGATAATATTATACTATGTATATCCAGAAGGAGGTTAGAATCTCACTGGGGAGAGAGGGAGAAACGAGGGGAAAATGTATATATATTGCATGGTATGCATCAGTTCAGTACCACAGTTAATAAACACTTCAACAGTCCAATAGGGAAAGATTTTCTGTGGTTTTATGTACCTAGAGACCTTCAGTCTTTCCCCTTATAATAGAAGCTCCATGAGAGCAAGAACCTTACATTGATTACCATGTATTCTTTAAGTATAGAACAGTTTCTGATATTTAGCAGGTACTCACTAATATATGCTGAATCAATGGGTAACATAGAATTTATGTTTCAATTTAAAGGAAGCAGACAACTTGATCAGGTAGAGAGAGGAAGGGAAACTATTGTTGTTATTGTTCAGTCACTGAGTCCTGTCTGATTCTTTGTGACCCTGTGGACTGCAGCACACCAGCCTTCCCGGTCCTTCACCATCTCCGGAGTTTTCTCAAACTCATGTCTATTGAGTCGGTAATGTCATCCAACCATTTTATCCTCTGTCATCACCTTTTTCTCCTGCTTTCAATCTTTCCCAGAATCAGGGTCTTTTCCAATGAGTTGGCTCTTTGCATCAGGTGGCCAAAGTATTGGAGCTTCAGCTTCAGTCCTTTCAATGAATATTCAAGATTGATTTCCTTTAGGATTGACTGGTTTGATCTCCTTGCTATCCAAGGGACTCTCAAGAGTCTTCTCCAGCACCGCATTTCAAAAGTGTCAACTTTTCAGTGCTCAGGCATCTTTATGATGCAACTCTCACATCCATACATGACTGCTGGAAAATTCATAGCTTTGACTAGACAGACCTTTATCAGCAAAGTCACATCTCTGCTTTTTAATATGCCGTCTTGGTTTGTCATAGATTTTCTTCTAAGGAGCTAGTAGCTTTTAATTTCATGGCTGCAGTCACCCTCTTCAGTGATTATGGAGCTCAAGAAAATAAAGTCTGTCACTGTTCCCACTGTTTCCCCATCTATCTGCTATGAAGTGATGGGACCAGATGCCGTGATCTTTATATTTTGCATATTGAGTTTTAAACCAACTTTTTCATGCTCCTCTTTTACCTTCATCAAAAAGCTCTTTTTTCCTTTTCATTTTCTGCCATTAATGTGGTATCATCTGCATATCTGAGGTTATTGATATTTCTCCTGGCAATCTTGATTACAGCTTGTGCTTCATCCAGCCCAGTATTTCTCATGATGTACTCTGCACATAAGTTAAATAAACAGGGTGACGATATACAGCTTTGACGTACCCCTTTCCCAATTTGGAACCAGTCCATTGTTCCATGTCTGGTTTTATTTGTTGCTTCTTGACTTACATGCAGGTTTATCAGTCAGCAGATAAGGTGGTCTAATATTCCCATCTAAGAATTTCCCCAGTTTATTGTGATCCATGCAGTCAGACTTTAGCGTAGTCAGTGAAGCAGAAATAGACATTTTTCTAGAACTCTCTTGCTTTTTCTGTGATCTAATAGATGTTGTCAATTTGATCTCTGGTTCCTCTGCCTTTTCTAAATCCAGCTTGTATATCTGGAAGTTCTTGGTTCATGTACTGTTGAAGTCTCGCTTGAAGGATCATATACACAAAATAACAACAAAGAGTAGAGGTAGAAATAACCAACATGAATTTACAAAAGAGAATAGACCACCCTGATTCAAGAGTTTATTTTGAAAGTTAATGAGATGTTCTTAGTTTGGCTCCAAGCAATGTAACAGGTCTTTATATAGCACGAGAAACAGTCTGGGTTTTATCTCACTAGCGCAATGGCACCCCACTCCAGTACTGTTGCCTGGAAAATCCCATGGATGGAGGAGCCTGGTAGGCTGCAGTGCATGGGGTCGCTAAGAGTCGGACACGACTTCACTTTCACTTTCACTTTTTCACTTTCATGCATTGGAGAAGGAAATGGCAACCCATTCCAGTGTTCTTGCCTGGAGAATCCCAGGGGCAGGAGAGCCTGGTGGGTTGACGTCTATGGGGTCGCACAGAATCGGACACGACTGAAGTGACTTAGCAGCAGCAGCAGCAGCAGCTCTAGTGAGACATTAATGGTCAATGAAAAGAAAAATGATTTGATATATACACAGTCATTTTACAATCCATTTTGGATATTTTAAGTCTGTTTAGGTAGAATTTCTCAAACGACCCTCAGAAATTTCTACCCTAATCACTGGAACCTCTGAAAGTAGTAAAGTATCAATCTTGTGATTATATTCTGTTATATGGCAAATTGACCTTGATATAGGACTATTATCTAGGTGGGCTTGATTTTATCACATAGGTCCTTAAAAGCAGAGAGGGTGAAGTGAGAAAATGTGGGTGGCCCTTAAGAGCTGAAGGAGGAGGTTCCAGCTGACAGTTAGCAAGGAAAGGGTGATCTCAGTCCCATAACTGTTAGGAATTGGATTCTGCTAACAACCTGAGTAAGGTTAGAAGGGCTCTATTCAGCACTCTGACAAGAGCTCAGGTGGTTAACACTTGGACCTGTGAGATGTGAAGCAGAGAATTTTTGACTTACAGAACTAGAGGTAATAGATGAGTATTGTTTTGAGTCACTTAAGTTTGTGGTAATTTTTTATTTGACTATACAAAGCAATTATAGAAAGATCAGAGAAGGATGGAACGGCAGTCAGGGAAACCATGTTATTTATGCATGACTTCTACACTTGTTCACTTACTGAGTAAAGGCAATATGCCTTGAAAATTCCTTTGTAATTTTAAAAAGGAGTAGTTAAGTTTTTTTTATTATTATTATTATTATAGTCTCAACACCCATTATACCTCACTGTTGTGGTCAATTGTTAAGTAAAAATGCGTTAGAGCTATAAACAGTGGTATGGTAGGTTTTATTTTTGTCTAAGATATTTATTGTCTGCCTCTGTCTGAAGGTTATCTTTTACTTCATTGATGTAAGACAAGCCTTTGTAACTGTTTCGGACCGTCAACAATGAACAGAAGTGGCATATACTTCTTTTCATGAGAAACTTTACGTCATTCCATGTATTTCCCTTTCACCACAAACCTGTATGCGTGGCTTGGGCTTCCCCTTCAGCCTGGGTCCCGGAGTGGAGGTGCTGTGAACAGTCAAACAGCGTCCATTGTTGTAAGCCAATGAGAGTTTTGCATCACTTGTTTTTTTTTTTTCCATAAAAAGACTTGCCTAAACTGAGGACACTATGTCCAGACCTGCTATAATAAAAACTGAAACTACGTGGCATTGGCTTTAATAGGAACAATGGTTGGTGAAGTATCTATTATTGGAAGCTAGAAAGATGGAGCACAAGTTATCCAGTGTTGAGGATACTTGATATAAAGTTTGCTCCAAGAATGTGGAAGGCAGATAAAATACTAGATGACCCCATGGCTTTTGGTAGAGATGAAAGAAAAAGAATATCAGTAGTGCTTCCTGGATATTATGGGTGAGTTTAACAGACCATTAACAGTGATTTTCGAACTGGGTTGTAAAATAGAATTGACTATGAATAAAAAAGGCTGATTAAAAATCAACCTTTTGATTAGGACCTAAGCATAGATATGACTTGCCTAACTTTTGTTTTATTTTGTATGTGGCTCAACTGGTAAAGAATCTGCCTGAAATGCAGGACACCTGGGTTCGATCTCTGAGTTGGGAAGATCCCTGGAGAAGGGAAAGGCTACCTACTCCAGTATTCTTGCCAGGAGAATTCCATGGACAGTCCATGGGGTTGCAAAGAGGTGGACACAACTGAGCAACTTTCACTTTCACTAATTTTTTGGTGAGAACAGTTAAATCTATTCTCAGCAAATTTTGAGTATATTGTACATTATTATTATACTCACCTTATTATAACTCCCTTATCCTACATTTTTAGATTCCACATGTAAGTGAAATTGAGCAATATCTAAGTTTCAATGTCTGGCTTATTTCCATGTCTGACTTTCTACATCACTTAGCATAATATCCTCCAATTTCCTTTTTGTTGTTGTAAATGACAAGATTTCCTTGTTTTTTAAGGCATAATGTTTTTCCATTATACACTGTTACCACACTTTTTTAATTTAATTATCCACATCCTTGCCAACACTGGTTGTGTCTTGTCTTTTTGATACTCACCTTTCCAATAGGTGTGAAGTGGTATCTCATCGTGGTTCTGATTTGCATTTCCTGATGATTAGTGATGTTGGGCATTTTTTCATATACCTGATGGCCATCTGTGTATCTTTTTTTGAGATGTTTGTTCAAGTCCTTCACTTATTTTAAAATTGAGTTTTCTTGCTATCTGGGTGTTTGAATTCCTTATACACTTTGTATATTAACTGCTTATTAGATATATGGATTATAGTATTTTCTCCTAATCTATAGGTTGTCTCTTCTCTCTGTTTCCTTTTTGCACAGAAGCTTTTTAGTTTGCTTCAACCCCATTTGTCCATTTTTGTTTTTGTTTGCTGTCGTATGGAAAAGTTCATTGCCCAGACCAATGTCAAGAAACTTTCTCCGTGTGTTTTCTTCTAATAGTTTTACAGTTTCAGGTCTTATGTTTAATTGTTTTAACCCATTTTGAGTTGATTTTTGTATATAGTATCAAATAAGGATCCAATTTCCCTTTTCTGCTGAGCAATAGGAGGACTTTTCATTTTAAAAAGTCAATTTTCCATTTTTTTATAACAACTGATTAAATTTACCTTAGGCATATCTCCTAGTAAAGAATATTTAATGGATGCAATAATCTCTGGGGTATCTAGAACATATGTTAGAAAAGATAAAATAGTATTTCAATAGGTCAAGAAGATGAGAAAATTAAGAGAATGAAGTGGCAGCTAAGAAGTGGAGTGCCTGATTTTTATTACTATATAGTACTTTTCACATATTTCTTTGTGAGATTACTGACCAACTGCAATTAGCACCTAGTATGGTACTTACCTGAAATTGTGGTTCTGTTTCTAATGCTTCTCAAAGGTCTGCATGAGCTGTTATAAAACACCAAAAAATTTCACCCTTTCAAAAACTAAAAGAAATTAAAAACTCTAGTTCTCTAGCTTTCTCTCATATAACAAGGTTGCCCTCATATCAAAGCAATGAACTTGAATTTTACATAGAATAAGGCGAATTGGCTCCTATGCATATAGCAGCACTTTTTAACAGGCACGCAGGTGATGTGTTTTTTAAGGAACCTCAAAACTTATATATAGCAGATGTACACACTCAGAGTTAGCAAAACTGTAAGGTTTGAAAGTAAAATCCATAGAGTTCTCTTACTTCTGACACCAACTATAAGTTCGGAGGGTCCCCCAAACCACCCTTAGGTTAGATAGCTTTCTAGAAGAGCTCACAGAATTCACTTGTCTATTATAATCATGGTTGAGGCTTAAGAGCTCACAGAATTCACTTGTCTATTATAATTATGGTTCAGGCTTATTACAGGAAAGGATACACAAAAAACTCAGCCAAAGGAAAATGGTACCCATGTGAGATGATGTATGTGCTCACTAACCTTATTGAGGTAATCATTTTGCAATATATATGTGTATATCAAACTATCATGTTGTATCTTCTAAATTTACACTGTTATCTGTGAATTTTATCTTGATAAAACTGGGAGGAAAATTAGCTAAAGGAAGAGACCCATAAGGCAGGGCCTCAAGGATTCCAGTTGAAGTGTCTGTTGTTCTCTGCATGGAATTAGGAAGTGTTACTCTCTTGGCCTTGATGTATGATGATACACACAAAGTACTGCCAACCAAGGACTCTGTCATGAGTTTCATTCCAGGGTTTTTATTTGGGGATTATGTGGGTATGATTGATTGCTCACATCATTGAACTCTGTCTCCAGGTCAGCTGAAACTGAATGACTAAAAACCACCATCTTAAATCTCAATTGGTCTTTCCAGCATAGCTGGCCCCCATTCTATTGGGTATGACTGGCCACACCCTAAAAGCCATTGTGGCCACCTTTCACCTAAACAAAGATACTCCTACCAGATATGACATAAATTACCTCGCAGAAGCCAAGAGAAAAAGCCAGCTCTCTACGGGCAAAGGCCAATTCTTTACTACATGTTTGATCATAAGAAAATATACTATTTTACTTCAGAGAGGCAGAAAATAATTTGTGCTCTGTAAGTGGCTGAGGAAAGGCGAGGAGAAAAGGGTATAGAGGACAAGCTTGCTTTGGCCGTTTCATGACTTGAAATCAGTAAACAGAAGCCTTTGTGTTATTGCTGGCAAGCAACAGGAAGACGTCTTGGGATCCTTTGCCTTAGTGTTCCTTGCATATACTGAACCTCACTGCCCTCCTCCTCAAACAACAGTTGCCTCCACTAGATACTACTGTCCTCATTTTCCCCATTTATGGTCCAAATGGGTTCTTTTTGGATCTGGAATCTATTGTCCAATGTATCTTCTATCCTAAGCTGTTTGTCTCTCTCCCATTTATAAGTGTGCCTACTGGTTCACTTATAGATAAAACTTTGGAGAGAATAGATCAAGGACATACTTGTGGTATTGAGTTAAAATGTATTTATATGCAAACTTTGAAAATATTTGCCCAGCCAGCTCTCATTCCATATTCTCTTAAGTAATAACAGAATAGAAGCTAGAATAATAAAGATGTTTGTACTCTTAGGAACTGTTTTAGGTCTGTCTAAGCCTATGACCAAAGATTCATAGCCATGGGTATAAGACCCTGAAATTTTTCATAATCTTTTTCTTTATGAAAAGACACCAGGACTACACTTTTGTGTTCCCTTTGGATTTTAGTGGCAGCCAAAGGCATAAATAAAATTCCTTTATGTTATAACTCTATCTTAGCTTCATTTATTGTTTGCATTAGTGGATCATAAAAATAGCTTTAGATAGATTAAACCCACTTAGCTCTTTAAAAATTGCCTTAATTTGCACTATTTAAAAACCCTCCAGCTACTCATCAGAGATCACGAAAGTTGAAAGATAGCGAGTATGTTTGATTTTGCCTAATTTGCTATCATAGCAATAAGGAATGTTGACAAAAGGAAATTCCCAGTATACCCAAGACAAATCCCTTTAGAATGTTTTTAATTCATTGCATATTCATTGAATAACTTTGTCCTAGAAAAGAATAATTTCTGTTTATCACAAGACTACATTAATACATCTATTAGTCCAAGTAGGATTTAGCATGAGTTTTATCTTGCCTAGATGTTTATATCAGGGATATTCAGAAGCTTCCATCACATAAAAGTTTACAGGATTGTCATAGCAATGTGAACTAAAACAGCTTGAATATAACCATTATACTAACAAAAATTAATGATCATGATAAAATTTAATGTTGAGAGGATTTTAGGCAGTGTATTTACTGTTGGCAGCACTGTTAGAAGTATTTCTATAAAAATATTATCCAAAAAGAGTTAAAAATTGTCCATATGCTTCAACCAAAAATTTACCCAAAAAGAAAAAGAAATTAAATTTAAAATCATTCACTGAATTGCAGGATTTTGTTGTTGTTATTGAAAAATTGGAAATAGGCCAAATGCCTCTTATAGAGAATAGTTAATTAAATTGTAACATATAAATATTTTGGGAACATCAACATATGAAGGTATTTGAGGGTAGCAGGCACTGCTTCCCAAATCTGACTGTGTATCATAATCTCCAGGGGAACTTATTACTTCTTTGTCTTATACACCTTCTCCAGATACAGTGCATTTATTTGGAATTTATAGCATGGTGGTGACAAATGGGATGGGGAAATATAAATGGGGCCATTGACAATATTTGCCCTGATGGTTTTTGTGGGAAATTGGAGAGAAATGATAATCATTGGTTTATAAAACTTCTCTCCATGTGTGAGTATACAATTATTCTTGAATGAGTGCCTGTCCCTGCTATACTACATCAGAATGAGGAGATGGATCCTTTCATTAAGCTTCATGGCATGGTGATTACAGGGCAGTGGCCTCCTCTTCAGAGGCGGAATTGGACATCCTGACTGTCTACTCTAACAGCTTGTTCTCAACACCCCAAACTAGTTAATAGAACTCAAATTAGAAAACATAAACTTTAAACACTTTCCAGGGCTTAAGAAACAAAGAGATATTAAAAAGTTTATATTTAAGTGCTTTCCAAAACTGAGACAATAGAATTAGACCCCTTTATTTCAAATTCTCTGTGAGAAACCATAATTACTTGACATAGTAATGCGTAGCTCTATATGGAGAGCTACAAGCACTTGTCCCTGCCCCTTCTTGATGTCTGTGGCTAATTATGGTGCTATAGTTGATACAATTTACCTAGTACTATTTGACAGTCTAGTTGGTCTTTTATCAGTAGACTTCCCAGTTGGAAGAAAAAGTCTGACTCTTATTGTATGTATCCAGGTATCTGTGCAAGGCAGAGAACTAGAAAGTTTCCAGGTCAGAGGTGAATATCTCTAGGACAGTCCCTAGGCACTTGATTGTTGTTCAGTCACTCAGTCATGTCTGACCCTTTGCGACCCCATGGACTGCAGGCACTTGGTTCAGTTCAGTTCAGTTGCTCAGTCGTGTCCGACTCTTTGCGACCCCATGAATCGCAGCACACCAGGCCTCCCTGTCCATCACCAACTCCCAGAGTTCACTCAGACTCACGTCCATCGAGTCAGTGATGCCATCCAGCCATCTCATCCTCTGTCGTCCCCTTCTCCTCTTGCCCCCAATCCCTCCCAGGCACTTGGTAGGCAGTGAATTAAGTTGAACGTTTATGGTGTGATTCTTCAATCCTGCTTCTTTAATTGCATTTTAATCACCTACCACTAGAGGGCACTATTAGAATAGCTGTGGGAAAAGGTAGCTCTGGAATAAAACACTAGCCATGACTGGCCACTGGGCAAGGGTCAGGGTGGGTGTGGCGGTGGGGTAGTAGGGGGCAGTACTGAAGCCTAGGGAACTTGGCATTGAAAGCTTCAAGCCTGTATTTCCCCATGCTTAGTAAAATTTGCAGATCCCCTGCAAACCTCTGAACGCCAGTGAAGATGCGGTTGAGCTATGTGGGCTTCTGAGATGCTGCTGTGTGTGCATCACATCATTTCACAGAGGAGTTCTTCAAATTCTCGACTGTTTGAGAATAACAGCTCCAATTTATCTTTCAGGTGATGCTGGAGGCTGGGGTGGTGCGTGAACAGAATTCTGAACTCAGCTGGGGTCTCAGGAGCTGAATCTCAGGATGGGATGAAGCTGACAAGGAGAACTGATGTGGGAACCAGGTAGTTTCCCTCCTTAAGTGCAAAAATTGTCCACATGGGTGGATACCTACATGAACTTGAATCAAAGTGAAGCAACAACAATCAGGTAAAAGGTAGGAGACCGAAGAGAATCCTTGGAGCTAGAATTTGAAGAAGGCTGTTCTACTGCAGTGACTTATATTTAAGACAAGCTTACATTCTTGGTGAAGGCAAATACAATAGTTTTTTTTTTTTTTAAGTTAGAAAAGAAGATTACATATTTTTAAGCTTTAAGCATTTTCTGTTTGGCTGAGAGTGGAGACTTTAATATACCGTTGGTTCAAATTATGTCTTTGTTTTGGAGGAACCAAAATAAATCTTTTGTTATGCAAAAGTAAAATGGAGACATACTCCAAACTTGAAGATTTCATGAGGCAGTGTTATTTGAAGTAAGGAAACTACTCTGTGATATAACTAAAGATGGTCTATAGGTTAGGGTTGCACAGTTGTATAGGGTTGCAGAGCTATAATGCCATCCTTGAGAGAACTGTGTCTATTTTGAACTATGCCCATAATTTGCTGCTTCACCATTTGTACAGAGACCATGCAAGAAGGATGTATAGCAAGCCTGATCTTTACCTTGAATTATGGGAAAGAATTAGGCTTAGTTTGGATAATCTCAAACTAGACTGGCATGATAATATTTCAAACACTCTCTGAGTTCAGCCTTCATTGATGTTGGGTTGTTGGCTTCCAGTGTGGATAAGTATCATGGGGTGGATCTCACCATGCGGGTGAGAAGACCTTTGGGGTTAACTTTTCCTTTGAAGGTAACTCATTTGTGTCATCAATCAACTTTGGAAGAGACTGATCTTGAGATAGGATACAAGAAGCAGGGTGGGATGATTGAAAGCAATCTGGCTTCACTGTATCACAGAGTGGTTTGGGACCACTTGCTGCTGCTGCTGCTAAGTCACTTCAGTCGTGTCCGACTCTGTGTGACCCCATAGATGGCAGTCCACCAGGCTCCACCGTCCCTGGGATTCTCCAGGCAAGAACACTGGAGTAGGTTGCCATTTCCTTCTCCAGTGCATGAAAGTGAAAAGTAGAAGTGAAGTCGCTCAGTCATGTCTGACTCTTCTCGACCCCATAGACTGCAGCCTACCAGGCTCCTCCGTCCATGGGATTTTCCAGGCAAGAGTACTGGAGTGGGGTGCCGTTGCCTTCTCGGGAATGTCCAAATCCAAGGATGTATCTAGGTCTATGAGTTTTAATAATAGATGGAGAAGGAAATGGCAACCCACTCCAGTATTCTTGCCTTGGAAATCCCATGGACAGAGGAGCCTGGTGGGCTTCAGTCATGGGGTCACAAAGAATCGGGTACGACTTAGTGACTAAAACAACAACAAACAACCAGTGGTTATAAGTTACTCCCTCGGTTCTATTAATACTTCTTTTTCATTTCCCTCAAACTTTCAGTAAAGTCCATTAAAATTGAAGTCTGTTTCAGCAATGCTATTTGAGCTTGGGGGAAATCAAGACAAGGGAAAATAGTAGATACTGAAGGGTGACAATAATCCCAGCCCTTCAGATGGTGATCTGGGGAAGGACAGGGATTTGAGGCAGCAGGTGAAAAAACAGGACATATCAGTGGAACATTTAACTGCCCTCCGGGGATCCTTGGTCATATTTGTGTAATCTCTTAAGAGAGGACTTCCAGCAGCTAAGCAGGATGAAGGTTTTAAGTCATTGAAACTAAAACGATTAAACCCACTAATGGCTTCATATTGGAGTTAAAATTCAAATTGCAACAAAGCCTAACAGGCTCGTTCCATCTTCCTCTCACGTTATATTTCAGTCATGCTGACCTCTTTCCATTTCTTAACCAAGTCTGGTTTTGGGGACTTGGACATGCTGTCACCTTGGTAAAGGAGACTTTCACTAGTGCTGTTTTTTTTTTTTTTCTCTCATGCTTCAGATATCATCTTAATTGGTAACTCCTTTAAAAGGTCTTCCCTGACAGCAGTATTTAAGTGTATTCTCCCTTCTTCCCTGCTTTTCTCTGTCACTGTGTTGTTCATTTAATTCACAGTAGTTCACAATTATAAATGTATGCTTGTTTATCAATTATCTATATACCCTACCAGGCTACAAAATTCATGAAGGCAGGGGCTCAGACTATTTAAATAAGACCTGTATGATGAGGTCCTAACTGTAGTTCTTTGATCAGAGTTGGCTTTTGATATAATATTTTGACTAAATGATGTGACTGAATGCTGTGCTTGATGAAAGTATGACTTTATTTTAGTTGTCAACCTGGCATGGACAAAGGACAGTTAGGTTACAAAAAGCTCATTTCTAAAAGTGTTCTTTTTTTTTTTAAATCAGTCTTCTATTCCCATGCATTTTCTCTGTTAGTAGAGATGCTATAATTTTTAAGAGAGACTAGATTATCCATCTGCCACATGCCTAATGGCATATAAAGACAAGTCCCATCTTCTCAGCGCTTTTAAGGCAGTTGCATGGGAATCTGCCCACATTATCTCTGTTCTGTTTTGGCTCTGCTTTTTTTTCTTTCTGCTTTTAGTCTTGAACTTCATCAACAAACCTTGAAGCCATCAGTGACCTCAGCTTTGGTATTTGCTTCTGGTTTTCTCAACTTCAATTTTTAGTACTCTCTAAGGCCTTGGGTTTGTACTCAGCCTCTGACTATTTCTGTTTCTGGCTCTCTCAGGTTTATTACCTTGGCTTAGCTATAGGTCAGGACCTGGACTTCAGTACATCTTGTATGATCCCTGTTTGATCCCTAAATATATTGATCGGTCAGCTGAGAAAGACCAGAGCATTTCTTGCTCAAGAGTTGTGGCCATCTTCAGGAAGTGGTATAATCATAATTATGTCCTAAGAGTCTGTATTGTAATAATAACACTGTATTTCTCATCAAATTGCTTCTTTCTGCCTTTATCTCTTGGTCATCGCTATACTTTATTAGATCACCCTTGTATTTTTGAACTTGGTTAATGCACCACATTAGAGGCAAGGGTTTTTTATTTCTGAACTGTCTCAGGGAATAGATAATGAAATGTGAAAGTTCAGGGAATTTAGTTCTCCATGGGGAGAACTATGTGAAATGTGAGACAGAAAGGAGCTAGGTAAAATTTTTCTCTTTTTTTACTTCTATCAAGACCCCAGTATTCTTGGGCTTCCCTTGTGGCTCAGCTGGTAAAAAGAAGTCCATCTGTAATGTGGGAGACCTGGTTTCGATCCCTGGGTTGGAAAGATCCCCTGGAGAAGGGAAAGGCTACCCACTCCAGTATTCTCACCTGGAGAATTCCATGGACTCTAGAGTCCATGGGGTCATAAAGAGTTGGACATGACTGAGTGACTTTCACTTTCATCAAGACTCCAAGACCCTCATTCCCTTTGAAACCCTTCTAGAGAAATGCTGGGTGTTGTGTGGATATACCTGTCGAATGATCTGCTGTGTCCTTTTGCAGGCTGTTGTGATGGGGAAGCATGTGTGATAACACATAGCCTCATATTACACTCTCCTCTTCCTTGTTTCACTTCTCTTTTCCTTTTATCCATGAAGTCCTGGGCTTCCACCTCCCAAAGAAAATATTGGCACCTTTTTCTTCATTCAAGTTTAAACCAAGTAGTCCGAATGAGTCAATAGTGCAGAAATTCTAGTGAAGAGTAACTGGAACAAAAATATGAAGCTAAATGGAGAAGTAGCAAATTCTAAAGTGTGACTTCAAGGGCAATGGTCTAGATGAATTTTGAGTAAAGGCTTTTACACACTTCTAGAATGTATTCCAGAGTTGTGATATGCATATGTGATTCAGATATCAACTTTTAAAAGAATCTTCCAATTATTCGGATTAATCAACAGTTTAAAGGGTTTTTCCCAATGAAAATAAACCTTTTTTTAAAATTGTACAGAATTTAAGTGAAGCTGTCGTAGTAATGTTGGCTATCAACTGTTTATATTTAGAGAGAGCACTTTTTTTTTTTTTGCATAGCAGCATGTGTGACTTGAGCACAACTCCAACTTTCATTAGTATAACTAATGAAAATAGCCAAGTCTTTGGGTTTTTCTGTGTTGGGCAAGAGCAAGATGATAAATCAACCTTTTTGAAGGCCAAATCTTGTCATCCAAATTGGTCTCCCATGAATACTAATAGATATGTCTATTTTTGGTGCAGGCAATGATTGACCTCCATTATTCTACTCATTGTGCCTAAAACACCTTATATACAGAAGCATAATCAAAATAATTGCCTATGTATCTAGAGTTCTGTGAAAATTAGATAATGTCAGCGAAAGTGCTTTTAGCTGCTGTAGTGGTATTATGACCTTTCTTCTCCACTTAGAATTAGTCTTAAAATAGTTTCATGATAACCCCTCATTAAAGTTTTTGAGTCTGTTTTAAGTCACTGGTGTGGAAGGAAGGACAGTAGCTACAGGGCATGCTGAATAAGAGTTTGGGGATAGGAAAAGGAAAAGGAAACTCCAAAAGAAAGTTGTTAAACTTTTGACACAAAGGTTGGCTATATCATAATAAAAATTACCTTTCAAATATACTAGTTTTTCCACCTTCTGTCTTTGCCAGATCAATTCTTCGGTAGTTTGAAAACGGAATGACAGGAAAGGTGAAAGAAGAAAACTAGAGGTGCTCTGGGGAAGGGGCTGGCGGAAGGATTTTTTCCCAGGGTAGTTTGTGGGCATTAGAAACAACAAAGTCGGTGAAATGAGTATAGGAAGTGCTAAGGAGGGGAATTCTTTTTTTAAAAAGAACTTACATATATCTGTTTTAATAGGTTGAAATCAAATAAAGAATTTGAGCTACTATAAAATTACATTTTGTTTAGAAACGATGTTTCTTGAGTGATTATAAGTTATTATTTTTTTTTCAGGAGCCTAATGTTCTTAAAATGAGTATTAGATTCCAGGAAAGCAAAATAAAAATAGGAATAAGAAAGAGGAGCTGGCACATAGGTAATGAGGATTATAAGTTGTTAAAGCCCCTATGGTAGAAGTATTTACATACAGGATGTTTGGGGGATGATGGGAAAGGAGCCTCCCTTTCTACGGGAAAGGAGACAATTAAGGAGGCCGCCACAAGACCAGTTTTAAAAAATAAAGTACACAAAAATATTTTTTTTCCGTGTTGAGAAAGATCTTAATTATTATCAATGATCTTAATTATTGAAGTTAAAATATTTCACTCCACCTGCTCTTTAGGGGTCCAGAAAGTAATCCATGTGAGGCTGATGTCTTATTTCAGAAAATAATTTTCTTTGAGAGAGCTTAGTTTCTCTAGTATCTCACAGCATCAGCTTAGTGTGAAATTATTTTAAAAAGGAATCATTTGATTTTATCACAGTCATCTGCTATTGAAATGCTGAGGAGATGATATCCCTCAGTTCATGGGAAGATCAGCCACACTGTCTTGTGAGGGGGCTTCCCTGATGGCTCAATGGGTAAAGATCCAAGGAGTCTTGAGGTCCATATAAATCATCAGGCAGCACTGGAGGCCCATCTACAAGAGGCTGGAAATCCACTTGTCAGTATTGTGGAGGATATACAAACATCAGCAAACTGGATCAGTTCAGTTCAGTTCAGTTCAGTTGCTCAGTTGTGTCCGACTCTTTGCGACCCCATGAATTGCATCACGCCAGGCCTCCATGTCCATCACCAGCTCCTGGAGCTCACCCAAACTCATGTCCATCGAGTTGGTGATGCCATTGAGCCATCTCATCCTCTGTCGTCCCCTTGTCCTCCTGCCCCCAATCCCTCCCAGCATCAGAGTCTTTTCCAATGAGTCAACTCTTCGCATGAGGTGGCCAAAGTACTGGAGTTTCAGCTTTAGCATCATTCCTTCCAAAGAAATCCCAGGACTGATCTCCTCTAGAATGGACTGGTTGGATCTCCTTGCAGTCCAAGGGACTCTCAAGAGTCTTCTCCAACACCACAGTTCAAAAGCATCAATTCTTCCATGCTCAGCTTTCTTCACAGTCCAACTTTCACATTCATACATGACCACTGGAAAAACCATAGCCTTGACTAGACGGACCTTTGTTGGCAAAGTAATGTCTCTGCTTTTGAATATGCTA
Organism: Bos grunniens; assembly: GCF_055505025.1. Classification (NCBI taxonomy): domain Eukaryota; kingdom Metazoa; phylum Chordata; class Mammalia; order Artiodactyla; family Bovidae; genus Bos; species Bos grunniens. The sequence continues at coordinate 91,396,979 of NC_141172.1, forward strand.
TCTAGGTTGGTCATAACTTTCCTTCCAAGGAGTAAGTGTCTTTTAATTTCATGGCTGCAATCACCATCTGCAGTGATTTTGATCAGAGAAGCACTCAAATTTCCAAGTCATATGTTTATGATTTAATGAATATTTTAACACCAAAGGTTGCTTATTTTACATTATAATTTTTTAAAAAAGACCCCTTTTCTCATTATGAAAACATATTTGTCACACAGTTTTTAGACAATAAAAGTCAATAAATCATTCATAATTTCTACACCAAGGAAAGTTCCTTCCCTCCCTTTCTTTGTTTCCATGTGAAGGGAGTATAGAGTACTAATCATGGTGGAGTGTTGGGATTCAGATTCTTATTCTGCCATTTAGTAATCACACAACCAGGGAAATTGCTTAAACATCTCTGTGCCCCAGTTTTTTCATCTATAAAATACAGATTGTAATAGTGCTTACTTCCTGGGCTTATTATGAGGCTAAAATGAGTCAATATATGTGAATCATTTAGTAGAATATCTGGCTCATTATATATGTTATGTAAGAAATGTTTGTTATTATTAGTGGTTAAGAACATAACCTATTAAGCCCGAGTATGAATCCCTGCTGTACTTATGATGTGATTTTGAATAAATTCAATATGTCAATGCCATGGCTTCATAATCTTCAAAACAGGGACTGAAATAGGAGCCACTTCTTGGATTATGGTGAATATAGGCAAGTCACATGAAACAAGTAGGTACCTAAGAGATACCAGCTATATTATTAATTTAAATATATTTTGAGTGCTTACAATATACAAGGAGCCATGCTACATATAAAGGAAACAAGACAGGTCACATCTTTCATTGAGTGTCATAGTTTCAACAAGTAAATATTATTTAAGTGTAGTGAGAAATGTGGATGAGAAGGAGGGAGAGCTATTAGATGGAATTTGGGTAAAGTTATCAGGGAATGTTTCTTTGAATATGTGATGATTTGACCTGAGCTCTGAGTATTGAATAACTATTCCTATGATGAAGGAATACTGTGTATACAAAGTGTGTGTGTATACAAGGAATAGGGGTGCCTTACCAAAGGAGACTGGATTGGGAGACAGTTCCAACAACCTGAGTTGCAAGAATCAGGTCATGTTTTAAGCACTGAAAAAAATTTCCAAAGCTTGGAGAGTAGTGAGGGGAGTGTGTAATGTGAATGGGGCTGCAAGGATAGTACTATAAGGATAGTATTTAGCAAGAAAGACCTAGAGGGCCATGTTGAGGAGGTCAACCTTTTCTTAAATGTAATAGGAAGCTATTGATAGCTTTTAAGCAGAGGGGTGATGTGACCAATGATCTCATGTTAGTATTAATCAATCTGGTTTAAAATTTATGGATGTATGTACATTTTTACAGATACATTTTATTTTTATTTATTTATTTTTTTCTTTTTTAAATTTTATTTTATTTAACTTTACAATATTGTATTGGTTTTGCCATATATCAAAATGAATCTGCCACAGGTATACATGTGTTCCCCATATTAAAAAATTACTGTGCAACAGTACTTTTAAATCAGATTTTAATTTAAATATAGCATCATTTCTTCATGTTGTTAATCTTTTAAAATTATTTTTAATAACTACATTGAATTACATTGTGTGGATGAACCATAATTTATTTAAAAATATTTTTCTGGTGGGCATTAGGCTGATTCTAATTTTTTGGTAAAGATTCATGTACTCCTCTAGGCATAGTGTTTGACCCTAAACATAGGGTGTAAGTTCTGGATTTTCCTCACTGAGAAGCTGCTGTTAGAATTCTTCCTTTGAGTTAATTGTTTCCTGGAGAGCTGGGGGATAGAAGTATACTGTATATTATCTATCTAGTGCTAGAAGCTTCAGGGGACAGGACACGGATTTGGGTCTGGGACAGCTCTATGAGGACTTTCCTGACCTGTTTCCATGTTTTACTTCAAGCTACCTCATTATGATCTATTACTCACTTTGAACTTTCTGTTGGTCAGGCTCCAGACTAGACCATTTGTCCAGCCTCCTATTCTGTGCTACTATAACCTCAGACACAAGGCTTTTTTTGTTTGTTTGTTTCGCAGAGATGCTATGTGTACTCTGCAGTCTTCTATCATCCTTTCTTTCAAACGCTGTTGAGCCACAGAAAGAAAATAGAGTCCATGTGCATTTTATCTCCTTCTAGAGCATGACATTGTCTTTATATGCATGATACCAGTTAGCATTTCCTCTAAGATGGTAACATTTAAATGACAACTTTCCCTGATTCCTGTGGTAAACTGTTTTTTTTTTTTTTTTTCCCATTTCTATTTCATAGTTGAGTTAAGTGGTGATCTGAGAGGGAATGCTGAACTCATATACATCTTCTAAATGTTTCACCAGTGTACACAATATTCAAATATTGCTGTTCAGTGGCAGTAACTGAAAAAATAAAATACTTAGTTTTGACATGAGATCTTTACTTATTATGTGACTGTGTGTCAACAATTAATAGGCTCATGAAAGTGAAAGTGAGGTCGCTCAGTTGTGTCTGACTCTCTGCAACCCCGTGGACTGTAGCCTACTAGGCTTCTTTCCTCCATGGGATTCTCCAGGCAAGAGTACTGGAGTGGGTTGCCATTTCCTTCTCCAGGGGATCTTCCTGACCCAGGGATTGAACCCAGGTCTCCTGCATTGCAGGCAGATGCTTTAACCTCTGAGCCACCCTCGTAGCTCAGTTGGTAGAGAATAGGCTCATTGCTAAGTGCAAAAGGGCAGTGTGACTTTCAGTAGATCACCTACCTTTTCTTTTACTCAGATTTCTTATTCATCAGCTGAAAGTTTTGATAAGTTCACTAAAGTGTTAGGACAATGTATAAGTCTGTGTGTTGCTAAATATGTGTACAACTGTATAAAGCCACCATCTGTCCCAGAATCCTTCCTGTTAGAAAAAGCCTATTTTTTTTTCCTTTTGCTTTGGAAAGCTAATATGACCTTGATCCTCAACCCATTTAGTTCACTCATAAACTTGTGGTTGAACATTGTGGAAGCTTTTCACTACAAAGAATAATACATTGTCCTTGAGGAGCTCAGACTGAGGGACAAGGCATGCAGGTTACAAGACCCATTATAATTCAGCATGAAAAATGCCACAGCAGATGAACAAATCATTAAGGGAGATTGTGTTTTCTTGTCCCACGAATACGTCTAGTACAGATGAGGTAATTACATATTGAGATTATAAACTAAAAGACTGTATTTAAACATAGACTTAGCAACAGAAAGAAAGGTATTTGCATCACTGGTTCATCATTAAGCAGCATGGGCAAGGCCAGTCTGATTCTAAGCCTCTGTTTCCTTTTTTAATTTTTTTTTTTTTTGGAAAAAAATAAATGTAGTTAATGTCTACTTAGCAGACTATTGTAAAGATGATATGTGAAATATGTCTGGCAGAGAGTAGCAGTAGTTTTCAAGATTTTGACTCTTGTTTACTTACTTATTCAGTGGATATTTGAGTGTCCACTAGGTGCTGGAAATAGGGGAATAAAACACGCATGTCCTTCTCTTGGGGCTTACATTACATAGAAAGAATCAGACAATATACAAATAAGCAAACAACTAATGCAAATAATGTGATGTGAGCCCTGTAGTAAATAAAGAAGATTATGTGAGAGAAAGTAAAATGGTGGGCAGGATGGGGCAGGTGACTTTGGATAGGTTAGCCCAGGGAAAGTCTCTCAGAGGACATGGAATTTAAGCAAATACTGAAGAGAAGAATGAACAATCCATTGGTGGGTAAGAAGAAAGGAAGATCATTCTAGGTATTGAACGGAAATTTCCTTTTCTTCCTCTTCTTCCTCTCTCTCCTTTCTCTTGTTCTTTATCGTCTTCTCCGTAAAGGGGATCACAATTAATATCCGAGGACTTTTCATTGCTGGGCTTTTTTTTTTTAAATTTTATTTTATTTTTAATCTTTACATAATTGTATTAGTTTTGCCAAATATCAAAATGAATCCGCCACAGGTATACATGTGTTCCCCATCCTGAACCCTCCTCCCTCCTCCCTCCCCATACCATCCCTCTGGGTCGTCCCAGTGCACTAGCCCCAAGCATCCAGTATCGTGCATCGAACCTGGACTGGCAACTCGTTTCTTACATGATATTTTACATGTTTCAATGTCATTCTCCCAAATCTTCCCACCCTCTCCCTCTCCCACAGAGTCCATAAGACTGTTCTATACATCAGTGTCTCTTTTGCTGTCTCGTACACTGGGTTATTATCAGAGAAATGCAAATCAAAACCACTATGAGGTAACATTTCACACCAGTCAGAATGGCTGCGATCCAAAAGTCTACAAATAATAAATGCTGGAGAGGGTGTGGAGAAAAGGGAATCCTCTTACACTGTTGGTGGGAATGCAAACTAGTACAGCCACTATGGAGAACAGTGTGGAGATTCCTTAAAAAACAGGAAATAGAACTGCCTTATGATCCAGCAATCCCACTGCTGGGCATACACACTGAGGAAACCAGAAGGGAAAGAGACACGTGTACCCCAATGTTCATCGCAGCACTGTTTATAATAGCCAGGACATGGAAGCAACCTAGATGCCCATCAGCAGATGAATGGATAAGAAAGCTGTGGTACATATACACAATGGAGTATTACTCAGCCATTAAAAAGAATACATTTGAATCAGTTCTAATGAGGTGGATGAAACTGGAGCCTATTATACAGAGTGAAGTAAGCCAGAAGGAAAAACATAAATACAGTATACTAACGCATATATATGGAATTTAGAAAGATGGGCTTTTTTTGTTATGAGTAACAGACTGAAAGACCAAGTTTTTTCATTTTTGAAAATTAAATTTAATTGAGTATACAGGCATTCTTTAGAAGTCTACTACTGAGATAAATTTGAAAAAAAAAATGATATCCTAGATTGATTCTGAGTAAAGACACACTTGGTTTATGGTAGAGTTTCCCAATCATTTTTATTATTTACTCTTTAAACCTCATATTTTATAAGGCATTGTGTTAGTCATTCAGTCATGTTAGACTCTTTGCAACCCCATGGACTGTGCGCCCCCTGACTCCTCCGCCTCAGGCTTCTTTGTCCATGGAATTCTCCAGCTAAGAATATTGAAGTGGGTAGCCATTCCCTTCTCCAGGGGATCTTTCTGACCCAGGGATCAAACCCAGGTATTCTGTGTTGCAGGAAGATTCTTTACCATCTGAGCCACCAGGGAAGCCCATTATTTACCCCCAATTCCATTTTTAAGTGATAATGAGCCTATCTATTTGTTATTAATAAAAACATTCAATGCAATCAGTTTCTGGTTAAACTGTAACCATAATTAAGGGAATTTCAATTGAAGGCAAGATTTTAGTTTTCCTCTGTGTTATTGAGGGTAAGTACATAGCTTCATAAAACTTGTGTTATGTGAAAAATAGCTCAGAGACATTTTTAGCAGTCAGGAGTCTTGAGGTAAGTCTCACTAATTCTGGCAAATTGGAGTTCTAGTGTTGGACATCTAGAATTAAAATACTCTTATTATTGGCTTTTAATATCTCCTCGAGATGATTTATGTATATATTTTTGAATGATTCTTTTACTCTGTTTATCAATTATTCATATAGACATGCGACTTTGGATATATTGGGTCTAGTTTGGCATTTGCCCTAAGGCAGGTCCTATACCACTGATATAAATCCATCTTCCTTTCCCACTAGGTTGTATATTCTTGATGGCACAAATCATTTTTATTTTTCTTATCACTATGTACCAAAAACAAATACATAGTTCAAAATGTATATGATTCAGGAAAGTATGTTACTTCTCAGCTTCTGGCCTGGGTCCTTTGTGATAAACTTGAGCCTACACTGGAAGTCTTCTGCCTGGGACCACATTCTTTTAAAATTTTATTTTCTGATGAATACTTTCAAGCACCGTAATGTAAAACAGGTCAAATTGCATGCATTCTACTCCATTTATCTTGATATTTTTCATCACTTTCAATTTAAGTCTAGCTTTACTTGACCTTCAATGAAACATTTACTATGTGAGTATTTTAATATTTAATATTTTATCTTTTAGTTTTTTCATTTGTGTTACATTTTATTGACAGTTTATGGGGAAATGAAAAGGTCAAAACAATGGAACAACCTGGTAAATGGCAGGTGGCTTCAATAAGAAGCTTCTTTGCCATATCAGCACCTTAGAAAATCTTTTGAACTTCTCAATGTAAGCATGGGTCCTTTAGACTAACCCAATCAAATGACTGCACTGTGGGAAAGTCAGACAAATGCACCCCACTCCAGTACTCTTGCCTGGAGAATCCCATGGACGGAGGAGCCTGGTGGGCTACAGTCCACAGGGTCACAAAGAGTCGGACATGACTGAGCAACTTCACTTTCACTTTCACTAGATCCCTTAACTGATTTCTACTTAATCAAATTTCTAGATTAACACATCCTATCCATTCCATCTGCAAAATTTACTGATGGATGCCCCAGGTATACCTTGAGTTGGCTGAGTGCTTACTACTACTGCTCCCACTATTTGACTTGTTTGCTGATCAATATAAAGTTGTGTGTGTTCATAATTCTATTTATTCCAGTCATTTTTTTAGTGTAATTCTGTAATATAATTATATATTGTATTAACTGATGATATACAAATGCACAAGGAAAATTGTAGATTCTATTAAAATCAATTTATTGTGGTAATGGTGTATCATGGATATATGTACATGTTCAGACTTATCAAACTGTATACATCAAATGTTTTGTATACTAGGTAAATCTTCAGAAAGCATAAGAACACTTAAAATTTTTTAGAAATCGAAAAGCTTGGAAAAATTCAATAAAGTCAGCTCCTTAAAAACTTAGGTGTGAACAATACAGCTGTAAAATATTGGGAAGATTGTACAAATCTAGAAAACTTTTTCTTAAATTGTTTCAAAAGTGTCTTTAAATTCTGCACTCACCTTAAGAATGTAGAAATTTAGATGACACATTATTGGCGCAACTTAGTAAAAAATGGGGTTATAACATCACCATTGGACCAAACAAACAGATAATACAACAAAATAAAACTTTGATCCTGAAATTGTAAAACACAGAGAAAAGCCTTCAAACATTGAGCTTGGCAATATTTTTTTGGATATGACATAAAAAGCACAAACAAAATACATATTATGTGTGACTACATCAAACTAAAAAGTCTTTGCATAACAAAATAAACAATTAAATGAAATGAAAAGGTAACCTTTAGAATGAAAGAAAACATTTGTAAGTCATGTATCTGATAAGGTATTAATATAAAAATACATAAAAACTTAAACAACTCAATAGTAAAACAGGAAAACAAAAAACAACATGATTAAAAAATTGGCAGAGAAACTGAATAGATATTTTCTCAAAGAGGACATGAAAAGTGCCAATAGGCACATGAAAAGGAGCTTGACATGACTAATCATGCTGCTGCTGCTGCTGCTAAGTCGCTTCAGTTGTGTTCAACTCTGTTCGACCCCATAGACGCAGCCCACCAGGCTCCCCCATCCCTGGGATTCTCCAGGCAAGAACACTGGAGTGGATTGCCATTTCCTTCTCCAATGCATGAAAGTGAAAAGTGAAAGTGAAGTCGCTCAGTTGTGTCCGACTCTTAGCGACCCCATGGACTGCAGCCTACCAGGCTCCTCCACCCATGGGATTTTCTAGGCAAGAGTACTGGAATGGGGTGCCATTGCCTTCTCCATGACTAATCATGAGGGAAATGCAAATCAAAGCCACAGTGAGATATCACCTCACATCTGTTAGAATGACTGTCATCAAAAAGACAATAGATAACAAATGCTGGTAAGGATGGAAACAAATGGGAGCCCTGTGCACTGTTGGTGGATATACAAATTGGTACATCCGCTATGAAGACAGTATGGAGATTCTTCAAAACATTAAAATAGAGTGAACATGTGATCCAACAATCTCATTTCTGGGTATATATCCAAAAGAATTGAAATCAGGATTTAAGAGATATCTGCACTTCTATGTTCATTGCAGCATTATTCACAGTAGCCAAGACATGGAAGCAACCTAAGTGTTATCAACAGATGACAGTTAAAGAAAATGTGGTATATACATGATTCAGTCTTGAAAAAAATAAAAAACCCTTCCATATGCAACAATATAACTGAACCTAGAGGACATTATGCTAAGTGAGATAACCAGACACAGGACAAATACTACACAATACTACTTTTATGAGGAATCTAAAATAGTCAAACTCAGAAGCAGAATGTATCATGGCGGTTGCAGGGCCTGGGGGGGGGGGGCGGTGGGAAACAGGGAAGTATAAGTCAAATGGTACAAAGTTTTGGTTATGCAAGAATAAGTCCTAGAGATCTAATGTACAGTATAGCACCTATAGTTAACAATACTGTATTGCACAGAAAAACATTTGCTAAGAGGGTAGGTCTCATGCTATATTTTTTAAATAAGCCAAAACCAACCAAACAAAAAGAATGACTAAGGAGTGAGAAGGAAGTTTTGGAGGTGGTACTTATCCCTTGATTGTGGTCAGGTTTCAGAGGTGTATAAATAGATCTCTAAACTTATCAAGTTGTACACATTAAATATGTCCAGTTTCTTATATATCAACTATACCTAAATAAAGATGTTTGAAAATTGAATTAGGTGCATTCTTTGTGTTTATTGTACTACAGAAATAGACTACTTTTTAAAGGCTATCTTTAGCTTTAAGCAAGGATGTTATAAAACATTTGTGGTAAATCTTTAAATATACAAGTATTTTCTTTAGATTATTTCAATAAATAAATACAATTCATTTGTTTTTATAAAGGGGCTCAGTTGTGGATTGAGAAAATCTATGCAGGCGTGTTAAGTTGCTTCAGTCATATTCACCTCCTTGAGACCTTATGTACTGCAGCCATCAGACTCCTCATTCTAATTTTTGTTTGGCTACAGACCTATTGCCATGATCTGGGAGAAATCTAGATTCCCTAAACTTCATTCATTCACTGAATACACTTTTTAGTGATTACTGTGCATACCAGATCTTGTCCTGGGCATATCAGACATGTTTTTTTCATATGTAAAATGTGGAGACATAATTGGATGTATTCAAGGAGCCATTCAGCTTTAAAATGATGAATCTTGGGTAAAATTCACCCTTTTTCTTCACAAGGATTAAAGAGGCAGCTTGGATTTTCTCTGGAGAGCTGAATTGCAATCAAATATTTGAGAAAAGATGTGAAAGAAAGTAATAACTCCCTTAGAATTGCTAAAGGTCCTCTGATGATTGTAATGGAAAATGAGTCAAATGGCATTTGGAGCTTGAGGGAGAAGTTTAGTGGAGAAGGTGTACCCTAGGGCTCACTCTTACATGGAACAATAACAAATTGCTAAGAGTCGTCACAGCAACAAGAGCAGTGGCAGCTGCAGCTGTGGCACATTCTGAATACACAGTACCTGGAGAAGTGGATTCAGAATGAGTGAACCCCCCACACACTCACACCCACCCTGGAGAAGTGGAATCAGAATGAGTGAAGCAACACACACACACACACACAATATAGAGTGGGCAAGCAAGCCTAATATGACCATTCTATATGGAAGATGCCCAGGCCTCCTAGAGATCCCCTCCCCATGTGTGGTGGGCCTATGTGTCAGTTGTATTAATGTCTCCACGTGCACTTTTCAGGTATGCTAAGTCCCTTCAGTTGTGTCCAACTCTTTGCGACCCTATGGACTGTAGCCCACCAGGCTCCCCTGTCCATGGGATTATCCAGGCAAGAATATTGGAGTCAGTTGCCGTTTCCTTCTCCAAGGAAACTTCCTGACACAGAATTCACACTCAGGTCTTTTATGTCTCCTGTATTGGCAGGCTAGTTCTTGGCCACTAGCACCAGCATGACACTTTCCAAGACTTAAGTGAATATTTCTGTACAGTAGGCTGCTATTTAGGAACATGCCATAGTGGCCACAGAACCTACTGCTCCTCATCTGATGGTGACCCCAGAGATATTCTTATATTCTGAGTCTGAAGGTATTTTAATGAGCACTGTGATGAGTAGTAATCAGTTAAATCAAGTTAAATCATTTAAATCCTTAGAAAACTAGCCAATCTGATCACATGGATGACAGCCTTGTGTAACTCAGTGAAGCTATGCCATGCTGTGTGGGGCCACCCAAGATTGTTGGGGGCGGGGAGGGGTCATGGTGTAGAGGTCTGACAGAATGTGGTCCACTGGAGAAGGGAATGGCAAACCACTTCAGTATTCTTGCCTTGAGAACCCCATGAACAGTATGAAAAGGCAAAAAGATAGGACACTGAAAGATGAACTCCCCAGGTCGGTAGGTACCCAATATGATACTGGAGATCAGTGGAGAAATGACTTCAGAAAGAATGAAAGGATGGAGCCAAAGCAAAAACAACACCCAGTTGTGGATGTGACTGGTGATAGAAGCAAGGTCCGATGCTGTAAAGAGAAATATTGCATAGGAACCTGGAATGTCAGGCCCATGAATCAAGGCAAACTGGAAGTGGTCAAACAGGAGATGGCAAGAGTGAATGTCAACATTCTAGGAATCAGCAAATTAAAATGGACTGGAATGGGTGAATTTAACTCAGATGACCATTTTATCTACTACTGTGGGCAAGAATCCCTTAGAAGAAATGGAGTAGCCATCATAGTCAACAAAAGAGTCCGAAATTCAGTACTTGGATGCAATCTCAAAAATGACAGAATGATCTCTGTTCGTTTCCAAGGCAAACCATTCAATATCATGGTAATCCAAGTCTATGCCCCGACCAGACTTCAACGCTGAAGAAGCTGAAGTTGATCAGATCTATGAAACCTACAAGACCTTCTAGAACTAACACCCCCAAAAGATGTCCTTTTCATTACAGGCGACTGGAATGCAAACACCTGGAGTAACAGGCAAATTTGGCCTTGGAGTACAGAATGAAGCTGGGCAAAGGCTAACAGAGTTTTGCCAAGAGAATGCACTGGTCATAGCAAACACCTTCTTCCAACAACACAAGAGAAGACTCCCTACATAGACATCACCAGATGGTCAACATCGAAATCAGATTGCTTATATTCTCTGAAGCCAAAGAGGGAGAAGCTCCATACAATCAGCAAAAACAAGACTGGGAGCTGACTATGGCTCAGATCGTGAACTCCTTATTGCCAAACTCAGACTTAAATTGAAGAAAGTGGGGAAAACCACTAGACCATTCAGGTATGACCTAAATCAAATCCCTTATGATTATATAGTGGAAGTGACAAATAGATTTAAGGGACTAGATCTGATAGACAGAGTGCCTGAGGAACTATGGGCAGATGTTCGTGACATTGTACAGGAGACAGGGATCAAGACCATCCCCAGAAAAAAGAAATGCAAAAAAGCAAAATGGCTGTCTGAGGAAGCCTTACAAGCTGTGAAAAGAAGAGACGCTAAAAGCAAAGGAGAAAAGAAAAGATATACCCATTTGAATGCAGAGTTCCAAAGAATAGCAAGGAGAGATAAGAAAGCCTTTCTCAGCAACCAATGCAAAGAAATAGAGGAAAGCAATAGAATGGGAAAGACTAGAGATGTCTTCAATAAAATTAGAGATTCCAAGGGAACATTTCATGCAAAGATGGGCTCAATAAAAGACAGAAATTGTTTGGACCTAACAGGAACAGAAGATATTAAGAAGAGATGGCAAGAACACACAGAAGAACCGTACAAAAAGGATATTCATGACCCCGTTAATTATGATGGTGTGATCACTCAATAGGGCCAGACATCCTGGTATGCGAGGTCAAGTGGGCCTTAGGAAGCATCACTATGAACAAAGCTAATGGAAGTGATGGAATTCCAGTTGAGCTATTTCAAATCATGAAAGATGATGCTGTGAAAGTGCTACACTCAATATGCCAGCAAATCTGGAAAACTCAGCAGTGGCCACAGGACTGGAAAAGGTCAGTTTTCATTCCAATCCCAAAGAAAGACAATGGCAAAGAATGCTCAAACTACCGCATGATTGCACTCATCTCACTCACTAGTAAAACAATGCTCAAAATTCTCCACACCAGACTTCAGCAATACGTGAACTGTGAACTTCCAGATGTTCAAGCTGGTTTTAGAAAAGGGAGAGGAACCAGAGATCAAATGGCCAACATCTGCTGCATCATCAAAAAAGAGAGTTCCTGAAAAACATCTATTTTTGTTTTATTGACTGTGCCAAAGCCTTTGACTGTGTGGATCACAATAAACTGTGGAACATTTTGAAAGAGATGGGAATACCAGACACCTGACCTGCCTCTTGAGAAATCTGTGTGCAGGTCAGGAAGCAACAGTTAGAACTGGACATGGAACAACAGACTGGTTCCAAATAGGAAAAGGAGTACGTCAAGGCTGTATATTGTCACCCTGTTTATTTAACTTCTATGCAGAGTACATCATGAGAAACGCTGGGCTGGAGGAAGCACAAGCTGGAATCCAGATTTCTTGGAGAAATATCAATAACCTCAAATATGCAGATGACACCACCCTTATGGCAGAAAGTGAAGAAGAACTAAAGAGCCTCTTGATGAAAGTGAAAGAGGAGAGTGAAAAAGTTGGCTTAAAGCTCAACATTCAGAAAAGTAAGATCATGGCATCTGGTCCCATCACTTCATGGTAAATAAAGGTGAAACAGTGGAAACAGTGAGAGACTTTATTTTGGGGGCCTCCAAAATCACTGCAGCCATAAAATTAAATGACTCTTACTCCTTGGAAGGAAAGTTATGACCAACCTAGATAGCATATTAAAAACAGAGAGATTACTTAGCCAACAAAGGTCTGTCTAGTCAATGCTATGGTTTTTCCAGTTGTCATATATGGATGTGAGAGTTGGACTATAAAGCAAACTGAGTGCAGAAGAATTATGCTTTTGAACTGTGTTGTTGGAGAAGACTCTTGAGAGTCCCTTGAACTGCAAGGAGATCCAAGCAGTCCATCCTAAAGAAACTCAATCCTGGGTGTTCATTGAAAGGTGTGATGTTAAAGCTGAAACTCCAATATTTTGGCCACCTGATGTGAAGAGCTGACTCATTTGAAAAGACCTTGATTCTGGGAAAGATTGAGGGCAGGAGGAGAAGGGGACCACAGAGGACAAGATGGTTGGATGCCATTACCGTCTCAATGGTCATGGGTTTGGGTAGACTCCAGAAGTTGGTGATGGACAGGGACTCCTGGTGTGCTGTGGTTCATGGGGTTGCAAAGAGTTGGACATGTCTGAGCAACTGAACTGAGCTGAACTGAATCCTTTGCTGTTTTTTTCACTAAACAGCAATCCTGGTGCTGGCTACTGGCTCACACTTTACAAAGATGGGGAGAGATCATTCAAGGATGGAAAGATCCAGTGTCTGATTTCAGTAGATGCTGCCCATGTGCAGCTCAGTAAGTGTTCAAATTCCTGGGTGAGGACCCACTTCAGACTCAAACTAGCAATAGAAGGATTATAGTCAGGGGGACCTTATATATGAGATATTGACAACAATTTGAATTATAATTTGACCTGAAAGATGCAAAAGAGATAGTTATGTCAAAGCAAGATTATCCTAGGCAGAGGGAATGGCATACTCCAAGGTCCTGTGATGGGTACATACTTGGATGGACAAAGGACAGAAAGATGGCCAGTGTGGGTAGAGTTAGTGGGTATGGAAGAGATGCTGCAAAATAAAACCATGGAAACCTGGATGACTCTGTTAGGTGTGGAGATGGAGTTTTAAAATGGAAGGGAAGGTGCTAGATTGATTGTAAGGGTGAGCAAGAGAGAGAGATAAATGCTAGTACCTTTGTTATTGGGCTTTCTCGGTGGCTCAGTGATAAAGAACCCACCTGCAGTGCAGGAAATGGGTGTTCCATCCATGAATCCAGAAGATCCCCTAGAAAAGTAAATGGCTACCATCCCAGTATTCTTTCTGAGAGAATCCCATGGACAGAGGAGGCTGGGAGGCTACAGTCTGTGGGGTTGCAGAAGAGTCAGACATGACTTAGCGAGTAAACAACACCAACAAACAACAATCTAGGTTACTGGCTTGACCAATTAGGTAGGTAGTAATGCTACCTAATGAAATGAGAAAAAGCAGAAAGAAACAGCTTAAGACTAAACAGTTTCAGACTATGATTACAAAAATAAACCAAATCAGTAGAAAAGATTAAACTCTAGAAATAGTTACAATTATGAATAGGAATTTAAGAAATAATAAGCATAATATTTTAGACTTAGATGGTAGAAAAGTATTAACATGATTGATTATCCATCAGGAAAAAAATTAAGCTAGAGTCCTACTTCATAATACAGAAAATTCCAGATGAATTTTCAAGTTGAAAATTAGAGCCAGAACCACTAGCTTTATCTGTATAGAAATATGTACCTCAACTGCTATACCTCATACCATATACACAGTTAACTCAAAATGGGTCAGAGATCTAACCATAAGAACGTAAACTATTAAATATTTAGAAGAAAACATAATAAAATCCTTGTGATACTGGAGTAGATAAAGATTTCTTAAATATGATGAAAAGAAAAAAAGGAAAATTAATAAAATGTCTTCAAAATTAAAGCCTTTGATCTGTGAAAGTTAAGTAAATGAAGACTAGCCATAGGTTGTAAGAAAATACTTGCAAAACATATTTCTTACAGGGGACTTGCCTTCAGAAATGTACTAGGAACACTTACAACTTGAGGAAAATAATCCAATTTTTTTTTTTTAAGGGAAAAAGCTTTGGATACACACTTGACAAATGCTCAAGGTCACTATCAATCATGTAAATCCAAATAAAAATCACAATGAGAGATAACTGGACATCATCTGAATGGCTAAAATGAAAAAAAAAATGACAATACCAAGTGCTGGAAGAATGTGAAACTGGAAACTATACATTTCTGTTGAGAAGGCAAAATGGCAAGGCTACTTTGAAAGACAATATGGCAGCATTTTATAAAATTAAACATACACTTACCATATAACCCAGTAATCTTAAATCTAGGTATTTATTCAGGAGAAATGAAAAGGGTATGTTCATATGAAGTCTTTTACTCAGAGATTTTTACATTTTCATAATTAATATTTTAGTATATAATAATACTAAATAAAGTATTACACATACTAACTGTTAAAGTTAAATACAAAATGATGCCCTGGCTTGATAATTCCTGAGCAGACAAAACCACTTAAGCCGTGTAACCAGAAGTAAATCTAGCTCATTTCATGAGCGTAAGCAGGACTTAAGGTTATGTCTTATAAATGGCTCTGACAGCCATAGAAGAAATTTAGGTCATCTTCCTAAAACTGGTAGGAAATAATCACTTTCAACCAATCCCTTGCCATCTGGAAATCCCCATTGTAATAATAATCCCCATTGTAATAACCAGTTGTTGTGAAGGCTAACAGCTTCCTCATTTTCACTGTATAAGCCATCCTGTAACTTCATGCCCTGAGTTTCTTATCTGTCTTCAAAGTTAGAAGCTCCAAGCTTGTGAACTTTTTATATACACAATAAAATCTTACTAAATAATATTTATAGATATAGAAATTTTAATTTGGCTATTTCTGGATTTTTGACCTAACCAAACACTACAATTATTTCAAATATCAATTAACCGGTAGTTACAAATTTGAGTTGTGAATTATCCACATTATGGAACATTGCTCAGCAATGAAAATGAAGTAGATATTAACATATGTGAAAATGCAGATGCCACTCAAACATAATGAGAGAAGACAAACCTGAAACACTATGTACTCTGTGAGTCCATTAATACAAAATCCTGGAAAATGTAAAGCTGTAGTGAGAGGAAAGAGAATGTGGTCAAGGGTCAGGAAAGGCTATCTATTGTGAAGTGGTGTGAGAAAACATTTTAGGATGATGAACTGTTCAACAGCTTGATTTTGGTGGAGGTTTAGAAAGCAATGGCACCCCACTCCAGTACTCTTGCCTGGAAAATCCCATGGACGGAGGAGCCTGGTGGGCTGCAGTCCATGGGATCGCGAAGAATCGGACATGACTGAGTGACTTCACTTTCATGCATTGGAGAAGGAAATGGCAACCCACTCCAGTGTTCTTGCCTGGAGAATCCCAGGGACGGGGAAGCCTGCCGACCTGCCCTCTATGGGGTCGCACAGAGTCGGACACGACTGAAGTGACTTAGAAGCAGCAGCAGCATGCTACTACATACAATTACCAAAATTTATCACCCTGTATGTTAAAAATGAGTGAGTTTTGTTGCATGTAAATTATACCTCAGTAAAAGTAAATAAAAATGTTGTTCAGTCACTCAGTCATGTCTGACTCTTTGCGGCCCCTTGGACTGCAGCACACTAGGCTTCTATGTCCATCACTATCTCCCCGAGTTTGCTCAAACTCATGTCCATTGAGTTGGTGATGCCATCCAACCATCTCATCCTCTGTTATCCCCTTCTCCTCTTGCCCTCCATCTTTCCCATCATCAGGGTCTTTTCCAAAGTGTTGGCTCTTCACAGCAAGTGGCCAAAGTATTGGAGCTTCAGCTTCATCATCAGTCCTTCCAATGAATATTCAGGGTTAATTTCCTTTAGGATCAACTGGTTTGATCTCCTTGCTATCCAAGGGACTCTCAAGACTTTTCTCCAACACCACAGTTCAAATCATTAATTCTTTGGTGCTAGTGTTTTTTATTGTCCAACTCTCACATCCATACATGACTATTGGAAAAACCGTAGCTTTGACTATGCAGAATTTTTTAGGCAAATAAAAATAAAACAATTGAAAACATTAGATGAAAATCTAAAAGACTCTAACCTCAGGTTGAGGGATAGCTTCCATATTTCCCTATATAAAAATTATTTCAGCTATATTACAGAATGAGACAGAAAATGGTAAACTGCAAAAGAATGCTTGCAACATATGTTACTGACAAAAAGTAAATATTCCTAATGAGTGATAAGAACTTATAAATTGTTTTACATGAAGATAACACAGTAGAAAAAGCCTAGAAAAAAAAGATGATGCCCAAATGGTCAGGACATATGTGGAAAAATGCCTAATCTTACTATTAATAAGGAAAATGAAAATTTGAGTACAAGAACATTTTTATCCATTATACTGGAAAAAAAACGGAAATGAGTAATCACAAGAATGCTGGCGAGATTGTGAGGGAATGGGCCCTTTCATAATGCTGCTGATGGCAGTATGAATCTCTAAAACATCTGGGGAAATTTATCTAGAAATAGATGCTAAATGTATTATGTACATATTATTTAATCCAGCAATCCCACTTGTGGGGCTCTAGCTTTTAGAAATAAGGGCACTGATATATGAAGCCATTGGTATAGCAATCAATAGGTATTGAGGAATTGCTGGAAGCTGGCACAAAGAAAAACTGGAGACTACTTGAGTCGAGGAAATGGATGAATAAATTCTGACACATCTATGCTGTGGATTACCAGATAGATATTTAAAAATAGTGAACTGGTAAAGAATCTGCCTACCAATGCAGAAGATGCAAGAGACTGGGATTTGATCCGTGGGTCAGGAAAATTCCCTAGAGAAGGAAATGGCAATCCACTCCAGTATTCTTGCCTGGAAAACATGAAAATTTCCATGGGGACTACATTCCATGGGGACATAAAGACTTGGGCACAACTGAGCACACACACACATTGTAGAGATTTATTTATTAACTATAAGTCATATCCATGATGCTTTTTAAATGAGAAAATTACATAAGGTAATATGATTTATTTTGTTAAAATTATCACAGCCTGAAAGCCTGCCCTATACTATGCCAGAGCTCCCCTAGTTATGTGAAAAAATATCAATACATTTAATACTGGTAACTTCATGAGGGGGAGCTAGGAAGACAGTATCAATTTTTTTTTCTTTATACATCTTTGCATGTGTTTATCTTTGTAGTCACATCACCAGATGCAGTGAGAAAATATGACTTTTGTGAAGCCATAACTTTAATAGAGAAAATTCTAAAAATTATACGCAGCATATTCTTTAATTTTAAGGTCCTGGATATTATGAGATGGCCACCAATCTGGGTATAGATTTTGGAGAAAAACACAACACTACCACAGTAAATGTTCATATCAGTTGTAAGGTGTATCACAATTTCAGAAATAATACAAAGGCTAAAGAAAAAATTGTTTAATGTGATAGAAGAAAAATTTTCAGAAAAAACCATTAGTTATATCCCTTTTGTCCTACTTCCTTTTCCCTTTCTGAAGCGGGCACCTCAGTTAAAGACCAGATATTTCTTAATAGAACTATAGATAGTTTCGAAATTTCTTTCACTGAAGCCCACATGTTTCCCACAGTAATAAAAAGCCTCTATGAAGAACCTTTAAGCATTCAGAATTTGATAATGGAAATGTGAGATTTTCTCTGGGCCTACACCTTCTTACAAAACTACCTACCATTTTTTTTGGCATGTAAACATTTTCCCATAGCCCCAGAGACTCCCATCAACAAATTTATTAAACTTGTCTTATCCAGGAAAAAAAAAGACAATTTATTTCTTATATTTGCGCTAGTAAACACTTGTGCATGGTTACACACACACACACCCTAGTCTTTGTCTTCAGTTTATTGATCTTTTGCATACTTGAAAGCAAATTTATGTGATGGGTGTGATGATGCAAATTTGGAGGATCAGAGATAGATACTCTTCTCTGGCTAAAAAAGGGAAAGAAAGGAAAGAGTACAGTCAAAGTGGTTGAAGGAGGGCTGGGTAGGAGGAACAATTGGAGATAAAGGATTTGGAAGCGAGTGGGGAAGGAAACAAACTTGGGAAGAGCTGGCCAGTGCAGACGACTTATGTTGGAGTAAAAATTGCCGTTTTGTCACATGTACATAAATGCCCCTGTCTTCTTTGTAATCTCTAGTAAAGCTTGTGAGAACTCCAATGTCTTGGGAAATAATTTACTTTTTAGAAATGAGTTTTTTTTCAAGAGGTATTTGGGTGAAATCAGACACTGGCCATGGGAATCTGTGTACAGTGGATTATGAGAATTCAGGAAATATAGGCCTTACTGCTACTACATTATTTTGCTGTTGTTTGAAAAATGGAAACTTTCAGAGAAATCACAGGTCCTTAGCTTACAAATTATGCAAATTTAATGAACAAATAATTATCAC
Organism: Bos grunniens; assembly: GCF_055505025.1. Classification (NCBI taxonomy): domain Eukaryota; kingdom Metazoa; phylum Chordata; class Mammalia; order Artiodactyla; family Bovidae; genus Bos; species Bos grunniens. The sequence goes on from NC_141172.1 coordinate 91,416,142, forward strand.
ATAAATTATAGGTAGAACTTAAATTATGGATTAAGGGAGGAGGTGGGAGGAAGGGATTATAAACACTTAAATACGGTAATCAGGCTTGACCTCCAAATTGAGTTGCAAAGGCTAAAATTGTAATTGAGTAATTTAAGGAATATCTATTCGCACTGGTACCTCTCATTTTATGAGGCAACATCACAGTGTCTAGATAAAACAAATCTAAAGTCAGTGATATCACATTTCCTAAGATGCTGGTAATAAACATTGGTCAAAATAACGGTTAGCTTGACTATTCCTGTTTATATTTTTAGTAACTTAAATTGATCTTTAAATTATGATTTTCAGTTTTATTTTTCAAATAATTTCTTTGAATTATTTATTCCTCTAATCATAAAAAGAAAATGAGAAAAATATATTAGAATGCAAAATAAAAGAAAGGTCTATGTATATTCTAGTCTTTTTTTTATGCATTTGAAAGCATAAAATTTGTTTTCATTTAAAATTATACAAATATAATATTTATTAAATGAAACATACTGATTTTTACAAACATTTATGAACTGCTTATTATGGTACCAGAATAAAATTCAAGATCAAAAATAAAAATTCTGGATGAGGAGAAACAAACTGTAAATTGCTCCAACCAAAGGGAAAAATTACTTATGTCTATTCTATCAGGGATTAGATCTGATAGACTGCCTGAAGAACTATGGATGGAGGTTTGCCATATTATACAAGAGGCAGTGATCAAGACCATCCCCAAGAAAAAAAATGCAAAAAGTCAAAATGTTTGCCTGAGGAGGTGTTACAAATAGATGAGAAAATAAGAGAAGCTAAAGGCAAAGGAGAAAAGGAAAGATATACCCATTGGAATGTAGAGTTCCAAAGAATATCAAGGAAAGATAAAAAAGCTTTCCTCAGTGATCACTGCAAAGAAATAGAGGAAAATAAACAATGGGAAAGACTAGAGATCTCTTCAAGAAAATTAGAGATACCAAGGGAACATTTCATGCAAAGACGGGCACAATAAAGGACAGAAATGGTACAGACCTAACAGAAGCAGAAGATATTAAAAGAGGTGGCAATACACAGAACTATACAAAACAGACCTTCATGACCCAGATAACCACGATGGTGTGATCACTCACCTAGAGCCAGACATCCTGGAATGTGAAGTCAAGTGGGCCTTAGGAAGCATGAACAAAGCTAGTGGAGGTGAAGAAATTCCAGTTGAGCTATTTCAAATGCTAAAAGATGATGCTGTGAAAGTGCTACAGTCAATAGGCCAGCAGATTTAGAAATCTCAGCAGTGGCCACAGGACTGGAAAAGGTCAGTTTTCATTCCAATCCCAAAGAAAGGCAATGCCAAAGAATGCTCAAATTACCACACAATTGCACTCATCTTACAATAGTGAAGTAATGCTCAAAATTCTCCATGCCAGGCTTCAACAGTACGTGAACCGCAAACTTCCAGATGTTCAAGCTAAATTTAGAAAAGGCAGAGGAACCAGAGATCAAATTGCCAACATCCGTTGGATCATTGAAAAAGCAAGAGAGTTACAGGAAAACATCTACCTCTGCTTTATTGAGTATGTCAAAGCCTTTGACTGTGTGGATGACAACAAACTGGAAAATTCTGAAAGAGATGGAAATACCAGACTACCTGACCTGCCTCTTGAGAAATCTGTATGCAGGTCAAGAAGAAACAGTTAGAATTGGACATGGAACAACCGACTGGTTCCAAGTCAGGAAAGAAGTACATCAAGGCTGTGTATTGTCACCCTGCTTATTTGACTTATATGCAGAGTACATCATGTGAAATGCCAGGTTGGATGAAGCCCAAGCTGGAATCAAGATTGCTAGGAGAGATATTAATAACTTCAGATATGCAGATGACACCACCCTTATGGCAGAAAGTGAAGAAAAACTAAAGAGCCTCTTGATGAAAGTGAAAGAGGAGAGTGAAAAAGTTGACTTAAGTCCCAATATTCAGAAAGCTAAGATCATGGCATCCGGTCCTATCACTTCATGGCAAATAGACGGGGAAACATTGGAAACAGTGACAGACTTTATTTTGGGGGACTCCAAATTCACTGCAGATGGTGACTGTATCGATGAAATTAAAAGAGGCTTGCTTTTTGTCTTCTTGTAAGAAAAGCTATGACCAACCTAGACAGCATATTAAAAAATAGAAACATCACTTTGCCAACAAAGGTCCATCTAGTCAAAGCTATGGTTTTTCCAGTGGTCATGTATGGATGTGAGAGTTGGACTATAAAGAAAGCTGAGCACTGCAGAATTGATGCTTTGAACTCTGGTGTTGAAGAAGACTCTTGAGAGTTCCTTGGACTGCAAGGAGATCCAAGCAGTCCATCCTAAAGGAGATCAGCCCTGAGTGTTCATTGGAAGGACTGATGCTGAAGCTGAAACTCCAGTACTTTTGCCTCCTGAAGAGCTCACTCATTGGAAAAGACCCTGATGCTGGGAAAGACTGAAGACAGGAGGAGAAGGGGATGACAGAGGATGAGATGGTTTGATAGCATCACTGTCTTGATGGCCATGAGTTTGAGTAAGCTCCAGGAGTTGGTGATGGACAGGGAAGCCTGGTGTGCTGCAGTCTATGGGGTTGCAGAGTGTCAGACATGATATGAGTGACTGAACTGAACTGATTCAATCTCCGTGCACCGTTTAATAAAAATTCTTGTATTTTGGACACCTAATTGTTTCCATGTGCACTTGATATTTTCTTAGAGTCTAAAAAATATCAAAAAGCAATTTTTTTCTCCCCAAATCTTTCCTTTAATGTCAGGTAGTTTCAACCCCCACCCCCACACAAGATACATGTCATAGAGGAATGGGCCTGAAGGCATCTGAGTCATGCATGCTGTGGTAGGCACAAACCTTGGTTCAGATCAAAGGAGCAGTCAAGTGCCTGGGAGAAGGATGGCGCTTGCTTTCCCCTTCCCATTTTTCTTTCCTACTGGCCTTCAGATAAAGTCTATGGAAGAGAAAGAACTTTTAATCAGTGAAGAGTTTAGTTTTTAGAGATGCTGTAACTTTCAACTGACTACTTTGTTTATTTGACTTTGTGTTACTGCCTTTAAATTGGGTCTACTGTTATTCAGTAAAACAGTCAAACTAAATGTCAAGTATGCTATCACATTTTCTAAGCTTACAAAATTTTAATGTATTTTTATTGTGAAAATATACTTATAAATCAACTAATGACTGTGAAGCAAACCTCTAAGATGAAGAAATAATGTCCTGCTGGACACTGGAGGGCTTCAGCCCTCCTCCCCATTTGTTTCCCATCCTATCCAAACCTCTCCTTTATGGATAATCTCTATGTTAACTTTTAAGATGCTCTTTTCTTTCCACCTTTGCATATAAACATACCACCTTTATATTTATTCTTATGATAGTTGTTTTATAACTTTATACTAAATTCCATTAATTACTATTATGTTTCCTGTATAGTTAGCTTAATATGATATCCTCCTTGATTCAAACATTTTCTGGTATGTGGCCATATATGATATGTAATAATACATGTATCATATATATATGTGTGTTATATATAAATGTGTGTGTGACTTACCGTGATATTGAATGGTTTGCCTTGAAAACGAACAGAGAGTATTCTGTCATTTTTGAGATTGCATCCAAGTGCTGCATTTCAGACTTTGTTTTGTTGACTATGATAGCTACTCCATTTCTTCTAAGTGATTCCTGCCCACAGTGGTGGATAAAATGGTCATCTGAGTTCAATTCACCCATTCCAGTCCATCTTAGTTCACTGATTCCTAGAATGTTGACGTTCACTCTTGCCATGTGCTGTTTGAACACTTCCAATTTGCCTTGATTCATGGACCTAACATTCCAGGTTCCTATGCAATATTGCTCCTTGCTTCTATCACCAGTCCCATCTACTACTGGGTGTTGTGTTTGCTTTGGTCCATCCCTTCATTCTTTCCGGAGTTATTTCCCCACTGATCTCCAGTAGTATTTTGGGCACCTACCAAACTGGGGAGTTCATCTTTCAGTGTCCTATTTTTCTGGCTTTTCATACTTTATATTGGTATATGCAATTCTTCTGTATTCAGATTTTTCAACTTATTTAACCCTTCTATTCTGAATGGATACCTGAGCTCTTTCCAGGTTTAGTCCAATATTCCAGGCTGTGAATATTCTTGGGAGCATACATTCTGACACATATATACCAAGCATTTTTCTAATGTGTAGGAATGGAATTTCTGGGTCAAAATATATGAACATTCCATTTTATCAGAAAATGTTTTCCAAATTCGTTAGTGTTACCTATATCCTCACAAGTAGTAGATCAAATTTCAGACTGTTCCCATCTTACCAACATTTAGTTTTATCAGATATTCTTATTTTCTGTCAATCTCTATATTTATATCTAATGGTCATTTTAATTTGAATTTGCCAGTTAAGTGTAATAACCTTTCATGGATTTGTCATTTGAATTTCTTTCTTTCTCAGTGCCTGTTCAAGTCCTTGACATTTTTCTAATATATTGTCTGTACTTTTCTTATTTATTTTTGTAATTAAATTTTTATTTGAAGATGATTGTAGATTCATAATAGCATAATATGAAGAAATCCTATTTTCCCATTAACCATTTTCTCCAATGATAATATCTTGCTTGTGTAATATCATGGTCAGTAAATTGACATTGATAAAAAATTCACTGATATTAAAATTCTCATTTTATACGTACTCATATCTGTGTATATGTTCTTATGTGTGTATATTTAAGTTCTTTGCAATTTTGTCATATGTAAAATTTGTGTTTGTCTACTGCCACAGTCAAGAAACAAAACAGTTCTGTCATCAGATGGATTCCTACTGTTGCCCTTTTGTACTCACACCCACCTTCCCTCTCACCCCTCCCCACTCCTCCATGTACACTTTCTCTGAAAACCACTTCAGCTGACCCTTGAACAATACAATTTTCAACTATTCAGGTTTATTATATACTGATTTTTTAAATGGTAAAGACCACAGTACTGCATGATCTACTGTCGATTGAATATATGGATGGGGAACCATAGGTACGGAGGAACCTTAGATATGAAAAAACTGTGGATACTAGGTGCCTGGAATACAGAGGCTCTACTTTAATTATATGGTGCAGTTTTGATTAGGGAGAGGGTCAGCATCACTAAACCCATCTGTACTACATGTCTATAATTTTGCCATCTTCAAGGATGTTATATGGATGGAATAATACAGAATGTACCCTTCTGGGACTGGCTTTTTATTTTATTTATTTATTTATTATTTTTTTTTAATTTTTTTAAAATTTAATTTTATTTTTTAACTTTACAATATTGTATTGGTTTTGCCATATATTGAGGTGAATACGCCACAGGTATACTTGTGTTCCCCATCCTGAACCCTCCTCCCTCCCCTTACCATCCCTCTGGGTCATCCCATTGCACCAGCCCCAAGCATCCAGTATCGTGCATCGAACCTGGACTGGCGACTCGTTTCATATATGATATTATACATATTTCAATGCCATTCTCCAAAATCATCCCACCTTATCCCTCTCCCACAGAGTCCAAAAGGCTGTTCTATACATCAGTGTCTCTTTCGCTGTCTCGTATACAGGGTTATTGTTACCATCTTTCTAAATTCCATATATATGCGTTAGTACTGTATTGGTGTTTTTCTTTCTGGCTTACTTCATTCTGTATAATAGGCTCCAGTTTCATCCACCTCATTAGAACTGATTCAAATGTATTCTTTTTGATGGCTGAGTAATACTCCATTGTGTATATGTACCACAGCTTTCTTATCCATTCATCTGCTGATGGACATCTAGGTTGCTTCCATGTCCTGGCTATTATAAACAGTGCTGCGATGAACACTGGGGTAGACGTGTCTCTTTCCCTTCTGGTTTCCTCAGTGTGTATGCCCAGCAGTGGGATTGCTGGATCATAAGGCAGTTCTATTTCCAGTTTCTTAAGGAATCTCCACACTGTTCTCCATAGTGGCTGTACTAGTTTGCATTCCCACCAACAGTGTAAGAGGGTTCCCTTTTCTTTACACCCTCTCCAGCATTTATTGCTTGTAGACTTTTGGATCGCAGCCATTCTGACTGGTGTGAAATGGTACCTCATAGTGGTTTTGATTTGCATTTCTCTGATAATGTGTAATGTTGAGCATCTTTTCATGTGTTTGTTAGCCATCTGTATGTCTTCTTTGGAGAAATGTCTACTTAGTTCTTTGGCCCATTTTTTGACTGGGTCGTTTATTTTTCTGGAATTGAGCTGTAGGAGTTGCTTGTATATTTTTGAAATGAGTTGTTTGTCAGTTGCTTCATTTGCTATTATTTTCTCCCATTCTGAAGGCTGTCTTTTCACCTTGCTAATAGTTTCCTTTGATGTGCAGAAGCTTTTAAGTTTAATTAGGCCCCATTTGTTAATTTTTGCTTTTATTTCCAATATTCTGGGAGGTGGGTCATAGAGGATCTTACTGTGATGTATGTCGGAGAGTGTTTTGTCTATGTTCTCCTCTAGAGTTTTATAGTTTCTGGTCTTACGTTTAGATCTTTAATCCATTTTGAGTTTATTTTTGTGTATGGTGTTAGAAAGTGCTCTAGTTTCATTCTTTTACAAGTGGTTGACCAGTTTTCCCAGCACCACTTGTTAAAGAGATTGTCTTTAATCCATTGTATATTCTTGCCTCCTTTGTCAAAGATAAGGTGTCCATATGTGTGTGGATTTATCTCTGGGCTTTCTATTTTGTTCCATTGATCAATATTTCTGTTTTTGTGCCAGTACCATACTGTCTTGATGACTGTGGCTTTGTAGTAGAGCGTGAAGTCAGGTAGGTTGATTCCTCCAGTTCCATTCTTCTTTCTCAATTTTGCTTTGGCTATTCAAGGTTTTTTGCATTTCCATACAAATTGTGAAATTATTTGTTCTAGCTCTGTGAAGAATACCGTTGGTAGCTTGATAGGGATTGCATTGAATCTATAGATTGCTTTGGGTAGTATACTCATTTTCACTATATTGATTCTTCCAATCCATGAACATGGTATATTTCTCCATCTATTAGTGTCCTCTTTGATTTCTTTCACCAGTGTTTTATAGTTTTCTATATATAGGTCTTTAGTTTCTTTAGGTAGATATATTCCTAAGTATTTAATTCTTTCCGTTGCAATGGTGAATGGAATTGTTTCCTTAATTTCTCTTTCTATTTTCTCATTATTAGTGTATAGGAATGCAAGGGATTTCTGTATGTTGATTTTGTATCCTGCAACTTTACTATAATCATTGATTAGGTCTAGTAATTTACTGGTGGAGTCTTTAGGGTTTTCTATGTAGAGGATCATGTCATCTGCAAACAGTGAGAGTTTTACTTCTTCTTTTCCAATCTGGATTCCTTTTTTTTCTTTTTCTGCTCTGATTGCTGTGGCCAAAACTTCCAAAACTGTGTTGAATAGTAATGGTGAAAGTGGCACCCTTGTCTTGTTCCTGACTTTAGAGGAAATGCTTTCAATTTTTCACCATTGAAGATGATGTTTGCTGTGGGTTTGTCATATATAGCTTTTATTATGTTGAGGTATGTTCCTTCTATTCCTGCTTTCTGGAGAGTTTTTATCATAAATGGATGTTGAATTTTGTCAAAGGCTTTCTCTGCATCTATTGAGATAATCATATGGTTTTTATTTTTCAATTTGTTAATGTGGTGTATTACATTGATTGATTTGTGGTTATTGAAGAATCCTTGCATCCCTGGGATAAAGCCCATTTGGTCATGGTGTATGATTTTTTTAATGTGTTGTTGGATTCTGATTGCTAGAATTTTGTTAAGGATTTTTGCATCTACGTTCATCGGTGATATTGGCCTGTAGTTTTCTTTTTTGTGGCATCTTTGTCAGGTTTTGGTATTAGGGTGATGGTGGCCTCATAGAATGAGTTTGGAAGTTTACCTTCCTCTGCAATTTTCTGGAAGAGTTTGAGTAGGATAGGTGTTAGGTCTTCTCTAAATTTTTGGTAGAATTCAGCTATGAAGCCGTCTGGACCTGGGCTTTTGTTTGCTGGAAGATTTTTGATTACAGTTTCAATTTCCGTGCCTGTGATGGGTCTGTTAAGATTTTTTATTTCTTCCTGGTCCAGTTTTGGAAAGTTGTACTTTTTAAAGAATTTGTCCATTTCTTCCCTGTTGTCCATTTTATTGGCATATAATTTCTGATAGTAGTCTCTTATGATCCTTTGTATTTCTGTGTTGTCTGTTGTGATCTCTCCATTTTCATTTCTAATTTTATTGATTTGATTTTTCTCCCTTTGTTTCTTGATGAGTCTGGCTAATAGTTTGTCAATTTTATTTATCCTTTCAAAGAACCAGCTTTTGGCTTTGTTAATTTTTGCTATGGTCTCTTTTGTTTCTTTTGCATTTATTTCTGACCTAATTTTTAAGATTTCTTTCCTTCTACTAACCCTGGGGTTCTTCATTTCTTCCTTTTCTAGTTGCTTTAGTTGTAGAGTTAGATTATTTATTTGACTTTTTTCTTGTTTCTTGAGGTATGCCTATGCCTGTATTGCTGTGAACCTTCCCCTTAGCACTGCTTTTCCAGTGTCCCACAGGTTTTGGGTTGTTGTGTTTTCATTTTCATTTGTTTCTATGCAAATTTTGATTTCTTTTTTTGATTTCTTCTGTGATTTGTTGATTATTCAGCAGCGTGTTGTTCAAACTCCATATGTTGGAATTTTTAATAGTTTTTCTCCTGTTCAGTTCAGTTCAGTTCAGTCGCTCAGTCATGTCTGACTCTTTGCAACCTCATGAATTGCAGCACGCCAGGCCTCCCTGTCCATCACCAGTTCCCGGAGATCACCCAGACTCACATCCATCGAGTTAGTGATGCCATCCAGCTATCTCATCCTCTGTCATCCCCTTCTCCTCCTGCCCCCAATCCCTCCCAGCATCAGAGTCTTTTCCAGTGAGTCAACTCTTCACATGAGGTGGCCAAAGTACTGGGGTTTCAACTTTAGCATCATTCCTTCCAAAGAAATCCCAGGGCTGATCTCCTTCAGAATGGACTGGTTGGATCTCCTTGCAGTCCAAGGGACTCTCAAGAGTCTTCTCCAACACCACAGTTCAAAGGCATCAATTCTTCGGCGCTCAGCCTTCTTTATGGTCCAACTCTCACATCCATACATGACCACAGGAAAAAGCATAGCCTTGACTAGATGAACCTTTGTTGGCAAAGTAATGTCTCTGCTTTTGAATATGCTATTTAGGTTCGTCATAACTTTCCTTCCAAGGAGTAAGCATCTTTTAATTTCATGGCTGCAGTCACCATCTACAGTGATTTTGGAGCCCCCCCAAAATAAAGTCTGACACTGTTTTTGAGATCTAATCTTACTGCATTGTGGTCAGAAAAGATGCTTGGCATGATTTCAATATTTTTGAATTTACCATGGCTATATTTATGGCCCAGGATGTGATCTATCCTGGAGAAGGTTCCGTGTGCGCTTGAGAAAAAGGTGAAATTCATTGTTTTGGGACGAAATGTTCTATAGATATCAATTAGGTCTAACTGGTCTATTGTATCGTTTAAAGTTTGTGTTTCCTTGTTAATTTTCTGTTTAGTTGTTCTATCCATAGGTGTGAGTGGGGTATTAAAGTCTCCCACTATTATTGTGTTATTGTTAATTTCTCCTTTCATACTTGTTAGCATTTGTTTTACATATTGTGGTGCTCCCGTGTTGGGTGCATATATATTTATAATTGTTATATCTTCTTCTTGGATTGATCCTTTGATCATTATGTAGTGACTGTCTTTGTCTCTTTTTACAGCCTTTGTTTTAAAGTCTATTTTATCTGATATGAGTATTGCTACTCCTGCTTTCTTTTGGTCCCTATTTGCATGGAAAACCTTTTTCCAGCCCTTCACTTTCAGTCTGTATGTGTCCCCTGTTTTGAGGTGGGTCTCTTGTAGACAACATATGTAGGGGTCTTGTTTTTGTATCCATTCAGCCAGTGGGACTGGCTTTTTAAAAAATTTACTTTTAATTGAAGGATAATTGCTTTACAGTATTGTGTTGGTTTCTACCAAACATCACCATGAATCAACCATAGGTTTACCTGTGTCCTCTCCCACTTGAACATCCTTCCCACTTCGATCCCCATCCTACCCCTCTAGGTTGTTGTGGAGTCCTGGTTTGAGTTCCCTGAGTCATAAAGCAAATTCCCATTGGCTATCTATTTTACATACTGTAATGTATGTTTCTATGTTACTCTTTCCATACATACCACCCTCTCCTTCCTCCCCACCCCCCAGTTGTGCCCACAAACCTGTTCTTAATGTCTGTGTCTCCACCGTTGCTCTGCAAATAGGTTCATCAGTACCATCTCTACATTGAATATATATGAGTTAGTATATGATATTTGTTTTTCTCTTTCTGACTTACTTCACTTTGTAAAATAGGCTCTATGTTCATCCACCTCATTAGAACTGACTCAAATGCATTCTTTTTTATGGCTCAGTAATATTCCATCATATATATGTATCACAGAGAAGGCAATGGCACCCCACTCCAGTACTCTTGCCTGGAAAATCCCATGGACGGAGGAGCCCGGTAGGCTGCAGTCCATGGGGTCGCTGAGTCGGACACGACTGAGCGACTTCCCTTTCACTTTTCACTTTCATGCATTGGAGAAGAAAATGGCAACCCACTCCAGTGTTCTTGCCTGGAGAATCCCAGGGATGGAGGAGCCTGGTGGGCTGCCGTCTGTGGGGTCGCACAGAGTCGGACACGACTGAAGCGACTTAGCAGCAGCATATGTACCACAGTTTCTTTATCCATTCATCTGTTGATTTTTTTCACAGCCTAATTCTCTGGAGATTCATTCTAGTTGCTGTCTGATTATTTATTTTAATTCAAATGTACCCACCAGTCTGTGGCATTCCCTTCTGAATTTTCTCCTTTGTGATTCAACATTATATTTTCCCAATACCATCACTCAGAACCATTGCCAGTTTATATACACCTCACTCTTTGCCACTGGGGTATAGTGACTGCATTTTTACCCTCTTTCCTAAATCATAGCACTTTAAGATGCTGTCACACCTTTGCATGTATCACTTTCTGTTAATGACCCAGAAGACTGAGAACCTAATTTGGATTTAGTGAATACCCTTTAAGACAAGGTCATTCATGTATACATTTGGAATGAAAATTTGGAAAAAGCATTTTTTATAAGTCCCTCAAAATGGGTAAGGTTACCTGATTAATGTAATTGCTACTCTAAAATAGGTTTTCCTGTTTCTTCCTTCTCAAAGATTTCAATTCATTAAACTATAGTTTTCAATTAACTGCCTTTCTTTGAACCTAGATTCCATGACTTTTATTTGCCTTTTGTTCTGTTGCTATCTTGTTTTTATAGAATACCTCTGAGTAAAACAGTACTAAAGATAAACATTTATTTATTAAAATAAAATTCTATAGTTCCTGAGGTATTTATGAATAATAGAAGTATTGTTTTGCATTCACTTTATTTCTTAACTCATTAAGACGTTTCTAATTTGTTTCCCAGGTTTTAGAGTTAGCATGCTGCTGCGGCTGCTAAGTCGCTTCAGTCGTGTCTGACTCTGTGCGACCCCATAGACGGCAGCCCACCAGGCTCCCCCATCCCTGGGATTCTCCAGGCAAGAACACTGGAGTGGGTTGCCCTTTCCTTCTCCAATGCATGAAAGTGAAAAGTGAAAGTGAAGTCGCTCAGTCGTGCCCTACTCTTAGCGACCCCATGGACTGAAGCCTACCAGGATCCTCCGTCCATGGGATTTTCTAGGCAAGAGTACTGGAGTGGGGTGCCATTATAGTGTCTGACAAATCATTAAAGTGTGATGAAAGAGTGAATTATATTTCTAGGTTTTTTTGTTTGTTTCTTTATTCTTTAACCTGAAGTTAGAGTTGCAAAAATGAAGTCTACCTTGATTGGCACAAATGCTGCTTCTTGCTATCAACAGGTTAACAGGCATCCCAAGACCATGGAAACCTAAAGATTAGAAATTGAAATGGAATGTAAACTAGATGACAGAAAATCTTCTAAAGCAACACAGGCACTAGCTTTTAAGACTTTAATAGAACAAAGGTGCAAACCTCCTTATTAGCCTCCTCATTTAAAAGTCTAATTGTCCTCTTATATCTACACTCTTACACATAAACACACAATTAGTCACAGGGTACTTGGAGGTACATGACAGAGCTTGGTAGGGATTTGGGGACAGAATTCCTTCAGTGCCTTCTAATGAGCTAACAGCTGTGACACATAGATCATTGATGGCAGGAGCTTGAAGGCACCCTAGGGATCATCTTCTCAACCCCCTCAATTATAAAGATGAGAAAAAATGAGATTGAGGAAAAGTTGTTGACTTATTCAAGGTTATCTAGCTTGGTGGTGGCGGAATCAAGTTCAGATCTCAGTGTTGATGTCAGTGTTGATCTATTTGACACAAATCAGGGAAAACAGTTTGTCTACTTGGTCAGTAAATTTGAATTAGTCACCTAGGCTGCATTGCACAATTTGCTGGGCATTGTATGTGCAGAGGTGGATAAGATGAATTCTCACTGTGAAACTTGCTGGTTTCTGGAGGGTTAGACATGTAATAAGATGCATTACTGTAGACTATGTTAAGTGCTACAACAGGGACATGGATAAAATTCTGAGAAATCATTGAGGAGGGACTCTCCAAATAGTTTAGTGCAGTGTGTTTGTCATGTCCCTCCAGGTCCCTGGACATTTCTTCCAAGGCAGCTGTGGTGAGAGGGGATATGTCACAGAACCTATTCTGGACTTGACAGAAATGACCTGACTGTTCAAGGTGATACTAGCTCCATTATTGCGTATAGACCTGTGGTTAATGATTACTTTTGATTTGATTGTTTAAGAAGCACTGAAAGAATGATTCCTAAAAGTGGGTTCTGATATGTATAAAAAGATGTAGAACTATTTGGATGTTTGACAAAGGAAAATTCTATAAGGAAAAGATATTTCACTTTTATAAGATGGCAAATGGAGGATTCCCACATGCACCTGAGAGGAGTTTTTCAGTTCGCGCCTCCAAGATGCAATATACGACATCTTTATTTGCCCATGAATTTTTTTTTTTTTTTTGGCTAGAACACAGTTCACATAAAAGAACTGTGATCTTGCCCTATGTATCTCCTTTTTCCTGGTACACTCAGGCAGCTGGAACCAGATACACTTCTCTTCAGCTTTCTTTATCTGCACTAAGGTCACTTTGAAAAATATTCACTCATACACTTCCATTTCCTCTCATTTCTATTTTCCAATCACGGACATTTTCAGAGCCAATGTTAGATTTCTTCAGCTTACCTCTGACCTCAGCTACGGTTATAGTGAGCAATTCTGAGTACCTTGACAGCACGCCATCTCAAACATCCTCTGTGCCTCTCCCCAAGGCCTTGGGAGTCTTGCCCAGTTTGTGTGCAAGTACCATGGAAATTTTGGGAAGTTAATACCTGTAGGCAAACCGTCAACCAGTTCAGAAGTTTAGTGCTTCAGCTTCTTATCTTTTGGTGGGCAAATTCTAAGAAGCATCCTATACAGTACCTCAGCTAGTTCCCAGACCACTTGCATCCCAGTTGCCCATGGTGATAAGCAGTTCTGTAGTGACCCTGCTGTTGTTCGTTGTTTATCCTCCTACTTTTCACTCTTGCTTGTTTACTGCAGGCAATCCTATGATCACCTCCCAAATAAACTACCTATACTACTCACGTCCTTGTCTCAGACTTTGCTGTAGACCCAAGCTAGGGCATTTCAAAATTCTGAACTCTTTCTTTTTAAAAATTATTTGTTTACTTTTGGCTGTGCTGGATCTTCATTGCTGCGTGGGCTTTTCTCTAGTTGTTGCCAGTGGGGCCTACTCTCTAGCTGTGATGGCTTCTTATGGCAGTGACTTCTCTTGTTGCAGAGCACGGGCTCTAGGCACACAGGTTTCAGTAGTGGGAGTTCCCGGACTCTAGAGCACAGGCTCAGTAGTTGTGCATGGGCTTAGGTGCTTTGCAGCATGTGGGATCTTCCTGGATCAGGGATTGAACCCCTGTCTCCTGCACTGGCAGGTGGGATTCCTTTACCACTGAGCCACAAGGGAAGCACTGAACTCATTTTCTAATCATCACCTCTAGCCTTGGTCAACATGTGATCATTATTGCTTTGACAGTAGGAAAACCTTTGTTCTGGAACGAAGTCATTGGCATGTGTTCTATATAAAATTATTAAATAGTTTCATGTCTAAAATTTGCTAACCAGTACATTAAAAATAATGGTACTAAATCTGTTCAGTGATGTAGTAAATGGACAAAGCTAGCTGGGCAAATAGACCAAGAAACTATATAAGCTGAGCTGAAATGTTTCTTTCTGCACTAAATTTTGCTTCTCTGGAAGGTTTATTGGAGAGAGTGAGAATGTGTGACATGTTTGCAGTAGGTCCACTTGTATTACTGTTCAAAGAGTTTATTGTTCCCAACTGTTTGCTTAGGAACTGTCAGTTTTAGGCAAAAGGCTTACTTCCTTATTATTTTCTTCTTTGTTTTCCCTAGTTATAAAAATAAAAAATGTTTATTAGAAAATGTAAAATATTCATAAAACTATAAAGAAGAAAATAATAATCATGTATAATTTCATATCCCATGTTGTTCTTTAGTCACTAAGTTGAGTCCAACTCTTTTGTGACCCCATGGAATGTAGCCCACCAGTCTCCTCTGTCCATGGGATTCTCTAGGCAAGGGTACTGGAGTGGGTTGCCATAACCTCCTCCAGGGGATCTTCCCCATCCAGGGATCGAACCCAAGTCTCCTGAATTGCAGGCAGGCTCTTTACCGTCTGAGCCACCTGGGGGTCCTTTCATATCCAGTGAGTGAGTGAGAGTAAAGTCGCTCAGTCGTGTCTGACTCTTTGTGATCTCATGGACTGTAGCCTACCAGGCTCCTCCGTCCATGGGATTTTCTAGACAAGAGTACTGGAGTGGGCTGCCATTTCCTTCTCCAGGGGATCTTCCCAACCCAGGGATCGAACCTGGGTTTCCCGCACTGCAGACAGATGCCTTACTTTTCTGAGCCACCAGGGAATTCCTATCCCATAGTTAATCACTAATAATATGTTACTAAATGCCCTTTCAGTTTTGAGAAGGTGTATAGAAGAAAATAGTAGCAGTAGGGAGGAGAAAAAAGAACAGGCTATATTTCTAGCTTATTTTTGTCATATTATTTCTACCTTATTTCTGTCATATTTTTCTTACTTAACATCATCTTATAACATCATTAATGAAATCTTATCACTAGCACCTTTTTAAAAGGCTAAAATTTTTTCTACTATTAAATTTTTAAATTTGCCATTATTTCAATAACACTGAAGCAAATATATTTTATATATAAATATACAAAACTGATATTTCTTACATAGAGTCCTGGAAATGGGAAAAACGGGTAAAAGAGCATGTATATGTATAGTGATCTTGATGCTTACTGCCCAAATATTATATAGGTTTTATGATTTATACTTCCTTATAGAGCTGGCTTCAAGAGTATGTGACCTGTGTGGTTTTAAAGGGATCCATGCTTAGAACCCCTTACATTCCCTAATGCTCTTTCGTGAAATTCTTGATGATTTTAATGGAAGAGACCCTCATTTTCATTTCATACAAGTTATATTGCTGGTACTGCTTCCATAAGAAAACAAGGAGAAACATCATGTTAAATGTGTTTTGTAATGGGGAGACATAGAAAGATACATGAGAACGAAGATTCAAATGGAAATCTTTTTTTTTTTTTTTTTTTTTTTTACCATTTTTTCCTCTTTATTCTCTGTTTCTTATTTGCGGATTGTCTCTGTAGATCCCATCAGGTTTTACTGCTGTTGTTTGTTTTTGTGTCACACCCACGGGGAAGATTAAATTGTTTTAGCTAGGTCTACTCAAGAGCTGCAGATGAGTCTGATAAGATAAGATGAAGCCGTTTCCTCCCTTGGCTGTGTTTGTGCTAACATGGGAATATACCACTATTTCAAACAGTTGAGTAGCAATTGCTCCTGTGCTAATAGTTAATTTTAGTTTTGTGAGATGGAAAATAATACCAAATTCATAAGCATAACTTTGTCTTAAAAGATAATCTTGAGCCTGGTATTTTAAAACAACAAAAACAAAAAGATAAAAACCAATGTCATCAAAAGAACAGGCCCAAAAGAATAAGAAAAATCTATATACTTATATCCATATCTATATTATCTATCTACTTCTGTCTTTTTCTAGTTACTATTTTTAGTACACTAACAATTTTTGGAAAAGGTCAACTTTCATTCCAATACCAAAAAAACAATGCCAAAGAATACTCAAATTACTGTACAATTGCACTCATTTCACATGCCAGTAAGATTTTGCTCAAAATCCTTCAAGCTATGTGAAGGATTCAGCAGCATGTGAAATGAGAAATTCCAGATGTATAAGCTGGATTTAGAAAAGGCAGAGGAACCAGAGATCAAATTGCCAACATACGTTGGATTGTAGAAAAAGCAAGGGGTTCCAAAAAAACCCATCTACTTCTGCTTCACTGACTATGCTAAAACCTTTGACTGTGTGGATCCCAATAAACTGTGGAAAATTCTGAAAAATATGGGCATACCAGACCACCTTACCTGCCTCCTGAGAAACCTGTATCCAGGTTGAGAAGCAACAGTTAGAACCAGACATGGAACAACAGACTGCTTCCAAATCAGGAAAGGAGTGTGTCAAGGCTGTATACTGTACCCTGCTTATTTAACTTATAAACAGTGTACATCATGCAAAATGCTGGGCTGGATGAAGCACAAGCTGGGGTCAAGATTGCCAGGAGAAATATCAACAACCTCAGATATGCAGATGATACCACTTAAATGCCAAAAGTGAAGAGGAACTAAAGAGCCTCTTGATGAAGGTGAAAGAGAAGAAAGAAAAAGCTGGCTTGAAACTCAACATTCAAAAAACTAAGATCGTGGGATCTGCTCCTATCACTTCATGACAAATAGATGAGGAAAATGTGGAAACAGTGTCAGGTCTCATTTTATTGGGCTCCACAATCAATGTGGACAGTGACTGCAGCCATGAAATTAAAAGATGCTTGCTCCTTGGAAGAATAGCTATGTCAAACT
Source organism: Bos grunniens (assembly GCF_055505025.1). NCBI lineage: Eukaryota > Metazoa > Chordata > Mammalia > Artiodactyla > Bovidae > Bos > Bos grunniens. Next base: position 91,433,311 of record NC_141172.1, read on the forward strand.
TAGACAGCATTTTAAAAAACAAGACATCACTTTGCTGACCAAGGTTCCCATAGTCAATGCTATGGTTTTTCCAGTAGTCAGGTATGGATGTGAGATTTGCACCAGAAAGGAATCTGAGTGCCAAAAAATTGACACTTTTGAACTGTGGTGCTGAAGAAGACTCTTGAGAGTCCCTTGGACAGCAAGGACATCAAATCAGTCAATCCAAAGTAAGTCAACCGTGAACATTCATTGGAAGGACTGATGCTGCAGCTGAAGCTCCAACACTTTGACCACCTGATGGGAATAGGCGACTCATTGGAAAAGATCCTGATACTGTGGAAAATTGAGGGCAAGAGGATAAGGTGGTGACAGAGGATGAGATAGTTGGATGGCATCACTGACTCAGTGGTCATGAGTTTGAGTACACTTGTGGAGATAGTGATGGACAGAGAAGCCTGACGTGCCTTAATCTTTGGGGTCACAGAGAGTTGGACACGACTTAACAACTGAACAACAACAACAAATAATTTTGGAGTAGTTTGGTAAACTTCTTCATCATTAAACATATTTCATGCTTTATTAAAAATACTTTAGGCTATTTTCCTAATTTTACTTTAGCCAGTTATGTATGCCCTGATTATTGGCAACGTTTTTGAATTTTAATAATTTATGTGAAAGTGCAAATGAATTACATTTTTCTCCAGCTGTTCAGCTACATGGATTGTCTTCAATGATTTTAAATTTTTTCACCATTCTATGACATTCATGATGGGTACATGACAGACCTTTTCTTGCTGGCATTTTATAATTTGTTTTCTTTCAAATATACTGAGGTATTTTTCAGGACTTTCAATTGCATGTTCTTGAACTCAAATAGATTCCCTGGTAAGCATAAGATAAAATTAGGTAAAACCGTGGCTCATAGAAGAATTTATGCTTAGCCCTTGTGTGTTTATATCCATGTATTCTGAGAGTTATGGTGTGCTCTTGTGTTGACACCACCACCAAGGAAGGGATGCTGGCAAATAAAATAGCATTCTCATTTCACTGTGCAGGCTAAGCCCAGCATTCTTTTCTCCCAGGAGTCATACTGAATTACACATGCTTTCAACCATGGATTCAAGTTTTACAGGACAAAAAAGTATCAAATGCTGATGATGCCCACTCTTTTTTTTTAACTTTTTATTTTGTTTTGGAGTATAGCCAATTAACAATGTCGTGATAGTTTCAGGTGAACAGCGAAGGGACTCAACCATACATATACATATATCCATTCTCCTCTCAAACTCCCAACCAATCACTATTCTTGAAGTAGCAATGATTATTTCATGTAAAAACTGCTTAAATGTAAATGCAAAAATAAAAATACAGTTAAAAAATATAGCCCCGTATGTAATGTTGTCCTCTTTTGAAAATTAACTTAAAATTAAACCAAAATAACTTAAAGACTGATATTTACCAACTTGATAAAAGTCGCCTTAAAGCACATAAAATTTAACAGATACTGCTGTTTACTGGGAAAAAAAAAAAAAGTTTTAAGATAAGTGATATAGAACCATAAGTAAATTGACCAGTTCATTAGAGAATTGTTAATCAACACATAGCTTGCTAAAATATATTTAAAATTATTTAGATATTAAAAAGAAAAAGAATCTCCCCAAATTTCAAAAAAATGGGAAAATTATTGTACAACTGTCTTATCTTACTTTAATGTTACAATTATATAAAAACCAGTGATAGGGAAAATTTATTTTTAACTGACTTAACATTTTTACCAATTTCATTTTAACCACCCCATTTGCACTCATTGAACACAAGCAGAAGACTTAAAATTGGAGAATGGCCATGATAATGTATATTAAAATTTTCTGATATATTAAAACTTGGCATTCATATAGTTTAGTTTTCTGCTATTGCTGTTTGATGAAGTGATGCAATTCTCTCTCAGAAATCTTTTTTGTCACCTGTTTGAAGCTATTGTAACTGTGGTTGGCTTTCTATCCCCTCATCCTCTTTGTTTTCACAATTCTTCATAGAGCAGTTATATACTATGTTAACTAGATCACATTATTTGGAGTGATATCTATGGATTATTATCCAAATACAGTGGTTCGTGGGTGGAAATGTTGAGTCAAGTTTGTACTCTTCTGTCCTTGTCTAGTATATATTTTTCACCATATCCAACAGTTTTTTTTATAGTTTTTAGAAAAATTTTAAAATACTATGTTAAAGTGATCTTCCCCTTTAATTTCAAACCATCGTATTTTATGTCTTTAAATTTCTTTTAAAAAAATTTATTTATTTTTAATTGAAGTATAGTTGCTTTACAATATTGTGTTGGTTTCTGCCATACATCAACATGAATCAGTCATGGGTATACATATATCCCTTCCCTCTTGAAACTCCCTCCTGCCTTCCACCCCATCCCACACCTCTAGGTTGTCACGGAGCCCTGATTTGAGTTCCTTGAGTTATAGAGCAAATTCCCACTGGCTATCTATTTTACATATGATAGTGTATATGTTTCCATGCTACTCTCTCCATTTGTCCCAACCTCTCTCTGCCCCACCCCAGAAGTCTGTTCTCTATGTCTGCATCTCCATTGCTGCCCTGAAAGTAGGTTTATCAGTACCATCTTTCTAGATTCCATATATATGCATTAACATGAGATATTTGTTTTTCTCTTTCTCAATTGCTTCACTCTGTATTATAGGCTCTAGGTTCACTCACCTCTCTAGCACTGATTCAAATACATTCCTTTTTATAGCTGAGTAATATTCCATTTATGTATGCACCATAACTTCTTTATCCATTCATCAGTCCATGGATATCTAAGCTGTTTCCATGTCCTAACTATTGTAAATAATACTATACTGAACATTGGGGCACATGTTTCTTTTTCAGTTTTGGTTTCCTTAGGGTATATGCCCAGTAGTGGGATTGTTGGGCATTTGGTAGTTTTATTCCTAGTTTTATAAGGAAAATCCAAATTTTCTTCCATAATGGCTGTATCAGTTTATACTCCCACTAACAGTGCAAGAGAGTTCCCTTTCTCCACAGCCTCTACAGCATTGTTAGTAGATTTTTTGATAATGGCCATTCTGACTGGTATAAGGTGATAGCTCATTGTAGTTTTTATTTGCATTTCTATAATAATTAGCAATATTACACATCTTTTCATGAGTGTATTGGCCATTTGTATGTCTTTGGAGAAATGTCTGCTTAAGTCTTTTGCCCACTTTTTGATTGAATTTGTTTTTCTGGTATTGAGTTGCATGAGCTGCTTGTATATTTTGAAAATTAATCCTTTGTTAGTTGCTTTATTTGCTATTATTTTCTCCCATTCTGAGGGTTGTCTTTTCATCTTGTTTATAGTTTCCTTTGCTGTGCAAAAGGTTTGAAATTTAACTAGGCCTTACTTGTTTATTTTTGCTTTTGTTTCCATTACTCTAGGTGGTGGGTCATACAGGATCTTGCTGTGCTTTATGTCATACAGTGTTCTGCCTATAAGAGTTTTATAGTTTCTAGTCTTACATGATCATTGCTCACAGTGAACTTACTGTGTGTAGAAAAGTTCCTGGGTACCAAGGCTTGTGTCGAGAACTTTAGGAGTCTTTGTTTCTCTTGAGCTCCTTCACAGCCCAGTGAGGTTGAAACCATCAAGCTCTGTATAGTAGAGAAGGAAATGGCAACCCACTCCAGTATTCTTGCCTGGAGAATCTCATGGACAGAGGAGCCTAGCAGGCTACGGTCTATGGGGTCACAAGAGTCGGATACGACTTAGCAACTAAAAAACCACCACCACCAGTCTTACATTTAGGTCTTTAATCAACTTTGAGTTTATCTTTGTGTATGGTGTTAGGAAGTATTTTAATTTCATTCTTTTACATATAGCTGTCCAGTTTTCCCAGCACCACTTAATGAAGAGACTATCTTTGCTCCATTATATATTCTTGCCTCCTTTGTCAAAGATAAGGTGTCCATAGGTGTATGAGTTTATCTCTGGGCTTTCTATCTTGTTCCATTGATCTATAGTTCTCTTTTTGTGCCAGTACCATATGATCTTGATGACTGTAGCTTTGTAGTATAGTCTGAAGTCAGGAAGGTTAATTCCTCCAGCTCAATTCTTCTTTCTCAAGATTGCTTTGGCTATTTGGGGTCTTTTGTGTCTCCATATGACTTGTGTAATTTTTTGTTCTAGTTCTGTGAAAAATGCCACTGGTAATTTGATAGGGACCACATTGTATCTATAGATTGCAGTACATGTTATAGTCATTTTCACAATGTTGATTCTTCCAACCCAGGAATACAGGAATATATTCCTTACAACCCAGGAATATCTCTCCATCTGTTTATGTCATCTTTGATTTCCTTCATTGGTGTCTTACAGCTTTTTGTATGCAGCTCTTTTGTCTCCTTAGGTAAGTTTATTCCTATATATTTTATTCTTCTTGTTACAAGTATATGGGTTTGATTCCTTAATTACTCTTTCTGATTTTTGTTGTTAGTGTATAGGAATGCAAATGGTTTCTGGTATTGATTTATATCCTGTTACTTTACTAAATTTACTGATTAGCTGTAGTGACTTTCTGATAATACCTTTAGAGTTTTCTATGTATAGTATTATGTCATTTGCAAACAATGAGTTTTACTTCTTCTTTTCCAAGCTAGATTCCTTTTATTTCTTTTTCTTCTCTGATTGCCATAACTAGGACTTCCAAGTCTATGTTGAATAATCATGGTGAGAATGGACACCCTTGTCTTGTTCCTGATCTTAGGAGGAATGTTTTCAGTTTTGCACCATTGAGAATAATGTTTGCTGTGGGTTTGTCATACATGGCCTTTATTATGTTGAGGTAGGTTCCTTCTATGCCCATTTTTTGAAGAGCTTTTTTTCTTATCATAAATGGGTGCTGAATTTTGTCAAAGGCTTTTTCTGCATCTATTGAGATTATCATGTGGTTTTTAACCTTTCAATTTATCAATATGGTGTATCACATTGATTGATTTGTGTGTATTGAAGAATCCTTGCATCCCTGGGATAAACCTGACTTGATCATGGTGTGTAATTTTTTTAATGTGTTGTTGAAATCTATTTGCTAGAATTTTATTTAGAATTTTTGCATCTATGTTCATCAGTGATATTGGCCTGTAATTTTCTTTCTTTCTTTCTTTCTTTTTTTTTTTTGCGATGTCTTTTTCTGGTTTTGGTATCAGGGTGATGGTTGCCTCACAGAATGAATTTTGATTTAAATTTTGTAAGCTTTTATTTTTAAATAAAATTTTCAGAATTCAGGCTTGTGCTTCTGGAAATATGGTGTAGACATACTTTTCTCTATTCACCTCACTAAGTACAGTAGAAAATGCTGGACATTATATATAAGAAAAACATTAAAAGACTTGAAGATGGAGAAGAAGGCCAACCGCCTAGTGATAACAGAGCCTGAGAGACCAAATAGTGCTGGGTTTTGCTGACTTTCTTTTGCTTCATATATTGTATTTGGAGCTGAAAATGCTACCAATCCAGAGACGCCAAAGGGTGCAGGTTAAAAAAAAGGAGATCCAACAAAGTCTGCTTTTTGTAGCCAGAAGACCAGGAAAGTGATGGTCTAGCAAGACAGAAAACTTTCAGACAATAACCACTGTACTCTAGCAAAACAACAGTTGAAAAACCCTAAAACATAATTCATGTTAACAAAGGCTGACTGGGGAACTTAGGCTTCCACATGTGGGAAGCTATAATAAGGTGTCCCTGCACCTTGCTAGCAAAGAAATAGAAAGTCTCAGCAAAAAATACAAGATATAATGAAGAAATGGAATATAATGGAAAATTTAAAATTGAAAATACAAACACAAAAAAATAAATTTAAGTGAGTGAATAGCAAAATGCAAGGATAGGGCAAAGAAATCAGTGACCTGGAAGATAGAAGAGGAAAATTATCCAATCTGAAAAATTAAAGATACCCTAAAAAATTTGACAGAGTCTCAGATATGTGTGATAATGATAAGAAATCTAACACTGTTATTATATCAGAGTCTCTCAGGGAGAGAAGAAAGAGCATTCCAAAACTAATGGTTGAAAACTCCCCAAATTTGGTAAGATATGAACCTATAGGATCAAGAAGCTGCTCTGATATAAAGTAGATAACTAATTAGGACCTTCTATAACACAGGGAATTCTACCCAGTAGAATGAAAAAAGGAGTGAATATATGTATATGTGTAACTGATTCACTTTTCTGTACACCTGAAACTAACACATTATAATTTAACTATATGCCAATAAAATTAAAAAATAAATAAAAAGAAGCTGCTCTGAGCAAATGACTAAAAATAGGATAAATCTAAAGAAATCCTTAAGACACATAATAATTAAACTCCTAGAAATTAAAACAAAGAAACAATATTGATAGCCATCAGAGAGAAATAACACCTCAGTTATAGAGGAAAGGCAGTGAGAAAGACAGCAGCAATTTTGATAATCCAGACTCAAGATGTTGAAGGCCTGGCCTAAAGCAGTTGGCCAGGATTCTTGGCTATGGATGTCCAAATAATTATATTTCTATAAATGTTTTAAATTTGGGAGGTTGTTTACAATCCTAGACAAAATATAAAGAAGAAGTAGGGTTCTTACTCTGGAAGTCAGAGTAAGAGTGATTCAGTTGGATTATTAAAATACTGATTTTTACATTTTTTGTTGTCTTAGTCTTGTGGATGCTTTACCTCAGAGAACTATTGGAAGGAGTGGACTAAGATCAAAGTAACTGGACTTTTTGTGATAACAGTTTGCTTATATATTGGTTAACCAGTCCTCCTTTCTGATGTGGCTTTGTCTCCTTTACATATGGAGACTGAAGTGTCCCTCGGAGGTGATAGACAGTAGTAAGACGTATTCACGTCTTTTTCTCATAATGTCACCGGCACTTGTGTTCTTGTCTCAACTGAATTCATCTGGTAGCAGTAGTGTCGCGGGATTCTGAGTGCCTTGACGGCAGTGGCTTGACCGTGAATTCCTTAGTGTGATAGACAATGTGTGAGACACAGTCAGTACTCAGTCAATGTTTGCAGAAATCATGTATGTGTAAATGCCAGAATAAACGAATGGCTATTTGTGTAACTAGATGCCCATTTTTTTTCCTCACAAAACCAAATCTGCATAAAATATAGCCTTTTTTTTTTTTTGCTTTAAATCGTTTTACTTTTCTAGACAATTTTGCTTTTCTAGACAATCTTGGCTTTGTAATCGGTGATTTCAAATTAATTAGTTTTGAGAAGCTATTGAAGCAGGTACAAGTGAAATAGGCATTTTCTAATTTGTCAAGCAGTGAGGATTAGCACCTTATTAAATTTTCAGTTAGGGAATACACTATTCATAATTATATAGTCAAACACTAGCCCAATTATGATACCTAAAGCATGTGATCTAGCTAACCTTAACCAAACTATTAAGCCTTATTTTCTATTATTTCATTATGTGAATTACAGAATTTGTCAGTTGCCACTGGTTAACAGCATAGAAATTCTTTGATATGTTAATATAAAAGCTTTATAGAGATATAGTTAACATACCATACAATTCACCCATTTAAAGTATATAATTCCTTTTTTTTTTTTTTTTAGTATTTGAAGAGTTGTGCAATATCTTAATAGTTTAATTCTAGAATATTTTTATCACTGCACATTAGTGGTTGCTCCATATGTCCCTTTTCACCCAGCCCTGGTCAACCACTAATTTACTATTTGTATTAATGGATTTGCCTATTCTGGACATCTCATATAAACGGAATTATATAATCTATGGTCCTATTAAACTAGTTTCCATTTAGCATAAGGTTTTCAATGCTTGTAGCATGTGTCAATATTTAATTTTGCACTAAACCCTACGGAACAATATATTTTAGTCTAGTTAAGCCATTTAGAGGATGAAAATCTCAAAGAATAGTCACTCTCAGCTAGAATCACTGTAGTTTTATCTTGGTAGATAAAATTGTATCTAAGTGTAGCTTCTAATATATACTTTGAAGAAAATGTTGCCTCAGAAAATGCTAAATTGGCGAGTAAATGAATAGATGGAAAAAAGTCAATGTTTAAATCACCCATTTCAGTCGCTACTAATTTCATAACATTAGACAGAGACAGGAGCCAATGAGTTTCTTAAAATATGCAATCAATGGTTAAGTATACCAATGAATTGTTGCATAATCAGCAACATTAGGGAAGTAAAATTTTAACTAAGAAGTTTATAAATTGAAGAAAACTAAGAATTGACTTTTCCATTTCTTAACCATGAATGAGTAATAAACAAAACTGACAGAATTTGCCAATCAAACAGTCAAAACAGATGAGAGTAGACTGAAACTTACCCATAAACACCAGCAAGTATATGAATGTCTACTTTCAAGAATGGCATGCCAGAAAACCAGTTTGTCTTGATGAATACTGTGAGAACAGCTTGAATTTTCACAGTGAGGCTTCTGTATATGAATGGCCATTACATTTTTCCATTTCCACACTCTAAGGGAACATGGAAGGCAGAGCCAGCTGTGTGAAGTAGCAGAACCACTGGGAGGTCAGTGAAACACAATTCAGATAAAGTGAAAAAACTTCCAAACATTGCCAAGGATCTTAAGCAGACATCTAATATAACAATGATGCTTTCAAAAGAGAATAAAGGCTGATATACGTTTTTAAGGGAATCAGGACTTACTATAAAATGAAAGTGTTGAAAGAAAGTCCTGCTAGTTCCAAATTTTCAGCAATTTTGCACAGATGTATTTTTGGTTTTCTAAGCAGTGGTTGTACTTAAATGTCAGATGGGCTGAGGGACATTTCATGTTAGCTTTGTGGATGATTCTGCTGCCTTTTGTTATTTGCCTGGGGAGCAGAGGCTGAGTGGTGCAGTTAAGCTTAAAGGCAGCACTAATTTGCATGGAAAATCAGTGATCTTTGTCAAAAGTACTTTTCAAATTCAATTTACAGACCAAAAGTACTAAGAAGCAGAAAAAGAGAATTATATTGCATAACTTTTCCTGCCCTGGTTAGATGGTTATTAGTTGAAAACTGTTAACTGTAATTTAAAAAATAAGCTGGATTTGAATAACTCTACTTTTATACTAGTCACTTGAGAATTATTGAAAATTTAGAAAACATGGATAGGTTTAATATTATGACTTTTTAAAAGTAGTCAATATGAATAAGTTCAAAATATCTAAGTATTTACTGAGCATTTTCATTTATAAATGGCTAATTTTAAGTATAAGAATCTAATTATAAAGTAAAAGGTATAACTGGATAAACTGCATCTATAAATCTTCTTAAAATCATTAGATAGTAGAATGTATGCAGAGATTTACCTCATGACTTCCCATCAAGAAATTAGGTCCTATTTCACACCAGTCAGAATGGCTGCTATCCAAAAGTCTACAAGCAATAAATGCTGGAGAGGATGTGGAGAAAAGGGAACCCTCTTACACTGTTGGTGGGAATGCAAACTAGTACAGCCACTATGAAGAACAGTGTGGAGATTCCTTAAAAAACTGGAAATAGAACTGCCATACAACCCAGCAATCCCGCTGCTGGGCATACACACTGAGGAAACCAGAAGGGAAAGAGACACGTCTACCCCAGTGTTCATCGCAGCACTGTTTATAATAGCCAGGACATGGAAACAACCTAGATGTCCATCAGCAGATGAATGGATAAGCAAGCTGTGGTACATATACACAATGGAGTATTACTCAGCCATCAAAAAGAATACATTTGAATCAGTTCTAATGAGGTGGATGAAACTGGAGCCTATTATACAGAGTGAAGTAAGCCAGAAAGAAAAACACCAATACAGTATACTAATGCATATATATGGAATTTAGAAAGATGGTAACAATAACCCTGTATACGAGACAGCAAAAGAGACACAGGTGTATAGAACAGTCGTTTGGACTCTGTGGGAGAGGGAGTGGGGGTATGATTTTGGAGAATGGCATTGAAACATGTATAATATCATATAGGAAATGAATTGCCAGTCCACGTTCGATGCAGGATTCAGGCTTGGGGCTGGTGCACTGGGATGACCCAGAGGGATGGTATGGGGAGGGAGGTGGGATAGGGGTTCAGGATGGGGAACACGTGTACACCTGTGGCAGATGCATGTTGATGTATGACAAAACCAATACAATATTGTAAAGTAAAAAAAATAATAATAATAAAGAACCAAACCAAAAAATAAATAAATAAAAGAAATTAGGTCCTTTTAAATAATCTTAAACAGGATGCTAAGTTTCCAGTTTTTCTATAACTCAACTGACTAAAATTATTAGATGCCTTTCATGTTCTAGATTCTGTGTGTTGCATTCAAAATGTCTAGGATAGTGCTTATAAGCAACAAATTTCTAGTCTTCTAGGGAAGATAGATACCTTAATAAGTGATTCTACTGTGTGATAATTACAATGTAAATATATAAAGGGAACAGATATTTCCTAGAAAATGGAGCAATTCATAATGCAAATGTATCAGCCAAGGAAATTTATCTGGAGGAAGCTATATCTGAACTAAAGTTTAAAGTGGTAACAAGAGTTTTGCCAAGTTGGAAGGACAGAAGATATTCTAGATAGTGGCCCTTTCATGTGTAAAGGCAAGAAACATGAAACATTATGATATGTTCTGGGATGCATGTAGTTATAATCATTGATGTTTGAGATGTATCTTATTACATAAAAATAAGAAAAGCTTCATATAATACAATCACTGATTTGACACTTTCCAGAAACAATGTGGGTTAGAACAGCCCATTTTCTGAAATGCCATGGGAATTACATGTTATAAAAATGCACAAATTTTCTTTAATGGATTTATTTTTTTATATGAATAAATATGTACTTTTACTCTGATTAGAAACAGAATTATAATCTTCATGGTAAAATATATGTACCTGGCAAATGTCAGTTTCTTTTTCCATTCTCCTTTTTTTTTCCCCTGCTGTTTTATTTAAGGTCTCTATACACTGGAAATGTATTCATGAGCAATGCATTGTATTACCAAATACTCATACAACAGCAAAAAGATTTTAATGGACCATGGAACTCATTTATATGAGATTTAAAAAATATGATCTCCCTTTGGTCTCCAAAAAATGAATTTAAGTAAAGTCTTTAAAGATTTCAGAAATTATTTTTCCTTATGCCAAGTTTTTGATGAGCTGCTGGAGTGATTTTCTAGAAAATATCAGTGACTTCTCCATTATTCTCTCAGAGTACTTGATTGCTACTGAGAGATACCCACAGACGCTGGTAAAGCTAAGTCTCGTGGCTGCCAGATTCTCTGGGGGAGAAAAAGAGCTTTGCTATGTGAGATGCATTTAATATGAAATGGTTATGAAAGAGTAAAAAAAGAATGTATTGCTTCACTGACAATTAAACTTTTTAGATTTTGTTTCTGTAGTAGCTAAAAAGGAATGAAATGTTTAAAGTTTGGAAATCTATGTGAGTCAACTATCTTTATGGTTAGAACCATCCTTCTAAATTAAAATAGAGCTATGTACATGTAATGACATATATGGTAGCCACAACTGCTGTATGAGGAACTGCTGTGTTTCTCATTGGACTCAGATGTGCAGTCACACATTAAATAAGGGAGCCACCATATATTTTTTTTGTTACTTGTGAGAATGCAGTATAATGCAAGTTAGAATAGAGAATGACTTCTCTTTGTTCTACTGGGGTTCATCAACTCTGTGACTTGGCTGTAACTAAGATCAAGGTTTAGACGTAAAGATATATTTTAAAATGCTAACAAGGCAGTTTTTTTTCTCATGTAATGGGTTAGAAATTTCTGAAACACAGGGAGAATTATAAGGTGACTTTGGACAACCATGTTACATAGCTCTGATCATGTCTGATAGTGAATTGTGGACAGATGAATTGATTAAGTCAGTCTTATACCCTTTACATTTCCCTTTCTACAAAACCCTTAGCCAATAACAGCAGCATTATATCATGAGAAAGACTGAAGCTATAGGAACTCAAATTTTGTACTATGAAAACACACCTACAGGTTAAATTAGAAGCAATGATACCTTTGCTGTTTGGTATCAGTATAGGAAATAGAAAACAGGGGAAAACTCTTATGGTGCCCTTATAGTGAACAGTTGGAAATTATTTGAAAACTATCTGTCTAAAAAGTCTGCCAATCCAGTTTTCTCCAAGACTTCAACTTATGTTCAGTGGCCTGCAGTGATACTTTAGTACTAGTTTTCAATTTTTGGTAGTTTGCAGCATTCCTGGGTTGTACCTGTGTAGAACCAAATCAGAGAATCCAATCCATCTAACAATCATTGCAATTGTTATAAAAGCTTCCTTAGGACTTGGACTAAAAGCCATTTTAGTAAGTTCCAAATAAAATGCTTTATGCCTTGGAGATAAGTCATTAAATCAAGTGATAAGTCACTAGGGTCAAAGACTTTTTTTCAGAACATTTGGTGAATGATTTTCCCTCTGATGGTCACTTGTGCAAGATTTGAGCATCAGGTTCATTGATGAAATAAGAATGTATTGAGCATCTACTCTGTAGGGCCAGGTTCTTTGTGCATACAAAAGCAGGATAGGGGGTTTGGCTAATATTGTGGAAGTGAAAAGACATTACTGAGAAATTTGACATTTTCTTAAGAATGGTTGAGGACTAAAATATACAACATTTGTTCATTTATTTATTTTTACTATGTGCTAAGCACATTAAACCTACAATTTGGATTATTTCTCAGTGAGAAAAGCAATAGTATGAATTAGCAAAACAGAGTTTTCTTAATGCATCTCATTTAGTGGATATTAGTGCTACAAAACCAAGGAGGAAAGTACTATTTCAAATTAACAAGGGAAGGAATGAGCTTAAGAGTTTAAGATAGGTACTCATGGCCACACAAACAGTCATGGTGGAGACAGGCTTCTAATTCTATGGCCATTTTCGTAACATCTCTCCTACCCTTTGTGATGAGGAGTAGCCTCGGAATTAACTGAAAGCAGAGATGTTTATAATTTTCTCAAAATGGATTCTTGAATTTCCACTTAATTTTTCTGACAATCCAAAATTTTTCCATGTCTTCCCCACACCATGTTGCTTTTTTAGTCACCCACTCTTCTCCAAGGGAGAAACATTTGCTAATATATCTAGTTAGAGCTTGAGTTGTTGATTGGACTATAATTTATAACAGATAAGATTATTGTATCTTAAAATCTTAGAGATCTATGTTTCCTTTTCTCTTTAGACTTCTAGTTTTAGGCATCAAGGCCAGGGAGCCAGTTTCTTGCCATCCCTGCTTGTATTGCATGTGACAAAGTAGATAAACCAAGTTTAGGACACTATTAAGGCATGGTTACCTTGCTTGCTTTATGTAGGTATTCTTGAGAATGTTCTTCATTATGTGTAGAGAAATGGGGAGTATTGAGAGGTGAGAATTGGAGGATTGAATGAGACCACGGCTTGTGCTCTGAATCAACTTTTAATGCATTTGTGGTAGTTTGTTAGGCTTCCCTGGTGACTCAGTGGTAAAGAATCTGCCTATCAATGCAGGAGATGCAGGTTTGACCCGGGGTCAGGAAGATCCCCTGGAGAAGGAAATGGCAACCCACTCCAGTATTCTTGCCTGGGAAATCTCGTGGACAGAGGAGCCTGGTGGGCTACACTCCATGGGGTTGCAAAAGAGTTGGACAACCTAAGCGATTAAACAATGGCAACAGTATTAGTTGCTTGCATAGATGTTAGCTGTTAGGAAATGGTAGTTTGATTCAAGTTGCCTTGGTTTCTTACATGAGGCTCCTTTGTGAACCCTATATGGAGGTAAGTTTGGCTTGAGCTGGCACTCGATTGGGATGTTACTGAATTCACGGCAGCAATGCTTTCAGGATGCTATCAAAATCTCATCCTAAATGATACTGGACCTTTGGTATATGTTGAAATGTATCTTCAGAATTTGTCCTTCTAAACTTTCTTTAGAGCATCTTCTGTTATAGAGAAACTTTGTTTGGGATAGTATTTTATTATATTATTTCTGACTGATAAGGAGGCTAAGAAAGGCCTTCCCATTGTGAATCCTAAAAATATACCTCTATATTATTGACTATGCCAAAGCCTTTGACTGTGTGGATCACAATAAACTGTGGAAAATTCTGAAAGAGATGGGAATACCAGACCACCTGACCTGCCTCTTGAGAAACCTGTATGCATGTCAGGAAGCAACAGTTAGAACTGGACATGGAACACCAGACTGATTCCAAATAGGAAAAGGAGTATGTCAAGGCTGTATATTGTCACCCTGCTTATTTAACTTCTATGCAAAGTACATCATGAGAAACGCTGGACTGGAAGAAACACAAGCTGGAATCAAGATTGCCGGGAGAAATATCTATCACCTCAGATATGCAGATGACACCACCCTTATGGCAGAAAGTGAACAGGAACTAAAAAACCTCTGATGAAAGTGAAAGTGGAGAGTGAAAAAGTTGGCTTAAAGCTTAACATTCAGAAAACAAAGATCATGGCATCTGGTCCCACCATTTCATGGGAAATAGATGGGGAAACAGTGGAAACAGTGTCAGACTTTATTTTTTTGGGCTCCAAAATCACTGCAGATGGTGACTGCAGCCATGAAATTAAAAGACGTTTACTCCTTGGAAGGAAAGTTATGACCAACCTAGATAGCATGTTCAAAAGCAGAGACATTACTTTGCCAACAAAGGTCCATCTAGTCAAGGTTATGGTTTTTCCAGTGGTCATGTATGGATGTGAGAGTTGGACTATGAAGAAAGCTGAGCACTGAAGAATTGATGCTTTTGAACTGTGGTGTTGGAGAAGACTCTTGAGAGGCCCTTGGACTGCAAGGAAACCCAACCAGTCCATTCTGAAGGAGATCAGCCCTGGGATTTCTTAGGAAGGAATGATGCTAAAGCTGAAACTCCAGTACTTTGGCCACTTCATGTGGAGTTGACCCATTGGAAAAGACTCTGATGCTGGGAGGGATTGGGGGCAGGAGGCAAAGGGGACGACAGAGGATGAGATGGCTGGATGGCATCGCTGACTCGATGGACGTGAGTCTGAGTGAACTCCGGGAGTTGGTGATGGACAGTGAGGCCTGGCATGCTGCGATTCATGGGGTCGCAGAGTCGGACACGACTGAGCGGCTGAACTGAACTGATGTTATTATTGCTGTTTAGTTTTTTTTTTCTTTAATTTTTCTTAAAAAATTTTAATCATTGATCTGTCTGTAATTTATTTTTGTTTAGTAACTTAATTCCTAGTTCCACCCAATATTTAGACATTTGTTATTTTTTTCCATGATTGATTTTATTAGTTTTGAAATTCCAACTATAATATATCTACTACTTGTCTTTTTAATTCTTGTCTGCAGGTTAATATACTCCAACATAATTTGTTTGCTTTAAACAGTCATATTTCTTTACACAAAAATGTGTAAAATGTGCATATGCTCTTTTGAAACAATGATAAATACTAATGTTTGATGTATAATTGAACATATTTATCTCTTCCCTGCAGTTCTCAAATGTGTCTGCTTCTTGCAGTCCTGCTGACCACTTTCAGATCAGATCAGATCAGTCGGTCAGTCGTGTCCGACTCTTTGTGACCCCATGAATCGCAGCACCCCAGGCCTCACTGTCCATCACCAACTCCCGGAGTTCACTCAGACTCACGTCCATCGAGTCAGCGATGCCATCCAGCCATCTCATCCTCTGTCGTCCCCTTCTCCTCCTGCCCCCAATCCCTCCCAGCATCAGAGTCTTTTCCAATGAGTCGACTCTTCACATGAGGTGGCCAAAGTACTGGAGTTTCAGCTTTAGCATCATTCCTTCCTAAGAAATCCCAGGGCTGATCTCCTTCAGAATGGACTGGTTGGATCTCCTTGCAGTCCAAGGGACTCTCAAGAGTCTTCTCCAACACCACAGTTCAAAAGCATCAATTCTTCAGTGCTCAGCCTTCTTCACAGTCCAACTCTCACATCCATACATGACCACTGGAAAAACCATAGCCTTGACTAGACGAACCTTTGTTCGCAAAGTAATGTCTCTGCTTTTGAATATGCTATCTAGGTTGGTCATAACTTTCCTTCCAAGGAGTAAGCGTCTTTTAATTTCATGGCTGCAGTCACCATCTGTAGTGATTTTGGAGCCCCGAAAAATAAAGTCTGACACTGTTTCCACTGTTTCCCCATCTATTTCACATGAAGTGGTGGGTCCGGATGCCATGATCTTCGTTTTCTGAATGTTGAGCTTTAAGCCAACTTTTTCACTCTCCACTTTCACTTTCATTAAGAGGCTTTTAGGCTTTCTTAATTAGAGATATTCTAATATTTGGATTGAAAGATCTTGCTTGTGACTCAGGGAAGTGACATCTCAATGCTACCTTCACATAGCACAGATAATCCCAAGTCATCATTTTTTGTTTTCCCCTCCAAGTCACAGTTTTTTGCAAAAAACAGTGACCTCTGTTCTGTTGAATTTTAATGAGAAAAATGTCACTGATTCAAATAATGCCAATTCTGCTTAGGGCCATGATTATGGGTCTAAATTAACTCTGATAGATGAGCAAACTGTGGCTGAAACAGGCAAAAATGCAAAACTATGTCTGAAATTCATGATTAATATGATAATAATATCAGCAATGGTTTTAAAATGTTTAATGTTGTAGGCTTTATATGAGGCATCACTTACATTCTTAAAATACCCACAATATGATTTTCATTTTTTAAGTGAGAAGACAGGTTCAGAGTAACTTACTAATTTCATATAACCAGTCAATAGTATAGCTGGGAGCTGGGATTTATAGCTAGATTGGTCCTCTCTAAACTCTGAGCTGATTTTTCAGTTTGCTAATTCATCACTTCTTTCCTTTTGCATGCATTCCCAGTGACCAAAGGTAGTAGCAAGCTGAATATGAAATGTCTTCCACTGAGAATATCTATGTTAAATGCTGCCAAGTTAATCTGTTAAGCTTTGTCTTCTTGCTACACTGCAGGAAAGTCAAAGAGAAGAGCTAATTGTTGAGTCACTATTTATGTTTAACAAAGATAGATGAAAGATTTTTTTGGAGCTATTTTAAAAATAATTTTATACAAATATTTATATTTACCTATAATTAAGACAATCATATGATTTTGCCACATGTTTACAGATTCTAAATGTCAAGACAAGTTTGCATTCTGTAAAGTCAACATCATCCTTTAAAATTTAATAAAATAGAATTATTTTATAGTAACAATTGAAAGGACTGGTTTGAAATGTTCTGGGTATGCCTTCTAGAGTCAATTTACAAACAGCCTGTTTCAATCTTATCTAGCTTACACCCTCATGGTTCAACTAAATTAAATAAGCTTTAAAAACTGAAAAGAGGAAAGAGGGCTATTTACTGGGAAAAAAATGGGAAAAGTAGAAAACCCTATTGTCCCCACCCTAATGTCCGATCTCAAGTCCCAAAAGTAAATGACATGGCTGGAGATGAAGGTGATGTTACTGTCTCTCTAGGACTTGTGCTGACTAGGGGCTTGTTTTGATTTTATTGAGGAAACTGAGAGACACTGGGTTGAGTCTCATATCATCTGGAAAAGAAAGCTGTGCACTGGGGCCATGTCTCCTTTCTTTAATTATGCTTCTTCTCCTCATGGATGGTTACATTCTTCCCCAGGGCTATCATATCAGAAATGATGGGTGGGGCGGAGTAGCTTGATACTTTGTCTCACTGGTGAATTTAATATTTGGCAATTTTAGAAATTAAAACATGCCTTTGGCTAGATTATAATAACAAGTGAAGGATTATGTCCAATACATTAATCACATAAAATCTAAACATAACTACTATTTAAGCCCTGTACAAAAAATCTTACTTTGTATTTCTACTTTTTAAAGATAAATAACATTATTTGAATGTTATTAAAATAACATGTTGAACAATGTCTAGTAGTACTTCACTTTTTATCCTAATTACATTAAATATTCACATTAGAGCTTTATGAAATAACCTCTTCAAAATGAAAGGCATATTTTTTTCATGCAGGATGAATTAATGGCTTTTATTGGGATAGGATGGTACTTTACAAAAACCAAGCAATTTTAATGGACTCCTCAGATATTCAGCAAGAGGTGGGATGACGGTACTATCCTACAGTAGATGAGAAATTGAGATGAAAAATATAGATATCATTTGTTGCAAACTATTCTCAATATTTGGCTTTTCATAAAAAGGAAAAATGCAGCCCAGAGCCAACACATTTCATCATTTGAGTTTCATTACAAAAATGACAAAAACTTGCTGGCTTGGAAATATTAAAGGCAACATGATGGGATGTAGAATCCTGTTAATAGTTGTCAAATCTAGAGAAATTTCAAGCAAGGGACAAGGAAAAATGCCAAATGGAAAGTTTCTGAGGCTCTTCAAAAATGAAGTCTTTACAAAGCTGTTTCCTGGTGGTTCTTTCTGGGATAAAACCTAGTCTGCATTTGGAATATTTTCCCACACATTTTGCAAGGTCTAGAAATTATTATACCTTCTATCTGTCTTGCTGCATTAACAATGGCAGTTAGACAGAAAAGGACTGCTGAAGAAGCATTAGGACTCAGATGACAATGATTGTAAATCATTGTTTCAAAAAGGACACAATATTGCAACATCATTAAAGTAAGGATATGCATGGCACCAAAGTTGCCCGGTAGTGAGGGATTCAGGAAGGCCAGATGTGACTTCTAATTGCCTTCCTTTGTAAAAACACTGGGGAACATTTTTCTCTTGGATCAGGAAGCACTGACATGTGCACACAATACTTTGGAACCATGAAGCGCCAAATGGAGTTTCATCCAGGATTTCTTATAGTCTGTTGCTCAGGTAGGCATATTCTTGTTATGTAACCTGACAGCAAAACCTAGCTCTCTCCACACCCATTCCTCAGCTTCAGGGATCTAACCAAGATCAGTTGTAAATCACCAATTTCACTATTATCAATAAACAAAGCTGACAAAATGATGTGAATGGCCCTGAAATTCCTCAAATTCATGATTGCAAAGCAACACTATTAATCAATATTTTTCATGCTTTGGCCAAGGATTGTATCTTGTAGGTTTTCAGGTCAATTCCAGACTTGCTAGAGTTAGCACTTGCAAATAGCTGTAGGACTTACTTGCCCAAGGAACATTTCCAGAAATCGCAGTAAAATGTTGTTTTCTTGCTAGATAATTTGAATACTGGGGCTTCTGAGATGGCACTAGTGATAAATAACCTGCCAACCAGTTCAGGTAATGTAAAAGATGCAGGTTTGATCCCCTGGTTGAGAAGATCCCCTGGAGGAAGGCATGGCAACCCACTCCAGTATTCTTACCTGGAGAATGCCATGTATAGGGGAGCCTGGTGGGCTACAGTCTATTGGGTTGCAAAGTCAGACATGACTGAAGTGACTTAGTACAGATGCATACAATTTGAATATTATAATATGTAGTGATGTGTCAGGATTTCCAATATACCAATTGTATAAAATAGTAACTGTTCTAAGAGTTGTGGAGTGGAAGGGACATCATTTTTGTCTTTAATATCAAAGATGAGCTAAATGCCAAAGTTCTTCTACAAAATAGCAATCATTTTAATGCTATGAAATGTCACAGCCTTGTCTAACTCAATGAAACTATGAGCCACGCCATGTAGGGGCACCCAAGATGGATGGGTCATGGTGGAGAATTCTGACAAAATGTAGTCTATTAGAGAGAAGGGAATGGGAGAAGGCAATGGCACCCCACTCCAGTACTCTTGCCTGGAAAATCCCATGGACGGAGGAGTCTGGTAGGCTGCAGTCCATGGGGTCGCTAGGAGTCGGACATGACTGAGCGACTTCACTTTCACTTTTCACTTTCATGCATTGGAGAAGGAAATGGCAACCCACTCCAGTATTCTTGCCTGGAGAATCCCAGGGACGGGGGAGCCTGGTGGGCTGCCATCTATGGGGTCGCACAGAGTCGGACACGACTGAAGGGACTTAGCAGCAGTAGCAGCAGCAGAGAAGGGAATGGCAAACCACTTCAGTATTCTTGCCTTGAGAACCCCACGAACAGTATGAAAAGGCAAAATGATACGACACTGAAAGAGGAACTCCCCAGGTCAGTAGGTGCCTAACATGCTACTGGAGATCAGTGGAGAAATAACTCCAGAAAGAATGAAGAGATGGAGCCAAAGCAAAAACAACAACTAGCTTTGTATGTGACTGGTGATGGAAGTGAAATCTGAGCTATAAAGAGCAATATTGCATAGGAACCTTGAATGTTAGGTCCATGAATCAAGGCAAATTGGAAGTGGTCAAGCAGGAGATGGCAAGAGTGACCATTGACATTTTAGGGATCAGCAAACTAAAATGGACTGCAATGGGTGAATTTAACTCAGAAGAACATTATATCTACTACTGTGGGCAGGAATCCCTTAGAAGAAATGGAGTAGCCATCATAGTCAACAAAAGAGTCCAAAATGCAGTACTTGGATGCAATCTTAAGAGTAACGTGGAAATTTACATTACTGTAAGCAAAATAGCCAACAGGAATTTGCTGTATGGCTCAGGAAACTCAAACAGGGGCTCTGTATCAACCTAGAGGGGTGAGATGGGGAGGGAGATAGGAGGGAGTTTCAAAAGGGAGGAGGTATATGTATACCTATGGCTGATTCATGTTGAGGTTTGACAGAAAAAAGCAAAATTCTGTAAAGCAATTATCCTTCAGTAAAAAATATATTAATTGAAAAACAAACAACAAACCAAAAAACAACAGCAACAAAAACAGCAATAGAATGATCTCTGTTCATTTCCAAGGCAGGCCATACAATATCACAGTAATCTAAGTCTATGCCCCAACCAGTAATGCTGAAGAAGTTTAAGTTGAATGGTTCTATGAAGACCTCCAAGACCTTCTAGAACTAACACCCCCAAAAGATGTCCTTTTCATTATAGGGGACTGGAATGCAAAATTAGGAACTCAAGAGATACCCGGAGTAACAGACACATTTGGCCTTGGAGTACAAAATGAAGCAGGTCAAAGGCTAACAGAATTTTGCCAAAAGAATGCACTGGTCATAGCAAACATCCTCTTCAAACAACACGAGCAAAGACTCTACACATGGACATCACAAGATGGTCAGTACTGAAATCAGATTGATTATATTCTTTGCAGCAAAAGATGGAGAAGTTCTATACAGTCAGCAAAAACAAGACTGGGAGCTGACTGTGGCTCAGATCATGAACTCCTTATTGTCAAATTCAAGCTTAAATTGAAGAAAGTAGGGGAAACCACTAGACCATTCAGGTATGACCTAAATCAAACCCCTTACGATTATACAGTGGAAGTGACAAATAGTTTCAAGTGATTAGATCTGATAGGCAAAATGCCTAAAGAACTATGGACGGAGTTTCATGACGTGGTGCAGGAGACAGAGATTAAGACCATCCCTAAGAAAAATAAATGCAAAAAGGCAAAATGGTTGTCTGAAGAGGCCTTGCAAATAGCTGAGAAAAGAAGAGAAGCTAACATCAAAGGAGAAAAGGAAATATATAGTCATTTGAATGCAGAGTTCTAGAGAATAGCAAGGAGAGGTAAGAAAGCCTTCCTCAGTAATCAGTGCAAAGAAATAGAGGAAAACAATAGAATGGAAAAGACTAGAGATCTCTTCAAGAAAATTAGAGATACTAAGGGAACATTTCATGCAAAGATGGGCACAATAAAGGACAGAAGTGGTTTGGACCTAACAGAAGCAGAAAATATTAAGAAGAGGTGGCAATAATACATAAAAGAACTATACAAAAAAGACCTTCATGACCCATATAACCATGATGGTGTGATCACTCACCTAGAGCCAGACATGTGGGAGTGTGAAGTCAAGTGGGCCTTAGGAAGCATCACTACGAACAAAGCTAGTGGAGGTGATGGAATTCCAGTTGAGCTATTTCAAATCCTGAAAGGTGATACTGTGAAAGTGTTGCACTCAATATGCCAGCAAATTTGGAAAACTCAGCAGTGGCCACAAGACTGGAGAAGGTCAGTTTTCATTCCAATCCCAAAGGAAAACAATGCCAAAGAATGTTCAAACTACTACACAATTGCCTTTATGTCACATGCTAGCAAAGTAATGCTCAAAATTCTCCAAGCCAGGCTTGAACAGTACCTGAACTGTGAACTTCCAGATGTTCAAGCTGGATTTAGAAAAGTCAGAGGAACCAGAGATCAAATTGCCAACATCCATTGAATCATCAGAAAAGCAAGAGAGTTCCAGAAAAATATCTACTTCTGCTTTATTGACTATACCACAGCCTTTGACTATGTGAACCACAACAAACTGGAAAATTCTTCAAGAAATGGTGATACCAGACCACCTGACTTGCCTCCTGAGAAGTTTGTATGCAGGTCAAGAAGCAACAGTTAGAACTGGACATGGCACAACAGACTGGTTCCAAATTGGGAAAGGAATATGTCAAAGCTGAGTATTGTCACCCTGTGTATTTCCTTATATGAAGGGTATATCATGTGAAATGCCAGGCTAGATGAAGCACAAGATGAAATTTAGGTTGCCAGGAGAAATATCAATAAAATCACATGTTTATATTCTTTAGACAGAGCATGGTAGACTCTTGATGACTTAAGTAAAGGTGAATGCTTCTACTACTAGCTACTTCATTTGGGTGTTGGTTTATTAAATTGTATCCATTATATATTTATTGCCTCATAGTTTTAAATCTATCCTTCATTGCCCTATTTGTGATACTGGAATATTTCATCCTCACAAGCTTCCAGAATGCTAATCTTTGTGCATAAATGCACTGAAGAAGGGATTTTCTTCTTGGGTCTGGTGTGCTTTCTTTTTTATGTTTGTGAAGGTCTAGGCTGACACAGAAGACATCTGGTAGAGATCACTTGATCTCCTTGATGAGTTCAGAAGGTGGCTTTGTCAGTTTCATAGACACTATACCTGGCTTCCTAGAAGAAGGTCACTGGTCCCTTGGCTTCTACACAAGCTCTGGGGGTACCACAGCTAGCTTCTACATGGCAGGTTGCAGGGACATCCTGGCTGGCTTCCTGGAGTCTCCCCAGTGATGGCCTTTTGGTGAATTCCCTGTAGGCAGTTTCCTAGTAGCTTTCTGGTTAGGCCAGCTGATGTTTCAACTGGCTTTCCAACAGATTGAACAACAGACTTGAAGGCATTTGGGGCTCTATGGTTCCAAAGTATTCTGTGCTGAAACTTTAGCTTCCAGCTTCCTGAAAAATTGTGGGGGTACCCTGACAGTTGGTTCTGTTTCTACCCTTGCTTACCGACTGAGTAGACTCCACCCAGAGTAATGCGGAATTTTTTCTTTCAGTAAACTGCAACCTCACCTTCTTCTTCCTCCACCTTAGGGAGAAATCCCACTCTCTCCACCTTCAAGTTTGTTACTTTCTTGGGTACTATATATTTATTCAGCTCTGGAGTACTTTAGGGAGTTTTCCTTTGTTCCCTCTTAATTAATTCCTTGTAAAAAGTTAATAATTCTTCATATTGACCTTTCCTTCTTCAGATTACTATGTGGCTTCTGGCATATGTGTCTATAATTGATACAAAATTAGGGAGAAAAAGTAATATGAGTGGTAGTAGCTTGGAAAGTATTATTCCTCTCCTGAGGTCAAGGAGCTTCATTAAAAATTGCATTGAGATACTTCAGTTGGATTCAACCCAAAGAGCTATATCTTGACCCAAAATTATGTTATTAATAAAAAAAATCATCTCTTTAAAATGTTTCAGAGTCTTCCCATTTCATCCCCTTTCACTACTTAAAATTTCTTATAGATTGAAAGGGAGCGTAATCAGGACAGTAACTAGTGACTTAAGAGGAATCAGTGAAAAAATATTCTTAAATAACAGTGGATGTATATATATATGGTCTGGATTTCCTTTTATTTCCAGCATCCTTAGTACCAAAATTATGAAGATCTTTAACATCACCTGGAGGGAAGGTGAAATGCTTTATTAAAAAAAAAGTAAGTGGAACCAGATTGTCACTGGAAAAACCAGTTTGGAAAGAAAAGACTGCTGGCTAGAACATTGCTTAGTACAGAATAGCGAACATTGACAATCTTTTCCTGAATAGCAATAGGAAATAAGTTTTTAGTCAAATCGGCTTGATAGTTTTGATCCAATGGATAAATCTACCTTAAAAGCCTTTGTACCTTGTGCATGCGTGCTACGTTGCTTCAGTGTTGGACTCTGCGACCCTAAGGACTATAGCCCGCCAGACTCCTCTGTCCATGGGATTCTCCAGGCAAGAATACTGGAGTGGGATGCCATGCTCTTCTCCTGGGGATCTTTCTAACCTAGGGATGGAACCCATGTCTCTTAAGTCTCCTGCATTGGCGGGCGGGATCTTTACCACTGGCGGCGCCTGGGAGGCCCCTTTGTACCATAATGAAATGTTATTATGGAGAAGAAATAAATGGATACAAATACTTTGTCTTAAATAGCTGAGGTTGAAACAGAAGCCAGAAACTTTAAGCCTGGCCAATACCTTAATAGCTTCTCTGGTGAGGAGAGCCTATGTGATACCTCCATTAGAAATACTCTGCCTTCTGCAGAGAAAACACATATTCCTTACTTAGAATTGTTTCTGTCACTTACACTACTTCTTAGGACTTGGGCTGATGCTGCTTACAGCCAGAAAGGCAGAGGTCTCAGGCCCAAACTATGCAGAAATAATTACTCCTAATTATGGGAGAAGGCAATGGCACCCCACTCCAGTACTCTTGCCTGGAAAATCCCATGGACAGAGGAGCCTGGAAGGCTGCAGTCCATGGGGTCGCTGAGGGTCGGACACGACTGAGCGACTTCGCTTTCACTTTTCACTTTCATGCATTGGAGAAGAAAATGGCAAGCCACTCCAGTGTTCTTGCCTGGAGAATCCCAGGGATGGGGGAGCCTGGTGGGCTGCCGTCCATTGGGTCGCACGGAGTCGGACACGACTGAAGCGACTTTGCAGCAGCAGCATGGGAACATTAAAGTGCAGTTCTGATCTACTATTAGGATTTTCCCAAGAGCTTCATTTTACTCAATTTTCCCCCCTCTGGAGACAGAACAATCAGGGAATCAGCCATCAGCAAACCATGAAAAACATATAGTCTACAAAGAAATGGTACTCAGATTGGAGCAGTGAAAAAAATTCTGACTCTGTACTCACAAAATGAGGAGTACAATTTATTGTCAGGATATTTTACTTCATCAGGTGAGTGAAACCATCCAAAACTTAGTTATCTGCCCCACCCTCTTTGTCTTTTATTCTCTTCATCTTTGCACAGATTGAAAGGTCACCTTTTTCTTCTCAGAGGAACCCCCACTGAGCTGCATATTGGGTATGACTAATCCCCAGCTATATAGCTATTGGTGGTCTTGTTAATCTATGCTGCCTTCACTATTTTCATATTTAAAAGAAAATCTTAATTGGAGTATAGTTGCTCCTCATTAGTTAAGGTATATGTCAACCCCAATCATTATTTTCATATTGCCTAAATTTTTCATTCTGTGTTTATTCTTACATATTTCTTCATCTTGAAGAAAACAGATTTTCTGACTCTGTATTTTCATTTATTGTCTTCCATTAAAAGAAATGTCCAATGACCCTGCTGCTGGATCCTGCTGCCATCAACCTGGCAGGAAAGTCCAGTCACTCCCTACTTTTGATGGATAGGGAGTAGGAAGTCAGTTCTGAGCTCAGGCCACCAATACTTCCTTGGCAGAGAATCAGAGTTGCTTGCATTCACCAAGCAGGGAATGGGGGTGAGCTCCATCCTCAGCTCTGTACTCAGGTTTTGGACACCATCCAAGTGGAGAATTAGAGCACAGAGTGATTCTTCTGGGCAGGGGATGGGAAATTAACTCCGTGCTCAGACACTGGGCTGGAAATTTAATGCAGGTCGCTTGCTTCTTTGGGCAGGAGGACGGAGTGGAAGCGAAGTTCCCTGATCACAGTGTTGAAAACAGCATGATATTTTCAAACTGTGTTGGCTGGATTTAGGCAGGAATTTCCAAGAAAGTTTTCTGTTGTAAGTCATTCTTTCCCAGACCCCTTAGGCAGGGAAAAAGACTTTTCTTGAAGGTTTTTGTCTGTTTGTACCTAGTAATCTGTTAAGGATATATGGGAAGTAGTAAGGAAATTAAGAAGCTCACTGCCATGTTGATTCTTTAAGTCCTGAGGTCACTAGGCCATTCGTCTTCTTTCCACCTCTAAGAGTCTTTGTTCTGTTGTATCTATGGGCTTTTAGTTTTAAAAGAGAAGACCTGGCAGAAGTGGTCTTAGCTAGAAACAGAAGTACCCATCCACTTTAATTCTACTACAGTTAGAATTACTGTATGTCCGAGTTTTACAGGAACACTCTAATTTATTTCTATTTTCCAGGCATAGTTTTTGAGAGCCTCCCTTTACCCTCAATAGTACTCTAGTTTGAAAATAAATTATGCTGTCACCTTATTATACTGCTCATCTTGCTCCACATTTCCTGCCAGGAATATAGTCAAAATCTTTACTTCAAAGATCTCTTCAAATATATACTTCATAAATGACTTTTAGCAAAGCTGCAGTGCTATACTTATATCGCCCATGTAGATGTTTCTGATCAGAGATTTTATTGTCCTATTGCACTTTACATTTTCCCTAACGTGTCTTCCTTTTTGACCTCCCTGTTTTTGTGAATGCTGTACTGCCCTGTTATTAAGCTTTGTAATCATCTTTGACTCCTCCCTCTCTGCCATTTCCAGTTAACAATCAGTCGCAAAGCAAGTATTGATTCATTCATGGATAGAGCTTAAGCATCCTTGTTGATTTCTTCCTCTTCAATCGTTTTTACACATGGTTACTACACTGTGTTATTAAAAAGATCCTTTAATGATGTTAAATTTTCAGTGGGCTCAAACTCTTTCAGGATAATTTCTTGACACCTCTATTTGCTGTCTGCCTTCCATGGTTATTTCTCTTTTTTCTCTAACACAAATTTCTCCAGCCAGACCCATTGCCTTCTGTTTCTTAGACTAGCATGATAATAAGTTGACCAGAACCATTCAGTAGCACAAAACCAGAAGTCCAAATTTAAATTTTACTCAGGGAAAATAAAGAACTGCAATAGATCATATGATAAAAAAAAAAATCAAAGGTAGATTTTCAGGCATAGATGGATCTAGGTCTTCAAGTGATATAAAAAAATCTTCTGTTTTGGCTCTGATTTTTTCTTTGTAGGCTTTGTTTATAGGGCAATTCCCTCTTCACATAGGAAAATCAGCCACCAGGAATTTATAGCCTCCCAGTTTAGCAAGTCCTGTAGAAGTAGAGTTCTTTCTTTTCAATATTTTTAACAACAGCTCCATGATTTATAATGAAAATTCTTTACTTGCTCAGGGTTATCCTAGGAATTGAAGGTTAAGAGATTTCAAGTCAGTTTGAATCACATGATCTGAAAGCAGCAGAAAACTGGTTTCCCTCTGCCCTCAAACTGAGGTTCTATACTCAGAAAAGGTAGAAGGTGGCATAACAGATTTCACCACCAGTAGATTATAGGTTTTATAGAGCAAGAACTTTAAAATGATTATTATTTTTCCATCTTGTAAGTGCAGTGCTTGTCACATAATAGGTTCTCAATAGATGTTGGATGATGGGTAGATTTTTACGTATCCAGGCTTTTGTTATTATTGTGCTTCCCTTTGGAATTCTTCTCCACTTGTCTTTATTTCAAATCTGCACTTGAGTCTTGTCTTTCTTATGTTATATTTTCTAACCACTGTAGCTATCAACAAACTCTTGAGACTTTTTTCTGTCTTAACACTCTTGGAATTTTATACCATATGTATTATTTTTGTGTGTTTCATATATATAAGTCTGTTTACAACAATTAAATTTAAATAGAACTTAAGGGGAGAAAATAACCTTATATTCAAATGACATCTTGCATGGCATTTAGTGTATTATTTTTGAATTTGGATGAAATGAAACATGTTTGAAAAGTGAAGTCATGATTACATGAAGTCAACAAAACTAAGTTTATTTTATAGTGAAGAAAGATAGAGATGAAAAAATATTGCATTGTTGTTAAGCTATTTATCCAGTTACTGTAACATCAAAACCATAAAGCAAAGTCATTAAATATATTAGAAGTGGACAAATGCAAAATTGTTGTTGGAAGTTTTGACACTTCTATTAAGGATTCTAGTAAATTTCTATGCTATAATAAAGTTGACTACTTGATAAATTCCTAATATTTGCCCTGCATAGACTATATTTCTTTTTATGGTCTGTGGAATAGCTATAATGTCTTGACTCTGATGTTTTTATCTGACATATTTGTAGGAACACATCTGCATGTTGTATCACCATACCCTGACTTCCATATCTGTTATCTTTTATGCGATAATTTTTGAAAATGTATTCTGAATGCAAAATAGTTATTCTTTTTCTATGCCCTGAGTACTATGTACTCTCTTATTTATTGTGTAGGTCCTTTTTTTTTTTTTCTTGTTTGCCTTCTTTGAAAAAGTAAGAATAGGATATTCATGCAAACACATGAACTGTATAGATTAAGTCTCTTATTACAATGAGTAAGTTAGGAATAAACCCACAATAAAACAATTAGTAAATGTGTTTTTATAATGAAAGTCCTTGAACTATAGTTTTGAACTTATATACAAGAATATCACAATGTAAAACAAATTGAGATTATGTTTTTTTCCCCCCTTTATATCTTGGAATTTCTGTTTTGGTATATGAATATTTAACTATCAACATTTATTTGTATGTTGAAATACTTGAAAATTCATATTCATACACAGTGTTGCTGTAGTCTCTACAACCTTAGGGCTTCATGCAGGCTAATCATGAATTTTAGAGTTGGCAAATTATTGAAACAAATAGCATTTTCTTTTTAAAAAAAATATAAATTTATTTAATTATTTTATTTAAAAAATTATTTATTTTAATTGGAGGTTAATTACTTTACAATATTGTATTGGTTTTGCCATACATCAACATGAATCCACCACAGGTATACACGTATTCCCCATCCCGAACCCCCCTCCCTCCTTCCTCCCCATACCATCCCTCTGGGTCGTCCCAGTGCACCAGCTCCAAGCAACCAGTATCATGCATCGAATTTGGACTGGCGATTTGTTTCATATATGATATTATACATGTTTCAATGCCATTCTCCCAAATCATCCCACCCTCTCCCTCTCCCACAGAGTCCAAAAGACTGTTCTATACATCTGTGTCTCTTTTGCTGTCTCGCATACAGGGTTATCATTACCATCTTTCTAAATTCCACATATATGCATTAGTATACTGTATTGGTGTTTTTCTTTCTGGCTTACTTCACTCTGTATAATAGGCTCCAGTTTCATCCACCTCATTACGTTTTCTACTGGTAGTTTATAACAGAGAAAAAAACACAGATGAAAAAGAGTCATAAAAGGAGACCTATAGGAGTCATTGCATTCTTCAAAGAGTATACGGTATGTTATACATACCTCTTCTTGTGTTTGTGCTCGTTAAGTGTAAATATTCATGTGATTTTGTGAGATGTAATGATCAGAGTATTCAAATATAGTTTGACAATATCAGAATTTGTCTTCAAAGACTTAAATCTTGCTTCTATAAAAGAGTGCAAAAATGGGCTTATTTTTAATGATAAAACTTACTCACCTTTTAATAAGCTGTGCTTCAATCCATGACATGCATTCATGTCCATAGGGAATTAACAAAGTTTAGAATAATGTTTTGCTCTTCTTGTTCTCCAGTTCTAATTAGAATGTCAGCATCCTTCAAGGAAATTATTTTTTCTTCACACTATTGGTCTGTTTTAAAACTGCAAGTTAATTCAGGCCTCTGCTCCATTTCTCAAAAGTTGCCTTGAGTTTTTTTAAGTTTATGGAGCATCCTTGACCATGTAACGGTAAGCTGAGATAGCTCTACAAAGCTTCTGGCTTGTTTCTGATATATGTTCTCTAGAGACCACTTTAAAAGTGCTTTCTTAAAGTAAGATCTCAAAGACTACCCGAAGCACCCCTGGGGCAATTTTTAAAAAAAATCAGTGTCTAGGGAATGGATAAAGAAATTATTCAAAATTTATCATTGTCATGGTTTAAACTGCTGCATTAGATATACAGTTAATATCGTTTCACCAAAAAGAAATCAGCCAAAGGCTCTATTTTTAGGCTTTTAAATTTTAATAGGAAAATTGGAACAAGATAACAGTGTGCAGGCTTGAAATCTTGTCAAACTTATTCATAAGTTTTTCTAAATGGCAAACCAACAGGTTTATTTTGGAATGTGTAATGACAAATTGTTCTTAACGTGTCTCTCATCCATAGGATTGTATTTAAGTTTCAATGAGCAGAAGGTCACTTTTTATCTTTCTAATTGACACACACTAAACCACGTTCAAGGTCAGGAGGGGCGGCCGCGAGGAGATACCCCTCGTCCAAGGTAAGGAGCAGTGGCTGCACTTTGCTAGAGCTGCTGTGAAGAGATACCCCATGTTCAAGGTAAGAAAAATCCAAGTAAGATGGTGGGTGTTGTGAGAGAGCAACAGAGGGCAGACACACTGAAACCATAATCACAGAAAACTAGTCAATCAGATCACATGGACCACAGCCTTATCTAACTCAGTGAAACTAAGCCGTGCCGTGTGGGGCCACCAAAGATGGGAGGGTCATGGTGGAGAGGTCTGACAGAATGTGGTCCACTGGAGAAGGGAACGGCAAACCATTTCAGAATTCTTGCCTTGAGAACCCCATGAACAGTATGAAAAGGCAAAATGATAGGATACTGAAAGAGGAACTACCTGGGTCAGTAGGTGCCCAATATGCTCCTGGAGATCAGTGGAGAATAACTCCAGAAAGAATGAAGGGCTGGAACCAAAGCAAAAACAATACACAGTTGTGGATGTGACTGGTGAGAGAAGCTAGGTCCGATGCTGTAAGAGCAATATTGCATAGGAACCTGGAATGTCAAGTCCATGAATCAAGGCAAATTGGAAGTGGTCAAAAAAGATGGTAAGAGTGAACGTCGACATTCTAGGAAACAGTGAACAAAAATGGACTGGAATGGGTGAATTTAACTCAGATGACCATTATATCTACTACTGTGGGCAGCAATCTCTTAGAAGAAATGGAGTAGCCATCAAGGTCAACAAAAGAGTCCGAAATGCAGTACTTGGATGCAATTTCAAAAACGACAGAATGATCTCTGTTTGTTTCCAAGGCAAACTATTCATATCATGGTAAGGCAAAAGTAGGAAGTCAAGAAACACCTGGAGTAACAGGCAAATTTGGCCTTGGAGTATGGAATGAGCAGAGCAAAGGCTAATAGAGTTTTGCAAGAGAACGCACTGGTCATAGCAAACACCCTCTTCCAACAACACAAGAGAAGACTCTACACATGGACATTACCAGATGGTCAACACCGAAATCAGATTGATTATATTCTTTGCAGCCAAAGATGGAGAAGCTCCATACAGTCAACAAAAACAAGACCAGGAGCTGACTGCGGCTCGGATCATGAACTCCTTATTGCCAAATTCAGACTTAAATTGAAGAAAGGAGAGAAAACCACTAGACCATTCAGGTATGACCTAAATCAAATCCCTTATGATTATACAGTGGAAGTGAGAAATATATTTAAGGGACTAGAACTGATAGAGTGCCTGACGAACTATGGACGGAGGTTCGTGACATTGTACAGGAGACAGGAATCAAGACCATTCCCGTGGAAAAGAAATACAAAAAAAGCAAAATTGCTGTCTGGGGAGGCCTTACAAATAGCTGTGAGAAGAAGAGAAGCAAAAAGCAAAGGAGAAAAGGAAAGATATAAGCATCTTAATGCAGAGTTCCAAAGAATGGCAAGGAGAGATAGAAAGCCTGCCTCAGCGATCAGTGCAAAGAAATAGAGGAAAACAACAGAATGGGATAGACTAGAGATCTCTTCAAGAAAATTAGAGATACCAAGGGGACATTTCATGGAAAGAAGGGCTCGATAAAGGACAGAAATGCTATAGACGTAATAGAAGCAGAAGATATTAAGAAGAGGTGGCAAGAATACACAGAAGAACTGTACAAAAAAGATATTCATGACCCAGATAATCACGATGGTGTGATCACTCACCTAGAGCCAGGCATTCTGGAATGTGAAGTCAAGCCAGCCTTAGAAAGCATCACTATGAACAAAGCTAGTGGAGGTGATCGAATTCCAGTTGAGTTATTTAAAATCCTGAAAGCTGATGCTGTGAAAGTGCTGCACTCAATATGCCAGCAAATTTGGAAAACTCAGCAGTGGCCACAGGACTGGAAAGGTCAGTTTTCATTCCAATCCCAAAGAAATGCAATGCCAAAGAATGCTCAAACTACTGCACAATTGCACTCATCTCACACGCTAGTAAAGTACTGCTCAAAATTCTCCAAGCCAGGCTTCAGCAAGATGTGAACCGTGAACTTCCTGATGTTCAAGCTGGTTTTAGAAAAGGCAGAGGAACCAGAGATCTAATTGCCAGCATCCACTGGATCATCGAAAAAGCAAGAGAGTTCCAGAAAAACATCTATTTCTGTTTTATTGACTGTGTCAAAGCCTTTGACTGTGTGGATCACAATAAACTGTGGAGAATTCTGAAAGAGAGGGGAATACCAGACCACCTGATCTGCCTCTTGAGAAATTTGTATGCAGGTCAGGAAGCAACAGTCAGAACTGGACATGGAACAACAGACTGGTTCCAAATAGGAAAAGGAGAACCTCAAGGCTGTATATTGTCACTCTGCTTTTTTAACTTCTATGCAGAGTACATCATGAGAAACGCTGGACTGGAAGAAGCACAAGCTGTAATCAAGATTGCCAGGAGAAATATCAACGACCTCAGATATGCAGATGACACCACCCATATGGCAGAAAGTGAAGAGGAACTAAAAATCCTCTTGATGAAAGTGAAACAGGAAAGTGAAAAAGTTGGCTTAAAACTCAACATTCAGCAAAAGAGACACTGATGTATAGAACAGTCTTATGGACTCTGTGGGAGAGGGAGAGGGTGGGAAGATTTGGGAGAATGGCATTGAAACATGTAAAATATCATGTAAGAAACGAGTTGCCAGTCCAGGTTCGATGCACGATACTGGATGCTTGGGGCTAGTGCACTGGGACGACCCAGAGGGATGGTATGGGGAGGGAGGAGGGAGGAGGGTTCAGGATGGGGAACACATGTATACCTGTGGCGGATTCATTTTGATATTTGGCAAAACTAATACAATTATGTAAAGTTTAAAAATAAAATAAAATTAGAAGAAGAAAAAAACCTCAACATTCAGAAAACTAAAATCATGGTATCTGGTCCCATCACTTCATGGCAGATGGATGGGGAACGATGTAAAGCGTGATAGACTTTATTTTGAGGGGTTCCAAAATCACTGCAGATGGTTATTGCCACCATGAAGTTAAAAGATGCTTGCTCCTTGGAAGAGAGGCTATGATCAACCCCTAGACAGCATATTAAAAAACAGAGACATTACTTTGTCAGCAAATGTCTGTCTAGTCAAGGCTATCATTTTTCCAGTAGTCATGTTGGATGTGAGAGTTGGATATAAAGAAAGGTGAGCGCTGAAGTATTGATGCTTTTGAACTGTGGTGTTGGAGAAGACTCTCTCTTTTTTTTTAATATAAATTTATTTATTTTAATTGGAGGCTAATTCCTTTACAATATTGTATTGATTTTGCCATACATCAACATGAATCTACCACGGGTATACACAATGTTCATTGCAGCACTGTTTATAATAGCCAGGACATGGAAGCAACCTAGATGTCCATCAGCAGATGAATGGATAAGAAAGCCATGGTACATATACACAATGGAGTATTAGCCATTAAAAAGAATACATTTGAATCAGTTCTAATAATGAGGTGGATGAAACTAGAGCCTATTATACAGAGTGAAGTAAGCCAGAAAGAAAAACACCAATACAGTATACTAATGCATATATATGGAATTTAGAAAGATGGTAATGATAACCCTGTATGAGAGACAGCAAAAGAGACACAGATGTATAGAACAGTCTTTTGGACTCTGTGGGAGAAGGTGAGGGTGGGATGATTTGGGAGAATGACATTGAAACATGTATGGAGAAGACTCTTGAGAGTCCCTTGTACTGCAAGGAGATCCAACCAGTCCATTCTAAAGGAAATCAGTCCTGAATATTCATTGGAAGGACAGATGCTGAAGCTGAAACTCCAATACTTTGGCCACCTGATGTGAAGAGCTGACTCATTTGAAAAGACCCTAATGCTGGGAATGGTTGAATTGGGTGTATAAGGGTATGGGAGAGGATGAGATGGTTGTGTGGCATCACTGACAGGATGAATATTAGTTTGAGTAAGCTCTAGAAGTTGGTGCTGGACAGGGAAGTCTGGCATGCTGCAGTCTATGGGATTGCAGAGAGTTGGACATGACTGAGTGACTGAACTGAAGCAATGCTAGAAAAAGCGTATTGTGTAAGTTAGGTATTACAAATTTTACCAACATTTTAGTAAAATGTAATTAGCAGGGGTATAGATTATGAAAAGTTATTTTATTTCTTTAAAAATTTTATATTGGCCTCTTACGGATTAGTTGGCTTTTTACAAACAATTTTATTCATTGATTTAGAATGTTAAGCACCTGTTATAGCAATGAACATTACTAATACCAGCCTTAATGTTCTAAAAATAAATAACCTTGAAATATTTATTTTCCAGTCAGTGTAAAAATCTCCTGTTAGAACAAATGATGTTTAATAAAGTCAGGTTAAAGGTTATGCTATCTATTTTGAAGATTGGTAGTTTGCCAATGCCAGGGAAATTTAATATTTAATGAAATGCTTTTCATTAGTCCATGAAAATTGAGAAAAATACATATTTAGTAAGTAAATGAAGGATTTTTACTTATTAATATGTGATTATTCTTACTTTTTGGTTTCACAGATCCTCTATCATGAAATAATCATTGTTGCTATTCTTTTCATACCTTTATTTGATATAATAAAATGTTGATAATCTTAGGCTATTTTTCTAAATTATTTTCAACAGCCTTATTGAAGTATATTTGTCATACAATAAGAGCAAAATTTATCAAATTTATCTAATTTTTATTTTATAAATTGTTTTTGGTGGCATATCTATGAAATCTTTGTTGAACCTGTGCCCACTTAGATTTTTATTGAATACTTTTTCTAGAACTTTTATAATTTTAGTTTATTTATTTAGCTCTATGCTCTATTTTGTGTTAATTTATGGTGTGAGTCATGATTCAAAGTTCATGCTTTGGAATATGGGTATCCAATTGTTTCAGCAATTTTGTTGAAAAAGATCTTTCTTTTCTGCTGAATTGTCTTTGTAACCTTGTTAAAAATCAGTTGTGTATAAAAGTGTGAATGTATTTCTTGAATTTATATTCTGTGTCATTGATGGTTTTTTTTTTTTAATATGTTTTTGCTCATACTATGCTGTCTTGATTAGTATAGTTTTATAATAAAACTTGAAGTCAGGTAGTGTTTATTTCTCCAACTTTGGTCTTTACAAAATTGTTTAGGCTACTCTCAGTCTTTATATTTCCATATACATTTTAGAATCATCTAGTAATTTTTTAAACTCAGTATGAGATTTTGATTTGGAGATTGCTGATTCTATAGATCAATTTGGGAAAAATAGACATCTTCACAGTTTTGAGTCTTCTGATCCATGGACACAGTATACCTCTCTATTATTTTTAAATATTTCTTAGTTTTTCTCAATATTGTTCTATTAATATACACAGTATACAAGTAATTTATGTATTTTTGCAGATTTATCCTTAGTATATCATACTTTTGATGCTGTTATAAACAGTATTGTATTGTTAATTATCATTTTCCAATTCTAAATTACTATTGTAGGAAATATAATTTATTTTTGGATGTTGATCTTAAATCCTGCAACCTTGCTTAACTTATTTAGTAGTTCTAGTTAACTTTTTGTATATTCATCAGTTTTTACAAAATAATCCTGTTTTCAGTGATCCATTGATTATATGGAGCTGTCTTGTTTTTCAGCCTTAACGTGCTTTCTCAGTTTGGTGGGCACAGTTCATTCCTAATGCCCTTCAACAGAGTGTTTATATCCCTTTAAATTAGTGTTTTCACTGTCTTCTGAAAAATACCCAGAAGTGGAATTTCTTCATCATAAGGCAATTTTATTTGTATTTTTTTGGGAAAGCTTCATACTGTTTTCCATAGTGACTATATCAATTTACAGCCGCACCAACAGAGTTTGAGGGATCCCTCTCCTTTATATTCTCACCAACACTTGTTCTTCGTTGTCATTTTGATGATGTCCATTTGACAGGTGTTATCTCCTTGTGGTTTCAGTTTGCGTTTTCCTTGAGGATAAGTGATGTTGAGCTTCTTTTCATGTGCCTCTTGGCCATCTGTATGTCTTCTTTTGAGAAATGTCTATTCAGGTCTTCTGCCTTTTTTGCAATCAGTTTTTTTTTTTTGGATATAGAGTTGTATGTCCTGTTCATATATTTTGGTTCGGTTCAGTTCAGTTCAGTTCATTTGCCCAGTCCTGTTCGACTCTTTGCGACCCCATGAATCGCAGCACGCCAGGCCTCCCTGTCCATCACCAACTCCCGGAGTTCACTCAGACTCACGTCCATCGATTCAGTGATGCCATCCAGCCATCTCATCCTCTGTCGGCCCCTTCTCCTCCTGTCCTCTATCCCTCCCAGCATCAGTCTTTTCCAATGAGTCAACTCTTTGCATGAGGTGGCCAAAGTACTGGAGTTTCAGCTTTAGCATCATTCCTTCCAAAGAAATCCCAGGACTGATCTCCTTTAGAATGGACTGATTGGATCTCCTTGCAGTCCAAGGGACTCTCAAGAGTCTTCTCCAACACCACATTTCAAAGGCATCAATTTTATTAACCCCTTATTGGTCACATCATTTGCAAGTCCCTTAAGCACCTTCTATATGAGCTTATTAACATCATGCTTACTTTAAATGAGAAATGCTCAAAGGAATCCTGTTGCTTATCACAAAGAATATAATGAAGAGTGCACTCAGAGCAGAGGCAATAAGTTGATTCCTGACATACTGCTGCCACTTGGTGACACAATGGAGAAGAAGACAGGACTTTGGATGAGACCTCATAAGACACCTGAAGAGGCTTTAGTCATCTATGAGTGTCTGATTTTTTTTTTTACTGCCATGGAGAAAAGACAAAGAAAATTAAAATGATATCAAAATAGAAGTTTTTTAGTTGGATATTTTTTTTTAAATTCTAGGAAGTCAGGCTAATTCTTGAAGCACAGATGTCTTTTATTTTTTAATTTTTTAAAAATTTATTATTATTATTATTTTTACATTACAATATTGTATTGGTTTTGCCATACATCAACATGCATCTGCCACGGGTGTACACGTGTTCCCCATCCTGAACCCCCCCCACTCCTTCCTCCCCACACCATCCCTATGGGTCATCCCAGTGCACCAGCCCCAAGCTTCCTGTATCCTGCATCGAACCTGGACTGGCGATTCATTTCTTATATGACATTATACATGTTTTAATGCCATTGTCCCAAATCATCCACCACCTCCCTCACCCACAGAGTTCAAAAGACTTCTATACATCTGTGTCTCTTTTGCTGTCTTGCATACAGGATTGTCATTACCTTCTTTCTAAATTCCATATATATGCATTAGTATACTGTATTGGTGTTTTTCTTTCTGGCTTCACTCTGTATAATAGGCTCCAGTTTCATCCACCTCATTAGAACTGATTCAAATGTATTCTTTTTAATGGCTGAGTAATACTCCATTGTGTACATGTACAACAGCTTTCTTATCCATTCATCTGCTGATAGACATCTAGATTGCTTCCATGTCCTGGCTATTATAAACAGTGCTGTGATGAACATTGGGGTACACGTGTCTCTTTCCCTTCTGGTTTCCTCAGTGTGTATGCCCAGCAGTGGGATTGCTGGATCGTATGGCAGTTCTATTTCCAGTTTTTTAAGGAATCGCCACACTGTTCTCCATAGTGGCTGTACTAGTTTGCATTCCCACCAACAGTGTAAAAGGGTTCCCTTTTCTCCACATCCTCTCCAGCATTTATTGCTTGTAGACTTTTGGATAGCAGCCATTCTGACTGGCGTGAAATGGTACCTCATAGTGGTTTTGATTTGCATTTCTCTGATAATGAGTGATGTTGAGCATCTTTTCATGTGTTTATTAGCTATCTGTATGTCTTCTTTGGAGAAATGTCTATTTAGTTCTTTGGCCTATTTTTTAATTGGGTCGTTTATTTTTCTGGAATTGAGCTGTAGGAGTTGCTTGTATATTTTTGAGGTGAGTTGTTTGTCAGTTGCTTCTTTTGCTATTATTTTCTCCCAAGCTTTTAATTTTAATTGGATCCCATTTGTTTATTTTTGCTTTTATTTCCAATATTCTGGGAGGTGGGTCATAGAGGGTCCTGCTGTGATGTATGTTGAAGAGTGTTTTGCCTATGTTCTCCTCTAAGAGTTTTAGAGTTTCTGGTCTTATGTTTAGATCTTTAATCCATTTTGAGTTTATTTTTGTGTGTATGGTGTTAGAAAGTGTTCTAGTTTCATTCTTTTACAGGTAGTTGACCGGTTTTCCCAGCACCACTTGTTAAAGAGATTGTCTTTTCTCCATTGTTATATTCTTGCCTCCTTTGTCAAAGATAAGGTGTCCATATGTGTGTGGGTTTATCTCTGGGCTTTCTATTTTGTTCCATTGATCTCTATTTCTGTCTTTGTGCCAGTACCATACTGTCTTGATGACTGTGGCTTTTTAGTAGAACCTGAAGTCAGGCAGGTTGATTCCTCCAGTTCCATTCTTCTTTCTCAAGATTGCTTTGGCTATTCGAGGTTTTTTGTATTTCCATACAAATTGTGGGATTATTTGTTCTAGCTCTGTGAAGAATACCATTGGTAGCTTGATAGGGATTGCATTGAATCTGTAGATTGCTTTGGGGAGTATACTCATTTTCACTATATTGATTCCTCCGATCCATGAACATGGTATATTTCTCCATCTATTAGTGTTCTCTTTGATTTCTTTCATCAGTGTTTTATAGTTTTCTATATATAGGTCTTTAGTTTCTTTAGGTAGATATATTCCTAAGTATTTTATTCTTTTCGTGCAATGGTGAATGGAATTGTTTCCTTGATTTCTCTTTCTATTTTCTCATTATTAGTGTGTAGGAATGCAAGGAATTTCTGTGTGTTGATTTTATATCCTGTTACTTTACTATATTCATTGATTAGGTCTAGTAATTTTCTGGTAGAGTCTTTAGGGTTTTCTATGTAGAGGATCATGTCATCTGCAAACAGTGAGAGTTTTACTTCTTCTTTTCCAATCTGGATTCCTTTTATTTCTTTTTCTACTCTGATTGCTGTGGCCAAAAGTTCCAAAACTATGTTAAATAATAGTGGTGAGAGTGGGCACCCTTGTCTTGTTCCTGACTTTAGGGGAAATGCTTTCAATTTTTCACCATTGAGCATAATGTTTGCTGTGGGTTTGTCATATATAGCCTTTATTATGTTGAGGTATGTTCCTTCTATTCCTGCTTTCTGGAGAGTTTTTATCATAAATGGATGTTGAATTTTATCAAAGGCTTTCTCTGCATCTATTGAGATAATCATATGGCTTTTATTTTTCAATTTGCTAATGTGGTGTATTACATTGATTGATTTGCGGATATTGAAGAATCCTTGCATCCCTGGGATAAAGCCCACTTGGTCATGGTGTATGATCTTGTTGGATTCTGATTGCTAGAATTTTATTAAGGATTTTTGCATCTATGTTCATCAGTGATATTGGCCTGTAGTTTTCTTTTTCTGTGGGATCTTTGTCAGGTTTTGGTATTAGGATGATGGTGGCCTCATAGAATGAGTTTGGAAGTTTACCTTCCTCTGCAATTTTCTGGAAGAGTTTGAGTAGGGTAGGTGTCAGCTCTTCTCTAACCTTTTGGTAGAATTCAGCTGTGAAGTCATCTGGACCTGGGCTTTTATTTGCTGGAAGATTTCTGATTATATTTTCAATTTCTGTGCTTGTGATGGATCTGTTAAGATTTTCTATTTCTTCCTGGTTCAGTTTTGGAAAGTTGTACTTTTCTAAGAATTTGTCCATTTCTTCCCCATTGTCCATTTTATTGGCATATAATTGCTGATAGTAGTCTCTTATGATCCTTTGTATTTCTGTGTTGTCTGTTGTGATCTCTCCATTTTCATTTCTAATTTTATTGATTTGATTTTTCTCCCTTTGTTTCTTGATGAGTCTGGCTAATGGTTTGTCAGTGTTATTTATTCTTTCAAAGAACCAGCTTTTGGCTTTGTTGATTTTTGCTATGGTCTCCTTTGTTTCTTTTGCATTCATTTCTGCCCTAATTTTTAAGATTTCTTTCCTTCTACTAACCCTGGGGTTCTTCATTTCTTCCTTTTCTAGTTGCTTTAGTTGTAGAGTTAGGTTATTTATTTGACTTTTTTCTTGTTTCTTGAGGTATGCCTGTATTGCTATGAACTTTCCCCTTCGCACTGCTTTTACAGTGCCCGATAGATTTTGGGTTGTTGTGTTTCCATTTTCATTTGTTTCTATGCATATTTTGATTTCTTTTTTTATGTCTTTTAAAGATCTCTTACATTTTTCTTTTCAGAGATAACTTTCCAAATCATGGTAAAAACCATTTCTTACTCTAGCTGGAAGAAAAAATTCGTTCTACCTATACTGAAATTTTTGTCTTTTTCAAAAGGGCATGAACCTAATTAGATTTTAATTAGCTCTATTTTCTCCCTCAATGAACCCTGAACTTCACTCATACAACACAAACCTAGGCTACTTCTTAATCTTTAGGTCATATCCTCTATTATTCATAGGATGTGAAAGTTAAAACTATATAACTAATAAGACATATGCTTGTTTAGATGCTCTCTTTTAAGTTTTGAAAATGAGGCTTTAGAATATTTCTGAGAAGGGTAATAGTTCCAGGCTTATTAAACAGGTCTCCTGAAGATAGACCTGGTTTACAATCAGATTTCAAGTCTGAGTAAAGGCCTTGCTATTTTTAGGGTCCTTCATCCCACTAAAATGATAGGAATGGAAGCTGAATGAGACCTTATGGAAAGATCAGGAGCTGCTCCACACAAATGTGAGCACCCAGAAGGTTGAACTAACTCTAAAAGTTTATTATAAATGAATGGTCATGCTTGGGAGCATCCTATAAAGCTTTTTATTCCAATTTCAGGTATAGATCTTAAATCTTGAAGACTACATTCTTTTTTCTGGTATATGTTATGACTGATTTACCAGGTTAGACATGACATAAGGTTGCTAATGAAGTATATCATCTTCTTAGATATAGTTTGTGTTTCTATGTTCTTTGTATATTGTTCCAACAGAGAGGCAAGTGGTCATTTTTGTCTTGCCAACAGTATTGTGGCTGATCAAGAAAGCTGAAGGCTCATGCCCTTGTGAATTCCAGAACTCATACTGGATTAAGTCTTGATATCATCTTGTTGCTGTTTAGTCACTAAGTCATGTTCAACTTTTTGTGACCTCATGAACTACAGCATACCAGGCTTCCCTGTCCTTCATGATTTTAAGGAGTTTGCTCAAATCCATGTACAATGAGTCACTGATACTTTCTAACCTTCTAATTCCCTGTTGCCCTCTTCTCCTTTTGCTTTCAGTCTTTCCCAGCATCAGTGTCTTTTCCAATGTGTCAGCTGTTTGCATCAGGTGGCCAAATTATTGGAGCTTCAGCTTCAGCATCAGTCCTTCCAATGAATATTCAGGGTTGATTTCTTTAGGATTGACTGATTTTATCTCCTTGCAGTCCAAGGGACTCTCAAGTTTTTTCTCCAGTGCCATTATTCAAAAAGCAACAATTTTTCGGCTGTCAGCCTTCTTTATGGTCCAAGTCTCACATCTGTACACGACTACTGGAAAAATCATAGCTTTTGACTATATGGACCTTTGTTGGCAAAGTGATGTCTCTGCTTTTTAATATGTTGTTGCTGTCTAGGTTTGTCATAGCTTTTCTTCCAAGGAGCTAATGTCTTTTAATTTCATGGCTGCAGTTACTGTCCTGCAGTGATTTTGGAGCCCAAGAAAATAAAGTCTGTCACTGTTTCCATTTTTTCCCATATATTTGCAATGATTCCAGCTTGAACATCATCCAGCCTGACATTTTGCATGATGTACTCTGCATATAAGTTAAACAAAGGTGACAATATACAGCCTTGATGTACTCCTTTCCCCATTTTGAACCAGTCTGCTGTTCTTTGTCCTGTTTTAACTGTTGGTTCTTGACCTGAATAGAAGTTTCTCTTGAGATCGTAAGGTCATCTGGTAGTCCCCATTTGTTTAAGAATTTTCCACAGTTTGTTGTGATCCATACAGTCAAAGGCTTCCACATATTCAATGAAGCAGAAGTAGATGTTTTCCTGGAATTCCCTTGCTTTTTCTCTGATCTAGTGAATGTTGGCAATTTGATCTCTGGTCCCTCTGCCTTTTCTAATCCCAGTTTGTTCATCTGAAAGTTCTTGTTTCACATACTGCTGAAGCATAGCTTGAAGGATTTTGAACAAAACCTTACCAGCATGTGAAATGAGTGTAGTTGTCTGATAGTTTAATGTTCTTTGGCATCACCCTTCTTGGGGATTGGAATGAAAACTGACCTTTTCTAGTCCTGTGGCCACTGCTGAGTTTTTTAAATTTGCTGACATATTGATGCAGCACTTTAATAGCATCAGGTTTTAGGAATTTACATAGCTTGGCTGGAATTCCATTACCTCCAATATCTTTGTTCATAGAATTCTAAGGCCCACTTGACTTCACACTCGAAGATGTCTGACTGTAGGTGAGTGACCACACCATCGTGGTTATCTGGATCAATAAGACCTTTTTTGTATAATTCTGTGTATTTGTACCACCTTTTCTTAATCTCTTCTGCCTCTATTAGGTCCTTACTGTTTCTGTCCATCGTACCCATCCTTGGATGAAATATTACCTTGATATCTCTGATTTTCTTGAAGAGATCACTAGGCTTTCCCTTACTATTGTTTTCCTCTATTTTTTTGCATGTTCACTTAAGAAGGCCTTCTTATATTTCCTTGCTATTCTTTGGATCTCTTCATTCAGTTGAGTGCATCTTTCCCTTTTTTACTTGCTTTCTGCTTCTCTTCTTTCCTCAGCTATTTTGTAAAGCCTCCTCGGACAAACACTTTGTCTTCTTGCATTTCTTTTTTGGGGGGATGGTTTTGTTCACTGTCTTGTACAATGTTATGAACCTCTGCTATAGTTCTTCAGGCACTCTACCTATCAGATCTAATCTCTTAAATCTAGTTGTTACCTCCACTGTATAATCATAAGGGATTTGATTTAGGTCATACCTGAATGGACTAGTGCTTTTCTCTACTTTCTTCAATTTAAGTCTGAATTTTGCAATAAAGAACTGATGAGCTGAGCTACAATTGGCTCCAAATCTTGTTTTAGGCTGACTGTATACAGCTTTTTCACCTTTGACTGCAAAGAAAGCAATCAATCTGATTTTGTTATTGACCAATTGGTGATGTCCATGTGTAGAATTGTCTCTTGTGTTGTTGGAAAAGGGTGTTTGCTATGACCAATGTGGTCTCTTGACAAAACTCGGTTAGTCTTTGCCCTGCTTTATTTTATACTCCAAAGCCAAACTTGTTTGTTACT
Source organism: Bos grunniens (assembly GCF_055505025.1). Classification (NCBI taxonomy): domain Eukaryota; kingdom Metazoa; phylum Chordata; class Mammalia; order Artiodactyla; family Bovidae; genus Bos; species Bos grunniens. Next base: position 91,477,081 of record NC_141172.1, read on the forward strand.
CCAGGTATCCTTTTACTTACTACTTTGCATTCCAATCCCCTATGATGAAAAGTGTGCTTTTTTTTTTTTTTGGTGTTAATTCTAGAAAGTCTTATAGGTCTTCAAGGAACAATTCAACTTCAGCTTCTTCGGCATCAGTGGTTGGAACATAGACTTGGATTACTCTGATATTTAATGGTTTGCCTTGGAAATGAACCAAGATCATTCTGTCATTTTTGATTTTGTACCCAAGTAATGCATTTTGGACTCTTTATTGACTATGAGGGCTACTCCATTTCTTCTAAGGGGTTCTTGCCCATAGTAGTAGAGGTAATGGTCCTCTGCAGTAAATTCATCCTTTCCCATCCATTTTAGTTCATTGATTCCTAAGAGTGCTCCCCTTGTGGCTCAGCTGGTAAAGAATAAGATGTCAATGTTCATTCTTGCCATCTTTTGCTTAACCACATCCAATTTACCTTGATTCCTGGACCTAAAATTCCAAGTTCCTATGCATATCATCTACATATATGTAATTAATATAGGATCAACCCTGATATATGGAACAGTCAATTTTTTAATTATTCACTTATGCTTGAATCCCAACATGCTGAGAATCAAACAATGCAGGAATATCACGTTGGTACATCATCAATTCACCTCACTTCTAATTTTGCATACTGGCATTTTTATTCTTAAGTGCATGTTTGTAAACCTTCATTTTTTAAAAATAAGGCTAAACATGGTTTTCTGAAAACCACTTCCTTTCCTAGATTCTTGCTCGAATGTTATGAGCCTGATCTTGTGCCTTTTGACCTACTGATACTCTACCCACAGTTTACTTCATAATAATGGTCATGCTGATGTTGCCTGCATTTCCCCTGGCCAGTCACACACCAAGGCATGTCAGCAAGATAACCCAGGATCCTGCATGTCCTCAGACATCAGCAACAGCTCTATTTTTGTCTTAGGCTGAAGGGAACAAGTAGAAATAAATGAAATTTTTCTCACTGGCCTATTATCAAGGCATAAGCTGCCCTCTCCCATTATTTTAAACCCCAGGAGGAAAAAAAAAATCATTTCTTTTCAAAAGGAAAAAGGAATGGGTAGGAAATAGAAAGTGAAGATAAAAGAGAATTCCTAACCTCAGGCTTCTGAGTGTTGACCTCCTCTTCAGCTGTTGCTTCTATATCTGGAGCACCATCTCTCCTTGAATGTGAATTCCCCATTCAAGGACATGTTACATCTGGCAAAGCACCAAGGACAGGACAGGTATTGAATAATTTCTAAAACATACTGATGTAATGTTCATTAAACTACATATATTAATAATTGCTTCTAAAATTTTGCTTTCAATTTCAGATTAATGAGTTGCCTAATAGCTCCTAAGGTATATGGCATAGATGATGGCTCAGTCCCAAAGAGCCTGGCAAATTATTTTTACTGTCATAAAGATCAAGATAGATATTAGATATATCTTCACATCAGATTTTTGGGGAAAGTCTTGATTGCTGCTAAGCAGCTTTTACTAAAGTTCCTGAAGGTGAAAAACTTTAGAGTGTTCTTAAAAGCTGAAGGATATTCATGAAGATTGACAACTGTGAGTCTCCTCAATACATATTTGAAATAAATCCTGTATGGGAAACAATCCATTTTCTTTTCAACATACTCTTTCATTTGATATATATTCAGAAAACTTCTGCTGTCAATCGGAAGTTAAATATGGATTTGTAAATAATGCGTGTTTAGCGTTTTCCTATCAGATATAGCAAAATGGCAAAATGCACTTTCTTTTTTAAGAATCTGCAAATTTATTAAACCAAAAATTGATATAGGAAAATAGTTAAAAAAAAAAAAAGTAGAAAAACAATAACCATTCACAGTTAGCAACTTCAGTTTCATTCTTTGACTTTTTAATTATTATACATACATACATTCAAACATATATACACATATACACACATATGATGTGTGTATATGTGTTTTGTTTATTTCTTAGCTTTATAAAAAATTTTATTATGCACAGTATTCTGAGACTTGTCTGAGGGCCTGAGATTCATCCACAATGTTGCCTCTGGCTAGTTATTCTATTTTACTGAATAAGTTATTTATCTTTTCTTCTGATAATGGACATGTGAGTTGTTTCTGTCTTTTTCCTTCATGATTAAAACCACTACTATTGTACATTCTATGTGCAGATATTTTGTCTTTTTTACCTGGGAATGGAATCACTGGGTTTTATTTATTCCCTCATCAGCTTACAATGTTTATAACATTGTATAGGAGGTGATGACTAAAACCTTCCCAAGGAAAAAGAAATGTAAGAAGGCAAAGTGATTGTCTGAGGAGGCCTTACAAATAACTGAGGAAAGAAGAGAAGTGAAAGGCAAAGGAGAAAGGGAAAGATACCCAACTGAATGCACTATTCCAAGAATAGAAAAGAGAGATAAGGGAGCCTTCTTAAGTGAACAATGCAAAGAAATAGAGAAAAACAATAGAATGGGAAAGACTAAAGATCTCTTCAAGAAAACTTTAGATATCAAGGGAACATTTGATGCAAAGATAGGCATAATAAAAGACAAAATTGGCAAGGACATTCTGTTAGCTTCTCCTAACAGAAGCAGAAGAGGTTAAAAAAGGTGCCAAGAATACACAAAACACCTGTACAAAAAAGCTCTTAATGACCCAGTTAACCATGATGATGTGGTCACTCACCTAGAGCCATACATGCTGGAGTGTGAAGTCAAGTGGGCCTTAGGAAGCATCACTAAAAACAAAGCTAGTGGAGGTGATGGAATTCCACTTGAGCTATTTCAAATCTTAAAAGATGATGCTGTGAAAGTGCTGCATGCAATATGCCAGCAAATTTGCAAAACTCAGCACTGGCCACAGAACTGGAAAAGGTCAATTTTCATTCCAATCCCAAAGAAAGGCATTGCCAAAAAATGTTCAAACTACCGCACAATTGAACTCATGTCATATGCCAGCAAAATTATGCTCAAAATTCTCCAAGCTTGACTTCAGCAGTATGTGAACCAAGAACTTCCAGATGTACAAGCTGGATTTAGGAAAGGCAGAGGAACCAGATATCAAATTGCCAACATCTGCTGGATCATAGAAAAAGCAAGGGAATTCCAAACATATATATACTTCTGCTTCATTGACTACACTAAAGCCTTTGTCTGTGTAGATCACAACAAATTGTGGAATAGTCTTAAAGATATGGGAATACCAGATCACCTTACCTGCCTCCTGAGAAACCTGTATGCAGATTAAGAAGCAAACATTAGAAATGGACATGGAGCAATGGACTAGTTCCAAATTGGGAAACGAGTACATCAAGGCTGTGTATTTCCCCCCTACTTATTTAGCTTATATGCAGTGTACATAATGCAACATGCCAGTCTGGATGAACCACAAGCTGGAATGAAGATTGCCTGGACATAAGTATACCTATCACTGATTCATGTTGACATTTGACAGAAAACAACAAAATTCTGTAAAGCAGTTATCCTTCAATTAAAAGATAAATTAATTAAAAGGAAAAGATTGTCTGGAGAAATATCAACAACCTCAGATATGCAGATGATACCACTTTAATAGCAGAAAGTCAAGAGGAACTAAAGAGCCTCTTGATAAAGGTGAAGGAGGAGAGTGAAAAACCTGGCTTAAAACTCAACATGGCTGATTCATGTTGAGGTTTAATGGAAAAAACCAAAATTCTGTAAAGCAATTATCCTTCATTTAAAAAATAAATTTGAAATTTTAAAAAAGTGCTATAAAGTTTTCCAAACATTAAAAAATAAAAAGAAAGAAAACCTCAATATTCAAAAAACTAAGATCATGGCAAAATGGCATCTGGTCTTATCACTTCATAGATAGGACTATATAGATAGACAAATAGACTGGGAAAATGTGGAAACAGTGTCAGATTTCATTTTCTTGGGCTTCAAAATCAATGTGGATGGTTACTGCAGCCACAAAATTAAAAGATGGATTAAAGATCTAAACGTAAGACCAGAAACTATAAAACTCCTAGAGGAGAACATAGGCAAAACACTCTCCGACATACATCACAGCAGGATCCTCTATGACCCATTTCCCAGAATATTGGAAATAAAAGCAAAAATAAGCAAATGGGACCTAATTAAACTTAAATGCTTCTATACAACAAAGGAAACTATAAGCAAGGTGAAAAGACAGCCTTCGGAATGGGAGAAAACAATAGCAAATGAGGCAACTGACAAAGAATCAATCTCAAAAATATACAAGCAACTCCTACAGCTCAATTCCAGAAAAATAAACGACCCAATCAAAAAATGGGCCAAAGAACTATACAGACATTTCTCCAAAGAAGACATACAGATAGCTAACAAACACATGAAAAGATGCTCAACATCACTCATTATCAGAGAAATGCAAATCAGAACCACAATGAGGTACCGTTTCACGCCAGTCAGAATGACTGCGATCCAAAAGTCTACAAGCAATAAATGCTGGAGAGGGTGTGGAGAAAAGGGAACCCTCTTACACTGTTGTTGGGAATGCAAACTAGTACAGCCACTATGGAGAACAGTGTGGAGATTCCTTAAAAAACTGGAAATAGACTGCCTTATGACCCAGCAATCCCACTACTGGGCATACACACCGAGGAAACCAGAATTGAAAGAGACACGTGTACCCCAATGTTCATCACAGCACTGTTTATAATAGCCAGGACATGGAAGCAACCTAGATGTCCATCAGCAGATGAACGGATAAGCAAGCTGTGGTACATATACACAATGGAGTATTACTCGGCCATTAAAAATAATACATTTGAATCAGTTCTAATGAGGTGGATGAAACTGGAGCCTATTATACAGAGTGAAGTAAGCCAGAAAGAAAAACACCAATACAGCATATATATGGAATTTAGAAATATGGTAATGATAACCCTGTATGAGAGACAGCAAAAGAGACACAGGTGTGTAGAACAGTCTTTTGGACTCTGTGGGAGAGGTAGAGGGTGGGATAATTTGGGAGAATGGCATTGAAACATGTATAATATCATAAGAGAGACGAATTGCCAGTCCAGGTTCGATACAGGATACAGAATGCTTGGGGCTGGTGCACTGGGATGACCCAGAGGGATGGTATGGGGAGGAAGGAGGGAGGGGGGTTCAGGATGGGGAACACGTGTACACCTGTGGTGGATTCATGTTGATGTATGGCAAAACCAATACAATATTGTAAAGTAATTAATCTCCAATTAAAATAAATAAATTTATATTAAAAAAGATGCTTCTTCTTGGAATAGCTGTGACAAACCTAGGCAGTTAATAAAAAGCAGAGACATCATTTGTTCCAATGAAATTCCATACTGTCAAACATATGATTTTTTTCCAGTAGTCATGTATGGATGTGAGAGTTGGACCATAAAGAAGGCTGAGTGCCAAGGAATTGACACTTTAGAACTGTGGTGCTGGAGAAGACCCTTGAGAGTCCCTTGAATGTCAAAGAGATTAAACCAGTCATTCCTAAAGGAAATCAGTCCTGAATATTCATTGGAAGGACTGATGCTGAAGCTGAAGCTCCAATACTTTGGCCACCTTGATGCGAAGAGCTGAATCATTGGAAAAGACCTTGATGCTGAGAAAATTTGAAGGCAAGAGGAGAAGAGAGCAACAGAGGATGAGATGGTTGGATGGCATCACCAAATTAATGGATATGAGTTTGAGCAAATTCAGAGAGATAGTGATGAACAGAGAAGCCTGGCGTGGTGCAGTCTATGGGGTTGCTAAGGGTCAGACACAACTTAGCGACTGAACAACAACAACACCATCAGTTTACTACTATTCCTCCAGTAAAACTCCTCTCACTGAAGTTGTTAATGAGTTTCTTATTATGGTATGCAACGAGCATTTTTTTCTATATCTCATACTACTGATATTATTGACCCTGTCTCCTTTTGATATTCTTTTCTTTCTTGACTTTGTATCATTTATTTTTTATTTTCTTTTGACCTCTCCTGCCAGTTTTGTTTCAGTTACCTTAAAAGTGTTTCTTAATTTATAGAGCTATCCTACTATTAATTTTTAGAGGTTAGCATCTCTTCTGGTTATTTATTGTTGTGGAACAAACATTTTCAAAAGCTAAATAGAGATATATCTATCTATCTACCTATACTTACATGTATATCTCCACTTGTATATTGTATTAATATATACTATATATGTGAATATATCTGAATATATCTATACCTTTTGAAGTTAATATAGAAAGTTTAAATTTTATTTTTCATTGAAATATATTAATAGATGACATATGTTTGTTTTGGATGTGCTACATAGTGATTTTACATTTGTATACATTATGAAATGATTGCTATGATTAGTAATCACCTGTCCCCATACAGAGTTATTGCAAAGTTATTGGCCATATTTCTTATGCTCTATATTGTATCTTGGGACTTATTATATAACTGGAGGTCTGTACCTCTGAATTCCCCTTAACCTATTTTACAAACCCCCCAAATTCCTTCCTTCTGGTAATCACTTGTTTGTTCTCTGTATCCATGAATTTGTTTTTGTTTTGTTTTACTTTTTCCCTTAGATTCCACATGTAAGTGATATCATGCAGTATTTGTCCTTGTCTGACATTTCACTCAGCCCTCTAGATTCATCCATATTGTCACAAGTGGCAAGTTTTTATTTTTTTATTGCTAAGTAATATACCATTTTCACCCTGCTTATTTAACTTATATGCAGAGTACATCATGAGAAATGCTGGGCTGGAAGAAGCACAAGCTGGAATCAAGATTACCAGGAGAAATATCAATAACCTCAGATATGCAGATGACACCACCCTATAGCAGAAAGTGAAGAGGAACTAAAAAACTTCTTGATGAAAGTGAAAGGGGAGAGTGAAAAAGTTGGCTTAAAGCTCAACATTCAGAAAACGAAGATCATGGCATCTGGTCCTATCACTTCACAGCAAATAAATGGGGAAACAGTGTCAGACTTATTTTTTGGGGCTCCAAAATCACTGCAGGTGGTGACTGCAGCCATGAAATTAAAAGACGTTTACTCCTTGGAAGGAAAGTTATGACCAACCTAGATAGCATATTCAAAAGCAGAGACATTACTTTGCCAATAAAGGTCCATCTAGTCAAGGCTATGGTTTTTCCAGTGGTCATGTATGGATGTGAGAGTTGGACTGTGAAGAAAGCTGAGCACTGAAGAATTGATGCTTTTGAACTGTGGTGTTGGAGAAGACTCTTGAGAGTCCCTTGGATTGCAAGGAGATCCAACCAGTCCATTCTGAAGGAGATCAGCCCTGGGATTTCTTAGGAAGGAATGATGCTAAAGCTGAAACTCCAGTACTTTGTCCACCTCATGCGAAGAGTTGGCTCATTGGAAAAGACCCTGATGCTGGGAGGGATTGGGGGCAGGAGGAGAAGGGGATGATGGAGGATGAGATGGCTGGACAGCATCACTGACTCGATGGACGTGAGTCTGAGTGAACTCTGGGAGTTGGTGATGGACAGGGAGGCCTGGCATGCTGTGATTCATGGGGTCGCAAAGAGTCAAACACGACTGAGTGACTGAACTAACTAACTAATTAATATACCATTGTATATATAGGTATGTTTTGTAAGTCAAAATTTTAGGCAGTGCTTGACTCAGTAATTTTTCTGTTGTACATTGGCTGGAGTCACTTGGTAGTGAATAATTGAGTAGAGTCTGGTGGGTCTAGAGTCCACTCAATTAGTAGAGCTTTTTTACTCAAATGCCTGACTTTTTCATGGGAATGGCAGCAGGATGTCTCAGCCAGGCCTTTCCCCTTCAGGACCTCCCCATGTGATCTCTCAAGCAGAGGAGTGGACTTCTTATCTGGTAGCTCAGGGTTCAAAGAAACTAAGGAATAATCTGCTTATCATTGATGATTAATACCTGTCTTCTTGACTGGGCTAAGGAATGCCCAGTAAATGGTAAAACATTATTTCTGGATATGTTTGTGAAAGTATTACAGGAAGAAGCTAGCATTTAAATTCTGAGTAAAGTGGATATGTCCTCATGATGTGGGTGGACATCATCCAATCTACACAGGGCCTGAGTATGACAAAAAAGACGAAGGAAGGGTAAGCTTCTCTCTCTGGTTGTGCTGGGACATCCGTCTTCTCCTTGGACACTGATGCTCCTGGTTCTCAAACCTTTGGCTTGAAACTGGAACTTAACACCATTGGCCCCTCTGATTCTCAGGTCTTCAGGTTTGGACTGGATCTGCATCACTGGCCTTGGCATGTTTTGAGACATTTTAGTCTCCATAATCATGAGTTGATTCTGCATAATAAATCCCTCTGTATTTGAAGATATCTTATTGGTGGTGTTTCTCTGGGTAACCCTAATACATCACCCTCTTAAATACTAGGCTAGAAATTGGCTTTGTGTTTCTTCTGGTGTACCCTATTGGTCAAAACTACCTAATGAGTAAAACATGTCTTCTCATTGTTGCTTTAATTTTTATATGCTTAACAATTATCCTGAGTTTCCTTTAATATGCCTATTTACCATTAGCTTTTCTTCTTCAGATATTTGGCTGTTTTAATAATTTTTCTTTTTCTTTTTTTTTAATTTTGGCTGCACTGGTTCTTTATTGTGGTACATGGACTTTTCGCTGAAGCATGGGGGCTTCTCTAGTTGTGGTATGCAGGCTGAGTTGCCCTGTGGCAAGTGGGATCTTAGTTCCCCTGAGTAGGGATTGAACCTGCATCTCTAATACTTTATATTTTTACTAAGTTTTAAAAATTTGTCAGCTATCCTTGCCTATTAGAGACATTCATTCTTTGCTTAGTATATGTTTTACAAATATTTTCTTCCTAATTGTAACAACTTTTGTTCAGTTTATGGTATAATATAAAAAATATCGGTATAGTCAAATTTGTTCAATTCCTCCCTTAATAGCTTTTGAGTTCCCTGTCTTGCTTAGAAAGAATTATATAAAGATTTGTGGCAACACAGTTTGCTAATAGCTGTATAAAATAAACACACCTTCTATAATGTTCTTTAAAGTAAATAAAATTATCATAAACATGTCTCCCCATTGAATTCAGTTTAGAAAAACTCTATTATAATGATATATGGACATTAACTTCAAGGATTTATTAGCACAACAAGAAGCAGAAGCCTTTACATGAACCAGGCTTTGAAAGAGATGTTGTTATCCCCTAGGACTTTCATTTAAACCAGACTCCCAGCAGCCATATGTCTTTCTCTCTGTGTTTGGGTGACGTGGAGCCAGGAGGAAAAGCCTCTTTCCTTCTTTCTCAGCTTATTTAATGTTGGCAGACCTTTGTCTCCAGCGCTCTGGGAGAAGTCCATTCAAAAGTCTGTGCTCCTCTCTTCTTATATGCTAACTTCACACTATCTTTAGATATTCTCGATTTCATTTCTGCTGAAGTCTATCCCCTCCCCAGTCTGCCTCTGCTTCAGGTCAGCATCTGTAGCCTACTGCTTATGCCACTCATGAGTTTCTAGTTTGGGCTAGAGTCAGTCTTTCTGCCTATGCTGTAGCTCCTGTAGCTGGTGGTCATTGTTGGAAGCTCAAGGCTTTGGGTTCCTCTGAGTCCACTCTGATTGAACAGCGCAAAAATGGAATGAGAGGCCAGCTTAAGGTTAATGACAAATGCAATTACACATAGTTACTTCTCCTTTCGTTAAGAAGCTATGTTAGTTCTCAGGAGTCAGAAATGGGGTTTTTTACAAAAGTCTCTTCCTGGCCATAACTCAGTGAACATGTTCACTGACCATCCCCTTCTTGCAATCCCTCTCCTTTGTCTAGTAATTCACAAGATTACTTTTTTTCTCTTCTAAGTGTTCCCAGTGAAGCCAGCAATAGAGAGCCCTCATGGTATGATGGTTGAAGTCAAATCAACCTGGGACCTAATCTCAGGTCTGCTGCTTATTGGAGTAAGGTTAACCTTCTTTGATGCCTATGAAACATTAACGTGGATCTTATGTTGTAAGATTTCATTCAGAATTACTGGTAATGCATGAAAATTCATCCAGAACAACTCTTGACTCTTTGTCAATTGTTCAGTATAATGGTAAATTTATTGTACTGTATTTCTTTAGAGTATCTTAGTCCGTATATAGGGGCTTGTCTATGTTTTTAGTTATTCTCAAAGGCTTTTTTGAGTGATAAAGTATCTCTAGGGTGTATTGGCACCATCTCAGCACTCCCAGAGTGGAAGCATGTTTGAAAAAATTCAAACAGTATTCCAGTTCAGTTCAGTTCAGTCACTCAGTCATGTCCGACTCTTTGCGACCCCATGAACTGCAGCATGCCAGGCCTCCCTGTCCATCACCAACTCCCGGAGTCCACCCAAACCCATGTCCATTGAGTCGGTGATGCCATCCAACCATCTCATCCTCTGTCGTCCCCCTCTTCTCCTGTGGAAACAGTACTCCAGAGCCATATTAATTTCTACATTTTGTATCTCATATTTTTCTCATTGGTCTGGATCACTGAAGATAGCTATGCTTTATATTAATGAAGATAAATGTGTTTTAACTTATTCCACTATAGAACTTGTACATTTACCTGAATCTAGAAATAGAAAAATCACAAGATGTATATAGGCTTTCTTGTGACTTTAATCTTATGTTTATGGGTGAGATTTTAAGAAGGACAGACATAATTAGTTGAACTTGGAATTATAAGTCTAGACCCTCAGCTATGAAGCTTGAAATTCCTAGTCAAATTTTAATACAGAATCCTTTACCCAAACTATTACTAGACCAAGGGTGAAAAGAGAAAATAAATTATCAAAAGGTAATTTATTAAAACATATCTAACGTGTCTCATTTCTTTGTAAGATGCTTACACCTCTTTGTCCAAGATCAATTTCCAAATGTTGCATCCCTAAAAAGTTCAAAAATCAAACAAAAAATATTTTATCTATCACTTATCTGAGCCTTCCACAGAGGCATGCCTTGATCCTATCTCTGTTTTTCCCAGGAACCATTCTCAAATGTTACAGCAAAGATACTTAGCTAGTTTCCTGTTATCCTTACACTCTGGCCTGTACAAGTCTAATCATTTTATTTTAATTGCTTGATCCTTAACTGTAATTAGTACTACCAGCTGTGCCCTCTCCTGGGCTTTCTTGACATAGTTTAGCCCATATGAACACTAATTAGAGATACTGGGATTGACCACATTATCTCTCCTACACAGTTTCTGCCATTGACATGATCAGTTGTTGCATATAAATGTCCCATTTCACATAAGGGGTAGAGGGAGCTTGATCCACTGTTTCTTGTTATAGGAGTAAAATTCCTGGCCTGAATGATCTGACAAATCTAATAGGCTCAGTGAAGAACATGACCTTATTTTACATTTCTTGGCATTTATGCACAGTTCATGCCATTGTTTTCTCCCAACATTGCATGAATGTTATATATCCTTACTAATTTTGAATTGGTTAAAGATTTCATGAAATTTTTTTTGTCTTAGTTTCACAATCTCCAAGGTTACCTTAGTGCCTTAATGTTTTAATTTCTCACAATTTTCTCTTATATATTGCAGTCTCCCTTGCATTTAGACCCACTTTTAGGAAATTCAGAAAATTCTAACTTGAGATCTAAGCTGCAGAGGTTGTTTATTCTATTCATTGTAATCTGCCCTCTGCATACTGAGCGACTTACTCATGTACTGGTTGAAATATGATTTTGTAACTCCTTCAAGTGTATGTCACCAGATTTTAGTCACTCGATGTATAGAGGCTAAATTACCATGAATAGATTCAACATCCTCCATTGGCTGAAATCTCCCATCCCAAACTATAGCTATTGAGTGTTTTTTTTTTTTTTTCCTTTTTTCACAGAGAGAAAAGTATACAGAAATTCAGGCCACAAAAGGTTAATCAAAGAGCACTGAAGCATTAAATTATTATAAATATAACCACAGTGTCATCATATTCCTAAAGTGACACTGAAAACTGAATGCTCATAAATGTCAAAAACAGGATTGATTTTTCCATTATAATATCATTTATTTATCAGAGGATGCTCTTTATTATCTAGTAATCCTCAAGATGTCCTTTACTCAGCAGGACATCAACAGATTTGTGGTTTTGATTTAGGACACTTAGGACACCTGGAAGCAAAATCCTTTTGTGTGTGTGTGTGAGTGTGTGAGTACTTAGGCACAGAATGTGTATGAGTGTGTATGCACAGTCAGATTTCATTTAAAAAATTCTTTTATATGTGGGTTCAGGCAGTAAGAACAGAAATAATCTTGAAAATGGCCTCTTGTACAGAGGGACTATGAACATGGACATAATTTAATTACATATCTCAGGGCTTACTTTCTGCTATCATAAATAGGGTTCAGCAAATGAGACAAGATAAATGAATTTGTATTCTCAAAAAGTGGCAGAAAACAGTATATTGGTTATTATTGGTTTTCATGAAATGACAAAAATTGCTTTCATAGCTAAACTTTGTATATTACAGCTGTGTGGTACCAAATATGAATAAAAGGCTTCATGCTTGTAGTTTTCATTGGACACCAGTAGATGGCAGATTTATTTACTTTAACATTCAGATCAGATCAGATCAGTCGCTCAGGCCAGCTCTATTCTATTTCTTTTCTAATGAACAGGAAATTTTTAAAATCTTGGATTTATCATCTGTTGATGCTTTATGCACATATTATAGCCTTATTCAGCTATAAAACTCACAGTAGTTTTCACAAAAGAATAGTTGGAATATGATGATTAGTTTCTGCTTGGGAAATTGAAATAGATCAGATTTGTGCTTATAAGATTCCTCTTGTCAATGTGTTCTTGGGGGCAAGTTTCAGATGGAAGGGATTTTTTTTTTTAACCAAATAGTAATTCATGTAAGTTTCAGACAAGGAAATTGAAATCAACAGAACGCCTTAAGTCAAAGGATGAGAAAAATTGGACCAAGTGTCCAAATGGAAGTTGCGTGATCAAGAAGAGTTTGCAAATCAAGAAAATCACAGACTAGAGCCTGAAAGTGAAAGTGAAAGTGAAGTCGCTCAGTCATGTCCAACACTTTGCAACCCCATGGACTGTAGCCCACCAGCCTCCTCCATCCATGGGATTTTCCTGGCAAGAATACTGTAGTGGGTTGCCATTTCCTTCTCCAGGGGATCTTCCTGACGCAGGGACTGAACCCAGGTCTCCTGCATTGTAGGCAGACTCTTTACCATCTGAGCCACAAGGGAAGCCCTGCTGCTGCTGCTGCTAAGTCGCTTCAGTTGTGTCCGACTCTGTGCGACCCCATAGATGGCAGCCCACCAGGCTCCCCCGTCCCTGGGATTCTCCAGGCAAGAACACTGGAGTGGGTTGCCATTTCCTTCTCCAATGTATGAAAGTGAAAAAATAAAGTCGCTCAGTCATGTCCGACTCCTAGCGACCCCATGGACTGCAGCCTACCAGGCTCCTCCGTCCATGGGATTTTCCAGGCAAGAGTACTGAAGTAGGGTGCCATTGCCTTCTCCAAGGGAAGCCCTAAATAAGGTCAAATCTGGGTTCAAGACAGTTTAACTCTTAGTCTGTATACACTCTATTAATTTCCTACTGCCATTGTAACAAATAACTGCCCATGGAATTGTTTAAAACCACAGAAATATATTAAGTTCTGGAGGTCAGAAGTTCAAAATGGGTCTCACTGTGTCAGCAAGGCTGTGATCCTTTCAAGGGGTGAGTCCATTTTCTTATGTTTTTCAAGTTTTTAGAGGAGGCTTTGAAATTCCTTGAATCAGTGCCACTTCCATTTTCAAAGCCAGTAGTGCTCAGTTGACTCTTCCTCAAAGTAGATCACAGTGACTCTCACCAACTGCCTTCCTCTCTCTCTCATAACGACCCTTGTGATAACAATATACTCACCTGGATAATACAGGATAAATCTTTCCATCACATGCCAGATGATTAGCAGCCTTAATTACTCTAGTTCATCCTGAAACATTAATTACTGTTTCTATTTAACAACATGTATCTACAGGTTCTGAGGATTATGGTATGGACATCTGTGTCATTATTCTGCCTACCATAGACACTGAGCCTTTTCCTCTTATTGCTGGCAGGATAGACAAGCTTAAAACAGTCTGGACATAAGGACTGAATGGGATTAGTTCTCTTCTAAAAGAGACACAAGAGAGAGCTCTAATTCATTTCTCACCATGTAAAGAGGGCAGAGCTAGAGGACAGCAATCTGAAACCTGGAAGAGGGCCCTCACCAGATCGTAACCCTGGTGGCACCCTGATCTTGGACTTTCAGCATCCAAAATTATGAGAAAGAAAAGTCTATTGTTTATAAGCTACCCAGAAAAGGAAATGGCAACCCACTCCAGTACTCTTGCTTGGAAAATTCCATGGACAGAGGAGCCTGATAGGCTACAGTCCATGGGGTTGCAAAGAGTCGGACATCACTTTCACTTTCCTTTTTCATATGGTATTTCACTAAAGTAGTCAAAATGAGAAAGATTGTAAAAGTAAACAGATTGGACCAAATAAACGTACGATTCTGTGGTTCCCTCTGGTTTATATAACTTAAAGTCTAATTCTCTGCACATTGATAACAACTGGAGTTAAGGAAAGACTGGGTTGGGGTCACTTTCCTTGTTGTGAGTTGTTTAAATAGCAAGCACAAACTTTTTGTGATTCTCTTTCATTCTTTTGAATAAGAAGCATCTTTGCAACAGTTTTTCATACTATATTGATATCTTGGATGTAGCTGTTTCCCTTGAAGCCAAAGAAAATAAGAATTATGACTTTGCTTATAATTTACTTATTTATTCAAACTGAGAGGCTCTTTGTGCCATTTCCTGTGTTGACATTTAGAACCTCAACTCTGATTTTGCTAATATATTCACTCAGATCACTATGACATTCATACAGTTCTAATAGCTAAGAAGTCTTATCAAGTAAGATTCTTGTCAATTAATAGTTGATCAAAAATTATCTCAGGACTCATGGACATCCTATATTTTTAATGGTTTTCAAACATTTCTACAACAGAATTATCTGGGAAGCTTTAAGAAATAATAAATATGGAGTTCACACCAACCAATTAAGTTAAAATCCCTGGAGATAAGGCCTAACTGTTAGTATTATTTGAAAGCTCCGCAGGTATTCTGAATTCGCAGCCACAGTTAAGAACTTCTCTGTCTAGTTTTTTCTTTTTTGGTCCCTATTTTTTATTCTTCTCTTGTCTGCCTTTCTTCCCCTGTACTCTGGCTTTGGCTGAAAGATTACCTTTTCCATGTAATAGAGGGAGTTAATTGGAAGCCTCTGTTTTTATTGAAGCTGCCAGGCTATATTTCCTATAGAAAACCAAACTGGCTGATTCCTGACAGCAATTGCTTTACCTGTTTCTCTGAATCAATAGATAAATAAAGGTACAAACATATTCAGATAACAGTAAAGTTTTCTCCACAGGCACTGAGAAGTTTTAAGTTATTCAAGTGTTCTGTATTTATTGATGATAATGTTTTTAACAAAGAGATACTGAGTTATGATTACTATAAACCTCTGGCAAGTCTATTATTTCAAGTCAAAAGTATATGTTCAATTTGAGTCATTTGCATTTATCTCTTTATTACTTGAAAACAGCCATATTTAAACTACTTGGAACTGACTTCATAACAGTTTACTATTGTGTACAATGTTTGAACATGAATAATGTTAAAGGCACCATGAGATGTCACAGGAATTAGATACCTCTTGTGTCATGGCACCTCTGAATGCTATTTTACTTGCAGTGCTTTGTGTTTCACAAATATCTGGTAGATTCTGTGCAGTGACATTATAGTATTTTATTACAGACAGTTCTGAATAGCATCTTATTACAGGCTTGGAAGAAAAGGAAGTTAATTTATTTGCCTCATATGTGTGTAGTCAACAATGTAATTGTGCTTTTTTATGCCAATAGATTTTTGCCTTTCTTTGTATGTTAATGGATTTGGTCATTTTAAAAATATATATTTTGAGTACATGTATATGTATGGCTGAGTCCCTTCACTGTTCACCTGAAACTATCACTACATTTTTAATTGGTTATGCTGCTGCTGCTGCTAAGTCGATTCAGTCCTGTCCGACTCTGTGCGACCCCATAGATGGCAGCCCACCAGGCTCCCCCGTCCCTGGGATTCTCCAGGCAAGAACACTGGAGTGGGTTGCCATTTCCTTCTCCAATGCATGAAAGTAAAAAGTGAAAGTAAAGTCGCTCAGTCGTGTCCGACTCTTCGAGACCCCATGGACTGCAGCCCACCAAGCTTCTCCACCCATGGGATTTTCAAGGCAAGAGTACTGGAGTGGGGTGTCGTTGCCTTCCTCAGTACAAAATAAAAAGTTCAACATATATATATATATATATATATATACACATTGACTATATTACTACACAAAGTTGAACATTATATACAAGGCTTCCTCCTTTAAGGTTTATTGAATCTCCTGCTAATGGATAATTTCTCTCTATTTTTGTAATGGTGTTTCCAGAGTGAGAGCTTGGGCTGCATACATATGACAAATTTGTCTATGTCTAGGCTTGTCCTGAATGCTCACTGAATCAGCCAACTGAGAGCTAATTTACATGTTAACTATGAGTCTGAAGTACATGTGGACCTCCAGGACTAAGACAGCAAACCTACAGTGAAAGAATGGTCTCTCCTTCATTGTAATGTCCTCAGAAGGGAATGGAGTCATTCTGAGGAAAGAGAGGGTTGAAGTATATTATGGTAGATGGAAAAACCAAGGTCTAATATATCTAACACATCCCATTCTAAGACACTGAGATTGTCCCCCAACCCCCACACTGGTGTCAAAGCAAAAATGGCACTGATAAATTTAGATAAGTAAGGAAGACTATTTCTGACTATTGCGACAGGGGCAAGAGACTAAACTCAACTACACTGAAACAAAAGATGAAGGGTTTTTGAGGACTTCAGTGATAGACTTCAGATAAGTGTTAGTTGCTCAGTTGTGTCCGACTGTTTGCCATCCCATGGACTGTGGCCCACCAGGCTCCTCTGTCCAGGGAATTCTCCAGGCAAGGATACTGGAGTGGGTAGCCATTCCCTTCTCCAAGGGATATTCCTGACCCAGGGATCAATCCAGGCAGATTCTTTACTATCTGAGCCACCAGAGAAGCCCTTTTGAGTGCCAAAATGAGCTAATAGAAAAGTACTGATGGGCATTGGGGAATAGGTTGATCAGTGAGATGTTGAACACATTGAGTTTCCTGGGTTTGCAAATATTTCTCTCTGCTATTACACCATCTGTGTTTGTTAATTGGCAGCCATCAAAGTTAGGCTCCCATTTCCCCACAGATACTAGAAGACTGGGATGCCATATATTTCAGTGTTTACATTTCAAAGACATGTTTCCCAAGTCCTTGAGAAAGACATTTCCTGGGTTTTAAAACTGGCAAGAGTCTAGGAGAAGAATTACATACATTTCAAAGCAGAAGAAAAAGAATTCACAATTTCAAATTCCCTAAAGTAGATGCACTAAGAAAAGGGAGGTCAGGAGCTTATAGTCAGGAAGAAATCTGTTTAAGTTTTAGTCAGACTGAGGGCAATGTTAGTCGATCTTCGACGCAGGACAAGTGATGAAGTCTCAAGGACAGGTGACCTCAATAAAGACTGATTCAAATAAAAAGTTATTCTGTGAAATCTTCAGTAATAAAACAAAGATACAGGACAGAGCTAAGGAGAAAGGGACATTTCCCAATGTCATGTTTGTGCTGTAATCACTGAGGCAGAAAGAAGAAATTCTGTTTCAGGACTGATGAAGAGCAAGAGTCCAGGAAAGATCAATAGGAAGTTATGGCAGAGCTGACACCAGGCACCTCTTGGGGGAGTAGCTTGAAGGTTTAGTCCTCCACTTGGTTCGGGTGACAGTCATGGTGACAAGCCTAGAAAACCCACTGGAGGTAATGGAAGATGGCAACTACTTCTCATGGACACATGCGAGCACACCATGAGCTGCTGTGGGTCAAAGGAAGGTATCTGGAAATCTTTATGGTTTCAGTGACACTGTTGAGAGAGGTGATGCTAGGAAGTTTCCTTATTTTTCTTCTGATTCTGTGGTATCATTCAGATTGGTGTAATTTTTGGAGCAGTATATTATACTGAAAAATAATATACTTATATACTATACTGACAAATAGTTTATTTATAAATATTGTTCAAATAAAAATGTCTATTTCAATTTTGCCACTTAAGTATAAGACCCCCTGGAGGAGGGAATGGCAACCCATCCAGTATTCTTGTTTGGAGAATCCCATGGAGAGAGGATCCTGGTGGGATACAGTCCTTGGGGTTGCAAAGAGTTGGACATGACTGAAGGGACTGAGCATGCATGCACGCATGGAAACTTGAACAAGTTACTTAAATTCCCTGTGTTTAGTTTTATTTTTTGTGTGAAATAAAAACAAAGATAGTTATTGCTCATTATTAGTGCAATAATTAAATGTATAGAAGCATAAAGCCCAGTACCTGGTACACAAAAACCACCTGCAAATGTAAAGTCCCTTTCTCTATTACATTCCCATAAATGTACAGAGATGATGATGTATCAAACATATATCATTATCTAATTACTCAAGAATTTAATTAATATAAAAACTTGCTCATAATATTTACTTTCCTTAGATGGTATCTATACATAGAAAGTTCAGAGACTTTTAGAAAGTTTAGAAAGCCTCCAAATTAAGATACCTGAACCTCTTGGCCTCAATTAGTTGTATAATTCAGATGAAAAAGATACAATATTTTCTTCACATAATGGCCTCAATTCTCTGATATATTTTTCATGTTTAGACATAACTAGTGAGTCAGGACAACTGGCTAAAATGACTGCAACTTGCAACGAGAGTATAACTAAATTAATTCTAGTAACAAATTTTGACAAGAGGAAATTTCATCATGCAATAAAGAACTAATATATTTGTAAGAAATCTCTAACTTTTCTCATACTCACTGAAAGAATAAAGATACTATAGTGTATAAATTGAACATCACTAATTTTATTATGTGTAACCTATAGAGCACATATAAAATTATGTAATCTAAATCCATGCTTTACAAAGATTTCATGACATTAAAATAGCATTATTAAAAAGTTATGTTAAAAAGAGGAATAATTTTTACGCCTATCTGCAGGTATATATATATGTCGTATTGTGAGCTATGAACTGAATCTTACTGATTTTTTTGGATCTCTCTACTAGGTATTTGAATTTTCCCTTCCATCCCTGGCTTTGTATAGCACCTGTTTCAGTGTAACTGTTTTCATGAGTTTCTCTAGGTAATTGGCTTCATGTGATTATGTTTTTCCCTGGCATCCATAGATACATCTTAAATACTGCTATCTCAAATTTTTTTATCACACAGATGCAGGAAGATTATCAAAAATGACTGTGTTGAATCCTTGTGCCTTGAGCATTTCTTCTTTCAAAACTCTGTGTCTTAAAACCCATTTGCTTCTTTTGTGTCTACTAACACTCTATCCTTATGTTGTAGGCAGGAAGCTGTGATAATGTTAATTTGCATGGCAAAAGGACCTTTGCAGATATAATTAAAGATAAGAACCTTGAGTTAGGGAGATTAGACTGGATTATTCAAGTGTATCCAATCTAATCATACACGTTTTTAAGGTGGAAAGCTTTTCTGGGCTGAAGTCAGAAAAAGAGCAATGACCACTGAAGAACAATCACAGAGAAGAGACATTTCTGGCTTTGGAGACAGAGGACAGGGATGTGGAAGATGGTGCTAAGGAATGCAGGCACCTTCTAGAAGCTGAAAAAGGGAAGGGAACAGATTTTTCTCTTAGAGCCTCCAGAAGAGAGTGTAGACCAGCTGACATCTGGATTTCAGCCCATTGAGATGGTGTTAGTATTCTGACCTACAGAACTATAAAATAATGAGTTTGTATTGTTTTAAACCACTAAGTTTGTAGTGATTTTGACAGCAGCAGTAGAAAACTTACACACTTACAACCACACATACAATCTTGGTGCAAGCTGGTTGATAGGCATGGAATGCGGGGGGAGGCTTTAAATATTCTGTTTTATAATTCAAATTTAAGGGCTGCCATTTTGCTGCAATTCCACTGAACAGACTAACCTGAACAGCTCTCAAGACCCATTCTGGGCACATCTTTCTTTCCCCAGAACTATTCTTTGTACATAACATACCCTACGTTTTGGGGTTTTTTGTAAAACCTTTCTGGTCATGCCGCTGTCTTTATACCTTGCTAAGAATCTGCAGATCATGTGGTTAACACCAGCTGCTTAAACTCCTCACTCAAACTGTGATTTCTCATCACTGAACTCTTCTTTTTTTTTTAATTTTATTTTATTTTTAAACTTCACCATATTGTATTGGTTTTGACAAATATCGAAATGAATCCGCCACAGGTATACATGTGTTCCCCATCCTGAACCCTCCTTCCTCCTCCCTCCCCATACCATCCCTCTGGGTCATCCCAGTGCACCAGCCCCGAGCATCCAGTATCGTGCATTGAACCTGGACTGGCAACTCGTTCCATATATGATATTGTACGTATTTCAATGCCATTCTCCCAAATCATCCCACCCTCTCCCTCTCCCACAAAGTCCAAAAGACTGTTCTATACATCAGTGTCTCTTTTGCGGTCTCGTATACAGGGTTATTGCTACCATCTTTCTAAATTCCATATATATGCGTTAGTATGCTGTATTGGTGTTTTTCTTTCTGGCTTACTTCACTCTGTATAATAGGCTCCAGTTTCATCCACCTCATTAAAACTGATTCAAATGTATTCTTTTTAATGGCTGAGTAATACTCCATTGTGTATATGTACCACAGCTTGCTTATCCATTCATCTGCTGATGGACATCTAGGTTGCTTCCATGTCCTGCCTATTATAAACAGTGCTGTGATGAACATTGGGGTACACGTGTCTCTTTCAATTCTGGTTTCCTCAGTGTGTATGCCCAGCAGTGGGATTGTTGGATCATAAGGCTGTTCTATTTCCAGTTTTTTAAGGAATCTCCACACTGTTCTCCATAGTGGCTGTACTAGTTTGCATTCCCACCAACAGTGTAAGAGGGGTCCCTTTTCTCCACATCCTCTCCAGCATTTATTGCTTGTAGACTTTTGGATCACAGCCATTCTGACTGGTGTGAAATGGTACCTCATAGTGGTTTTGATTTGCATTTCTCTGATAATGAGTGATGTTGAGCATCTTTTCATGTGTTTGTTAGCCATCTGTATGTCTTCTTTGGAGAAATGTCTGTTTAGTTCTTTGGCCCATTTTTTGATTGGGTCATTTATTTTTCTGAAATTGAGCTGTAGGAGTTGCTTGTATATTTTTGAGATGAGTTGTCTGTCAGTTGCTTCATTTGCTATTATTTTCTCCCATTCTGAAGGCTGTCTTTTCACCTTGCTTATAGTTTCCTTTGTTGTGCAGAAGCTTTTAAGTTTAATTAGGTCCCATTTGTTTATTTTTGCTTTTATTTCCAATATTTTGGGAGGTGGGTCATAGAGGATCCTGCTGTGATGTATGTCGGAGAGTGTTTTGCCTATGTTCTCCTCTAGGAGTTTTATAGTTTCTGGTCTTACGTTTAGATCTTTAATCCACTTTGTGTATGGTGTTAGAAAGTGCTCTAGTTTCATTCTTTTACAAGCGGTTGACCAGTTTTCCCAGCACCACTTGTTAAAGAGATTGTCTTTAATCCATTGTATATTCTTGCCTCCTTTGTCAAAGATAGGGTGTCCATATGTGCGTGGATTTATCTCTGGGCTATCTATTTTGTTCCAGGGAGCTGCTGCTGCTGCTAAGTCACTTCAGTCGTGTCCGACTCTGTGCAACCCCATCGATGGCAGCCCACCAGGCTCCCCTGTCCCTGGGATTCTCCAGGCAAGAACACTGGAGTGGGTTGCCATTTCCTTCTCCAAACCTGAGGGAGAGGAGATCTTAATTTGTTCCTGTTCTCTATATTATTTCTGTTTATTGATTTTGGGGGCTATTTCCTCCAAATCAACCTTCAAACCTCTTCTGTTGTCTATTAACTCCACAAAGACTGGGGAAAAGGAGGTGTCTGTTACTGGTTTACTATAGAAGGGCATGTTTTTGTTATTTTCTTTCTTCTGTGATATGGATATTTGTTTCTTTCTCCCCCCACCCCTAAGTTTATCTTCCCAATTCCTATTACATGAATCTTTCCTTTACAAGTTTACAGTATAGAACAAAAGAATGAATTTAGGTACATGTATATACATACATACATGCCATCACTTCATGGCAAATAGATGGGAAGACAGTGGAAACAGTGGCTGACTTTATTTTTCTGGGCTCCAAAATCACTGCAGATGTTGATTGCAGCCACGAAATTAAAAGATGCTTACTCCTTGGAAGGAAATTTATGACTAACCTAGAGAGCATATTAAAAAGCAGAGATATTATTTTGCCAATGAAGGTCCATTTAGTCAAGGTTTTTCCAGTGGTCATGTATGGATGTGAGAGTTGGACTATAAAGAAAGCTGGGCACTGAAGAATTGATGCTTTTGAGCTGTGGTGTTGGAGAAGACTTAAGAGTCCCTTGGACTACAAGGAGATCCAACCAGTCCATTCTAAAGAAGATCAGTTCTGGGTGTTCATTGGAAGGACTCATGCTGAAGCTGAAACTCCAATACTTGGGCTACCTGATGCGAAGAGCTGACTCATTTGAAAAAAGCCTGATGCTGGGAAAGATTGAGGGCAGGAGGAGAAGGGGACCACAGAAGATGAGATGGTTGGATGGCATCCCTGAGTCAATGGACATGGGTGTGGGTGGACTTGGGGAATTGGTGATATACAGGGAGGCCTGGCGTCCTGCGGTTCATGGAGTTGCAAAAAGTCAGACACAACTGAGCAACTGAACTGAACTGAACTGAACATACATACATGTATATATATGCCCATGTGTGTTTAATAATAATTTAGATATGAATTGCTATTCAATTTCATATGGATACATGCAAAACAAATTTAAAATAAAGTAATTTACATTAGTTAATTTTACTTTTTATTTTTCTCTGTAGGTGTGCAATAGGTCTTGATCTTGGTAGGATAATCAGTCTATAAACTGCTAACATTCCGAAGGTCTTTTGTTAGTTAAGGAACAGTAGTCATCTTCTACTGTAATTACATCCTATATTCTGATCGCCAGTGTTTGCATTTAGTTTATGTTAAGAGTGATGGGAAGAGCCCTTTATTTGACTAAAGTCTATGCTATCTTTTACCCATTACATAATTCATTGAATAAATGTTTTATCTGAAAATTATTTATCATACATCATTTAGAGAAAATGCAGACACAAATTTATTATCCTAATGAAAATACAGTAAGAATAGCATAGTATGACATGGAGTCAATGGTATGTTTATAGCCAGTCCTTGGTTTATTGAAACTTTTTATGATCTAAAAAGTATCTGAACTTCCCCAGACTGTACCATCTTCCACTCTGTTGCAACCTATAATATTTCTCTTCTATTCTAACATATATCCTAAAATAAATAAATACTTTTTACAGATAAACTCAAACATTGGTTTAGAACAAAAACCAAATATCTGTAGCTATTTCACTCCATGTGATATAAAATGAGCACCTCTTACCACTCAGGGCATTGGAAGGTGACTTGCAGAAGGTTGGATGCAGACACATTCTTATAGAAATTACTTTGGGGACAAAACTTGAAATATAAAGGGAGATTTGGAGCAAGCAAAAAGAAATTACAGGAACTGTTGCAGAGAGCAGATGGTAGTCCAGGGGGTTTTGTGACTTTTAACATAAATAATTCTATGAGGCAAGCATCCAAAGTAACCAAGCCCAGTTTCTTTTGAATTGCACTTCAGGAATGGAAAAATAAAGTAGCAATAATAGTCCATGTTAGAGACAATTCAGAAGCAGCTATTATTTCTCATTCTTAGTTGATTAAAATATGAACATAGAATAGGAAAGGACAGAAAATTATGATTAAATTCTCTTCTTGTGGTACTTATGTTGTATTTTTTGCATCATAATTCCATGGCACCAGCTCTATTTAATAGCTTGCTATATTTTCCAGTTAAATAAATGGTGCCTTCCTGAGTGCTAACTACTCATGGCCATGTTCTGATGACTCTGGGGTGAATTTACCCACTTCAGTGAGCACGGTAATAAGGCAGACTCTCTATGCAATGTTCTAGTGGAATTAAGATGCCAAATGCATGGCATTCCAAATCTTTGGAAACAGCAAAGTGCAGTCAACCAAATGCCAGCCTCTAATTGAAAGATAACCTAAAAGAGTGAAAATTTTGGGGGGATCACTTCACACATATGTGTACAAAATTACTCTGTGTATAAAATGTATATTTAAATATACATCTAAATATATATATGTTTGTAATGGCACAAGCCTTATAGTTGTCTGTTTTAGCTTTACTAAGGATGACAAGTAAAGGAGATAGAGTAGAATTTTTCCAATGTTGCAGTTTTGTTAGGCTTATGTAATAATGCATTTAAGATTTATGGAATATTTCCTTAGATGATCAAGAAAAAGTCTAGATAAACTTTGAAAGAGAATCCAAGATGGATGTGGTATAACAATAGAAAATGAGAAGAAAACTGCCTTAGAAATCAGTGAGGTCCAAGTAAGATCAGGAGTGAAAGCAAAGGATAGACAAAGTACCAAAAGACTCAATAGTATCAAAGTCATTATGGGAGTTCAATAATTCAAAGATGGAACCACTGTAATTTATAGCAAGAATGAATGACTAAACTGAAGAGGATTATAAGATCATTAGTGCTGAGGTCATCACTCAGAATTGTGACAGATTTGATATGGACACGTGGAATGAATTATGGCATGTAAGGCCTCAAAGAATGTGGAGTGACCATGAGATTTGTAAATACCAAAGACAAGGAAGGCCCAATACTTCTTGAAACTCCAAGAAACTGAGATTTGAATGAGGGCAGAATAATCATAGCTAGGGTTGGGAAGAGAGGGGAATCCTATCTCATTTTCTGACTTGCATGTCCACGGAGAGTACAGTCATGGCTGTTTCATTGGAAATATCTCCTGGAAAAATCTGGATGTTTCAGGAAGAACTTCGTTTTAGTGAAGGTCAACAAATGAATAAATTAAAGATGGATAACGATTCCACAGTGTGCATAATAAAGGAGTACTAGCACTGAGCAGTGTGGGGATGAGAAAACAGGAGAGGAGAGAGAGGATTGTGTTTTGGGAAGTTATTATAGTTAACAGAATTGTAAATAATTGGTTTATTGATAGTCTTGCTGTTTTAAACAAATATCTCTGAAAAAGTGATTTGGTGTTGATGAATACTGAGACCACAGGTATTATCTGCAGCCTAGTGAATCATTGCTGGCAGCTAGCTCTGGACTGCATGTGTAATAGGGCAGAGCTGGAACAAATCTTAGGTGGCTGGAGCCTTTGTAGGCTCTGAAGCTGTTGGAGTAACAGATGTCAAGTAGCCAGAGAGGCAGTAAGAAAAATACATTAATAACCCCAGGTGATGAGAGACCTTGTATATTTCATTATATGTATATATAGTTCTCAAATACACACAGGGCTGTATTTTTATCTATAAATTGCCGTTGGATCACCTTATTACTTCATTAAGTGTACATTTATACAACTTCACTTTAGTTATCTAATTTTCACAATATAAAGATAGAATATATTCTGATGTCTCAGAGGGTGCATGTGGTGATTAACAAAAAAACAAAAAAATTGGAAAAGTGGTTTAATTGGATTACACCATTAGTGGTTTAATCCATATTACATAAAAAGCCTGATTTGCCTGAACTTTTTTTTTCTGTTGAATGGAGTAATCTGTTTTTTATTTTGCTTTTTATGTATAACCTAAGGACTTCTAAAATAGAATTAATACTCACTGCATAAGGAGATTTACTGCCTCTTTCAAATGGGGAAGTGACTTGCCCTGACTTTCTAAATAGGGTGTAGTGATAATTGGTAGAATGGTGTGGTGGCAGGTTTACCCAGCTGGTCACCTGTGCAGAGACCTATTTCCTATTAAAGTGAATCCACCCATGAAGGACCTTTGGATACACGGCTTCTGCAGAGTGGGCTCTTTGTTGATGCATTCTGCTCAAACCCCAAATGAAGAAACGCTTGGATTATTTTTGATTCAAAGCAAGCAAGGGGATGATAAGCAACTGCCTGTTCAATTGGAGCATATGCTTGCTGAGTTCTAATTCTCTTTTGCTTTGGGACCAGATGCTGCATCCTAGTAATTCCCAAACCTGGCTGATCTTCAGAATGATCTAAGAAGTTTTTAAAAATATCAGTATCCAGACTTTCCACTCAGAAATTTTGATTTATTATATCTTGGCTAGGGTATAGAAATATGCATTTGAATAAGCTCCAGTTAATTTAGGGTTAGGGATCTGTGCTCTATGTCAGTGGTTTATAACCTTTGGTGTGGGATTGGGGTGGACAGGAAATTCTGCCTGTAATTCATAAACATCCCCCACTCCCAGGTCCTCTATCCCTGGATAAAAATCATTGCTTAAGACTGCTTATTAGATACATTTTTATCTCCCTGATAAACATATTTTGAGATGGGTTTTCCTGAAAGAAATATAAATGATTAAACGATAAATTGCTTGACTCTGAAAAAACGCAGAACTGGGACTATTGCCTCCTTGGCCACATACACTCTCCTTAGGATAAGGACACTGCATACCTTCTGAGTTACTTCCTCTTAGGTCACATGTATTGTTCTTACAGTTTAATTCTCTTCATCAGAAAATGATTCTAAATACTTTTAGCTGGTCTCGGTGCCTGATTTTACCCCAGAAGTAGAATATGTGTAAAAGTCAGAAACTGACCAATAGGGCTGCCTGTAAGGGCAATACTGAAGTATAAGAGGCCTGGAACTATGTTTAGAAGGCTCTTTAATAAAGATTTAGCTCAAGAGAACATCAAACCAAGAGAGAGAAAGTAAATTGGAACATGCAGATAAAACACACGATCAAGGTCTTGGAGCAAAGATAAAGAGTAAAGTGGCTGGGTTTCATTCCAGTAACTGGTAATAGATATACCAAGGGTGGGAGAGTCAGTCAGTAAAGAATGACCCAGAAATGAACCTGGATTTCACAAAGTGGGGACCCTTTCAAGAACTAATTCTCCTTGAATATTCAGCAGAATTATTTTTATACACTGCTCAGTAAGATTTCTTGGATGAAGCTGGGAGACTTGTGAATGACTGGACAGTGTATTACAGATACTGAAAAGCTCTGCCATGTACAATGAGAATGTATTTTTACCATCTGTTCCTTTCCCCATAAAATGCTCTCATAGAAATATCAGGTATTCTCTACAATGGATATCTATTTATTGATTTTTCCTTTGTAATGGTATTCTGATATTTCTTGACAAATTACCCTCTCAAGAGAGAGATTTATTCTCTAATTATTTACAATAATGGGCATGTTACTAGTTAGATCCAATGAGACTTAGTTTTGGGCCAATTGTTGAAATATTTATGAGGGGTACTCATTCTTTCCACTGAAGCTTCTCGGTGGATTGGATAAAAGCCGGGGATGCCTGGCAGCCATCTTACTGTAAGATCAATGTCTGCCAAAAGAAGAGCCATCATAAGGAAGAGAGCCAGTCAGTTTAGTTCCTCAATCCAAGCTTCCGTAACCTGAACATTTTAGAGAAATGAGAAAATAATTCCTCTCTCTCTCAAATCAAGTTTGAATTGGGTTTTCTAGTGCATTCAATGGAGAAGGCAATGGCAACCCACTCCAGTACTCTTGCCTGGAAAATCCCATGGACGGAGGAGCCAGGAAGGCTGCAGCCATGGGGTCGCTGAGGGTAGGACACGACTGAGCGACTTCACTTTGACTTTTCACTTTCATGCATTGGAGAAGGAAATGGCAACCCACTCCAGTGTTCTTGCCTGGAGAATTCCAGGGACAGCAGAGCCTGGTGGGCTGCCGTCTCTGGGGTCACACAGAGTCGGACATGACTGAAGTGACTTAGCAGCAGCAGCAGCAGCAGTGCATTCAAACATCATGATTATTGTTTCCTGAATAAGAAGCTATTTATTTGTTAAAAACTGTGTTTGCTTATGGTCCAAATTTGGTGTGTAAGAAAATTAGCTTTTACAAGAATTACTCATAATGATCCTTTTTTGAAAGAAGTGAATCTAAGTAAAGACATTTATAATAGTTGTGAGAAGTAGTGACAAATAAGCTTGAAATTTCTCAGGTAGTAAGAGAAGAGAGGATAATAGTAAAAAGAGGGAGAGGGAAAGACAGAGAGTATCTTGGAATGAACTGATAGGACAAAGCCAAAAACGTGCACAGATGATTGAAATCATGAGACTGAAGAGGTTACTTATTTGTCTACAATTTAATGACTATTTCTTTCAGCTCTTTCTCTTGTACTTAGAGAAAAAGAAAGAGTCAGGAATGTATGTAATATTCACTAGGTGGTAACTGACTATCAGCTAAAAGAAACAAGAAGATGAGAAAGAGTGAAAATGTCTTGCTACTGGTTGAAAGCAGATTGTCAAAAATTGTTGAAGTAGCATGAAAACTTTTATTCCTTTTCTTGTTAGTTCAAACTGGTAAGAGTTATTTTAATTCTTCTTCAGATGCTGGGGTAAACTCCATGGGATTATCAAGTGAGAAGATTTCTGGGCTAGTATGACCTTGCTGAGGCATTTGCACATGGCCAAGACAACTCAGCAGTGGCCACAGGACTGGAAAAGGTCAGTTTTCATTCCAATCCCAAAGAAAGGCAATGCCAAAGAATGCTCAAACTACCTCACAGTTGCACCCATCTCACACGCTAGTAAAGTAATGCTCAAAATTCTCCAAGACAGTCTTCAGCAATATGTGAACCATGAACTTCCAGATGTTCAAGCTGGTTTTAGAAAAGGCAGAGGAACCAGAGATCAAATTGCCAACATCCACTAGATCATCAAAAAAGCAAGAGAGTTCCAGAAAAACATCTATTTGTGCTTTATTGACTATGCCAAAGCCTTTGACTGTGTGGATCACAATAAACTGTGGAAAATTCTGAAAGAGATGGGAATACCAGACCACCTGACCTGCCTCTTGAGAAACCTATATGCAGGTCAGGAAGCAACAGTTAGAACTGGACATGGAACAACAGACTGGTTCCAAATAGGAAAAGCAGTATGTCAAGGCTGTATATTGTCACCCTGCTTATTTAACTTCTATGCAGAGTACATCATGAGAAACGCTGGACTGGAAGAAGCACAAACTGGATTCAAAATTGCTGGGAGAAATATCAATAACCTCAGATATGCAGGTGACACCACCCTTATGGCAGAAAGTGAAGAGGAACTAAAAAGCCTCTTGATGAAAGTGAAAGAGGAGAGTGAAAAAGTTGGCTTAGAGCTCAACATTCAGAAAACAAAGATCATGGCATCTGGTCCCATCACTTCATGGGAAATAGATGGGGAACAGTGGAAACAGTGTCAGACTTTATTTTTTGGGGCTCCAAAATCAATGTAGATGGTGATTGCAGCCATGAAATTAAAAGATGCTTACTCCTTGGAAGGAAAGTTATGACCAACCTAGATAGCATATTCAAAAGCAGAGACATTACTTTGCCAACAAAGGTCATCTAGTCAAAGCTATGGTTTTTCCAGTGGTCATGTATGGATGTGAGAGTTGGACTGTGATGAAAGCTGAGCACTGAAGAATTTATGTTTTTGAACTGTGGTGTTGGAGAAGACTCTTGAGAGTCCCTTGGACTGCAAGGAGATCCAACCAGTCCATTCTGAAGGAGATCAGCCCTGGGATTTCTTTGGAAGGACTGATGATAAAGCTGAATCTCCAATACTTTGGCCACCTGATGCAAAGAATTGATTCATTGGAAAAAGTCTGATGCTGGGAGGGATTGGGGATAGGAGGAAAAGGGGATAACAGAGGATGAGATGGCTGGATGGCGTTACTGACTCAATGGACATGAGTTTGAGTGAACTCCGGGAGTTGGTGATAGAAAGGGAGGCCTAGCGTGTTGCAATTCATAGGGTCGCAGAGTCAGACCCGACTGAGCGACTGAAATGAACTGAACTGAAGATAACAGTGTGAAGGAGAGACTGACTGGAAGATGATAAGGTGTATGGCTCGGTTAATCTCAATTAATGCATTCCTCATCCTACTTGAGCTGGAGCTAAGTTAATAACTTGTAGCAAGGGTCTCAGCTTGAGTCCATGTTGTGTTCATTTCTGGGGTTCAGACATATGTGTGCAAGTCTGGAGGATCAGTAAGAAGCATAAAAGATACTTATTGGTATGCGAAACTGATAGCCCTTTTGGGAGAAAATTCATCTTAAAATACGACTCTGAATTTTGTGGTTTGGGGAAGACAGTCAATTCTGGTGAGGTCTCTACATCTTCACTATCTGTCTATGGCTGCATATTAGAAAGATATAAGTATGTATGTATAATCTAGAAGACCTGTTATACAAAATAATCAACAGAAGAGTAAGCTGCAAGCAATACTTTACTATTATTAATATTTTTCTTGATAAGTATAACACAAACAGAAGGGAGACATTGACACCCACTTCACCAGAACTTACAGAACACCAGGCAGGTTCAGCATTTATAAGGAGTACACTGCTTCTGTGGCAGTGATGGCTTGAAGGGGACACCAGTGGCATCATTAACATGGCACAGAGTATGGCACTCAGCATTAGCAGTGGTGTTTAGCAAGATTAGAGTACCTTACTGCAACAGCTATCTGTGCTCAGAGTAGAGGTGGTATCTAGTGGGTGTGGCTGAACCTAGGAGATAAAGCAGTGTCCATCACAGGCACTCAAGCTGAAAAGGAAAGGGAGGACATGGAGGGCAGGGAGGTAGTTTGCAGGGGATGAATTGGAATCCAACTGGAACAGCATTAATGCTCACATTATCAGAACTGGCAGGGAAGAGTGGATCCCAGTGATTTGGATATTGCCAGAAGACTTAGCAATGCTCAGAGAATCTACATGGTAGGTGATTAGAAACCAAGATGTGACTTCCTGTGACCTGAGAGTGTTGGGGATCATGCATTACAAAATAAGAACTGCTCCTGCTGCTGCTGCTAAGTCGCTTCAGTCGTGTCCAACTCTGTGAGAGCTCATAGACGGCAGCCCACCAGGCTCCCCTGTCCCTGGGATTCTCCAGGCAAGAACACTGGAGTGGGATGCCATTTCCTTCTCCAATGCATGAAAATGAAAACTGAAAGTGAAGTCACTCAGTCATGTCTGACTCTCAGCAATCACATGGACTGCAGCCTACCAGGCTCCTCTGTCCAGGGGATTGTCCAGGCAAGAGTACTGGAGTGGGGTGCCATTGCCTTCTCCCAAAGTAAGAACAGTTCATTTCAGTTCAATTGCTCAGTCATGTCCGACTCTTTGCAACCCCATGAATCTCAGCAGGCCAGACCTCACTGTCCATCACCAACTCCCAGAGTTCACTCAGACTCACGCCCATCAAGTCAGTGATGCCATCCAGCCATCTCATCCTCTGTTGTCCCCTCTCCTCCTGCCCCCAATCCCTCCCAGCATTAGTCTTTTCTAATGGGTCAACTCTTCGCATGAGGTGGCCAAAGTACTGGAGTTTCAGCTTTAGCATCATTCCTTCCAAATAAATCCCAGGACTGATCTTTAGAATGGACCGGTTGGATCTCCTTGCAGTCCAAGGGACTCTAGAGTCTTCTCCAACACCACGGTTCAAAAGCGTCAATTCTTCGGCGCTCAGCCTTCTTCACAGTCCAACTCTCACATCCATACATGACCACAGGAAAAACCATAGCCTTGACTAGACGGACCTTTGTTGGCAAAGTAATGTCTCTGCTTTTGAATATGCTATCTAGGTTGGTCATAACTTTCCTTCCAAGGAGTAAACGTCTTTTAATTTCATGGCTGCAGTCACCTTCCGTAGTGATTTTAGAGCCCCCCAAAATAAGTCTGACACTGTTTCCACTGTTCCCCATCTATTTCCCATGAAGTGATGGGACCAGATGCCATGATCTTTGTTTTCTGAATGTTGAGCTTTAAGCCAACTTTTTCACTCTCCTCTTTCACTTTCATCAAGAGGCTTTTTAGTTCCTCTTCACTTTCTGCCATAAGGGTGGTGTGATCTGCATATCTGAGGTTATTGACATTTCTCCCAGCAATCTTGATTCCAGCTTGTGTTTCCTCTAGTCCAGCGTTTCTCATGATGTACTCTGCATATAAGTTAAATAAGCAGGGTGACAATATACAGCCTTGACGTACTCCTTTTCCTATTTGGAACCAGTCTGTTGTTCCATGTCCAGTTCTAACTGTTGCTTCCTGATCTGCATATAGGTTTCTCAAGAGGCAGGTCAGGTGGTCTGGTATTCCCATCTCTTTCAGAATTTTCCACAGTTTATTGTGATCCACACAGTCAAAGGCTTTGGCACAGTCAATAAAGCAGAATAGATGTGTAGAGCCTGTAAAAGACTATTTATGGCCAGAAACAGAAAACACACACACGCATGCACATGCACACACACTAATATTTATAGAGCTAATTTTTACCTGGTCCTAGTTTGCACTCCTATCAAAAAGTAAATTTTAGTTTCCAAAAGTACTGAAAGACAAGGTCCTTCTCCCCTGTAAAAATTCAGAGCTGGTTTTAAAACCATTTAGATAACCAATTGTCAGCAATACAGGTGTTAAGCTCCAGCAACAGTGAAAAAAGCTGTTTCTTTCATTTCCTACTTTCCTAGAGCAATGAATTCACATAATGCCATTTTGACATTGTAGAGACAAGTCTATTAAAATATGAATTTATGGTTACCTTGTCTCTTATGTTGGTTCATTTAGCATAATAGTTGCAATTGACCTAAGTAGCAGAAAGTACATTATATTCTAAGTGTTTGAAATTAAAATAGATTGAATGATTTTCTTGTATATATCATTGTTGAAGTTTTTGTTACACTCTGAATTAATACAAATAGCAGTAATAACACAACTGGATGCACCTGGCATGTATTATTGGATTTATCCCAAGCTGCTTTTTCATAATTGGCCATTTTCATCCATGTTACTGAAACCCAGTAATATTTTTAAATGTTTTAAAATCAGAATATTTTAAAAATCAAACTTGTATAAATATAATTAATAAAAGAAGCAAGACAAGTGGCTATGGCAGCCTGTAAAATAAGAATTCACCACCTTTTAAAGTGTGTTTTGGCAATATATAATAAAAGCCATAAAGTGTGAATAGACTTTGATCCACCATCCCCTTTTTAAGATTTATTCTAAAGATTAGAATAAAAGATTAGATTAAATTTACATAATCTTAATAAAAGATTAGTTAAATGTAGATTAGCTTTTTATATTTTTAGTTTTTAATATATTTTTTATATTATAGCTTTGTGTATTTTTTAATTTTACTGTTAACTATACTTATAGAAAACCACACAAAATATATACAGCTTATTCAGTTATTTTAAGTTACTAAAATCAGTAACCCTAGGGATTCTCCATGTGTCCAATCTCAAATGCAACCCCTTCATTTCCATAAATAACCACTCTCCTGACATTTGTCTTTATTGGTTTTATCACCAATGTGTTCATTTTAAAATTGTAGTGTTCACTTTCAGGCACTACAATTCAGTCTTACTCATTCACACAGAAAGAAAGAAATTTTACAAAGAAATTTTAATGTATTTTAAGACTCATAATCAAGAAGCTTTCTTCTTGAGTCATATTTTTTTCTTTTCCTTAAAGACTTTAAAGGCATTTTGGTATATAGAGTTTTCTGGTGTGGAATTTGTAGTTGCTTATTCTTGGTACACTTCAACTTGTTCTTCTGTCCTCTATGTTTTCTGCAAACTGGCAGCTGGATCAGGAGGCTTGTTTAGATTCATGTCCAATCCTTTTGGCAAGTCTATCCAGAGTGTTCTTTCCTGAAAATGTGCATAGTGTCAAGAGTTTTACATTTTATGATTCCTGCAATTGTAGATGATCACATTTAGATGGTAATTATTTAATATTATAACCTAATCATATTCTATCAATTCTCTGAAAATTTGTTAATTGGAAAGGCTTTTATAAAGTCATGATTTATCTTATCTACCATTTGATAACCAAGGGATACTGTTCCCAGTATCCTAATCATTAGTTTATTTCAGTTCAGTCACTCAGTTGTGTCCGACTCTTTGTGACCCCATGAATTGCAGCACGCCAGGCCTCCATGTCCATCACCAACTGCCGGAGTCTGCCAAAACCCATATCCATTGATTCGGTGATGCCATCCAGCCATCTCATCCTCTGCTGTCCCCTTCTCCTCCTGCCCTCAATCTTTCCCAGCATCAGGGTATTTTCAAATGAGTCAGCTCTTCGCATCAGGTGGCCAAAGTATTGGAGTTTCAGCTTCAACATCAGTCCCTCCAATGAACACCCAGCCTGATGTCCTTTAGGATGGACTGGTTGGAACTCCTTGCAGTCCAAGGGACTCTCAAGAGTCTTCTCCGACACCACAGTTCAAAAGCATCAATTCTTCGGCGCTCAACCTTCTTTATAGTCCAACTCTCACATGTATACATGACCACTGGAAAAACCATAGCCTTGACTAGACGACCTTTGTTGGCAAAGTAATGTCTCTGCTTTTGAATATGCTAACTAGGTTGGTCATAACTATCTTTCTAAGAAGTAAGTGTCTTTTAATTTCATGGCTGCAATCACCATCTGCAGTGATTTTGGAGCCTGCCAAAAATAAAGTCTGACACTGTTTCGACTGTGTCCCCATCTATTTCCCATGAAGTGATGGGACCAGATGCCATGATCTTCGTTTTCTGAATGTTGAACTTTAAGCCAACCTTTTCACTCTCCTCCTTCACTTTCATCAAGGGGCTCTTTAGTTCTTCACTTTCTGCCATTAAGGGTGGTGTGATCTGCATATCAGAGGTTATTGATATTTCTCCCAGCAATCTTGATTCCAGCTTGTACTTCTTCCAGCCCAGCGATTCTCATGATGTACTCTGCATATAAGTTAAATAAGCAGGGTGACAATATACAGCCTTGATGTACTCCTTTTTCTATTTGGAACCAGTCTGTTGTTCCACGGATTGCTTCCTGAGCTGCATACAGATTTCTAAAGAGGCAGGTCAGGTGGTCTGGTATTCCCATCTCTTTCAGAATTTTCCACAGTTTATTGTGATCCACACCATCAAAAGCTTTGGCATAGTCAATAAAGCAGAAATAGATGCTTTTCTGGAACTCTCTTGCTTTTTCCATGATCCAGCGGATGTTGGCAATTTGATCTCTGGTTCCTCTGCCTTTTCTAAAACAAGCTTGAACATCTGGAATTTCATGGTTCATGTATTGCTGAAGCCTGGTTTGGAGAATTTTCAGCATTATTTTACTAGCATGTGCTGCTACTGCTAAGTCGCTT
The DNA here is from genome assembly GCF_055505025.1 of Bos grunniens. Lineage (NCBI taxonomy): Eukaryota > Metazoa > Chordata > Mammalia > Artiodactyla > Bovidae > Bos > Bos grunniens. Next base: position 91,512,525 of record NC_141172.1, read on the forward strand.
CAGTCGTGTCCGACTCTGTGTGACTCCACAGATGGCAGCCCACGAGGCTCCCCCATCCCTGGGATTCTCCAGGCAAAAACACTGGAGTGGGTTGCCATTTCCTTCTCCAATGCATGAAAGTGAAAGGTCAAAGTGAGTCGCTCAGTCGTGTCCGACTCTGTGCGACCCCATGGACTGCAGCCAACCAGGCTCCTCCGTCCATGGGATTTTCCAGGCAAGAGTGCTGGAGTGGGGTGCCATTGCCTCCTCCAATTGCACTAGCATGTGAGATGAGTGCAATTGTGCAGTAGCTTGAACATTCTTTGGCATTGCCTTTCTTTGGGATTGGAATGAAAACTGACCTTTTGCCAGTTTTTAAGATAACCATATTATTACTATATTCTCTTTTTTGTCTTTGTTTAGTCTTCTAAAAAGCATAATCAATTTTTATGTTAATGTCTCTCTTCTAAGTGATTCCTGCCCACAGTAGTAGATATAATGGTCATCTGAGTTAAATTCACCCATTCCAGTCCATTTTAGTTCACTGATTCCTAGAATGTCGACATTCACTGTTGCCATCTCTTGTTTGACCACTTCCAATTTGCCTTGATTCATGGACCTGACATTCCAGTTCCTATGCAATATTGCTCTTTACAGCATCAGACCTTGCTTCTATCACCAGTCACATACACAGCTGGGAATTCTTTTTGCTTTGGCTCCATCCCTTCATTCTTTCTGGAGTTATTTCTCCACTGATCTCCAGTAGCATATTGGGCACCTACTGACCTGGGGAGTTCCTCTTTCAGTATCCTATCATTTTGCCTTTTCATACTGTTCATGGGGTTCTCAAGGCAAGAATACTGAAGTGGTTTGCCATTCCCTTCTCCAGTGGCCCACATTCTGTCAGACCTCTCCACCATGACCCGCCTGTCTTGGGTTGCCCCACGGGCATGGCTTAGTTTCATTGAGTTAGACAAGGCTGTGGTCCTAGTGTGATTAGACTGACTAGTTTTCTGTGAGTATGGTTTCAGTGTGTCTGCCCTCTGATGCCCTCTTGCAACACCTACCGTCTTACTTGGGTTTCTCTTAACTTGGGCGTGGAGTATCTCTTCAGGGCTACTCCAGCAAAGCGCAGCCACTGCTCCTTACGTTGGATGAGGGGTATCTCCTCACCACCGCCCTTCCTGACCTTCAACATGGGATAGCTCTTCTAGGCCCTCCTGTGCCCGCACAGCCACAGCTCCTTGGAAGTGGGGTTGGTCCTCCCGGACCCCAACCCTGGCCTCAGGCATGGGGGCATGGGGTAGCTCGGTTCTATGAAGACCTACAAGACCTTTTAGAACTAACATCCAAAAAAGATGTCCTTTTCATTATAGGGGACTGGAATGCAAAAGTAGGAAGTCAAGAAACACCTGGAGTAAGAGGCAAATTTGGCCCTGGAATATGGAGTCAAGCAGAGCAAAGACTAATAGTTTTGCCAAGAAAATGCACTGATCATAACAAACACCCTCTTCCAACAACATAAGAGAAGACTCTATACATGGACATCACCAGATGGTCAACACCGAAATCAGATTGATTATGTTCTTTGCAGCCAAAGATGGAGAAGCTCTATACAGTCAACAAAAACAAGACCAGGAGCTGACTGTGGCTCAGATCATGAATTCCTTACTGCCAAATTCAGGCTTAAATTGAAGAAAGGAGGGAAAACCACTAGACCATACAGGTATGATCTAAATCAAATCCCTTATGATTATACAGTGGAAGTGAGAAATAGATTTAAGGGCCTAGATCTGATAGATGGAGTGCCTGATGAACTATGGATGGAGGTTCGTGACATTGTACAGGAGACAGGGATCAAGACCATCCTCGTGGAAAAGAAATGCAGAAAAGCAAAATAGCCATCTGGGGAGGCCTTACAAATAGCTGTGAAAAGAAGAGAAGTGAAAAGCAAAGGAGCAAAGGAAAGATATAAGCATCTGAATGCAAAGTTCCAAAGAATAGCAAGAAGAGATAAGAAAGCCTTCTTCAGCGATCAATGCAAAGAAATAGAAGAAAACAACAGAATAGGAAAGACTAGAGATGGCTTCAAGAAAATTAGAGATACCAAGGGAATATTTCATGCAAAGATGGGCACAATAAAGGACAGAAATGGTATGGACCTAACAGAAGCAGAAGATATTAAGAAGAGATGGCAAAAATACATAGAAGAACTGTACAAAAAAGATCTTCACGACCCAGATAATCACGATGGTGTGATCACTGACCTAGAGCCAGACATCCTGGAATGTGAAGTCAAGTGGGCCTTAGAAAGCATCACTACAAAAAACTAGTGGAGGTGATGGAATCCCAGTTGAGCTATTTCAAATCCTGAAAGATGATGCTGTGAAAGTGCTGCACTCAATGTGCCAGCAAATTTGGAAAACTCAGCAGTGGACACAGGACTGGAAAAGGTCCGTTTTCATTCCAATCCCAAAGAAAGGCAATGCCAAAGAATGCTCAAACACAATTGCAGGCATCTCACACGCTAGTAAAGCAATGCTCAAAATTCTCCAAGCCAGGCTTCAGCAATACGTTAACTGTGAACTTCCTGATGTTCAAGCTGGTTTTAGAAAAGGCAGAGGAACCAGAGATCAAATTGCCAATATCCGCTGGATCATGGAAAAAGCAAGAGAGTTCCAGAAAAGCATCTATTTCTGCTTTATTGACTATGCCAAAGCTTTTGACTGTGTGGATTCCAATAAACTGTGGGAAATTCTGAAAGAGATGGGCATACCAGACCATCAGATCTGCCTCTTGAGAAATATGTATGCAGGTCAGGAAGCAACAGTTAGAACTGGACATGGAACAACAGACTGGTTCCAAATAGGAAAAGGAGTATGTCATGGCTGTATATTGTCACCCTGCTGATTTAACTTATATGCAGAGTACATCATGAGAAATGCTGGACTGGAAGAAACACAAGCTGGAATCAAGATTGCTGGTAGAAATATCAATAACCTCAGATATGCAGATGACACCACCCTTATGGCAGAAAGTGAAGAGGAACTAAAAAGCCTCTTGTTGAAGGTGAAAGAGGAGAGTGAAAAATTTGGCTTAAAGCTCAACATTCAGAAAACGAAGATCATGGCATCTGGTCCCATCATTTCATGGGAAATAGATGGGGAACAGTGGAAACAGTGTCAGACTTTATTTTTTTGGGCTCCAAGATCACTGCAGATGGTGACTGCAGCCATGAAATTAAAAGACGCTTACTCCTTGGAAGGAAAGTTATGACCAACCTAGATAGCATATTCAAAAGCAGAGACATTACTTTGCCGACAAAGGTTCGTCTATTCAAGGCTATGGTTTTTCCTGTGGTCATGTATGGATGTGAGTGTTGGACTGTGAAGAAGGCTGAGCACCAAAGAATTGATGCCTTTGAACTGTGGTGTTGGAGAAGACTCTTGAGAGTCCCTTGGACTGCAAGGAGATCCAACCAGTCCATTCTGAAGGAGATCAGCCCTGGGATTTCTTTGGAAGGAATGATGCTAAAGCTGAAACTCCAGTACTTTGGCCACCTCATGCAAAGAGTTGACTCATTGGAAAAGACTCTGATGCTGGGAGGGATTGGGGTCAGGAGGAGAAGGGGACAACAGAGGATGAGATGGCTGGATGGCATCACTGACTTGATGGACATGAGTCTGAGTGAACTCCAGGAGTTGTTGATGGACAGGGAGGCCTGGTGTGCTGCGATTCATGGGGTCGCACAGAGTCGGACACAACTGAGCAACTAAACTGAACTGAACTGAATGTCTCTTTAGTCATTTTGATTATTTGAGGCTCTTTTTCTACGAGATTTCTAAGGAAGATCTGATAGGAAAAAATAATCTCACAGCTCTTGTATACTGATAACACTTTGTATCTTTTATAGAAAGCTAGTTTTGTTGCCTATAAATTCTTGGTTTGCATTTCCTTTGAGTTTATTAAATATGTTTTTACTCTTTTCTGACATAAAACATCATATTAAAAAGTCAGATAGTAATTCAATTTTCTGTTCTAATACATTATGTAAAGTGTTGTCTTAGATGTCCAACAAATTTATTATTTTGTTATCTTATTATGCTATTATTCATTGTTATTTATTGATTTATTAGAATATTGCTAGTCACTGTACTGGGTTCACATTGTGAACCACACAGTATGCTCATCAAGTCATTTTTTATTTTAGAAATTTTTCTGGAATTATAGCATTTAGTATTTGCTGTTTCTTTGTATTAAATTGGTTTTCTTCTTGAGGAACTCCTATTAAAATTTTTTTATGTATTTATTTTTGCTGTGTTGGATCTTGATTGTAGTGTGGGCTGTTTTCTAGTCGTGACAAGTGGGAACTACTCTCTAGTTGTGGTATACCGGCTTCTCATTGTGGTGGGTCGGGAAGATCCCCTAGAGAAGGAAATGGCAAACCAGTCCAGTAGTCTTGCCTGGAAAATCCCATGGACAGAGGAGCCTGACAGGCTACAGTCCACGGGGCTGCAAAGAGTTGGACATGACTGAATGACTTCACTTTCACTTTTTATTGTTGCAGAGCATGGGCTCTAGGGCAATTGGGCTTCAGTCGTTGCAGCTCCCAGGTCTAGAGAACAGGCTCAATACTTGTGGTGCACCAGGTTAGTTGCTCCACAGCATATGGGATCCTCCCCAAGCAGGGATTGAACCCATGGCCCCTGCACTAGCAGGCAGATTCTTTACCACTGAGTCACCAGGGAAACACCAAGGAATATCGATCTTAAATAATTGTTACTTTCTCTCAAAACATTTCTTTCTCTCTCTCTTTTTGATTTAAAAAATATCAGCCATGAAATTAAAAGACACTTACTCCTTGGGAGAAAAGTTATGACCAACCTAGACAGCATATTAAAAAGCAGAGAGATTACTTTGCCAACAAAGGTCCATCTAGTCAAGGCTATGGTTTTTCCAGTAGTCATGTATGGATGTGAGAGTTGGACTATAAAGAAAGCTGAGTGCTGAAGAATTTATGCTTTTGAACTATGGTGTTGGAGAAGACTCTTGAGAGTCCCTTGGACTGCAAGGAGATCCAACCAGTCAATCCTAAAGGATATCAGTCCTGAATATCCATTGGAAGGACTGATGTTGAAGTTGAAACTCCAATACTTTTGGCCACCTGACAAAGAGCTGACTCATTTGAAAAAACCCTGATTCTGGGAACGATTGAAGGCAGGAGGAGAAGGGGACAACAGAGGATGAGATGGTTGGATGGCATCAGAACTCAGTGGACATCAGTTTAAGTAAACTCCGGGAATTGGTGATGAACAGGGAGGCCTGGCATGCTGCATTTCATGGGGTTGCAAAGAGTCAGACACAACTGAGCAACTGAACTGAACTGATCCCGTTTAACCTTACAATGTTTTTCACTTTCAGAAGGGTATTTACTCAGTCCTACATTTCTTTTTGATTGAGGTCATTTTCTTAAAAAAAAAATATATATATATATATATATATAATTTTATTCTGAATTCTGAATATTTCTGAAAATTTTCCAATTCTGATATTTGTTCTTCTAACTTATGTATTATTTTCTTAATGTCCTGAAATAGGAGGTTCAGTATTATACTGCTGTTAATTTTCCTTTTCCTTATATTAACTTTATGTAGGATTTGGCCTTGATACCATTTTTTGATTTTTGTGTGAATTTAGTTTTTCTGAACATTACCCTGAGGTTCAGGGTGATGTTTTTAACTCTCCTTCTGTTGTTTTTGTATGTTGTTTCAAACAATGGACATTTTGTCATTTTCCTGCTCAATTCTACTCCCATTATTTTCTCTTCTCTGTGAGCTTTCCTCTTAGGAGGCAACCCCGGAGTTTTGAACACCAAAGGAGTTCAAGTGCTATTTTTGGGTTATGGGATTAAAGTGCTTCATGTTTCTGTCTCTGTCTGCTTTCATTTGTTGCTGTGAACTCATGTATTTGTTTTTTTTTTTTTTTTTAATTCATTATATCTATCACCATTATTATTATTATTATTTTCTGAGGTGCAAATTGTCTTTACTTTGACAATAAAAGCCTCTTCAATCCAGCTTCTGTGACCTATTGACTTGACCTTACTAATCTTTGAGCAGTTTTTCCTTTTTTCCTTGGCAGACTTTCCAGGCTTACCTTGTACTTCACTGCTTCAGACCTATGATCAACCATGTCTCTAAGGATCCCTGGGCTTCTTTTATACTGGGAAATGGTATATAAAATCTAAGATGTGGGATGTAGTTTTACTTATTGCTAATAACACATCATTGTTTTCAAGCCTTTTCTGTGGACAGAGGTAGAAAAAAATAAAATCAAAACATAAAATATATATTGATTATTTATATCATATATGTTATATGGTATATGTATAATGCTATATGTTTTTAAAAAATCATGAAATAATATAATTTTCCAATAAATAAAAGCTACAAGGTTCTTCCTTACCTTTTGCCATTCCATTTTTCTACCTACCTTGTTTAAGAAAGAAACCTTGATTCACACTAACTCTATTTTGAATAATAGCATATTGCAGAATATAAATTATTCTGAAATGACTTAAGTGAGTGCTTGTCTTGTATGTACATAGAGCTTCGCTAATGGAATAGGTTAAATTTTTTTTAAAAGACCCAAGGAAGAAAATGTTCTAATGGTATATGAATTAATGTTTATGGTTTAGGATAAATTTTATGTTGGCAGGAGCATCACACATGACCTCACAAACATTTCAAAATACTTAGAAGTGAAAATAATGTGTCCTAGTTGAAACTGATGTTGTAGACATATGTGAAATGCTCATATAAAAATTTCATGAAATGAATTAAAGCATCTGTATTTCTGAATTAATATTTATATTGATTATATAGGTGAATTAAGATATTTTATATTCTATAAGATTTCAAAAATATATGTACATGCATATGTTTATATATAGTTAACAATGCATTAAGCATTAATAGGTATATTATCCTATTATCCATATGCTTTCAAGTTTATATGTTCAAGTTAGCGAAAGTAAAAGTTATTTGACTTTTGTTGGTGAAATGAAGATATAAGTAATCACAAATATGATTTATTATTTTGATTGCCTATATTGTTTTTCTTTACTCTTCCTAAGCATTAAAAGTTTCTATGGCAGTGATCATGTCTTAATTATCTTCATCATCCTCACAACACCTGGACACAGTAAAAAATTTAGTTTAACAAGTTAATATGAGTTACACATTGGAGTCTGGGAAAGTTGTCTTTTTCATTGTGTGGTCTGACTTGTAAGCTAGAGTTTTTTCATGTATGAAGAGCATTAAGTCACTGTGGATTTGATTTTTCTACTTTTTTCTGCAGTCCCTTCAGGCAAATATTACTTGGTGCCTTTTGATGATTTTTTCCTCATTTCAGTCTCTTCTGAAATGCCTGTCTCACTGCTATCTTCACTTTTCAGGTTCTGTTAATATTTCTTATTTAATTTTAGCTCCTTAAAGTTATTTGGGGAATATATTTCAGAGAAGCAGATTATCTAAAGAATGTTATTTCATTTTTCTATAAGGAAAGTTTATGTTTTTACAGTGTCTTGGACTACAGTATTATGTTCCATTTTTAATTGCTCATTTAATAGCTCTATGTATGCTTTGTCTGGAATCTAGAAGATTTATTCTATACTATACTGGATAAATTCTTATAATCCAAACTATATTTCATGGAGATTGAATTTTTTCTATAAATTACAACATAAAAAATACTTTTTTTTGGAAGAGTCAGATGTACAGCTTACCTGAGTATTTATAAAATAGTGCATGAAACAAAGATGATCCTGTAAAACTAACATAAGGCCATGAATTTTCCTTTATGGTGAAAGTTCTTTTTCACAGATGAAAAGAGACAGACCAGCAACTATAATAAACCACTTTATCCATTTTTATATCTTGACTTTAAAACTGATGAAAAGTGAAAACAAACTTGGGTGTGGAAGATGTTCTCTTAGTTCACAGTTTAAGAAATGAGATATGGTTTTGTAAACCAAATCATATTTAACCTGAAAAAATCTACAAGGGCTAGAGTTAGTTTAGGAATCAGCTGGAAAAGAGACAGTGATGAATAGTTAGATATTTAGAACTAATCTTTAGTTATGAATAGTAGTATTATGATCACAGAGTAAAAGCTATCAGTTGTTGATTTTCCATGTAAAGAGTTAAGACATTTCTGCAACTTCTGTATATCCAACAACAATGTCTTTTGTTGTATTTACTGAACAAATGTAAATTTCTGATCTAAAGCACTCATTTTTTCTGACTAACCTTGAAACTGAGGTATATTCTGCTAGTTACTTAAAATGTTTCTTTCCTTTACTAGGTTTGATCTCATAGCATGAATCCTTCTATATTTTCTTACCATAGGCCATCTGCTTCTGAGAAGTAGAACATTTGCCTTATTCCTTGTCCTTAGGACATACAACTCCTGGTAATATAGACCCTGATGCTGGGAGGGATTGGGGGCAGAAGGAGAAGGGGACGACAGAGGATGAGATGGCTGGATGGCATCACTGACTCAATGGATGTGAGTTTGGGTGAACTCCGGGAGTTGGTGATGGACAGGGAGGCCTGGCGTGCTGCAATTCATTGGGTCACAAAGAGTCGGACACGACTGAGCGACTGAACCGAACTGACTGAACATATAAACTTCCTCTTCAGTGAATCAAATTTTCTCTCTCCTTTTATTTTTTAAGCTCTTTTATTGTGGTATCTCATTAGGTCTTTCCAGAGTCTATTTATGTATTGATTGCCATTATACCAGGCACATAGAGAAAATCTAAAATGAAAATCTAACTCTGAAATGAAATAAATGGAACAGAAAACAATCATCAAAATTTTAAAAAATGGGAAAAGACTTGGTTCACCAATGCAGGCTATGGGAAGCAATTTAGCACATGAGAGAGTTCATTGTTATCAGCCTTCAGAGAAATGCAAATTAAAGCTATGCCATGATAAACACGGGCTTCCCTTTGTATCTCAGCTGGTAACGAATCTGCCTGCAATGCGGGAGACCTAGGTTCAATTCCTAGGTTCGGAAGATGCCCTGGAGAAGGGAAAGGCTACCCACTCCAGTATTCTGGCCTGGAGAATTCCATGGACTGTATAGTCCACCGGTCGCAGAGAGTTGGACACAACTGAGCAACTTTCACTTTCACTTTCATGATAAACACAGCTGTGCATCTATTATTAATAGAATGGCTAAAATAAAAGGTCCTGAGAATGCCAAGTATTAACAGGTTTGTAGAGCAAGTGAAAGTCCCATGTATTGTTGGTGAATATACAAAATTATATAGCCACTCTGCAAACATTTTGGCATTTTCTTATAAAATTAAATATTCACTTAGCATGTATCCTGGAAACCTGACTCCTAGATAATTTCTATAGAAAAGTAAACTCAAAATGGATTAAAGATCTAAACATAAGACCAGAAACTATAAAACTCCTAGAGGAGAACATAGGCAAAACACTCTCCGACATACATCAGAGCAGAATCCTCTATGACCCACCTCCCAAAATATTGGAAATAAAAGCAAAAATAAACAAATGGGACCTAATTAAACTTAAAGGCTTCTGCACATCAAAGGAAACTATTAGCAAGGTGAAAAGACAGCCTTCAGAATGGGAGAAAATAATAGCAAATGAAGCAACTGACAAACAACTAATCTCAAAAATATACAAGCAACTCCTACAGCTCAATTTCAGAAAAATAAATGACCCAATCAAAAAATGGGTCAAAGAACTAAATAGACATTTCTCCAAAGAAGACATACAGATGGCTAGCAAACACATGAAAAGATGCTCAACATCACTCATTATCAGAGAAATGCAAATCAAAATCACTGTGAGGTACCATTTCACACCAGTCAGAATGGCTGTGATCCAAAAGTCTACAAGCAATAAATGCTGGAGAGGGTGTGGAGAAAAGGGAACCCTCTTACACTGTTGGTGGGAATGCAAACTAGTACAGCCAGTATGGAGAACAGTGTGGAGATTCCTTAAAAAACTGGAAATAGACTGCCTTATGACCCAGCAATCCCACTGCTGGGCATACACACTGAGGAAACCAGAAGGGAAAGAGACACGTGTACCCCAATGTTCATATATATTATAAACAGCACTGTTTATAATAGCCAGGACATGGAAGCAACCTAGATGTCCATCAGCAGATGAATAGATAAGAAAGCTATGGTACATATACACAATGGAGTATTACTCAGCCATTAAAAAGAATACATTTGAATCAGTTCTAATGAGGTGGATGAAACTGGAACCTATTATACAGAGTGAAGTAAGCCAGAAAGAAAAATACCAATACAGTATACTAACGCATATATATGGAATTTAGAAAGATGGTAACAATAACCCTGTATAGAGACAGCAAAAGAGACACTGATGTATAGAACAGTCTTTTGGACTCTGTGGGAGAGGGAGAGGGTGAGATGATTTTGGAGAATGGCATTGAAATATGTATAATATTATATATGAAATGAGTCGCCAGTCCAGGTTCGATGCACGATACTGAATGCTTGGGGCTGGTGCACTGGGACGACCCAGAGGGATGGTATGGGGAGGGAGGAGGGAGGAGGGTTCAGGATGGGGAACACATGTATACCTGTGCATATCATTTCAATATATGGCAGAACAAATACAATATTGTAAAGTTTAAAAACAAAATAAAATTAAAATGCAGATTCTGAAAAAAAAAAAGAAGGAAAATGAAAACATGGTCACACAAAAAAATCTGTATGCAAATATTTTAAACAATCCCATTTATAATTTTCAAAAACTGGAAACAATCCAAATGTGCTTCAGTAATTGCATTAATAAACTGTGGCATGTCTAAACACTACTACTCAGCAATATAAAGGAATGAAATATGACATGCTAAAATTTGAGTGACTCTCAAAGACATTAGCTATGTGAAAGAAACCAGTCTAGAAAAAGTTACATTTCTTTTGTATAACATTCTGGAAAAAGTAAAATTACAGACAACAGATCAGTGGTTCAGGGCTGGGAAGCTGGTATCACTACAAAGGATTGGTATGAGAGTTTTTTGGGCTTTTGGAATTGTTCCATGTCTTGATAGTAGGGGTAGTGACATGACTTTCTACATGTATTAAAAATCATAGAACTGTATATAAATTCAACTTAATTACATGATAGTTTAAAAAATAAAATTAAAGAATAAAACACGAATCCCTAAGCCTCAAGATATGTGAATCAACTATTTCCTTTGAATAGGTATGAACCTTCCAAAAAAGTATCCTGTAGAAATTTACCAGGGTGACTTTATACTTGGGAATGTGAGACATCTGGACTTCCTGGTGATTATTGGATGCCAAATACTAATGTACTCTTGTTACTAGACATCCAGAAGTCCTTTGTGGTTCACTCTTGGCAGGACTCTATGGAGGTCAGGGGATGGATGGAGTTTGGGTCTAATTGTGTCTCATAGGGTTGTGTGGGACCGAGGACCACACAGTGGTTATTTCCCAATTTTCAAAATATATGGTAGAAATATATGCACTTATAATTACAGAATTCATACACTGATTTCTGACTAATGGGAAAAAGGATGTCTTCCCTACCATTTCATTATCTTCTCTGATCATGATGTAACAAGGGCACCTCCTTGGGGCCCTTCATTTCAATTTTCATCTCCTCAGCTACATGAGACAGCTACAAGTTATGCATTGTTTTCTCTTTGGTCTCTATGCTGTATCTCTGTTGGTATATGACTGCATGAAAATTACTGATAGAGAAGGTTGAGCTCATCATCCTAATGTGTTTCCTTTTTTTTTTAATCTCTCTAAATCTTGGGTCATCAAGTCATCAAGGTCATGGTTGCTCTCCCATGCCAGGCCTTCAAAGAGCTTTTTAGTTGGTGGTAGTGGTAATACTTTTTATTTTTGATTTAAAAAAATCTAATTCTTGTAACTACTCCTGGAAGGTTGGTTGAGGAATTTTTATGTGCCAAAAATTTTGATTTTTGTTACCAAAGAAAGTAGTAGTGCACCTGTTCTCATCTGTTGAGTAGCAGAAGTTGCTATGTGAGTATCACATGGATGCCCTAAATCCACTGAGCATTGGCTGGGTTGCCTCCCCATACTGAAACTGCCATCTCACCCTCTCTGTAGGCTCCTCTGGCTCTTGCCAACATTTGCTTGCAGGCTGTCAGTTTTGAGTAGGACCAGAGGAAAACAAATCTCATATCAGGTCCAGCCTGTGCTACAAGCTGCCCACCACCTGGGTCCTTCTGAGTCAGCACAGTCAACTATTGGAAAGCTCAGTGGTGAACAGAGATGCTGTATGGAGCCTCTGGCCATCACTAATAATACCTCTAGGATTTTGGAATAAATAATATCCTCTTATTCAGACAATATATTCTCCATTCAAAAGCAGCTTCTATGAATAGAACCACTAAAGACCGAACATGTGATTATTGGATTCCAAAAAATAATTTGCATCAAACTATCATGATATATATCTTAATAATTTGTTTACGTGTGTTTAATTTTGCCTGATATTACATTTCACTGTAAAATAGAAATGTTTTATAGGAGTTAGTACTGAAGCCAGTTGAGAAAATTCCAGGAAATGACACTTGCATATGCATTTTCCTATGGTGCCTGCTCCCATTGCCTTACTGCCTCTCTCTGGACCCATTTTTCATGGTGAATTCCCTGTTCTATGTTAACAGGGAGAAAAAAGTGTTGAATTAGTAATGCCAGAAGTAGATGGTTACTGCTTTACATCCATGCTCCATAATTGTCCCCAAAGAGTTGACTCCCGTTGAACATGTCTCTGGATCGTTATATTTGGTTGTCTTTGTCATGTGGAAAACTATTACCTGAGGTGTGCATTACCCTGCTTCATGAGCAATTGCTAGTGGTTTGGCTGACTGATGAGTTTATAAAGATTAAGATAGGAAAAGTAATGACAGGGAGGTTTAAAGGGAAGTGTGTGAATGGACCTGTCCAATTACACATTTTTATGACCAATATAAATGCTACCAGAGTGTATTTATTATTAGAGGAGGTTCTTAATAACATAAGTTGTTTTTGAATGGTATCTTTCTCCCTGCCTCCCCCAAGCCTTCTGATGTTTGCTAGCTGAGTCTGTGTGGTCATGGTCTCCAGAGATTAAAGCTGTAGCAGTTGTTGTGAGTGCCTTGCCAGTATGCCTTGGACCCTACATTTTCATTGTGTTTAGATGACTTCAAGCTGCCAACAACTGCATCTGTGCCTAAATTCTCTTCCTGGCCTTTCTTTTCATACATGCCTCAGACCAAAGTTCACTGGGAATTAACAACCCAAGAGCAAATATCAATAAATGACCAATGGGAATTGTTTAAATACCTCAGCTCCCTCAGAGTACAATGGATCAGTCCTAAAGTGTCTATTTTATACTTTTTCTCAGAGTTTTCCCTTTTTCTCATTGTAGTAGCTGGCTTATTAGCTCAGCCCTTACTGACTCTTTTTTTTCCTGCATTACTTTACCATTCCATGCTTGTTTTTCCTGTGTCTCCTAAACAAGCCACCTGTATTGCTGCCATTCTATTAGTATCTCTTTCCAGGGGCACCAAAGCTGTTTTGGCTATTACTACTACTGAGTGCCTGATTTTCCAACAACAGAGGCCAAGGTTAAATTACAGCATGCCACCCTTTCCTGTGGATTTCAGTGAGTTCCCTCACAAATGGTGATTATATTAGACAGTGCTCATCATGGAGGGGATAGTGATATTATACAGAATAAAAACATATTCCTGGTAAATATTTGCTATATAAACAAAAAGCTCTTTTGGCAGCATCATATTTAGGATTTTACAGAATATTTTATCCATTAACATGGAATCTCACACACTGAAGTCTCTGCTAAGGGAATAGTCCAGAATTATGGCAGTGGCTTACAACTGTAGAATTCATTAGTTTTACTCTGTATTCCACTAGTAAGAAGAAATTACATTGATATTAGAATGAAATGGTTTGTTTAAGACTTGGTTTTGGTATCAGCTAATAGATATTATCTTGAGAGACATGTATTCCATCCTAAAAGTCTCAGTAATGTCTTAGACCAGTGACCAGTTATATCATATCAAGAATACACAGTTTGGAAACCAAGGAATGAAAATATATGTGATCACTGTAAATAAAGTCCCTAATAACCCACTTCAAGAGTTTTGCTATCAGCCTTAATCCCTTTTTGGCACTGGTCAGTTTAAAAGTCCTTCTGTCCAAGGGAGGAATTTTTATATCAGTGGATACAAAAATAGTTATGGGGCTTCCCTAATGGCTCAGATGGTAAGGAATCTGCCCACAATACAGGAAATCCAGGTTTGTTCCCTGAGAGGGTCCCCTGCTGGAAGAGATTGATGACATGGAATGGGCAGTAAAAATAGACAGTTGTGATGAACTTTTAGGCTTCATGATACTACTAAAGTAATGACTTAAATACAGTTGTTTTATGCTCATTATTTTCTCTTCCTTCTAGTTGTTTTTCCTGATTAACTTTTATAAAGAGAAGTGTTCTTTATGATATTTTATTGAAAACATTAATATATGTTATAATGTGAAATATCTGGAATCTTGCATCAAACCTTATTTGTCTTGAGTATTTTTTCAAAAATCATTTCTGAGTTGTTAGTATTGTCAACATTCAGAAGTGAGCTTCAGTTATATTTGTTTTGTGTTATCTCATTTGGTTATGAAATCAGGGCAATAATAATAATCTCTTAAAATTAGTTTGGCATTTTCCTTTTCTTTGTATTTCTGCTGCTGCTAAGGCACTTCAGATGTGTCCGACTCTGTGCGACCCCGTAGACGGCAGCCCACCAGGCTCCCCCGTCCCTGGGATTCTTCAGGCAGGAACACTGGAGTGGGTTGCCATTTCCTTCTCCAATGCATGAAAGTGAAAAGTGAAAGGGAAGTCGCTCAGTCGTGTCTGACTCTTAGCGACCCCCTGGACTGCAGCCTTCCAGGCTCCTCCGTCCATGGGATTTTCCAGGCAAGAGTACTGGAGTGGGGTGCCATCGCCTTCTCCGTTGTATTTCTGGAACATATGAAATAACAAATAGGCTATCTGTCACTTGGAGGTTGGGTAAGATTTATACCTAAAATGGTGGGAAGATTTTTAAATTTTCTGTCTAAAATACTTTGATCACTATTGGTTAATTCATATTCTATATTTCTATGTAATTAACATTTTATATTAAATTATCTATGATATTTTATCTGATTTCAAACTTTTGGATTACAGTTTAAATACTATTGTCATATAAACAATTACCTACTATATTTATAGTTAGGTTTTCATTTTTCTAATTGTGGCATCTCTTTCTATTTAATTAATCTGGCTAAAACTTTATCTATTTCCTTTAACTTAAAAAAGTGTTCCCTAAGTTTCCTTGTCTTCTGCTTCATTAGTTTCCACTATTTTCTTTCTTGTTTTCTACTTTCTTTTTCCTTGGGGGCTTACCTGTTATTTTTCTATTCACTTATTTCTAACATCTGTTTCTAATATTAAGCTTTTAGGCTATTGATTTCCCTTTATCTTGCCATTTTACTTGCATCATCAGCTTATATCTATTGGTGATATTTTCATTTAATCTAAGCATTATTAAGTTACCGTTATGATTTCTTTTCTGACACTTTAATTATTTAGGTGTATATTTGTGCATATATGTGTATTTCGTTTTTCCCAAATACAAGAGTTATTTTTTCCCCTAATTTTTGTTATTGATTTGTAGTTTTATTGCATAGTGATAAAAGAAAATGTTCTTTAATGTAACTGCCTCTTTCTCACTCCAGCATTTTATTCATTTTCAGTTCATGATTTTTATTTCAAGATTAGCTTTGTGTTTACAATAATTATATATTTTTGCAGAATTTCTATGTTGGGAATAGTCATCATTATAATAATTTGCCATGATGTGATCACAGTATTTTATGAATAGAAGAAAATATCCTGTTTATTATAAAGCTAAAATTGAAAGTGAAGAATTTTCTGATATTTTGATAGCTTATTACATTTAACACTATGTTCATTGCCTGATTAATTTCTTTAAAAATCTGAATGATATTATCAGAACCAGGAATAATAAATAATTATCATATGGTCACATAGGAAAATGAGTAGGTGAAACTAAATCTGCACATACTTTTCTGCACATATTTTCTTGCCTAACACATATTTAAATTGAATTACCATAAAGCTTGGTTTCCTAACAAACTGGAATGAATTATAAAAATGGGTAAAGATCCTAAAAATTACTGATTTATAACATTTATGAAAGTTATATGACATGTTTAGTTTTGATGATTTAGACATCTATTTTAAGATATGCCAAATAAGTGGAATCCATTCAAAGAATGACATCCAATTTTGAAACATATTTTTGATGAAAACAGAAGATAAGCAGATGCAGTCTTTTGTTTGTAAGTTCATTTTGTCAATCAAGTGAAGATATAGTACTAAACAAATGTAGTCAAATCCACAGGGAATGAGAAATATAGAAGGGTCCTTCTACATTTGTTAGTCTTTGTTTGGATCATGACATTGCATTGAAAGAAATATGAAATTGAAAATCTCTCAGAGATAATTGACCAGAAGAGAACAGGACTGAAAGCTAACTCAAGGAATGTTTTCTCTTTGTCTTATATTCCACTTCCAATCCTTCAGGAAAAACAGTTGACTCTGCCTTTAAAATATATCCTGTATCCGACCAGTTTTAACCTCCTCTAGTGGTACTGTTCTGTCTCAAGCCACCATCATCTTTCGTCTGGATGATGTAACAGCCTTCTATTTGGTCTCAGTGCTTTTAGTTTTGTCCCCCTAAAGGTTATCCTTCACACAGGGAAATTTGTTTAAAACTTAAATAGATCGTGTCACTCTTCTGCATAAAAACCTCTAATAGCTCCCCATTTTACTTCTAGTGAAAGCCATAAAACTTCAGATGATCTGCAAGACTGATTTGGGACCCCTCTGACTTCATCTATTACACAGGTCCCCTAGGCACCCGGCCTCATTACCAGGCACACCCTTGCCCTTGGGCCTTTGCCAGGTTGTGCCCTTAGCATTTAGTAACTTCCTTGCCTGTATAAAGCCCTTTTCCAAATTTCACCTTCTTAATGGGACTTCTCTGAACAAGCTGTTTAAAATTGCAACCTGACTCTCTCCCCCTACCTCTCCAACCTAACTCTTCATCCCCCTACCCGATCTCTTTTTTTCTTTAACAGCTGTACTTAAGCATAGTTAACAAAATAACCATAAGTATTTAAGGTGTGATTTGATGTTATGACAAATTCACATACCTACGAAACTATCATCATAATCAAGAAAATGAACATATTGTTAGTATGGAAGTGTCCTTGTGTCCCCTTGGAATCCTCACTACTGCCTCATCCCCTTCTCTAAACCCATCCACAGGCAACCACTGATTTACTTTCTATCCCTAAAAGTTAGTGTATTTTCTAGAATTTTATATAAATGGAATCATGTAGCATGTACTCTTATGTTCTGGCTTCTTTTGCTCACTATGCTTGAAATTCACCATGTTGGTGTACATCAATAGTTCATTCTTTTTTTATAGATTAATATTCTATTGACTGAATTTATCACTATTTGTATATCTATGTTTTGATAACTTTTAATGTCTACAGATTTGCGCTATTACAAATACTTTGAACTTTCATGTGCAAGGCTTTTTATGAACATATGCTTTCATATCTCTTGGGAAGATACCCAAAAGTGGTATGGCTGGGTCATATGGTAGATCTATATTTAACTTTTAAGAAACTGCCAAATATTTTTTCAAAACAGCTGTACCGTTTTATGTTTCCATCAACAATATTATGACAGTTCTAGTTTCTCCACAATCTTGCAAACACTTGGCATTGCCAATCATTTTAATTTTAGCCCTTTTCATGTGCTTATCTGCCAACTGGGTATTTTCCTTGATGGTATCTGTTGAAATCTTTTGCCATTTTTTTATTAGGTGGTCTGTTTCATTTATTATTGTGTTTTCAGGGTCCTTTATATATTCTCTATATTATTACTTTATCTGATAGTGATTTTCTAATATATTCTTTCTGTCTATGGCTTATCTTTTTAGTCTTTTTACCTGAGTCTTTCAAAAAGCAGAAGCTTTAATTTTGATAAAGTCCAATGCATCATTTATTTTCCTTGATTAGATTGTGCTTTTCTTGTCATATATAAGAAATCTTTGCTTAACCCAAATCACACAAAGACTTTCCCATTTCTTTTCTTCTAAAAGTCCTATAGCCTTTAAGTTTAATTTTTCTACATGATGTGAGATACAGATTGAACTTTTTCCAGAGGGTTGGGATATCCAGTTGTTTCAGCATAATTTATTGCAAAAAGAGTATATTTCCCCACTCAATTGCCTTCACAATTCTGTTGAAAAAATAACTGTCTATGTCTAAGTGTACTTCTGGACTCTGGTTTTATTGATCTATTTTTCTATCTCAATTACAGTACCACATTATCTTCATTAATGTATAATGAGTTCTGAAATCAGACTCTGTTAATTCTTCTTTTTCCCTACATTTCTAGTTGTTTTAGCTGTTTAGGTTCTTTTCATTTCCTTATCAATTTTAAAATTAGCTTAAAAATTTTCCCCCAAGAACCTGTTGGAGTTTTTCTTAGGATTATACTAACTTGATAGATCAATTTGTGACAGCCAATATCTTAATCTATTTTCTAGGCCTTTTTTTTTTTTTCCATTTCTCTCAGCAGTGTTTTATAATTTTCCAAGGTACAGTCCTTGTACCTATTTGTTAGATTTATCCCTAAGGATTTCATGATTTTTTTACACTATTTTGAATGATATTGAGGAGGGCATGGCAACCCACTCCAGTGTTCTTGCCTGGAGAATTCCATGGACAGAGGAGCCTCAAGGGCTGCAGTTCACAGGATCTCAAGGGTTGGGCACGACTGAAACAACTTAGCCTGCATGCATGCATGCATGCATGAATGATATCACTTGCTATAAATTTGAATTTCTGATTGTTCATTGTATGTATATAATTGACTTTAGTATATTGATCTGATATTTGACAACTTTGCTAAACTCAGTAGCTTTGTTGTTGAATCCATCAGGTTTTCTACAGAAATGATCATGTTGTCTGCCAGTGAAATTAGTTTTACTTCCTCCTTTCCAGTGTGATTGCATTTTACATTTTACTCCCTTGCTTTATTGTCCTGGCTAGAATGTCCAGTGAAATGTAGAAAAGGTGGGAAAGAGCATCCACATCTTGTTCCTGATCTTAGAGGAAAGCAGTCTTTCAGGTTTAGTATGATGTCAACTGTAGATTTTTCTTAATGTGTGTGGACTCCTATAGTTCAATGTTATTAATCGTGTCTACCTTATTCCTCATTATTTGTCTTTACCAATTACTGGCTCATTACTCTCCGTGCTCTCAGTGCCAGTAGGTCTTTTATATTAATCTTCTAATTTCCTGCTTCTTATACACAGTGAGTTAATAAGTAACATGTCTAAGTGCCATGTGTCAAGTATTGTGCCGTATGATCTTAAATTTCATTTAGTGGACATGACAATTTTTGTCAAGTTATATTCTCATCATTTTACAAATAAGGAAGGCTTATAAAGGTGACATGACAAATGCACAGTTAAATAGGTGTACAAATATTTTGTCTCTATTAAGAACATAGATAATACAGATAGGCTGTATAGTGCAGGATATACAGCATATATTACATTCCTCTTCTTGAGATGTTCATGAGCTAAAAGATGAATCTGAAACCTTTGGTCTTTCTGGATCATTGCCTCCAAAGTTTGCTTGGGAAACTACAATACCACTTATTAGAATGACATATAACAATATGAGTACCTAAGTGCTGAGTGAGGACTTTAGCTTTTCTTTGTTGAGGAAACTATAAGAATTGCAGTACTTGGGTTTTAAAATCAGCTGAACTGCTTTGTGGTCCTGTTACTTTTATCCTAGTTCTCATTTGCATTTCAAATGGGAAAATGTATCTGATCACAAACTTGGAATAAGTAGGTTGTGGCTGTGCTTGCTTTCTCATTCTATTTCCAAAAGAATTATTTATGGAATTATAATATAACAAGAAAAATATGTCCTTGTGGTAAATATCAAAAGTGTATGGAGGGTTTGCCTAACTCTGAGGAGTGACAGTGCCCATGACTGGTCTCATATGCTCCCATCCTCACACATCTTTAGAGATTCTTTTATGCCCATCTCTTCCACAAATCCTCACCACTGCACACCTTTCCCCCCAAAAAAGTGAAACTAACTTATCTCTGAATGGCTTGCACTTTATACTTCTAATAGTCTTCTGCACTCTTTATGCTCCCCACCCCTTCAGGGTCCCTTCTAGCCTCCTGTGAGATCTTGTCATCTTTCTGAATCCCACAGAAGCCATTCAACAGTTTCACTTTCCTCTGTTAGACTGTCAGCTCCTTGGGGTCAAAATTAATGTGGAATTCATCTGTTTCTCAAGGCACCTGGCACAAGACATGGTTTTGTTCCATCTTCTGAAAAGTAACGCCATCACTCACCCATTGGCTAAGATGGCAGATGATAACTGAGGGGAGACACACAACCACGCACACCAGAAAGAGGAAAGTCATTTACAGACATGAGGATACTCCAGTGACTTCTGGAGAGGCCTGCATGGGAAGAAGCAGGCCTCCCATAACCTCCCAGAACCACCTTACCAGCCTTTGACAGCACTAGCTTAGAAGAAGACCTTCCAGCTGCAGTCATTTCTGATGATTGCAGCCCTGGTGGCATCTCAGCTGTAGCCTCATAGGATGCCCTGGGCTAGAAGAACCTAGCTCAGAAGTTGACAGATTCATGACACACACAAATAAGCCCTAAGCCTTTGGAGTGGGGCACTGAAACCAAAACCATAGACTACCAGAGAACTAACTCTGCTGCTGCTGCTAAGTCACTTCAGTCATGTCCAACTCTGTGCGACCCCATAGACAGCAGCCCACCAGGCAGGGAGTATAAAATAGTGAGAACTCACTCAAAGGAAACCACTTGAATACAAGACCTGGCATCACCCAACCACCAGTAGTACCCTGTGTGGGATGCCTCATTTAAACAACAAACAAAACAAAAATACAAGCCCAATCATCAGCAGTCAGGATTACCACCTCACTCAGTCTTGGACATCAGAGGAAAAACAAACAAACAAACAAAATTCAGCACAAATCTCATCCTCTACAAAGCTTACACAAACCACTGGATCAACCTTAAGAGGGCAGAAACCAAAAGGAAGAAAGAATACAACCTTGAAGCCTGGGAAAAGGAGACCTCAAACACAATAAGTTAAAAAACAATAATGAAAAAGCAGAGAAAACTACATAAATTAAGGAACAAATTAGAAACACAGAAGTCCAAATAAATGAAGAGGAAATAGGCAAACTACCTTAAAAAGAATTCAGAATAATCATAGTAAAGATGATCAAAAACCTTGAAAACAAAATGGAGAAAATGCAAGAGTCAATTAACAAAGGCCTAGAAGAATTAAAGAATAAACATGCAGAGACAAACACCAAAATTACTGAAATTAAAAATACTCTGGAAGGAATCAACGGCAGAATATCTGAAGCAGAAGAATGAATCAGTGAGCTGAGATAAAATGCTGGAAATGACGTCTAAAGAAAAGAAGTAAAAAGAATGAAAGGAACTGAGGATAGTTTCAGAGACCTCTGTGACAATATCATATGTACCAACATTCGAATAGGGATCCCAGAAGAAGAAGAGAAAAAGAAAAGGTATGATAAACTTTTTGAAGAGATTATAGTTGAAAATTTCCCCAACATGGAAAAAGAAGTAATCAATCAAGTCCAAGAGGCACAGAGTCCCATACAGGATAAACCCAAGGAGAAACATGCCAAGACACATACTAATCAAGCTAACAAAGAATAAACACAAAGAAAGAATATTAAAAGCAGCAAGGGAAAAGCAACAAGTAACATACAATGAAAACCCCATACATTTAAAAGCTGATCTTTCAGGAGAAACTCTGCAGGCCAGAAGGGAATGGCAGGATATATTTAAAGTACTGAAAGGGAAAAAATCTACAACCTAGATACTGTACCTGGCAAGGATCTCATTCAAAATTGATGGAGAAATCAAAAGCTTATCAGGCAAGCAAAAGTTAAGAGAATTCAGTACCACCAAACCAGCTTTACAACAATTGTTAAAGGGACATACATAGTCAAGAAATACAAGAGAAGGAAAAAAAAAAAAAAACTACAAAATCAACCCCTATTAAGAAAATGGCAATAGGAACATGTATATCAATAATTACTTTAAGTGTAAATGGATTAAATGCTCCAACCAAAAGACACAGACTGGGTGAATGGATAGAAAAACAAGACCCATATATATGCTGTCTACAAGAAGCCCACTTCAGACCTAAAGACACATATAGACTGAAAGTGAGAGGATGGAAAAATATATTCCTTGCAAATGGGAAGCAAAGGAAAGCTGGAGTAGCAATCCTCGTATCAGACAAAATAGACCTTAAAATAAAGAAGATTACAAGAGATAAGGAAGGACACTATATAATGATCAAGAGATCAATCCAAGAGGAAGACATAAAAATTGTAAATATCTATGCACACAACATAGGAGCACCTCAATACATAAGATGAACAGTAACAGGCATAAAAAGAGAAATTGACAGTAACACAATAATAGTAGAAGACTTTAACATCCCACTCACACCCACTGACAGACCATCAAAGCAGAAAATTAATAAGGAAACACAAATCTTAAATGATACATTAGATGAGATGGATCTAGTTGATAGCTTCAGGATATTCCATCCAAATGCATAAAACCTTGTTCTCAAGTGCACATGGAACATTCTCCAGGATAGACCACATCTTGGGTCACAAATCAAACCTCATAAATTTTAGAAAATTGAAATAATACCAAGCATCTTCAACCACAACACTATGAGACTATATATCAATTACAAGAAAAAACCTGTAAGAAACACAAACACATGGAGATTAAAAAATACATTTCTAAATAAC
This sequence comes from Bos grunniens, assembly GCF_055505025.1. Taxonomy (NCBI): domain Eukaryota; kingdom Metazoa; phylum Chordata; class Mammalia; order Artiodactyla; family Bovidae; genus Bos; species Bos grunniens. The sequence goes on from NC_141172.1 coordinate 91,535,604, forward strand.
TAACAGGCTACTGAAGAAATCAAAAGGCAAATAAAAAAAAATTTCCAGAAACAAATGACAATGGAAACATGACAACACAAAACCTATGAGATGCAGCGAAAGCAGTTCTAACAGGGAAGTTTATAGCAATACAATCCTACTTCAAGAAACAAGAAAAATATCAAATAGACAACTTAACTTTACACCTAAAACAACTGGAAAAGAAGAACAAAAAAACCCCAAATTTAGTAGAAGCAAATAAATCATAAAGGTCCAAGTGGAAATAAATGCAAAAGAACTGATAGAAACAATAGTAAAGATTAATAAAGCTAAAAGCTGGTCTTTTGAGAAGATAAACAAAGTTGTCAAACCTTTGGCCAGACTCATCAAAAAAAAAAAAAAAAGAGAGAGAGAGACGAATCAAATCAACAAAATTAGAAATGAAAAAGGAGAGGAAACAACAGGGAAAGTAGAAATACAAAGGATTATGAGACTATTATGAACAACTATATGGCAATGGATAACCTGGAATAAATGGACAGTTTCTTATAAAAGTTCAATCTTCCAAGACTGACCCAGGAAGAAATAGAAATTATATACAACCCAATTACAAGCACTGAAATTGAAGCTGTAATCAAAAACCTCACACAACACAAAAGGCCAGGACTGGATGGCTTCATAGAAGAATTCTATCAAACATTTAGAGAAGAACTATTCAGAAACTAAGATCATGGCATCTTGTCCCAACACTTCATGGGAAATAGATGGGGAAACAGTGGAAACAGTGTCAGACTTTATTTTTGGGGGCTCCAAAATCACTGCAGATGGTGATTGGAGCCATGAAATTAGAAGACGCTTACTCCTTGGAAGGAAAGTTATGACCAACCTAGATAGCATATTCAAAAGCAGAGACATTACTTTGCCAACAAAGATCCGTCTAGTCAAGGCTATGGTTTTTCCAGTGGTCATGTATGGATGTGAGAGTTGGACTGTGAAGAAAGCTAAGCGCTGAGGAATTGATGCTTTTGAACTGTGGTGTTAGAGAAGACTCTTGAGAGTCCCTTGGACTGCAAGGAGATCCAACCAGTCCATTCTGAAGGAGATCAGTCCTGGGTGTTTATTGGAAGGAATGATGCTAAAGCTGAAACTCCAGTACTTTGGCCACCTCATGTGAAGAGTTGACCCATTGGAAAAGACTCTGATGCTGGGAGGGATTGGGGGCAGGAGGAGAAAGGAACAACAGAGGATGAGATGGCTGGATGGCATCACCGACTTGATGGACATGAGTTTGAGTGAACTCCGGGAGTTGGTGATGGAAAGTGAGGCCTAGCATGCTGCGATTCATGGTGTCGCAAAGAGTCAGACACGACTGAGCGACTGAACTGAACTGAACTGAACTGAATGCCTATTCTTCTAAAACTCTTTCAAAAAATTGCAGAGGAAGTAATACTTCCAAACTCATTCTATGAGGCCACCATCAGCCTGATACCAAAACTAGACAAAGACAACACAAAGACAGAAATTACAGGCCAATATCACTGATGAATATAGATGCAAAAATTCTCAAAAAATTTTAGCAAACAGATTTCAGTAACACATCAAAAAGCTCATCCACCATGATTACGTTGGGTTTATTCCAGGAATGCAAGGATTCTTAATATATGCCAAGCAAACAATGTGATACACCATATTAATAAACTGAAAGATAAAAATCATATGATAATCTCAATAGATGAAAAAAAACCTTTGACAAATTTCAGCACCCATTTATGATAAAAACTCTTCAAAAAATGGGCATAGAAGGAACCTATCTCAACATAGTAAAGGCCATATATGATAAGCCTACAGCAAACATTATTTTCAATGGTGCAGAACTGAAAGCATTCCCTGTAAGATCAGGAAGAAGACAAGATTGTCCACTTTCACCACTATTATTCAACATAGTTCTGGAAGTCGTAGCTACAGCAATAAGAGAAGAAAAAGAAATAAAAGGAATCCATATTGGAAAAGAAGCAGTAAAGCACTCACTGTTTGCAAATGACATGATTCTGTGCATCAGTTCAGTTCAGTTCAGTTCAATACACAAGGCTGATCTCCTTCAGAATGGACTGGTTGGAACTCCTTGAAGTCCAAGGGACTCTCAAGAGTCTTCTCCAACACCGCAGTTCAAAAGCATCAATTCTTTGGCACTCAGGTTTCTTCACAGTCCAACTCTCACATTCATACATGACCAATGGAAAAAACCCTAAAGAGAGTATCAGAATATTACTAGAGCTAATTAGTGAATTTTGCAAAGGTGCTGGATACAAAATCAATACACAGACCACTGGCATTTCTATATACTAACAATGAAAACTGAGAAAGAGAAATTAAGGAAATAATCCCATTCACCACTGCAACAAAAAGAATTAAATACCTAGGAATAAACTTAACTAAGGAGACAAAAGAACTGTTCACAGAAAATTATAAGACACTAATGAAAGAAATCAAAGATGACATAAACAGATGGAGAGATATTCCATGTTCCTGGGTAGGAAGAATCAATATTGTGAAAAGGACTATGCTACCAAATGCCATCAACAGATTCATTGGAATCCCTATCAAAGTACCAATAACATTTTTTCACAGAACTAGAACAAATGATTTCACAATTCATATGATAACTCAAAAGACCCCAAATAGCCAACACAGTCTTGAGAAAGAAGAATGGAGCTGGAGGAATAAGCCCTCCTGACTTCAGGTAATACTACAAAGCTACAGTCATAAAGAGAGTATGGTACTGGCACAGAAGCAGAAATATAGACCAATGGAACAAGACGAAGCCCAGAATTAAACCCATGCACCTATGGGTACCTTATTTTTGACAAAAGAGGCAAGAATATACAATGGGGCAAAGGCAGCCTCTTCCATAAACGGTGCTGGGAAAACTGGACAGTTCAGTTCAGTTCATGTCTGACTCTTTGCAACCCCATGTCCTTTATCGAGCCCATCTTTGCATGAAATGTCCCCTTGGTATCTCTAATTTTCCTTAAGAGATCTCTAGTCTTTCCCATTCTGTTGTTTTCCTCTATTTCTTTGCATTGATCGCTGAGGAAGGCTTTCTTATCTCTCCTTGCTATTCTTTGGAACTCTGCATTCAGATGCTTATATCTTTCCTTTTCTCCTTTGCTTTCACTTCTCTTCTTTTCACAGCAGTTCATGAAATTCTCCAGGCCAGAATCCTGGAGTAGGTAGCCTTTCCCTTCTCCAGGGGATCTTCCCAACCCAGGGATCGAACCCAGGTCTCCCGCACTGCAGGTATATTCTTTACCAGTTGAGCCACAAGGGAAGTGGGAAAACTGGACATCTACATGTAAAAAAATGAAATTATAACACTTTCTAACAACATACACAAAGATAAACTGAAAATGGATTGAAGACCTAAATGTAAGACCAGGATCTATAAAACTTTTAGAGGAAAACATAGGCAGAACACTCGATGACATAAATCAAAGCAAGATCTTCTGTGACCTACCTAGGGTAACACAAATATAAACAAAAGTAAACAATTGGGACCTGATTAAACTTAAAGTCTTTTGCACAGCAAAGGAAACTATAAGCAGGGTGAAAAAACAACCCTCAGAATGGGAGAAAGTGATAGCAAATGGAACAACTGAAAAAGGATTAATTTCCGAAATATATAAGCAGCTCATACAACTCAATACCAGAAAAACAAACAATCCAATCAGAAAGTGGGGAAAAGACCTAAATAGACATTTCTTCAAAGAATACATACAGATGGCTAACAAACACATGAAAAGTGCTCAACATCACTCATTATTAGAGAAATGCAAATCAAAACTACAATGAGATATCACCTCACACTGATCAGAATGGCCATCATCAAATATTCTACAAACAATAAATGCCGGAGAGGGTGTGGAGACAAGGGAACACTCTTCCACTGTTGGTGGGATTTAAACTGATACAAACACTGTGGAAGACGGTATGGAGATTCCTTAAAAAACAAGGAATAAAATCACCATATGATACCACAATCCCACTCCTAGGCCTATACCCTGAGGAAACCAAAATTGAAAAGACAGATGTATCCCATTGTTCATTGTAGCAGTATTTACAATATCTAGAACATGGAAACAACCTGGATGTCCACTTACAGATGAATGGATAAAGAAGTAGTGGTACATATACACAATGGAATATTACTCAGCCATAAAAAGGAATGTCTTTGAGTCAGTTCTAATGATGTGGATAAGCCTATTATACAGAGTGAAGTAAGTCAGAAAGGGAAAGATAAATATATTCTAACACATATATACAGAATTTAGAAAATTGTACTGAAGAATTTATTTACAGGGCAAAAATAGAGAAACAGACATAGAGAATAGACTTGGAGACATGAGGAGAGGGTGAGACGTATGGAAAGAATAACATGGAGACTTACATTACCATATGTAAAATAGATAGCCAAAGGGAATTTGCTGTATGGCTCAGGAAACTCAAACAGTGGCTCTGTACCAACCTAGAAGGATGGGATGGGGAGGGAGATGGAAGGGAGATTCAAAAGGGAGGGGATACATGTATACCTATAGCTGATTCATACTGATGTTTGACAGGAAACAACAAAAATCTGTAATTATCCTTCATTTAAAAATAAATAAACTTTTAAAAATGTAAAAAAAAAATTAAAAAATTACATTAAAATTGTAAAAAAAATTAGGGGTACTCAGTTTTGATACAGTTAGACTACTCTCTGTGCTTATCTCTCATTCTTAGAGTGTATTGTTTTTTGAAATTTTAGAGAACAGACTAAAACTACTGCTTTCTAGCAATTTCTATTGAACACATCCAGAAGCTGGACTGTTTTATTTCTCTTCTCTAGAAATTTGTTGCAGTTGTTTTTATTTCAGTAGTTGGCTGATGCATGAATTTTCTGTCTAAATGAAATTACAAGGCCTCAGAGGAAGTGGTTGTGCTTTTTAAGTAGGGTTTAATACAAGATCTTGCAGCTGCTACTCAGCAAACAAGTGATGTGTGTGTTCTAATAACCAACCAGTATAATGTTCTGCTGGGGTGATGCTGTTGGGGTGATGCCAAGCTGATTATGGATATTTGCATAGCAATTCCAACCAACATTTAACTTACATGCTTCATCTACAGAAGCTACCGTAAAGGCTTGCTGGCCTACAACTTGTCCATTATTTTCTCAAACTTGTTCTGCTTCCTCTTGTTCTTCTATCTTGGCAACAGAACACTGTTAATATTTCTGAAAATTGTTTTATTTTTCAAAATATCTCTGCTTATGTTATCACAGAATAATGAAGTTATTTTTAAGATGTTCAGTTATCAGTATCCATTCCTTTCTGAATCATCCAGATTGAAATTCCTAGAGAAAATAGTTTATCAGGTTATTTTTCAAAGAAATTACTCAATGGCTTTCAATTACTTATTTAAAAACATATATGGGTTGATATTCTTAAATATTACTTCCAATTTTGTTACCAAGCTCTCTAGCTTAATCTCTGGCTGTATCCACTTCTACTTTTTAGACAACACTGCAGCCACATTTCAGTTCAGTCGCTCAGTCCTGACAAATTATTAGTGACCCCATGAACCGAAGCATGCCAGGCTTCCCTGTCCATCAAACCCGGAGTTCACCCAAACTCATGTCCACTGAGTTGGTGATGCCATCCAACCATCTCATCCTTCGTCGTTCCCTTCTCCTCCTGCCCTCAATCTTTCTCAGCATCAGGGTCTTTTCAAGTGAGTCAGCTCTACGCACCAGATGGCCAAAGTATTGGAGCTTCAGCTTCAACATCAGTCCTTCCAATGAACACCCAGGACTGATCTCCTTTAGAATGGACTGGTTGGATCTCCTTGCAGGCCAAAGGACTCTCAAGAGTCTTCGCCAACAACACAGTTCAAAAGCATCAATTCTTCTGTGCTCAGCTTTCTTCACAGTCCAACTCTTGCATCCATATATAACCACTGGAAAAACCATAGCCTTAACTAGACAAACCTTTGTTGACAAACTAATGTCTCTGCTTTTAAATATGCTATCTAGGTTGGTCATAACTTTCCTTTCAAAGAGTAAGCTTCTTTTAATTTCATGGCTGCAATCACCATCTGCAGTGATTTTGGAGCCCCCCAAAATATAGTCTGACACTGTTCCACTGTTTCCCCCATCTATTTGCCATGAAGTGATGGGACTGGATGCCATGATCTTTGTTTTCTGAATGTTGAGCTTTAAGCCAACTTTTTCATTCTCCACTTTCACTTTCATCAAGAGGCTCTTTAGTTCCTCTTCACTTTCTTCCATGAGGGTGGTGTCATCTGCATATTGAGGTGATATTTCTCCTGGCAATCTTGATTCCAGCTTGTGCTTCATCCAGCCCAGTATTTCTCATGATGTACTCTGCATATAAGGTAAATAAGCAGGGTGACAATATACAGCCTTGATGTACTCCTTTTCCTATCTGGAACCAGTCTGTTGTTCCATGTCCAGTTTTAACTGTTGATTCCTGACCTGCTTACAGGTTTCTCAAGAGGCAAGTCAGGTGGTCTGGTATTTCCATCTATTTCAGAATTTTCCACATTTATTGTGATCCACACAGTCAAAGGCTTTGGCATAGTCAATAAAGCAGAAATAGATGTTTTTCTGGAACTCTCTTCCTTTTTTGATGATCCAGTGCATGTTAGCAATTTGATCTCTGGCTCCTCTGTCTTTTCCAAAACCAGCTTGAACATCTGGAAGTTCACGGTTCATGTATTGCTGAAGCCTGGCTTGGAGAATTTTGAGCATTACTTTACTAGCATATGAGATGAGTGCAATTGTGTGGTAGTTTGAGCATTCTTTGGCATTATCTCTCTTTGGGATTGGAATGAAAACTGACCTTTTCCAGTCCTGTGGCCACTGCTGAGTTTTCCAAATTTACTGACATATTGAGTGTAGCACTTTCACAGCATCATCTTTTAGGATTTGAAATAGCTCAACTGGAATTCCATCACCTCCACTACCTTTGTTCATAGTGATGCTTCCTAAGGCCCACTTCCAGGATGTCTTGCTCTAGGTGAGTGATCACCATCGTGATCATCTGGATCATGAAGATCTTTTTTGTACAGTTCTTCTGTGTATTCTTGCCACCTCTTCTTAATATCTTCTGCTTCTGTTAGGTGCATACTACTTCTGTCCTTTATTGAGCCTATTTTTGCATGAAGTGTTCCCCTGGTATCTTTAATTTTCTTGAAGGGATGTATAATCTTTCCCATTCTGTTGTTTTCTTCTATTTCTTTGCATTGATCACTGAGGAAGGCTTTCTTATCTCTTCTTGCTATTCTTTGGAACCCTGCATTCAAATGGATATATCTTTCCTTTTTTCCTTTCCTTTTCACTTTTCTTCTTTTCACAGCTATTTGTAAGGCCTCCTCAGACAGCCATTTTGCTTTTTTACATTTCTTTTTCTTGGGGATGGTCTTGATCCCTGTCTCCTGTACAATGTCAGGAATGTCCATCCATCATTCACCAGGCTCTCTGTCTATCAGATCTATTCCTTGAAATCTATTTCTCACTTTCACTGTATAATCATAAGGGATATGATTTAGGTCATATCTGAATGGTCTAGTGGTTTTCCCTACTTTCTTCAATTTAAATCTGAATTTGGCAATAAGGAGTTCATGATCTGAGCCACAGTCAGCTCCCAGTCTTGCTTTTGCTGACTGTATAGAGCTTTTCCATCTTTGGCTGCACGAATATAATCAGTCTGATTTCAGTGTTGGCCATCTGGTGATGTCTATGTGTAGAGTCTTATCTCATGTTGTTAGAAGAGGGTGTTTTCTATGACCAATGCATACTCTTGGCAAAACTCTATTAACCTTTGGCTTGCTTCATTCTGTAGTCCAAGGCCAAATTTGCCTTTTACTCCAGGTGTTTCTTGTTTCTTACTGTTGCATTCCAGTCCCCTATAATAAAAAGGACATCTCTTTTGGGTGTTAGTTCTAAAATGTCTTGTATGCCACATCAGATTTCAAATTACCTACTTATTTTTTATATGATGCCTGGAAAAGTTTATTACTGCCTGGTAATCCCCATCAGCCTTTAGGAATTTGAGTGCTATTTTATTTGGAAAGTTCTTGTCTCTCCACTCCTTTCTCCCAACAACTACTCAAGACTCTATGTATTCCATAGTGAATAAACGTGTGTCTTGAAAGTTGAAAAAATTCAAACTTGCATAAGTTTGGTTTATGTAATTTTTTTAACAAGTTAGTTTATCTGTCTGAGACCCACTCTGCATTACTGTATAAAATGGTATGTTTGCAAGATTTTGATTTTTATTGTCCAAGAAACAGCAGCATTGGCATTATCTGGAAACTTTTAAAAATGCAACAGTTCAGACCCCTCCTGAAACCTATTGAATCAGAGTGTGCATTTTGACATAATTTTCAGGTATTTGTATGCACATTCATTAAAATCAAAGAAATAGTGACATAGTGATATTCAGTAACTCCATCTAACTTTGTGCTCTTCAACTGGTATATATGTTCAGGTATGACAAACTTAGCAAACCAGAAAGCAGAGACATCACTATGCTGGCAAAGGTCCATACAGTCAAAGCTGTGGTTTTACCAGTAGTCATGGAGAGAAATGAGATTTAGATCATAAAGGAGGCTGAGTACTGAAGACCATATGCTTTTGAATTATGGTGCTGGAGAAGATGCTTGAGAGTCCTTTGGACAGCAAGGAGACCAAACCAATCAATCTTAAAGGAAATCAACCCTGAATATTCATTGGAAGGACTATTATTGAAACTAAAGCTTCAATACTTTGGCCACCTGATGAGAAGAGCTGACTCATTGGAAAAGACTCTGATGCTAGGAAAGAGTGAAGGCAAAAGGAGAAGGGGACAGCAGAGGATGAGATGTTTAGATAACATTGCTAACTCAATGGACATGAATTTGAGGAAACTCTAAGAGATAGTGAACAGGAAAGAATGGCGTGCTGCAGTCCATGAGATTGTGAAGAATCAGACATGACTTAGTAACTTAACAACAGTTTTCAATAAATAGTTATTTCTCTTCCCATTAGGCTCTGCATCCATAATACTTTGCATATCATATTCCTTTAAAACAATTATATGTTTACTTGTGTTTTCCACATACTAGATTGTCAGCTTCTTAGTGACAACAGTCTTTGTATGTCAAACACTTGATTTTATGCTGGTATATAGTTAACCTCAATAAATATTTACTGATAAGGTGATTAAATGTTTGCAACATTTAGAACTGTATAATGAATATGAAATTGGTGTTTCTGAACAGTGACATTCTAAACACCATACACAAAAAGTTCTTAATTTATTAAGGTAATGGTAACATGCAATCTTTGTATACACAAGTTCACTTATTGATCTTCACTGTAGAAATCACTCATCTGTGAAGATAAATTACTCATTGGTATTTTTATGAGTCTCATAATTCAATATATTGTTTTATTAGTTTCACTTTTAATTAGATAATTATATTGCCCTGTATTGAGCAAAAATAAGTGCTATGAAAGATTAAAGAGAGAAATGAAAATGCTGGACAAAAATCTTCTCATATGTGTTAGAAATTTGCCATAATTTTGGAGGTTTAGATGTAGATCACATGGAACTCCAGCAGATGAGACTGGCCTGATAAGGGTTGGAGCAACGTGTTCCTGAAGGACAGTGAGATATGTAAAGGACACGATGTCCTCAAGGCGATAACCTCAGAAGAGTTTCAGATAGGCACTAGTACCAAAGTCGAATTGGCGAGTGGTGGCTGCACCACACTGGAGTAGCGAGCGGGAAGAGAGGAGATACCCCACATCCAAGGTCAGGAGCGGTGGTTGAGAGAAGATACCACGTCCAAAGTCAGGAGCCGCGGCCATGAGGAGACAACCCATATCCAAGGTGAGGGGCATCAGCTGCACTTTGCTGGAGCAACCATGAAGAGATACCCCACGTCCAAGGTAAGAGAAACCCCAGTAAGACAGTAGGCACAGAGAGAGGGCATCAGAGGGCAGACAGACTGAAACCACAATCACAGACAACTAGCCAATCTAATCATATGGACCACAGCCTTGTATAACTCAATGAAACTAAGCCATGCCTTGTAGGGCCACCAAGACGCACAGGTCATTGTGGAGAGTTCTGACAAAACGTGGTCCACTGGAGAAGGGAATGGCAACCACTTCAGTATTCTTGCCTTGAGAACCCCATGAACAGTACGAAAAGGCAAAACTATAGGACACTGAAAGATGAACTCCCCAGGTTGGTAGGAGCCCAATATGCTACTGGAGATGAGTGGGAAAATAACTCCAGAAAGAATGAAGGGATAGATCCAAAGCAAAAACAACACCCAGTTGTGGATGTGACTGATGATAGAAGCAAGGTCCAATGCTGTAAAGAGCAATATTATAGCATAGGAACCTGGAACGTTAGGTCCATGAATCGAGGCAAATTGGAGGTGGTCAACAGGAGATGGCAAGAGTGAATGTCAACATTCTAGGAATCAGCGAACTAAAATGGACTGGAATATGTAAATTTAAATCAGATGACAAATATATCTACAACTGTGGGCAGGAATCCCTTAGAAGAAAAGGAGTAGCCATCATAGTCAACAAAAGAGTCCAAAATGCAGTACTGCTAAGCCACTTCAGTCGTGTCCTACTCTTTGCGACCCCATAGACAGCAGCCCACCAGGCTCTGCTGTCCCTGGGATTCTCCAGGCAAGAATAGTGGAGTGGGTTGCCATTTCCTTCTCCAATGCAGGAAAGTGAAAAGTGAAAGTGAAGTCGCTCTGTAGTGTCCGATTCTTAGCGACCCCATGGACTGCAGCCCACCAGGCTCCTCCATCGATGGAATTTTCCAGACAAGAGTACTGGAGTGGGGTGCCATTGCCTTCTCCCCAAAATGCAGTACTTGGATGCAATCTCAAAAACCACAGAGAATCTCTGTTTGTTTCCAAGGCAAACCATTCAATATCATGGTAATCCAAGTCTATGCCCTGAAAAGTAGTGGTGAAGAAGCTGAAGTTGAGCAGTTTTGTGAAGACCTACAAGACCTTTTAGAACTAACACTCAAAAAAGATGTCCTTTTCATTATAGGGGACTGGAATGCAACAGTAGAAAGTCAAGAAACACCTGGAGTAAAAGGCAAATTTGGCCTTGGACTACAGAATGAAGCAGGCCAAAGGCTAATAGAATTTTTCCAAGGGCATGCACTGGTCATAGAAAACACTTTCTTCCAACAACACAAGAGAATTCTACATATGGACATCACCAGATGGCCAACACAGAAATCAGATTGATTATATTCTTTGAGCCAAGATGGAGAAACTCTAACAGTCAGCAAAAACAAGACTGGGAGCTGACTGTGCCTCAGATATAAACTCCTTATTGCCAAATTCAGACTTAAATTGAACAAAGTAGGGAAAACCACTAGACCATTCAGGTATGACCTAAATCAAATCCCTTATGATTATATAGTGGAAGTGAGAAATAGATTTAAGGGAATAGATCAGATAGAGTGCCTGATGAACTATGGATGGAGGTTCATAAAGTTGTACAGGAGACAGGGATCAAGACCATCCCCAAGAAAAAGAAATGCAAAAAGGCAAAATGGCTGTCTGAGGAAGCCTTACAAATAGCTGTGAAAAGAAGAGAAGTGAAAAGGAAAGAAGAGGAAAGATACATCCATTTGAATGCAGGGTTCCAAAGAATAGCAAGGAGAGATAAAAAAGCCTTCTTCAGTGATCAGTGCAAAGAAATAGAGGAAAATAATAGAATGGTAAATACTAGAGATCTGTGCAAGAAAATTACAGATACAAAGGGAACATTTCATTCAAGATCATATCAGATCAGATCAGTCTCTCAGTCGTGTCTGACTCTTTGCGCCCCCATGAATCGCAGCACGCCAGACCTCCCTGTCCATCACCGACTCCCGGAGTTCACTCAGACTCACGCCCATCGAGTCAGTGATGCCATCCAGCCATCTCATCCTCTGTCGTCCCCTTCTCCTCCTGCCCCCAATCCCTCCCAGCATCAGAGTCTTTTCCAGTGAGTCAACTCGTCGCATGAGGTGGTCAAAGTACTGGAGTTTCAGCTGTAGCATCATTCCTTCCAAAGAAATCCCAGGGCTGATCTCCTTCAGAATGGACTGGTTGGATCTCCTTGCAGTCCAAGGGACTCTCAAGAGTCTTCTCCAACACCACAGTTCAAAAGCATCAATTCCTCGGCGCTCAGCTTTCTTCACAGTCCAACTCTCACATCCATACATGACCACAGGAAAAACCATAGCCTTGGCCAGACGGACCTTTGTTGGCAAAGTAATGTCTCTGCTTTAGAATATGCTATCTAGGTTGGTCATAACTTTCCTTCCAAGGAGTAAGCCTCTTTTAATTTCATGGCTGCAGTCACCATCTGCAGTGATTTTGGAGCCCTCCAAAATAAAATCTGACACTGTTTTCACTGTTTCCCCATCTATTTGCCATGAAGTGATGGGACCGGATGCCATGATCTTCGTTTTCTGAATGTTGAGCTTTAAGCCAACTTTTTCACTCTCCTCTTTCACTTTCATCAAGAGACTTTTGAGTTCCTCTTCACTTTCTGCCATAAGGGTGGTGTCATCTGCATATCTGAGGTTATTGATATTTCTCCCGGCAATCTTGTTTCCAGCTTGTGTTTCTTCCAGTCCAGCATTTCTCATGATGTACTCTGCATATAAGTTAAATAAACAGGGTGACAATATACAGCCTCGATGAACTCCTTTCCCTATTTGGAACCAGTCTGTTGTTCCATGTCCAGTTCTAACTGTTGCTTCCTGACCTGCATACAAATTTCTCAAGAGGCAGATCAGGTGGTCTGGTATTCCCATCTATTTCATTCAAAGATGGGCTCAATAAAGGACAGAAATGTTATGGACCTAACAGAAGGAGAAGATATTAAGAAGAGGTGGCAAGAATACACAGAAGAACTGTATAAAAAAAGATCTGTATGACTCACCTAGAGCCAGACATCCTGGAATGTGAAGTCAAGTGGGCCTTAGGGAGCATCACTATGAACAAAGTTAGTGGAGGTGATGGAATTGCAGTTGAGCTATTTCAAAGCTGAAATGATGATGCTGTGAAAGTGCTGCACTCAATATGCCAGCAAATTTGGAAACCTCAGCAGTGGCCATAGGACTTGAAAAGGTCAGTTTTCATTCCAATCCCAAAGAGAGATAATGCCAAAGAATGCTCAAACTGCTGCACAATTGCACTCATCTCACACATTAATAAAGTAATGCTCAAAATTCTTCAAGCCAGGCTTCAGCAATACATGAACCGTGAACTTCAAGATGTTCAAGCTGGTTTTAGAAAAGGCAGAGGAACTAGAGATCAAATTGCTAACATCTATTGGATCATTGTAAAAGCAAGAGAGTTCCAGAAAAACATTTATTTCTGTTTTATTGACTATGCCAAAGCCTTTGACTGTGTGGATCACAATAAACTGTGGAAAATTCTGAAATAGATGGAAATACCAGACCACCTGACCTGTCTCTTGAGAAACCTATATGCAGGTCAGGAAGCAACAGTTAGAACTGGACATGGAACAACAGAGCGGTTCAAAATCAGGAAAGGAATACATCAAAGATGTATATTGTCACCCTGCTTATTTACCTTATATGCAGAGTACATCATGAGAAATGCTAGGCTGGATGAAGCACAAGCTGGAATTAAGATTGCTGGGAGAAATATCAATCACCTCAGATATGCAGATGACACCATCCATATGGCAGAAAGTGAAGAAGAACTAAAGAGCCTCTTGATGAAAGTGAAAAAGGAGAGTGAAAATGTTGGCTTAAAGCTCAACAGAGTGGAGTAACCCCACGCCCAAGGAGCGGTGGCTGCATGGGCGCAGGAGTTCCAAGAGGAACTACTCCACGTTCAATGTCAGGAGGGGTGGCGATGAGGAGATACCCCTCGTTCAAGGTAAGGAGGCAAAATGACAGCATACTAAAAGAGGAACTCCCCAGGTTGGTAGGTGCCCAATATGCTACTGGAGATCAGTGGAGAAATAACTCCAGAAAGAATGAAGGGATGGAGCCAAAGCAAAAGCAATACCCAGTTTTGGATGTGACTGATGATAGAAGCAAGGTCCGACGCTGTAAAGAGCAATATTGCATAGGAACCTGGAATGTCAGGTCCATGAATCAAGGCAAATTGGAAGTGCTTAAACAGGAGATGGCAAAAGTGAACGTCGACATTCTAGGAATCAGCGACTAAAATGGACTGGAATGGGTGAATTTAACTCAGATGACCATTATATCTACTACTGTAGGCAGGAATCCCTTAGAAGAAATGGAGTAGCCATGATGGTCAGCAAAAGAGTCCAAAATGCAGTACTTGATGCAATCTCAAAAACGAAAGAATGATCTCTGTTCGTTTCCAAGGCAAACCATTCAATATCACAGTAATCCAAGTCTATGCCCCAACTAGTAACGCTGAAGACGCTGAATTTGAACGGTTCTCTGAAGACCTACAAGACCTTTGGAATCAACACCCCAACAAGATGTCCTTTTCATTATAGGGGACTGAAATGCAAAAGTAGGAAGTCAAGAAACACCTGGAGTAACAGGCAAATTTGGCCTTGGAATATGGAATGAAGCAGGGCAAAGGCTGATAGAGTTTTGCCAAGAGAACACACTGGTCATAGCAAACACCCTCTTCCAACAACACAAGAGAAGACTCTACACATGGACATCACCATTGGTCAACACTGAAATCAGATTGGTTATATTCTTTGCAGCCAAAGATGGAGAAGCTGTATGCAGTCAGCAAAACAAGATCAGGAGCTGACTGTGGCTCAGATCATGAAGTCCTTATTGCCAAATTTAGACTTAAATTGAAGAAAGTAGGGAAAACCACTAGACCATTCAGGTATGCTGCTGCTGCTGCTGCTTCTAAGTCCCTTCAGTCATGTCCGACTCTGCGCCCCCATAGACGGCAGCCCACCAGGCTTCCCCATCCCTGGGATTCTCCAGGCAAGAACACTGGAGTGGGTTGCCATTTCCTTCTCCAATGCATCAAAGTGAAAAGTGAAAGTGAAGTTGCTCAGTCATGTCCTATTCTAGCGACCCCATGGAATGCAGCCTACCAGGCTCCTCCATCTACTCAAGTATGACCTAAATCAAATCCCTTATGACTATACGGTGGAGTGAGAAATAGATTTAAAGAACTAGAGCTGATAGAGTGCCTGATGAACTATGGATGGAGGTTCATGACATTGTAGAGGAGACAGGAATCATGAACACCCCCATGGAAAAGAAATGCAAAAAAGCAAAATGGCTGTCTGTGGAGGCCTTACAAATAGCTGTGAAAATAAGGGAAGTGAAAAGCAAAGGAGAAAAGGAAAAATATAAGCATCTGAATGCAGAGTTCCAAAGAATAGCAAGGAGAGATAAGAAAGTCTTCCTCAGCGATCAATGCAAAGAAACAGAGGAAAACAATAGAATGGGAAAGACTAGAGATCTCTTCAAGAAAATTAGAGATATGAAAGGAACATTTCATGCAAAGATAGGCTTGAAAAGGGACAGAAATATTAGGGACCTAACAGAAGATATTAAGAAGAGGTGGCAAGAATACACAGAAGAATTGTATAAAAAAGATCTTCAAGACCAAGATAATCACAATGGTGTGAACACTCACCTAGAGCCAGACATCCTGGAATGTGAAGTCAAGTGGGCCTTAGGGAGCATCACTATGAACAAAGCTAGTGGATGTGATGGAATTACAGTTGAGCTATTTCAAATCCTGAAAGATGATGCTGAGAAAGTGCTTCACTTAATATGTCAGCAAATTTGGAAAACTCAGCAGTGGCCACAGGACTGGAAAAGTTCAGTTTTTATTCCAATCCCAAAGAAAGGCAATGCCAAAGAATGCTCAAACTATCGCACAGTTGCACTCATTTCACATGCTAGTAAAGTAATGCTCGACATTCTCCAAGCCAGGCTTCAGCAATACGTGAACCGTGAACTTCCAGATGTTCAAGCTGATTTTAGAAAAGGCAGAGGAATCGGAGATCAAACTGACAACATCTGCTGGATCATCGAAAAAGGAAGAGTGTTCCAGAAAAACATCTATTTCTGCTTTATTGACTATGCCAAAGCCTTTGACTGTGTGGATCGCAATAAACTGGGGGAAATTCTGAAAGAGATGGGAATATCAGACCATCTGACCTGCCTTTTGAGAAACCTATATGCAGGTCAGGAAGCAACAGTTAGAACTGGACATGGAACAACAGACTGGTTCCAAACAGGAAAAGGAGTACGTCAAGGCTGTTTATTGTCACCCTGCTTATTTTAACTTCTATGCAGAGTACATCATGAGAAACGCTGGGCGGGAAGAAGCACAAGCTGGAATCAAGATTGCTGGGAGAAATATCAATCACCTCAGACATGCAGATGACACCACCCTTATGGCAGAAAGTGAAGAGGAACTAAAAAGCCTCTTGCTGAAAGTGAAGGAGGGGAATAAAAAGATTGGCTTAAAGCTCAGTATTCAGAAAACGAAGATCATGGCATGTGGTCCCATCACTTCATGGGAAATACATGGGGAAACAGTGGAAACAGTGTCAGACTTTATTTTTTTGGGTTCCAAAATCACTGCAGATGGTGATTGGAGCCATGAAATTAAAAGACCCTTACTCCTTGGAAGGAACGTTATGACTAAACTAGATAGCATATTCAAAAGCAGAGACATTACTTTGCCAACAAAAGTCTGTCTAGTCAAGGCTATGGTTTTTCCAGTGGTTATGTATGGATGTAAGAGTTGGACTGTGCAGAAAGCTGAGTGCCAAAGAATTGATGCTTTTGAACTGTGTTTTTGGAGAAGACTCTTGAGAGTCCCTTGGGCTGCAAGGAGATCGAACCAGTCCATTCTGAAGGAGATCAGTCCTGGGTGTTCTTTGGAAAGAATGATGCTAAAGCTGAAACTCCAGTACTTTGGCCACCTCATGCGAAGAACTGACTCATTAGAAAAGACTCTGATGATAGGAGGGATTGGGGGCAGGAGGAGAAGGGGACGACAGAGGATGAGATGGCTGGATGGCATCAACGACTGGATGGACATGAGTCTGAGTGAACTCTGGAGTTGGTGATGGACAGGAAGGCCTGGTGTACTGCAGTTCAAGGGATCGCAAGGAGTCGGATACGACCGAGCGACTGAACTTAACTGAAAGCTCAACATTCAGAAGATCATGGCATCTGGTCCCATCACTTCATGGCAAATAAATGGGGAAACTGGAAACAGTGGCTGACTATTTTTTGGGCTCCAAAATCACTGCAGATGGTGATTGGAGCCATGAAATGAAAGATGCTTACTCCTCGGAAGGAAAGTTATTACCAACCTAGACAGCATATTAAAAAGCAGACACATTACTTTGCCACCTAAGTTCTGTCTAGTCAAGGCTATGGTTTTTCCAGTAGTTATGTATTGATATAAGAGTTGGACTGTAAAGAAAGCTGAGCACAGAAGAATTGATACTTTTGAACTGTGTTGTTTTAGAAGTCTCTTGTGAGTCCCTTGGATTGCAAGGAGATCTAACCAGTCCTGGGTGTTCGTTGGCAGGACTGATGTTGAAGCTGCAACTCCAATACTTTGGCTACCTGATGCGAAGAGCTGACTCATTTGAAAAGGCCCTGATACTGGGAAAGGTTGATGGGAGAAGGAGAAGGGGACTACACAGGATGAGATGGTTGGATGGCGTCACTCACTTAATGGACATGAGTTTGGGTAAATTCTGGGCATTTGTGATGGACAGGGAGGCCTGGTGTGCTGCAGTCTATGGTGTCACAAAGAGTTGGACACGACTGAGTGACTGAACTGAGCTGAACTGAATTTAACCAAAGTCAATGTCTGCTGGGACATGAAATTGAAGTTGATAAATAAATATCTATTGGGTAAATTAATGTCATGGATTTATTAGGAAATTAAGCAAAAGTATAATTGTAGAATATGCTAACAATAAGTGGAGAACATTGGGGAATAAAAAATTGCATAGAATGTTATTTCAAATATGCTTTGAAATTATCTCACATATGCACACAATTATGCCAATACCACCTAACACTTAATGCCTGTTGCCACTTTGCTATTTCTCTTGCCTGAAATGGACACTGACCCTTTCATGGGTGCAACTATTTTTCTGTCCTGGGGAGTGCCACCCCTATCATGCACTGGAGTTGCTTGGACTGGACTATACTGCTCCCAATAGATGCCACTATTTTGACTGGCACTCAGTTGCCTTTAAATCCGGAACCTACTGACTCATTAAATACAAATGTAATTACTGTTATGTGCTCATTCAAAAAACACTGTCAGTTTTTCACTTGGAAAGAGTGTAGTCATTGATTGATTGATGGCAAACCATCAATCAATCAATGAGTAGACAGTATTCATATCTTTTTCTAGGCACTAAAGCCTTTTCCACTGAATCCAAAAAAAGTACATCAGTTTCAATAATGACTGACTTCTACTGCAGAAGTAAATACATTTGCCCACCTTTACGCTCTAGTGTAGTATCCTGACTTTCGGTATTGATGTTGTGTGTAAGTGACCTCATAATATATAAATGAATCTCTTATTTGTAAGTGTATACATTCTTAGCCAGATTCTCTGGACCCTGTCTCCCTCAAATAGCTGATTTTTGAGGTTCTAGCCATGTCAAGGTGAATCAATGATGTTGTGGATATCTGCATCTATAGTCTGGATAACTGCATGAAATACTGAAACTGAATTTCCAGTTTTTTTGCATTAAATAGAAAAATTTTTGTTACAAAGCTTTTTGTTAAAGCTATTATTGTAATTACAGTCATAAGCATTATTTATTAGTGAGCTAAAGGGTCAAGCCCATGATAATGAGATGTCTTGTGAGTACCAACATGAACAGTGTTTGTCATCTTAATTTCAATTTCCATTCACTTGTTCCCAAACCTTAGACTTTGTGGCAGTACATGTAGAAAGTTGTCTGCAAGATCTCAGAAAAATCCCCAATAAAGTTGAAGTTTCTAGACAAAAAAGAGTAAACTTGTTTCAGACCTGACTATGTTAAGCAGTATGGATTTCTACAGGTAATACAAATGTTTTCACCAGAGATTAGCACAAAAGCCTCTTTTTGATATTCAAATTTCATAAAATATATTCTGACTTATGTTTATATCTTTTCAGGATATGTGTGCCTCTTCCAATTTTTCCATCAAGGTAATTGATAGTACCAAAAATGACTTATCCAGTTCACAAAGCTAGTCAGAAATAAAGCTATGATATAAACATCATAAAAACCCAGAATAATATATATTCCAGGATAATATCAGTGAAATGGATAAACTCAAGATAACATACTGCACTCACTCATTAATGCAAGATTAGGGAAAGAACAGTTCGATGCTCATATTAAAAATATTTCAGTAGAATGTGTTTATGTATAGATTTTCTCAAAGATATTAAGAATGAGGTCATTTCCTCAAAGACTTAAGTGAGCATTGAAACATTAAAAGTACGATAAACTCTCATTAGAATGTCCACAGGGTTTTTGAAAACAGTGGAATTACTTTTGGCTGAGTTTTGATTACCATGAAAGGTTACCCTGCCATATGATGTCTCTCATTGAAATAGCATTAATATATTTTACCCCTAAAGTTCTGTCAACATTTTTCCCTGTGATTGTACTGCTTGAAGATGATAAAAGATCCCCATTTCACTGGAATGTTTCACTTAAAGACTATTTGGGAACTTAATTCCCTGATGACAGGTTTCATCCTAATAAGCTACAAAGGAGCACTGCTTTTGTATTCAAGAACTTCAAGTACAGGTTTTAGCGCTGTCTCTTGACAGTCTTAAAGACTGACAGATTACTTAGCTTTGTGTGCTTCAGTTTCCTAAACTGTATGAGAATCAGGTCCATTCAGGAACTGTTTACCAGTCTCTACTTAGGTCCCTGTTACTGGACTCAACACTGGATGTGTAAAGATCAGTAATAAATTCGTTTTTCCCTGAAGGGACTCGAATTCTATCACAGGTGGTACAAGTCAAATAAAACAACATAGGCAAAGGTTTTTGATTAATTGTGAAGTTTTATGCAAGTATAAGGGTTGTAAGATTCTGTTTGTACTTGAAGTGGAGTAAGCAGTTATCTATTAAGGTTTGAAAGTTACTCCCTATGCTTAGATTCTTCAAGCTGTTGTGATAATGGGTAATAGTTGGTTACATATTATTAATGATACTTTTGGGGGTTACTTTCTGGGCTCAGGGATGTATTTCAGTATAGAAGGCTTTTGGAGAAGGAAGTGCACTGTACAAGTACATTGTATAAATGGGGAACTAGGAGAGAGCCAGAGTGAAAAAGGGTAAGAGAAGAAATAAATGTGCTGATCTTTGCCTGATCCATAATGAAGCAGCATTCCCTAGACCTTGTCTCTGGATGAAGGCTTCCCAAGTGGCACAGCGGTAAAGAATCCACCTGCCAATGCAGTTTGATTCCTGGGTCAGGAAAATGCCCTGGAGAAAGAAATCACAACCCACTTTCAGTATTCTTGCCTGGGAAATCCCTTGGACAGAGAAACCTGGAGGTCTACAGTCCATGGTGTCTCAAGGAGTCAGACACTACTGAGTGACTGAACACAAAACTCTAGGAAAAAAAAAAAAAGATGTGAACAATCCAACAAAAAATTCTATTTGCCTTGATGAAATGACTAGAAAGCAGAGATATATGAAATAAGATCTGTTCATCAGGACATAAAGATAAGCTTTGAATTTATCCTCCAGGCAACCTGTGGATTATATTTTTCTGTGTGCAACCTATCACAACATTTTTTAGCTTATCTTCCTGGTTTTCAAATGCCTATCTTTTCTCCTTTAGTATAATTTCCACCAGAAATTTTCATTCTAAGGAGGGTACTGTTTATTTGCTAAAATAAAATAAAAAGTGATTGAAAATTAATAATATTTTAAAATATTTATTTCCTTTCTGTGGAGAGTCATTCTTCATTAAGAACATATTTATTAGTGAGTCACCTATGCAGGAACTCTCCTGGAATCTGGGAGTTAAAAATCAATGATACTTGCCCTGAGTGCCATATGATTTTCCTGAAATGTTCCTTTCTTTGGTATCCATATGACTGTTTGCTCTCATCATACCCTTTAGGCAGTTATTCAAATACGTTTCTCAGTAAGGGCTGTCCTCGTCCCCTTATCTAAAATTTCAACCATCCCCTACACACTTAACTTCCTTTCTTGTTTTTTCCTCTCTCAGCAATTATTGTCATCTACCTACTTTCCTTACCTGTCTTATTATCTCTCACACTGGAATATATTAATAAGATCCTTAAAAGAGGTATTTGTCTTTTTCATTTGATCTATAAGTCTTGGCACTTAGGATAATACCTCACACATAACTGATGCTGAATAAATAAATGGTGAATAATGGAAAAATGGCCGAGCTACCATTACAATCCTTAGACAACAAATGATCCTTTTTTGCTGCCTATGAAGATATGATTCACTCTTCAGTTGACCATCAAGGATGTGTTTTTTTTTTAAAATTAAATATTTATTTGAAATCCTAGGGAGGAGATTCTTTACTGTTTTAATTCTGGAGCTTAACTCTGCAGCCAGAATAGTGGAAATGAAGTGGCAAAAGCAATGTCCATATGAGGAATAAATGAACACAGACATCACTAGCATTTTATATGGATTTGAGGAAGGAATTCATAGGGCCTAGAATCCATGTTAGGCCTGTACATGATGATCATGGTCGGCCACCTTTCCAATGGACTCTGAACTCTGTGTTCAGTGCCTATGAAAACAACAACAGAAGGATAAGACCCCCTCCAGAGAGGGGAACCTTGAAGATCATATCTGAGTTACTCATCACCTAAGAGAAAACATACACTAATCAGCCCTTCCTCCAGTCAGGCCATAAATTTTTCTGTATCTATCAGAGTGTAACCTCAGGTTTATTGATTATTGGCTAATTGTTTGACTGTTTGAGCACATGAGCACATAGCACATGAATGATGGGGTTATTGGGATTGTATTTTCCTTGGTTTATGTAAGTCTCAAGGAATTTGGAGTGGTGGGTTCAGACACGTACACATGGGGTATAAAAGATTTTCACAAACGCTGGTTGGGGTCCTTGGCTAAGAGGAGACTCTGCTATGGGCCTGCTGGTGTAATAAACTGCACTCCACTATCTGCATTGTCCTTCTGAGTGAGTTTGTTTCCAGGAACCCGTGGCTACAACAGATTGAGCAGTGCATATGTAGCATGCTCAGTTGTGTCCTACTCTTTGTAACCCCATGGACTGTATTCCACTAGGCTCCTCTGTCCATGGTATTTTTCAGGCAAAAATACTGGAATGGGTTGCCATTTTCTACTCCAGGGGATCTTTCCAACCCAGGGATCAAACCCATGTCTTCTTTCTCCTTTGTCTCCTGCACTGACAGGTCGATCTTTCCAACTTTACCACCTGGGAAGCCACCCAGAAAATATAAGTATATTCTACCATATTTTCAGAGAATGCAGTATGTTTCTGTGGCATCCCTTATACCACTGATTTAATCCTCAGAACGACTTTTTTAAGAAAAGCATACAAGGTGTTCCAGAAAGCTTTTAAAGAAAATAAACCAAAAATCTCAAAAGTTTAAGATGATTTGTTCAAGGTTATAATGGTGGCTCAGATGGTAAAGAATATACCTGCAATGCAGGAGAACCTGGGTTTGATCCCTGGGTTTGGAAGATTCCCTGGAGGGGGGCATGGCAACCCACTCTAGTATTCTTGCCTGGAGAATCCCCATGGACAGAGGAGCCTGGCGGGCTACAGTCCATGGGGTTGCAAAGAGTCAAACACGACTGAGTGACTAAGCACACACACATACATGCTGAGAGTGGTAAGGTTGAGTTGATTCAGGCCTAATGACTTCACAGGCAATGGAGTCTTTATACAAACCATCTGTCTCATCACATGCTGAATGCTCATCAGTATGATGCTGAAGTTTTAGTTTCCTAACCCCTAAAATATTGTCTGGACCTTTTTTGCAAACCAGAACTGCTCTGGTCCTATAGTGCTTGCTTTATTTCTCATTCTTTCCTCTTCCCTTCTCTTCTCTTCTCCCTCCCCTTTAATTTTTTCTTTTCTTTTCTCTTTCTTTCTATGTCTGTCCTTCAATAATCCAGAGAAAAAGTGGTACTAAATTTTGTATTAGTGGCAAAAAAATGTTCATAAGTTCATATTGTATTGATGGGGAAAACAAAGGGCTTTTATCTAATGTGCAATAATAATTCTTGTCTTCCATCTCTCCAATAATTTTCCTCAGCCATATCACCATACTGGCAGCTCTATGTTTATAATTAAGCAAAAGGAAAGAGGAAGTGGAGAAAATTTTGCTTACTCATTATTTGCCACCACTATGGTCTTTCACCACCATGCCCAGGTATAATAGACACTGAACTAAGAGCTCTGAACTTGGAGTCATCAGCAAACATAGAGAGGCTCAAACACCTATCATTTAAATTATACCATGCTAACAAACTAGGAAATCAACCTTGCCGTTTATTCAAATATTTATAGAAGGAATATCTAACTTTTCTCCACCATCCACAGTCTTGTGAATAGAGACCTGTAGATTGTATTAGCAACTCACTTGGTGTCACAATGGCTATAATGTGAGACTTAAGGAAAAAGGGACCTAAACTAAGAGAATGGAAGAAACAAAATTTCATAAAAATAAAGACCAAAAGCAGTGAATCTTTACTGTTTTTTTAGATGAGGAGGTATTTGTTATTATAATTGAATATATATTTATAATTCTGGATGTCTAGAATAACTGTTTATTACCTGAAGTTTATTAATGTCTTTTTCAAATAATTACTTCCAGAAAGTCAATATTTATATTACCAAGAATTTAATCCATTTCATTTTACTTCTATAAATTTATAAACTTATAAACTCACAATAAAAACTATGGATAAGAGCCTTGTTTGTTTTTACTGAAAAATCATTAAAGAAACAAACAACATATTTCATCATTATTTTATGAATGGAAAAAATAAATATTGCTTTTCTTTCTTTTTTTATTTCAAAACACTTTCCTCTGTACAAGGGGTGTAACCTTAATTTTCAGAGCAAATCCTCCTCATTCTTTACATTTACAAATTTGGATTCCAGTTTATCCTTAATGGACTGACTTGTCACCAAGTGTCCCAGGCCAGTATTACCAACAGTTACCCTGTTTGTCAGCTTATATTTCACACTTTGACTCTACAGAGAAATAATAATAAAAATATCATTATGATTCAAGGGAGAGTGACTGAAAGGTGGTAGCAAGTGATGGTCTTAGAAGAGTCAGTCTGTTGTCCTTAGCACTCTCCATTTAATTCAAGAAGGGGATATATTGTTTCCTTTTTCTCTAGTGACTGTCTCAGCAATTCCTACCAATTTCCCCTCATAGTATACAGAGTTGAGAACTTTCTACAACCATCACATGACAAAGAATTGATAAACCAGAGACTAATACATTTTTTCTGAAATAGCCTCTCTACTCTTGATGTTATCAATTTCTCACTCTCTGCTGGACCTTTCCCATCTGCAGATAAACAAATTTTAATAATGTCTTATCTGAAATAATAATAAATGGCAAAACCCATACAAAATGTAGTCTAACAAAATATCATCTAACCCTGTCCCTTATTCCCTTCTAATTACTCTCTCATTTCTCTCTTGCATTTCCTAAAAAAAAAAAAAAAAAATGCAACAGAAAACAAATAAAAAAGGAACTTGAAGAAGTTGTCTCTAGTTATCGTTTCTATCTCTTCAATTCTTTCTTCTACCTGCTCCAGTAATGATTTGATCATGACTACTCCACAGAGGCTGCTATTGCCAAAGTCACTCATGACCTTCATCCTCCTTTTTGAATCAGTTTTTCTCTTGACTTCTATTACATCACCCTCTTCTAGTCTTCCTCTTACCTCAAAGGCCCCCATATTACTTTTGACCTTTCTTTCTCTGCTACCCTCATAAATGTTAGAATACTACAGGGATTCATCTGAGTCCTTCTTCACTGTTCCTCTTTTCAGATTTCACACAGTCTCATGAGTTTAAAGATTATCATTTCAATGATTTAAATAGGTAAGGTCCAATCTAGAACATTTCTTAGAATTCCAGACTCCTCTATTCAACTTCTTGCTTGATCTTTTTATTAAAAAACTATTGAAGTATAGTTGATTTACAATGTTGTATCAATTTTTGCTGTATACCAAAGTGATTCAGTTATATTAGTACATATATATATTCTTTTTCATATTATTTTCCTTTATGGTCCATCACAAGATATTGATTATAGATCCCTGTGCTATACAGTAAGATCTTCTTGTTCACTTGCTTGAGCTTTCTATTTGAGATGATAAACATCACAATTAACATGGTCAAAACACAATTTTTGTTACAGTCACCTCCAACTTGTTTGTTCTGTCCTATTGCTATAAACTCTTCAAGCATATACTCATTTGCTTCGGAAGAAAAATCTTTGTCTTCTTTCTTTATGCCTTGTATCCAATTCATCAGTAAGTCTCTCTGACTCCATCTCCAAAACACTGTGAATTTCACTTCCATCCAGCTCCACGCTAATGTTCTGGACCTGTGCTACCATCTCTTGTATAAAAGGCTGCAAAAGACTTTAACTGCTATCTTTGGTTTCAATTTTCAAACCAGTCTTCACACAGCAACCAGATAGTCCTTTGAAGAAGTAAATCTGTTAATTCCTAATTCCCTTCAGTGTAAATCAAATTCCTCTTCCTGATTTACAAGCCATTTCCTTCTATTGCAATCTAATTTCACACCATTCTTACCTTTATTCAGTATGTCTCACCAACCCTGGTCTTCTATGTATATCTTAGCTTTCCCATACTTGGAGTACTCTTTTCCCTGTTCTTTGAATGACTGTGTCCTTTCTAGTGTTTAAATAAGATCTTAGAGAAAACCACTCAATCACAATTATATATTTTTCAGTATTTTTGTGGCATTCATTATTGTATGATTACTGTTGTTGTCCAGTCACTCAGTCATGTCTGACTCTGTGACCCCATGGACTGTAGCATGCCAGGTTTCCCTGTCCTTCACTGTTGTTTGGAGTTTGACCTAACTCATGTTCATTGAGTCAGCGATGCCATCCAACCATCTCATCCTCTGTTGCCCCCTTCTCCTCCAGCTCTCGGTCTTTCCTAGCATCAGGACCTTTTCCAATGAGTCGGCTTTTTGCATCAGGTGGCCAGACTCTATGAGCTTCAGCATCAATCCTTCCAATCAATATTCAAGGTTTATATCCTTTAGTATTGACTGGTTTGATGTCCTTGCAGTCCAAGGGACTCTCAAGAGTTTTCTCCAGCACCACAATTTGAAGGCATCAATTCTTTGGTGCTCAGCTTTCTTTATGGTCCAACATCTATACATGACTACTGTAAAAACCATAGCTTTGACTATACAGACCTTTGTTGTTAAATTGATGTCTCTGCTTTTTAATTATTTATTGCATATACAGCTAATATTTCCATGAGAAGTATGACAAACTTGTATCTTTCATGAATTGTGATGTAGTGCTGTACCGAGTGCCTAGAACAGTGTCTGGCATGTAGTAAATAATTAATGATTGTTGAATAAGTGAATGTGTTGTGAACCTGGGCATCTCTGTGATTCAGCTGAAAAAACTAAGCTAGATAAGCAGACTACTTACAGCCACTGTGTATCAAAACTACCAAATTATTTTGATTAATGAGCTTGATGTTTCTAGAAGACAGAAATGTCTGAAATAGGTTCTAAAGAATGAATACAGTTCATTTAGACAGTGCTTTAAATTAATCTTTTTTCCACTACAATATGCTGGCATTTGAATTTTAAAAAAATTCAATTCATATTTTAAAAATTGAAAAAGGCAAAATTTAGTAAGAAAATACTGCATTTCTAAGAAGCAACTTATTTTTAAAGATTTGCTCTGCTGGTAAAAACTATTTAATCTTCATCTTTTAAATAATGAGTTGCATCTTTAAAAATAAAAACAAAACAGCAAAATGTATGACAATCTTCCAACTTATGTACAACCTGTTTTTGTTGTTGGTAGACTAGCTGTTGATAGTATGATTTTGAGATTCTTTCTTGAAAGATTAATTTAAAAAAACCCATATGAGATTCAAATATAAACAAAAAAATCAAAGTACATGAAACTAAAACAAATTATATTTGTTTACAACTGCTCTATTAGAATGTAGGTTAAAAGGGGTGTGTTGTACTGTTTGGAATATTAAATTTTACTGGTTTGTATGCTCCAGATAATCAGAGCTTTATCACAGGTTGAAAGTGAAAAAGCATTTAAACAAAACATAATGCCCTGAAGTAACAACAATACATTAGATAATTTAAAGAAACAAAATATTTTTATTTAATCTATTTTCATGTGTACTTTCAAAAATGTGTGCTCCTTTTTCCAAATATTTATTTTGTAAAAGTGAGATCAATTTGAATGTAATTCATACACTTGTTTTAATTTTGTCTTACTCTGTCCCAAGTATGTGCTTGTTTCAGCCAGATATATTATACACTAAAATTATAATAATAAAAAATAAAATCCAATAATAGGCCCAGGGATAGACTACAAGAGGATGGAATAATTCCACAAATCTGCATTTCTATGTAACATAATGTAAAGATTTGTAGAGCTTTCATGACTATAAAACTCATAATCATATTCTTATATAAATACTTCATTTTACAGCAAAATTGCAATTACAAGAAAGCAGTAGGAACTGGGTAGATCTTTGAAAAATCTGAAAAATTAAAATTAGAGTGAAAATGACCCTAATGGTTAGAAAAAAATGGTGAGTCAGAGAGTATACATGACCAGTTCAGTTCAGTTCAGTTGCTCAGTTGTGTCCGACTCTTTGCGACCCCATGAATCACAGCATGCCAGGCCTCCCTGTCCGTCACCATGTCCCGGAGTTCACTCAGACTCACGTCCATCAAGTTGGTGATGCCATCCAGACATCTCATCCTCTGTTGTCCTCTTTTCCTCCTGCCCCCAATCCCTCCCAGCATCAGAGTCTTTTCCAATGAGTCAACTCTTCACATGAGGTGGCCAAAGTACTGGAGTTTCAACTTTAGCATCATTCCTTCCAAAGAACACCCAGGGCTGATCTCCTTTAGAATGGACTGGTTGGATCTCCTTGCAGTCCAAGGGACTCTCAAGAGTCTTCCCCACCACCACAGATCAAAAGCATCAATTCTTCGGCACTCAGCTTTATTCATAGATTGTCTATTTTACTGCTTTAAATTTATCTTCCTATGTTATTTTGAAAAAAATGATTTTTCACTAGGGAAATAGTTTCTACCATTTGATATATTGCGTATTCTCATCTATTCAGTATTGTAATATGCAGAAAAATAATGTTATTTTTAAAAAATTAATATTCTATTAAGTCAAGGGAGCAGCAGCTGTGTGGCGCTGGAGACTGCAGCTATGAAATTAAAAGACGCTTAGTCCTTGGGAGGAAAATTATGACCAACCTAGATAGCATATTCAAAAGCAGAGGCATTACTTTGCCAACAAAGATCCATTTAGTCAAGGCTATCATTTTTCCAGTGGTCATGTGTGGATGTGAGATTTGGACTATAAAGAAAGCTGAGCACCGAAGAATTGATGTTTTTGAACTGTGTTTTTGGAGAAGACTGTTGAGAGTCCCTTGGACTGCAAGGAGATCCAACCAGTCCATCCGAAGGGGATCAGTCCTGGGTGTTCATTGGAAGGACTGATGTTGAAGCTGAAACTCCAATACTTTGGCCACCTGATGAGAAGAGCTGACTCATTTGAAAAGACCCTGATGCTGGGAAAGATTGAAGGCAGGAGGAGAAGGGGACATCAGAGGATGAAATGGTTGGATGGCATCACTGATTCGATGGACATGAGTTTGGGTAAACTCCGGGAGTTGGTGAGGGACAGGAAGGCCTGGCGTGCTGCAGTCCATGGTGTCACAAATAGTCAGACACAAGTCAGTGACTGAACTGATTAAGTCATGAGTTTCAAATGCTCCAAAACATAAGATTATGATCCTTTTGCAAACCCAGAAAGGAACATACAGGGATTTTTACATCTGGAGAATGGAACTCAGAGTAAATGAGTAAGAAATAGCTTCAGCATTCAATTATCTTTTTCTCTTTGTCTAGGTAGTTCTGAGTCTCTTGATAGAAAGATTAAAAGATAAAAGAAGCAATACGAATAGTTAAATGGTTAAAGCTTTTGAATGCAGACAGCTCATGGTGGGAGAAAACTACAGTTAGATGTGAATGTTAATATTCATAGTAAATAGAAGAGATATTAATGAGGTAATTAGCACCTCTATTATTAATGTTTAAAATGTGTAACTAAGACAATAAATGAACAGAAGTGATGGCAAGCATTGAAGACAATCAAACATAAAATGCTAAGCAAGAGATAGGCCGAAAATAAAAACATTATTCCATTAAAGCAGTTACCAGATGCTTAATTGTTATTATGCTTCTAAATTTTTTAAACAAATAATTGTCTAGTTATGAAAGTAATATTTTAATGTGGAGAAGTTTGAAAATCTAAAAGTGTAAATGAGAAAATGAAATCCCCCATATTGCTTCCACTCAAAGAGAACCAGTTAGCAAACTTATTTTCTTCCTATCCTTTTTACATAGACACACAACAGCATTTAGGTAGGGAAAAGGGCAAATTTTGGACATTATTTTATATGACATATTTTATTTAAATTATTTTTATTACTACATGAGTAATAATTTTTAATTGTATAAGATATAATGCTATAATTTGACACATAGAGAAAATCAAAGCAAACAATAAGCCCACTGTGCAACAAATCCATTGTTCTTGTTAATGAACAGGTTGATTTATAACCTTATATTCTTTTTTATGTTACTTCTCCATCCTTATCTACTCCCTCTTCCTACACTTAATTTTATTTCTCTGTTCATATCTCACTGATGTTCTTGACTAATTGTTCTTGGCTTTTGGCTTAGCAGGATGTTCCTACAATTTATAATATGGTCTCTCCTCTTATCCCCACTTTCCATGAACAGGATTTTCCAGCTAATTTATGTGCAGTGTGGTTCAAAAGTTACTACTCTGTCCCCATCACCAGTAAGTCTTTCTTGATTTTACCTGCTCTCATTTCACATAAGTGGTCAATCCTGGTGTTCCTATAAGATTTAATATAAACCTCTATAAGTTCATTTAGAAACAAAACAAAACAGAACTGTACTTATTCTACCTACCTGTGTCTACCTCTAGAGCAGAGCTCTTGTGCCCTCTGTAGCTGTCATAATATAGAGCCTACATTAGATGCTCAAATATTGTTTGTTAAAATAACAATAATCATTATATTAAAAAGATATCCCTCTACCTTTTTTCTCTGATGTTTTGGAACTTCCATTTGACATTTTTGAACACATACCTGATTTTCATGAAAATATTTCATTTTTCCTATTTGTAAATATTTGTTTGTGTACACCGCACATAAATAAACGTTGGTACATGTATTAGTATGATTGGTACTCATATTAGTTTTCTAGGGCTGTTGTAAAAATGACCACAAACTGATGGCTTAAAACAAACCAGTTATTTTTTTCACAGTTCTAGAGGTTGCAAATTCAAAATTAAAGTGTTGGAAATGCTATAGAACTGCTGAAGTTTCAAGGGAAAGTTATTCCTTGCCTCTTCCTAGCTTCAGATGGTTGCTGACAATCTTTCTCATTTTTTGGCTTATAACTGCCTCAGTCCTGTCTGTCATCTCTTTCCTCTGTGTCTCTGGGTCCAAATCTCCCTTTCCTTTCTATTGTAGAAACACTAGTTATTGAACTTGGCATCTGCCCTAATCTAGCTTGTTACTATCTTAATTACCTCTGCAAAGACTGTGTTTTCAAACAAGGTCACACTCCCATGTACCAGGGATTAGGCCTTGAACATATCTCTTTGGGGCAGGGCGGAGGGGTGAAATTTAACCCAGTAGAGTACATGATACCACAAATGCTCTATACATTTATATTGGCATATTGTCACCTTTGAATTCTCAGGAAAATCAGCTTTAGAGTAGTTTTATTTAGAGTTAACAAATAGAAAAGTAATATCTGCTGGAATGAGTTTGAGATAAGCATCTATATTCCTTTTTATTGGTTTGTAATTTTTACAAATGTGTCCATTACTGAAGTACCTCAGCATGTCCTTGTAAACTAAATATAATATAAAAATTTAAGAAGCTAGTAAATCTCTTACAGATTGAAACATGAAGCTTCTCTTTAGCGGAGTAACACTGAATATAATGAAGTTTCACCAACTATCCCATTAATTGAACTTACTTCCTAAATTTAATTCTGCTGCTAAGTCGCTTCAGTCGTGTCCGACTCTGTGCAACCCCATAGACGGAAGCCCACCAGGCTCCCTCATCCCTGGGATTCTCTAGGCAAGAACACTGGAGTGGGCCGCCATTTCCTTCTCCAATGCGTGAAAGGGAAAAGTGAAAGTGAAGTCACTCAGTCGTGTCCGACTCTTAGCGACACCATGGACTGCAGTCTACCAGGCTCCGCCATCCATGGGATTTTCCAGGCACGAGTACTGGAGTGTGGTGCCATTGCCGTCTCCAAAATTTAATTCTATGACATGTTAATTTTATGACTGTTTTCTGCAGTATTATTATTATGGATATTATCATATAGATTTAGTTGGTCTCTTGTCCTGAAAGAATTTAGAGTGCTTATGCATGATAAAATAGGTGAAATATTTTTTATAAATTTAGTATATGAACGGATAATTCACATTATTTAAAAGATAGGTGAATTGCAACCTGAAACTTGAGTGACTTTTTTAGTATTATGAGGCTATCACAGTTAGAAACTTTATAATATATCCATGTGGGTAAAATGTTGAGTGAATGGTATAATGTAAAATGGAATAAATGCAATAAAATTAAATTATGGAGTTTAGTCACTAAGTCATGTCCAACTCTTGCGACCCCATGGACTGTAGCCCACCAGCCTCCTCTGTCTATGGGATTCTCCAGGCAAGAATATTGGAGTGGGTTGCCATTTCCTCTCTGGGGATCTTTCTGACCCAGGGATTAAACCCAGGTCT
Source organism: Bos grunniens (assembly GCF_055505025.1). Taxonomy (NCBI): domain Eukaryota; kingdom Metazoa; phylum Chordata; class Mammalia; order Artiodactyla; family Bovidae; genus Bos; species Bos grunniens. Next base: position 91,567,787 of record NC_141172.1, read on the forward strand.
CCTGCATTGCAGGCAGATTTTTTACCAACTGAGCTACAAAGGAAGCATAATATAATCAAAAAATGTAAGCAAGTGCTATGGGAACACAGAAAAGTAGATCTTTTCTGAACAACTGGGCTGGAGGTTTATGTGGATTGATGGACAAACTGTTGCTCAGAAAAATATCATTCATTCAACATATATTTATTGAGTGTGCTATGTAGTATGCTCTGCAATGGCTATACCTGTGTTTTCTGATGGGTTTTGTATCCCTAGGGCGGTGGCTGTGCTTTTTTTTATTTTAGCATAACTATGGTGAGCAGTGCAGAGGTGGAGAGAGAACTGGGTCTGTATTACAGAGTCTGGACTTTTGGATCATGACTAATGATCACAAGTTCTCCCAATCAGAACACTTTATAATTTACATTTAAGTCGTTGGTTCAGACTGTCAGACTGTCTAAGAAAAATAGTCAGAGGACATGCACTATTTAAAAAGAGGAAAAAATGATATGGAAAAATGTTTATACTCAATAGGAAATACATTTTTAAAAATTTAAATAAATATCAAAGAATTCACCTATCAAAAACCTTGTTCTTTATCTTTATATAAATTCCAACTACTGGTTAGTGGTGATAGTTCAACAAGTATTCTAAAAATTATTGGTATGATTATCAATTCAAAAGTAGCTTGGCAAAATTTACCAATAATGTTTTCAATTTCTAACCAATTTATTTTATGAAATTGTCACAAAATCTGACTTACATATCACAAAGGACAAAAAATATGGACTACAGATTCTTAATCTTTTCATATATTTTTTGAAAACTATGTGGAAAATATGTATTCTCCCCAGAAAAATGCACAATCACACTAAATTTACATTAAATTTCAAATATCATTTCAACCCCTGAGGCATAAATCTGGATCAGTTTTCTTTCTCTTCTTTTGCTCTTTATCAATTTCTGTCTTTTGGTGAGGTGGATTTGGGGAGAAGCTAAATTAAAAACAAAATTCTGAGAAATCAAGTAAATATATTTTTTTTAATTGCTTACAGTAAACAAAAATATTTATCCCAGGAGGTAAAAAGTTAGGAAGATGTTAACAAATTTCATTACATCAACAGGACTAAGAACATAAATAAACAAACAGAGAACTAATAAATTGCATGTGGCAACTCCTGGAATCTGAGAGGGAGAAGAGACACTTCAAGCCACCTAGTTCAAAGTAACACAAGTTTTTGATGCCAATGATTCAGGCAGGAGTGGTGAAATTTGTATATATGTTGATGAAAGTGCATAGATAAGCATCTTCAGGTAATCTGAATTTAAATGAGTGAAGTCAAATATGTGTGGTATATGGATGTGACAGGTAAATAACATACATCTGTTTTTTTTTTTTTTTTAATCCACATTCCTAAGAAATTAGAGAATACAGACTAAGTACTTCTAACATTTATATAAGAATTTTTTTTCCAGAATGACATTGCTAAAATTAGTAAGCTGACACAGTGAAACAAAAAGTAGAAATCTGTCAATGTCTACTGAACTTTTAATAATAGTTTAAAATATTATATATAACTAAGTATAGAAATATATATTTAATATTTTAAGTGTTGTGTAGTCAGAACTATGTGGCTTGTTTTTTAGTCTTCATTTATACAAAGTCATTTCCCATTTTTATCTTATATGATTATTTATTTTTATTGGGTTTATATGTTTTAATTTTTTATATTTTTAACTTACCAATTTTGCATAAACTTTTGGTTTTCAAAATTCTTATTCTGTTAAAAAATGGTATATTTCACAGTCTAAATTTGGTTGGGTAGTAACATGACAGTTTTATTTTATTTTCCTAATTACTGCCTTCAAACATACTCTTTTATTCCTCCCTTCTTTTCAGTCATTTTGCAGGTATTAAAAAGTATGCTTCTCTCTAAGCCAGTTTAAAATTTTTCTCATATCAAAATCTCATTTTCTCCTTCACCATTCTTTTGCATTCTTGCTCAGACACAAGCTGTGACCCAAGAAATCTGCACTGAAGGAAGACAATATGTCTGCTCTTTTCTTCCTTGGATCTTTTCCCTCCTCCTCATACACTATTACTTTTGGTTTTGGCTACTTTGAAGTGAAATTGCTCAGTCATGTGAGACTTTTTGTGATCCCATGGACTGTATTCCTACCAGGCTCCTTCGTCCATGGAATTTTCCAGGCAAGAGTACTGGAGTAGGTTACCATTTCCTTCTCCAGGGGATCTTCCTGAACTGGGGATTGAACCCAGGTCTCTTGCATTGCAGGCAGACTCTTTACCCTCTAAGCAGCCAGGGAAGCCCTGGCTTCTTTAGCTCAGGTAAATGGAATGGAGATCTACCTAAAAGAGACCCAAGGTGCATCACTTGGTTCCACTGTTAAAGTCTGTGTATCAATGTGTTTTCAGAAAGGTGCTCAAATTCTAAATAGTTACCTAAGTATGGTTGGCCTTCTATACAGGCAAGTTCTGCATCTTTGGACTGAACCAACCACAGATCAAAAAAATTGTTTGTTTGTTTTAAATCTGGAAAATTTCTTAAAGCAAAACTTGAATTTGTTGCATGCTGGCAACTATTCACATAGCATTTACATTGTATTAGGTATTATGAGTAATCTAGAGATGATTTAAAGTATACGGAAGGATATGCTTAGATTATCAGTAAACAGAAAACCACTTTAGATAAAGGACTTGAGCGACAGGAAGTTTGGTATTCAGAGGAGCCCTGGAACTAATCCCCCATAGAAAGGAAGGAAAACTGTTCTTCAGGAAATCCCATTAGAAATCCTTTTACCTCCATGTCCATTGCTTCATTCATTAATATTCCTGGAATAACCTTTCATGAACTGTTTTTAGTCATTTAATTTAATCCATATTTTCTTCCTCTATGAGGACAGAGCATTGACAAATGGTTCATTTTCAAATTTTGTTACTTTTTTACTTGGCTTGTGGGAAATTCACTCATCCATTATTTCTATGTCAAAACTGTGAAAGTTCAGGCTCTGTTCTTCTGATCTGTTCTTCTGATCTCATATTTCTGCGATTCTCTTCCTTATCCCCCAATTCAAAAGACAAACAAAGTGACAACAACAATAAAGAATCCCATGGTATTGATCAGCCACTATTCTGAATAAGCACTTTTCTGTTCAAGGCCTGGGCTACTCATCTCTCCTTCCAGGGAATAGATATTCTATACTAGTTGTTTTCTTGTCTTTTCCATATCTTGGACAGGAGGATACCAACAGTCTTCTGTAGGATGACAATATATGACTCTCCTACTTAACCTGTTTCAAAACATCTCCTTTATGTAGTTTCTTTCTTTTTTTTTTTTCTTTTTTCACAAAATGATGATGGTGATGGAGCCATGGCCTAAGGACCATTTTGAGATTTTCTTAGTTAAACCTGTAAAATATACTGTTTAACTTTCTGGTACCTTTGTCTAGCACATGGGAGAAACTGGAGTTTGTTAATCTCAGTTTTGGATCTCTACCTAAAATTCTGAGGCAGTATACAATATCCTCTTTTGTATGATTTTTACAGAAAATCACACTTTAAATTTTTTTTTTTTTGGTTTTGTTTTTAGAATTGTAAATTACTCAGTACAACTTTTTAGAAACTCTGAGTCCTTCTATACAATAAGATGACCATTACTATCTTCTGTAATCTATACCATCTCTTGGAGTTCCAGCTCCTCATGGTCTGAAAAGGATAGCTTCAGGGTCAGTTCAGTTAAGTTCAGTCGCTCAGTCATGTCCGACTATTTGCGACGCCACAAACTGCAGGACGACAGGCCTCCCTATCCATCACCAACTCCTGGAGTTCATCCCAACTCATGTCCATTGAGTTGGTGATGCCATCCAACCATGTAATCCTCTGTCGTCCCCCTCTCCTCCCACCCTCAATCTTCCCAGCATCAGGGTCTTTTCAAATGAGTCAGCTATTCACATCAGATGGCCAAAGTACTGGAGTTTCAGCTTCAGCATCGGTCCTACCAATGAACACCCAGGACTGATCTCCTTTAGAATTGACTGGTTTGATCTCCTTGCAGTCCAAGGGACTCTCAAGAGTCTTCTCCAACACCACAGTTCAAAAGCATCAATTCTTCTGTGCTAAGGTTTCTTATAGTCCAATTCTCACATCTGTATATGACTAATGGAAAAACTATAGCCTTGCCTAGATGGACCTTTCTTGACAAAGCAATGTCTCTACTTTTTAATATACTATCTAGATTGGTCATAACTTCCTTCCAAGAGGTAAGTGTCTTTTAATTTCATAGCTGCAATCACCATCTGAAATGATTTTGGAGCTCCCCAAAAAAAGTATGCCACTGTTTCCACTGTTTCCCCATCTATTTCCCATGAAGTGATGGGAACAGATGCCATGATCTTCGTTTTCTCAATGTTGAGCTTTAAGCCAACTTTTTCACTCTCCTCTTTCACTTTCATCAAAAGGCTTTTTAGTTCCTCTTCATGCAGTGCGGTGTCATCTGCATATCTGAGGTTATTGATATTTCTCCCGGCAATCTTGATTCCAGCTTGTGCTTCATCCAGCCCAGCGTTTTTCATTATGTACTCTGCATATAAATTAAATAAGCAGGGTGACAATATACAGCCTTGACGTACTCCTTTTCCTGTTTGGAACCAGTCTGTTGTTCCACGTCCAGTTCTAACTGTTGCTTTCTGACCTGCATACAGGTCTCTCAAGAGACAGGTCAGGTGGTTTTGTACTCCCATCTCTTTCAGAATTTTCCACAGTTTGATTGTGATCCACACAATCAAAGGCTTTGGCATAGTCAATAAAGCAGAAATAGATGTTTTTATGGAACTCTCTTGCTTTATCAATGATCCCGTGGATGTTGGCAATTTGATCTCTGGCTCCTCTGCCTTTTGTAAAACCAGCTTGAACATCTGAAAGTACACAGTTCATGTATTGTTGAAGCCGGGCTTGGAGAATTTTGAGCATTACTTTACTAGCGTGTGAGATGAGTGCAATTGTGCGGTAGTTTGAGCATTCTTTGGCATTGCCTTTCTTTGAGATTGGAATGAAAACTGACCTTTTCCAGTCCTGTGGCCACTGCTGAGTTTTCCAAATTTGCTGGCATATTGAGTGCAGCACTTTCACAGCATCATCTTTCAGGATTTCAAATAGCTCAACTGGAATTCCATCACCTCCACTAGCTTTGTTCATAGTGATGCTTCCTAAGGTCCACTTGACTTCACATTCCAGGATGTCTGGCTCTAGGTCAGTGATCACACCATCGTGATTAATGGGGTCATGAAGATCTTTTCTGTACAGTCCTTCTATGTATTCTTGCCACCTCATCTTAATATCTTCTGCTTCTGTTAGGTACATACCATTTCTGTCCTTTATTGAGCCCATCTTTGCATGAAATGTTCCCTTCGTATCTCTAATTTTCTTGAAGAGATCTCTAGTTTTTCCCATTCTATTGTTTTCCTCTATTTCTTTGCATTGATCGCTGAGGAAGGCTTTCTTATCTCTCTCTGCTTTTCTTTGGAATCCTTCATTCAAATGGGTATATCTTTCCTTTTCTCTTTGCTTTTTGCTTCCCTTCTTTTCACAGCTATTTGTAAGGCCTCCTCAAACAGCCATTTTGCTTTTTTGCATTTCTTTTTCTTGTTGATGGTGTTGATCCCTGTCTTGTACAATGTCACGAACCTCCATCCATAATTCATCAGGTACTCTGTCTATCAGATCTAGTCCCTTAAATCTATTTCTCACTTTCACTGTATAATCGATTTAATTTAGGTCACACCTGAAAGGTCTAGTGGTTTCCCCCACTTTCTTCAATTTAAGTCTGATTTGGCAGTAAAGAGTTCATGATCTGAGGCACAGTCATCTCCCAGTCTTGTTTTTGCTGACTGTATAGAGATTCTCTATCTTTGGCTGCAAAGAATATAACCTTTCTGATTTCAGTGTTGGCCATCTGGGGACGTCCATGTGTAGAGTCTTCTCTTGTGTGGTTGGAAGAGTGTGTTTGCTGACCAGTGCATCCTTTTGGCAAAACTTTATTAGCCTTTATCCTGCTTCATTCTGTACTCCAAGGCCAAATTTGCCTGTTATTCCAAGTATTTCTTGACATCCTACTTTGGCAATCCAGTCCCTTATAATGAAAAGCACATCTTTTTTGGGTGTTAATTCTAAAAGTTTTTGTAGGTCTTAATACAACTTTTCAACTTCAGCTTCTTCAGCGTTACTAGTTGGGGCATAGACTTGGATTACTGTGATATTGAATGGTTTGCCTTGGAAACGAACAGAGATCATTCTGCCTTTTTTGAGATTGCATCCAAGTACTGTATTTTAGACTTTCGCTGACTATGATGGCTACTCCATTTCTTTAAGGGATTCCTGCCCTCAGTCATAGATATAACCGTCTTGTGAGTTGAATTCACCCATTTTAGTCCATTTTAGTTCGCTGATTCCTAGACCTTCGATGTTCACTCTTGCCATCTCTTGTTTGACCACTTCCAATCTGCCTTAATTCATGGACCTAACATTCCAGGTTCCTATGCAATATTGCTCTTTACAGCATCAGACCTTGCTTCTATCACCAGTCACATCCACAACTGGGTGTTGTTTTTGCTTTGGCTCTATCCTTTCATTCTTTCTGGAGTTATTTCTCCACTCATCTCCATTAGCATATTGGGCACCTACTGACCTGGGGAGCTCATTTTTCAGTGTCCTATCTTTTTGCCTTTTCATACTGTTTATGGAGTTCTCAAGACAAGAATACTGAAATGGTTTGCCATTCCTTTCTCCAGTGGACAACATTCTGTCAGACCTCTCCACCATGACCCATCTGTCTTGGGTGGCCCCACAAGGCATGGCTTAGTTTCATTGAGTTAGACAAGGCTGTAGTCCGTGTTATCAGATTGGCTGGTTTTCTGTCATTGTGGTTTCAGTCTGTCTACCCTCTGATTCCCTCTCCCAACACCTACTGTCTTAATTGGGTTTCTCTTACCTTGGACGTAGTGTATCTCTTCATGGATTGCTCCAGCAAAGCACAGATGCTGCTCCTTAGCTTCAGGTAATGTGACAGTATTCACCTCAAGGCTACAACTGTATGGATCACGGTGAACTAAGGCATAGGTTGGGCTGAGATAATCTGATTCCTTTTCTTAATAATTTAAGAGATATTGAGACCAAATCAGCCCATCTGATGTATGATGTAGGAAACACATGAATGCAACTTTACATCAAGTTAGAGCCACAAGAAATGCTAAAATTTTTAGGGAGAAACATGTATAGAAAATTAGAAATCAAACAATTTAAATGTTCATCAATGGATGAACGGATAAAAAATGTGGTACATATACAATTGAATATCATTCAGCCATAAAATAAAGAATTCCTGACATTTGAAACAATGTAAGTGGACCTTGAGGGCATTGTGCTAAGTGAAAAACTCAGAGAAAAATACCATATGATCTTGCTTACACATGTATGAAAAACTGAAATCATAGCAACAGAAGGTAGAATGGTGGTTACCATTCTACCATTTCTGCTGGGGTTGGCAGAAATGAGAAGAAGTTGGTCATTGGACTTCCAATAAGATGAATAAGATCTGGAAATCTAATGTATAACATGATGAATATAGTTAACAACATTAAATTATAATTGGAAGTTCTTAAAAGAGTAAGTCTTAAATGTTCTCACCACATACACAAGAACTATAAATATGTGAGGTGCTGAATGTGTTGCATGTTCTAAGTCGCTTCAGTCATGTCCAACTGTTTACAACCCTATGGACTGTAGCCTGCCAGGCTCCTCTGTCCATGGGGATTCTCCAGGCAAGAATAATGGAGTGGGATGCCATTCCCTTCTCCAGGGGATCTTCCCAACCCAGGGATTGAACCTGTGTCTATTACATCTACCTGCATCGGCAGGCGGGTTCTTTACCACTAGCACCACCTTGGAAACCCTTATTTTCATAATCATTTTTCAATATATACATGTATCAAATTAGGATGTTATATACCTTAAACTTACAAACTATATATCAATTATATCTCAATAAAACTGGGAAATGAAAAGGAGAGATTAAAATCCATCCAAGAAAGTTATACAAAGAATGGAATTACTTTATGAATTTCTAGTAACTGTCAGACCAGACTTTACTTTTTGTACTTTATTTTTCAGAAGCCTCTAGTCTCACAAAATAGAGAGGTTTCTTTTTATGCATGCCATGTTGAAAGGTCTCCTGCTTCTTGCACAGGAATGAAGTCTAACAAAACACTCTGTGAAACAAGTTTATATGAATAATCAATGTAAAAATGGGATTTGCAACCTCAGGGAGGCCTTACAAATAGCTGTGAAAAGAAGAGAAGCAAAAAGCAAAGGAGAAAAGGAAAAATATAAACATCTGAACGCAGAGTTCCAAAGAATAGCAAGAAGAGATAAGAAAGCCTTCTTCAGCAATCAAGCAATCAAGCAAAGAAATAGAGGAAAACAACAGAATGGGAAAGACTAGAGATCTCTTCAAGAAAATCAGAGATACCAAAGGAACATTTCATGCAAAGATGGGCTCAATGAAGGACAGAAATGATATGGACCTAACAGAAGCAGAAGATATTAAGAAGAGGTGGCAAGAATACACAGAAGAACTGTACAAAAAAGATCTTCACAACCCAAATATTCACGATGGTGTGATCACTGACCTAGAGCCAGACATCCTGGAATGTGATATCAAGCCAGCCTTAGAAAGCATCACTATGAACAAAGCTAGTGGAGGTGATGGAGTTCCAGTTGAGCTATTTGAAATCCTGAAAGACGATGCTGTGAAAGTGCTGCACTCAATATGCCAGCAAATTTGGAAAACTCAGCAGTGGCCACAGGACTGGAAAAGGTCAGTTTTCATTCCAGTCCCAAAGAAAGGCAATGCCAAAGAATGCTCAGACTACCCCACAATTGCACTCATCTCACATGCTAGTAAAGTAATGCTCAAAATTCTCCAAGCCAGACTTCAGCAAGATGTGAACCGTGAACTTCCTGATGTTCAAGCTGGTTTTAGAAAAGGCAGAGGAACCAGAGATCAAATTGCCAACATCCTCTGGATCATGGAAAAACCAAGAGAGTTCCATAAAAACATCTATTTCTGCTTTATTGACTATGCCAAAGCCTTTGATTGTGTGGATCACAATAAACTGTGGAAAATTCTGAAAGAGATGGGAATACGAGACCACCTGATCTGCCTCTTGAGAAATCTGTATGCAGGTCAGGAAGCAACAGTTAGAACTGGACATGGAACAACAGACTGGTTCCAAATAGGAAAAGGAGTTCGTCAAGGCTGTATATTGTCATCCTGTTTATTTACCTTATATGCAGAGTACATCATGAGAACCACTGGACTGGAAGAAGCACAAGCTGGAATCAAGATTGCCTGGAGAAATATCAATCACCTCAGATATGCAGATGACACCACCCTTTTGCATAAAGTGAAGAGGAACTCAAAAGCCTCTGGATGAAAGTGAAAGTGGAAAGTGAAAAAGTTGGCTTTAAGCTCAACATTCAGAAAACGAAGATCATGGCATCCGGTCCCACCACTTCATGGGAAATAGATGGGGAAACAGTGGAAACAGTGTCAGACTTTATTTTGGGGGGCTCCAAAATCACTGCAGATGGTGACTGCAGCCATGAAATTAAAAGACGCTTACTCCTTGGAAGGAAAGTTATGACCAACCTAGATAGCATATTCAAAAGCAGAGACATTACTTTGCCAACAAAGGTTCATCTAGTCAAGGCTATGGTTTTTCCTGTGGTCATGTATGGATGTAAGAGTTGGACTGTGAAGAAGGCTGAGCGCCAAAGAATTGATGCTTTTGAACTGTGGTGTTGGAGAAGACTCTTGAGAGTCCCTTGGACTGCAAGGAGATCCAACCAGTCCATTCTGAAGGAGATCAGCCCTGGGATTTCTTTCAAAGGAATGGTGCTAAAGCTGAAACTCCAGTACTTTGGCCACCTCATGCAAAGATTTGACTCATTGGAAAAGACTCTGATGCTGGGAGAGATTGGGGGCAAGAGGAGAAGGGGAGGACAGAGGATGAGATGGCTTGATGGCATCACTGATTCGATGGACGTGAGTCTCAGTGAACTCCAGGAGTCTGTGATGGACAGGGAAGCCTGGCATGCTGCGATTCATGGGGTCGCAAAGAGTCAGACACGACTGAGTGACTGATCTGATCTGATCTTATCCCCTGAACAACCACATAAGAAAGGATATTTTGTATGCATTTTACAGTTAAAGAAACAAAAATACAGACAGTAATGACCAACATCACAAAGCTAGAAAGAAAAATCTCCAGGGTTTAATTCTAACAATTTCTCTTCTGTATTAGTTTACTAATGATGTTTAACAGATTATTATGAATTTAGCATATTAAAACATGTGTTTATCATCTCATGGTTCCCTAGGTCAAAGGTCTGAAAATGGTGTGATAGGATTCTCTATTCATAGTCTCAAAGGTTGATATCATGTGTCAGCCAGGCCTAGTTGTCATCTGGAAGCTCTAGGAAGAATTCACTTTGAAGTTCATTCAAGTTGTTAGTGGAATTCAGTTCCATGCAGTTGTAGGACTGAGGTCTCTGTTTCTTTACAGGTTATCAGCTAGGAGCTGTTTTTAGCTCCTCAACATCACCAATGTTCATTGCCAATTGACATCTCCATCTTCAAAGTAATAATTGTAAATCTTTCTTGGGTCAAATTCCTCTCATGCTCTGAATATTTTTGTTCAGGAAAAGCCTAGTCCCTTTTAAGTGTTCACCTGATTAGATCAGGTCAATTGAGACCCATTTCCCTTTCTTAAATCTTATTTGGAACATTAATTACATCTGCAAAATCCCATCATAGCAGAAACAAGATTAGTGTTTTACTGAGTAACTGGAAAGAGATATGTGTATACTGAGGGTGGGGAATCTTGGCAGCCATCTTTGAATTCTACCTATCATGTTCCTTGTTCTACTCTGCTTAAGATTTAAATTCCAAAGACTGACCTGTTTAATGTATCCCGGTCACAGATATATACCTTGACTGCTCACTGTTCTGATTAATATTTTCTCAATCAAAAAATAAAACCGAAATGCCGTGGAGGGAAGAACAAATATATTTGCATATCCCCTGGTGTTGTGAGTCTTACTGTCTATGGAGAGAGAATGAAAATAATCATTAGCTAAGGAAGGTGAAAGAACAGAAGTCCAAGGCACAAGTTCCATTCCTTAATAGATCTTGCAGTATCTTCTCTGTTGTCTCTCCTCGGTCAGAATCTGGGCATGACTGAACCTTATAATAGATGAAAAAGGAAATGCCCAAGCAAAGCACAAGAAAGCTATAGAGATTTAGTGTTCTTATAGAGGTATGTAGAAAGATGTCTTTACTGAGATAAATGTAAAACTAGGTTGTCAGCATAAGTTGAATTTTTAAAATTTAGGGTGTGAAAAATGTATTCAGCCAGTGTTACTGAAATGTTCCCTGCAGAAAGGAATAGTCATGTTAATTAGAAAAACTGGACATGTACAGATATGAAGTTTGGGCAATTTAATTTAGAATATTCTTTAAAATAAAGGTGGCTACTCTTCCTTTGATCTTTGTACTCCTTGAACAATGATGAAGCATAATTCTGAGTGCTCTTAAGATGAACCTAGCTGATGAGATTCACAGTTTATTGAAATTCCTTAGTGCCAATGAAAATACTGAGACTAACAAGCTAAGACCTGATTTTTCAAAATTACTGCCCATGCTATTTCTAATTCTATACCAATTTCTAGTTCTAAGTGTTAGACTGTTTATATATTCCTTGCCTCTGGTTAAATAATCAGCCATTTGGAAAGAAGTACTATTAAATTTCTCAAGGAAAAATTTATACAAGAACCTTTGAAGGATCCTATAATGGAATACTATAATCTCTCCCTTTTTTGTGCTGAATAACTCAGAAATATGCACAAGTAAAGCAATGACTGAATATTTAGTTTTGGTTTAATTCACTATAATTCAATCAAATTTTAAATAACAAAGCTATTCGCTCTTGTATAATGATATAAAATTTATACAATAATGAATTTTGGAATTGAGGTAAATTAGTCATTACTGCCTTCTAAAGATAGCATGTTGTATTAGGAACCAGATCTCCAGAACTCATTTCAATGTGCCTTTGTAGGGCTATTTCATTAAATGAAATACATTTTTAAGTTGCTTTTAAAAAAGAATTATTAGGTTAACTCTGTTTAAAGACATTGAAAGTCATCACTACATCCTTCCAAGAAAAAGAGTTACACAAATTGAAAATCAATGATTTTCCTTAGACTCCCATGAAAATTGAGTTTGTAGGGAAATCTATCACCCCAACACACAGAGAGATGAGTGAACATAGAAAATCATTGCTGAGGCCTGTTTACTGGAGCAGAAGCCACTGAGCCAAAAAAAGTAGGAGCACTTACCTGATAATTCTGATGACTGTTGGAGACAGAGACTGGGCTAGCTTGAGTGTGAGAAACTCTGGCAGCTGCAGGCTCATTAGGGAATTCCACTATACCTAGCAGGAATCCTATATACTCCAGATTTTTGCAGTAAAGGCATCAGAAAGGTCCTTTCTTCTGATCACTGGGACCAGACTCACATATAATACTGATGTGTTCATATTATTAGAAATGGAATTTAAAAAATTGAGAGTAGTATTTTAAGGTCTCCAGTGAGGAAAACAAAATGAAAAGATAGGTAGTAAATGCAGAGAATCTCTAAAAGAAATGTAAAGAAATGCTAGAAATAAATATTTATTTAATAAATATTAATAAATATTATTTATTTATAAGAGAAATAGGGGAAAATATCTATGAGTTTAAAAATTGAGCAATAGCGAATCTCCAATCAGAAATGCAAAGAAGAAAAAAGAAAGAAAAAAAAAACAGAACTAACACCTAAGAACTGTGGGAAAATATCTAAAAGGTTTAACATGCATATAACTGGAATAAGTAAATGAGAAGAAAGAGAAAGAAGAACAAAAGAAATAGTAAAATGATAGTGGCCAAGGACTTTCCAAAGTTAATAATGGACAATAAATCCAAATCCAAGATGCTCAAAGAACACTTAAACAACAAAAAATAACACCAAAAACCCAAACTTGGGTATATTATGTTTGCACTGTAGAAAACCAAAGAATAACCAGGAGAGAAAAAAGCCTTCTTAAATGAACAATGCAGAAAAATAGGAGAAAACAATCAAATGGAAAGACTAGAAGTCTCTTCAAGAAAATTAGATGCCAAGGGAACATTTCATGCAATGATGGGTGCAGTAAAGGACAGAAGCAGCAAGGACCTAACAGAAGCATAAGAGATTAACAAAAGATGACAAGGATACACAGAAGAAGTGTAAAAAAGAAAAAGAAAAAAAATGTTAATGAATTGGATAACCAAGATGGTGTAGTCACTCAACTACAGCCAGGCATTCTGTAATGTGAAGTCAAGTGGGCCTTAGGAAGCATTACTGCAAAAGAAGCAAGTGCAAGGGATGGAATTCCAGGTAAGCTATTTCAAATCTTAAAAGATGCTGCTGCTAATGATGTTAAAGTGCTGCACTCAATATATCAGCAAATTTGGAAAACTCAGCAATGGTTACAGGACTGGAAAAGGTCAGTTTTCATTCTAATCCCAAAGAAGGGCAATGACAAAGAATGTTCAAACTACTGTTCAATGGGGCTTATCTCACACACTAACAAGGAAATGCTCAAAATCTTTCAAACTAGGCTTCAACAGTATGTGAACTGAGAACTTCCAGATATACAAGCTGGATTTAGAAAAAGCAGGGAAACCTGTGATCCAAATGGCCAACATCCACTGGATCATTGAAAAAGCAAGAGAATTCCAGAAAAACATCTATTTCTTGACTACACTAAACCCTTGTGTGGATCACAACAAACTGTGGAAAATTCTTAAAGAGATGGGAATACCAGACTACCTTACCTGCCTCCTGAGAAAGGTCAAGAAGCAACAGTTAGAACCAGACACAGAACAATGGACTGGATCAATTTGGGAAAGGAGAACGTCAAGGCTGTATATAATCATTCTGCTTATTTAACTTCTATGTAGTGTATATCATGAGAAATGCTAGGCTGGATAAAACACAAGGTGGAATCAAGATTGCTGGGAGAAATATTAACAACCTCAGATATGCAGATTATACCACTCTAAGGCCAGAAATCAAAGAGGAATTAAATAACCTCTTGATGAACGTGAAAGAGAAGAGTAAAAAAGCTGGCTTAAAACTCAGAATTCAAAAAACGACGATCATGGTATCTGGACCCATCAATGGCAAAATAGATGGGGAAAAAATGGAAACAATGACAGATTTTTTGTTGTTGTTGTTCCAAAACCACTGCGGATGGTGATTGCAGCTGTAAATTCAAAAATTCTTGTTCCTTGGAAGAAAAGTTATGACAGACCTGGACTGCATATTAAAAAGCAGAGACATCACTTTGCTGACAAAAGTCTGTACAGTCAAAGCTATGGTTTTATCAGTAGTCATGTTCATATTTTAGAGTTGGACCATAAATAAGGCTGAGTGCTGAAGAACAGATGCTTTCAAACTGTGGTGCTGGAGAGAAGACTCGAGAATCCCTTGGATTGCAAGGAGATCAAAGCAGTCAATCCTAAAGGAAATCTACCCTGAATATTCATTGGTTGGACTGATATTGAAGCTAATGCTCCAAATACTTTGGCCACCTGATGCAAAAAGCCAACTCACTGGAAAAGACCCTGATGCTAGAAATGTTTGAAGGAAAAGGGAGAAGAGGGCAGCAGAAGAAGAGATGGTTCAGTGGCATCTTCGAATCAATGGACATGAATTTGGGCAAACTTTGGGAGACAGTGAAGGACAAGGGAAGCTTATCATGCTGCAGTCTACGGGCCCCCAGAGTTGGAAACAACTTAGCTTCTAACAACAACATACTTGAAGAACTTCCTAAATGCAAAAAGATAAGAAAATGTACTGATTGTAAATATTGGAAGTAAAGTGTCTTTACTTGCTAATAACATGATTGTCTGTATGGAAAACTCTAAAGGCAATTCCAAAGAATGCTCAAACTACCGCACAATTGCACTCATCTCACACGCTAGTAAAGTAATGCTCAAAATTCTCCAAGCCAGGCTTCAACAGTATATGAACTGTATATGAACATCTGTGAACCAGATGTTCAAGCTGGTTTTAGAAAAGGCAGAGGAACCAGAGATCAAATTGCCAACATACGCTGGATCATCAAAAAACCAAGAGAGTTCTAGAAAAACATCTATTTCTGCTTTAGTGACTCTGCTAAAGCCTTTGACTGTGTGGATCACAATAAACTGTGGGAAATTCTGAAAGAGATGGGAATATCAGACCACCTGACCTACCTCTTGAGAAACCTATATGCAGGTCAGGAAGCAACAGTTAGAACTGGACGTGCAACAACAGACTGGTTCCAAACAGGAAAAGGAGTACGTCAAGGCTGTATATTGTCACCCTGCTTATTTAACTTATATGCAGAGTACCTCATGAGAAACGCTGGACTGGAAGAAACACAAGCTGGAATCAAGATTGCTGGGAGAAATATCAATCACCTCAGATACGCAGATGACACCACCCTTTTGCATAAAGTGAAGAGGAGCTAAAAAGCCTCTTGATGAAAGTGAAAGAGGAGAGTGAAAAAGTCAAAGTTAAAGCTCCACATTCAGAAAACTAAGATCATGGCATCCAATCCCATCACTTCATGGGAAATAGATGGGGAAACAGTGGAAACAGTGGCTGGATTTACTTGTGGGGGCTCCAAAATCACTGCAGATGGTGACTGCAGTCATGAAATTGAAAGATGCTTACTCCTTGGAAGGAAAGTTATGACCAACCTAGACAGCGTATTAAAAAGCAAAGATATTACTTTGCCAACGAAGGTCCATTTAGTCAAGGCTGTGGTTTTTCCAGTAGTCATGTATGGATGTGAGAGTTAGACTATACAGAAAGCTGAGTGCCCAAGAATTGATGCTTTTGAACTGTGGTGTTGGAGAAGACTCTTGAGAGTCCCTTGGGCTGCAAGGAGATTCAATCAGTCCATCCTACGGGAGATCAGTCCTGGGTGTTCATTGGAAGGACTGATTTTGAAGCTGAAACTCCAATACTTTGGCCACCTGATGCGAACAGCTGACTCATTGGAAAAGACCCTGATGCTGGGAGAGGTTGAGGGCAGGAGGAGAAAGGGACGACAGAGGATGAGATGGTTGGATGGCATCACCAACGCAATGGGCCTGAGTTTGGGTAAACTCTGGGAGTTGGTGATGGACAGGGAGGCCTGGTATGATGTGGTTCATGGGGTTTCAAAGAGTTGGCCACGACTGAAAGACTGAACTGAAAGACTACAGGAAAAATATTTTCTGGATCTAATAAATATTAGCGGGGTTGTAGGATATAATGTCCATATACAATGATCAGTTGCTTTTCCTGCAAGCAAGTAAGGAACATTTGGAAATTAATTTTTTTGTAATTTATGAAATTCCCCAAAACACGGAGTATTAAAAAAAAAATCCAAGTAAATATACATAGGATATGTATGCAGAAAAATTAAAAACAAAATGATAAAAATAGTAAAAGAAAACAACTAATTAAACAGAGAGCTATTCCATGTTAAGGGTGTAGAAAATTCAATACTATTCATACAATGCTGCTACTAAGTCAGTCGTGTCTGACTCTGTGCAGCCCCATAGACGGCAGCCTACCAGGCTCCTCCATCCATGGGATTTTCCAGGCAAGAGTACTGGAGTGCCTTGCCATTGCCTTCTCCAATTCATACAATAATTCCTTGTAAATTTGATCTGTAGTTTCAGCACAGTCTCAATCAGAATTCCAGAATGCTATTTTGTAACCAGGGACAGACTGATTCTAAAATTTATATGGAAAGACAAAGGTCCTAGAATAGCAACATGGTACTAAAGCGAAGAGCATAGTTGGAATATTCACAATACTTGATTTTAAATCTTCCTAAAAAACTACAGTAATTAAGTCATTGTGGTATTGGTGAAATAATAAGAATGCAGATTAATGGAAGAGAATAGATAGTCCAGAAATAGAACCATATCAAATAAAAAATTGACTTTCAACAAATGCATAAAAACAGTACAATGGAGAAATAATGGTCTTTAAACAATTACTGTTGAAATAACTGGAAAGTCAATATGCATAAAACAAGGACCTAGACAGAGATCATCTACCTTACACAAAAACTAGCTCAAAATGGACTATAAACTTAAATGTAAAATGCAGATAAGACCTTATATCAATCAAGAGAATAAGCTAGAATGGTCCACATGATAATGGGTTATACTGATGGAGACATCAGTATCAACTTTTACTTGCCTTAATATAGATCCAATGAATACATACAGAGCTATTTATCAGATCAGATCAGATCAGTTGCTCAGTCGTGTCCGATTCTTTGCGACCCCATGAATCGCAGCATGCCAGGCCTCCCTGTCCATCACCAACTCCCAGAGTTCACTGAGACTCACGTCCATCGAGTCAGTGATGCCATCCAGCCATCTCATCCTCTGTTGTCCCCTTCTCCTCCTGCCCCCAATCCCTCCCAGCATCAGAGTCTTTTCCAATGAGTCAACTCTTTGCATGAGGTGGCCAAAGTACTGGAGTTTCAGCTTTAGCATCATTCCTTCCAAAGAAATCCCAGGACTGATCTCCTTCAGAATGGACTGGTTGGATCCTCTTGCAGTCCAAGGGACTCGCAAGAGTCTTCTCCAACACCACAGTTCAAAAGCATCAATTCTTCGGTGCTCAGCATTCTTCACAGTCCAACTCTTACATCCATACATGACCACAGGAAAAGTCATAGCCTTGACTAGACGAACCTTTGTTGGCAAAGTAATGTCTCTGCTTTTGAATATGCTATCTAGGTTGGTCATAACTTTCCTTCCAAGGAGTAAGAGTCTTTTAATTTCAGACTGCAGTCACCATCTGCAGTGATTTTGGAGCCCAGATCAATAAAGTCTGACACTGTTTTCACTGTTTCCCCATCTATTTCCCATGAAGTGGTGGGACTGGATGCCATGATCTTCGTTTTCTGAATGTTGAGCTTTAAGCCAACTTTTTCACTCTCCACTTTCACTTTCATCAAGAGGCTTTTGAGTTCCTCTTCACTTTCTGCCATAAGGGTGGTGTCATCTGCATATCTGAGGTGATTGATATTTCTCCCAGCAATCTTGATTCCAGCTTGTGTTTCTTCCAGTCCAGCGTTTCTCATGATGTACTCTGCATATAAGTTAAATAAACAGGGTGACAATATACAGTCTTGACGTACTCCTTTTCCTATTTGGAACCAGTCTGTTGTTCCATGTCCACTTCTAACTGTTGCTTCCTGACCTGCACACAAATTTCTCAAGAGGCAGATCAGGTGGTCTTGTATTCCCATCTCTTTCAGAATTTTCCACAGTTTATTGTGATCCACACAGTCAAAGGCTTTGGCATAGTCAATAAAGCAGAAATAGATGTTTTTCTGGAACTCTCTTGCTTTTTCAATGACCCAGCAGATGTTGGCAATTTGATCTCTGGTTCCTCTGCCTTTTCTAAAACCAGCTTGAACATCAGGAAGTTCACGGTTCACACATTGCTGAAGTCTGGCTTGGAGAATTTTGAGCATTACTTTACTAGCGTGTGAGATGAGTGCAATTGTGGGGTAGTTTGAGCATTCTTCGGCATTGCTTTTCTTTGGGATTGGATTGAAAACTGACCTTTTCCAGTCCTGTGGCCACTGCTGAGTTTTCCAAATTTGCTGGCATATTGAGTGCAGCACTTTCACAGCATCATCTTTCAGGATTTCAAATAGCTCAACTGGAATTCCATCTCCTCCACTAGCTTTGTTCATAATGATGCTTTCTAAGGCCCACTTGACTTCACATTCCAGGATGTCTGGCTCTAGGTCAGTGATCACACCATCGTGATTATCTGGGTTGTGAAGATCTTTTTTGTACAGTTCTTCTGTGTATTGTTGCCATCTCTTCTTAATATCTTCTGCTTCTGTTAGGTCCATACCATTTCTGTCCTTTATCGAGCTCATCTTTGCATGAAATGTTCCTTTGGTATATCTGATTTTCTTGAAGAGATCCCTAGTCTTTCCCATTCTGTTGTTTTCCTCTATCTCTTTGCATTGATCGCTGAAGAAGGCTTTCTTATCTCTTCTTGCTATTCTTTGGAACTCTGCATTCAGATGTTCATATCTTTCCTTTTCTCCTTTGCTTTTCACTTCTCTTCTTTTCACAGCTATTTGTAAGGCCTCCCCAGACAGCCATTTTGCTTTTCTGCATTTCTTTTCTATGGGAATGGTCTTGATCTCTGTCTCCTGTACAATGTCACGAACCTCATTCCATAGTTCATCAGGCACTCTATCTATCAGATCTAGGCCCTTAAATCTATTTCTCACTTCCACTGTATAATCATAAGGGATTTGATTTAGGTCATACCTGAATGGCTCGAGGCCAGGGATGGTGGCTGGGAGGAGCAACCCATGCCCGAAGCCAGGGGAGGCAATGACAGGAGTCTGAGGTCAGGGGCAGCAGCCGGGAGGAGATACCCCACGCCCCAAGCCTGAGGCCAAGGGTGGCGGCGGGGAGGAGCAACCCCACGTCCAAGGATCCATAGCTGCGCGGGCGCAGGAGGGCCTAGAAGAGCTATCCCACATTGAAGGTCAGGAAGGGCGGCGGTGAGGAGATACCCCTCGTCCAAGGTAAGGAGCAATGGCTGCACTTTGCTGGAGCAGGCGTGAAGAGATACCCCATGCCCAAGGTAAGAGAAACCCAAGTAAGATGGTAGGTGTTGCAAGGGGGCATCAGAGGGCAAACACTGAAACCATACTCACAGAAAACTAGTCAGTCTAATCACACTAGGACCACAGCCTTGTCTAACTCAATGAAACTAAGCCATGCCCATGGGGCAACCCAAGATGGGCAGGTCATGGGGGAGAGATTTGACAGAATGTGGTCCACTGGAGAAGGGAATGGTAAACCACTTCAGTATTCTTGCCTTGAGAACCCCATGAACAGTATGAAAAGGCAAAATGATAGGATACTGAAAGAGGAACTCCCTGGGTCAGTAGGTGCCCAATATGCTACTGGAGATCAGTGGAGAAATGACTCCAGAAAGAATGAAGGGATGGAGCCAAAGCAAAAACAATACCCAGCTGTGGATGTGACTGGTGATAGAAGCAAGGTCTGATGCTGTAAAGAGCACTATTGCATAGGAACCTGGAATGTCAGGTCCATGAATCAAGGCAAATTGGAAGTGGTCAAACAAGAGATGGCAAGAGTGAATGTCAACATTCTAGAAATCAACATTCTAGAAATTCAGTGGAAATGGACTGGAATGGGTGAATTTACCTCAGATGACCATTATATCTACTACTGTGGGCAGGAATCCCTCAGAATAAATGGAGTGGCCATCATGGTCAACAAGAGAGTCCTAAATGCAGTACTTGGATGCAATCTCAAAAATGACAGAATGATCTCTGTTCGTTTCCAAGGGAAACCATTCAGTATCACAGTAATCCAAGTCTATGCCCCAACTAGTAACGCTGAAGAAGCTGAAGTTGCACGGTTCTATGAAGACCTACAAGACCTTTTAGAACTAACACCCAAAAATAATGTCCTTTTCATTATAGGGGACTGGAAATGCAAAAGTAGGAAGTCAAGAAACACCTGGAGTAACAGAGAAATTTGGCCTTGGAATATGGAATGAAGCCGGGCAAAGACTGATAGAGTTTTGCCAAGAAACTGCACTGGTCATAACAAACACCCTCTTCCAACAACACAAGAGAAGACTCTATATGTGGACATCACCAGATGATTAACACCGAAATCAGATTGATTATATTCTTTACAGCCAAAGATGGAGAAGCTCTATACAGTCAGCAAAAACAAGACCAGGAGCTGACTGTGGCTCAGACCATGAACTCCTTATTGCCAAATTCAGACTTAAATTGAAGAAAGTAGGGACAACCACTAGACCATTCAGGTATGACCTAAATCAAATCCCTTATTAACTATTTATAGATAGTGTAGAGGACAGAATGGCTATGTCTAGGATAAGAGTTTGAAAAACAGAGCCATGTGTTGTTTTTATTCTTAAAAAACATGAGAAACCTTTGACTATTTGAACATAGGGTCATCTAATAGATGATGTCATCTGACAATTATAGTCAAGATTTTTATAATCAGTTCAGTTCAGTTCAGTTTAGATGCTCAGTTGTGTCCAACTCTTTGTGACCCCATGAACCGCATCACGCCAGGCCTCCCTGTCCATCACCAACTCCTGGAGTCCACCCAAACCCATGTCCATTGAGTCAGTGATGCCATCCAACCATCTCATCCTCTGTCGTCCCCTTCTTCTCCTGCCCTCAACCTCTCCCAGCATCAGGGTCTTTTCCAACAAGTCAGCTCTTCATATCATGTGGCCAAAGTATTGGAGTTTCAGCTTCAAAATCAGTCCCTCCAATGAACACCCAGGACTGATCTCCTTTAGGATGGGCTGGTTGGATCTCCTTGTAGTCCAAGGGACTCTCAAGAGTCTTCTCCAACACCACAGTTCGAAAGCATCAATTCTTTGGTGCTCAGCCTTCTTTATAGTCCAACACTTACATTCATACATGACTACTGGAAAAACCGTAGCCTTGACTAGACAGACCTTCGTTGGCAAAGTAATATCTCTGCTTTTGAATATGCTATCTAGGTTGGTCATAACTTTCCTTCCAAGCAGCAAGCATCTTTTAATTTCATGACTGCAATCACCATCTGCAGTGATTTTGGAGCCCAGAAAAATGGAGCCACTGTGTCCACTGTTTCCCTGTCTATTTGCCATGAAGTGATGGGACTGGATGCCATGATCTTAGTTTTCTGAATGTTGAGCTTTAAGCCAACTTTTTCTGATTTATAATCAGAGAAAGCATATGAATTAAATGAGCTCATTTACAGAATGAAACTTGAATAAGTTATATTCACATTTGGGCATGGCTTGTTATACAAGCAGTATAATATTAATTAGTGATAACAAATTAATAAAAATGATGAGATAATAGGATATTGAACAATTATTTGACAAATTATTTGGTATGCATCCCATTAGATTAGGAGCTCCATATGCCAGGGAATTTTATTTTTTAACAAGTACATATTCAGAATCTAGCACACAGCCTGATAAATACAGTGTGTTCAGTAATATTTGTCAAATAAGTGAATATTTGTGAATATTTGTCATGAGTGAACATGATAAGTGTTTTTTCAGGAAAATTAGATTTGTCTGCTGTATTAGTCCCCCAAACTCACTGGCTTTAAACAAAACATTCACTTAATACTCATGACAAGCCCACTGCTGATTTTGGGTGACTCTTAAGGACTGTTGTCACCTGATAGATGATGTCATCTGACAATTCCAGTCAAGATTTTGATAATCAGTGTGATAATTCAGCAATGCAGGTTGTTTAGGTATTGCAGATCCATCACTTCAAATATGAGACCCTCTTCCTGGTTATTATAGCAGTGGAAATGAGGAGCTGAGAATTGCCCAGGGGCTTTTCATTAGAATTCCATTCAATTCCATTGAATCAATTGAATGAATGGATTTCATTCAATTCCAGAAGGAATGCATGTTATTTTGGAGCTTCTAAATGTAAGTAGAGGCTTCTCAGGTGCTGCAGTGGCAAAGAATCTGCCTGCCAATCCAGGAGACACAAGATATGTGGGTTTGATCCCTGGGTCAGGAAGATCCTCTGGAGGAAGAAATGACAACTCACTGCAATATTCTTGCCTGGAGAACTCCATGGATAGTGGAGCCTGTGGGCTACAGTCCATGGGGTCACAAAGAGTCAGACACCTGGCAGAGCGACTGAATATCCACACACATGTAAGAGAAGCTCCAAAGTATTGGGTCTCTACTTACAAGTTCCTCCTTAACTGCAAGGGGAGATGGGAAACATAAAAAAGGAAATTAGATAGTTGGTTAGTATCATTGTCTCTTTCTCCATAATTATTCAATAAAAGTTGAATTAATTAATGAATACATGATTATAATGAAGATAAAATAACTGAAGCATATGTTCATCATTTAGCCTCAAATGCCTCATGGCATTTGACATTACCAAACACTTCCTGCCTCCAGGTCTTTTATTTATTTAATGACTCTTCAGTAGCTGGTCATTTGCTATTAAGGTTGATTTCTAAAAAAAATGCAATCTTACATTTTTTAGGTCTAAATTTTTTATTTCTCTTCATCTGACAAGTACATAATGACACTGACAACTTTCATCAATATATAACTGTCTTTAAAGACCCACTCTGCATAAATCATCTGTTTTAATGATGTTCACTTTTATCCTTCTCATTCAAAGCTCATTATGAAATGTAATAACATAGGAACCAAACAGCATATGGGTTTCTTTGATGACCATATTTATAAAAGAAATTCTACTCTCTAGTTTCATTCCTCAAGTTTCTGATCAGCTTAAAAGGAGACTTTGACTTCTTAAAGTCTTTGAATATAAACCAATTTGCATTTCTAGACAGAATGTACCTGAAATATTTATTCCTTCAATAATTAAGTTTTTTGTAATGAAATCAAGCAATCAACCATGTTTCTTAAGAAGAAATAAATGTAGTATCATAGAGGGGGACAGAGAACAGGTAACACTTGTACATGTTGCAGAATGAAAAAAATGCTAATAGGCTACCAGAACCAAAGTGAAGTTAGACTCACATAGCCATGAAGAAGAAAGTTAAACTTTCTTTTTCTCATAGTATGTGCTGTACTTTGTTGTATAGTCATTTCCGTCTATTTCCGACCCCATGGACTGCAGCCTGCCAGGCTCCTTTGTCCATGGAGATTTTCCAGGCAAGAATACTAGAGTGGTTGCCATGCCCTCCTCTAGGGGGTCTTCCCAACCCAGGGATTGAACCCAGGTCTCCCACATTGCAGGCAGATTCTTTTACTGACTGAGCCACCAGGGAAGCCCAAGAATACTGGAGTGGGTAACCTATCACTTCTCTAGAGGATCTTCCTGACCCAGGAATTGTACTGGGTCTCCTGGGTTGCAGAAAAGGCAATGGCAACCCACTCCAGTATTTTTGCCTGGACAATCCCATGGACGGAGGAGCCTGGTAAGTTGCAGTGCATGGATTCACTAAGAGTCGGACACAACTGAATGACTTCACTTTCACTTTTCACTTTCATGCATTGGAGAAGGAAATGGCAACTCACTCTTGTATTTTTGGCTGGAGAATCCCAGGGACGGGGGAGCCTGGTGGCCTGCAGTCTATGGGGTTGCACAGAGTCAGACACAACTGAAGTGACTTAGCAGCAACAGCAGCTCCTGCATTGCAAGTGGACTCTTTATCAGCTGAGTTACCAGGGAGTATACCTAGCATATTAAGACTGGGAAATAGAGTATTATATTTCCAAGTCTCAGTCAGTCAGTCAGTTCAGTCAGTTGAGTCGCTCAGTCGTGTCCGACTCTTTGCGACCCCATGAACCGCAGCACGCCAGGCCTCCCTGTTCATCACCAACTCCCGGAGTTCACTCAAACTCATGTCCATCGAGTCGGTGATGCCATACAGCCATCTCATCCTCTGTTGTCCCCTCTTCCTCCTGCCCCTAATCCCTCCCAGCATCAGGGTCTTTTCCAATGAGTCAACTCTTCGCATGAGGTGGCCAAAGTACTGGAGTTTCAGCTTTAGCATCATTCCTTCCAAAGAACACCCAGGACTCATCTCCTTTAGAATGGACTGGTTGGATCTCCTTGCAGTCCAAGGGACTCTCAAGAGTCTTCTCCAATACCACAGTTCAAAGGCATCAATTCTTCAGCACTCAGCTTTCCTCACAGTCCAACTCTCACATCCATACACAACCACAGGAAAATCCATAGACTTGACTAGACGGACCTTTGTTGGCAAAGTAACGTCTCCGCTTTTCAATATGCTATCTAGGTTGGTCATAACTTTCCTTCCAAGGAGTAAGCGTCTTTTAATTTCATGGCTGCCGTCACCATCTGCAGTGATCTTGGAGCCCAAAAACATAAAATCTGACACTTTTTCCACAGTTTCCCCCTCTACTTCCCATAAAGTGATGGGACCAGATGCCATGATCTTTGTATTCTGAATGTTGAGCTTTAAGTGAACTTTTTCACTCTCCTCTTTCACCTTCATCAACAGGCTTTTTAGTTCCTCTTCACTTTCTGCCATTACGGTGGTATCATTTGCATATCTGAGGTGATTGATATTTCTACCAGCAATCTTGATTCCAGCTTTTGCTTCTTCCAGCCCAGCGTTTCTCATGATGTACTCTGCATAGAAGTTAAATAAGAAGGGTGACAATATACAGCCTTGACATACTCTTTTTCCTGTTTGGAACCAGTCTATTGTTCCATGTCCAGTTTTAACTGTTGCTTCCTCACCTGCATGTAGGTTTCTCAAGAGGCAGGTCAGGTGGTCTGGTATTCCCATCTCTTTCAGAATTTTCCACAGTTTATTGTGATCCACACAGTCAAAGGCTTTGGCATAGTCAATAAAGCAGAAATAGATGTTTTTCTGGAACTGTCTTGCTTTTCCAAGTCTCAGATCCCCAATTATTTGCAATTATCTTAAGGATAGTAATGTTTATTTTTAGTATTCAGAAAAGCTGATGGATATTTTCACTTTCCCCTTAAATGATACAAGCCACTTGAATGAAATTATTTTTTCACTGTAGTCAGTATAGTGATATTGGTTGTCTTATGCAGAGCTGTATGATAAATCACACTGACTGAATTCCAGATCCTGGTTCAATCACTTACCTTGGTATCTTGGGCCAATTTTTCCAGTCTTCAGTTTTCTCATCTCTAAGTGGGGAACCTAACAGTCACACATCACAGTTTTGTGGATAATTACATAACTAACATATGCAAAGTGTCCAACGTATTTGTCTATCAGCTTGGGTTGCTACAGCAAAATACCATAGATGGTTGTTTAAACAACAGGTGTTTACTCCTCAGTCAAAGCTGTATCTCATCCTCATTACCTTTGAAGACCTTTCTTCCAAATACCACCACACTAGGGGTTAGGGCTTCAGCATATGAATTTTGGGGAGATTCATTCAGTCTATATCAATGTCCTAAGTGCTTACCTCATTATAAACTTTTTTTTATTAAATTATAATAAACTTAGATTTATGTGCGTAACATCATGATTCAATATCTTAATACATTATGAAATGACTACCACAAGTCTAGTTATCATACAAAGTTATTACAATAATATTGATTATATTCCGTATGTTGTACATTATATCCCTGTGACTTATTCATTTTATAAATGGAGTTTGCACCTCCTAATTGCCTTCACTTATTTTGCCTGTTCCCCACCCTCTTCCCTCTGACAATCACGTTTGTTTATAAGTCTGTTTCTGTTTTGTTTATTTGTTTTTTAGATTCTATATATAAGTGAAATCATATAGTGTTTATCTTTATCTAACTTATTTCACTTAGCATAATATACTCTAGATCCATCCATGTTATCCCAAATGGAAAGATTTCATTCCTTTATATGGCTGAGTAATATTCCATCACATACATACATATATAATATCACTATATAGTATATTTATATATAATATGTCACTTCTTTATCCATTCATCTATGATGGACACTTAGCTTGCTTCCAATTCTTGGCTATTGTAAATAATGCTACAATTAATATTTTATTGTTATTGTGTAGTTGCTAAGTCATGGCCAACTCTTGTGACCCTGTGGACTGTAGCTAGCTAGATTCCTCTGTCCATGAGATTTCCCACAGAAATTACCTGAGTGGGATTCCATTTCCTTCTCCAAGGGGATGTTCCTGACCCAGGGATTGAACCTGCATCTCTTGCATTGGCAGGAAGATTCTTTACCACTGAGCACCAGGGAAGCCCAAAATAAACATAGCAATGTGTATGTGTGTGTGTGTCTATTATATATATGTGTGTGTATGTGTGTGGTGGTGGTGGTGGTGGTGAAGTAATTAAGTCATGTCTGACTCTTGAGACTCCATGGACTGTACCACCAGTCTCCTCTGTCCACAAAATTCTCCAGGCAAAAATACTGTAGTGGATAGCCGTTTCCTTCTCTGGAGGATCTCCCCAACCCGAGGATTGAACCTGGGTCTCCTGCATTACGGGCAGATTCTTTACCAACTGAGCCACCGGGGAAGTCCATATATATATGTACACATGCATTCATATGTGTGTATATAAATATATATGTATCTTTTATAATTTATGTTTTCATTTTCTTCAGATAAATTCTCAGAAATTAAACTGTTGGATTATATGATAGTTCTATTTTTTAATTTTTGAAGAAACTATATACTGTTTTCCATTGCAGCTGCACCAATTTACATTCTCACCAATAATACACAAGAGTTCCCTTTCCTACATGTTCTTGCCAACCCTTGTTATTTCCTATCTCTTTGATAATAACCATAAGATTTTATAGCCATAAGAGCTATAAGATTTTAGTTGAAAAAAATAAAATTGCAGTTAATCTTTATAAACTCTAATATTAAAGAGTTCAAAGGTCTGTAAATCCAGCTACTATAAGACACAGTAGTTATGAAAAGTGGTTTTCCAGCCCCATGGGAAAAGTGATAATTCAGTTGGGTGGACCAAAAAGTAATTTACGACTGTCTTCAAACTAAATAACACTGTGAAATTGGAAAATTCAAAAAGGCAAGACAAAAAATAGCACACAGCCCCACAGTCTTCCAGAAAGAAAGGAAAAACAAAATAAAACAAGTATGAAATTAGAGAAAGTAGAATGAAGGCCAGTGTCTTCTAGCTTTGCCCAGTATCTATGTGAAGTAAGCACACTTAATGTTTCTCATACAGTATTATTAAAATGATATTAACTTCCTAATATAGCATTTTGACTTATTTGTTGAAGTTTCTAGATATACTTGTGCATATTGTATGCAAGTATATATTAATGCTCTTGAAACAAATTGCTATAAGCATGCTCTGGCACACAGTAGATGGGGAATAGAAATTTGTTTCTTAAGGATTTGCTTTACAATTTAATAATTGATGGTATTTCAATTAATAAATTATATATATATATATAAAATTTGATTAGACATAAAAAGAATATGTGGCTTAATCCAGTTCATACCCACAGAAACTGACTGCAGAAGGACCAGTTTTTTGGTTCACTCTCTCCTTGGGAATTGGGGAGGGTGTGGGAAGAGAATAGCTCTGGGGGAGTGAGGGATTTTCACCATTAGATTTAGGAAGCAAGCTAGGAAAGGGTACCCAGAGGTGAGTGCTATTATAACAAAGTATCACAAATTGGATAGCTTAGAAAACCAGCCATTTATTTTCACACAGTTCTGGAGAACAGGCTAAAAATGAGGTGCTGGCAGGGCCATGCTGCCAAGGCCATTAGGGAAGAATCTGTTTCAGGGCTCACTTCTAGCAAGTAGATTGCCTTCTTTCTTCTCTTTGTGTCTCTGTATTATCTTCTCTTTTTGTGTGTCTTCCTCTTTTCATGAGTTTTTTTGTTTCATATAAAGACACCAGTCATCTTAGTATAGGCAAGATAACAACCCTATTTCCAAATAAATCCCCATTACAAATGTTAAGGGACACATTCAATCCATAATAGTGCATTTATGGTAAAAGGGCTAAAAATTACAGGCCACAGTTTAGAGATGGAAGCATCTTCATCAGTCGTGAAATAGAGTTCTCTTATTTTCTCTAGGAGAAAACTAAAGTCAATGTGATGAGGAAACTTTCCTGTCATTAATTTATTTATATCAGAATTAGGCCAAAATTAAGATATTTCTAATCTAGGTTATTCTCTATTATGCTATACCATGGTAACCTTTGGTTCTCATGGATGTTGATGTGCATGTGTAAGTCCAGAACATGATCTCATTAGGAAATCCAAATGGGTTATTGTTCAGCTGGAAGTAACAAACTGAATACCACCAATCATTATAGGATATGAGATAGCCTGGGGCTGAAATAAACTCATAAATTTCTTCTTTCTACTGTATATCCCTCCTGATGTGGAGCATGAACAGGAAGAAACATTTAATTATGGGATAGAAAGAAATAAGTTGCTAGATACCCAAAGATATTGCTCTTTCAAGGTACCAAGTACAGTCTCGTTTCTATATTGGCAAGAGCCAAGAGTTGCTATAATCCATACAGCTCATATTTCCAGAGAACAGAGAAGGGTGGAGAATGAGTAAGTCCTTTAAGGGACAAATGAAAAATATCCATCACAAAACTGAAAGAAACAATAATATTCAATTATTAGGGATGATACCAGACAAAGAAATATTCTTAGATAATAGAATATATATATATATATCATATTCCTAAATTACAAAATGGGTAACAAAATAGCATTTTATAATTAAAATTAACATAGATACATGAACTGGAGAACAAACAGTAATATTGGAACAGAAGGGCAAATAATTCTAGAGAAGGTATCTCAAAAGAGAAAAAAAAAAAAAGAGAGAGAGAGAGAATGTGAACTGATGTGTTCAGATGCATTGAGCAGGGATTTCCTCTATGTAGAGAAAGGATAAATGAAAAAAAATGCCTTAAAAGATAAGAAAATAATCTTTCAAGCCACAGTTCATCTCCAGACCCTGAGTCCTTTACTCACAGCATTACAAAGACAGAAAGAGAGAGAAAGGACAAATAGAACTACTTTCAGGAAAGGCAAAGAGAGAATTGTCAAGAATTCTTTGAAACAAACAAACCTTGATTCAATCTTCAGGGTAGAGATAGGGCATGTGAATGGAAAAATCACTAACACACTTTAGTTAATTATGGATTAATCCATGGATTAATTAGGTAAAGCCAGTTTCCTAAGGAATAGGAGCAAGTTTGGGAAGTCATAAATTTACCTCAAATTTTATGTATCACTTTAGCAGTCCCTTTGAATTATAATCTGCTAGGAATTATGTGCTGTGTCCATGCAGTAAGATTTGTAGTTTGTGTTAGCTCTGTCTTTCCATAATAGGCGGATTTAAACTCTATGTAAAGAAAGAAAACATTAAAACAGGCTTCGTATTTATTTTGGGGGGCAGGGAAAAGGGTTATACTTGGAAGACTGTATTTCACTATACAAGCTGATTTGGAGATTTCTGAAGGATAAAAGATCAAATGGGTGGCAGTTACTGAAAGCAAAGTAATGAGACTGAGCTTGAGTCTAAGGCAGTGGTGGAAGGGGAGAATGATGAGAGATTCAGCACAATCACCTTTTACTCATGTCTTCTGTAACACATTTTCTTTTTTTCTAATGTTTTTTGGATGTTGCTTATATATTTTTTCAGGATCAATTTTATTTCCTGAAGGCCTTTAGTGAAAACCTTTTTCTTTTCTGTTTTGAAGCTTGATAATTCTTAGATTAAGATGTTGCTTTCATTCCACAGTACGTATTTCACATTTTTCAACTGAGTTTATAAAATACATGCTTTTATTTATTTTCCTAGCACTTTTTGCACCTCTTTTCTTTCATTGATTTTCAGAAAAGTTTTATGTAAGTCATTTCATTATTTTTCTTCCTTTTGGCATTAAGCCTTAGGAACTGGTTTTGCATTAATCTGAGAAAGAAGATTCACACTTCATTTATTAACGACACATTAAAAAGAAGTTTTCATTTTCTACTACTGTATATAGACCAACACAAGTCCTCTGTTTGGGGTGAATCTTTTCCTTAATACCCAGAAACATCTATAAAGCTTTCTATAGCAGTTTGAATATTAAACACAGAGGAGTTTTATTTTGAAACTAAAAAAATTTTTCTTTCTTCCTATTTATTTTCAAAATCAGGCAAATTTATCTTTATGTTTATTTATTATAAGGGAAGTCTGTTATAATTTCTATGCATATCCAATTCCAAGCATCAGCAGGTGCTGAAAAAAAAATGCTTCGGTACTTCATTAACTCTATATATTTTATTGCTTATTGTCTTACCGTGTGTAAGATATTGAGCAAACAGTGATGGAAGAAATGAAGATAGTTCCTATCCTAAAGAAGCTTGTAATCTTTATGTTATTGATGTAATAACCAATTGTACTATTTTTCCAACACAAAGTGATTTATTTCATAGCTTTTACTTTCCTTAAAAGGATTGATTCATTCTTTTGCATAATCATAGGGTAAGTAAAACAGTTGTTTGATGGATGTAATTTATATTTTGAGTAGATTTTAAACAGGTAACTCCACAAAGCTCAGGGTATATGCAAAGGTATTAATCTGAACCCCTCACCTACCACATATGTGTTTCTTATTCTTAATGTTGCTAAGAATATTGGCCTATGCACTATGGCAGGGCTGACTCATAAAAATATACCTGAAGGACACAGGATACAGATCTAACAGTTGGACTAACATAAGAAAATATAAATAAAGTTGGTTTCTAGTTATTTTAAATATAAGCAGCAAAAATATGCTATTTATTAACACAGAAAAACCAAAAAGCAAATGTCAAGTTAGGAAAGCTATCTTCAGCTTATGTGATAAAAAATTCATGTATACTATACAGAAAAGCTCTTTTAAATCAGTATTGTAAAGAAACAACAAAAGATGAAAAATGGGTGTATAATAATGCAAGATACTCAGCTTCAGTGTTATAGTTCCAATTTCATGAAAATATTTATTTTATAAGATTGCAGAAACATTTTCATGATCACATCTAGTTTTTGTTACTAAAAATTGAAGTACAGATTTTTTATACTCGTGATGGTCCTATAAACTGATAAAAATGGTTTCTAGATGCTAATCTGGCAGTCTTCATCCAGGTTTAAGATGGTCATGTTATTTGACCACCTTGTTTCATTTCTAAGAGTTTATTTACCCAGAATAATATTCATACAGCTACATATTTATGCTTGATGATGATCACAATAGTACTGTTACCTACAATAATAGATAAATATGAATCAAATGCTCTTCTCAAACAACTGGACTTCAGTTGGTGACACCTATTTGGGTGTCTGTGAGGTCTGAGCACTAAGGATTAGGATCTTGCAGTACGCATGACCAGTGTAAGAAATAAATGAAAAAAAAAAAAAAAAAGAATCCAGATATTTACTAAGATAAAAAGGAATGGTTCTTGGGGAAACACTTTCTTCTTTTCTCTTACCTCTGCTTTGTCTAGAAAGTGATTATTGTAATAGAACCTATCTAAAAGAAGTGCTGTGAGGATTAAATGAGTTGAATGTTTGCTTAGAAAATGGTTTAGTATATAGTAACTGCTACAAGTATTGTTATTGCTTTTTACTATTATTAAAAAAGGGAAAACTTTTACGTGGTTAAGTTACTTCAAGAAACTCATCCAGATAGACTGAATTCTACAAATTATTTTAAAACATACTTAGAGTAACATGTGCACATCTGTGAGTTTTAACAGGCTTTAGATTCATGCAAACACCTACATAATAGGGACATAAAAGAAGTTGTTTTTAATGATTTTAGTTCTGGCTGATAATTTAAACAAGCTTATGTGTAGGAGCTGTTCAGTCTCTATGAGTAAATCATTCTCTTTGTTCTCTTTGCTTATTTGCTTATTTTTGTAAAATATCAAAAGAAGGCATAGAGAAGCATGAGGGGCTTATGTGATCTCCTAAAGAATGGAATAGCTCTGAGGAGATCAGGCCCATTGAGGATGGTGTGGCTATAGACAAGAATGGAATGATTCTGTATCTTAGAGACCTATGTACTCTTGTCTCCTGAGGAATGTTCCATTTTTTGCTTGATTGCTGCTTGTTTTACCTGCATTTGCCTCTGAAGTTTTTGGTTAAAAAAACAAACAACAACAACAACAACAACAAAACCTCAGGGCACAGAATCTCTTAGCTTGATCAGAGTCTGGGGATTACCCTCAGTTATCTTAACCTCACCTCTGCCCTAGCTGGTTGTGGCCTTTGCATCTCTGCCACATCTCCTGTGTTCCCACAGTTTACCCCAGCTTCTTCTGTGAGGTCCACTTGCTTCTGCCTTGGCAGATTCCATGGCAGGCTATCTGGTTCTCAGATCTGTTAAATGGCAAACAAACACAGTGCAGAGGACAGCTAAAAGGTGATATCTCCACAGGACATTAGACAGGAAAGAAGGGTAAGACTTTCTTGTCCTTCTTGGTGAAGGGAAAAGTCAGACACAAAGCATAATTATTTCACTGTCTGGTCCCTGAGTAGTTTTACTTCCCACAATCTTCTGGGGTGAGAAGGGGGCCAACTCCCCCCACCCCTTACTCAAAACATTTGATTCTTAAATTTTGAGTCTTGGTCTTGACATGTGTATTAGTGATCTATTGCTGCTGCTGCTGCTAAGTCACTTCAGTTGTGTTCGACTCTGTGTGACCCCATAGATGGCAGCCCACCAGGCTCCCACGTCCCTGGGATTCTCCAGACATGAACACATGGACTGCAGCCTACCAGGCTCCTCCGTCCATGGGATTTTCCAGGAAAGAACACTGGAGTGGGGTGCCATTGCCTTCTCCAGATCTATTGCTGCTGCTGCTGCTGCTAAGTCGCTTCAGTCCTGTCCGACTCTGTGCGACCCCATAGATGGCAGCTCACCAGGCTCCCCTGTCCCTGGGATTCTCCAGGCAAGAACACTGGAGTGGGTTGCCATTTCCTTCTCCAATGCATGAAAGTGAAAAGTCAAAGTGAAGTCGCTCAGTCGTGTCCGACTCTTCACGATCCCATGGACTGCAGCCTACCAGGCTCCTCCGTCCATGGGATTTTCCAGGCAAGTGTACTGGTGTGAGGTGTCATGCTTGACACAACACATTTATTATCTCACAGTATCCGTGGATCAGGAGTTCAGGACAGATTAGCTGGGTCCTTTGAAAGGCTGCGTGAAAAAGTTGGCTTAAAGCTCAACATTCAGAAAACTAAGATCATGGCATCTGGTCCATCACTTCATGACAGATAGATGGGGAAACAGTGGAAACAGTGTCAGACTTTATTTTTTGGGGGGCTCCAAAATCACTGCAGATGGTGACTGCAGCCATGAAATTAAAAGACGCTTACTCCTTGGCAGGAAAGTTATGACCAACCTAGATAGCATATTGAAAAGCAGAGATATTACTTTGCCTACAAAGGTCCATCTAGTTAAGGCTATGGTTTTTCCAGTGGTCATGTATGGATGTGAGAGTTGGACTATGAAGAAAGCTGAACGCCAAAGAATTGATGCTTTTGAACTGTGGTATTGGAGAAAACTCTTGAGAGTCCCTTGGACTGCAAGGAGATCCAACCAGTCCATTCTAAAGGAGATCAGTCCTGGGTGTTCATTGGAAGGACTGATGCTGAAGCTGAAACTCCAATACTTTGGCCACCTGATGCAAAGAGTTGACTCATTGGAAAAGACTCTGATGCTGGGAGGAATTGGGGGCAGGAGGAGAAGGGGACAACAGAGGATGAGATGGCTGGATGGCAACACTGACTCGATGGACGTGAATCTGGATGAACTCCGGGAGTTGGTGATGGACACGGAGGCCTGGCGTGCTGTGATTCATGGGGTCAGAAAGTCGGACATGACTGAGCAACTGAACTGAACTGAACTGAAAGGCTGCAATCAAGATGTCAACTAAGGCTTCAGTCTCATCTGAGGGTTGATTGGCTTGCTCAGGTTTACATAACTCAGTTCATTACAGCTGTAAGACTTGGGGTTTTAGTTTGTTGCTGGCAGCTGGATGAAGGCTGCCTTCAGCTCCTAGAAACCATCCACAGTTTCTTTACATGTGGAGTTTCCCAACAGGGCCAGTTGCTGCTTCAAAGACAATAAAGGAGAAAGAGACTCCAGAAAGTTGGATGCTATAATCCTATGTAGTATAATTACATATTTGCTTATACACAGTGACATACATCCCACTATTTTCACCATTTTCTGTTTTCTAGAAGGTAGTCTTAGGTCATATTCACCCACAAGGAGAGAGAATTCACACATGTGCAGAATGGCAGGAGGCAGGGAGTATGCATATACATTAAGTAAACACCAGAATATTTTAATAAATGCAGAGCTCTATATGTTGTGATTTTAAGGGGAAAAAAGCACAGCTAGAAGTGCAAGTGCTTATTTATTGTGTGAATTGAATTAAAATTGAATTAAAATTCTCTCTTGACTAGAGAAATGGGCTTGAGTTGCAAATTAAAAGTTTATGCTTCATAAACAAAATGTTTTTTTTTTTTTTGGCCCTGAGTGTAATTTCTTTCTAGTCGGAGAATTTCTTGGTAGAGATTTTTGTTCACGACTTTATGAGCACAGTTTTTGGCACTACACAGTTACCTTTTGTTGAGGCTGTGCAGCTAGTCCAAGTCAATTAATATGGACAGAAGCAAAATATGCCACTTACAGGCCTTAGGGAAAAAGAATCCTCCACATATTCAGTCTACTCACTTTTCTTCTATAGATCATGGCATCAAAAGAGTAGGAGAGTGTGGGTTCTGAATAACTGCATTGAGTAAAAGCACTTTTTATCCACCCAAGCCTCATACACACCATATTGCCCTCTGGAAGCAAGAGACTTTCCTTGTGTTAAGGTCACTGAGATTATCCAAAAAAAAAAAAAAGGTCACTGAGATTTGAGGATTGTTCGTTAAAATAGCCTAATCTAGACTAACACAAGTAAAAATTATCATGTCTTACGGATGTGAGGAGAAGATCATCTAACAGTTTTTCAGATAATAACGGTTTTTAATTAATATCATGAGTGAAGTATTTAATTTTCTGGGTTAGGCAACTATTATAGACACTGAAGTATCTTGAAATATTGATTCATCGAAGTTTCTTCTTTTTTCATTTAATTACAGCATAGAGAAAACAAAAACTTTTCAAAAATGGTGAAGAAGAAAAATAGTTTCATCATGTTCTGGGTTTCAGAAAATAAGATGTAGAAGTACTTCTTTATGTTTGCAAATGGTGACTAGGGACAAATAAATAAACTCAGGCACTGTTTCTCAGATGAATGTTTTAAATCCTTTTCCCCCCCTGTGATTGTCCTAAACAGATAATAAAATTGAAAGTAAAACTTTTTCCCCACAATTTCTATTTATATGCCCTATCAATGAGGTCACAATACCATTAATTATCTAGAGGACGTTGTTCCCATTATGTCCACAGGGACTTACTCAACAACATGATAGATTTCACTGTCAGGGCATTATTTCTCCTGTAATAGACTATATTTCCCTTTAATTTTATCCTATTAGTACTGGTTATTTCAGCTCCTGAAGCTTCTTTCCCCCTTGAACATTGATAAAGAAAGATATCTTCCTTTTTAAAAGAGACTAGCGAAGCTTAACTAGAATGTATTCTCAGATTGGTCCTTATTATAAGTAAATATTATGTGCTGTAGACATAACATTTGTGAGTTATGTAAAGCATGAATTCATGATTTATTACTCAATTTTCTCTATGGCTATGGAATTTTCATCCTGAAAAGTTTAAATTTGGGGACTACAAAGGCAACACTTCAAAACTATATGAAGCTATGATAACTTTTCTTAAGGGATAATGTACACTTGAGAATGGTTATCTTTTTTGTGCTTTCTTTTTTTTTTTTATTTATTTTTAAAAGAAAATCCATCCTGAACCCTCCTCCCTCCTCCCTCCCCATACCATCCCTCTGGGTCGTCCCAGTGCACCAGTCCCAAGCATCCAGCATCGTGCATTGAACCTGGACTGGCATCTCGTTTCATACATGACATTTCACATGTTTCAATGCCATTCTCCCAAATCTTGCCACCCTCTCCCTCTCCCACAGAGTCCATAAGCCTGTTCTATACATCAGTGTCTCTTTTGCTGTCTCGTATACAGGGTTATCGTTACCATCTTTCTAAAATCCATATATATGCGTTAGTATACTGTATTGGTGTTTGTCCTTCTGGCTTACTTCACTCTGTATAATAGGCTCCAGTTTCATCCACCTCATTAGAACTGATTCAAATGTATTCTTTTTAATGGCTGAGTAATACTCCATTGTGTATATGTACCACAGCTTGCTTATCCATTCATCTGCTGATGGACATCTAGGTTGCTTCCATGTCCTGGCTATTATAAACAGTGCTGCGATGAACATTGGGGTACACGTGTCTCTTTCCCTTCTGGTTTCCTCAGTGTGTATGCCCAGCAGTGGGATTGCTGGATCATAAGGCAGTTCTATTTCCAGTTTTTTAAGGAATCTCCACACTGTTCTCCATAGTGGCTGTACTAGTTTGCATTCCCACCAACAGTGTAAGAGGGTTCCCTTTTCTCCACACCCTCTCCAGCATTTATTATTTGTAGACTTTTGGATCGCAGCCATTCTGACTGGTGTGAAATGGTATCTCATAGTGGTTTTGATTTGCATTTCTCTAATAATGAGTGATGTTGAGCATCTTTTCATGTGTTTGTTAGCCATCTGTATGTCTTCTTTGGAGAAATGTCTATTTAGATCTTTGGCCCATTTTTTGATTGGGTCATTTATTTTTCTGGAGTTGAGCTGGAGGAGTTGCTTGTATATTTTTGAGATTAGTTGTTTGTCGGTTGCTTCATTTGCTATTATTTTCTCCCATTCTGAAGGCTGTCTTTTCACCTTGCTAATAGTTTCCTTTGATGTGCAGAAGCTTTTAAGTTTAATTAGGTCCCATTTGTTTATTTTTGCTTTTATTTCCAATATTCTGGGAGGTGGGTCATAGAGGATCCTGCTGTGATGTATGTCAGAGAGTGTTTTGCCTATGTTCTCCTCTAGGAGTTTTATAGTTTCTGGTCTTACGTTGAGATCTTTAATCCATTTTGAGTTTATTTTTGTATATGGTGTTAGAAAGTGTTCTAGTTTCATTCTTTTACAAGTGGTTGACCAGATTTCCCAGCACCACTTGTTAAAGAGATTGTCTTTAATCCATTGTATATTCTTGCCTCCTTTGTCAAAGATAAGGTGTCCATATGTGCGTGGATTTATCTCTGGGCTTTTCTATCTTTTTTGTGCTTTCTATTGATATTGTAAATGGCAATGTAATTATCTTCCTTGTGGGAAAAGAGGAGGGCAAGGCTCCAGAGAATTAAGAGAGTCTTTAAGAGAAACTCTCATAGATACTGGAGTTGTCCCTGATAGAAGTGGCAACTGGTATATAACTCACTTGACCTTCAGAATGATGGCCTCAGTGCTGTATGGATTGGCAGTACAGTGGTATGGAAACTATTCAGAAAAAACGACAACTTGATATGTCCCCTGGGTTTTGTCATCCATATGTATTTCCTTCCCACTTGGATAATTTTGAAAGGAGAAGCCTTGCTAAATTATCCTGCAATGAAAGGCAATAGAAATGGAACAGTACAGGTTCAAATTCCAGGTTTTAGTGTAGCAACAACACTTGAGCATTTAACTCCATAGAATGAATTACAAAGTGCACCAATAATAAATATGACTACTTAATTATTATAATTATCAAGTAAGGAATAAAAACTGGGTAGAGAATGCAGAATGTTGATACTTGTTAAAGCTGGGTGATGAGCACTTGGGGTTTGTTATACTCTTTGCGCATTTTGTACATGTTCGAATTTTTCAAAATCCAAAGGTTTTATAAAAGGTGGCTCAGAGGTTAAAGCGTCTGCCTGGAATGCGGGAGACCAGGGTTCGATCCCTGGGTCGGGAAGATCCCCTGGAGAAGGAAATGGCAACCCACTCCAGTACTCTTGCCTGGAGAATCCCATGGAGGGAGGAGCCTGGTAGCCGATAGTCCATGGGGTCGCAAAAAGTCGGACACGATTGAGCGACTTCACTTTCACTTTCTTTCTCATTATTTGTATGAAGATCCGAGTCTTCAGAACAAAACATGGCTTCAGAGGGCTCAATGATAATAGAAGTTAGATTCTAGATGATGGTGAGTTGACTTAGAGGAAAAGTGGTAGAGGTAGTAAGAAACTAACAGATGTGTTAGTAAGATATTTAGAAGTTAGAGCCAACAGTGTTTGATAATGAAGTCTATGGAATGCGAATGACAAAAAGCAGTTATGACTGTATATATAAATTTTCTCTCAATTTCTGGTACTTAAAAATGAATTTACTTGTCAGCAGTGTTTTCTCCTGGACTATGGTATTTCTTGAGGCCTAATGGTTGATAATTAGAATCTACAAATACATAGGTAAGATTAGATGAAAGACTAAAATGTTTCTCCCAAATTGAAATTGTCCAATTTCAAAGGAGATGTGACCTTTTCAAAAACAAACTGGCTTTACTGCTCTCCTTAGCATTACTCATAGATAGCCCTCAGATCATTCACAATAAGCATTACACTACAGTCTTCTGTTTATATTTCAAGGTCTAATATATATTTCTTATTTGCTATATTTCGGGATAATACAGCTTTAATTTAAATAATAATGATGATGATGATTATGGGTCCAGAGAGAAGTCACATTGTGACTGTAAAAACCTCCAGCAATTGAGTAAAGGTGTGGGGGGAAACTGGGAGCTGCTGTGTGTTTTGTCCCCAGAATGAGTAGGCCTAAGTTCAAAGTGTGACTTCTCTAAAGGGGTATACAAATAGGAACTCTAGTGCCATCTCAAGAGCTTCAGGCTACTGTTAGATATTCAGCAGAACTATAAATATTAGGCAATTCTTTAAAAAAAAATTTTATTTGGAAGCATTTTTTATTACTTTTGCCATGTTATTATCATTACACATATGAAATATTTTTAATGGAACATAATACTGTAAAGTTGAAGCGCTGGGGACAGGGCACTGGGACCAAGCAGTCCAAATCCTAATGTCAGTTCTGTGGCTGCTGAATTACCAACTTTTGACTGATGATTGCTTTACCAATATTAGGCAACTCTTACATCAAATTGGATTAATAGCATAATGATTCTTTGTAATCAGAATATTGAAAATAGGATCACAATCAGTGGCAGGGGTTACTGAAGACTGAATCAGGCTTTCTGTGGGGAAGCTTCCAGGTTGTAACTTCAAAGAGAGGACTCTGATTTATATATGAGGTACTTGATTTGATATTGGGAAACCAAAGTTTCAAATACAAAAACAACTTCTTAATGAGACTTTTATTGACTTCCCAATCAAAATTAGCCTGATCTCACCCTATTTCTCTATTTCATTTTATTTGTAGCATTAATTACAATTTGTGATGCTCTCCTCTAGTTTATGTCCTTATTTACAGTTTCCTCTTAGAATATAAGCCCCTTATGAGGAAAGATCTTCCTAAGTTGTTTACTCTTATATAACAATCATCTAATATAATTTGTTGTTGAGTAGGTGGTCTATATTTATTTGGATTTTTGTTGTTGTTGTTAGTTGCTTAGTTGTGTCTGACTCTATGAGGCCCCCTGGACTGTAGCCTGCCAGACTCCTCTGTCCATGGGATTTCCCAGGCAAGAATACTGGAGTGGGTTGCCATTTCCTCCTCCAGGGAATCTTCCCAACCCAGGGATTGAGTTTGCATCTCTTGCATCTCTTGTTTCTTCCACTGGCAGGCAAGTTCTTTACCACTAGTGCCACCTGTTGCTGCTACTGCTGCCACTAAGTCGCTTCAGTTGTGTCTGACTCTGTGTGACCCTATAGACGGCAGCCTACTAGGCTCCCCT
Organism: Bos grunniens; assembly: GCF_055505025.1. Classification (NCBI taxonomy): domain Eukaryota; kingdom Metazoa; phylum Chordata; class Mammalia; order Artiodactyla; family Bovidae; genus Bos; species Bos grunniens. The sequence goes on from NC_141172.1 coordinate 91,608,418, forward strand.
GTCCCTGGGATTCTCCAGGCAAGAATATTGGAGTGGGTTGCCATTTCCTTCTCCAATGCATGAAAGTGAAAAGTGAAAGTGAAGTCGCTCAGTTGTGTCCGACTCTTGGCGACCCCACGGACTGCAGCTTACCAGGCTCCTCCATCCATGGGATTTTCCAGGCAAGAGTACTGGAGTGGGTTGCCATTGCCTTCTCTGAGAACCACCTGTTAAAGTACCATTAATTCAAAACTGAGCCCTAGTGGGCAGGAAAGAGTTAACAGCAGGATTACAGTCCATTCTTTCCCATTAGGAGAGTGTATATGGGAAAAACAAACCAAAAAAAAAAAACCTAGATGGGTGGCCAAATCACTTTGAAAATATTGGTGGGCCTAATAATAGGAAATGCCATTTGCTACTGGGAGAGTGGCATTTGTGAAATGCTTTTAGCAAGATGAAGTAGTCTATCTAGGTTTGCTTATGCTATATAATCCTGGAATCTCTGGATTTATAGGACATGGCTTCCTAGAGTATACAGTTCTCTAACTAGTGCAGAAAAACTCCCTTTCTTATCTTAATGAAGGTGAAAGAAGAGAGTAAAAAAAAGCTAGTTTAAAACTCAATATTCAGAAAGCTAACATCATGACATCCGGTCTCATCACTTCATGGCTAATAGATGGGGAAACAATGGAAACAGTGAGAGACTATTTTCTTGGGCTTCAAAATCAATGGGGATGGTGACTGCAGCCATGAAATTAAAAGACATTTGCTCCTTGGAAGAAAAGCTCTGGCAAACCTAGACAATGGATTAAAAAGCAGAGACATCACTTTGATGACAAAGGTCCATATGCTCAAAGCTATGGTTTTTCCAGTAGTCATGTACAGATGTGAGAGTTGGATCATAAAGAAGGCTAGGTTCTGAAGAATTGATACTTTTGAACTATGGTGCTGAAGAAGATTCTAGAGGGTCCCTTGTACAGTAAGGATATCAAACCAGTCAAATCCTAAAGGAAATTAACCCTGAATACTCATTGGAAGGATTGGTGCTGAAGCTTCGATTCTTTGGCCACCTGATGGAAAGAGCCAACTCATTGAAAAAGACCTTGATGCTTGGAAAGATTGAGGGCAGGAAGAGGAGGGGGCAACAAAATGAGATGTTTTGGTGGCATATCTGACTCAATGGATATGAATTTGAGCAAACTTCAGGAGATAGTGGAGGACAGGGAGGGCTGGCGTGCTGCAGTCCATGGGGTCACAAAGAGTCAGACATGACTCAGTGACTGAACAACAACAGTGTAAGTGATATGGCTGCATGCATCACTTAGAAAACTCGTGTGTTACATCTGAGTCACAAAGCAGTCTAACCTGGCAAGAAAGTGCTGGGACTATAGCACAGGCAACTCTGCATCTCTCTCTGCTTTGCCTATACCTCATAATTGCACTTGAAATAATTTGTAAATCTTAGTATTGGGTAAGATCCCTTGTTCTTATGAGTCTAATGTAAAAGTCAACCATTTGTGCTATGACACCTATGGGTTTGCCATAAAGCAGGAGTAAGAGGGAAGCAGAATACGTGAAGATTAAGAAATGAATGGCTCTCAAGTTTACCTGTTGAAGAAAGCCTTTATCTGAGAGAGCCTGAGGAATCTCCTAATTGTTATTTAAAATTATTCTTGCATTTCCTTGCTTGAAATGCAAGTCACATTTAATTTCAAAGTTTTAATTAGGTTATTTTTATAATTATATTATAAACTTGATATTGTCCAATTAGAGTTTTTATAGTTATTTGACAAGTAGAAAACAAAGAGAGCTGGAAATAAACTCATGCATAGGTCTCTGAGGATATTATATCTCATATAAGCATGAATTTCACCCTTTTTAAGGAAAACAAATTCACACATTTTGCAGCATTAAATTTCACACACAAAGCACAAAACTGTATATTTCATAGCAAAAATCTGTCTTCAAATAGGTGATTATTTTCTAAGCTTTCATTGGTCATTAAACCATTATCACTTTTATTGTAGCACATGATAATCAGGACTGTTACGGGTACTTATGTTTTGCAATGTACTTTCACGAATACTACCTCATTTGGTTATCAAAACAAGTATATGAGAATAAATATTGTCCAATTTCCATTGATTAAAATAGTGAATTTGTGACTCCAGAAGTTTTGATTTCAAATGCAAGATTAGTTTGTCAGCATTCCATTTCAACCCTTCTTAACACTGAGAGGAGTGGTGCACATGAACATCTTTGAAGCTAGCATACCATGTCAGAAATAATTCTAAATATATAACATGTGTTATGTGACAATTTATTCATAGATGTAGTATTTCTAATGATAAAAATAGAACTAATCTAAATGCAAAAATGACACATGGGTATATGCTATGTTGTACTCAAATCATGTCTGTGAACGTTGTAAAGCATAGGATAAATTATAGGCACATAATGATGAGAGAGGGCTTCCCTTGTGGCTCAGCTGGTAAAGAAACCACCTGCAATTCAGGAGACCTGGGTTCCACCCCTGGGTTGGGAAGATCCCCTGGAGAAGGGAACGGCTACCCACTCTACTATTCTGGCCTAGAGAATTCCATAGACTGTATAGTTCATGGGGACGCAAAGAGTAGGACACGACTGAGCAGCTTTCACTAATGATGAGAGAACAATGTAGAAAGCCATATTTGTGCACATGTGAGCATGTGTATAGTTAAATTAGAACAGGCATAGAAAAAAATAGGCAGAATATAAAATATTAAACAGATTTATTTCAATGGCAATGTAATAGATCTAATTTTTCACCTCAAACTCTTTGAATTTTCAAATTTTCTATAATTTTATAATTAGAAAAATATAGTTTATGTACATATGTAGTAATTTTAGCATGCACACTATTGTGGAAATTTCTACTCTCTGCTGCTGCTGCTGCTAAGTTGCTTCAGTCGTGTCCGACTCTGTGCGACCCCACAGATGGCAGCCCACCACACTCCCCAGTCCCTGGGATTCTCCAGGCAAGAACACTGGAGTGGGTTGTCATTTCCTTCTCCAGTGCATGAAAGTGAAAAGTCAAAGTGAAGTCGCTCAGTTGTGTCTGACTCTTAGCGACCTCATGGACTGTAGCCTACCAGGCTCCTCCGTCCATGGGATTTTCCAGGCAAGAGTACTGCAGTGGCGTGCCATTGCCTTCTCCTTCTACTCTTACTATTAATCAAATAATAGGTTATCAACTAAATGAAGTCCAAAGAAATGGACTCACATCAACTCAGTGACACATCAGAGAAGATTTTTATCTGGTTCGCCAGGACATACAATCATATTGTAATGCTTTACTTAAAAATAAGCTCTTGAATGGTTTTCAGAATGACTACTGGAAATGTTATAAAATGGCATAAAAGAATGTTGAGTCTGGCATTTAAAAAATGTGACTTATTGGCAATAAAACAACAGATTGATGAAGGATACAAGCGTATGCCTGTAGGCACCAAAATTAAGCTAAATACATAAAATTTTATGGAGACCTAATGAAAAATAATTGAAAAAACCTGAGGGAAAATAAACATGAAAGAAGAGACTTAGTGTGATATGTTTCAAATCAGTCTATAGCAATATAGCCCATGGACAATGGATAAAGGGAGACAAGTGAAAACAGTTAAAATCTATGCAAAGGAAGAAGAAATAAAGAAGTTGGTAAACAAGTATATAAACTTAAATATAAGAGGCTTCAATCCCTTATGAGATTTACTTCTGGAAGTGATTGTCCTCTTTTTGAACAATTCCAGTGACAAAACTCTCTCACCAGTCAAAGGTAGCTCTTTCCAGGTCTGTATGATCCTAACTATTGAGAAAGTTTTTCATTTTATTTTTGATCATGTTTGTTCAAACACCTTGTAAACTCTACACATAACCTTACTTCCCAATATAATACTACACAGACTATGTCTAACACTCTTGTTTTCACTCTGCAACTCTTCTGATTTATAAATAAATATTTCTTTCACTTTTTTATGTTAAAAATTTCCAGTTCATTGAAGTAATTCTCACACATGATTTTAAGGTTTTTCACTCCTCTGTTCTTTCCCATCTGAATGCTCTCTGGATTATAAAAATCTTTCTGAAAACTCAATCCCTTCTCCTGAGCAGGAAAAAAAAAAAAAAAAAAAAAATCCACACATGAATTAATTTAGCGCCTTGAGGTAGAAAGGGACTATGACTATCTTCAGTCTCAATACTACATGTCTATGGCAGTGTGGTCTCAGAGCCTATTAGCATTTTGGACAATGACGTACTATGGTTTACTCATAGTATCTTTTCTTGCCATTTAACATCCCTGTCTTTTTCACTCTTGCAGCCCCTAACTTGTATTTCTTCATGTTTTAGTTTTGTGGTGACCAAAACTTCCTCTTTACCGACCTGATCTTCGGCATTAATTTGTAACACATTTTCTATTTTGCATGTGAACTCTTCATTCTATTTTTCAAGGAAGTTGCCTCCTATACATTTAAGCTTTCATACAAGCTTTCCACTTGGCAGATAGTGTTCTCTATTTTCAGGTAAGTTACAGATACAACTTTTGGTAGCAAGGAATAAAAATAGTGTTTTGTAGAAATCTCTGATTTGCTCCATTGGTTATCATGTGACTTTTGTGTATTTGATCCTGGACCGACCTGAGTAAATGAGTTTTTTTTTTTTTTTTTTCCAGTTTGTTTACAAGAGTCTTCTGAGAGAGTTTTTCAAATGGCTTCCTGAATTTCAGATATTCTACATTCACCATGTAACTTGGTTTATTGTTCTGGTGTTCCTGTAAAGAAAAAAAAAAGGAAATGAGGCTAGTCTGCTGTGATACGTTTCAGTGATTCATGCTGGCTCCCAACTATTGCAATGTCGCTTTCTAAAGCCTCCAATACCTTTCCTTTGAAGATATATTTTATACATACTCAAAGATCATTCATTAATCTCACTTTCTTCTGCTTTTTTTTTTTAAACCAATATTGCTTTTGATAGCCATCATTTTGGCATTTCTCCTACTTTTCAAAATTACAAGTAGTGTTAACTATCACTTATAAAACTTGAAGTATTTATTTATCAAAATCATCCTTTGTAATAAAATTGTTTTTCTTCCTTATTTTTATTTTATAATTGAGGATATAAATTCAAAAACTTGGCAAGAGATACTCAGATAAATAGGGGAAATTAAAAGCTTTCCCCTAGTGCTCTGATCCCAAATTCTGAGTGCTTTTCATCTCAGTAGCTGAATTTCAATGGTCACTGCATAAGCTTATCCACAAGTTACTAGAGCATCTAGAAAGGAATGCATTGTTTTTTCACACATACTAGATTTTAGGTTTTCAGGCTTTTCATCTGAAGACAATATCCCAGAAAAAGAAGAGAAAGGAAAAACATGGATAGGACAGTACAATAATGGTTGCTAGTCCCTGGTGGGCTGCCGTCTATGGGGTCGCACAGAGTCGGACACGACTGAAGCGACTTAGCAGCAGCAGCAGCAGCAGCAGCAGTCCTTACTGAATGTTTATAACATGGCACTAGCCTAAGTGTTTCATACAAACTTACATATTTTATCTTCATATTAGCTCTATGAAGTAAATACTATTATTAGCACCATCCACATCTATTATAAATATGGAAACTGAAGCACAGAGGAATTACATAATTTTCCCATGATCGAATAGCTAGCAAGTGGAAGAATTTGTATTTCTACCCAAGCCAAATCTACTGTCCTGAATACTTAATGAACAATGCATGTAGTGAGATTTTACTCATGATGACATAATTAAAGTAAAAAAAAATTACATATAGAGATATAGACAGATGGGTAGATATACAAATATATAGATACCCTTGTACATTTTCCATAAGAAAGCATAAGAAACTTTTATTTATTGGTTACACAGAGATGGGTCTTTTGGTCTAGAAAAGCACACAGATATTTTTGTTTGTTTTTCTGAAAAAAAAAAAAAAGGTAGCTCATTTGTACTTTCTAAATGTTTACTATGTTCATTTACATCATTATTAATAATAATGGTAACAAAAGAGAATTTGTTCATAAAACATTGTTTTTAAAAGTCTCATATTTTATGGCTCAGAATAATTTCTGATAGAACAGTGAGATCTATAAAGCCTCATGAAAGCATTGTTTTCTTAGAATATTTATCTTTTTTTTCAGTCTCATATATATATATGACTATCTTTAGCCTTTCTTACCTATTTAACCAAAAGTACAAAATTAAGTCTTCATGTTTTCCAAAGGCTTCGTTTACCTATATTTTAGTAATAAAATTATTTTTTGCTCCTAACTGAATCCAAAGTAGAACTTTTCTTGTTTATTTAGCTGCTCTTTTCCCCAAGAGATTTAACTGTAAGTAGGATAAGTGAAGGGATTATAAGATAGCACTGCTGCTGCTAAGTCGCTTCAGTCGTGTCCGACTCTGTGCGACCCCATAGACGGCAGCCCACCAGGCTCCCCCGTCCCTGGGATTCTCCAGGCAAGAACACTGGAGTGGGTTGCCATTTCCTTCTCCAATGCATGAAAGTGAAAAGTGAAAGTGAAGTCACTCAGTCGTGTCCGACTCTTCGCGACCCCATGGACTGCAGCCTACCAGGCTCCTCCGTCCATGGGATTTTCCAGGCAAGAGTTCTGGAGTGGGGTGCCGTTGACTTCTCCGAAGATAGCACTAAGTAAAATAAAATGTTCAAATATTTACAATTTTGACAAATTTCCTCATACTATGTAAGTTTTATAATTGATACAAAGAATGTATTACACATTTTTCCATTTTGCCAGATTTTCTGAAGAATAATCTTGAAGTTGTATTACTTTTCTTCTCTATCAGCTTCAGTCGTATCCTCTTCATGGTGTATGGGATCCAGGATTATTAATTTCAACACAAACCTCTTGATATTCAATGGTACTGAGTATCACATTTTATAGTTCCTGATACTCATTGGCACTGTATCTCACTCCTAAGAACTTCATTCTTTTTGAATAGGCATTAACTTTCTATTCAGTTTTCCAACTACATGCTCATTTCATTGTCATTGTATTATTCAAATAAACAAGATACACAAATATATGTACATGCATAGAAGAAAATGGCAACCCAATCCAGTGTTCTTGCCTGGAGAATCCCAGGGACGGGGGAGCCTGGTGGGCTGCCGTCTATGGGGTTGCACAGAATTGGACACGACTAAAGCAACTTAGCAGCAGCAGCAGCATACATATTAATAGATATGCATATCATATATATATATATATATACACACACACACACATACAAATTAAAGAGATAAATCTAGTTTCCAGTATTTGCAGAGGTGCAGTGGAATAGATATCCATATAAACTAATTGTTAAGTGATTAAAAAGTTTGCAGAGTGATTTTTGTGAGGTAACCTGTCACCAGTGAATTAATTGTATCATTCCTAAATTGCTTGAGAGAAATTCTGCTCCCAGTATCAAGCTGATCATTCTGACACCTTAAGGAATGATTCATAAATCTGAATCATATTCTTCCATAGAAATTAATTTATCTTTTTCCTTCTCCAAGTTTGTTTGGTTGGAGGAAATATTAAAAGAGTTATTGATTACCCAGCTCTTCCATTTTTCTGGAAAATTCTGTCCCCTTGTCCTCCACAGGCTGGGCAGAGCCTGTGGGCATTGTGTGTGGGGTGGGGGAAGGTAAGGGGACCAGGGCCTATTGATTGATCGTACAGTGCACGGAGACGACAGTAATAACCAAAAGTAACATAGACAGCATTTGAATTCCAACTACTGAGCAATTTCAGAGAAATTGAAAATCTGCCAAATTGCTAAATTATCCTTGATATGTGAAAGTCATCTCATTGAAACAGACTGACTTGGGAAGAGACACCATCTCTCTTTATTTTGATATTTTCTTACAAAATAAGGCAAAGTAGGAGGGAAAAGAAAGTCTTCTTAGGGCCAGGTCAATACAAGCTCATTCTCCACAGCTGTTTTAGAGTGTTTTTACTCAAAACTTCCTTAGTGACTCAGAAGGTAAAGCATCTGCCTGTAATGCAAGTAGATCTGGGTTCAATTCCTGGGTCAGGAAGATCCTCTGGAGAAGGAAATGGCAACCCAATCCAGTACCTTTGCCTGGAAAATCCCATGGATGGAAGAGCCTGGTAGGCTACAGTCCATGGGTTGCAGAGTCGGATACAACTGAGTGATTTCACTTTCACTAATCTTTTAGAAAGAGTCACAAGTTAATTAAACACATCTATATGTGCTAATTAGTTATCTATTACTAGATCTACAATTTTGCCAATATATAAATACATTACTGTTGCTGTGCCTATCTCCACACCCTAACCATTTAGCAAAATATCTAGGTTATTCCTAATAATCTGGCAGCAAGTCTTTTCTAACCACTTCTCTTCTCTTTACAGATTCTCAGGGTCCAGAACACCTTCAAATATTATTTTAGATAAATCTTGAACTAGGTCAATATGCTTTAGGACTATTATCAAGATTCTTTAATATGGAGAGACCAGAGCTAGTACTGAAAGGTTGTTGTTGAATCACGCGAAGACACCGGGATTCTTGGTCCCCAGAGAAGAATTCAATCCGGGGCCAGAGACGAGGCTTGATTGCTCAGAACTTTTGTGTAATAAAGTTTTATTAAAGTATAAAGGAGATAGAGAAAGCTTCTGACATAGGCATCAGAAGGGGGCAGAAAGAGTACCCACTTGCTAGTGTTAACAATGAGGTTATATAATCCAAAGAATGTCTGGAGGTTGTAAAGACCTCATCAGACCTACTCCCATAATTTACATTTTAAGATAACACTGTCCTCAGGCAAGATACATGCTTGTAAAGACCAGGTCTACTCCCATAAATAACATTTTAAGATAACAGAAGGTTTAATCCAAAAACTGTCCTTAGGCAGGATACATTATTGTTATATAATCCTAAGGAATGTGGAGAAAGAAAAAAAGTTTGTCCTTTCTTCCTCCTTGAGAATTCCAGACCCCTCTCTCCTTGGGGACTCCTAGAGTCCTTATCAACCTGCCTAGAAACTGACTCTCTCAGTACTCCTCACTATAAAAAGTTATATCTCCAACAGGAAAAAAATTTCCCCTGACACAGTCCAAGGCCATGAATAAGTAACCACAAGAAGTAGTTTTGAACCAATCTCATCATACACAGGTCCCATGTTTTTGGAAGCCAATCAGCATCAAAATTACTACAGTAACAAGGTTTCCACAGCTGAAATTCACTCTAGTTTAAGGACAATATTACTTCTTTCTTTGTTTTTTTTTTTGACTGTACTGCATGGCTAATGGGATCTTAGTTCCCCAACTAGAGACTGGACTCAGACCCTTGGCAGTAAAAGCACAGTGTTCTAACCACTGGACCACCAGGAATTCCTAATTTTTGCTTCTTTAAATGCCTGAAACTCTGATCATGTTATTTCCATCTCTATATAGAATCAACACTTTCACTGTTTGGCGAGACTTGCTTTGCAAGTACTACTCTCTCTTGTTTAGCAAGCAATCAATTTAGCTTTTCTTGTTTCACGTATTACAAAATGGTCTCTCTTTATTTTGATATTTTCTTACAAAATAAGCCATAAATAAAGCTAGTTTGCAGCAAGGTAAATCACACATTTATTGATACTTTAAAAAGATTAAAACTAATATTTTAAGTGATACATGTTTGTGAGACAAAATATAGATATAAAAAATATTTAGAATTGAAAGGCAATAGCAATGATACTAAAAATTTGTGGTATATACGTCAAGTAGAGACTGAAAGGAGGTTACTAGTCCTAAAAGAGTATATTAACAAGCAGATTAAAAGTAAATGAGCTTAAAAAAAAAAAAAAGTAAATGAGCTAAACATCCAACTCAAGAAAATAGAGAAATCATAAAATCAAGGGAAATAGAAATAATAAATAGAAGAATATATTAAAATGATATATTTTATCATTAAATATGGAGTATAAAAGAAATAATATGGAGTATAAAAGAGACTAAGAATAAATTTATGGAAATGTTGATCAGGAAGACAATGTGATAAAGACAGAAAATACACCACAAAAGAGAGGATATAGGTAAACATATAGCTGATTCACTTTGCTGTACAGCACAAACTAACACAACATTGTAAAGCAACTATATACTTCAATTAAAATTAATTTACAAAGACAGTATAAATAATGAGAAGGGAATCTTTACAGATAAAAAGTAACCATAAAGTTATGTTTTAAATAACTTTGTGAAACTAAATTTAAAATTTAAATGAAATGGTAAATATTATCAAATTGATTCAAGACTAAGTGGAAACCTTAAAAGTCTATTTGTTATTATTGCTGTTTATTTGCTAAGTTGTGTCTAATTCTTTTGTGACCCCATGGACCCTAGCTGTCAAGCTCCTCTGTCCATGGGATTTCCCAGGCAAGAATACTGGAGTGGGTTGCCAATTCCTTCTTCAGGGATCTTTTCAACCACGGGATTGAACCTGCATCTCCTGCATTGACAGGCAGATTATTTACCACCGAGCTACCTAGGAAGCTCCTAAAAAGTCTATTACAATCCAATAAATTGCATATGTTTTATTTTTATTATTATATTTATTATATAAACTATTATATATATATATAACCTATATATAAAATATATATTTTATTTATTATATAAACTCCCAAGTAAAATATGATTAAAAATTATCACCTGTATTGTTTCATAGGCAACATTTTATATGTAGAAGTCCAATATAAATTTGATAACAAGTTGTATAGGAAGAGCATAAGAAAATAAGTTTATGAATAAATATTAATGCACATAATCTATAAATGTACAAAGAATATATCATGACAGTAGGGCTAATTATAGAGAAGCAAAGGTGGTTTAACTAGATTATTATTAATGTAACGGATCACAGGCCAGAAAGAGAGGATGAGAGTAGAGTCCACTACATTCCCATATTCTTTGTGGCAATGAACAGATGTTTCCTGTGGGTTAAAAGTAGAACATGAACTATCTAGGCAATATTCCATGTAAAAGTTTTCTTCCCTGAGGAGTAAGAGGATTCCCATAGGATTGTTTATTCACTCTGGCTAAAGATTAGATGGGTGGAAGATATGAGTTTTGATCTAGATTTCACAAATTAACAAATTGCAGTGCTCACTTGAAGGACATGTATCCATCAATCCCTTCATTAAATCCAGTATCTGTAAGGTTGCCACACAGAGGATTTGCTGGTACTCAATGTTATCCAGAGAAGTGGCAACAAGCAAAAAAGAAAGAAGAAAACAACCACCACCATGATGTGGGCTCATAAGTGAAAATAAAAGCAAAACGCCTTTCACTTTACTTCTCCTTCTTCTTCACTTCCAATCTCTAGAAAAGTAGGATTTAGAGCTAAGTGTCTTATAGGCAATGGCATCCCACTCCAGTACTCTTGCCTGGAAAATCCCATGGACGGAGGAGCTTGGTGCGCTGCAGTCCATGGAGTCGCTAGAAGTCGGACACGACTGAATGACTTCCCTTTCACTTTTCACTTTCAGGCATTGGAGAAGGCAATGGCAACCCACTCCAATGTTCTTGCCTGGAGAATCCCAGGGACGGGGGAGCCTGGTGGGCTGCCGTCTATGGGGTCGCACAGAGTCGGACACGACTGACGTGACTTAGCAGCAGCAGCAGTCTTATAGCCAGACATCGCCACTTAGATCCTCCATTTCTACCAGTCAATTGTTGTTGTTCAGTTGCCCAGTCGTGTCCAACTCTTTGCCAACCCATGTACTGCAGCTTGCCAGGCTTCCCTGTCCTTCACTATCTCCCAAAGTTAGCTCAAATTCATGTCCATTGAGTCTGTGATGCTATCTAACTATCTAATCCTCTGCTGCCCTCTTCTCCTTTTGCCTTCAATCATTCCCAGCATCAGGGTCTTTCCAGAGACTTGGCTCTTTGCATCAGGTGGCCAAAGTATCAGAGCTTCAGCATCAGTATCCCTGCTCTAAACTGGGGTGAAGGAAGAGAGGAGATAAGGTTTCAATGGAGGGTATGATTAACGCCTTGAAGCAGAATTTATCATTTAGAATGAGACTTTATGAAACTCATGAAAGATATAATTAAGAAAGTGGAAAAAGAGATTCAGTGGAATAGGGATGAAAGAAGTAACTGCAGAAAATGAAAACTATTTCGTGTTTATATTCATCTGAGTTGAGACTGCTCATTTAACTGCTTATATCCTAGAAAACTTACTTCTACATGTAAGAAAGACATTTAAGGGATTTTCAATGCAGTATTGAATTGATGGAAGTCAGGACAATGTACATGCCCACTAACTGGGGTATTAATATGGATCTGAGTCATAACCATTGATAGTAAGTTGTGTAAGGATGCTTATAGTATGATAATATTTAACCTGTATATTTTCAAACTGTACAATCTTCTTAAGTAGATATATAGGTGATAATATTAAAAATATGCATGAGAAGAATATTCACAAACTGTAGACTAGGGAAGGGAGGAATTCAAGAAAGATAATGGCGTGAGGAAGCTTGGCAATATGTGTAATGTGCTCTTTCAAAATAAAAGGTCTGAAGTGAACTTTGTATTTAACCCTTTTTTGCTAGTATGGTAGTATCTAGTACACTACTTTTTCAGAAATTAAAATATTTTAAAATTTAAAATAAAAGTAATACAAATATTCTGACATCAGTTCTGTTCATCCTTCAGTCATGTCCGACTATTTGTGACCCCATGAGCTTCAGCACACCAGGCTTCCCTGTCCATCACCGACTCCCAGAGCTTGCTCAAACTCAACTCATATCCATTGAGTTGGTGATCTATCCAGCCATCTCATCCTTTGCCATTACCTTTTCCTCCTGCCTTCAATCTTTCCCAGTATCAGGGTCTTTTCCAATGAGTTAGTTCTTCGCATCAGGTGGCCAAAGTATTGGAGCTTCAGTATCAGTCCTTTCAGTGAATATTCAGGACTAATTTCCTTTAGGATGGACTGGTTGGATCTCCTTGCAGTCCAAGGGACTCTCAAGAGTCTTCTCCAATAAGCATTAATACTTCAGAGCTCAGTCTTTTTTATGTTCCAAATCTCATATCTGTATATGACTACTGGAAAAATCATAGCTTTGACTAGATGGACCTTTGTTGTCAAAATAATGTCTCTGCTTTTTAATATGCTGTCTAGGTGTCATAGCTTTTCTTCCAAGGAGCCAGTATCTTTTAATTTCATGGCTGCAGTCACCATCTTTAGTCATTTTGGAGCCCAAGAAAATAAAAATCTGTCACTGTTTCCACTGCTTCCCCATCTATTTGCCATGAAGTAATGGGACCAGATGCCATGATCTAAGTTTTCAGAATGTTGAGTTTTAAGCCAACTTTTTCCCTCTCCTCTTTCACTTACATATATAGGCTCTTAGGTCCTCTTCACTTTCTGCTGTAAGGGTGGTGTCATCTGCATAGCTGAGGTTTTGATATTTCTCCCAGCAATCTTGATTCCAGCTTGTGCTTCATCCAGCCTGGCATTTTGCATGATGTACTCTGCATATAAGTTAAATAAGCAGGGTGACAATATGCAACCTTGATGTATGCCTTTCCCAATTTGGAACCAATCTGTTGTTCCATTTCTGGTTCTAACTGTTGCTTTTTGACATTCATACAGACTTCTCAAGAGACAGGTCAGGTTGTTTGGTATTCCCATCTCTTTAAGAATTTTCCACAGTTTGTTGTGATCCACCCAGTCAAAGGCTTTAGCATAGTCAATAAAGCAGGAGTAGATGTTTTTCTGGAACTCTCTTGCTTTTTTTGATGATCAATTGGCTGTTGGCAATTTGATCTCTGATTCATCTACCTTTTCTAAATCCAGCTTGAACATTTGGAAGTTCTCGAGTCATGTACTGTCGAAGCCTGGCTTGGAGAATTTTGAACATTACTTTGCTAATGTTGAGATGAGTGCAATTGTGCAGTAGTTTGAACATTCTTTGGCATTGCCTTTCTTTGGAATTGGAATGAAAACTGACCTTTTCCAGTCCTGTGGCCACTGCTGAGTTTTCCAAATTTGTTGGCATATTGAGTGCAGCACTTTCACAGCATCATCTTTTAGGATTTGAAATAGCTCAGCTGGAATTCCATCACCTTCACTAGCTTTGTTTGTAGTGATGCTTCCTAAGGCCCCCTTGACTTTGCATTCCAGGATATCTGGCTCTAGGTGAGTGATCACATCATCATAAGTATCTAGGTCATTAAGATCTTTTTTGTATAGTTCTTGTGTGTATTCTTGCCACATTTGACATACTTTTCTATAAAATTTACTTGGCAGTATAATGTAGAGTACATTAATATTGATTTAGTTCTTTACTTCCCTTGGCAGAAAAAGAATTGCTTTGAAGTTCAAGTGTTCCTTCTTGTAATTTGCATCTTCATGAGTGATTAAAAAATCAGTTGTCTCTTTATACTTTCTTTGTGAAGGGTAAGTGTCATTTCATTTTCCCTGAAAAGCTCTCTAAAACAAGATCCAACACATATGAATCACATTTTTTTTTTAACCCCAGCCTGAAATGAAGTTGAACAACTGGGGCCCCTCCTGTATACTTAACTAAGCTTATCTAGTTTTGATTCATTGTTTAGAGCAGAAAATTATTCCAGGCTTTTAAAGGTACTGCAGTGTTAGGAATCGGAGAAGCCAATGGCAACCCACTCCAGTACTCGTGCCTGGAGAATCCCAGGGACAGAAGAGCCTGTTGGGCTGCCATCTATGGAGTCAGACAGAGTCGGACACGACTGATGAGACTGAGCAGCAGCAGCAGCAGCAGCGTTAGGAATATGTTTCCTTGTGAAGAGTCAATGCATGTCTTTATTAATGACATTAAGCTATTTTTTTGAGTCCTTTTCCCTAAAAAAAACCCTCTGAGCATACTTACTAGTGGTAGTGGTCACAAGAATATGGAAGCCACAGTCTATTTTCTTATTAATCTTACCAAATTATTCACATATATGACTGAATATTATACAAAATAAAACATTTTTCTAGGATATTTTTCCTGTATGTTATATGTATATCACTCATGAGGCCAATAAGATTTCCCTCTCTGCAGTGTATTTTAGTTGCAATCTCTCTTACTCTTTTAACAGTAGTAGATATTACTAATTATACTTACTTTAAAAAGCCATTAACAACTGGGGTGATAATTTATTTTATTAGAAGTGTGTCTTCACAAATTTTTTCTACTGATATAAGAAAGAAATAGAGACATAGGACTGTAATCTGGGAGGTAATTTTCATCAGCATGGTGTTGTCTGTGCCATTATTATATTGTATGTGGATATTTGCACAAGAATTTAAAATGGTCAGCTCTACATTTATTTCTCTATGCCAATTGACTTTAGCCCTGTCTAAAGGTAAAAGAGATCCATAAATCTGTCAGGCAAGGGTCTAAGTCATCATTTTGTTCCTTATGTAATTAGACTTAGATAAAATTTAATAAAATTTATAATGTGTATTTGTATACATGCACTATACATACATATGTCCCCCAAATTCATCTGTTACACATATATAATATGTATATTATACATTTATATTTAATTATCAGCAATCTCCTTCTGCTAGCATATAATTGTATTTTTTCGATCACATTTCTGGTTGCACTTAAAATTGTATTGCATTTTGCTATTTCTGGCTTTTTATCTCTTATTCATCATCTCCCTACTGTAGTTATGGGCCCTTGAGAGTGAAAATAAGATTCTTAGCTTCATGGAATCTTTATTATACAAAATGTGCATTAATGTCATTCTTATCTACTAATAGCCTTCATAAGAAGGAGAAGCAACGAAAGGGAGTGAAAATGATTATATATTCACCATCTTGGTAGAGCATATCACTAATGAGCCATGAATACAGATTATCTGAACAAATTTCCAGGGTTAGGTGGGGTCCTATTCTTAATTTTCTTGAAAATATACATGATAATTATTTGCTATAACATGCACAAAAATAATATATCAATTTTCAAATGACATTTATTTTAGCAAATTGGAAATATGCTATACATTGAAATACAGAGTACAATGCTTGATAAGTGAAAATGCTATTCAAATTTTTTTGTGATGCATCATAACATAATACATTTTCTACCTGCTGTACAATGGCTAATTTAGGCTCTCAAATTTCTGATACATCAGTTATTAATTTGAGAAGATTCTTTTTGCATATTTGAGGTTTTTAGAACTTTGGATTCAACAAATATGCGTTTAGTGTGCCTGACATTGTGCCAGTTGCTAGGAACTTAGAGATTAGTGAAATAATCAATATCACCATGGAATTCATTGTAGGAGAGACAGTATGTCAACTAATCAGTTCAGTCACTCAGTCGTGTCTGACTCTTTGTGACCCCATGAACCTCAGAATGCCAGGCCTCCCTGTCCATCACCAACTCCCAGAGTCCACCCAAACCCATGTCCATTGAGTTGGTGATGCTGTCCAATCATCTCATCCTCTGTCGTCCCCTTCTCCTCCTGCCCTCAATCTTTTCCA
The DNA here is from genome assembly GCF_055505025.1 of Bos grunniens. Lineage (NCBI taxonomy): Eukaryota > Metazoa > Chordata > Mammalia > Artiodactyla > Bovidae > Bos > Bos grunniens. The sequence continues at coordinate 91,624,935 of NC_141172.1, forward strand.
GCATCAGGGTCTTTTCAAATGAGTCAGCTCTTTGCATCAGGTGGCCAAAATATTGGAGTTGCACCTTCAAAATCAGTCCTACCAATGAACACCCAGGACTGATTTCCTTTAGGATGGACTGGTTGGATCTCCTTGCAGTCCAAGGGACTCCCAAAAGTCTTCTCCAACACCACAGTTCAAAAGCATCAATTCTTTGGCACATAGCTTTATAGTCCAACTCTCACATCCATACATGACCACTGTCAACGAATGTGCAGGATTAAAAAATTCTTTGATTATTTTGTCATTATTAGAAGGGCTGGTGGTGGTTTAGTTGCTAAGTCATGTCCAACTCTTGAGACCCCATGAACTGTAGCCAGGTTCCTCTGTCCGTGAAATTTTCCAGACAAGAATACTAGAGCGGGTTGCCATTTCCTTCTGCAGGGGATCTTCCCAGCCCAGGGACTGAACCTGGATGTCCCCCATTGCAGGTGATCTCCTGCATTGCAGGCAGATTCTTTACTGACTGAGCCACCAGAGAAGTTTATTAAAGGCACTATTAGAAAGTAATATAATAAGTCACATTTCTTGCTCTAAAATCTTCCTGTTCTGAAGCAATGAAATGAGATTTCATACTTAGCAATTCACTGCATTCATACATACTTAGTTGCTCAGCTGTGCCCACCTCTTTGTAACTTTATGGTCTGTAACTCACCAGGCTCAACACTTCGATGTTTTATGTGTGTGTGTGTGTGTGTGTGTGTGTGTTAAGAAGTGGTACCTTGCACAGATTATCATTATTAGTCCTCACAAAAGATTCAAATACAGCTTCTGTGTGTTTTCCCTTTCATTTTCCAAAATCATAGCTTCTTTAATGCCATACTACTTTACTAGACTAGTCTCATTGTATATTGAGACCACTAAGCTGCTTTGCCTTTCTCACACTAGATACTTTTATTTTTTGTGTTTTTTCACCCTGGCATAGCCTTTTATTTTCCATTTGTTCTACTGTTATTATGAGTGAGTAAGCCACGATGACTGGTCACTTCTGATTCTCTACCTCCTCATTTCCAACAAAATTTTTCTTAAACTCTCTGCAACTCCACATTTCTATGATCACACTCTAGTATCTGTTAATCACCAACAGCAATAACCATATCACTCTGACCACTTCCATTTTATCCTTGACTCTAGTTTGGTCAACTCCAAAAGGTTTCAGTTCAGTTCAGTTCAGTCTCTCAGTTGTGTCCGACTCTTTGTGACCCCATGAATTGCAGCACGCCAGGCCTCCCTGTCTATTACCAACACCTGGAGTTCACCCAGAATCATGTCCATTGAGTCGGTAATGCCATCCAGCCATCTAATCCTCTGTCGTCCTCTTCTCTTCCTGCCCCCAATCCCTCCCAGCATCAGAGGCTTTTCCAATGAGTCAACTCTTCACATGAGGTGGCCAAAGTACTGGAATTTCAGCTTTAGCATCATTCCTTCAAAAGAAATCCCAGGACTGATCTCCTTTAGAATGGACTGGTTGGATCTCCTTGCAGTCCAAGGGACTCTCAAGAGTCTTCTCCAACACCACAGTTCAAAAGCATCGATTCTTTGGCATTCAGCTTTCTTCACAGTCCAACTCTCACATCCATACATGACCACTGGAAAAACCATAGCCTTGACTAGACGGACCTTTGTTGGCAAAGTAATATCTCTGCTTTTGAATATGCTACCTAGGTTGGTCATAACTTTCCTTCCAAGGAGTAAGTGTCTTTTAATTTTATGGCTGCAATCAACATCTGCAGTGATTTTGGAGCCCCCAAAAATAAAGCCTGACACTGTTTCTCCACTGTTTCCCCATCTATCTGCTATGAAGTGATGGGACCGGATGCCATAATCTTCGTTTTCTGAATGTTGAGTTTTAAGCCAACTTTTTCACTCTCCTCTTTCACTTTCATCAAGAGGCTTTTTAGTTCCTCTTCACTTTCTGCTATAAGGGTCATGTCTTGATTTAAACTTCAAATTTATTTTCTGTTTAACCTTTGCTATTCACCCTTCATTTTCTGTCTTTATTTTTCTTTTCCCAAATTGTCTCACAATCCTTTATTATAACCAGTTCCTTGCAAGCACTCTGGACTCCATTTTTCCTGTCTCCCTTCATTTTCGTTATTTAGAAAAGCACTGATTTTGTTATTCTCATCTTAAGGATTTTACCTTTCAATTATCCCTTATTTCTCCATTCCTACAGTTTACCAATGTACCTTATTTAAAACCAACAATTTGTTTTTCATTGACCCTGCTATTCACCTCCTACTGTTGTCCCATTTCTCTATTATTTTTCACAAAATGCTCTGATAACAAGTTATTTACATTCTCATCTCAATTTCCTCACTTGTTATTCTCTCTTCAACCTGTTACACCTCCCTAAAATTTTCACCTTCCTCAGTATTGTTGAGATCACTAAGAACCTCCCATGATACCGAATTCATGTATCATTTCTGTGGTCATCTTACCTGCCTTATCAGTAGCATTGTACACAACAGGCTACTCATGTCTTCTTGAAATAACTCTCTTGAATACTTGATACATATGGTAAGTTGACTCATTTAAAATCTATGCCAACATTCTTCCATTTTTACCTCCCTGTATTACAATAGTTAAAAAACTAAAAATTGTATTTCCCAACCTTCCATATATATATAATACATAGATGTAGGGATTTTTTGTAATGTTAATGGAATGCAGCAGTTAACCTGGAATATGAAACTGATGGAGGATGCAGAGAAGAGCAAGAAGCATTTTTTGGCTTGTGCAACATGACTATATCTGGGTGGTGCTTTTTTTTTTTATCTCCAGATTGTGGCTAAAGGAGTACAGTCCTGGAGCCAGAAGTGGAGACGATGTCTATGGGTTCACGAGATTTCTGCTTATGACATAAAACTTTTTCCTTGACAGAAACCCTTAGTTACTTCTTCTGGGAGTAATTTTTGTAAGATGAGCCCAATGATCTAATTTGTAAGCATGTAATTTCCTGTGTTTAATTCCATATTGCTTAAAACTGATAGGCTGGTTTCTGTTATTCCCATCTGAACTCTGGTGGAAGCAGGTTTTGCAACATTCTTTTATTGTTTCATTTCTCTTGTCACTTTAAAGTTGTCTCAGATGACAACTTTTCCTTTTGTTCAACCTTAAACACTAAAGGGCCAAGCCATCTATCCAGAGAACATCAGTCTTCTTTAACTAAACATTCTTCCCATATAATTTAATTTAGTTTAATGTTTTCTTTTCTTTCAATCTTTTGGCTGTGCTGCATGGTATGTGGGATCTTAGTTCCCTGACTAGGGATTGAACCCATGCCACCTGCATTGGCAGAGTGGAGTCTTAACCACTGGGCAACAAGGGAAGTCCCAGTTTCATGCTTTATAATATCACCTACATGCTGATGATGACAATTCCTTTCATTGTGCAGTTTAAATGCTCTCTGAACTGTAGATTTGTACCTTGAACTTTTCTGTATTATCTGTTGGCTCCCAAGAAACATATTAAATATTCATTTTATAAAACAGGACACTTGATCTCTAACTACTACCTTCACTGTCCCATGTTACTTATCTTTCCAGTATTATCCATTTTGATAAATGGCTTGGTAATCAACCCAAATATCTCAAAGTTTTATAGAGACTCTTATTTAATTCTCACAATAGACCTATGAGGGAGATGTTATTATTATTTCCATTACATATATGAGAAAAGTCAGAGATGTTATGTAATTTGTGGTGAATCAAATAGTTAGAGCCAGGAATCAAAATGAAACCTGTTCTTTTAGGGTAGAGCTCCATTTTTAATGATGATACTCTTTCATAATCAAGGTCTCAGCAAGGCCACTCTATTCTGGAAACTCTAGGAGAGAAGCTATTCACTATTTTCCACCTTTTGGAGGCCACCAGCATTTCCTGGTTTGTAACTACACAGTCCAGCCTCAAGGCCAGCATCTTCAAATATTTTTTTGCTTTCTCCTGCATGTCAGACTAATTGCCCTCTGACTCGCTCTTACAATGATACTTGTGAGTGTGTTTCTAGCCCACCAGTTAATTCAAGATAATGTTCCTATCTCAAAATAAAGCCTTTAACTTAATCATGTTTTCAAAGATTTTCCTCCCAATAAAGTAACATTTACAGGTTCAATATATTAGGACCTGATATCTACAGGGACCATTATTCAGCCTACAACAACAGTTACCCAGGAATGAAGGTGCTTCCAACCTTAACAATGGAAAAATAAAATACTGCTAGCTTAAACTCTAAGATGAAATACAATGATAAGAGGTAGGGAATAGTGGAGAATATAGTAAAGGCGTCATTTCTTTGTGGAAGGACTCAGACACTGTCTGCAATCTTCGTTTCATGACAGGAAGGTTAGCATATATATGTGTCAGCTGAACTGGGCTATACAGCAGGGGGTAAAAAAAAGACTTTCTATATCATTAAAACTTGACCAACTTACACCAACAAAGGTTTCCTTCCCTCTAGCACCCACTGTGATGAAGAAGCCTTGTCTGGATCAGGCTGGTAGTTCTGGGAAGGGGAAAAAAGGGAGCAAGACTTACAAACTAGCTCTAAAATTTATATCCAGAAGAGACACATACATGATTGTAACAGGACTGGAGGTATGATCCTTCTTCAGGAAGAGGCACTTAGAATTTGAGAATAATAACATAGGCTAGTTAACATATTCTTTAAATATATACTGCAAATATATAAATATATCAAACAAGTGCCCAATAGAGGGAGTAACATTTGTGATACATACGTGGAGAAAGAGAGAACCCAAATGGAAAACGCTAATTTTTTAAAATGAGAAATACTCAAAAATTTTTGGCCAAATCTACTATAGTAATTTTTAGTTACAAGTTTAAAAGCATTTATGTAAGTACTATGAAAAACTGATTTTCTTATCTTCAATCTCAAATTTTATGGAACACTTTAACTAAAATTCTTTACTTGCATCTTCTACACCACTATCTTTGCAACTATTAGAACTACTTTTCAAATAGTGTAGTTCAGGTTTTTAGAGCCTATCATCCTCAATTCCACTTAAATTACTTAAAATGTTTAGTTCAGGTCTGTTGCTCAGTCATGTCTGACTCTTTGCCACCACAGGGACTGCAGCACACCAGGCCCCCCTGTCCATCAAAAACTCCTGGAGTTTATTCAGACTCGTCCATTGAGTTGGTTATACCATCCATCTCATCCTCTGTCATCCCTTTCTACTCCCACCTTCAATCATTCCCAGGATCAGGGTCTTTTCTAATAAGTGAATTATTTGCATCAGGTAGCCAAAGTATTGGAGTTTCAGCTTCAGCATCAGTCCTTTTAATGAATATGCAGGACTGATTTCCTTCAAGATGGACTGGTTGGATCACCTTGAAGTACAAGGGACTCTCAAGAGTCTCCTTCAACACCACAGTTCAAAAGCATCAATTCTTCGGCACTCAGCTTACTTTATAGTCCAACTCTCACGTCCATACACGACTACTGGAAAAACCATAGCCTTGACTAGACGGACCTTTGTTGGCAAAGTAATGTCTCTGTTTTTTAATATGCTGTCTAGATTGGACATAACTTTCCTTCCAAGGAGCAAGTGTCTTAATTTCATGGCTGTAGTCACCATCTGCAGTGATTTTGGAATTCTACAAAATGAAGTCTGTCACTGTTTCCCCATCTATTTGCCATGAAGTGATGGGACCAGATGCCATGCTCTTAGTTTTCAGAATGTTGAGTTTTAAGCCAACTTTTTCACTCTCCTCTTTCACTTTCATCAAGGGACTCTTTAGTTCTTCTTCACTTTCTGCCATAAGGGTGATGTCATCTGCGTATCTAGGGTTATTGATATTTTTCCTGGCAATCTTGATTCCGGCTTGTGCTTCATCTAGCCCAGCATTTCTCATTATTTACTCTGCACATAAGTTAAATAAGCAGGGTGACAATATACAGCCTTGACGTACTCCTTTTCCTATTTGGAACCAGTCTGTTGTTCCATGTCCAGTTCTAACTGTTGCTTCCTGACCTGAATACAGGTTTCTCAAGAGGCAGGTCAGGTGGTCTGGTATTCCCATCTCTTTCAGAATTTTCCACAGTTTATTGTGATTCACACTGTCAAAGGCTTTGGCATAGTCAGTAAAGCAGAAATAGATATTTTTCTGGAACTCTTTTGCTTTTTCCATGATCCAGTGGATGTTGGCAATTTGATCTCTGGTTCCTCTGCCTTTTCTAAATCCAGCTTGAACATCTGGAAGTTCACAGTTTATGTACTGTTGAAGCCTGCCTTGGAGAATTTTGAGCACTACTTTACTAGTATGTGATTTGAGTGCAATTGTGTGATAGTTTGAGCATACTTAGGCCTTGCCTTTCTTTTTGATTGAATGAAAACTAACCTTTTCCAGTCCTGTGGCCACTGCTGAGTTTTCCAAATTTGCTGGCATATTGAGTGCAGCACTTTCACAGCATCATCTTTTAGAATTTGAAATAGCTCAGCTGGAATTCCATCACCTTCACTAGCTTTGTTCCTAGTGGTGCTTCCTAAGGCCCACTTGACTTGCATTCCAGGATGTCTGTCTCTAGGTGAGTGATCACACCATGATGATTATCTGGGTCATGAAGGTCTTTTTTGTATAGTTCTTCTGTGTATTCTTGCCACCTCATCTTAATATCTTCTGCTTCTGTTAAGTCCATACCATTTCTGTCCATTATTGTGCCCATCTTTGCATGAGAAATTCCCTTGGTATTTCTAATTTTCTTAAAGAGATCTCTAGTCTTTCCCATTCTATTGTGTTACTCTATTTTTTTGCACTGATCACTGAGGAAGGCTTTCTTATCTCTCCTTGATATTCTTTGGAACTCTGCATTCAAATGGGTAAATTTTTCTTTTTCTCCCTTGCTTTTAGCTTCTCTTCTTTTCACCGGTATTTGTAAGTCCTCCTCAGACAACCGTTTTGCCTTTTTACATTTCTTTTTCTTGGGGATGGTCTTGATCCTTGTCTATTGTACAATGTCATGAACCTCCATCCATAGTTCTTCTGGCATTCTATCAGATCTAATCCCTTGAATCTATTTGTCACTTCCACTGTATAATCGTAAAGGATTTGATTTGGGTCATACCTGAATGGTCTTGTGGTTTTCCCTTCTTAAAATAGAGCACCTTTTAAATTCATATGTAATCTTGTCAGTGGAAAAGTTAGTCCACGTTCTCAGCACCATTGATGTAAATATTATGATCTCTTCTAGATTTTGTAATTCTAAAGCAATGTTTTCTTCACAACAAAAAGTAACATTTTTCCATTGCTTTGAAAAACAAGTTCCAAAGACATGTTTATAAAGACATTTAACATTTATTGTGATGTCATATACAATTAGAATTGCTCATTCTTTTTTATATTTCTTTGCCTTTTTGTTACTCATGCCACCAAGATTCCTTAGGAATTCCAGACAACCGAAGTCTTCTTGCATTTTCCTATATTTTATCTTACTCAAGGAAAGGTAATGAACAAAATGGTCTATGATGGCATATGTTAGGACTCATATATACTTATAAGGTGATTCATTTCTTAAGAAAGATTTTAGTGAACAATCTTACATCTGGGCATGGATAGTACATGAAAGAGAAGAAGGGCAAGAAAGTGGAGGGGAATATAATTAAGTTAAATTCTTATTTATCCCAGTAGGAAACCAATAGGATTCATAAAATCACTAACTCAGTAAAGAGCTGTATACATATTGATTCAGGGAGTTAAAAATAAATAGTGGAAAACAGAAAACATGCACTAATAATTAGTGTTTTCCATGTAAGGAGAGTGATTTGTGTTGACTAGAATGGAGCAGAAGATCTTTTCATTTAAAAAGTGTTTTTATTATTTTATTTTTTTAATTACATGCATTGTTGCTTTTGGTAATTACAGCAACAGAGACTTATTTAACCCATTAAGTCAAATTGTGGGCCTCATAAGCTGTAATGCTATAATACCTACAACTATTCTCCATGAGCATATGCTAAAACCTTAGGTTGCTTGCTCCTATGAACACTTTATGTACTACTTTATTTCAATTAGAAAATATACCACCAAAGCATATGCCATCAGTATAGATCTCCTCTGCATGAATTAATGAAGAACACTGCTTTATGTTTTACTTGCCCCTTTTGGGTGCGATTTCTGGAAATGCTTCGTTATAGTTTTGTTTAGAGATGGTTGTGGGTGGTGGCTAAAACTGGTTATGCATCATGTCCTGTGGATCCCCTTGGATACAAATGTTTTAATTACTCCAGTGGAATGAAGTGAAGAGTCTCACTATATTGATTTGTCAGGAATAAGACAATCCTTGCTCTACTAATTCTTGGCTCTGGCTGTGTAAGAGCCATTGCTTCTTGGTTTGCAGCCTGGAATAATAAGTTACATAAATAACTTCCTTGTGGCTGGTCCTCCTCCAAACTTGATGTGGTGCCACTACTCATTAATATCATGTCGGTGAGCAGAACTGCTTGGAATATGCAATGGTTTTCCTCATCTAGAAATTACAGAAACAGTGACAGGGTTAAAGAGCTGAATAAAGGTGAAATACCATTACAGGCCTTGCCATCATTCAGAATCTTTTTGCATAAAAGAGCTGTTTTCATGATCATGGAATTACAAAAGGTTAAACCTCTTTAAAACAAATTATTTTGTTCCTTATACTGCACATACATACATATTGTACATACAACAATTATTATCTGTAATATTAAGGATTTAATTATGGGATAATATTTAGATTAATATACATGTATCTGTTTCACATCAAAGTGAAATTATATCAATATATCATTACTTCATTTCTCACCATACAAATACCTTGGAAACTCAAAGTACTTGCAACTCCACATTCTTTTCTGGTTAAATTCAGAGTCTCATACTGAGAGTGGAAAAGAAGCCAAATTTGTTTCCAAGCTTCAGATCATTAGATGAATGATCAGTGTGTGAGACAAAGGTAACTTGTTTTTCAGGCACTAAATCGTGTCTGACTCTTTTGCGACCCCATGGACTGCAATAGGCCAGACTCTTCTGTCCTCCATTACCTCCTGGAGTTTGCTCAATTCATGTACATTAGGTCAGTGATGCTATTTAACCATCTCATCCTCTGTCACCCACTTCTGCTCCTGCCCTCAATCTTTCCCAGCATCAAGGTCTTTCCCAATGAATTAGCTCTTCGCACCAGGTGGCCAAAGTATTAGAGCTTCAGCTTCAGCATCAGTCCTTCTAATGAATATTCAGAGTTTAGGTCTTTTAGGCTTGACTGGTTTGATCTCCTTGCTGTCTAAGGGACTCTCAAGAGTCTTCTCCAGTATGTTATATATACAGGAAACTGCATATAAAGCTGGAGAAGGCAATGGCACGCCACTCCAGTACTCTTGCCTAGGAAGTCCCATAGACAGAGGAGCCTGGTAGGCTGCAGTCCATGGGGTCGCAAAGAGTCGGACATGACTGAGCGACTTCACTTTCACTTTTCACTTTCATGCATTGGAGAAAGAAATGGCAACCCACTCCAGTGTTCTTGTCTGGAGAATCCCAGGGATGGGGTAGCCTTGTGGGCTGCCGTCTATGGGGTCGCACAGAGTCGGACACGACTGAAGCAACTTAGCAGCAGCAGCAGCATATAAAGCTAAATCTGATGAGAGAAAGGCTAAACATCTCTGAGGAGACTTCATGTACAATTATGTCCAGCAGGGAAACTCCATACTGAGTTTGAGCAGACTGCCCTAAAGGAATCTTTTACATGCAGATGCTGGGAAAATACAGAAAAGCAGACCAACTGTGTCATTTTCTAGAAGTGTTCTTGCTCTCAGTATCACTTGTTTATCTTAGGCTTGGAAGCATGTAGTGACTCTATAGTTTTTTAAACAGTAGAGTTTTTGTTGATCTGTGCTTATACATATGCAAGTATCATTTTACTTTAATAACCTGTTTAACAAAAGATTGTTATCTACTTCTTGTGATATATTTAGGAAAGAGTATCTGTATTGTTAAATCATTTGCCAAAATGAAACAGCAATTATGAAGATTCCAGTCCTCAGATTAGGAAAGGGAAAAGAATAACACTGTTTCTCTACCTTCTCTTTCTACTAGATTAAGCATTACCTAATTGATTTGAAATAACAGGGTTTCTAAAAATTATAAAATTATGTTACTCTAGAATATTTTGGAAGTCCTAAAAGCTATAATATTGGTGTTGATACTTTTTGGTTTTAAAATTTCTAAACAAACAGATTCTCTATTTATGGAAATTAATTCATTTGAATAATGGTGAAAAATGTTATTCCAAAGACCTCAACAGTTGAAAATATATAAGAAAGAATCACTTATTCAAAGAAGCTTCTTATGCAAATATACAATGTACAATGGTATTCTGTCATATTGAAGTTAACGAAGGAATAACAGAGGGAGGTATGCTCTTTTAGTGGAAACAATACTTCAGATTTACTATTATTTAGGCTTAAAATTTTTTTAATTTTTATTTTGTATTAGAGTGTACTTGATTTACAATGTTTTTTTTGTTCCAGGTGTACAGTAGAGTGGTTCAGTTATACATATATCTATTCTTTCTCAAATTCTTTTTGCATTTAGGTTATTACAGAATATTAAGCAAAGTTCTCTGTGCTATTCAGTTGATTATCTATTTTATATATAGTAGTGTGTATATGTTAATTCAAAACTCCTAATATATCTCTGCTTTGGCAACCATAAATTTATTTCTTAAGTCTGTGAGTCTATTACTATTTTGTAAGTAAGTTTGTATTATTTTTTAAATTATTATTTGTATTATTTTTTAAAGTTCTACATATATAAGGAATATCATATGGTAGCAACCCCATGGACTGCAGCCTACAAGGCTCCTCTGTCCATGGAATTTTCCAGGCAAGAGTACTGGGGTGGATTGCCATTGCCTTCTCCATAACTATGTGCAACCCACACTTAAGAAGTGGAGAGTTAGGTTTCACTTCCTTGTGGGCAAAACATCTAAATATTTTGGCATTCTTTTCCATAGGAGTTTTGTGTATATCTTCTCCAAGAATCTATTCAGTAATATTTATATTGTTGTAAACTTATGAATATTTATACTTTGGGTTATAATGTGATACTCTATTAATTTTTTGCTCAAATTGTTCCAGACTTGATCTCTGGGGACTCTTTTAGTTGACTCCTATGTCTTATTTATATAATCCAGTCATGTGTTTTTTTAATTTTACTTTGTTTTACAGTACTTCTTTTCTGGTGCTCCAGTAACATTTTGTATAAGACTCTTTTTTTTTCCCCTTTAAATTGGAGAATGCTATTAGGTAATGAGTTGAGCTATTTCAAATCCTGGAAGATGATGCTGTGAAAGTGTTGCACTCAATATGCCAGCAAATTTGGAAAACTCAGCAGTGGACACAGGACTGGAAAAGGTCAGTTTTCATTCCAATTCCAAAGAAAGGCAATGCCAAAGAATGCTCAAACTACCACACAATTGCACTCATTTCACATGCTAGTAAAGTAATGCTCAAAATTCTCCAAGCCAGGCTTCAGCAATACATAAACTGTGAACTTCTGGATGTTCAAGCTGGTTTTAGAAAAGGCAGAGGAACCAGAGACCAAATTGCCAACATCCGCTGGATCATGGAAAAAGCAAGAGAGTTCCAGAAAACATCTATTTCTACTTTTTTGACTATACCAAAGCCTTTGACTGTGTGGATCACAATAAACTGGAAATTCTGAAAGAGATGGGAATATTAGACCACCTGACCCGCCTCTTGAGAAACCTGTATGCAGGTCAGGAAGCAACAGTTAGAACTGGACATGGAACAACAGACCGGTTCCAAATAGGAAAAGGAGTACGTCAAGGCTGTATATTGTCACCCTGCTTATTTAACTTCTATGCAGAGTACATCATGAGAAACCCTGGGCTGGAAGAAGCACAAGCTGGAATCAAGATTGCCAGGAGAAATATCAATAACCTCAGATATGCATAGGACACCACCCTTATGGCAGAAAGTGAAGAGGAACTCAAAAGCCTCTTGATGAAAGTGAAAGTGGAGAGTGAAAAAGTTGGCTTAAAACTCAACATTGAGAAAACGAAGATCATGGCATCTGGTCCCATCACTTCATGGGAAATAGATGGGGAAACAGTGGAAACAGTGTCAGACTTTACTTTTTGGGGTTCCAAAATCACTGCAGATGGTGATTACAGCCATGAAATTAAAAGACACTTACTCCTTGGAAGGAAAGTTGTGACCAACCTAGATAGCACATTAAAAAGCAGAGACATTACTTTGCCAACAAAGGTCAGTCTAGTCAAGGCTATTGTTTTTCCAGTGGTTATGTACGGATGTGAAAGTTGGACTGTGAAGAAAGCTGAGCTCCAAAGGATTGATGCTTTTGAACTGTGGTGTTGGAGAAGACTCTTGAGAGTCCCGTGGACTGCAAGGAGATCCAACCAGTCCATTCTGAAGGAGATCAGTCCTAGGTGTTCTTTTGAAGGAATGATGCTAAAGCTGGAATTCCAATACTTTGGACACCTCATGCGAAGAGTTGACTCATTGGAAAAGACCCTGATGCTGGGAGGGATTGGCGGCAGGAGGAGAAGGGGACAACAGAGGATGAGATGGCTGGATGACATCACCAACTCAATGAACATGAGTTTGGGTAAACTCTGGAGTTGGTGATGGACAGGGAGGCCTGGTGTGCTGCAATTCATGGGGTTGCAAAGAGTTGGACATGACTGAATGACTGAACTGAACTGAACATGAGTTTCAGATGTAGTCTTTATTACTAGGGTGTCATTTCTTATAGGTCTTCTCAGCTGACAGAGCAATGAAATATATTTTTGTATACTAATCCATGCTTAGGCACAAACCTGTAAATATTTATAATGCATCCATCTGTGTCTAATTTAAGCTAAACATGAGTTTATGCTGATGTTTCCAACTCTAAGCCATTAGTATATGTGTTATTCTAACCCTCTCCCCTTACTATCTAAAATCTATTCCAACAGTTAGAAACCTGCTTTCAGCTGTCCATCAGTCATTTAATTAATTGCTTAATTGAAAATACCCTGATGTTGGGCAAGATTGAAGGCGGGAAGAGAAGGGGATGACAGAGAATCAGATGGTTGAATGGTATCACTGACTCAATGGACATGAGTTTGAGTAAACTCCGGGAGTTGGTGATGGACAGGGAGGCCTGGTGTGCTGTAGTCCATGGGGTCACAAAGAGTCAGACATGACGGAGCGACTTAACTGAAATGAGTATACGTATATTATGGTTTTAGAATCATTAACCTCTACTCTTGTAAGGAAAAACTTTGTCAATTAATACAACAATCATTTTGTGCAATTCCGTTGCCTTTAGTTGTGTAATCCCCGCTCTTCCTAAAGTTTGTTGCTATATTTTCCCCCTTTCCTCTTTAGTGATGCAGTTTTACACATTTTTAACATAGTAAGATTATTTTGTCACAGTTACCACTCTATCCTGGGACTCCTGGACTTCCCAAATGATCCTTTCTTAATTTGCATACAGTGAGGTTCACTCTTTGTCAGGTAAAGATCTAAGTGTTAGTGGCTCAGTGGTGTCCCCATGGACCCTTTGCGACCCCAAGGACTGTAGCCCACCAGGCTCCTCTGTCCATGGGATTCTCTAGGCAAGAATACTGCAGTAGGATGCCATTCACTTCTCCAGGGGATCTTCCCAAATCAGCGATTCAACCTGGATCTCCAGAATTGCAGGCAGATTCTTTACGGTCTGAGCCACCAGGGAAGCCCAAAGATCTAAGGTTTTTGACAAATGCATAGTGTCATATATTTAGAACTCCAGTGTCAAACAGAAGAGTTTCACTACCCTAAAAGATTCCCTGTGACTCATCTAGTTAGCCCTCTCACTGTCCTCCCAAATCCCTCATAAGCACTGATGTGTATATATTGGGTTGGCCAAAGAAGTTCATTCAGGTTTTTCTGTAATACAGAATATGTAATATAGAAAATATTCCATATGTAATCTGGAAAAACCTGAATGAACTTCTTTGGCCAACCCAATAGTTTCTGCGATTTTGTCTTTACAGAATTTCAAATAAATGATTCTGTATATATAACACTGTTAGTTTGGCTACTTTCACATGGCAAAATATATTTAAGATGCATTCATGGCTTTGTTTGGCTTTATAATTTGTTCTTTTTTCTTATTGAACAGTATTCCATTTTATGGATGTCCTTAAATTTGCATATCCATTCAGTTTATTGAAAGACATCCTGATTGATTCATGATTTTTAGTGATTATGAATAGAACCACTAGAAACCTTTGCATGCATGTGTTTTTAAATCTACTGGAAATACCTAGGGTCCAGTAATAATACTGGCTCATATGGTAAGGCTGTGTTTAGCTTTGTCAAAAACTACCAAACTGTATTCCAACGTGGCCATGCCTTTTCATATTGCTCCCAGGGATGAATGAGTCCCTGTTGTTCTGTATTTTGCCAGCAATTTGTATTGTCAGTTTTTAGATTTCCAGGCACTAGAATAACTTATTGCAATTTTCAGTTTGCCCTAATGGCAAATGATGTTGAATGTGTTTTCATGTTTATTTTCCATTTGTATATTTTCTTGATGATATGCCTTTTAAAATATTTTGCCCACTTTTAGTTTTTTCTTGTATTTTACAAGTTCTTTGTGTACGTTAGATATATTTCTCTTATCAGTTATATATTTTGGAAATATTTTCTCCCAGTTTATAAGCTGTTCACTAAAATTTTAAGAATATCTTTGACAGAGAAGTTTTTCATATTAATAAACTCCAACTTTTTTTTCATTCATGGGTCATGTATTCACTATTGTATCTAAGATTGTCTCATATACTTTGTTTTTCTAAGCTTATCCTTTCACATACTATAATGGTCCATTTTTAGTAAACTTTATGTAGCATGTGAAGTCTCGTTCTGGATTCTTTTTTTTTTTTTTTTTCTTTAGCATATGGATGTCCAGTTGTTACAGCACCAGTTATTGAAAAGACTGTTCTTTCTCTTGCCCTTTGTGCCTCTGTTAAAAATCAATCAATTGAATATGGTTGTGTGGGTCCAACTCTGGGATCTTTATTCTGTTTTACTCTTCTGTATGTCTGTTAGTTCACCATACTTTATTATTTGCTATAGCTTTATGCTAAGTATTGAAATTGAATAGTGTGAATCTTTTAATTTTGTTCTTCTTTAGTTTGTACTGATTATTCTAGGTCTTTTATCTTTCCATAAAAACTGTTGAATCAATTTGTATCTAAAAAATGGAAACCTGAGATTTTAATTGGCTTGCATTGAATTTGGTCAGAATTGGGATCTTACCAATATCAAGTGTTATAATCCAGAAACATGGAATATATCTCCATTTGCTTAGATACTGTTTGAGTTCTTTCATCATTATTTTATAGTTTTCCACATACAGGTCCTGTATATTTTGTTAGATTAATATGATTCCTTCTCTATTTCTTATGACATTAGTTATTTCCAAAAATAACAGACATATAAACATATGTTGTCATCACCTAACATATTCGTACTATTGTTTTTAAAGAAACACAGCTTTCACATCAAGTAATAACAAAATGTTTTATTTTACTGTCATCTCTTTATTTTTCACTTTTTTCTTTCTTTATATAGATCAAAGTTTATCATGTACCTTCTTTGAAAAAAAATTTTTTTTTCCCTAGGTATATATGATATACCTAGGTGTGGCTTATTTGCTATGTATCTTTCTTGGTGTTCTCTGGGCTTCCTGAATCTGTTGCTTGATTGATTGTCATAGTTAATTTTGAAAAGCTCTTTGCCATTATTACTTCATATACTTTTTCTGCTCTATTTTCTCTCTTTTTGTATTCCATTTACACATTATATTCTTTTTTTATGTTATCCCATAATTCTTGGAAGTTAGTTTTGGGTTTTCACTCTTTTCTTCTTTTTGCATTTCAGACTAGCTATTCTCTGTTGCCCTACCTCTGAGACCACCGATCCTTTCTCAGCCTTTTTGAATCTATTGATGAACCTGTAGAAGGCATTCTTCACTTTTGTTATAGTAGTTTTTTATTTCTAGCGTTTCATTTTACTGCTTTTTGAGATAGTTTACATATTTTAGTTATCTGTATCACATGCTGTGTACTTTATCCATTAGAAACCTTAACATATTGATCATATCATGGTCATTACATATTCCCTGCCTGATCATTCTAACATACTTCTCACATCTCAGTCTGGTTTTGATGACTACTTTGTTTTTTAAAGCTATGTTGCTTTTTCTTGCCCTTGGCATGCTTTATAATTTTTTTGAAAGCTAGATATGGTTTTTATGGGGGAAGGGTGAATATTAACTGAAGAAAATAGATATTTAGAGTGAGTATTTATATTGTTCTGGCTAAGAATTGAGCTGTTTCTATTGTAAGTAGAGGTTAGTCTTTAAAATCATCTTGTGTGCTTGTTGCTGCCTGCTCATCACTTTGGGCTTCCATCAGTATTCCTCAGAGAGTGTGTCTTGCAGCTTGTTCAGCTATAATTTTACTGGGTCTCTTTTGGTGTGTGGGTGGGTGAAGTAAAGAGGGAGTATTCTGTAATTTTCTGATTAGATCTCAGTCTTTTAGTAAGCCTGGGTCTCCAGACTAAAACCCTTATATGTATTTCTCAGTGGTTTAGCATTTTCCCTTCTTCTTCTTTCTTTTCTTGACTGCAATGTTCCCAATCTATTTTCTTGAACCCTTGACCCCTGTTGACTATTTTTTTTCCTCTTGTGTGATACAGAAAGCCTAGAGGTGGCTGGAGTGGGAGAGATTTCCTTTCCCCAACTATGAAAGACACTGGTAGTCTTTTCCCTTTGAGTGTAGGCCTTTGCTGTAGAAAAGTCTCTTGAGTATATTTCATAATGATTATTCTTCTCTTCCCCCTGACAGTTCACAGTAAACATCTAGCAGTTATTCAAAACTGCGATTTAAGTGTTTCTATCAGTTTAGGTAAGCAGATCTCTTCACTGTTATGCAATGTGCCTTTCTCTCCACTCTTTAAAGTGGTAGTTTGCCTTGCAACCTCAATTCTCTGATGGATCTTTGAAAAGTCATTGATTTTCAGGTGGCTGATATTTTTCTTGCTTTACGTACAGAAGTGGCAACTTCCAAACTCTTTTATTTATTTTTTCCTCCTTGGTCACACAGCACAGCTATGGATCCCAGTTCCAAACTGGGGATAGAACCTGGGCTCTTGGCCATGGAATTGTAGAATCCTAACCACTGGACTGCCGGGGAATTCCCCAAACTCTTTATATATGGAAGCTGAAATTTGAAATCAATATCCTTTTATTGAAGAGAACTTGTATTATTTGTGTCTGTAGGAAGAGGACAGGTTGAGGGTGGATGATTTTGTTATGGTGGATAGTGTTTCAAGTATTTGTTTAAAATCAGATTCAAAACTAGAATATATTTTTGTGGTAATGACATATGTGGCAGTCATATTTAAAAAAGTAACTAATTTTTTTCTATATTTTCCATCAAAAAAGAACTCCATTTCTTGACAAACTTTAGTTACATTTGTTATCAGGTACTGAAGTTCAAATGAATTTTCTCTAATTTAGTGCTAAGTTGGCATAAAATAAAACTTTAATGTTATTTTTTTCTTGCATCATTGATGGATTTAGTTTTTAAAGTAAATATCAAATTAAGAGATGGCTTCAAATATATGAATAGGAGGATCTCTAGCTGTTAAAGACTCCATCATAGGTCCTCTGGGTAATGCCTCATTCCCCTATGAATGCAATTCCATATTCAGAGTTAATGAACCATGGAAAGCCTATTTGGGAAAAATGGCAAGTTTGCAGGGGAGTGAGACAATATAATTCTTACTAAATAGTTAAGAATCAAAGAAGATAAATCTGGGATCCCTCATTGTTTATGAAATCCAGTTAGATAACCTTTGAAATTACACAGATATTTTAAAATATTATAGATGTTAATACAAATAAAATTTTTATTAAATAGAGAATAAAAGCCTATGTTTAAATGTTTGGGCAAGAAAAGATGTCAATTCAATTACTTGGTCAGAAAATCATCAATTTTTTATTCAACTTTATTTTCAACTTCTTCTCATCTCACATATTGAGTCCTAAGTAATTTCATGATTCTAAGAAGCATTTAGAGAAGGAAATGGCAACCCACTCCAGTATTCTTGCCTAGTGAATCCTGTGGACAGAGGAGCCTGGTGGGCTGCTGTCCATGGGGTTGCACAGAGTCAGACATGACTGAAGCGACTTAGCAGCAGCAGCAGCAACAGGAAGCATTTGGGCTTCCCTGGTGGTTCAGATGATAAAGAATCTGCCTGCAGTGCAGGAGAACCGGGTTTGATCCCTGGGTTGGGAAGATCCTCTGGAGAATAAATGGCAATACATTCAAGTATTATTGCCTGGAGAATTCCATGGACAGAGGAGACTGGTGGGCTTCAGTCCATGGGGTTGCAAAGAGTTGGACATGACTGAGTGATTAACACTTTGACTTTCAGGAAGCATTTAATATAAAAAAGGGTTCCTGTTGTTATAAATAATTAAATAGATACAATACATATTTCTACATAATTCACATACACATATGCCTAAACACAAATATATGTAATGTCTAAAACTGTGTTAAGTTTTAATATCCAGGCTAATGGTAACCACATGAAATGTTGAAAATATGTTGTGGTAAATCATGGGAGACCATTTATTTCTGGGAAATAGTGTAAGATATTTTTAATAACACTTCTCAAATTTGAGATCATCCTAGCAAAGATTTTCATAAAGGATGTCCCCTCTGTATTCTTCTTACAAGGGGGTAAATGTTTTCCCAAATAGGTTCAGAAAGAATATTTACAAAACAGACATATTGAAATGACCCAGACTGCCTGCAGTCTAATATTTTGAAAGACAAGTGGCTATAAAATATTAGTTAAAAAAATACAAGGAGCAAATGAATGTGGATGGTAAAATTTTATGTAAACTGCCAATTGCACAGCAAACATTTGATCAGAAGATATGGAATCAGGAGGATGGTGGAGAGAAAGACAGGGAAAATAATTCTTCTTCAGATATTATGGGAAAAGTAGGAGTTAGAATTAGGAGTTAGTTTTATAACTAAAAGATAAGTGTTGAATTTCAGTTTCGTGTGTGTGATTTTTGAAGGGAGGTTAGTGTGGACAAATTGCTTAGATTTGATTCCTGGCCTTACTACTTCACAGTGGTATAATTTTGAAGAATGACTCAGTTTCCTAATCCTGAGATCATAAATATAACAGTCTCTCATAATCGTATGGTCATTATGATGATTAGATGATAAAATAAATGGGTTTAGAAGAGTACTCTGCACTTAATAAATGCTCAGTAGATGTTAATCTCCATTTTTACAAGTTATAGCAATAATATGTGAAATGCTGATGAGAAATACATATGTGTATAGTAAAGTATGTATGCAATAGACTTTAATAAAATTATATTTTATATATGTGGAAAATATGTTAAGCATACATACATATTTTATTTTTAAAATTAACATTTATGTACAAATACTTAGATTATTGGTCTGGTGTATTTTATAAAGTTGAGTCTATTCAATAGATTATGTCATTTTCAACTTGTATATTTATCATTCTATTGATTAAAGTCATACATTTAAAGGAAAAAACAATTAAACATTTTATTTTAAATCACCTAACACTTGAGTACCAAAATTTAGAGAACAAAAATTACTATTTCTTGATTGGGCAATATTTAATAGGCCTAATAATACTGAGTGTTGTACATACTTGACCAGAACATGAATATTAATTAAATCTACTTTTAGTGAAAAAGTATTCATGAATTCCATTAAGGGCATATTTTATAGAAAGATGAATAGGCTTTTATTATAATTACTCAAGTTGATCCTACTTGCAATCCAGATTCAGCACATAATTATCTACTTTCTATTTCAGGTTTATTAGATTTCTTGAAACAAGGAAATCTATAAAAGAATTGCTACACTCTGGTCATTTTTCGTCCCTTGCTGTAGTTTAGCAAACCACACACTCACAGACACACATGCACACATGTGGCCACATACATCTCTAAGCTCTATTTCATATTTTTAGGTAGAAACAGGTCAATTTTAGCCATACGAAGTGTTACTAGAATGACAGCATAATTTATTACATACCTGGGATATTCTGAAAGTGAAGGGTGGCTTCATTTGTAACTACACTACAAAGGTGCTCCATTTGTAACAACACGATACTCAGAAACTTCAACATGGCTGAAGAAACAAGTTATTGATTAAAGAATGGCAAAGAGACCTAAGAGTAAGTTTAAGCATACTCATCTGTACAGATGAAAACTGCACATATTATTGACTCATATGTAACTATTCACTACAAAATCCTAAAGCTGATATCCTCATGAGAAATCTCCATCGTTAAATAGCAATGTGTAAGACAGTGTTGTATTGACTATAACTTGTGATTTCAACCCATTAGTTTTACTTCTAGATTTTGTACTCTAATACATATGTCTTCTGTTTTCTTTATTTGAAGATCTTTCAAATATTTTAAAGAGCTACTAAATTAAGATAGTCATTTTAAGAAGGGAAGAAATGACCCCAGTTCTTTTAAATATTTTGGTAATCTTTCCAAATTTTTCCTTACAAAAATGATCACAGTAAATGTGGTCTCACTTTTGCAAATGTCAGTGAGTTTGTTATATCATTTCTTCTGCTTATTGTATTGTAATTTATCCACCTTAAAGCTAATGTTATTTCATATATATTTAGCTTTAGACTTTGAATGCAGTTACTTAAATATGTGTGTATATCTATTTGATGTGTGTGTATATGAGGGCTGTGCATTCCAAAGGCTCACAGCCTGCATAATTATTTACCAAAATTACACTGCTTATTTTTGGAAAGTAAATGGCTTACTCATTACTCTGTCAGTCTGCCCTGTCCCCAGACATTATACCACTTGTGTTCATATTCCAGTACAGTTAAATTCTCTAACAAACCTCTTAAACCAGCTTCAAAAATGCATTTCAGAGACAAAGCTGACACAATAATCATCATATACATAACACAGCGTGAGAGGCCCTTTTGCATTAGCAACATGAAGACTCTGTGTATAACCAAAACACTTAGGCAACTCTCAACTGAAAATGTTAAAAGTGATAAGGGAAGGTTGGTTATCCTTTTAATAGAATTATAAGATAATGAGACAGAAATTTAGAAATACATATTGAGGAAAACAGATTGACATAAAAGAAGTATCCTTAGTGCAGAAGTCATGCTTTACTTTATTGTCATCTTTTATTTTAATTAAGCATATTGCACATATAACATTGATTCATAGACTGATTTACATATTGTGTAAATATATATGTTTGACAGCTGTACAATAAAATATTTGATAAATTAAAATCACATTTCGTAACAGAAAGTTCTTACTCATCCACTAACGTAACACATATTTTGAAAGAACCTGAAGATCTAATTAGCTTTTAGAATCCTGGAGTCGTATTCTCTATTAAATGGATTTATGAATTTGGGTAACTCGTTTAACTTCTCTTGGCTTATCTGCACACTTTAAATTGGAGGATTTGGACTAAATAACCTTTAATTTTCCTTCAAACTTGAATAATCTATGACTGGTTAAAAGAGATTGTAAAGAGAAATTAAAATTTTTTTTCAAACTTCAGGATGTGTAAAATCCTGAGGTTATTGCCTTTCCACCAACTTTTCTGAGTTTGCAGCCTCTTTAGACCAGAAAATGTTTGTATGGTATTATCTTTTCAAGTGGAATCCCTTGGGCTACAACTCTATTATTCATAACACAACTCATCTAAGTCTCTTTCAATAACCCATGTGGATCCTTGACACCCCCACTTAAACAATCCTAACCACATCTGACTCTATCCCCACATCTCGTGCCAAATGGAAAGCAGACACTTCAAAGACCCGATAACTCCCTTTTCTGCTGGCATCCTAAGAGGAGTTCCAAACTGCTGTCTAGACCACTGTACTGCTTGTGCAAGAAATGGCAGTAGTTTCCTATCCACATTTCTAATATAACCCAGGGTCATGGCCTTCTGGGCATGAAACAGCCATCTGTTGTTGCAAAGCTAAAGCCAAAATGCAAGATTCTGGTTATGGCTGCCATTCATTTAATTTCTTCCCAAAATTATTTATTTATTTGGCTGCTCTGGGTCTTAGTTGCAGCACGTGGGATCTTCACTGTGGCATGAAGGGTCTTTAGGTAAGGCATGTGAACCCTTAGTTGTGGCATGTGGGATCTAGGTTCCCTGACCAGGGATTGAACCCGAGCCCCATGTATTGGGAGTGTGGGGTCTTTGCTACTTGACTACCAGGGAAGTCCTTACCATTCATTTATTTTTCTGCAGTTCTTCCTCCATCCCTTTTTGTCACACAGTCAAACTCTTGCATCATTTTAAATTGTTTGTTCCAAAATATCCCATTTTTTATACATTTTCACAATCTTGAGAAAATTTTTCCACTTCTTAGTAAAGCAGAAATCTGATGATTCCCCAAGATCATGGACTTTTTGTTATGCTTTCTGGGAGAGTCAGGTTGATCTTCTCTACCTCACTTACGAGAAAACACCAAAATTAAATGTTAAATAATGAAAAGGTTTTGTCTCCCCTACTTCCACCCCATTTTTACTTGTCCCTTTCAAAAAGTTAGTACACTTTACTAATTTTTTATCAGTTTTAGGTTTAGTGAAAAACTGAGTGGAACATACAGAATATGTCCATATCTCTGCCCCCACCTCTCTCAAGTTTCCTGGGTTGTTAGCATTTTGCACTTAGTTTGTTGCATTTGTTGGAAGCTAACATTGATACATCATTATTAACAAAAGTTTGTAGTTTAAGGTAGTATTCACTCTTTGTGCTGTATAATTGAGTTTGGGCAAATGTAAAGAATCCATGTATAATAATGCCATGTATCCACCATTATAGTATTATTCAGAGTAGCTTTATAGCCCTAAAATTCACCTGCACTCCCCTGGTTCATCCTTCCTGCTCTCCTCACCCCAAACCGCTTGAAAATCACCACTGATCTTCTTACTGTCTCCATAGTTTTGACTTTTCTAAATATCATGTAGTTGGAATCATCCAATATGAGGCATTTTCAGATTTACTTCTTTCACCTATCAGTCTATATATGTTTCCTCCATGTCTTTTCAATGGTTTGATAACTCATTTCTTTTTAGTGAGGAATAATATTCCACTGTATGGATGTGCAACACTTTTTTATTCATTTACCTATTGAAAGGCATCTTGGTAGCTTTCAGGTTTCAGCATTTATGAATAAACTTGATATAAACATTCAAGTGCAGTCTTCTGTATTGACACAGGTTTCAACTAATTTGGATAAATACCAAGAAGTGTGATTACTGAATCTTATGATAAATGTATGTTTAGTTATATAAGAAACTGCCAAATTCTATTCAGAAGTAGCTGTCCATTTGCATAACCTCTAGCAATGAAGTTGCTTCACAACATTGCCAGTATTTTGTGTGTCAGTATTCTCGATTTTGGCCATTCTAATAGGTGTTATAGTTTAATCATGCTATGCTAAGTCACTTCAGTTGTGTCCGACTCTGTGCGACCCCAGAGACGGCAGCCCACCAGGCTCCCCCGTCCCTGGGATTCTCCAGGCAAGAACACTGGAGTGGGTTGCCATTTCCTTCTCCAATGCATGAAAGTGAAAAGGGAAAGTGAAATTGCTCAGTCGTGTCCGATTCCTAGCAACCCCATGGACTGCAGCCCACCAGGCTCCTCCATCCATGGGATTTTCCAGGCAAGAGTACTGGAGTGGGGTGCCATTGTTGCTTTAATTTGTATCTCCTTGATGACATATGAGTTGGGGCATGTGTTCATATACTTGTTTGCCACCTGTGTAAGATCTTAGGTGAGATGTCTGTTAAGATCTTTGACCCACTTTTTCTTTTTTACTGCAATTTTTTAAAAACATGTTCTTTTCCATTTATAGCACAAGATATTGAATATAGTTCCCTGTGCTGTACAGTATATCCTTGTTGTTTATCTGCTAGTCTGAAACTCCTAGTTGATCTCTCCCTCCTTTTCCCCTTTGGTAACCATAAATTTGTTGTCAGTGTCTGTGAGTCTGTTTTTGTTTTGCAAACAAGCTCACTTATGTCATTTTTAGATTACATATATAAGTTATATCATATGGTATTTGTCTTCGTCTTTTTGACTTAGTACTTTGTGTGATAATTTCTAAGTCCATCCATGTTGCTGAAAATGGCATTGTTTCATTCTTTTTATGGCCAAGTAATATTCCATTATATGCATTTTCTTTATGCCTCTGTTGATGTGCATTTAGGTTGCTTCCATGTCTTGGGTATTATAAATAATGCCGATATAAACACTGGGGTTCATGTGTCTTTTCAAATTAGAGTTTTCCTAGGATATTCCCAGGAGTTGGATTACTGGATCATATTGTAACTTAGTGATTTTAAGTTTTTAAGAAACCTCCATACTGTTCTCCATATTAGTTGCACTAATTCACATTGCCACCAAAAGGGTAGGAGGGTTTCATTTTCTACAAACCCTCTCAAGCATTTTTTATTTATAGATTTTTTTTTGAAGAGTGTCATTCTGACTGGTGTGAGATGATACCTCATTGTAGTTCTGATTTGCATTTCTCCAATAATTTGTGATGTTGAGCATCTTTTCATGTGCCTGTTGGCCATCTGGGTTTTCTTTTGCAAACTGTCTATTTAGGTCTTCTGCCCAGTTTCTGATTGGTTTGTATTTGATATTAAACTATTTGTATATTTTGGAATTAAAGGTCTTGACAATCACTTCCATTGTGAATATTTTCTCCCATTCCACAAGTTGTCTTTTCCTTTTTCTTATGGTTTCCTTTTCAGTGCAAATGCTTTTAAGTTTAATTAGGCCCCACTTCTTTACTTTTGCTTTTATTTTCACTACTCTGGGAGATGAATCCAAAAAAGTATCACTGTGATATATTTTAAAAACTGTTCTATTCCTCTAGGAGTTTGACAGTGTCTGGTCTTACATTTAGGTCTTTAAGCCATTTGAAGTTTATTTTCATATATGATGTTTCATATTGTTCTGCTTCTGCTGCTGCTAAATTGCTTCAGTCGTGTCCAACTCTGTGCGACCCCATAGATGGCAGCCCACCAGTCTCCCCCGTCCGTGGAATTCTCCAGGCAAGAACACTGGAGTGGGTTGCCATTTCCTTCTCCAATGCATGAAAGTGAAAAGTGAACGTGAAATCACTCAGTTATTCCCGACTCAGCGACCCCATGGACTGCAGCCTACCAGGCTCCTCCATCCATGGGATTTTCCAGGCAAGAGTACTAGAGTGGATTGCCATTGCCTTCTCCGTCATATTGCTCTAATTTCACTCTTTTACAAGTAGTTGTCCAGTTTTCCTGGAACCACTTGAACAGATTATCTTTTCTCTTCTGTCTTTATATTCTTGATTCCTTTGTTGAAACTTAATTGACCATAAGTGTATTGGCTTATTTCCAGGCTTTCTATTCTGTTCCGTTGATCTGTGTGTCTGCTTTTGTGCCTGTACTATACTGTTTTAATTACTGCAGCTTTGTAGTATAAAGTCAGGGAGTGTGATTGTTCCAGCTCCATTCTTTGACAAGACTGAGGAAATAGTTATATTAATTGTGTATATGAACTGTGTATCCTGCAGTCTTGCTATAACTGTTTACTAGTTCTAAAAGTTGGTTTGTGAATACTTTTCCTTTTTGTCTATAGATGATCATATCATTTTCCTTTTCCCCAGATTTTCATTGGGCTTTCTTCCCTATTATTGAGTTATAAAAGTTACTTGTGTATTTTGAGTGTCAATCTTTTATCAGGTATGTTTTCCAAAAACTCTTCTCCAGTGTGTGCCTTGTTTATCAATCTCTTAATCCCAATCCATTTTAAAATCTGCTCTGTGGGTCTTGTTCTCCCCTGTTTCCTAGATTAAAAACTCAGCTGCTGCTTCTACTGCTAAGTCGCTTCAGTCGTGTCTGACTCTGTGCGACCCCATAGACGGCAGCCCACCAGGCTCCCCCATCTCTGGGATTCTCCAGGCAAGAACATTGGAGTGGGTTGCCATTTCCTTCTCCAATGCATGAAAGTGAAAAGTGAAAGTGAAGTCGCTCAGTCACGTCTGACTCTTTGTGACCCCATGGACTGCAGCCAAGCAGGCCCTCCCATCCATGGGAGTTTCCAGGCAAGAGTACTGGAGTAGGGTGCCGTCGCCTTCTCCGAAAAACTCAGCAAGGCCCCATAATTTCCAGAAACGAATTTTCCTATGGCCATTTTAAATCACAAAACAACCCTGATTTCATTTAATATACTGTTCAGATTCATTTAATAGTTGAAATTTGATTCTTTCTTTAGAGTTGTATTTTTCGTCTTCCTCAATATCTCTCTAATTTTGCTGCGGGGGCTAGGTTAGCCACTTCTTTCTTTTCCTACTTGATATTTCTGCATTATCTCACAAAACATATATTTACCAATGCTTTTAGGAGTTGGATCAAAAGGTCACAATGATTTAGTGTTGACACTTTTTAGTCTAGATTTCAAAGTGGACTTTTCCTTTCCTGAGTGCATTCTTGAAGTGCTTTTTGCCATCCTCTTCCAACCACTGCCCCCCGACCCCCGCCAGTATAAGCTTAACTGTGTACCCCTTAAATCCTTAAGTTGAGACCATAACTCCCAGTAATTCAAAATGTGACTGTGTTTGTACATAAGGCCTTTACAAATGTCAGTTAAAATAAGGGCATTAAGGTAGGATCTAATCCAACCTACTTCTGTTAGGTCCATACCATTTCTGTGCTTTACTGAGCCTAGCTTTGCATGAAAATTTCCCTTGGTATCTCTACTTTTCTTGAAGAGATTTCTAGTCTTTCCCATCCTATTGTTTTCTTCTATTTCTTAGCACTGATCACTGAGGAAGGATTTCATATTTCTCCTTGCTATTCTTTGGAACTCTGCAGTCAAATGGGTATATCTTTCCATTTCTCCTTTGCCTTTACCTTCTCGTCTTTTCACAGCTACTTGGAATTCCTTCTCAGACAGTCATTTTGCTTTTTTATATTTCTTTTTCTTGGGGATGGTCTTGATCCCTATCTCCTACACAATGTCACAAAGCTCCATCCATAGTCCTTCAGGCACTCTGTCTATCAGATCTAATCCCTTGAATCTATTTCTCACTTCCAATGTATATTCGTAAGGGATTTGATTTAGGTCATACCTGAATGGTCGAGTGGTTTTCCAAAGTTTTTTCAACTTAAGTCTGAATTTGGCAATAAGGAGTTTATGATCTGAGCCATAGTAAGCTCCTGGTCTTGTTTTTGCTAACTGTATAGAGCTTCTCCATCTTTGGCTGCAAAGAATATAAACCATCTGATTTAGTTATTGACCATCTGGTGATGTCCATGTGTAGAGTTTTCTCTTGTGTTGTTGGAAGAGGGTGTTTGCTATGAACAGTGTTCTCTTATCAAAACTCTATTAGCCTTTATCCTGCTTCATTCTGTACTCCAAGGCCAAATCTGCCTGTTATTCCAGGTGTTTCTTGACTTCTTACTTTTGCATTCCAACCCTTATAATGAAAAGGACATCTTTTTTGGGTGTTAGTTCTAGAAGGTCTGGTAGGTCTTCGCAGAGCCATTCAACATCAGCTTTTACAGTATTACTGCTTGGGGCATAGACTTGGATTACTCTGATACTGAAAGGTTTGCCTTGGAAACGAACATAAATCATTCTGTTGTTTTTGAGATTGCATCCAAGTACTGCATTTCGGACCCTTTTGTTGACTATGATGGCTACTCCATTTCTTCTAAGGGATTCTTGCCCACAGTAATAGATATAATGGTCATCTGAGTTAAATTCACCCATTCCAATCCATTTTAGTTCGCTGATTCCTAAAATGTCAATGTTCACTCTTGCCATCTCCTGTTTGGCCACTTCCAATTTACCTTGATTCATGGTAAATCTAACATTTAACCTAACCTTAACCTAACATTCCAGATTCCTATACAGCACTGCTCTTTACAGCGTCAGACTTTATGTCCATCGCCAGTCACATTCACAATTATTTGTTGTCTTTACTTAGGCTCCATCTCTTCATTATTTCTGGAGTTGTTTGCCCAATGATCTCCAGTAGCATACTGGGCCCCTACCAACCTGGGGAGTCCATCTTTCAGTGTACTATCTTTTTGACTTTCCATACTGTTCATGGACTTCTCAAAGCAAAAATACTAAAGTGCTGCACTCAATATGCCAGCAAATTTGGAAAACTCTGCAGTGGCCACAGGACTAGAAATGGTCAGCTTTCATTCCAATCCCAAAGAAAGGCAATGCCAAAGAATGCTCAAACTACTGCACAATTGCACTCATCTCATACGCTTGCAAGGTAATGATCACAGTTCTCCAAGCCAGGCTTCAACAGTATGTGAACCATGAACTTCCAGATAGCCAAGCTGGATTTAGAAAAGGCAGAGGGTAACCATAGATCAAATTGCCAACATCCACTGGATTATTGAAAAAGCAAGAGAGTTCCAGAAAAGCATCTACTTCTGCTTTATTGACTATGCCAAAGTCTTTTACTGTGTGGATACAACAAACTGTTGAAAATTCTGAAAGAGATGTGAATACCAGACCACCTGACCTGCCTTCTAAGAAATCTGTATGCAGTTCAGGAAGCAATAGTTAGAACTGGACATGGAACAGGAAACTGGTTCCAAATTGGGAAAGGCTGTATATTGTCACCCTGCTTATTTAACTTATATGCAGAGTACATCATGAGAAATGCCGGGCTGGATGAAGCACACGCTGGAATCAAGATTGCTGGGAGAAATAGCAATAACCACAGATATGCAGATGATAACACTCTTATGGCAGAAAGAGAAGAAAAACTAAAAACCTCTTGATGGAAATGAAAGAGGAGAGTGAAAAAGTTGGCTTAAAACTCAACATTCAGAAAACTAAGATCATGGCATCCACTTAATGGCAAATAGTGGGGAAACAATGGAAACAGTGACAGACTTTATTTTTCTGGGCTCCAAAATCACTGCAGATGGTGACTGCAGCCATGACATTAAACGATGCTTGCTCCTTGGAAGAAAATTTATGACCAACCTAGATAGCATATTAAAAAGCAGAGATATTACTTTGACAACAAAGGTCTGTCTAGTCAAAGCTATAGTTTTTCCAGCAGTCATGTATGGATGTGAGAGTTGGACTCTAAAGAAAGCTTAGCACCAAAGAATTGATGCTTTTGAACTGTGGTGTTGGAGAAGACTCTTGAGAGTCCCTTGGACAACAAGGAGATCCAACCAGTCCATCCTAAAGGAAATCAGTCCTGGGTGTTCATTGGAAGTACTGATGCTGAAGCTGAAAGTCTAATACTTTGGCCACCTCATGTGAAGAACTGACTCATTGGAAAAGATCTTCATACTGGGAAAGATTAAAAGTGGGAAGAGAAGGGGATGACAGCGATGAGATAGTTGGATGGCATCACCAACTCAGTGGACATGAGTTTGAGTAAATTTTGGGAGTTGGTGATGGACAGGGAGGTCTGGCTTGCTGCACTCCATGGGTTTGCAAAGAATCAGACATGACTGAGCAACTGAACTGAACTGACTTCCACATTTATACTTACCTATATTTATTTATATGTTTTTCTATATCCTTCCAATTTCAAAGGGATATCAAAAAAGGATTTTAAAATTAAATATAGTTTAAGGCTACTGTACTGCTCATGGGGTTCTCCAGGCAGGAATACTGAAGTGGTTTGCCATTCCCTTTTTTAGTGGACCACATTTTGTCAGCCCTCTCCACCATGACCAGTCCATCTTGGGTGACCCTACAAGGCATGGTGCATAGTTTCATTGAGTTAGACAAGGCTGTGGTCCATATGATCAGTTTGGTTAGTTTTCTTTGATTGTGGTTTTCATTTTGTTTACCTTCTGATGGAGAAGGATACAAGGCTAATGGAAGCTTCCTGTTGGGAGAGACTGACTGTGGGGGAAACTGGGTCTTAGGGGGAAACCAAAGAGAAAGTTGATGCTTTTAAACTGTGGTGTTGGAGAAGACTTTTGAGAGTCTGTTGTTGCATGAAGATCAAACCAGTCAATCCTAAAGGAAATCAGTACTGAATATTCATTGGAAGGACTGATGCTGAAGCTGAAGCTCCAATACTTTGGCTACCTGATGTGGAGAATTGATTCAATAGAAAAGACTCTGATACTGGAAAAGATTGAAGTCAGGAGGAGAAGGGTCAACAGAGGATGAGCTGGTTGGATGGCATCACTGACTTGATGAACATGAGTTTGAGCAAGCCCCAGAAGTTGGTAATGGACAGGGAAGCCTGGCGTGCTGCAGTCCATAGGGTCGCAAAGAGTCAGACACGACTGAGCAACTGAACTGAACTGAAGGCTACTGTAAAAAAGTCTGGATCCTGGTCTACCAATTTAGCTAATTCTCTCTTTGTGTCTCCCTCTCTTTCTCTGCGTCTCTCCTATGTGTGCATGTGTGCTTGCTTATAAACATTTCCTTTCCTTGCCTTGTTAACACATGGTACAGTATGAATCTGAGGCCTGAAGATTTTTTTTTTTTTAAAGCAAAATGTGCTGAATCAATTAGCTGGGAAAGGAATACCCAGGTATATGATCTTGAAAGCCAGTGGATTTAAGATACTTTAAAGGGATTATGGGAAAGAAAAAGAGTTTGCCTTAATTCTCAGAACCCCTTATTGAATTGCCAAGGCCAGTGGTTACTTTTCACAGTTTATCTCCCTTAGCCCCTTTGAAAATGTTTCCTTTTCGAAACCTTGTATGAGTCATATATTCCTTGTCTAGTATTCTCTGTTACCACCTGGGAGAATGTGCTTCATCGGTATCATTTTTCTCTGCTTGTGCCTTGACTGTTTATTTAAAACAAGTAATGTTGAATATATGTGATGTAATACATTATAACAAGGTTTATAATATAACTACCCAGAAGAAAATCTATTTTTTGTAATTTGATTTCCTTAAGGACACCCCATAGTCAACCTAAGGCATCCAGTTTTTCCCTTCTACACATATTTCCTAGTTATCATATTGTACTGTTATGAATTATGAATGTCTTTGGTATTTATCCTTATTTCACCTGGATAGAAATGTTTCCATGGTGAGGTGAGAAATGCTACAAAAATGTGATTTATCTGGCTCCATGTTCTCCAGGGGATTGTTCTACTACTGTGCTTTGGATTATTTTGGATTCCACTGTGAGTTATAATAACAATTTATCTGTGAAATAAGCCATCTCATACCACAAAAGATTGACAGAATTGAGAAATGACTGCTTTCAAAAGAATAAAAAAATGTGCGGAAGCATTGCAGAATCCATGAGGAATGCCTACTGACTTATTTAGAAGTTCCAGTTATCTGGGGACAGACCACTCAAATTTTAGTTGGGTTTTTTTTGTTTGTTTTTTTAAAGTAAATTTTTTTTTCCCAGGTGAATTTATTTGGATCATTATTTCAGAGGGTTTATAAATTCCTATGTACTCTCCTGGGAGGTCACCAACCCTTAATGCTGAGACCTTTGTAGTTTTAATAATAAATTTAGGGCCACAAAATCCAGAAGAAGGAAAGAAAAATAACTGAAATCATCCAATAGGCAGTTAAAAGGACAGAGCTGTCCATAAGTTACAGCTTATGAAGTCTCTCAAGGAGGAAAGGTGTTAGAAGGCATTCAGAGCTATGAGAAATGGTTTAAATCTGTGTAGTAAGCCTTTCATATAAAAACTAGTGCTGATTATCATTGGAGACAATAAAGTTTACTTCTACAAATGGAGATAATTTCTCCTACTGGTCTCTACTCTCCACTTAAAGTTATTGTGATTAGGACCATATGGATGTTTCTAATCCTACTTAAGATCTCAGGGCATCACCAAAAACTGTCACTAGATTGCTCCTCAACTTGGATTAATTTATTTTCATTCTGGCCATACTGTTACATATAAATTAGTTAATGTAGCTATACAAGTAACTTTGTCTCTTTCCTACTTCTGTGTGAGCTTAATGAAATCAGAACTCATGACTATTTTTTTTATTATTTATAACCCTGAGGGTAGAAGATTCCTAGCAAATCACAGATAGTAAATAATTATTGGAATAAAAAATACTGAGCTTAGATTAGAAAGAAAAAGCTATCCCATAACTCACATAGTCCAACTCAGTAGGTTGGACTCAAGAGTATACACCAAGAATGCTGGCCAATACCTGCAATAATAAACTGTACGGATCTGAAAGGAATATACCTTTGGATTACCGATGAGCCCTGTGGTATCAATGAGAGGTTAGTTATAGATTAAAATTGACCATCTCTCAATTTTTCTTTATATTACAAAGGATATTAACATAATGAAAAGCCTGACACATTTAAGTCATTTTCAAGGATTTTAAAAGTAAACGAAAGGCAGAAATTAAGTTGGTCACTTTCAAATAGATCAGTCGATCTCTCTTGCTGCAAGTGTGAAGTCATAGGCCCTTTGAAAAATTACCTGTGTTTCAGAACCAGCACCACAAGAAATCTTCCCAGGCCTCTTCTGTTACCTTAACTTCAACACCTTTTAACACCCGCTTCATGCATGTGGTTTTTCTCCTCCCTATTTCTTAATTTCTAATTTCTGCCTCACTTCCCAGAACTTTCAGATTCTTCAGTAGCAATTTATTGTCTTTAATCCTGATTTTTCCACTAGATGATAGTGGCTCTATGCTTTACTGCCCATGGACCAATCTCATTCCTTTCTCTCATATTAGACCCCTATTTGCCCTGGAGGGTGTTCAGAATTCATTCCTGTTGTTCAGAATCCATTACAAGATTCATAGTTTCAGGGATACTCACTTGTCCCTGCCTTAGGGCCATGGGTTGAAATGCAATTTAAATGTTGATGGGGAAAAAAACAAAAAAAAAAAAACAAAATACTTTATATCTGAGCCTATTTGGCTCATGCCATTTGTGATATTAGAGTCACTGCTTCCCTCACTTTAGTTCCTGGAAAAAACAGAGAAGTGATAGACATTTTCAAGGGACACTAAAATCTCTGTTACTGGAGGGAGTTGTAAGTAGGGAGAAGGTATTACGATTCCTGATGCTCTGTTTGCGCTTGTTTGCTTTGCTATGTGTTGACGGGCAGAACTGTGGATCACTTCTTACCTCTCATGGGGCTGTTTTCTGTAAGAAGACACCAAAGCATCCTAGCAATAGTAAATGAAAAGTATGGATGTTCAAGCCCAGAAAGGGATGCAGCTATTGTTATTCACAGGTCTTGGCAGAAGTCATGAAATGAGGGGGCATATGTAAAGATACAATTATACAAGTAGGTTTGTTGGCAAGAGAATAGGGCACCTTATTGGATACACTCAATTGCAAGTTAAGTTAGACTGTAGGGACTGCTGAACATATAAGGAATTGGAGAAGTAATCTGAAGAAAGCATTGGAAATTTGAAGATATCACTCAGGGAAAATGGCGGTTGGAAATTAGTAGACAATCAAGCAAACATAGAATTTTTAAGACATCTCATGGGATTTAGGAAAGTTAAATGTCATGGATGTGAAGAGGTACTTATTAAAGCATTTATATGAATACAGCAGTGACAAGAATTTTAAAATAAAGCAGGACACTGGCTGGAGTGTTCATTGATTTTCTGTAGAGTGTATGCAGCAAGAGAGTTGAAGGTACTGGTGGGATTACAGTTGAGTGCTATCCTGTAAGATATGGGATAGATGAAAAGGGGAAACCATGTTCCATGCTGGCCTTTAGTTTTTATTCCCAGTCTTAACGTTTATTCTTCTGATTCTGTTTTCTGAAATCTGCTGTTATCCATAGTTCTCATGTAAAGTATATATGTCCCATTACACATATTGTTGTTGTTCAGTCGCTCAGTCATGTCTGACTCTTTGAGACTCCATGGATTTTAGCATAACCCTGTCGTTCACTATCTCCCAGAGTTTGCTCATACTCATATCTATTGAGTCGATGAAGGCATCAGCCACATGGTAAGCATTAAAATAATTTGCCCAAAGTACCACTTTATTCATGCTGTTATATTGTACATCTAGGGCATTTATAGACAATAAGCAAAATATGAGCATTATGTGTTGTTCAGTCACTAATTATAATGACCTTTTAACAGACTACTGGTAGCAGAAAAATTCACTTTTAAAAAAATAATGAGGTGGATGAAACTGGAGCCTTTTATACAGAGTGAAGTAAGCCAGAAAGAAAAACACCAATACAGTATACTAACTATGGGATTTAGAAAGATGGTAATGATAACCCTATATGTGAGACAGCAAAAGAGAAACAGATGTATAGAACAGTCTTTTGGACTCTGTGGGAGAAGGTGAGGGTGGGATGATCTGTGAATAGCATTGAAACATATATATTATCATATGTGAAACATTGTCAGTCCAGGTTCCATGCATGAGACAGGGTGCTCAGGGCTGGTGCACTGGGATGACCCAGAGGGATGGGATGGGGAGGGAGGTGGGAGGGGAGTTCGGGATGGGGAACATGTGTAAACCCATGGCTGATTCATGTCAATGTATGGCAAAAACCACACAATATTGTAAAGTAATTAGCCTCCAATTAAAATAAATAAATAAATAAATAATTCTAACTGCTGTGGCAGAGAAATATTCTTTCTACAAGATTTCTTCATAGGAAATACTTTATTAGTCTTTATGGAAAGAAAAATATATCTCTACAGCCTATCTCTGTAGCAAATATCAGTAGGAAAAATTTAGTGGTTTTTCTTCCCCACCCCCACATGTATATCATTTTTATATTCTTAGGATTATCTGTATGTTTTGTTTTTGGTTTTGTTTTAAAAGAAACTTTCTTTTTGCTTGTGAGAGGTATTGAATTTGTTTCTATGAAATAATTAGCTATCTTAGGGAAGCAACTTTTTATGTCCAGTGATAGGAAAGGTTTACTTTGATTCTAAAAAGTAAGTCAAAACAGGTAATTAATTCTTCTTCCTATTAAATAATATCTGCAATTGGTGATAAAAAATTGCTTTTAATCCAAACAATGTTTATGGAATGTAAACTTTACATAAATAAATTATCATAGATATTAATATGTCCATCATGCTAATGTAAAATGACCAAAGGCTATATGGTTTTAAGAAAAAAAAAGTAGCTTTAAGATTTTTTTTTCCTTTGCTAGAATTAGCAATAAACCAATTAAGAACAAATGAATGGGAATACTAATATATGCACCATAAAAATCAACCTTTGGAAGTTTGTTCATGCCAGGTTATCAAGTCAGGGGCTGTGTCCTGATAATTTTATGATTGTTAATAACAGCCCATAGTTAGGCATACCATGATAAACCTGATTAACTTTCAAGCTGCAGAGTAAAAATTGATTCATTAAGGGGGAAGAAGAAATTATTTCCCATTAGTATTAGCTTTTAATTTTTTTTCTCTAATTGAGCAGCTTACTGTATTTTACCAAACACAAAATAGGTCATCATAGATAAAGGAAAAGTGAGCATATCCCAAGATTTTTCCTCATCTTGGCCTTAGAAAGCAGAAATACATGGCTTTGAATCAGGGCTCTAACAAGTAAAAACTAAAGTATTAGACAGTCTAAGTAAATTGCCCAAAGTATAAGTCTCAGATTGTTTTTCCTTTGAAATGCAGTTAATAATAGTGTTTATCTTATACAGTTATTGTGAGAATTAAATTATGAACATTTATAATATTTAGTTCTGGGCCTGACATTTGTTATTGTTGTTCGGTTGCTCAGTCATGTATGACTCTTTGAAACTCCATGGACTGTGCCAGGCTTCTCTGTCCTATACTATCTCCCAGAGTTTGCTCAAAACTCAGGTCCATTGAATTGATATTGCCATCCAATCACTTCATCCACTGTTGCCCCCCTTTCCTCCTGCCCGCAATCTTTCCCAGCACCAGGGTGTTTCCAGTGAGTCTACTCTTAGCATCAGGTGGCCAAAGTATTGGAACTTCAGCATCAGTCTTTCCAATGAATATTCAGGGTTGATTTCCTTTAGGACTGACTGGTTTGATCTTTTTGCTGTCCAAGGGACTCTCAAGAGTCTTCTCCAGCATCATAATTCAAAAGTATCAATTCTTTGGTGCTCAGCCTTCTTTATGGTCCAGCTCAAACATGGGCCTGCATGCCATTCATTATGTGTTAGTAATAATTAGTAGTTTTATAATTCTTATTTAAAGATGTCATACATAGCATTATCATTAGGGAGTAACTACAAATCTAAAGATAATCAGCATCATTAAAACAATATAATGGAATCTTTTTTATTTTATTATTATTATTTTTTAATAGTGAAATCTTGTTTGCAGAGTTTTATTAATGATTTGGCTCATGGAAATTCAACTGTTCTTATTAGCATTTTCCCATTTGCAGCACATAAAATTACTATTTTACCCATCTGGAATGGTTTGATAATATATCTTGCTACCTTCAATATTTTATAATGTTACCATTATTTTCATTAATAAATTTACAACATTGCACTCCATAACAAATACTAATTTAAACGCTAAATATTAGATTAGTTGAATTATAGAGACATATTAGAATTTTTCAACTTTGAATATAAATTTACTGAAATTATCACAGTTGTTCCATTTAGTAAAGATGCAAGAAAGCTATTTCTATCATAAAATGTGATTTTATTTCACTATAGACTACCTTTAAAGATGTATACTGGTAAAAAAAAAAAAAATGTTGTGAGAAGTAGACCGTAAAGAAGGCTGACTACCAAATTAATGCTTTTGAATTGTGGGGCTGGAGAAGACTCTTGAGAGTCCCTTGGACTACAAGGAGATCAAATCAATCAATCCTAAAGGAAATCAACCTTAATATTCATTGAAAGGCTTGATGCTGAACTGAAGCTCCAATACTTTGGCTACCTGATGCGAAGAGCCAACTCACTGGAAAAGACCCTGATGCTGGGAAAGACTGAAGGCAAAAGGAGAAGAAGGCAGCAGAGGATAAGGTGGTTAGATAACATCACTGACTCAATGCACATGAGTTTGAGCAAGCTCTGGGAGATGGTATAGCACGGGGAAGCCTGGCATGCTGCAGTCCATGGGGTCACAGAGTTGGACACAACTTAGTGACTGAACAACAACTTGTAAACAGTCAATAGAATTTAAAAGTTTTTTTTTCTTTTTCTTTTTGGCCCCACCTTGCAGCCTGTGGAATCTTAGCTCCTTCACCAGTAATTTAACCTGTGCCCTCGGCAGTGAAGGCATGGAGTCCTAACCACTGGACTGCCAGGGAATTCTCTAAAATATTCAGTATTAATGATATATGGGATCATTCAT
This sequence comes from Bos grunniens, assembly GCF_055505025.1. Taxonomy (NCBI): domain Eukaryota; kingdom Metazoa; phylum Chordata; class Mammalia; order Artiodactyla; family Bovidae; genus Bos; species Bos grunniens. The sequence continues at coordinate 91,662,367 of NC_141172.1, forward strand.
GATCTACTGTCCTTCCTAAGAAGTCCACTAAGTTCTAATTTTTCCCTTTCCATCTCTGATTGTTTTTATGTTATCTTTAAGGATAATTTATTTTTCAAGATAACCCATAATTTTCAAAAGGAAACTCCATTGACAGTATTTCTTCTCCATCACTTCTCGCCAGGCAGACCAGGAATACCACCACATGCCAGGAATAACACTAGCATGTTAACAATAAGTGAGGTAAACCTCTACTAGAGATTTTTACCTATTTCTTTCTAAGTCTTCCTTTCTCAGTATTCTAAGATCTTGAGGGGAGGGGATATATTTTACTCACTTTGATACCCATCTTAGTGCTTGGTATAAAGCAAAAGTGTAATGCTTAACTCTTTTGTAAGTAAATCCATGAATAAGGAGAAAATGAAAGGATCTTTGATTCTTTGCTTCAAGTTACAGTTGGCAGGTCTCTAAATTGTTCAAATAAAGTAGATATTACTATTTTCAAAAGAGAAGTCTAAGAAACATAAATTATGAAATGGTAGAGGAATTCAATGATATCAATTAATGAGCTTAGTGTTAATACATTTGAAAATCCATTTTAGTGGATCTCTACCTAGAAGGCACTGAAACTGGGGTAGGACTGTAGCCACGGTGAGCTGTGGTATGAACCTAAACCATTTTTGTGGGGAATACTTCTTGGCTGGAGATCACAAGTTGTGGGTGATTATCTTCTCAGCACTTTGAAGAATCATTCCAACCTGGGCAGGATCTACAGTTATGCTAATGACAACAAATAGAACGGGTCTCTCAGTCCTAGGCACGTTGCAGAGACAGCCTAGGTGTCTACTTTCTGTAGTATTAGCAGCAGACAGGGAGCTGCTTCTCTGGGGCAACTATTCTGTCAGTTGTTTTCATAAATAAGATTTCTAGCTTGTGTGCATGACTGCTGATTCTGGTGGTAGGTAAGAAGTATTCCCATCTCAAAGAAAGGTAGAAGCAAAGAAGTCTGGGGAAATTATTCAGTCAGTGGAATTCTTAGAGCTATCAAGGTAATTGTTTGCTGACAGAGATGTGGACTCTGTAGTGAGGTACCTCCCACTGTTGACTGGGAGGAGAGACTTGAGGGAACAGAATACTCCAATTACAGTAGAACGCCACAGAAGTTCTGGTTAGGGAGTTACTAGTTTATTATAATATAAAAGTCCTATGAGTTTTCAACTGTATGCTATAACTCATGACTGTGATAATATAATTATAGTATTAATTAGTTTTAATTTTTACAAATTTATATCATATTTTAGAAGACCTTGGTAGAAATCTTCCCCCTCCTTTTTCTTCCCTCCATAACTACTCCCTCTTCTACTGCCTTAGGAGAACTAATCTTTAGTGACTGGCTAGTGAGGAGCCCAGTAAGAGGTTGGTGGGAAATAACAGGAAAAATGAAATATGGGCATTTTTTTCTCCAGAGTGCTTCCCTGTTAGGTTGTCTTAGGATGGCTGCCTCTCTCTGTAGTCCTTTCTCCAAGACCATTCTAAGATTCCCTTTTCTGTATCTCCTGAATCTAGGGCTTAGTAGCAACTATACTGTCCCTAGTCTGAGAAGGGGCTATAGGATAGCTTGTGTTTTCCTCTTTATATCTTTAAAATTATTCCCTTTATTAATTCCTCCATGAATTAATGTAATTTAAGTTTGAGTCAACTATTTTTTGATGGAAACATGATCAATACAAAGACTAACCAGGCAAATTCTCTATTGCTTTACTGTAGTGCAATATATCCATATTGTGTTTATGTGGTCCTCTTACAAGGTTATCAGCCAAACACTTGGCTAAAATATGATACCCCATATTCTATTGCTCTATCAATGAATCAAAAATGTCTTGTGTTTTTTTTCTAATTTGAGCTGTTAAAAATTAAATCCATCTTCCTATGTTCACATGTATAGATTTTAAAATATTCTTCATTCCTAGAAAGAAATTTCACTCCTAGAACCTATCACAGTGTTGGGAACTCAACAAACTGAAAATGTTTGTTGAGCATGTAAATAAGTAAATGTGAGTAAATAAATGAAAAAATAAGTAGCTTTAATTAGCTGTATGTCCATAGACATATGCACAATGCCGTTAGTGTTTAAAATATGTATTTATTTCCAGTGTTTTCACCCACTATTGATACTGAATAAAGAAGGAACAAATGTTTAATGAAACAACCCAGAAATACATACTGTTTTATCTGTGGAAGTACCCTGTGGTAATTAATCCTGCATGGAAAAGCTTGGGGCCCATTAAACTGAGAGGCAATTAGCTTGAAGATCATTGAGATATAAATTACCCACTAGAGACTGTGACTGGGGAGAACTGAGTGAAAAGTTATTGAATTTCATTTTTCTAACAGCCTTATTAGGCAAAAATTGCGGGGCGGGGGGAGGAATTCCAAGAAAAAAAAGGTTTGGTAAACCTCACAGGACAGAGAGAGGTAAGAATTGATATGATTTATAGTCTCTCTTGACCTATGTATGTGATTATTATATTAGAGATTCCCTAAATTTTGAATCGCACTTGCATTCTTGGATTAGGTGGTATTAGGTCATTGTTCATTATTATGTTAAAGTCCTTTGGAATCTAATTTGCTAGTATAAATTTAGACTTTTCAAATAAGTCTACATTATAGTTTGCATTCCCCCCTTTTCGTTTTTTAAATTTTTTATCACCATTATAATATCTTTGTGTAACCTTCATATTTTTGTCCCTGGACCACTTTGTACAGCAGAGGTCTTAGTATTTGGAAGACGTTACTTCTCCTGTTCTTTCACAGTTACTGAAAAAAAAAAGGAGGGGGTTGTGATATGGGGTGGAATGATCTGTGGTGCTGCAAGAGCTTAGACTAAGGTGTGGGGTGAAGTAAAATGAGGGAAAAAATGTTTCTGCATCTTTAATTCTACCTATTGCCAGAATAATGTATTTCTCTCAAACTTTCTCAAACGAATCAATTATCTCTCAGTGTAAGAAAAAGGAGCAAATTATATTTAAAGTCCTTATCATCCTCACTAAAGCTAACTGATACCTTACCTTTACTTACATTTTATTTAAGAGTCAAAAACACTGGAAATTGAAAATTATTAAAAATTATTTTCCAGAGCAGAATAACTGCAAAAACCAAGCAGAATGGGACAAATAAGATACTTAGGATGATTTGTGTGGTCTGAACAGTTTCTGCAGAGAAGAATTTCAAGAAAAAGAAACTATGCTATTGCATGTGAGTGTAAATGATATTTCATTTTGTTTTCAGTGCTATAATAGAAAGATTGTATTTGGAAATGTTTTAGTTTTTCTGTTGAATGACTACAAAGACATGTTACTTACAGTGACTTTTAAATATAAATACTGGTGACCTCTTTTTAGAACCATAAAAAAAATTATGATCATGTCTCTACATCAAATAGGATCAGGTGTGTTGAAAGAAAACACAAATTATTGGGCTTTACTAACCTTTCACACTCAAATAAACATCCTGCTTCTAGAGACAATTTTACATAATATTGAAAGTAGGACATATATTTCATTTACAAAATCCTGCCTGCAGTCCCCTCTCTTACATATGTACTATATATGTATATGTACTACATATTAAAATTATATAATTTATTCAATAGATGTAAAATATTTTATGTAGTTTTTGTTTTGATACATATTTGAGTCTTGGAATGAATTAGTTTAATTGACTAGAGTTTTGGCTATTCCAAGAAATGAAACTTTAATAGATAAAAGATGTACACAAATTGTAAGTTTTATATGTTACTGAAAGTTATGGTGATTTCAGAGACTATTTTAAAATTAAAACATAGACGAAACCCACAAAATCATTATCAGTGGGTGTGAATTTTTCATTAAAAAAATCGAGGCTCTATTTTCTTTCAATTTATATGTCATTTAATTACTATGTGACTTAAATTTTGATAATCAACCTAAAGTAATAGTTCTGCTTGTGTTCTTTATAGTGACTTCCATCTGGGCAATGCTGTTCAAATATTAATTATCTTTAGCTTTTTGAGTCAGAAAATATGAAAATGAGATAACAAGTGGCATCCAGAGTTGCTCCTCCAAAGCTGGGAAATTAGATGAGAAGTTATCCTAGATAGAACTGCTGACTCCCACTTTGATGTACTCTTTTATAAGCAGATTATTGCTTGACAGATGAAAGAAGGTATGTACTACCAAGTTAATGGTCAGTAATGTGTGTTAGACCTTTCAGAAATAATCTGTCGATGAGAGTAATTAATTATCTGAGTATCATATTCTTTGTGTTATTTTAAAAAAACTTAGAACAGGCTGTGAACTACATACTTTTAGGGAAAACTAAGAGTTTTTGCAATCTTTAGAGGAAACCTAAGTTAAGGATTTGAAAGAAACAGTGGCACAGTAGTTTCCTCTTGTCACAGAGTTTAAAAGGTTGAAATATTAAAACAAACATACAAACAAGCAAATTTATAATTCTTTTTCTTGGTGGGGAAATAATTGCTTTCTTACAGAAATTGAATATAATTATGCTATTAAACCTCTTAAGAGTTAGTATTATTACTGGGGATTAAGTAGAAAAACATTAAACTCACAAACAAATCCTTGTAATTTGAGGATGGAAAGGAAGATATTGTATCATACATTAAAGATAGCCCTGTCATCTTTTTATCACCCTGCTTATACAACATTTAAAAACATGAACAATTATACTAGAAACAGACCAAAAAAAGAAAAAGAATTGGAAATAACCAAATAGCCATCAACCATGAAAGTAGTTTATCCACATTATGGAATATTACCAAGCAATAAAAAGGATGAACTACTGACACAAAGACTGATGCTGTAAAGAGCAGTATTGCATAGGAACCTGGAATGTTAGGTCCACGAATCTAGGTAAATTAGAAGTGGTCAAACAGCATATGGCAAGAGTAAACATCAACATTTTAAGAGTCAGTGAACAAAAAATGGACTGGCATGGGTGCATTTAACTCAGATGACCATTATATCTACTACTGCAGGCAAGAATCTCTTAGAAGAAATGGAGTAGCCATCATAGACAGCAAAAGAGTCTGAAATGCAGTACTTGGATGCAATCTCAAAAATTACAGAATGATCTCTGTTCATTTCCAAGGCAAAGCATTCAATATCATGGTAATCCAAGTCTATGCCCCAACTAGTAATGCTGAAGAAGTTGAAGTTGAATGACTCTATGAAGACCTACAAGACCTCCTAGAATTAACATCCCCAAATGATGTCCTTTTCATTATAGGGGACTGGAATGCAAAAGTAGGAAGTTAAGAAATACCTGGATTAACAGGCAAATTTAGCCTTGAAATACAAAACAAAGCAGGTCAAAGGCTTACAGAGTTTTGCCAGGAGGATGAACTGGTCATAGCAAACACCCTTTTCCAACAACACAAGAGAAGACTCTACACATGAACAACACCAGATGGTCAATACTGAAATCAGACTGATTATATTTTTTTGCAGCCAAAGAGGGAGAAGCTCTTTACAGCCAGCAAAAATGAGACCAGGAGCTAACTGTGGCTCAGATCATGAACTCCTTATTGTCAAATTCAGGCTTAAATTGAAGATTGTAGGGAAAACCACTAGACCATTCAGGTATAACCTAAATCAAATCCCTTAGGATTATTCAGTGGAAGTGAGAAATAGATTCAAGGGATTAGATCTCATAGACAGAGTGCCTGAAAAACTATAGACAGAGGTTCATGACATCGTACAGGAGGCAGTGAGCAAGACCATTCCCAAGAAAAAGAAATGAAAAAAGGCAAAATGGATGTCTGTGGAGGCCTTAAAAATAGCTATGAAAAGAAGGGAAGCTAAAGGCAAGGGAGAAAAGGAAAAATATACCCATATTACTGCAGAATTGCAAAGAATAGCAAGGAGAGATAAGAAAGTCTTCCTCAATGATCCACGCAAAGAAATAGAGCAAAACAGTAGAATGGGAAAGGCTAGAGATCTCTTCAAGAAAATTAGAGATAATACTTCATACAAAGATAAGGCACAATAAAGGACAAAAATGGTAAAGACCTAACAGAAGCAGAAGATATTAAGAAGAGGTGGCAACAATATATAGAAGAACTATACAAAAAAGATCTTCATGACCCAGATAAACACGATGGTTTGATCACTCACCTAGAGCCAGACATCCTGGAATGCGAAGTCAAGTGGTCTTTAGGAAGCTGAAATAAAGCTAGTGGAGGTGAAAGAATTCCAGTTGAGCTATTTCAAATCTGAAAAGATGATGCTATAAAAGTGCTGCACACAATATGCCAGCAAATTTGGAAAACTCAGCAGTGGACACAGGACTGGAAAAAGTAAGTTTTCACTCCAATCCCCCAAAAAAGGCAATGCCAAAGATGGTTCAAACGACTGCACAATACACTCATCTCACACGCGAGCAAGGTAATGCTCAAAATTCTCCAAGCCAGGCTTCAACAGTACCTGAACCATGAACTTCCATGAGTTCAAGCTGGATTTAGAAAAGGCAGAAGAACCAGAGATCAAATTGCCAAAATCTATTGGATCACCAAAATAGCAAGAGTATTCCAGAAAAATATCTACTTCTGCTTTATTGATATGCCAAAGCCTTTGACTGTGTGGATCACAACAAACTGTGGAAAATTCTTCAAGAGATGGGAATACCAGACCACCTGACTTGCCTCCTGAGAAATCTGTATGCAGGTCAAGAAGAAACAGTTAGAACTGGATATGGAACAACAGACTGGTTCCAAATAGGAAAAGGAGTCCATCAAGGCTGTATATGGTCACCCTGCTTATTTAACTTTTATGCAGAGTACATCATGCAAAACCCTGGACTGGATGAAGCACAAGCTGGAATCAAGATTGCCGGGAGAAATATCAATAACCTCAGATATGCAGATGACACCACCATTATGGCAGAAAGTGAAGAAGAACTAAAGAGCCTTTTGATGAAAGTGAAAGAGGAGAGTGAAAAAAATTGGCTTAAAACTCAACATTCAGAAAACTAAGATCATGGCATCTGGTCCCATCACTTCATGGCAAATAAATGGGGACACAATGGAAACAGTGACAGACTTTATTATTTTGGGCTCCAAAATCACTGCAGATGGTGACTACAGCCATGAAATTAAAAGAAGCTTGCTCCTTGGAAGACAATCTATGACCAATCTAGACAGCATGTTAAAAAGCAATGACATTACTTTGCCAACAAAAGTCTGTTTAGTCTAAAGTATGGTTTTTCAGTAGTCATGTATGGATGTGAGAGCTGGATTGTGAAGAAAATTGAGCACTGAAGAACTGATACTTTTTAACTGTGGTGTTGGAGAAGACTCTTGAGTCGCTTGGACTGCAAGGAGATCTAGCCCATTAATCCTAATGGAAATCTGTCCTGAATATTCATTGGAAGGACTGATGCTGAAGCTGAAACTCCAGTACCTTTGCCATCTGATGTGAAGAACTGACTTATTGGAAAAGACCCTGACAGTGGGAAAGATTGAAGACAGGAGGAGAAGGGCATGATAGAGGATGAGATGATTAGATGGCATCACCGACTCAATGGAAATGAGTTTGAGTAAGGCCCGGGATTTGGACAGGGAACCAGATAATGGACAGAGAACCCAGTGTGCTGCCATCCATGGGGTTGCAAAGAGTCAGACAGGACTGAGTGACTGAACTGACTGACTGACCCATCGAATGGCATGGATGACTGTCAAAATAAGTGAAAGAATCTAGACACAAGATTACATATTGTATGGTTTTATTTAAATGTGGTTCCTAGAAAACTCAACACTATAGAAACAGATATCAGATCAGTGTTTTCTTTGAACAGGGTTTGGGAATGAGGATTCACTGTTATGCTCACCTGAGGAAACCTTTTATGTGATGGAAATGTAAATAGCTAACCCAAACTGGAAGTCAGCAGGGTAGGGGTGAGTTTATTTCTGATGTGATGGATGCCAGCTCTAGGGAGGAAGTGGGGTAACTATGTGTTTCTTTATTGTATACTAATCTATGAAGAGAAATGAACATAGAAATCTTGGCCTAGGTAAAAATTTACACATGCACAAAAGGTACACATACAAAGTTTACTGCTAAGATTACTTAAAATATTAGTTTCACTCATAATCACAGTAAAGAGACCAAACAACTATATTGGTAATTACATCAAATTGCTACTAATCTGAAACACTAAGTAAAAGATGATAATAACACCCATAAAGGCATTGGCAAACAAAACATAAGATTAGATAAATATTAACTGATTATATAAACAGAGGCTCATCATTAATAAATTCACATTGTTCAAGATTTAATTATGTGAAAAATATACAATTTATAAAAAGAGTCTCTGGGGTAATGGCAGGATAGCTTGTTAGTATCAATATTCTCACAAGAGGAAATAAAATTATAAAAGCAAACCTATTTGAACTTTGAAACTACTGGAAAACAACAGAATGCAGGCAGAAACTGGAGGGGCATCTACCATTTACAGATGAAATGCTGCAGGTAAATATCTTGTTCATCACTTTTGAAAGAATCTCCCTTATCGAGTGTAGCTTTGAGGGCAGAAAACCACAGGCTTACTGGTTTGAGGGCAGAGGACTGAGTTAACAATCAAAAGAGGAGGAGAAAGCTAGAAGGGAAAACCAGGAAGTTTTGTTCTGTGAGTGGGCCTCAGAACAAGTCACCAAGGAGACCAGCCCCCAAATCTGCTTTCAAAATTCACACTTATGTGGTTGCCTGCTAATCTATAAATGCTTGAGGGAACCTCAAAGATTAGCAAAATGTAGCAATTAGAAGCTGAATAAAAAGTGTAGACATTTTAGTCTAATTTTAAAAAGACAGAGATTGGAGTATGGGTCCAGCCAAGTTAACTACCTGAGAAAATAAAAATTCACTGTATGCTAACATGAAAGTAAGAGTGTTAGTCAGTCAGTAGTGTCCAACTCTTTGTGACCCCACGGACTGTACCCAACAGGCTCCTCCGTCCATGGAATTCTTTAGGCAAGAGTACTGGAGTGGGTAGCCATTCCCTTCTCCAGGGGTACAGTAACAGAATACAGATTCCTTACAGATACCACTCCTAATGTTCAGTTCTCATACATACAAGGGAAAATAAAAAATGACATATTTTAGAAAAAAAAAAAGTCAGTAGAAATCACCCAGGTAGCCATTATTATAAATATATTCAAGGAATTTAAAATCATATGCATAATTCATACATATAAATAGAATTTTCAGAAGAAAAATACAATTAAAAAACAAGGTCATAATTCTAGTACTGAAATTCTAATAACTGAAATAAAAAATTGACCTGATGTACTTAATAGCAACACATTACATACAAGGAGATAGCAATGTAGATGATGCTAATTTCTCATCAGAGACAATGAAGGGAGGAAGGAATGGGAATAATTCCTTTCAGGATAAAGAGAGATACCACTTGATCTACAGGAAAGTCTTGAAATTATGAGAACAAGTAAGTAGTTTGGTAAATATAATGTATAAGGAAATATTAATGCAACGCTGGGTGGTGTATAATTTATGTACATGTGATAAATATGACACTTCCCTGGTGGCACAGATGGTAAAGACTTTGCCTGCAATACAGGAGACCTGGGCTTGATCCCTGGGTTGGGAAGATCCTCTGGAGAAGGGAATGGCAACCCACTCCAGTATTCTTCCCTGTTGAATGCCATGGACAGAGGAACCTGACAGGCTACAGTCCATGGGATTGCAAAGAGTCAGACACGGCTAAGTGACTAACAATAGATATGACAATAATAGCACGGAAGATAGGCTTGCAATATTCTTACATGTTGTGTGCTGTAGGTAGCTTGTAATAGGTTGATGATATACACTGTGATTTCTGAAGCTATTTTGAAAATAACACAGAGACATATATGTTTATGAGGTGAGAGAAGAGAGGTTAATTGGACTTTGAGCACTTTGGAGACAAGAAGCCACATTCTGGGTTTTGCCTTCAAAGTAAAATTTAGAAAATTAATACAGCAGCAAGTTTAGTTTAGCTTATTACATTTTTAGACTACAAAGGGAGCTCTTTTGTGTATCTCTAATGGAATAAAATAAATTGTTTTATTATAAAGTTTGATAGAGATGCTTGCATACAAATGTAGATGGATTTTTTTTTTTAACTGAAAGTCTGTAATAGGGCAAAGACACAATATGGTATTATTTTTGACAGTAATTGATGCTGAGATAATAGTGGTATGTTATTAAATTGTCCTTGGATAATCTAATTCCTGAAATTCTACTCCTTATATGACATCACTGATTTATTAATAAGATTTCCTAAGATAAAATCTATCAAGTGCTTTAATTCCTGAGAGTTAATTTTAACCCATTACTTGTTCTTTTAGTCAGTTTGGGCTACAATAACAAAGTGCCATGGACTAGGTGACTTGTAAACAACATATTTTCTCTCTCACAGTTTTGGAGGCTGGTGATATAACATCAGGGTGAAAGCACGATTGGGCTCCAGCAAGATCCCTCTTCTGGATTATGGACTAACGTTTTACTGTATACTCTCATGGCAGAAAGAGGGTGAGAGAGCTCTCTGGGGAGTCTCTTATGAAGACACTAATCCCATTCAGGAGGGCTCCACCCTCACAACTGGTTAGCTCAGAAAGCCTCCACTTTCAAATATTATACCACCAGGGATTAAGATCTTAACATATGAATTTGGGGAGAACACAAATATTCAAGTCAGTCCATTGCACTCATATGTCAGGATTTAGCTCAGATGGTCTGGATCAAGGACACTTTTGTGATTCAAAATTACCCTGTGCATACCACCATTGCAGCATTTATTATGTGTCACTGTGAAAGTGAAGTTCGCTCAACTCTTTGCGACCCCATGGACTATACAATGGAATTCTCCATGCCAGAACACTGGAGTGGGTAGCCTTTCCCTTATCCAGGGTATCTTCCCAACCCAGGGATCAAATCCAGGTCTCCCTCATTGCAGGCTGATTCTTTACCAGCTGAGCCACAAGGGAAGATCAGGAATACTGGAGTGGGTAGCCCCTCCCTTCTCCATCAGATCTTCCTGACCCAGGAATCAAATCAGGGTCTCCTACATTGCAGGTGGATTCTTTACCAACTGAGCTATCAGGGAAGCCCCCTATGTATCGGTTGCAGGTTTTAATTATCTATCTTTTTCTTTAGCAGAAATTCTCTAATCTGTCTTCCTTATAAATTCTTTGTAATCCCAACACCTAGAATATTATTCACAATACAGAATGCACAAAATAGTTTCAATTAATCTGTGAATGTGTAGAAACTGGCCTTATCTAGAAAGCAAATATATGTATATAATCCAGGGTTCCACTTATATCTGATGGAAAATATTAGAATTTTAGGAGTAAAAACGTAGAGGAAAACAATTAACACAATTTAATTTTTAAATAGTATAAAATTTAAACAACTTAATCATTTTAAGAGTAATCAGACTGTGGTGGCTCCTACTTCTGGTCCTCTCTGAGGATAGTAGAGGAATTAGGGAGGTTACACTAATGTAAGCCTGAAGAAAGAAAGTTCGATGTTCTGAGGAAAACACTGGTACTGATGTGAGGTCTCTGAACCTACCCCATTGATGCTTTTTTTCTGCTTCCTATGTTTCAAATGCAATGGACATCAGTAGGCCATCAAACATGCCCAAGGCTTCCCCCTGTCTGTAACTCAAGCTCTTCCCTCTGCTTAAATCACTCTTGACCCCATTTCACATGACTCATTTGTCCTCACATTAAAATACTTTTTTGGAGACAGCACCTCTGAGCAGCCTGTAGAAAGGAGGCCTTCCTCTCCAATTGTTCCCGATTTTCTAAGTCAGTATCCACTAGCCTTTCCACTACCCCTGCCAACAAACAGTATTAATTATAATGCAGACATTTTAAGTATGTTTTAATTTATTTTGTCTCCTTCACTTGATATAAACTTTGTAGTGAACATATCTATCTTGCTGTCCTTTACTTCCCAAGAAAAATATATAGTGCCTCTCACAGTAAGTGTACCTTAATTTTTGGTAAATGAAAATATGGTTTCTTGGTAAGTTTTTGAAATTTCAAGTTACCTATATATTTGGATGATATAGAACTACCTCCATATTCCTTTTTAAAATCAAAGGTCTTAAATATCTTTACTATGGCAAGAAATATTTGTATCACATTTGTCTTTTATGACAATTCTTTTTGCTATATATACTTCATTGTGTAAGGAGCAGAGAGGAAAGAAAAGTGGATGGGGAAGGATGGGGTATATAAAAAAAAATAAAATAGAAAATAAATGAGCATTTTATCACAGGATAGGCAAATTGATAGATAAATTATTTAATTTCTATGGATTATAGTTTATCAATTGATAACATTTGTGTTGGATTAGATCATTTCTTAAATTACTTCAAGTATGAAAGTCCTGTCATCCTAAGAAGTATTAGAATAACTAAGCAAAATAATTATTAATTTTAAATTGTAGATTTAGGTTTGTATGTGTTTGAAATTTGTAGGATGTATATTTACACATATTTATCTGATTAAGAAAAATATGTTAATGCTTATGAAGTGTGTATTCTGCAGGTATTCTATAAACTTGAAATGGTACTATAAAATTGTAATAAATAACAGTGTTTTCTTAGTGGTAGACAAGAGAAAAATATGTGTCAATAAAAATCATATTGTAGAGCCTACAAGTTAATCCTACAAGAAGATTATTTTCAAAGAATAACAATTATTTCAAGATATTTTATTTCCTTATTCTGTTTTGTTCCCTTCTAGGGGTTGGTATGCCAGTTCAACCAAGGAAACACATTTAATGGCCTGACATGAAACAAATTTTATTAGTTTAGCCCTGTGTAAGCATTCTCATGCATCGTTAACATTACACATTGCAAAGAACTGCTTTCCTTAAATTGTATATATTTGGCTGTAAATTTGAGACTGTAGTAAATTGTCTGTTGAATGAGCACTATACTTTGTGCACTGATGAGTTAGGTGAAGTGTGTAATTGGGATACACATTTTAGTATGGTTTATTAAATCACAAAACACAAAAGGGCCATTAAAATTTGAATGATTATCAGGAGTAGTAAGATTTGATCGAGGTTACAGTGTAGATGATATTTATATTTGATATTCAAAGTATGGTAAAATTATACCTACATTGATAATTCAGGCAATATCTAAGGTAAATACCATAGAGTTTAATTAAGAAGTTCTCAACAAGTTCTGATACTTTCCAGAAGAGCAAAGTATGTAATTGGTCAAGATGGAAAAGCATTTCTATTTTGTATGTGTATATGATGCAGGAGGGAGAAGACAATGGCACCCTACTCCAGTACCCTTGCCTGGAAAATCCCATGGATGGGAGGAGCCTGGTAGGCTGCAGTCCATGGGGTCGCACAGAGTTGGACACCACTGAGCGACTTCACTTTCACTTTTCACTTTCATGCATTGGAGAAGGAAATGGCAACCCACTCCAGTACTCTTGGCTGGAGAATCCCAGGGACGGGGGAGCCTGGTGGGCTGCAGTCCATGGGGTCGCTAAGAGTCGGACCTGACTGAGCGACTTCACTTTCACTTTTCACTTTCATGCATTGGAGAAGGAAATGGCAACCCACTCCAGTGTTCTTGCCTGGAGAATCCCAGGGATGGGGGAGCCTGGTGGGCTGCCGTCTATGGGGTCGCACAGAGTCGGACACGACTGAAGCGACTTAGCAGCAGCAGCAGCAGCAGCAGCATGCAGGAGATACAGAGGAAAATAATTTGTGTGTGTGTGTTTTTTTCCTGCTTATATCTGTAAGCCTCGAACTTCTGTGAGTAATTCTTCACAATTGTCCCTTGCACCTACCCTCAACAGCTTCCACAAGGCCTGCAGAATCTGACTTTTGTCCACCTCTTATGTTTCATGGAATTCATGTCCTGACTCTGCTCCAGCTAGAATGGTTCTTTCATTTCCTTAATGCTCTAAGCTGCTGAACAGAGCTCATTTTTTCTCTCCCATTTTAGATCCTACTCTTCTATATCTTATATCTAAAAGGCCATTCAGAGAAGTCTCATCATCTTCCTTTATCATCAGTAATTCTTGTTTTTTGTTCTCCATGTTTTTAAAGCTTCCTTTCCTCCTTTTGGTGGCCAAACTAGGTTCCATGGAGAGATAAGTATAAGTGCCTAACTTAACAACTTGATCATTTGTTGAATCCTGAGAAATGTGGAAGGTATATTTGTGCCCCCGATTGCAAATGCAGAACTTTTGAGTAGTTCTAATAATGTTTGAACCTCAACAAAGAGGGTTGAAACCCAGTCCATATGGCAGATACACAAATAAATGTTGTATCACTTCCTATATCATCCTTTTTTTATTTCCCCCAGGTGATATCTCCCATACTCCATTCAGAGTACCTCCTGAATCCTTCTATAAAACAAAATCTATGCATAGGAAGGAAGCTTCCTAATTTCTGGTGACTAAATATAATATTTTCTGTTGTAGCTTATGAACACTACAGATTTCTCATTCCAGACTTTTATTTAAGACAAACATCCCTTTAAGGAACCAGCACTGACAAAACATTGGGATTGATCTCTGAGTTACAAATTGTTTTCCTTTTTTACTATTTCATGTTTAGACTTACTCCAATAGGACAGAGACACAAGCATTTAACTAGGTTATCCGCTTGTGAAATGTGTTCAGAGGATGGCTTATTGCTGCAGGGCAGAATTGTTCAAAGAAGGAAGCTATGGGTCTTCTAAAAGTCTTAACAAAATTATGTCATTTGAAATATTTCCTTCTGGATTAGGTACACTGACCTAGAACCAGTCTATTTGTTCTTTTTTGATTATCCCCAGCTTTGGATCTTAAAATTATCTATATTTTAACTTCTCTTTCAGAGGAGTTGAAGTATCACAATGTCTCACCACAGACCTGATCTCTGCCTTGTTGCTAGATCTTAACACCTTGTTACTCCTCTTAGGAAGCAGTTCAGCTGTCTCCCTGTGGGCTGACACCTCCTATTGACACAGCATTGATATGTGATAAAGAAGGATACCTATAGTCTGCCCCAAATTTAATATTTTATTTCCCTTAACCTTGAATAATGAAATACTAAAGTTATTTATTTTAATGTAGTCTTATTATTAGCTATGAAACATCTGCATGGGACCAGAGATCAATAAATTATCTCTATTCTATGCTTGAAATTTCAAACTAAAACCACATCTGAGTCATGATGCTAGAATTGTTTTAAAAGACTTACTGCTATTATTGGATTGACAAAATTCAAGATGTGGGTATTTGTGAAAGCTCACTCAAAAGATTAAACCCAACTGAGTTTAAAGGCAAGGGACTGATGTCAAATAAGAAGAGGGGGTAGGAGTAGCAGTACTTATAGATTATAAAGAATTTGCCATAATGTATATAATTTTGTTTCTTAGCTTTCATTAGTCTTTAGCCTTTTTATTAAACCTCTGTGTGTGCTAAATTGTGCCAGTCATGTCTGATTCTTTTCATCCGTATGGACTATAGCCTCCCAGGCTCCTCTGTCCATGGGATTCTTCAGGCAAAAATTATATTATGTAGCTTCTGCATAATATAATTTATAAGCTAAAAATGATTAAAATATGAAGTTATATACTCAAATTCCATGAACAGTCAAAAATTTTGTGATTTCTAAGCCTTATCAACTTTTATTTTGAATTACAGTATCATGCCCAGTTAATGGGGCTTCCCAGGTGGCTAGTGGTAAAGAACCCATGTACCAGCACAGGAGTTGTAAGAACCACAGGCTTGATCCCTGGACCAGGAAGATCCCCTAGAGAGGGGCACAACAACCCACCCTAGTATTCTTGCCTGGAGATCCTCTATGGACAGAGGAGCCTGGAAGGCTACAGTCTATAGGGTCACAAAGAGTCAGCTATGACTGAAGCGACTTAGCATGCCTACAGAGTTAAAACACACAAATCCTATTACAAAATACAAACCTTATAAAGAGTCCTTTGAGGTATATTTTAGAAAGATAATGTATCTGTTGCAGGTATTGGTTATTGTAAATTTGCAAGCCAACCTGGAAATAAAGATACTTCTTTCATATATGAAATCAGTTCTTATTTAAACTGAAACAAATATTGTATTTTGATGTAAGTTCTAAAGGTTATTTATATTGTTATCAGAAAAAAAAATGGTACATGTTTTCATTTATTCAAATCATCTTTTATATGTTCAGATAATTTTTTTTTATATTCTACAAAACTCTTTGGTATATTTTGAAAAAAGACTTTATGTTGCTCATCTAGTATTGATCTCCAGAATTTTGACTTTTTTGGTTATTATAATTTCTCTATTAGAGAATCTAACAGATTAAGATTGATATATAGGAAAGTTTTATATTTTAAAACTAAATGTTATTGAATTATAATTTATCTTCAATAAATGTACCCATTGTAAATAAATGACAGATGAACTTATCAGCAGAGATCACTTACAGATTTCTGAATCTCCTGTCCACAGATTTCCCCTCTCTGCATAGTAACTCTTCTCAAATTGCGCTGTCTTTCCAGTGATTCTGTTTGTCCTCACTATACTATACCTGGAAATTATCTTCAGGTACAAAGTCTGAGAGATCACAGGCCTATTTTGTTCATCTGCTTTCTCAGAATCACAGTCCCACCTGTAATCTAATGTCTTAAAACAAATGTTTCATGTATTTAATCCCATGTTCTCATTGTTTATGGCAGTAAACCTAGTTTGGAACCAGTCACTCACATATAGATGTGAGAGACCATAGATATTAATTTTGTAAGTGTAATTTGTATAAAACTATATTAAAATGTGATTAACTTGTCTCTTAAAGTAAATAATGAGGCCATTTGCCTTTTAAAGTAATCATTCAAAGTAATCCTAAAAATGACATTACACATATTTTTCTTTAAGAGTGGAAAGACCCTGATGTTGGGAAAGATTGAGGGCAGGAAGAGAAAGGGGGTGACAGAGGATGAAAAGATTGGATGACATCACCAACTCAATGAACATGAATGTGACCAAATTCCGGGAGATAGTGAAGGACAGGGAAGCCTAGTGTGCTTCAGTCCATGGAGTCATAAAGAGTCAGATTTAGTGACTAAATAGGAAGAATGAAATAGTAAAATTTTAAAATATTACAGTACATTTTATGGATTCATGTGAATGAATGATATTTTTGTCTTGATCTGGGCTTTATATTTTGGCTTTAAATGATTGTTGGATATTTAGTTTAGGATTAGAATTCACTTTTCTTAAGAATATTCTAAGAATATCATGAGAAATTCAATTTTCGAATATTTTCAAGCATCTATCATTATACCTATTTACTTTTTTCTATATTAAAGTACTGCCTTACTGAAACATCCTGGTATTTCTGGTCAATTCTACTTAATGAAAATATATTTACTATTCATAAATAACAGACTAAGTGCTAGCATTGTATTTTGGATTGTTTGCGTCTTTATATTTATGTATATTTGAAAAATGACTAGTAGAATTGCCCATTTGTCCATTCTTTAAAAAGTTTACATAGGAATAAAATGATTAATTCTTTGGAAAGTTTAAAGTACTGTTTTTTTCTGTTTCAATGAGGTATAAATGATAATACAATAAACAGTACAATAAATCCCATATACGTCATACTCAATGGTGAAAAGCTGAAAGCTTTTCCTTTAAGATCAGGAAAAAGACAAGGATGACTGCTCTTGCCACTTATATTGAACACAGTATTAGAAGTCCTAGCCATAGTAATCAGAAAAGAAATAAAAGGCATCCATATTGAAAAGACAGAGGTCAGACCATCACTATTTGACATGATGCTATATATAGAAAATCCTAAAGATTCCACCAAAAAACTACTAGAACTAATAAATAAATTTAGTAAAGTTACAGGACCAAAACTTAATATTAAAAATCTGTTGCATTTCTATACTATCATGCATTATCAGAAAGAGCAATCAAGAAGCAGTTTAATTTACAATCATATGACAAAGAATAAAATGCCTAGGAATAAATCTAACAAAGAAGATAAAAGATTTGCACTTGGAAAAACTGTAATATACTGATGAAAGAAACTGAGATGATGCAAACAGAAAGATACACTGCACTCATGGGTTCAAAGAATTAATATTGTTAAAATAACCATATTACCCAAGAGTCTACAGATTCAGTGCAGTCTCTATCAAATACACATAACATTTTTCACAGAACTAGAACAAATAATTCTAAAATTTACATGCAACTACAAAAGACCCAAATAGCCGGAGAAACTTGAGAAAGAAGAACAAAGCTGGACATATCATCTTTTCTGATTTCAAACTTTACTACAAAGCAATAGTTATCACAACAGTATGGTACTGGCACAAAAACATACACATAGATCAATGGGCCATAATAGAGAGCCCATAAATAAATGCACAATTACATGGTTAATAAGCTTATGACAAAGGAGGTAAGAATTTGCAATAGAGAAGATGCAGTTTTGTCAGTGAATGGTGTGGACAGCTACATGAAAATGAATGAATCCAGACCATTTTCTTATACCATAGACAAACTCAGAATGGTTTACAGATTTAAATGTAAGCCTTGAAAACACAAAACTACTAGAGGAAAACATAAGGAGTATGTATGCTCCTTGACATTGTTCTTAGCAATATTTTTTTGGATCTGTCTCCTTAGACCAGAGGGAGGAAAACAAAAATAAACAAATGGGACTATATCAAGCTAAGCCTAACTGAACTTACAAAGGAAAACCATAAACAAATGAAAATATAACCTACAGAATGGAAGAAAATAGTTGCAAATGATGTGGCCAATAGGGGCTAATTTCTAAAATATACAAACAGCTCATATAGCTCCATACCAATAAAATAAAACAAAACAAATAACACAATTTAAAAAAATGGGGAGAAGAAGAGAAAAATAGACATTTCACCAAAGAAGACAAACAGATGTTCAAACAGGCACATGAAAAGATGCTTAACAGGGCTTCTCTGCTGGCTCAGCATTAAAGAACCCACTTGCCAATTCAAGAGACATGAGTCCAATCATTGGATTGTGAATATCCCCTGGAGAAGAAAATGGCAACCACTTCAGTATTCTTGCCTGGGAAACCCCATGGACAGAGGAGCCTGGTGAGCTACAGTCCCTTGGGCTGCAAAAGAATCAGACACGACTTAGTGATTAAGCAAAAAACAACAACAAATCACCTAAAACTGGTCAGAATGGCCATCAGATAACAAATCCTGAAAAAGTGTGGAGAAAAGGGAACCCTCCTACACTGTTGGTTGGAATGTAAATTGGTGCAGTCACTATGGAGAACATTATGGAAATTCCTTAAAAAACTAAAAATAGAGCTCCCATATGATCCTGCAACCCCACTCCTGAATATATATACATAGAAAACTATAATTTGAAAAGTTACATTCACTCCAGTGTTCTTTGCAACACTGTTTACAATAGCCAAGACATGAAAGCAACCTATATATTCATAGACAGATGAATGGGTAAGGAAGATGTGGCACATTTATATAATGGAATATTATTTAACCATATAACATAATATAATCAATCTGATTTTCATATCGACCATTTGGTGATGTCCATGTGTAGAATCTTCTCTTGTGTTGTTGGAAGAGGGTGTTTGCTATAACCAGTGTGTTCTCTGGGAAAAACTCCATTAGCCTTTACCCTGCTTCATTCTGTACTTCAAGGCCAAATTTGCCTGTTACTCCAGGTATTTCTTGACTTCCTACTTTTGCATTCCAGTCCCCTATAATTAATAGGACATCTTTTTGGGTGTTACTTCTAGAAGGTCTTGTAGGTCTTCATAGAACCATTCAACTTCAGCTTCTTAGGCATTACTGGTCGGGGCATAGATTTGAATTACTGTGATACTGAATGGTTTGCTTAGAAATGAACAGAGATCATTCTGTAATTTTTGAGATGGCATCCAAGTACTGCATTTCAGACTCTTTTGTTGACTATGATGGCTATTCCATTTATTCTAAGGGATTCTTGCCCACAGTAGTAGATATAATGGTCATTTGAGTTAAATTCTCTCATTCCAGTCCATTTTAGTTCACTGATTCCTAAACTGTCAATGTTCACTCTTGCCATCTCCTGTTTGACAATTTCCAATTTGCCTTGATTCATGGGCCTAGCATTCCAGGTTGCTAAGCAATATTGCTCTTTACAGCATCGGACTTTACTTCCATCACCAGTCATGTACACAAGTGGCTGTTGTTTTCTCTTTGGCTCCATCTCTTCATTCTTTCTGGAGTTATTTCTCCACTGATCTCTAGTAGCATATTGGGCACCTACCGACCTTGGGAGTTCATCTTTCAGTGTCCTATCTTTTTGTTTTTTCATACTGTTCATGGGGTTCTCAAGGCAAGATTACTGAAGTGGTTTGCCATTCTCTTCTCCAGTGGACTGCATTTTGTCAGAACTCTCCACCATGACCTGTCCTTGGTGGCTCTACATAGTGTGGCTCATAGTTTTGTTGAGCTAGACAACGCTGTGGTCCATGTGATCAGTTTGTTTAGTTCTCTGTGACTGTGGTTTTCGGTCTGTCTGCCCTATGATGGAGAAGGATAAAAGGCTTATGGAAGCTTCCTGATGGTAGAAATTGACTGAGAGGGAAATTGGGCCTTCTTCTGATGGGCAGAACCATGATCAGTAAATCTATAACCCAATTTTCTGTTGATGGGTGGAACTGTGTTCCTTCCCTTCTACTTACCTGGGTTCAAACTATGGTGGAGGTAATGAAGATAATGAGGATAAACCTCCTTCAAAAGATCCCATGCACATATTGCTAAACTCACTGCCCTGAATCCTGCAGCAAGCCACCACCGACCCACATCTCCACTGGAGACTCCTGGACACTTCTGGGTAAGTCTGGGTCAGTCTTTTGTGGGGATCGCTGCTCCTTTCTTCTGGGTCCTGGTGCACACAAGGTTCTGTATTTGCCCTCCAAGAGTCTATGGGTTAATGGCGACCTCCTCCAAGAGGGCTTATGCCATACTCAAGTCTGCTGCACCTAGAGCCCCTGTCCCTGTGACTATCCACTGTTGACCCAAGGGAGACACTTAAACACAGTTATGTCTCAGTCTCTGTGGGGTCCCTGGGTCCTGGTGTGCACAAAGTTTATTTTAGCCATCTGAGCATCTCTGGCGGGAATGGGGTTTGATTCTAAACGTGAATTCGCCTCTCCTACCATTTTGCTGGGACTTCTCCTTTGCCCTTAGGTGTGGGGATTCTCCTCACAGCCACTCCAGCACCTGATTCCATCACTTCATGACAAATAGATGGGGAAGAATTGTAAACAGTGGCAGACTTTATTTTCTTGGGCTCCAAAATCACTGCAGATGGTGACTGCAGCCATGAAATTAAAATACTCTTGGTCTTTGGGAGAAAAGCAATGACAAGCCTAGACAATATTTTAAAAAGCAGAGACATCACTTTGCCAACCCAAGTCCATACTGTCAAAGCTACAGTTTTTCCAGTAGTCATGTACAGATGTGAGGGTTGAACCATAAAGAAGGCTGAGTACTGAATAGATACTTTTGAACTATGGTGCTGAAGAAGACTCTTGAGATTTCCTTGGACTACAAGGAGACGAAACCAGTGAATTCTAAAAGAAATCAACTCTGAATATTCATTTGAAGGACTGATGCTGAAGCCCCAGCTCTTTGGCCACCAAATGTGAAGAGCTGACTCTTTGAAAAAAATCTTGATGCTGGGAAACATTGATGGTGAGAGCAGAAGAGGGCAACAGAGGATGAGATAGTTGGATGCCATCATCAACTCAATGTACATGAGTTTGAGCGAACTCCAGGAGATAGTGAAGGACAGGGAATCCTGGTGTGCTGCAGTCCAAGGGGTCACAAAGAGTAAGACAGGGCTTAGTGACTAATAACAACAAAAATATGGAAGCAACATACTTTCCATTGATAGTGAATGATAAAGGAGATGTGGTATAAAAATATACAATGGAATATTAGTCATAAAAAAAATCTTGTCATTTGTGACAACATGGAGGGATCTAGAGGGTACTATTCAAAGTTAAATAAGTCCGTCAGAGAAAAGCAAATACCGGATGATTTCACTTGCATATGAAAATAAAGAAAAATAATTCGACAAACAGAACAGAACAGAAACAGACTTGTAGATGCAGAGAACCATCTGGTGGTTGCCAGCAGAAAAGTGAATGGGTGAAATATGAGAAGTGGATTAACAGGTACAAATTTCCAGTTATAAAATAAATAATGGATATGTGTTTTAGGAGTGAAAGAGCTGCCTTAAAAATCAACATTCAGAAATGAAGATCATGGCATATGGTCCCATCACTTCATGGCAAATAGACAGGGAAGCAATGGAAACAGTGATAGACTTTATTTTCTTGGGCTCCAAAATCACTGTAGATGGTGGCTGAAGCTGTGAAATTAAAAGACCCTTGCTCCTTGGAAGAAAAGCAATGACGAACCTAGACAGCATGTTAAGAAGCAGAGACATTATTTTGCCAACAAAAGGTCTGTAAAAGCTACAGTTTTTAACTGTCGTGCTAGAAAAGACTTGAGAGTCCCTTGGACTGCAAGGCAATCAAACCAGTCAATCCTAAACGAAACCAACCCTGAATATTCATTGGAAAATTGAAGCTGAGGCTCCAATACTTTGGCCACCTGATGTGAAGAGCTGACTCACTAGAAAGTACCCTAATGCTGGGAATGATTGAAGGCAGGAGAAGGGGATGACAAGAGGATGAGATAGTTGGATGGCATCAGCAACTCAATGGACATGAGTTTGAGCAAACTCTGGGAGATGGTGAAGTACAGGGAAGTCTGGTGTGCTGCAGTCCATGGGGTCACAAAGAGTTGGTCATTACTGATCGACTAAACAACAACCAAGAAATATAGTAAATGTTATAATTATTTGTATGGTGACAGAAGGTTACTAGAATTACAGTGGTGATCATTCTATAATATATAAAAATATTGAATTACTATGTGGTACACTTGAATTTAATATAGTATTATAAGTCAATTATCAGATCAAATCAGTCACTCAGTCGTGTCAGACTCTTTGCGACCCCATGAATCACAGCACGCCAGGCCTCCCTGTCCATCACAAACTCCCGGAGTTCACTCAGACTCACGTCCATCGAGTCAGTGATGCCATACAGCCATCTCATCCTCTGTCAGCCCCTTCTCCTTTTGCCCCCAATCCCTCCCAGCATTAGAGTCTTTTCCAATGAGTCAACTCTTCGCATGAGGTGGCCAAAGTATTGGAGTTTCAGCTTTAGCATCATTCCTTCCAAAGAAATCCCAGGGCTGATCTCCTTCAGAATGGACTGGTTGGATCTCCTTGCAGTCCAAGGGACTCTCAAGAGTCTTCTCCAACACCACAGTTCCAAAGCATCAATTCTTCCGTGCTCAGCCTTATTCACAGTCCAACTCTCACATCCATACATGATCATAGGAAAAACCATAGCCTTGACTAGACAGACCTTTGTTGGCAAAGTAATGTCTCTCCTTTTGAATATGTTATCTAGGTTGGTCATAACTTTCTTTCCAAGGAGTAAGCATCTTTTAATTTCATGGCTGCAGTCACCATCTGGAGTGATTTTGTAGTCCAGAAAAATAAAGTCTGACACTGTTTCCACTGTTTCCCCATCTATTTACCATGAAGTGGTGGGACCGGATGCCATGATCTTTGTTTTCTGAATGTTGAGCTTTAAGCCAACTGTTTCACTCTCCACTTTCACTTTCATGAAGAGGCTTTGTAGTTCCTCTTCACTTTCTGCCATAAGGGTGGTGTCATCTGCACCACCTAGATAGGGTTATTGATATTTCTCCTGGCAATCTTGATTCCAGCTTGTGTTTCTTCCAGTCCAGTGTTTCTCATGATGTACTCTGCATATAAGTTAAATAAACAGGGTGACAATATACACCCTGACGAACTCCTTTTCCTATTTGGAACCAGTCTGTTGTTCCGTGTCCAGTTCTAACTGTTGCTTCCTGACCTGCATACAAATTTCTCAAGAGGCAGGTCAGGTGGTCTGGTATTCCCATCTCTTTCAGAATTCTCCACAGTTTATTGTGATCCACACAGTCAAAGGCTTTGGCATAGTCAATAAAGCGGAAATAGATGCTTTTCTGGAACTCTCTTGCTTTTTCCATGGTCCAGCAGATGTTGGCAATTTGATCTCTGGTTCCTCTGCCTTTTCTAAAACCAGCTTGAACATGTCAAAGTTCGCGGTTCACATATTGCTGAAGCCTGGCTTGGAGAATTTTGAGCATTATTTTACTAGGACGTGAGATGAGTGCAATTGTGCAGTAGTTTGAGCATTCTTTGGCATTGCCTTTCTTTGGGATTGGAATGAAAACTGACCTTTTCCAGTCCTGTGTCCACTGCTGAGTTTTCCAAATTTGCTGGCATATTGAGTGCAACACTTTCACAGCATCATCTTTCAGGATTTGGAATAGCTCCTCTGGAATTCCATCACCTCCACTAGCTTTGTTCGTAGTGATGCTTTCTAAGGCCCACTTGACTTCACATTCCAGGATGTCTGCTCTAGGTCAATGGTCACACCATCGTGATTATCTGGGTCGTGAAGATCTTTTTTGTACAGTTCTTCTGTGTATTCTTGCCATCTCTTCTTAATATCTTCTGCTTCTGTTAGGTCCATCCCATTTCTGTCCTTTATCGAGCCCATCTTTGAATGAAATGTTCCTTTGGTATCTCTGATTTTCTTGAAGAGATCCCTAGTCTTTCCCATTCTGTTGTTTTCCTCTATTTCTTTACATTGATCGCTGAAGAAGTCTAAGTCAATTATACTTCAATAAAAATAAATGCATTCATTTAGTATAATATCCTCTAGATCACTTATTTCACTCAGGATGATACCCTCCCAGTCCCTCCATATTGTCACAGTGTAAGAATTTTGACCTATGTGTACATGTGTAAAATAATCACAATTAAGATAATAATCATAAACTATCTCTAATAGCTTCACCCTGTTCATTTGCAATTCTTATTTCCCTCTCCTCCAGGTAACCAATACTTTGTTTTCTGTTATTAAAGATTGCTTTGCATTTTCTAGAATGCAAAGCATTTCATTCATTATATGAATGAAATTATGAATTATGTATTTTTCTGTCTAGTGCCTCTAACAGCATGTTTATTTCGAGATTCATTCATGTTGTTCATATTTTATTGTTTTTTATTGCTGAAAAACAGTATTCTATAACATGAATATCATGATCTGTTTATACTAGTGAAGCTTGTAAATAATAGCTTCTAAATAAACTGCCAAACTGTTTTCCAAAGTGGTTACACTCTTTTAGGTTCCCAGTAGTATGGAAGAATTCCAGTTGTGTCAGGTTCTTGCTAACACTTGTAAGATGTATACAGTATATGAGTAGTGGCATCTCATTTGCATTTGGGAAATAGGCATTTTTCATAGACTTATGGGCCATCCCTATATCTTTCATAGGAAAGTATCTGTTCAACAGTATCTGTTCAATAGTTGAGTTGAACATAGATTTTAAATATAAGTCCTTTGTTTGATATGTTTCACAAGTATTTTGTCACAGTTTTTGGTTTGCCATAATCTTTTAAACAATTTTTTAAAATTAATTTATTTTACTTTACAATATTGTATTGGTTTTGCCATACATTGACTTGAATCTGCCATGGGTGTACATGTGTTCCCCATCCTGAACCACCCTCCCACCTCCCTCCCCATCACATCCCTCTGGGTCATCCCAGTGCACCAGCCCCGAGCACCCTATATCATGCGTCGAACCTGGACTGGTGATTCGTTTCACATGTGATGATTTACACGTTTCAATGCCATTCTCCCATATCATCCTGCCCTCGCCCTCTACCACATGGTCCAAAAGACTGTTCAATACATCTGTGTCTCTTTTGCTGTCTCGCATACAGGGTTATTGTTCAGTTCAGTTCAGTTCAGTCGCTCAGTCGTGTCCGACTCTTTGCAACCCCATGAATCGCAGCACGCCAGGCCTCCCTGTCCATCACAAACTCCTGGAGTTCACTCAGACTCACATCCATCGAGTCAGTGATGCCATCCAGCCATCTCATCCTCTGTTGTCCCCTTCTCCTCCTGCCCCCAATCCCTCCCAGCAACAGAGTCTTTTCCAATGAGTCAACTCTTCGCATGAGGTGGCCAAAGTACTGGAGTTTCAGCTTTAGCATCATTCCTTCCAAAGAACACCCAGGGCTGATCTCCTTCAGGATGGACTGGTTGGCTCTCTTTGCAGTCCAAGGGACTCTCAAGAGTCTTCTCCAACACCACAGTTCAAAAGCATCAATTGTTCTGGTGCTCAGCTTTTTCACAGTCCAACTCTCACATCCATACATGACCAATTGACTAGACAGACCTTTGTTGGCAAAGTAATCTCTCTGCTTTTCAATATGTTATCTGCTGCTGCTGCTGCTGCTGCTGCTGCTAAGTCGCTCCAGTTGTGTCCGACTCTGTGCGACCCCATAGACGGCAGCCTTTCAGGCTCCCCTGTCCCTGGGATTCTCCAGGAAAGAACACTAGAATGGGTTGCCATTTCCTTCTCCAATGCATGAAAGTGAAAAGTACAAGTGAAGTCGCTCAGTCGTGTCTGACTCTTCCCACCACTATGGACTGCAGCCTACCAGGCTCCTCCATCCATGGGATTTTCCAGGCAAGAGTACTGGAGTGGGGTGCCATCGCCTTCTTCAATATGCTATTTAGGTTGGTCATAACTTTTCTTCCAAGGACTAAGCATCTTTTAATTTCATGGCCGCAGTCACCATCTGCAGTGATTTCTGAGCACAAAAAAGTAAAGTCTGACACTGTTTTCACTGTTTCCCCATCTATTTCCCATGAAGTGATGGGATCGGATGCCATGTTCTTCGTTTTCTGAATGTTGAGCTTTAAGCCAAATTTTTCACTTTCCACTTTCACTTTCATCAAGAGGCTTTTTAGTTCCTCTTCACTTTCTGCCATAAAGGTGGTGTCATCTGCATATCTGAGGTTATTGATATTTCTCCTGGCAATCTTGATTCCAGCTTGTGCTTCTTCAAGCCCAGCGTTTCTCATGATGTACTCTGCATATAAAGTAAATAAACAAGGTGACACTATACAGCCTTGATGTACTCCTTTTCCAATTTGGAACCAGTCTGTTGTTCCATGTCCAGTTCTAACTGTTGCTTCCTGACCTGCATATAAGTTTCTCAAGAGGCAGGTCAGGTGGTCTGGTATTCCCATGTCTTTCAGAATTTTCCACATTTTATTGGAATCCACACAGTCAAAGGCTTTGGCATAGTCAATAAAGCAGAAATAGATGTTTTTCTGGAACTCTCTTGCTTTTTTCATGATCCAGTGGATGTTGGCAATTTGATCTCTGGTTCCTCTGCCTTTTCTAAAACCAGCTTGAACATCTGGAAGTTCACGGTTCACATATTGCTGAAGCCTGGCTTGGAGAATTTTGAGCATTACTTTACTAGTGTGTGAGATGAGTGCAATTGTGCAGTAGTTTGAGCATTCTTTGGCATTGCCTTTCTTTGGGACTGGAATGAAAACTGACCTTTTCCAGTCCTGTGTCCACTGCTGAGTTTTCCAAATTTGCTGGCATATTGAGTGCAGCACTTTCACAGCATCATCTTTCAGGATTTTGAATAGCTCCACTGGAATTCCATCACCTCCACTAGCTTTGTACCATCTTTCTAAATTCCATATATATGCCTTAGTATACTGTATTGGTGTTTTTCTTTCTGGCTTACTTCACTCTGTATAATAGGCTGCAGTTTCACCCACCTCATTAGAACTGATTCAAATATATTCTTTTTAATGGCTGAGTAATACTCCATTGTGTATATGTACCACAGCTTTCTTGTCCATTCGTCTGCTGATGGACATCTAGGTTGCTTCCATGTCCTGGCTATTATTAACAGTGCTGCAATGAACATTGGGGTACACGTGTCTCTTTCCCTTCTGGTTTCCTCAGTGTGTATGCCCAGCAGTGGGATTGCTGGGTCATATGGCAATTCTATTTCCAGTTTTTAAAAGAATCTCCACATCGTTCTCCATAGTGGCTGTATTAGTTTGTATTCCCACCAACAGTGTAAGAGGGTTCTCTTTTCTCCACACCCTGTCCAGCATTTATTGCTTGTAGACTTTTGGATAGCAGCCATTCTGACTGGTGAGAAATGGTACCTCATTGTGGTTTTGATTTGCATTTCTCTGATAATGAGTGATGTTGAGCATCTTTTCATGTGTTTGTTAGCCATCTCTATGTCTTCTTCGGGGAAATGTCTGTTTAGTTCTTTGGCCCACATTTTTTTTAATTTAAATTTATTTATTTTAATTGGAGACTAATTACTTTACAATATTGTGTTGGTTTTGCTATACATCAACATGAATCTGCCACGGATGTACATGTGTTCCCCACTTTTTGGTTGGATCTTTTATTTTTCTGGAATTGAGCTGCAGGAGTTGCTTGTATATCTTTGAGATGAATTCTTTGTATGTTGCTTTGTTTGCTACTATTTTCTCCCATTCTGAAGGCTGTCTTTTCACCTTGCTTATAGTTTCTTTTGTTGTGCAGAAGCTTTTAATTTTAATTAGGTCCCATTTGTTTATTTTTGCTTTTATTTCCAATATTCTGGGAGGTGGGTCATAGAGGATCCTGCTGTGGTTTATGTTGGAGAGTGTTTTGCCTATGTTTTCCTCTAGGAGTTCTATAGTTTCTGGTCTTACGTTGACATCTTTAATCCATTTTGAGTTTATTTTTGTGTATGGTGTTAGAAAGTGTTCTAGTTTCATTCTTTTACAAGTGATTGACCAGTTTTCCCAGCACACTTGTTAAAGAGATTGTCTTTCTCCATTGTATATTCTTGCCTCCTTTGTCAAAGATAAGGTGTCCATATGTGCATGGATTTATCTCTGGGCTTTCTATTTTGTTCCATTGATCTATGTTTTTGTCTTTGTGCCAGTACCGTACTGTCTTGATGACGATGGCTTTGTAGTAGAGACTGAAGTCAGGCAGGTTGATTCCTCCAGTTCCATTATTCTTTCTCAAGATTGTCTTGGCTATTTGAGTTTTTTTGTATTTTCATACAAATTCTGAAATTATCTGTTCTAATTCTCTGAAAAATATCGTTGGTATGACAAACCCTCAGCAAACATTATCCTCAATGGCAAAAAATTGAAAGCATTTCCCCTGAAGTCAGGAACAAGACAAGGGTGCCCACTCTCACCATTACTATTCAACATAGTTTTGGAAGTTTGGACCACAGCAATCAGAGCAGAAAAAGAAATAAAAGGAATCCAGATTGGAAAAGAAATAAAACTCTCACTGTTTGCAGATGAAATGATCCTCTACATAGAAAACCCCAAAGACTCCACCAGAAAATTACTACAGCTAATCAATGAATATGGTAAAGTTTCAGGATATAAAATTAACACAGAGAAATCCCTTGCATTCCTATACACTAACAATGTGAAAACAGAAAGAGAAATTAAGGAAACAACTCCATTCACCATTGCAATGAAAAGAATAAAATACTTAGGGATATATCTACCTAAAGAAACAAAAGACCTATATATATAGAAAACTATAAAACACTGGTGAAAGAAATCAAAGAGGACACAAATAGATGGAGAAATATACCATGTTCATGGATCGGAAGAATCAATATAGTGAAAAGGAGTACACTACCCAAAGCAATCTATAGACTCAATGCAATCCCTATCAAGCTACCAACGGTATTTTTCAGAGAACTAGAACAAATAACAATGTTTTTTGAAGAGTGAAACTTGTTTTTTTATATTAAGCCCAATTTATTTAAATTTTTATTTTATAGTTTGTGCCTTTGCATCATAAATACCCTGCCAAAAGTGTGGTCCATAATATTTGTCTTGATTTCTTTTAGATGTTTTATCATTTTAGCTTTTGATTTGATTCATTTAAAGATTAATTTTTGTGTATGATGTGAAATGGATTAAGGGGATTCCTTCCCCGTCCACACACATATTGCTATTGAATTGTTTCAAAGCCACTTTTTCCTCCCACTTATATTACCTTTCCAGTTTCTATTTTCTACTGACTTTTGGTTAGTTTCCTCACAGTGATGTATTCATACAGCTGAAGATTCATGGAAACTCTCCTGAACTTATTCTCTGTTCAGTTCTCTTTTCTCCAAGTTGTTCTGTTCTTTCTGCCACTCTGCTCAGAAACTCTCCAGGAAGTAAACTGAGGCAGTGACGGGGCTCACTTGATTTGTGTCTTTCTCACAGGAGTCACTATTCTGCAGTGCCTTGTGTGCAGTTTTCTGAACATTATGGTTCTTCATATTTCACTTAGTGTTATATAGACATAGATATAGATATATAAAAGAGTCAGTTCCGTTTTCAGTCTATCATGGCTGGAAACAGCAGTAACCTAAAAACCACATTTATAATCAAATAGGCTTTGTCCCTAATTTGAAGATAATAATTTGACACACTTTAAAGTTCTTCCGTTGATTACTAGCCAGTTTTTTTTTTTTTTTTAAGTTATAAGTCTAATTTGGTAACCAACTTTCTTATCTAAAGCAAAACCAATACAATATTGTAAAGTAATTATCCTCCAATTAAAATAAATAAATTTAAATTATAAAAAATAAAAAATATTTGAATATGTTCATATTTATTAGCCTGGAGTTGTTTATATTCTCTTACTTTTTTTTTTCTTTATGCTAGATTTTTTTTCTTTTTTATTAATCAATTTTTTTTTTTTTTTATCAAAAGGCTGATTCATGTTGAGGTTTGACAGAAAACAGCAAAATTCTGTAAAGCAATTCTATTCTCTTACTTTTAAAAAGCTACCAAATCGCTAAACTGCCATTGTCATTCCTAATTTTTAATTTCTGTGTTTTTCTCCTTATCATCTTTGATAGATTAAATAGCTGAGAGGCTAGGTAGCCTATGGTACTGGTTTTCTCAAAAGTAGAACTCTTAGGTAATTGTATCCATTAAGGTTCTTTTTATTCTTTCACGCCTTTTATCTTCAACTTATTTTGCCTATTTTATTTGCCTCTTCTTGATAACTTGAATTTCAGCATACAGTTCAAAGTATTTGTTTTTTCTTAATAATAAAAGCATCCTCTACAGTTACAACCTTCCTGTTTTGGTATTTATTATTGTCATTATTACTAATTTCTCATAATCTATGTTCATTTGATTTACTGTTTAAAGGAAGTTACTTAAAAGAGGCACACTTTTGTTCTTTTAAGATGTACTATCAATTTGGTGGTTTAGTCACTAAGTTATGTCTGACTCCTTGCAACCCCATGGACTGTAGCCCACCAGGCTCCTCTGTCCATGGAATTTTCCAGGCAAGAATACTGGAGGGTCGAGTGGGGGGTGTGGGGGTTGCCATTTCCTTCTCCAGGGGATCTTCTACCACTCAGGGATTGAACCTGGGTATCCTGTATTACAGGCAGATTCTTTATTAACTGAGCCACCAGGAAAGCACACACTATCAATTTAATTATAGATATTTTATAGGAAAATAGTGATAATAAATGTGATTCATAATCAGGGTTTGAATCTAATTCTTCTTACATTCCCACACTGAAGAATCTTTTGGTTTCCCTATGAGATTTTTATTAGGGTGATACATATTATTACATCAGATAAGATTTCCCTAAACCATGAATTTGAGCAAGCTCTAGGAATTGTTGATGGACAGGGAAGCCTGACATGCTGCAGTCCATTGGGTCACAAAGAGTTAGACATGACTGAGCAACTGAACTGAACTGAAACATGACAATGAACAGGCAATCTTCTTTATACACAATATTTTCTTCATTTCAATGTTATATTAGTAAAATATTTCAAAAGACATTTTAAAGTGAAACTTAGGTATTCAAATTAAAGTGATTTTAAATTCACATGCATGTATTGCTAATGTAACATCAGAAATGTAACTTCTTCATTGGAACAGCCAATATACTAAAGGTTACAATCAAAATAATTTTATTTTATGCATTCCTTGTACTTATTCAAATCATTCTCTAGCAGGTATTATACCCTACCTCTTCAATAAAATCTAAGGGAAGCCCCAGCCTTTTAAATCTACTTTTAGGCAATTAAAAATACCTCTACTGACAAAACCTTTAGTTCAAAGAAGCATCCACTCTAAAGAGGTAAATTGTCACTATATGCAGATGACATGATATTCTATTTAGAAAACCCTAAAAACTCCACAAAAAAATTACTAGAATTGATTTAAAAAATTCAGGAATTAATAGGATATAAGATTAACATACAGAAATCAGTTGCATTTCTTTATATTAACAAGGAAATAGCAGAAAGGAAATTTAAAGAAAACAATTACTTTTAAAATTGTATCAAAAATGAAATAGTTAGGAATAAACCTGACCTAGGATGTGAAATATGTACATGCTGAGAACTATCAAATATTAATAAAGGAAACAAGATGATTCAAAGCAATGGAAAGATATCCTATGGTCTTGGGCTGGAAGAAATAATATTGTTAAAATGGTCATATTACCCAAAGCAATCTATAAATTTAATGTGATCCCTATCAAATTATCAAGAATTAGGACAAGTAATCCTAAAATTTAGATGGAACCACAAAAGACCCAGAATTGACAAAGCAATCCTAAGGAAAAATGAAAAAGCAAGAGGTATTAAAAACCTACAGACAATACTACATAGCTACAGTAATCAAAACAACATGGTACTGGCACAAAAACACACATATAGATAAGTGGAACACAATAGAGAGTCTAGAAAGAAACTCACGCATGTATGGTCAATTAGTCTTCAACAAAGGAGGCAAGAATATGCAATAGAGAAAACACAGTCTCTTTAGCAAGTGATATTGAGAAAGGTGGACAGCTGCATGTAAATCAATGAAGGGAGAACATACCCTCACAACATAAACAAAAATAAACTCATAATGACTTAAAGACTTAAATATAATACATGACATCATAGAAGTTCTAGAAGAGAACATAAACAAAACATTTTCTGACACAATTCTGACACATATCAAAGTTTTCTTAGGTTATTCTATCATTTTCTGACACAAATTGTACCAAAGTTTTCTTAGGTTATTCTCCCAAGGCAATAGAAATTAAAGCCAAAATAAACAAATGGAAGTTACTCAACACTTGTAAGCTTTTGTGCAGCAAAGGCAACCATAAACAAAAAGGAGACAATCTACAGACTGGAAGAAAATATTTGCAAATGATGGAACTGACAAGGGATTAATTTCTAAATTAAAAAACAGCTCCTACAACACTATAAGAAAAAAACAATACAATTAAAAAATGGGCAGAAGAGCTAAATAGACATTTCTCTAAAGAAGACATACAGATGGTCAAAAGGCAAATGAAAAAATTTGCTCAACATCTCTCATTATTAGAGAAATACAAATCAAAACTACCATGAAGTACTACCTTGCATGGGCCAGAATGGTCATCATTTGAAAGTCTACAAATAACAAATGCTGGATAGGGTGTGGAGAAAATGGAACCCTCCTACACTGTTGGTGGAAATATAAACTGGTGCAGCCACTATGAAAAACAGTATAGAGGTTCCTTAAAAAACTAAAAATAATTACCATATGATTCAGCAATCCCACTCCTGGGCATATATCTGAACAAAAATATAATTTAAAAAGATAAAGGTATCTTCATATTCATAGTAGCTCTATTCACAACAGCCAAGACACAGAAAAATGAAAATGTCTATTGTCAGATGAGTGGATAAAGAAGATGTGGTACACATATAAAATGCAATACTTCTAGCCATAAAAAAGAATTTATCTGCAAAAAGAAACAGATTCACAGACACAGAAAACAGACTTTTGATTGCCAAGGGGGTGAGTGAAGAATGGATTGGGAGTCTGGGATTAGTAGATGCCAGATATTATATACATGGATGAACAAAAAGGACCTATTGTATAGCACAGGAAACTATATTCAATATCCTGTGAAAAACCATAAAGAAAAAAAAATGAAAAACAATGTTTACATTTGTATAACTGGATCATTTTGCAGTAAAACATCATAAATCAGCTATACTTCAATAAAATAAAATAAAAAATACACATTCATATGTCATTAACATTTAAAATTAACTTAAAATTTTTCCCATCCCCTTCTTGTTCAGTTCAGTTCAGTCTGACTCTTTGTGACCACATGGAATGCAGAAGGCCAGGCCTCCCTGTCCATCACCAACTCCCGGAGTTTACTCAAACTCATGTCCATTTAGTCAGTGATGCCATCCAACCATTTCATCCTCTGTCCTCTCATTCTGCTCTGGCCTTAAATCTTTCCCAGCATCAGGATCTTTTCAAATGTGTCAGTTCTTCGCATCAGGTGGCCAAAGTAATGGAGTTTCAGCTTCAACATTAGTCTTTCCAAAGAATATTAATGACTGATTGCCTTTAGGACGGACTGGTTGGATCTCCTTGCTGTCCAAGGAACTGCTAAGAGTCTGCTTCAACACCACAGTTCAAAAACATCAATTCTTTGGTGCTCATCTTTCTTTATAGTCCAACTCTCACATTCATACTTGACTACTGGAAAAAAAAAAAAAAAAAAAAGCTTTGAATAGACAGGCCTTGGTTGGCAAAGTAATGATTTGGTTTTATAATATGCTGTCTAGGTTGGTCAAATTTTCTCCCAAGGAGTAAGTGTATTTTAATTTCATGGGTGCAGTCACAATCTACAGTGATTTTGGAGCCCTTCTCCCCCGAAATAAAGTCTGTTACAGTTTCCACTGCTTCCTCATCACTTCATTGCCACATTGTACAGGAGACAGGGATCAAGACCATCCCCATGGAAAAGAAATGCAAAAAAGCAAAATGGCTGTCTGGGGAGGCCTTACAAATAGCTGTGAAAAGAAGAGAAGCAAAAACCAAAGGAGAAAGGGAAAGATATAAGCATCTGAATGCAGAGTTCCAAACAATAGCAAGAAGAGATAAGAAAGCCTTCCTCAGCAATCAATGCAAAGAAATAGAGGAAAACAACAGAATGGGAAAGGCTAGAGATCTCTTCAAGAAAATTAGAGATATGAAAGGAACATTTCATGCAAAGATAGCCTCAAAAAGGGACAGAAATGGTAGGAACCTAACAGAAGCAGAAGATATTAAGATGAGGTGGCAAGAATACACAGAAGAACTGTACAAAAAAGATTTTCAGGACCAAGATAATTACAATGGTGTGATCACTGACCTAGAGCCAGACATCCTGGAATGTGAAGTCAAGTGGGCCTTAGAAAGCATCACTATAAACAAAGCTAGTGGAGGTGATGGAATTCCAGTTGAGCTATTCCAAATCCTGAAAGATGATGCTGTGAAAGTGCTGCACTCAATATGCCAGCAAATTTGGAAAACTCAGCAGTGGACACAGGACTGGAAAAGGTCAGTTTTCATTCCAATATCAAAGAAAGGCAATGCGAAAGAATGCTCAAACTACCGCACAATTGCACTTATCTCACACACTAGTAAAGTAATGCTCAAAATTCTCCAAGCCAGGCTTCAGGAATATGTGAACTGCGAACTTCGACATGTTCAAGCTGGTTTTAGAAAAGGTAGAGGAACCAGAGATCAAATAGCCAACATCTGCTGGATCATGGACAAAGAAAGAGAGTTCCATAAAAACATCTATTTCTGCCTTATTGACTATGCCAAAGCCTTTGACTGTGGATCACAATAAACTGTGGAAAATTCTGAAAGAGATGGGAATACCAGACCACCTGACCTGCCTCTTGAGAAACTTATATGCAGGTCAGGAAGCAACAGTTAGAACTGGACATGGAACAACAGACTGGTTCCAAATAGGAAAAGGAGTACTTCAAGGCTGTATATTGTCACCCTGCTTATTTAACTTACATGCAGAGTACATCATGGTAAACGCTGGGCTGGAAGAAGCACAAGCTGGAATCAAGATTGCTGGGAGAAATATCAATCACC
Source organism: Bos grunniens (assembly GCF_055505025.1). Taxonomy (NCBI): domain Eukaryota; kingdom Metazoa; phylum Chordata; class Mammalia; order Artiodactyla; family Bovidae; genus Bos; species Bos grunniens. The sequence continues at coordinate 91,698,385 of NC_141172.1, forward strand.
TCAGATATGCAGATGACACCACCCTCATGGTAGAAAGTGAAGAGGAACTAAAAAGCCTCTTGATGAAAATGAAAGTGGAGAGTGAAAAAGTTGGCTTAAAGCTCAACCTTCAGAAAATGAAGATCATGGCATCTGGTCCCACCACTTCATGGGAAATAGATGGGGAAACAGTGGAAACAGTGTCAGACTTTATTTTGGGGGGCTCCAATATCACTGCAGATGGTGATTGCAGCCATGAAATTAAAAGACACTTACTCCTTGGAAGGAAAGTTATGACCAACCTAGATAGCATATTCAAAAGCAGAGACATTACTTTGCCAACAAAGGTCCATCTAGTCAAGGATATGGTTTTTCCAGTGGTCATGTATGGATGTGAGAGTTTGACTGTGAAGAAAGCTGAGCACCAAACAATTGATGCTTTTGAACTGTGGTGTTGGAGAAGACTCTTGAGAGTCCTTTGGACTGCAAGGAGATCCAACCAGTCCATTCCGAAGAAGATCAGCCCTGGGATTTCTTTGGAAGGAATGATGCTAAAGCTGAAACTCCAGTACTTTGGCCACCTCATGCAAAAAGTTGACTCATTGGAAAAGACTCTGTTGCTGGGAGGGATTGGGGGCAGGAGTAGAAGTGGATGACAGAGGATGAGATGGCTGGATGGCATCACTGACTCGATGGAAGTGAGTTTGAGTGAACTCCAGGAGTTGGTGATAGACAGGGAGGCCTGGTGTGCTGCGATTCATGGGGTCGCAAAGAGTCGGACACGACTGAGCGACTGAACTGAACTGACTGAATGGTCTAGTGGTTTTACCTATTTCCTTCAATGTAAGTCTGAATTTGGCAATAAGGATTTCATAATCTGAACCACAGTCAACTCCCGGTCTTGTTTTTGCTGACTGTATAGAGCTTTTCTATCTTTGACTGCAAATAATATAATCAGTCAGATTTCAGTTTTGACCATCTGGTGATGTCCACGTGTAGAGTCTTCTCTTGTGTTGTTGGAAGAGGGTGTTGGCTATGAATAGTGTCTTTTCTTGGCAAAACTCTGTTAGCCTTTGACCTGTTTCATTCAGTATTCCAAGGCCTTATTTGCCTGTTACTCCAGGTATTTTTTGACTTGCTACTTTTGCACTCCAGTCCCCTATAATGAAAAGGACATCTTTTTTTGAGTGTTAGTTCTAGAAGGTCTTATAGGTCTCATAGAACCATTCAATTTCAGCTTCTTCAGCATTACTGGTTGGAATTTGAGTTGGATTACCATGATACTGAATACTGTGCCTTGGAAACGAACAGAAATCATTGTCGTTTGAGATTGCATGCAATACTGCAATCCGGACTCTTGTTGACTGTAATGGCTACTCCATTTCTTCTAAGGGATTCTTGCCCACAGTAGTAGATACAATGGTAATCTGAGTTAAATTCACCCATTGCAGTCCATTTTAGTTTTCTGATTCCTAAAATGTAGACGTTTACTCTTGCCATCTCCTATTTGACCACTTCCAATTTACCTTGATTAATGGACCTCACATTCCAGATTCCTATGCAATATTACTCTTTAAAGCATCGGAATTACTTCCATCAGCAGTCACATCCACAACTGAATGCTGTTTTTGCTTTGGCTCTGTGTCTACATTCTTTCTTTCTTTATTTCTCCACTTGTCTCCAGTAGCATATTGGGCACCTACTGACTTTGGGAGTTCATCTTTCAGTGTCCTAATTTTTGCCCCCTCCTGAGGCATACTTAAAACAGAATCTCTGAGGCAGTTCCTTGGCAGTCTAGTGGTTAAGACTGTGTGCTATGGCAAAAATCCAATTCCTGGTCAGGCAACTAAGATCCTATTGTCTGTGCAGCATGACAAACAAACAAACAAACAAACTACCAATTTTTACATACTGCCTTGTTCCTACTAATATTATGTAACCCCACATAATGGTTTTGAATACTAAAAAACAAAACAAAAACAGACTCTTTGAAGTGAACATTGTTATTGTTGACATTTAGTCACTCAGTCATGTCTGATTCTTTGTGACCCCATAGACTGCAGCCCACCAGTCTCCTCTCTCCGTGGGATTCTCCAGGCAAGAGGATTAGTAAACGGGTTTAGTAGTTCAAACTATCATATATAGAATGGATAAGCCAAAGTGTCCTACTGTATAGCCCAGAAGGAACTGGACTGCCACTTCCTCCTGAAAAGGGGTATAGTGGACTTTTATTTCATGTCTTTTCCTCTCTCACTCTTGAAAGACTGAATTTGTGCTAAGAGAAGGAGGTAAGAGTAGGTGAGGGCCCTACTCTTCCACTACTAGTGAGGCGGTCTAGTATTAGCTTCTTTGAGTTTACCAGAGGTTTAAAGTCAACATGATCTACATTGGGTGATGGATTCTTTAGCATCCTCTCCATCTTTCACTCACCATAAAGTGTAATCATCTCCTCCAATTGATTGCCTAAGCTACTTTTTCAGCCCCTAGACACTGGCAGTTCACCTCAAGATTCTTGCTTCAGAGGCAGCCTCATGTTTCTAAAGGATTCTACTGGACACTGTCTAAGACATTCAGTGTAATTCTCTCCCTTACATGGCTTAGATCTGGCCACCGAGAAACACCCATGCCTCCTTTGCCCCAGTGAACTCTTGACTGTCAAGCATTCCCCATTATAGACTTAAGTCCACATATATATTTAAGTATCCCCTTGCTGTAGGCTAACCAGATACAGTCACTCTAGATTTCTCAGACTCAGATTAGAAGTCAGTTCTTTTAGACCCTCATAATTCTTTGTTGTTGTTCAGTTGCTCAGTCGTGTCTGACTCTTTGAGGCACCATGGAATGCAGCATACCAGGCTTCCCTCTCCTTCACCATCTCCTGGAGCTTGCTCAAACTCCACCCCATGTTTCAACATAAACATTTGTCTTAAAGTGATCTTTTTGAACACCTTTTCTTAAGAGGGAAGCACTTTCTGTCTTAGTCTGTAGGCATTCTTTGTACCCTGGCAGTCCTTTAAAAAGTCCCCTCTCAGCTTCTCTATGTATTTCATAAGTTAGTTATGTAGCTTATGGTGACTTCTTAAGTCTTCCCAAACTAGTTTTTCAGAATCTTCATTATTATTCCTGATTTGTTGACCATGTACCTAAGTTTGGAATTCTGAGAGAAGTTGGTACATTCTTTCTTGGAGGCATAAGTAAAACTGAGATGAAGTCATATTTTAACATCCAATTAAATTACTATTATAGATACCTAAATTGAAAAAGACAACCATGTTTAATTTATTTCCAAACTATGACTAATTCATAGATACACAAGAACTGATCATTATATTATAACTTACTCTTCTGCCCAGCAGCTGCAACTTCTTAAAACTGACTGTAATTTCAGAAAATTTAAAATGTGAAAATTTATAGACTTAAGGATTGAGAAAATATGGCAATTTCATTTTTTATTATGCTCCAGTTAGATAATGCAACCTGAACAATTACTCATTTGGAATTCACTGAGGTTTTCTATGTATTCTTTTGCCATAATTTTCATGTTGTGGCATATATAGTAAATTCCAATGATTGTATGCCACATAAAGATTAACAGCAATGGGGCTATTCACCAACCTGCAGAGCAGGCTGAGGGAATCAATATTTGAACCCATCTGTAACCTCTCCAAAGGATTGGCAAGCCCTGTTTCCATGAGTGATCAATTCCTGGAGACAGTATAGTATGTTCTGGGTTGTATTTTGATAGTAGCATTAGATTATTTAGGAAATTTTTTCTATTTTTAAGTATGATTATAATAGTCTGCTCAGGCTGCCATAGCAAAATTGGGTACTGATTGGGTGACTTGAAGAACAAAAATTTATTTTTCCATAGTACTGGAGGCTAGAGGTCCAAGGCCAAGTTACTGCAGATTTCAGTTCTCCTGAGGCCTATCTCTTTGGCTTGCAAATAACTGTTTTCTCACTGAACCCTCACATGACCTTGCCTCTCTGTGAGCACATTCTTGTCTCTTGGTGTGTCCAAATTTCCTCTTTTCATAGGGACATCTATACATTTGGACCAGGGCCCATTTTAACTGGGCTTTATTTCAGTTTAGCCATCTCTATAAAGGCCCTATCCTCAAATACAGTCACATTCTGTGGTGCTGTGGGTTTGGACCACAATGTATAAATTTTGAGGGGCATAATTCAACTCCAAACAATGGGGGAGAATATTTAGAGGATATAAAGTTGTCATTTGCTGTTATTTCCTATTCATTATCAGTAGAAGACCATTTTCCTTCTGATAACAAGATTATTGTCTCCTGGGAGGAACCATTCAAGGCTTAATTGGATGATTACTTCACCTCTATAAGACGATGTACACATCCAATATCTGGCCCATCAGAATACCAAATAGCCCAGGGTACACTGATTTTCTCTATATAGACACATTATTCAAGCTAAAATAGTATGCAAGTCATTGTAACTTAGCCAAAATCTTTATGAAAGACTTTTAATTTAGAGAGAGTAGGTCAGGTTAGACTACATCATGGCAATCACCAAACACAAAACAGTATTAATATAACACTATCAAAATTTACTTTGTATTGGGCTAAACATTCAGAAAGAAGTGAGAAACTCTTTTAAATCAAGTTTTCTATGTTATTATCCAGCTATCCAAGTTGTTTTTTCATCAACAAGAGACCATCGTTTTCCCATAACAAGGGAAATAGAAACTAGAAGGTTGTGCACTGGCTCTTACATGCTTTAAACTGGACTCATCACTTCTCTTCATAGTACATTAGCCAGAATTAGTCATATGGCCCTATCCAACTGCAAGAGGCTAGGAGATTTGGGGGAAACATGACTTTTTGGTAAAGAGTAAAGATTTGTTCCGGCTTCCCAGGTGGCACTAGTGGGAAAGTGAAAGTGTGAGTTGCTCAGTCTTGTCCGACTCTTTGTGACCCCATGGACTATAGTCTGCCACTCTCCTCTGTCCATGGAATTCTCCAGGCAAGAGCACTGGAGTGGGTAGCCATTCCCTTCTCCAGGGAATATTCCTGACTCAGGGATCAAACCCAGGTCTCCTGCATTGCAGGCAGATTCTTTACCGTCTGAGTCACCAAGAAAGCCCCTGCCAATGCAGAAGATGGAAGAGATGAGAGTTTGATTCTTGGGCTCAGAAGATCCCTAGGAGTAGAAAATGGCACACTGTTCCAGTATTTTTGCCTGAAAAATTCCAGGGACAGAGGAACCTGACAGGCTACAGGCCATGCAGTTGCAAAAAGTCATACACAACAGAGCGACTGGGCAAGGAGGAAAGATTTATTCTGTTACGTTTAAGAATAACCTAAATAGGACTTATTGTCTCCTGATTATGTGAAGGAAGTCATATACTCTGAGAAACAGATCATAATAACACATCACACTCAACACTGGTTCTAATTACTCTTATTCCATTTTAGAAACAATTTCATTTGAAAGATGCACATTTTGAGTGTTCATGTATTGATGTTAATTAATAAGAAAGTATTTTGTTTACTGTTTTCTTTATAAACCCAAATACATACCTTACAACTAAGTCAAGTAGTATATCTTCTGTAGAGTCCTGGCTCACACCTTGCCCCAAGCTATATTGTACATGTTTCTATTACATTTCCAACCTCCGTATCATAGCACGTACTTCTCTATATAGTAGGCATGGACACTAGCTTCAATACCTCTCTCCACCCTTTCATCCTTGAGGACTATGACTATGTTTATTATTCATAGAAACTTCAGAAGCAATCACAGATCTGACTCACAATAGCCTCTCAAAATGAGTTGAAGGTTATTGATATATATCTTTATTTAGTAATGGTTCTTATTTACAATTAAAAGGGAATAACTTTCTATGAACCTAGTTATAATATAATAAAAACACTAATAAAAATTTAACAAAATGTATAAGCAGGAAATTAGCAAGAAGAGAAACAGTTGCATAATAATATATAAGTTGCTCCCTATTGCTATTACATAAACACAAAATGGTATCTATACTTAATTAATGATGAAGTAAAATATTATAATTTACATAGTAATATTTATCTTAAAAACATGATAATTGAGTTTTCAAGAATTCTAGAAACTGACAAACTAATAAACTGTTTCCATAACTATATAACTTGGAGTTGTTTATCTGAAAATATGTATAAACTTCCCTGCAAATATATGTTTTTTAATAAAAAAAATTGCTCTTATGAAATGTATCTTAAGAAAATAAGATATGTCGGCAAGGATAAATGTGCAAAGATTTACTCAGCACAAATATTTACAGTATTAAAAGATTAAAAGCAATCCAAATGCCTCTGGCGAAAGTATTGCTATTGGACCATACTCAGCCATTAATATCTGGGTTGTAAAAGAATATTTATTGATATTCTAAACCCAATATGTAAAAAAGCCAGTTGATAAACTCTTTGAAATTTCTGCAGAGCATTATACATATGTCTGTGTATGTGCATATATATTACATTCTCTTTGTGTAGTAAGAAGTAACATGCTTTCTGTTTTCTGTTGTTTTGATGGTTTATTTCTATTTTGCCCTTTGTACTCTTTTTGAATTTTAATATTTGCTTTAGAGAATTAATATCACTTTAAGTAGGGAGTAATAATGAATGGTATCAATAAGAAATATTAAAGGGAAGAAATAATGGAAATTTAAAGCATAACTATCAATACAATATCTTGAAAAAATAATCCGGTGGTTTTACTGACTGTAGCTATTCTGCCCTTACCCTTATCTCTGGGTATTCTCTTTTAGCACTGTACTTCTTGCCCGTGAACTTCACATTTGCAATGGACTTTCACCCCTACAGTTTGCTTTTTTCTTTCTTCTATCAGAACACACTGAGATCATAGATTCTTATCCTACTAGACCTTACTATGCCTCTGGACTTATTCTTTTTCCCTGACTACCCCTATCTTAGGATATAAATAGTAAACCATTCAGAGCTCACCCCATTCTCCATCACTCACTCTCTCTACACCACCACCACCACCAATACCAGTATCCACTTTCACTCTACAGTCAATTTCAATCCTGATGAAATAAACTTCAGAGAATCCCTTCTAGTTGGTCTCTTCTCTCTCAAGCAGACTTGGACCACTCAGGCTTGCTCATTTCAGCCTCATCAAAGAAGGCAGATATCTATTCCAAGCAGAATTTGAACATCAGGAAGGAGTTGGTGGGGATAGTTTAGGTGTTTCTACTATGGTCAGTGCATCCTGGGAAATAGGTGAGGGCCAATACCCTGGGTTTCCTTAACAGCAGTTGAGAGACTTGGTAGTAACCAGTAAGTTGGGAAATTAGAGGTAAATGGACATTTATATGGTCCAGGGGCTTCAGAAAGGATTGCTACATAGCCCTAAGCATGTTGATTGCCCAAGATACAGAACAGCCATGCTTCAGAGAGCAGCTTCCTGATAACATAAATCTTCATTTGGACACAGAGCTCCAGTTCAGGTGCAGCCTCAGGCCCCTTCACTGCATTGCACCTGGCCTCCAAATGGTTTCTTGGTTCTCTAAGTCTCATCCCCATAGCAGACTCATTGGAGACCCAGAAGCTTTCCAGGTGTTGAGTGGCAATAGAGAAGCCAGAGAGCAACCTATGCCAGTGGGATACTTATAGTTTCCCCTCTGATGAGGAAGTAAAAGAATATAGTACCAATGGCTGAGAAAGAGAATGCTAGTTGTTCCAAAGTGGCAGAGCATGGTCTCATATTAGTACAGTCACTTTCTTTGTTCACTGTTTGCAAGATCCTTTTATTTTCAACCTGTTTTGTCACTGAATTGAAAACATACTTCCTGTATAGAACATGTTGGTGTAACTTTATGAAAGAATATTCATTCTGTCAATCTCTGTCTTTTACTGGAATTTTTTTAATATCTAATTCACTTACTAATCCATAATTGTCATCTAAGATGGCAGAGTAGAAGGACATGTGCTCATCTTCTGCGAGAACACCAAATTTGCAGCTAGTTGTTGAACAACGATTGACAGGAGGATGCTGGAGCCCACCAAAAAAAGATATGCCTCTTCAAAGGAAAAGGAGAAGGTGCAACAAGATGGGTAGGAGGGGTGCAGTCATGTTAAAATCAAATCCCATACCTGCCAGAGACTCTTGGCAGGCACAACCAAACCTTGCACATACCAGGACCCAGGGAAAGAAGCAATGGCCCACAAGAGACTGAGGCAGACCTGCCTGTGAGTGTTTGAAGGTTTCCTGTGAAGGTGTGGATCAGCAGTAGTCTGCCATGGGGACAAGGGCACTGGCAGCAGCAGTCCAGGGAGGCATGGCATGTGGCAAAAGTCATGGAGGAGGTTGGAGGAGGTTGCCATTAGCCCTACAATAGCACAGCCAGGTGGGTGACCCCCAAACTGGAGAACAATTATACCAAGGGAGTTCTTGGATTTTTGTGAAGTTTCTAGGCCCCACCTCAGACTTCCCAATTTGAGGATCGGCAAAGGAACTGGGAACCCCCAGGAAATCTGATATTGAAGGTCAGTGGGATTTGATTATAGAACTTCCACAGGACTGGGGAGACAGAGATTCTTGGATGGCACAAACAAAACTTTGTGTTCACAAGGACTAGGATAAAACAGCAGTGCCTCCACAAGAGACTGAGCCAGATTTGCCTGTGAGTGTTTGGGAGTTTTCTGAGGAGGCATGGGTCGACAGTGGCCTGCCACATGGTCAGGGGCACTGGCAGCAGTAGTCCTGAGAGGCGTGGCATGTTGGCATAAAGCGTCATGGAGGACATCACCATTAGCACAACCACAGAGGCTGAAGCCCTACCATAGAGACTGTAGACTCCAGGACTAGGTCACCTCAGGCCAAAGTATAGGGAGGGAGCACAGCCCAGCAGAAAATTGGATTAAAGACTTACTGAACATGGCCCTGCCCACCAGAGCAAGGCCCAGTTTTCTCCACAGCCAGTCTCTCCCATCAGAAAGCTTGCATAAGCCTCTTATCCCCATCCAACAGAGGGCAGACAGAAGAGGCAAGAACTTAAATCCCATGGCCTCCAGAACAAAAACCACAACCATAGAAAACTAAACCAAATGATCACATGGATCACAGCCTTGTGTAACTCAATGAAACTATGAGCCATGCCATGTAGGGTCACCCAAGACAGACAGGTCATTGTGGAGAGTTTTGAAAATATGTGGACCACTGGAGAAGGAAATAGCAAACCACTTCAGTATTATTGTCTTGAGAACCCCATGAACAATATGAAAAGGCAAAAAGATATGAAACTGAAAGATGAGCCTAGCTAGTTGGTAGGTGTCAAATATGTTAATAGAGAAGAGCAGAGAAATATTTCCAGAAGCAATGAAGGGGCAGAGCCAAAGTAGAAACAATGCCCAGTTGTGGATGTCTCTAATGGTGAAAGTAAAGTCTGAAATTGTAAAAAACAATATTGTATAGGAACCTAGAATATTAGGTCCATGAATCAAAGTAAATTGGATATGGTGAAATAGGAGATGGCAAGAGTGAACATCAGCAATTTAGGAATCAGTAAACTAAAATGGGCGGGAAGGGGAGATTTAATTCAGATGACCATTTTATCTACTACTATGGGCAAGAATCCTTTAGAAGAAATGGAGTAGCCTTCATAGTCAACAAGAGTCTGAAATACAGTACTTGGGGCAATCACAAAAATTACAGAATGACCTCCATTCATTTCCAAAGCAAAGCATTCACCATCACAGTAATCCAAGTCTATGGCCCGACCATTAATGCTGAAGAAGCTGAAGTTGAATTGTTCTTTGAAGACCTAGAACTAACCCCCCAAAAGATGTCCTTTTCATCATAGGGGATTAGAATGCAAAAGTAGAAAGTCAGGAAATACCTGGAATAACAGGCAAGTTTGGCTTTGGAATACAAAATGAATCAGGGCAAAGGCTAACAGAGTTTTGCCAAGAGAGCACACTGGTCATTGCAAACACCCTCTTCCAACAATACAAAAATGGCTCTACAATTGGACATCACCAGATGGTCAATATTGAAATAAGATTGATTATTTCTTTGCAGCCCAAGATGGAAAAGCTCAGTATAGTCAGCAAAAACAAGACTTGGAGCTGACCTTGGCTCAGATCATGAGCTCCTTGTTGCAAAACTCAGACTCAAATTGAAGAAGAGAAAATCACAAGGCCATTCAAGTATAACTTAAATCAAATCTTAAAAGGTACAGCAGAAGTGACAAATCGATTCAAGGGATTAGATCTGACAAACAGAATGCCTGAAGAACTGTGGATGGAGGTTCATAACATTGTACCGGAGGCAGTGACCAAAACCATCCCCAAGAAAAAGAAATGCAAGAAGGCAAAATGGTTGTCTGAGGCCTTTCAAATAGCTGAGACAAGAAGAGAAGTGAAAGGCAAAGAAGAAAGGAAATGATGTACCAACTGAATGCAGAGTTCTAAAGAATATCAAGAAGAGATAAGAAAGCCTTCTTAAGTGAACAATACCAATAAATAAATAAATAAAAATAGTAGGAAACAACAGAATGAGAAAGACTAGAACTCTCTTCAAGAAACAGAGATATCAAGGGACCATTTCACACAAAGAGGGGCATAATAAAGGACAGAAACAGTAAGGACCTAAGAGAAGCAGAAGAGATTAAGAAGAGGTGGTATGACTACACAGAACTAAAGTTCTTAGTGATCTAGATAAACACGATGGTGTGATTACTCACCTGGAGCAAAACATCCTGGAGTGTGAAGTCAAGTGGGCCTTAGGAAGTATTATGATGAACAAAACTAGTGGAGGTGATGGAATTTCAACTGAGCTATTTAAAATTCTAAAAGAAGATGTTGTTAAAGTGCTGAACTCAATATACCAGCAAATTTGGAAAACTCAGCAGTGGCCACAGGACTGTAAAAGGTCAGTTTTCATTTCAATCTCAAAGAAGGAAAATGCCAAAGAATGTTCAAACTATCACACAATTGCACCCATTTCACATGCTAGCAAGATAATGCTCAAAATCCTTCAAACTAGGCTTCAGAAGCATGTGAACTGAGAATTTCCAGATGTTAAAGCTGAATTTAGAAAAAGCAGAGCAACCAGAGATCAAATTGATAACATTTTGTTGCATCACAGAAAAAGCAAGGGAATTCCAAAAAACATCTATTTCTGCTTCATTGGCTATGCTTAATAAGCCTTTGACTGTGTGGATCACAGCAAATTGTGGAATGTTCTTAAGGAGGTGGGATTATCAGGCCACTTTACCTGTCTCCAGAGAAACCTGTATGTAGACAAGAAGCAACAGTTAGAACTGGACATGGAACAACAGATGATTCAAAATTGGGAAAGGAGTATGTCAAGGCTGTATATTGTCACCCTGCTTATTTAATTTATATGCAGAGTACATCATGCAAAAAGCTGGGCTGGATAAACCCCAAGCTGGAATCAGGAGAGAGAAAGAAATACCAACAACCTCAGATATGCAGAGAATACCACTCTACTGGTATAAGTTAAGAGGAACTAAAGAGCCTCTTAATGAGGGTGAAGGAGGAGAGAAAAAGCTAACATAAATTTCAACATTCAAAAACTAAGATCATGGCATCTACTCCCATCACTTTATGGCAAATAGATGGGGAAAATATAGAAACAGTGTCAGATTTCATTTTCTTGGCCTCCAAAATCAATGCAGATTGTGACTGTAGCCACAAAATTAAAAGACACTTGCTCCTTGGAAGAATAGATCAATCCTAGACAGTGTTTTAAAAAGCAGAGACATCACTTTCTTGACAAAGGTCCATATAGTCAAAGCTATGGTTTTTTCCAGTAGTTATGCATGGTTGTAAGATCTGGATCATAAAGAAGCCTGAATGCTGAAGAATTGATGCTTTTGAACTGTGGTGTTGGAGAAAACTCTTGAGAGTCCCCTGGACAGAAAGGAGATCAAACCAGTCAATCCCAAAGGAAATCAACCCTGAATATTCATTGGAAGGATTGATGCCGAAGCTTCAATACTTCAGCCACCTGATGCAAAGAGCTGACTCATTGGAAAAGACCCTGATGCTGGAAAAGATTGAGGGCAGGAGGAAAAGGGGGTGACAGAGGATGAGATGGGCTGGTGGCATCACTGACTCAATGGACATAAGTTTGAGCAAACCCAGGGAGACAGTGATAGACAGAGAAGCCTGGTGTGCTGCCGTGCATGGGTGTTGCAAAGAGTCCGTCCCAAATTAGCGGCTGAACAAAAACAGATTTCTACTCTCAAGAATGTGAAAGATTGTAATAGTGCTACCATTTTCCTTATGGAATCTAAAATGAAACAACATAACTTTTCTCCTCAGGATCTTTGAATATACTCTCTGGATACCCTTAGGAATAGAATATGCATTGATAGAAAAAATAACTGGAATTGTTCTATATCATACATTCTTCAAGTGTGCAATTGAATAACCCATCTGTTATCTATTCTGGTCATGTATTCCAGTTAGTTCAGTGTTAGGAAATTTGTTTAAGTAGAAGGTTAGCCAAGCATCTGGTTTTTGATACAATTGCTTGTGTCTCTCCAGAGCAGACAAGGAGCCATAGTACTTTAAGCAAGCACAACATTTCCCCTGAAGCTGCAATAGCCCATGAGATGGGGCAGTCGGCTTTTGACAAAACTGAGACACATACAAATCCTTCTACTTGGTTTCCAAGACTGGTCCTTGTTAGCTTTTAACATGCCAGCTGAGTAGGCTCCTGCTACCTGCCCTTTACAATTCAAGCCCCATAGTCTGTACATCTGTTCTTCTTCTTCTGCAGCTGTGTTGTATGCCCCAGTCTCAAAGAGTTCCACTTTCAGATCTCTGGGAATCTTTTCTTTTTAAATATCTGTACTTTTTTTTTTTTCCCCAAAAGCTTTTTTACAGGCAGTAAATTTTATTTTACAAATTTAAAAATAAAAGTTTAAAAATTATTTTATTTTACATCTTGTTTATTTTATTTTACAAAGATCTTGCTATCCAGGAGGTATTATCATAATTTTACTGATCGTCATGCCTCAGCTTCTCAGGTGGTGCTAGTGGTAAAGAACCCATCTGTCAATTCAAGAGAAGAGACACCAGCCCCAAGCTTCCTGTATCCTGCATCGAACCTGTACTGGCGATTCATTTCTTATATGATATTATACATGTTTTAATGCCATTCTCCCAAATCATCCCCCCTTTCCTCTCCCACAGAGTCCAAAAGACTGTTCTATACATCTGTGTCTCTTTTGCTGTCTTGCATACAGATGGTATACGGAGGGAGGTGGGAGGGGGGTTCAGGATGGGGAACATGTGTACACCTGTGGCAGATGCATGTTGATGTATGGCAAAACCAATACAATATTGTAAAGTAAAAAAAATAATAATAAATAAATAAAAATAAATTAAAAAAATAAATTAAAAAAAAAAAAAAAGAGAAGAGACAAGGGTTTGATGCCTGGGTCAGGAAAATCCCCCTGAGGAGGGCACAGCAACCCACTCCAGTATTCTTGTCTGGAGAATCCCATGGACAGAGGAGCCTGTTGGGCTAAATTCCATAGGGTCGCAAAGAGTTGGACAGGACTGAAGCGATTTGGCACACAGCTTGGCATGCCTCAGCTTCTCTCTGTAAGTCACTTCAGCCGTGTCCGACTCTGTGCGACCCCAGAGACGGCAGCCCACCGGGGTCCGCCATCCCTGGGATTTTCCAGGCAAGAACACTGGAGTGGGTTGCCATTTCCTTCTCCAATGCATGAAAGCGAAAAGTGAAAGGGAAGTCGCTCAGTCGTGTCCGACTCTTAGCGACCCCATAGACTGCAGCCTACCAGGCTCCTCCGTCCATGGGATTTTCCAGGCAAGAGTAGTGGAGTGGGGTGCCATTGCCTCAGCTTAGGGAGATCCTAAGCTGCATGATGGGTGATCCAAAACTGGTTACTTACAGGTAGAAGACAAGTCTTCTGACTCAAGTTACATTTGTGTGTGTGTGTTGTATTCCTGCTGCTGCTAAGTCGCTTCAGTCGTGTCCGACTCTGTGCGATCCCATAGACGGCAGCCCACTAGACTCCCCCGTCCCTGGGATTCTCCAGGCAAGAACACTGGAGTGGGTTGCCATTTCCTTCTCCAATCGATGAAAGTGAAAAATGAAAGTAAAGTTGCTCAGTCGTGTCCGACTCTTCGTGACCCCATGGACTTCAGCCTACCAAGCTCCTCCATCCATGGGATTTTCCAGGCAAGAGTACTGGAGTGGGGTGCCATTGCCTTCTCCAATATTCCTGCTATAGTGGGAATTTTTGACCCTTTTGTGTTGCAGTACTTTTTGAACACTGGAACATTCACATTCCATTAAGGAATTAAAAAAAAAAAGAAGACTGAAAGCAACACTAAACAAGTCAGCATAATTGCCAGGCAATAACAACTACAGTAAAATGTGTTTCTCACTGTCTTTAAAAGCATCTGCATCTACTTACTACTCGCTCTGTGGCCTTTTAGCTGGATATTGTATTTGAGTGGAAGTGTTAATTGCCCTTATATATTCAAAGGACATTGCTCTTGCCTGCTCTAAAAAAATACATGTTTTTTTGCAACAGGCTTACTGTTTTAGCACCCCACACCTTTTACTATTAGCAAATTATACTCCTCAGTACCTGATATTTCTATCACACATACACACAAGCACTCATATATGCACATAATTTGTTATCCTCTTATCCTCTCTAATATTTCTCACACTGAGAAAAATTTGCTGGCTTACTTTTGAGAATACCGTGGTATAACAGAGGACCAGGAACACCAGTTACAATTTTCTGTGGCATGTTATGCATGGTTCAGTTAAAATGTCCTGTCAAACAGCAACCTGAGAATTAACATAGCTAATGTCCCTCCTGAAGTACATGAATTCTGATAGTAGGTTTAATGTGATACCTATACAGTTAGGGTATTCTGGGAAGAAGAATGTCATAATTTAGCTATTTACTTCTTTAGCAGCATAAATGTTATTTCTATATTTTTTTCCCAATTCAATCCTTCAATGGATTTGTATTTTAACAGGGAGGACCCTTTCTTTATAATATTTCTTCCAAAATGCCTCCATAACCAGAATTCCAGGGACCATAAATTCTTCCATTTTAGAAATTTCCTGTGAGTTAAATTTTAATAGGCTTTCCTGTCTTAAAGGTCACAAGTGGAACTTCACTGAAAAATGCTAAGTCATAATAATAGCAACATTTATTGGGCAGGTTATATCATGTGTCTTGTGTGTGTGCTCAGTCATGTCCGATTCTTGACCTCATGGCCAGGCCAGGTTCCTCTCCATGGCATTTTCCAGGCAAGAATACTGGAGTTGGTTGCCATTTTCTACTCCAGGGGGTCCTCCTGACTCAGGGATGAAACCCAAGTCTCTTGCATATCCTGCATTGGCAGGTGGTTCTTTACTGCTAAGCCACCTGGGAAAGTTAGATGTTACTATTATACGCCCAAGTACATATATTGTTTGGGCTTCCCTGATAGCTCAGTTGTTAAAGAATCTGCTTGCAATGCAGGTGACCCCAGTTTGATTCCTGGGTCAGGAAGATCCTCTGGAGAAGGGATAGGCTACCCACTCCAGTATTCTTGGGCTTCCCTTGTGCCTCAGCTGGTAAAGAATTTGCCTACAATGCAGGAGATTTGGGTTCTATCTCTGGGTTGGGAAGATCTCCTGGAGAAGGAAAGGCTATCCACTCCAGTATTCTGGCCTGGAGAATTTCATGGACTGTATAGTCCCTAGGGTCGCAGAGTCGGACACGACTGAGCAACTATCACTTTCACTATATATTGTTTTAAGTTATTTGTATATCAACACATTTAATTCTCACAGTAGTCCTTTGAATGAATATAATTATGGCCATTGTCAAGATAGGTAAACTGAGGTAAAAAGGGTTTATGCAATGGGCCGAAGTCAAACAACTAAAGAACAATGAAGCTGGACTTTGTATCCAGGTAGTAAGAATAGAGGGCTCTGGCATTTAACCTTTATGATAAGTAATTTTAAAAGGGAGAGAGAGAAAAAGACAGATGAGAAAAAAATTTGGTTTAAGAACTGAGTTTGGTTTCCAAACTATAGGATGGTGATTGTATTTTGTTATCATTGCTACTATACCGGAAGCCAGTCCCCTTTCTTTATGAGGAACTGACCTAGAAAATCCATCATTTTAGAGTCTGAGCCAGTAGACTTGATGCAGAAATAAGAACATATCAGTGTATCTCAAGGATTCCTTAAAGGTTCAAAGTAAATATCCAAACCTAGAAGCATCTTTTCCCTCATTCTTACCCATCACACCATGAGTTAAAATTATATAGTTAGATGGTAAGTGTATTTTGGAAGAAGAAATGAATGATTTGCCTAGTCAACATCTTTCTAAGTAGCACAGGACGGTTCAGGGTTAGTTTCTCAGAAGAAAATCACAATGTCCACTTATATGATAGCCTGCTTATTCAGTTTGTAGTAGGACGCTGGATCCTGACTGGGAAATGTGGAGAGAATGGGATCTACTGCCCATTTTAAGGTCAGAGAGGTCATACATAATGTAAAATGTATACCAGTGTAAATCTTCCGCTGTTTTCAGGAAATTTTAAGCTCACTATTTATATGTATCAGAGCTTGATTAGCCACCTTAGATGAGCTTTTATAGTAAGCTTTTCATTCTGTAATTAAGTATAATATAGCCTTCACACTCATGCCAAGCTGACAAAGCTAATGTAAGCTGTGGAATCTTAGCCAGCAGCGTGGGAGGTGACACTGGCTGAAGTCTTAATGGTTGTTAAAAGCTCATGTTTAATAGCTTTTAAAATAGGAATCTAATTTGAATAGTGATTATACAGTGGAAATGGAGAAATAGATTTAAGGGACTAGATCTGATAGATAGAGTGCCTGATGAACTATGGACGGGGGTTCATGACATTGTACAGGAGACAGGGATCAAGACCATCCCAATGGAAAAGAAATGCAAAAAAAGCAAAATGGCTATCTGGGGAGGCCTTACAAATAGCTGTGAAAAGAAGAGAAGTGAAAAGCAAGCAAAGGAGAAAGGGAAAGATATAAGCATCTGAATGCAGAGTTCCAGAGAATAGCAAGAAGAGATAAGAAAGCTGTCCTCAGCGATCAATGCAAAGAGATAGAGGAAAACAACAGAATGGGAAAGACTAGAGATCTCTTCAAGAAAATTAGAGATACCAAGGGGACATTTCATGCAAAGATGGGCTCGATAAAGGACAGAAATGGTATGGACCTCACAGAAGCAGAAGATATTAAGAAGAGGTGGCAAGAATACACAGAAGAACTGTACAAAAAAGATCTTTACAACCAAGATAATCACGATGGTATGATCACTCACCTAGAGCCAGACATCCTGGAATGTGAAGTCAAGTGGGCTTTAAAGCATCACTATGAACAAAGCTAGTGGGGGTGATGGAATTCCCGTTGAGCTATTTCAAATCCTGAAAGATGATGCTGTGAAAATGCTGCACTCAATATGCCAGCAAATTTGGATAACTCAGCAGTGGCCACAGGACTGGAAAAGGTCAGTTTTCATTTTAATCTCAAAGAAAGGCAATGCCAAAGAATGCTCAAACTACCGCACAATTGCACTCATCTCACGTCCTAGTAAAGTAATGCTCAAAATTCTCCAAGCCAGGCTTCAGCACTACGTGAACCGTGAACTTCCAGATATTCAAGCTGGTTTTAGAAAAGGCAGAGGAACCAGAGATCAAATTGCCAACATCTGCAAGATCATGGAAAAAGCAAGAGAGTTTAAGAAAAACATCTATTTCTGCCTTATTGACTATGCCAAAGCCTTTGTGTGGATCACAATAAACTGTGGAAAATTCTGAAAGAGATGGGAATACCAGACCACCTGACCTGCCTCTTGAGAAACCTATATGCAGGTCAGGAAGCAACAGTTAGAACTGGACATGGAACAGCAGACTGGTTCCAAATAGGAAAAGGAGTATGTCAAGGCTGTATATTGTCACCCTGCTTATTTAACTTATATGCAGAGTACATCATGAGAAATGCCGGGCTGGAAGAAGCACAAGCTGGAATCAAGATTGCCAGATTGGGAGAAATATCAATCACCTCAGATATGCAGATGACACCACCCTTATGGCAGAAAGAGAAGAGAAACTAAAAAGCCTCTTGATGAAAATGAAAGAGGAGAGTGAAAAAGTTGGCTTAAAGCTCAACCTTCAGAAAATGAAGATCATGGCTTCTGGTCCCATCACTTCATGGGAAATAGATGGGGAAACAGTGGAAACAGTGTCAGACTTTATTTTTTGGGGAGGCTCCAAAATCACTGCAGATGGTGCCTGCAGCCATGAAATTAAAAGACGCTTACTCCTTGGAAGGAAAGTTATGACCAATCTAGACAGCATATTGAAAGGCAGAGACATTACTTTGCCAACAAAGATCCATCTAGTCAAGGCTATGGTTTTTCCAGTGGTCATGTATGGATGTGAGAGTTCGACTGTGAAGAAACCTGAGGGCCAAAGAATTGATGCTTTTGAACTGTGGTGTTGGAGAAGACTCTTGAGAGTCCCTTGGACTGCAAGGAGATCCAACCAGTCCATTCTGAAGGAGATCAGCCCTGGGATTTCTTTGGAAGGAATGATGCTAAAGCTGAAACTCCAGTACTTTGGTCACCTCATGTGAAGAGTTGACTCATTGGAAAAGACTCTGATGCTGGGAGGGATTGGGGGCAGGAGGAGAAGAGGACAACAGAGGAAGAGATGGCTGAATGGCATCACTGACTCGATGGACGTGAGTCTCAGTGAACTCCGGGAGTTGGTGATGGACAGGGAGGCCTCGCATGCTGCGATTCATGGGGTCGCAAAGAGCTGGACATGACTGAGTGACTGAACTGAACTGAACTGATGCAATAGAACATAAAGGAACATGGATGAATTTCTCAACCCACAAAATGAATAAAACATTGATAGTTATTTTGTACATTTATGGTGGTAGAAAGACAAAATCATTTATTGAAGCCTAACATCTTTTTTGAGGTATGAGTGATCATGAGCAGCCCTCAAATCAAATAAAGCAAAATATTTCAGTAGCTTGCATATCTCTGTTAGTTCTGTTGACACATTTACAATTCCTTAACCCCAAATATTCCTTGGTTCAGTGGACCACAAAAGCCATCTTTAATGTTGTTCTAATTTATGACCTGGACTTAAACTTTAAAGCAGTTCCTACTTTTATTAGTAGGAAGAGAACTGAATTGCATTTAGGAAATATTTAATTTATGAGACAATCATAATTTTTCCATTGGGACTCTTTCTTCTGTAGCCTATATATTGGGTTGCTTTTAAAATGTCACATTATCTTCATGAAAAGTAGTGGCTGCTTTCTCAAAGAACCCATTTTTAACAGCTAAATCTCTGAGCTGTTCTATAGTTTCCCCTCAAATGTCAAAAGAAATGAGAATACATTTTTATTTTAGGTTCCTTGTTAAAAGCTTCATTTTCTTGGACAAATATATTATGTTTAAGCCCTTGGTCAGTAGAAATGGCCTTTGTAGGTCTAGAATATTTAACCCGAAATATTGGTTAACATGAAGTCATACATCAGGATAGAGCAGTTCTCTTAAAAAATGTTACGAAGTCTGGAGGCACACTTTTTTCTTTGAAAAAGCTAGTATTTCTGAAATTACTCAGAAAATAATTTATATCTTGAGCTATGTCTAGATGTGGAAAAGATTTGGCCCCAAATTCCCTATGCTACCAAACAGATTAGACAGATGTGTTAAATATCATGCTACTTGATTTATGATAAAAGGATTCTAAGAGAGTCTTTTAAAATATACCAAAGGAAAAAATTATTCTCCATATATAAAGATGCTTATTTCAGGATATTCAATGGCCATTTTTCACTGTTATTCATTCTAAGAGGGTACAATGAGGTATATTAAGAAAATACTTAAAATGGAATATTGCACAGCTAATAACACGTACACATACTGAGGTAATACTGCAACAGAGAAAATATTAAAATAGAAACACGAAGAGAAAGAATATTATATTTAAAATAATTATATAACTAAAACTTACTTATTCACTTGGACAATAAGAGAACATTGCCAAATGAAAGCAATTTGAATGACAGGTAATTGTCCCCTTTCCTTATGAAGTGTTTCACTAATGTTAGTACAGTTTTCATTATGTCCTACGAAAGAAAATACATACAAATAATAGGAATCTTTAAATAGTTCTCTCACCTACTTGTTATTAGTTGCATCTTTTAGAAATGACTAAATGGGTAAAGATCAGTATCTTGTAGACATTATTAACTTGTGAACAAATATATAGATAAGTATCTGTCTAGTGATAAATAGATGGATAGATGAACAGAGGTGGAAAGGAGTGTAACCCAAATATCCCTTAACTGTGTGAGTTACATAATTTCATTTTTCACTTAATTTTATATGAAAAAATACTATTATATTACATTTTAATCTCATTTTTAATATTACATTTCATAATTTATCCTTTATTAACCTAGAGATTTTGAGACAATATGCTTTATCTCCTTTAACTGTAAAATCTTTGAAGTGTTTGGTGAACAACTGATAATTTAAATAGTGCTTAAACAAGGAAACTATAAAGTTTAAAAAATCACAGATAATCTCCAAGTGCCCACTGAAGAATAATTGCCCAGTGGCATGTACATTTATGGAAATTTTTAGAACTTTTCAGTGAGGACATAATGCCATGGCTTTGATTTAAGGCTCTCAGCCCAGGGAAAAAATTAAAGTTCATTAAACTAAGCACAGTGTATTAAATACAGATCAACTCATTACTGAGCATCAACTCAATCACTGATGAGAGCTCTTTGAAAGGCTTATCATTATAACATTAACTGTCATTTTATTACCAGACAGTAACTGCCTGATTAAAATCTTAAATGGATGGAGATCATTGAGAAGCCATATTGAAAGTATCTTCTAGTTGATTATTAAAGTAAAGTCTGCAGTAAAGGGAAATATTAATGAAAATAACTAATATTCTTTCCTCAATGTCTTTCATGTGTGTCCTCTTCTTTGCATTTCCACTGATATACCTCTAAATCAAGACTAATCTTCTTTTTTGTTGTTGTAATAACTTTTTACTAATCTGGTCTTTCTGTTGTGATACTGCAACTCCTCTTCAAGTAAATTCAAGATAAGACAGTTACAGAAATCTTCCCAATATCCATTTTGAAAAATGTGTCCATTCTTTGCTCAAACCTTTTCATAGAGTTACAATGATAAAAAAAATTAACATTCACCTAACACTCAGTTCAATTCAGTTCATTCAGTCACTCAGTCGTCTCCGACCATTTCTGACCCCATGAATCGCAGCACGCTAGGCCTCCCTGTCCATTACCAACTCCGGAAGTTTACTCAAACTCATGTCCATCGAGTCGGTGATGCCATCCAGCCATCTCATCCTCTGTTGTCCCCTTCTCCTCCTGTCCCCAATTCCTCCCAGCATCAGGGACTTTTCCAATGAGTCAACTCATCACATCAGGAGGCCAAAGTATTGGAGTTTCATCTTTAGCACCAGTCCTTCCAATGAACACCCAGGACTGATCTCCTTTAGAATGGACTGGTTGGATGTCATTGCAGTCCAAGGGACTCTCAAGAGTCTTCTCCAACACCACAGTTCAAAAGCATCAATTGTTCTGCGCTCAGCTTTCTTCACAGACCAATTCTCACATCCATACATGACTACTGGAAAAACCATAGCCTTGACTAGATGGACCTTTGTTGGCAAAGTAATGTCTCTGCTTTTGAATATGCTATCTAGGTTGGTCATAACTTCCCTTCCAAGGAGTAAGTGTCCTTTAATTTCACGGCTGCAATCACCATCTGCAGTGATATTGGAGCCCAGAAAAATAAAGTCTGACACTGTTTCCACTGTTTCCCCATCTATCTGCCATGAAGTGATGGGTCCAGATACCATGATCTTCGTTTTCTGAAGGTTGAGCTTTAAGCCAACTTTTTCACTCTCCTCTTTCACTTTCATCAAGAGGCTTTTGAGTTCCTCTTCACTTTCTGCCATAAGGGTGGTATCATCTGCATATCTGAGGTTACTGATATTTCTCCCAGCAATCTTGATTCCAGCTTGTGCTTCCTCCAGCCCAGCATTTCTCATGATGTACTCTGCATAGAAGTTAAATAAGCAGGGTGACAATATACAGCCTTGACATACTCCTTTTCCTATTTGGAACCAGTCTGTTGTTCCATGTACAGTTTTAACTGTTGCTTCCTGACCTGAATACAGATTTCTCGGGAGGCAGATCAGGTGGTCTGTATTCCCGTCTCTTTTAGAATTTTCCACAGTTTGTGTGGTCCACATAGTCAAAGTCTTTGGCATAGACAATAAAGCAGAAATAGATGCTTTTCTGGAACTCTCTGCTTGTTTGATGATCTAAAAGATGGTGGCGATCTGATCTCTGGTTCCTCTGCCTTTTGTAAAACCAGTTTGAACATCTGGAAGTTCACGGTTCACATACTGTTGAAGTCTAGCTTGGAGAATTTTGAGCATTACTTTACTAGCATGTGAGATGAGTGCAATTGTGTGGTAGTTTGAGCTTTCTTTGGCATTTCCTTTCTTTGGGATTAGAATGAAAACTGACCTTTTCCAGTCTTGTGTCCACTGCTGAGTTTTCCAAATTTGCTGGCATACTGAAAGCAGCACTTTCCCAGCATTATCTTTTTCTTAGGAATCTGTGAATTAAAATGGACAGGAATGGGAGGATTTAATTCATATGAACATTATATATGTTATTGTGGCAAGAATCCCTAAGAAGAAATGGAGTACCCCTCATAGATAACAAAGAGTCCAAAACACAGTACTTGGATGCAAGCTCAAAAGCACAGAATGATCTTGGTTTGTTTCCAAGGCAAATCTTTCAATATCACAGTAATCCAACTCTATGCCTCAACAACTGATGCTGAATAAGCTGAAGTTGACTGGTTTTATGAAGACCTAATACACACTGTATAACTAACACTAAAAACAGAAAATGATATCCTGTTCATTATAGGGGATTAGAGTTTAAAAGTAGGAAGTCAGGAGATATCCAGAATAATGGGCAAGTTTGGCCTTAAAGTACAAAATGAAGCAGGGCAAAGGCTAACAGAGTTTTATCAAGAGAACACATTGGTCATAGCAAGCACTTTCTCCCAACAACACAAGAGACAACTTTACAAATGGATGTCACCAGACTGTCATTATCAAAATCTTATAATTTTCACACAACCAAAGATAGAGAAGCTCTGTGCAGTCAGCAATAACAAGATTTGGAGCTGAACTGACAGTAGCTCAGATCATGAGCTCCCTATGGCAAAATTCAGGCTTAAATTAAAGAAAGTAGGGAAAACCATTAGACCATTTAGCTATGACCTAATCAAATCTCTTATGATTATACAGTGGAGGTGATGAATAGATTCATGGGGATTAGATCTGGTAAAAAGAGTGCCAAAAATCTATGGACAGAGATTTGTAACATTATACAGGAGGCAGTGACCAAAAGAAAAGTAGTTTTAAGGGCCCTAACAAATAACTGAGAAAAGAAGAGAGGCAAAAGGCAAGGGGGGAAGGGAAAGATATACCTGTCTGAATACAGAGTTCCAGAAAATAGCAAGGAAAGGTTAAGAAGGCCTTCTTAAGTGAACAATGCAAAGAGAATAGGAAAGACTAGAGATGACCTAAATCAAATCCCTAACGATTATACAGTGGAAGTGAGAAATAGATTTAAGGGACTAGATCTGATAGATAGAGTGCAACTATGGATGCAGGTTCATGATATTGTACAGGAGACAGGGAGCAAGACCATCCCCAAAAAAAGAAATGTAAAAAAGCGAAATGGCTGTCTGAGGAGGCCTTACAAATAGCTGTGAAAAGAAGAGAAGCAAAAAGCAAAGGAGAAAAGGAAAGATATACCCATTTGAATGCAGAGTTCCAAAGAATAGCAAAGAGCGATAAGAAAGACTTCCTCAATGATCAATAAAAAGAAATAGAGGAAAACAATAGGATGGGAAAGACTAGAGACCTCTTCAAGAAAATTAGAGATACCAAGGGAACATTTCATGAAAAGATGGGCTCAATAAAAGACAGATATGGTATGGACCTAACAGAAGCAGAAGATATTAAGAACAGGTGGCAAGAATACACAAAAGAACTGTACAAAAAAGATCTTCACGACCCAGATAATCATGATGCTGTGATCACTCTCCTAGAGCCAGACATCCTGGAATGTGAAGTCAAATGGACCTTAGGAAATATCACTACAAACAAAGCTAGTGGAGGTGATGGAATTGCAGTTGAGCTATTTGACATCCTAAATGATGATGCTGTGAAAGTGCTGCATTCAATATGTCAGCATATTTGGAAAACTCAGCAGGGGCCACAGGACTGGAAAAGGTCAGTTTTCATTCCAATTCCTAAGAAAGGCAGTGCCAAAGATTGCTCAAACTACCGCACAATTGAACTCATCTCACATGCTAGTAAAGTAATGCACAAGATTCTCCAAGCCAGGCTTCAACAATACATGAACTATGAACTTCCAGATGTTCAATCTAGAAAACGCAGAGGAACCAGAGATCAAATTGCCAACATCCACTGGATCATTGAAAAAGCAAGGGAGTTCCAGAAAATCATCTATTTCTGCTTTATTGACTATGCCAAAGCCTTTGACTATGTAGATCACAATAAACTGTGAAAATTCTGAAAGAGATCTGAATACCAGACCACCTGACCTGCCTCCTGAGAAATCTGTATGCAGGTCAAGAAGCAATAGTTAGAACTGGAAATGGAAAAATAGACCAATTCCAAATTGGAAAAGGAGTACATTAAGGCTGTATTTAACTTATATGCAGAATACATTATGAGAAATCTTGGCTGGAGAAAGCACAGGCTGGCATCAAGATTGCTGGGAGAAATATCAATAACCTCAGATATGCAGATGACACCACCCTTATGGCTGAAAGTAAAGAAGAACTAAAGAGCTCCTTGATGAAAGTGAAAGAGGAGAGTGAAAAATTTGGCTTAAAGCTCAACATTCAGAAAACAAAGATCATGACATCTGGTCCCATCTCTTCATCACAAATATTTGGGGGAACAATGGAAACAGTGGCAGATTTTATTTTTGGGGGCTCCAAAATCATTGCAGATGGTGACTGCAGCCATGAAAATAAAAACACTCACTCCTTAGGAGAAATGTTATGATCAACCTAGACAGCATATTAAAAAGCAGAAACATTACTTTGCCAACAAAGGTCTGTCTAGTCAAGGCTATGGTCTTTCCAGTAGTAATGTATGAATGTGAGAGTTGGACTATAAACAAATCTGAGTGCTGAATAACTGATGCTTTTGAACTGTGGTTTTGGAGAATACTCTTGAGAGTCTCTTGGACTGCAAGGAGATCCAATCAGTCCATTTTAAAGGAAATCATCCCTGAATATTCATTGGAAGGACTGATGTTGAAGCTGAAACTCCAACACTTTGGTCACCTGATGTGAAGAATTGACTCATTTTAAAAGACCCTGATGCTGGGAAAGATTGAAGGCAGTATGATAAGGGGACAACAGGAGATGAGATGATTGTATGGCATCACTGACTCAATGGACGTGAGTTTCAATAAACTCTAGGTGTTGGTGATGGACAGGGAGGTCTGGCATGCTGCATTCCATGGGGTCACAAAAGTCGGACACAACTGAGTGATTGAACTGAACTGAACTGAACTTAGAGATCACCTCAAGAAAATTGGCGATAACAAGGGAATATTTTATGCAAAGATGAGCAGCATAAAGTTTTGAAGGCAAGGACCTTCCAGAACCAGAACAGATTAATAAGAGGTTGGAAGAATACACAAAAGAACTTTACAAAAAAGGCCTTAATGACCCAGATAACCACAATGGTATGGTCACTCACCTAGAGCTAGAGCCAGATATCCTGAAGTAAGTGTCAGGTCAAGCAGGACTTATGCAGCATTACTATGAACAAAGCTAGTGGAGGTGATGGAATTCCAGCTTAGCTATTAAAATTCTAAAAGATGATAGTGTTAAAGGGTTGTTCTTAATATGTCAGCAAATTTGGAAAACTCAGCAGTAGCCACAGTACTAAGAAAGTTCGGTTTTCAATCCAATCTCAAAGAAGGGCAATGCCAAAGAATTTTCAAATGACTGCACAATTGTGCTCATTTCAATTGCTAGCAAAATAATGCTCAAAATCCTTCAACCTAGGCTTTAGCAGTACATTAATCTAGAAATTCTAGATGTACAACCTGGGTTTACAAAAGGCAGAGGAATTAGAGATCAAATTGCCAACATTTGTTGGATCATAGAGTAAGCAAAGGAGTTCCAGAAAAGCATTTAATTCTGCTTCATTGACTATGCTAAAGCCTTTGTCTGTGTGAAAGCGTTAGTTGCTCAGTTATGTCTGACTCTTCACAACCCCATGGACTGTACCTTGCCAGGTGCCTCTGTCCATGGACTTCTTCAGGCAAAGATACTGGAGTGGATAGCCATGCCCATTGAGCCCAGGTCTCCTGTATTGCAGGCAGATTCTTTACCATCTGAGCCATCAGGAAAGCCACAACAAATTGTGGAAAAGTCTTAAAGAGATGGGAGTGCCAGACCACCTTACATATCTCCTGAGAAACCTGTATGCATGAGAAGAAGCAACAGTTAGAGCCAGATATGAAACAACAGACTGGTTCAAATTTGGGAAAATAGTACAACAAGGTGGTGTATTGTCATCCTGCTTGCTTATTCTGTGCAGATTACATCATGCAAAATGCCATGCTGGATGAATCACAAGCTGGAATCAAGATTGCCAGAAGAAATATATAAAACCGCAGATGTGCAAATGATACCAGTTTAATGGCAGAAAGGGAAGATGAACTAAAGTTCCCCTTGATAAGGGTGAGAGAGGAGAGTGAAAGAGCTGTATTGAAACTCAACATTAAAAAAATGGAGATCATGGCATCTTGTGCCATCACTTCATGGCGAGTAGAAGGGAAAAAATGGAACCAGTGACAGATTTCATTTTTTTGGGCTCCAAACTTTGCAGGTGATTGCTGTATCCATGAAACTAAAAGAAGTTTGCTCCTTGAAAAGAAAGCTATGGCACACCTAGGCAGTGTATTAAAAAGCAGAGACATCATTTTACCAAAGGTTGGTATAGTTAAAGCTAAAGTTTATTAAGTAGTTGTATATGGATGTGAGAGTTGAAACATAAAGAAGGCTGAGTGCTGAAGAATAGATGCTTTTGAATTGTGGTGCTGGAGATAACTTTTTGAGAGTCCTTTGGACAGAAAGGAGATCAAACCTGACATTCCTAAAGGAAATCAACCCTGAATATTAACTGGAATGAGTGATCCTGAAACTCCAATACCTTGGCCACATGATGCAAAGACTCAACACATTGGAAAAGACTCTGATTCTGGGAAAGACTGAACACAAAAGGAGAAGGGGTTGGCAGAAATAAGACAGAAGTATATGCAAACTATGAATTTTCTCAGCTTCCTAAGAGCCAAATAAGAACAAAAACATGACCAGGGTGCATTTTAACAGAGAAGGAAAGAAATATCCATCCTGTGTTTGAGTGTCTCCTGCAGAGATATGAGTCAGCAGTGCCCAGCAGCAGGGGTAGTGGCTCTGGGTGCAGCAGACCTGGGTCTGCCATAAGCCCTCTTGGAGGAGGTCACCATTATCCTCATAATAGAGCCGCCAGAACTTACACAAGACTGGGGAAGCAGACTCTTGGAGAACACAAACAAAACCTCCTGCACACCAGGAACAAGGAGAAAGGAGCAGTGATGCCAAAAGAGACTGACTCAGACTTGCCTGTGAATGTGCAGGAGTCTTCAAAAGAGGTGTGGGTCAGTGATGGCCTGCTGCAGGGTCAGAGCATTGAGTGTGGCAGTGCGTGCACTGGACCACTTGAAGGAGGTCACCATTATCTTCATTCAGTTCAGTTCAGTCACTCACTTGTGTCCAACACTTTGGAACCCCATAGACTGCAGCACGATAGGTCTCCCTGTCTGTCACCAACTCCCAGGGTTTACTCAAATTCATGTCCATTCATCCTCTGTCGTCCCCTTCTCCTACTGCCTTCAATCTTTCCCAGCATCACGGTCTTTTCAAATGAGTCAGTTCTTTACATCAGGTGGACAAAGTATTAGAGTTACAGCATCAGCATCAGTTCTTCCAATTAATATTCAGGGCTGATCTCCTTTAGGATAGACTGGTTGGATCTCCTTGCTGTCCAAGACACTCTCAAGAGTCTTCTCCAACACCACAGTGCAAAAGCATGAATTCTTTGGTGCTCAGCTTTCTTTATAGTCCAACTCTCACATTCATACATGACTACTGAAAAAACCATAGCTTTGACTAGATGGACCTTTGTTGACAAAGTAATGTCTCTGCTTTTTAATACACTGTCTAGGTTGGTTATAAATTTTCTTCCGAGAAGCAAGCCTCTTTTAATGTCATTCCTGCTGTCACCATCTGCAGTGATTGTAGAGCCCCATACAATAAAGTCTGTCACTGTTTCAACTGTTCCTCCAACTATTTGCCATGAAGTAATGGGACCAGATGCCATTATCTTAGTTTTCTAAATGTTGAGCTTTAAGCCAACTTTTTCAATCTCCTCTTTCAGTTTCATCAAGAGGCTCTTTAGTTCTTCTTTGCTTTCTGCTATAAGGGTGCTGTCACCTGCATTTCTGAGATTACTGATGATTCTCCCAGTATTCTTGATTCCAGTTTGTGCTTCATTCAGCCTGCATTTCTCATGATGCACTCTGCATGTAAGTTAAATAAGCAGGTGACAATATTCAGCCTTGATATACCCCTTTCCTGATTTGGAACAGGTCTGTTGTTTCATGTCCAGTTCTGTTACTTCTTGACCTTTATACGTATTTCTCAGGAGGCATGTCAGGTGGTCTGATATTCACATATCTTTAAGAATTTTCTGCAATGTGTGTGATACACAGAGTCAAAGCCTTTACAATAGTCAATAAAGCAAAAGTAGATGATTTTCTGGAACTCTCTTGCTTTTTCAATGATCCAATGGATGTTGTCAATTTGATCTCTGGTTCCTCTGCCTTTTCTAAATCCAGTGTGAAATCTGGAATTTGACGGTTGACATACTGTTGAAGCCTGGCTTGAAGAATTTTGAGCATTATTTTACTAGCATGTGAGACGAGTGCAATTGTGCAGTTGTTTGCCCAATCTTTGGCGTTGCCTTTCTTTGGGACTGGAATGAAAAGTGACCTTTTCCAGTCCTGTGGCCACTGCTGACTTTTCCAAATGTGCTGGCATATTGAGTACAGGATTTTCACAGCATCATCTTTTAGGACTTGAAATAGTTCAACTGGAATTCTGAAACCTCCACTAGCTTTGTTCATAGTGATGATTCTTAAGGCCCACTTGACTTCACATTCCAGAATGTCTGGCTATAGGTGAGTGATCACACCATTGTGGTTATCTTGAATGTGAAGATCTTTTTTTAAGAGTTCCTGTGTGTATTCTTGCCACCTCTTCTTAATATCTTCTGCTTCTGTTACGTCCATACCTTTTATCTCCTTTATTGTGCCCATCTTGGCATGAAATGTTCCCTTGGTATCTCTAATTTCCTTGTAGAGATCTCTAGTCTTTCCCATTCTATTGTCTTCCTCTATTTCTTTCCATTGATCACCGATGAAGGGTTTCTTATCTCTCCTTGCTATTATTTGGAACTCTGCATTCAAATGGGTATATCTTTCCTTTCTTCTTCTACCTTTCACTTCTCTTCTTTTCATAGCTATTTGTAAGTCCTTCTCAGATAACAATTTTGCCTTTTTCCATTTCTTTTTCTTGAGGATGGTCTTGATCCCTGCCTCCTGTACAATGTCATGATCCTCCATCCATAGTTTTTCAGGCACTCTGGCTATCAGATCTAATCCCCTGAATCTATTTCTCACTTCCACTGTATAATCTTAAGGGGTTTGATTTAGGTCATACTTGGATGGTCTAGCGGGTTTCCCTACTTCCTGTAACTTAAGTCTGAACTTGGCAATAAGGAGTTCATTATCTGAGACACAGTCAGCTCCCAGTCTTGTTTTAGCTAACTGCATATAGCTTCTCCATGTGTGGATGCAAATATATAATCCATCTGATTTTGGTATTGACCATCTGGTGATGTCCTTGTGTAGAGTCTTCTCTTGTGTTGTTGGAAGAGGATGTTTTCTATGATCAATGCCTTCTCTTGGCAAAACTCTGTTAGCTTTTGACGTGTTTCATTCTGTTCTCTAAGGTGAAATTTGCCCGTTACTCCAGGTAATTCTTGATTTCTTACCTTTGCACTTAATGAAAAATAGATGGGGTAACAATGGAAACAGCAACAGACTTTATTTTTCTGAGCTCCAAAATCAGTGCAGATGGTGACTGCAGTCGTGATGTTGCAAGACACTTTCTCCTTGGAAGGAAAGCTATGACCAACCTAGACTGTATATTATAAAGCAGAGACATTACTTTGCCAACAAAGGTCCTTCTAGTCAAAGCTATATTTTTTTCAGTAGTTATGTTTGGATGTGTGATTTGGACTACAAAGAAAACTGAGTGCCAAAGAATTGATGCTTTTGAATTGTGATGTTGGAGAAGATTCCTGAGAATCCCTTGGACTGCACTGAGATCCAACCAGTCCATCCTAAAGGAAATCAGTCCTGAATATTCATTGGAAGGAGTGATGCTGAAGTTGAAACTCCAATACTTCACCACTGATTTGAAGAACTGACTGACTAGAAAAGACTTTGATACTCGGAAGGATTGGTGGTGGAGTAGAAGGCGAAGGCAGAGGATGAGATGGTTGGATGACATCACCGACTCAATAGTCATGAGTTTGAGTAGGCTCTGGTGGTTTGTGATGGCCAGGGAAGTTGGCATGCTGCAGTCCATGGGGTCACAAAGAGTCGGACATCACTGAGCGAGTGAAGTGAAACTGAACTGAATATATAAATTTAAGGTGTACAGCATAATGATTTGACTTACATACATCATAAAAATATTATCATAATGTTTTGTGAACATCCATCATCTCATAAATATACAAAATTAAAGAAATAGAAAAAATATTTTATTTCCCCTGATGAGAATTCTTAGGATTTGTTCTCTTAGCAATGTTATATATATCACACAACAGTGTTAATTATATTTATTATGTTGTACATTACATTCTGAATACTTATTTAGCTTATAACTGGGTGAATGTCATTTTTTACTGCCTTCACCCAATTTCTCCTCCAGTCATCCCCTGTCTCTGGTAACGACACATCTGATCTCTTTTTCTATGTTTTCCTTTTTTTTTTTAATGTGTAATTGACATACCACACTGTATTTGTTCATTGCATAGTGATTCGATATTTCTTTGTCCTTCAAAATGATCACTAAATTAAGTCTAGTTACAAAATGTCTCAAAAATATTGTTAGTCACTACTATATTCCCCACGTGGTGCCTTTCATACCCATGACTCATTTATTTTGCAGCTGCAAGTTTGTACTTCTTAATCTCCCTCACCTATTTCTTCCCTCAAACCCCTTCCTTCTGTCAACCACCTGTTTGTTCTCTGTATATATCTCTGTTTCTGCTTTGCTGTTTTTTCAACTGTTTTTGTTTTTGTTTTTTTAGATTCCACATTTAAGTGAAATTATACAGTATTGTCTTTGTGTGACTTATTTCTCTTAGCATAATACACTGTGGGTCCATCCATGTTATAGCAAATGACAATATTTATTTTTATGACTGAGTACAATTACATAGCTTGTGTGTGTGTGTGTGTTTGTACCAACCTTCTTTATTCATATATTGATGGGTACTAAAGTTACTTCCATATCCTGCTTATTGTTAATAATGCTGCATTGAATATAGTGAGGCATATATCTTTTCTAATTGGTGTTTTTGTTTTGTTGAATAAATATCTAGGAATGGAAATGATGGATCATATAGTAGTTCTATTTTTAATTTTTTGAGGAAACTCTATACTGTTTTCCAGAGTGACTGAACCAATTTACATTCCCAAAACAGTGCACAAATGTTCCTTTTTCTCCACATCCTCACCAACACTTATTATTTCTTGTCTTTTTGATAATAGCCATTCTGACAGGTGTGAGGTGAAGATAATCTCCATTTTTATTGGTATTCACTATCTGATAAAACATTATTCTATTTCCTTTAGTTCTTTGTCCTTGATTTCCTTTATATCCTTGGCACACCACAAAGATATTGCACTGATTGAGTATGGAACTTTTTGGAATTAGGACTCATAGATCAAAATCTGGGGCTTTCAGAGTAACTTTAATTTAAGAGGGTTATCCTAGAAATGAGTGAATAAAAAGAGATGAGACCCAGTTGAATACAAATTGGCCTTTAGAAAACTTAGAAGCATCTGGCATGCTTAAGAACTGAGCAAAGACTAGTACCAAGGTACTAGGAGGAGGAGTTTGAAATCCAAATTCCCACCAAGAGAGTGGAACAAGGTAGAAATCTTGGATTTTATCTACTTGAAAGTCCATCCGTGTCACAGTTTAGGAATAAGAATCAGGGTTTCTCAGGTGGCTCAGTGGCAAAGAACTTGCCTGCCAGTGCAAGATACATGGGTTCAATCCCTGAGTTGGGAAGATCCTATGGAGAAGGAAATGGCAACCCACTCCAGTATTCTTGCTTAGGAAATACCATGATCAGAGGAGCCTGGTAGGCTACAGTCCATGGAGTCACAAAGGAGTCAGACACAAGTTAGTGACTAAACAAGAACAATCAGGAATAAAGGGAAAAAAAAATCAAACTGCAAATCTAGAATTCTATATCCAACAAGATAAAAATCCTCTTAAAATAATGCTGAAAGAAATACATTTTCATGCTTTTGTCTCCAGCAGATACACTTGATAAGACATGGATGAAACATCTTTAATGAAATCATGTCAGATGGAAATCTGAATTTATAGGAAAGAATGAAGAACACTGAAAATGTGAGTAAATATAAAAGATTTTCTCATCTGAAATTCTATCAAAAAGTCAAATGGAAGTATATGGCTATAAAATTCTTACATTATACATGAGGTATTATAATGTTAAGTCAAGATAAACTGTGATTAAGTATTATAAACCTTTGAGCAACTACTGAATAGATAAGACAGTTATAGCTAAAAACACCAATACAGAAGATAACATGTAATGCTAGTAAATACTGAATTCATCCAAAAGAAGTAGGAAATAAGAAATAGAGACAAAGGGGGGGAAAAAAAGAGAAACAAACGAAAGAGATTTAAGTCCTATCATATAGACAGATTTATTAAATGTAAGGAGATTAAAAAGATATTATCAGGCTACATTAACAAGCAAAGACCAAATGTATGGTGTCTACAAGGGATGCACTTTAATTATACAAATTCATGCAAACATTAAATATATAGAAGTAGAATAGTTATATGTTCAAACTACCGCACAATTGCATTCATCTCACACACTAGTAAAGTAATGCTCAAAATTCTCCAAGCCAGGCTTCAGCATCTGGCTGAAATTCTGAAATTCCAGATTTTCAAGCCAGATTTAGAAAAGGCAGAGGAACCAAAGATCAAATTGCCAACATCTGTTGGATCATCGAAAAAGCAGAGAGTTCCAGAAAACCATCTACCTCTGTTTTATTGACTATGCTTAAGCCGCATCACCAACTCAATGGACATGAGTTTGGGTGAACTCTGGGAGTTGGTGATGGACACAGGGAGGCCTGGCATGCTGTGATTCATGGGGTTGCAAAGAGTCAGACACGACTGAGTGACTGAACTGAACTGAACTGAACTGAAGCCTTTGACAGTATGGATCACAACACACTGTGGAAAATTCTAAAAGAGATGGGAATACCAGACCACCTGACCTGCCTCCTGAGAAATCTGTATGCAGGTCAAGAAGCAACAGTTAGAACTGGACATGGAACAACAGACTGTTCCCACATCTGGAAAGGAGCACGTCAAAGCTGAATATTGTCACCCTGATTATTTAAGTTGTATGCAGAGTACATCATGGGAAATGCTTGTTTGGATGAAGCACAAGCTGGAAGCAAGATGTTGGGATAAATATAAATAGTCTCAGATATGAAGATAACAGCACCCTTAATGGCAGAAAGCAAAGAACTAAAGAGCCTCTTGATGAAAGTGAAAGAGGAGGGTAAAAAAGCTGGCTTAAAACTCAACATTCAGAAAACTAAGATCATGGCAAATAGATGGGGAAACAATGGAAACAGTGACAGACTTTATTTTCTTGGACTCCAAAATCATTGCAGATTGTGACTGCAGCCATTAAATTAAAAGAGGCTTGCTCCTTGAAAGAAAACTTATGACCAACCTAGACAGCATATTGAAAAGCAGAGACATTACTTTGCCAACAAAGATCCGTTTAGTCAAAGCTTTGATTTTTCCAATAGTCATGTATGAATATGAGAGTTGGACTATAAAGAAAGCTGAGCGATGAAGAATTGATGTTTTTGAACTGTGGTATTGTAGAAGGCTCTTGAGAGTCCCTTGGACTGCAAGGATATCAAAACAGTGAATCCTAAAGGTAATCAGTCCTGAATATTTCTTGGAAGGACTGATGTTGAAGCTGAAACTCCAACATTTTGGCCTTGTGATACATAGAACTGACTCATTAGGAAAGACCCTGATGCTGGAAAAGATTGAAGGTGGGAGGAGAAGGGGACGACAGAGGATGAGATGGATGAATGACATCACCAACTCAATGGACATGAGTTTGAGTAAGCTACAGGAGTTGGTGATGGAGAGGGAAGCCTGGCATGCTGCAATCCATAGGGTCGCAATGAGTCAGACATGACTGAGCAAATGAACTGAACTGAGAAGAGTTATATTAATATCAGATGAAGAAGACATCAAAAAAGGAGCACTTCCATGGCAGGGAGAGACTATTTCAAATATGTGCACCTAATAAATTGAATAATGCAAAAAGTACTGATTTGAAGGTATTATATGACAATGTATAGCTGAAACCACCACTCAAGTATAAGGAATCAGCAAAAAATAGACAAAACATCATCAAAAAGATCAGATCAGATCAAATCAGTCGCTCAATCGTGTCCAACTCTGCGACCCAATGAATCGCAGCACGCCAGGCCTCCCTGTCCATCACCAACTCCTGGAGTTCACTCACATCCATCGAGTCAGTCATGCCATCCAGCCATCTCATCCTTTGTTGTCCCCTTCTCCTCTTGCCCCCAATCCCTCCCAGCATCAGAGTCTTTTCCAATGAGTCAACTCTTCGCATGAGGTGGCCAAAGTACTGGAGTTTCAGCTTCAGCGTTATTCCTTCCAAAGAAATCCAGGGCTGATCTCCTTCAGAATGGACTGGTTGGATCTCCTTGCAGTCCAAGGGACTCTCAGGAGTCTTCTCCAACACCACAGTTCAAATGCATCAATTCTTCGGTGCTCAGCCTTCTTCAAACTTCAACTCTCACATCCATACATGACCACTGGAAAAACCATAGCCTTGACTAGACGAACCTTTGTTGGCAAAGTAATGTCTCTGCTTTTCAATATGCTATCCAGGTTGGTCATAACTTTCCTTCCAAGGAGTAAGTGTCTTTTAATTTCATGGCTGCAGTCACCATCTGCAGTGATTTTGGAGCCCAGAAAAAGTCTGACACTGTTTCCACTGTTTCCCCATCTATTTGCCATGAAGTGATGGGACCAGATGCAATCATCTTCGTTTTCTGAATGTTGAGCTTTAAGCCAACTTTTTCACTCTCCTCTTTCATTTTCATCAAGAGGCTTTTTAGTTCCTCCTCACTTTCTGCCATAAGGGTGTTCTATCAAAAAGATAGAACAATGGAAAAACAGAATCAATTAGACTTTATTTGTATTTGCAGAACTCTATACCAATAGCAGTTCAATACATGTTTTTAAAGGGAAAACGATATATTCACCAAGATAGACAATATGCCTGATCATGAAACAAACTTAAATAAATTTTAAAACACTGAAACATATAGAGTACTTTCTCTCACTACAGTGGAACTTGAAAACAGTAAAATTCAAAGGAAAATTCTACATATTTTGAAATTAAGCACCACAATAACATATAACACACCATTGCAATCAACCACAGTAACTGAACATAGTAGAAAATTATCAGATCATCTCAATAGACGCAGAAAAATAATTTCACAAAATGCAATACTTTTCATGATTAAAACATAAAACAGCTAATTAGTTACTAAGTTGTATAAGTTCCTTTAATATCCTCGTGGCTCAAATGGTAAAGCATCTGCCT
Source organism: Bos grunniens (assembly GCF_055505025.1). Taxonomy (NCBI): domain Eukaryota; kingdom Metazoa; phylum Chordata; class Mammalia; order Artiodactyla; family Bovidae; genus Bos; species Bos grunniens. The sequence goes on from NC_141172.1 coordinate 91,734,681, forward strand.
ACAATATGGGAGACCTAGGTTCGATCCCTGGGTTGGGAAGATCCTCTGGAGAAGGAAATGGCAACCCATTCTAGTACTCTTGCCTGGAAATCCCATGGATGAAGGAGCCTGGTAGGCTGAAGTCCATGGGGTCACAAAGAGTCGGACACGACTGAGTGAATTCACTCCCACTTTGGGAAAAGTGGATATTTTAACAACATTATTTTTCCTGACCCATGACCATAGGATATCTTTCCATTTATTTGTGTTTTCTTCAGTATCTTTCATCAAAGTCAATAGTTCTCAGTATATAGCTCTTTAGGTTCCTTGGTTAAATTTATTTCTAAGGTTTTTAAAAAATTCTTTTTGATGCTATTATAAATTGAATCATTTCCTTAACTGCTTATTTCAGATATTTCATTGTTGATATATAGAAATGCATCTAATTTCTGAATATTGGTTTTCTATCCTACAAATTTACTGAATCTATTTGTCTGTTCTAACAGATTTTTGGTAGAGTCTTAAAATTAAAAATTCTATTCAGTTTTTTTCTGTAAAAGCTAAAACTGATCTAAAAATAAAGTACATAAATTTAAAATATAATTTATATTAGCAGACATATAAAAGACTTAAGAATATATTTAATAAAATTGATGAGGAGAATCTAAAATTTATGTAGAAACCTAAAGGATCTGAAATAGCTGAAAAACAGGAACAATGTTGGAGGAGTTTAAAACTACATGATTTCAAGGCTTACTGTAAGGTTATTAAGAGTTGGTTGTCAGCTAGCATAAACAAATGGATCACGGAATACAGTAAAAAAATCCAGATATAGCTCTTGACTCTATGACCAATGTATTTTGTTCAAAACACCAGCATAGTTCAATGACAATAGAAAAGTATTCTAAACCAATCAATTTGGTGTAAGTATTTCAAATAGAAAATTAAACTCCATCCTTTTCTCATACCGTGCACAAAGATTAATTTGAATAGGAACAAGAATCTAAATGTCAAGGCTAAATCTTCCATAAGAAAATAAAAAGAATGTCTTCATGGTTTAGAAATATGAAGATTTCTTGGACTAAAGATTAAAGAATTAATCATAAAATTTTTAAATTATTAAATTTTATTTCATAAAAATTTAAAGTATTTTATTCAGTAGACATTCTTAAAAATGTTTAAATGCAATGTATAAAACTGAAAGAAAAATTTATGATGGATATAACTCAGGAAAGACTTCTAGCCAGGAAAAAAATATATGTGTGTTTAATGTGTGTGAGAGTAGATAGAGGAAAACTCAACAAATTAAGTTGATATTAAGAAAACAAATAATCCAAAAATATGTATAAAACACTTGAAAAGAATTAACAAAATAAGAGTAAAATTTTAATATTTATAATAAAAGGTACTAATGGCACTAATCATCACTAATCATCAAGGAACTAGAACAGGAAATCATTTTGCATCTACTAGATGACTAAAATTTGAAAATTCATAATATCAAATATTAGTGGGGATTTAAGCACTTGGAGCTTTCATAAATCATGAAATGACAAACTCTTCAGAAAAATTTATTGCAGATTATATATCTGTGTGTATGTATATCTATAATTTATTTATACATTGGGTACAACACACCATTTACTCTTAGGTATTTATTCAAGAGAAAAGATATTTTCACAAAAAATTACTTCAATCATGTTCATAGTGGCTTTATGTGCAATTACAAAAAGCTAGTAATAATGCTGAAAATACTCATAAATGAAGTAATAGAATAAATAGGAGCAATGTACTGATAGCACAATAACACGGATGAAACTAAAAAAAAAAAAGAAAATGAAATTAGATGCAAAACTCATGCATGACATATGATATCATTTTTAAAAGGCAAAGATAAGGCAAAAATAGTCTGTAGTGATAAAAATCAGAACAGTGATTACCCCTGCTACTGGTTGATTGGTTTTAATGGGGCATGAACAAGCTTTCTGAGGTGAGAGAAATATCCTGTATCTTAAGTGTGGTGTTACTTACATGGATGTGTTAATTTTTCAAAACCGACAAAGCTCTGCATTTAATTGTAGGTAAATTATACCTCTAAAAATGTATTATGAAAGATTACAGAGTCGTTTAACATTCAGTTCAGTTTAGTTCAGTCGCTCAGTGGTGTCCGACTCTTTGCGACCCCATGAACCGCAGCACCCAGGCCTCATCAACTCCTGGAGTTTAACCAAACTGTTAAAACTGTTAACAAACTGTTATCAAACTGAGTCATGTTCACTGAGTCAGTGGTGCCACCCAACCATCACATCCTCTGTCATCCACTTCTCCTCCTGCCCTCAATCTTTCCCAGTATCAGGGTATTTCAAACGAATCAGCTCTTCCCATCAGGTGGCCAAAATATTGGAGTTTCAGCTTCAACATCAGTCCTTCCAATGAACACTCAGGATGGATCTCCTTTATTATGGACTGATTGGATCTCCTTGCAGTCCAAGGGACTCTCAAGAGTCTTCTCCAATACCACAGTTCTTAGGCACTCAATTCTTAGGCACTCAGCTTTCTTTACAGTTCAACTCTCACATCCATACATGACTACTGGAAAAACCATAGCCTTGACTAGATAGACCTTTGTTGGCAAAGTAATGTCTCTGCTTTTTAATATGCTGTCTAGGTTGGTCATAACTTTCCTTCCAAGGAGTAAGCGCCTTTTAATTTCATGGCTGCAATCCCTATCTGCAGTGATTTTGGAGCCCCCCAAAATAAAACCTATCACTGTTTCCACTGTTTCCCCATCTATTTGCCATGAAGTGATGGGACCAGATACCATGATCTTCGTTTTCTGAATGTTGAGTTTTAAGCCAGCATTTTCACTCTCCTCTTTCACTTTCATCAAGAGGCTCTTTAGTTCCTCTTCACTTTCTGCCATAAGGGTGGTGTCATCTGCATATCTGAGGTTATTGATATTTCCCCCAGCAATCTTGATTCCAGCTTGTGCTTCTTCTAGCCCAGGGTTTCTCATAATGTACTCTGCATATAAGTTAAATAAGCAGGGTGACAGTATACAGCCTTGACGTACTCCTTTTCCTATCTGGAACCAGTCTGTTGTTTCACGTCCAGTTCTAACTGTTGCTTCCTGACCTGCATACAGATTTCTCAAGAGGCAGGCCAGGTGGTCTTATATTCCCATCTCCTTCAGAATTTTCCACAGTTTATTGTAATCCACACAGTCAAAGGCTTTGGTATAGTCAATAAAGCAGAAATAGATGTGGTTTTTTTTGGTGCTCTCTTGCTTTTTTGATGATCCAGTGGATGTTGGCCATTTGATCTCTGGTTCCTCTGCCTTTTCTAAAACCAGCTTGAACATCTGGAAGTTCATGGTTCACATATTGCTGAAGGCTGGCTGGAGAATCTTGAGCATTACTCTGCTACTGTGTGAGATGAGTGCAATTGTGTGGTAGTTTGAGCATTCTTTGGCATTGCCTTTCTTTGGGATTGGAATGAAAACTGACCTTTTCCAGTCCTGTGGCCACCGCTGTTTTCCAAATTTGCTGGCATATTGAGTGCAGCACTTTCACAGCATCATCTTTCAGAATTTGAAATAGCTCAAATGGAATTCCATCACCTCCACTAGCTTTTAACATTAATTACATTTTATTTAACATTACATTTAATGTATATTAATTCCTTGGTGCACATTTCCTTAATACCATGTACTTGTAATTTTATCCATCTTGTGCTACTTATTTGTGTTTGTGTCTAAATATGTTGTAGAAAACATAAATTCTTCTGTACAAGATAGAGTCTAAGTTTAGTATTGCTGTATGAAAAGTTTTATTTACCTTGCATAATTTGTGTGTTCATTAATAATATTTTAGCATGGTATAATATAATTTATATTATATTTACTCTGTATAATATTTACCATGAAACTATATTTACTGTTCATGTTTTATTTTTTCATTAATATATACTTTGCAGTCAATGCTCTGTAATACAATCATGGGTATAGCAGATTAAAAAAAAATGAATCTCTGCTATTATTAGAATTATAGTCTACCAAGGTACATACTACCATAGGAAATTTCAGTTAACACATATACTAAAACATCACAATCATCATAATATGTAATGAAATATCTATTGAATCAGGCAATGTGGAACTTGTTGGAGTTCAGTGAGAACATTGCCAGTGGAGTATTAGAAACCAAAGTCAGTTTAAGGGTGAATGGGATATGAAGTAAGTACGCAAGCAATGACTTGTTTGATGGTTATAGAGGTGATGATGGTGATAAAAAGGCATTGGAAAAGAGAACTAAATTCAAGTGAAGTGAGTTTGTTTTTAAATTCAATAATAAGTAAGTATATTCAAACATTAAGAGGAAAAGTATTGAAAAATAGACCAATTATTGAATATTGATCAGGGAGCAATAAAATATACAGGAATTAAGGGAAATTTTAAAAAGAACACACTATCTAAGTGGGGTAGAAAATCAGGATCATAATCACACTTACAAGGATTATCACTGTAGAAAACGTGGACACCTGGTCCATTATTATTTGAGAAAAAGGAGAATGGATGTTGTCTTTGTTTTCCATGGAGGAAAGTAAAGTGCCCTTTGGATATTTCTATTTTCTGAGTGAAATTGGAAGAGACATAATTTTCTGCTGATCCTGAGGAAAAGAATACATTTTGGGGATAGATATATCTTCATATATTAATATTACATGTAGATATTAATAAGACATGTAGATAACTAGAGAGCAGTAACTGAGCAAAATAAACGCAGAATAGTCATTAGGGCATGGTGAGCTTGCAGAATTTACAATAGTATCAAATTTTGCATTGGTATGAGTTTTCATTAGCATGGTTCAGTATCCATTATGTAATGACAAAGAGAGATAGTTGAACTGGCCCAAGGGTTTGTTTTTCACTAAGGAATAAGGACAGAGCAATAGGATAAGTCATTTTAGAATTATGGCAAGAAAATAATTAAAATAACACCAAGGACATAAAGGCATGAGGAGGCTGAAAGGTAAAAGAAAATAATTTTACCAAAAGGATAGATAAAGCTCATGAAAAAGAAACAGTGTTTTTTTTTTTTTTCCCCCCCAGTAAATAAATCCAAAATTGTGACTTTTCCCCCAGAGTTTTTATATGTCAGCAAATTAACATAGTAAAATTGGAAAATGAACAGATGGTCCCTAGAGCTGCCTATTCTTTTTCCAAAGCAGATGATGGTTTCCCACAGGACAAATATCAAGTTACAAATAATGGTAATGTTTGATCTTTTTAGTTTTATCATGCATTTCTGTAGTTGTTATCCACAGGAGCATCTATCACATCATTATTGCAAGTCATGAATTTTGTGAATCATTTTTCTGCCATATGGGTATATTTAATTTGAGGGGAAATCAAAGATATGTTTTAATCCCCATAAATTTAGCAGAATTAATTTATAGAAAACTTTCAGAATAAAATCTCAGTTTTCTAGAAGTGACATTGTAAAAGACATCTGTTTATCACAGACAGTAAACCGTAAGCAATTACCTTGAAAAAAAGCTATACCAACAGTTACAAGCATAGCAGGATAAGCAGGTTGCCTGAAACAATGGGAGGTGAAATTTCTAGAAGCTAAGGGAAGGAAGAAAATTATCTGTCTTTTTAATGGTTAAGCACCTCCCTTCAGTGTTCTTCTTCCTTTGACTAGCAAAATAAGCAGAAGAAAGATAGCTCATCACTTCTGTTCTATTCTAATTCAATTCAATTCAATGCAATGATTCTCTACTTTCTAATCCTCCATTGAGTTCACTGCGGTGCAACCCTATGGACTGCACGCCAGGCCTCCCCAACTCCTGGAACTTACTCAAACTCATGTCCACTGAGTCAGTGATGCCATCCAGCCATCTCATCCTCTGTCATCTCCTTCTCCTCCACCTTGAATCTTTCCAAGCATCAGGGTCTTTTCAAATGAGTCAGTTCTTGCATCACTTGGCCAAAGTACTAGAGTTTCATCTTCCGCATCAGTCCTTCCAATGAATATTCAGGACTGATTTCCTTTAGGATAGACTGGTTGGGTTTCCTTGCTGTCCAAGGGATTCTCGAGTCTTCTCCAACACCACAGTTCAAAAGCATCAATTCTTTGGCACTCAGCTTTCTTTATAATCCAAATTTCAATCCATACATGACTACTGTAAAAACTACAACTTTGACTAGATGGACCTTTGTCAACAAAGTAATGTCTTCGCTTTTTTTTTTTTTAATTTAAATTTATTTATTTTAATTAGAGGCTAATTACTTTACAATATTGTATTGGTTTTACTTTTTAATATGCTGTCTAGGTTGCTCATAGCTTTCCTTTCAAGGAGCAAGTGTCTTTTAATTTCATGGCTTCGGTCACCATCTGCAGTGATTTTGGAGCCCCATACAATAAAGTCTGTCACTGTTGCCATTGTTTCCCCATCTATCTGCTGTGAAGTGATGGGACCAAATGCCATGATCTTAGTTTTCTGCATGTTGAGTTTTAAGCCAACTTTTTAACTCTCCTCTTTCACTTTCATCAAGAGGCTCTTTAGATTCCCTGCAGTTTCTGCCATAAGGGTGGTATTATCTGCATATCTGAGGTTATTGATATTTCTCCCAGCAATCTTGATTCCAGCTTGTGCTTTATTTGCCTGGCAATTCACATGATGTACTCTGCATATAAGTTAAATAAGCAGGGTAACAAAATGCAGCTTTGATGTACTCTTTTCCCAATTTGGAACCAATCTGTTGTTGCATGTAGTTTTAACTTTTACTTCTTGACCTGCATACAGATTTCTCAGGAGGCAGGTCAGGTTGTCTCTGGTATTCCCATCACTTTAAGAATTTTCCACAGTATATGGTGATCCAGAGAGTCAAAGGCTTTGGCAGAGTTAATAAAGCAGAATTAGATGGTTTTCTGGAACTTTTTGCTTTTTTGATGATCCAACAGATGTTGGCAATTTGATCTCTGGTTCCTTTGCCTTTTCTAAATCCATCTTGAACATCTGGAAGTTCATGGTTCATATACTTTTGAAGCCTAGCATGGAGAATTTTGAACATTATTTTGCTAGCCTGTAAAATGAGTGCAATTGTGTGGCAGTTTGAGCATTCTTTGGCATTGCCTTTCATTGGGATTGGAATGAAAACTGATCTTTCCCAGTCCTGTGGCCACTACTGAGTTTTCCAAATTTGCTGGCAATTGAGTGCAGCACTTTCACAGCATCATCTTTTAGGATTTGAATTTGCTTAACTGGAATTCCATCACCTCCACTTGCCTTGTTCAAAGTGATTTCTCCTAAGACCCTCTTGACTTCACATTCCAGGATATCTGGCTCTAGGTGAGTGATCACACCATCTTGGTTATCTGGGTCATAAACATCTTTTTTTGTATAGTTCTTCTGTGTATTTTTGCCACCTCTTCTTAATGTCTTCAGTACCTCTTAGGTCCATATCATTTGTGTCCTTTATTGTGCCCATCTTTTCATGAAATATTCCCCTGGTAACTATAATTTTCTTGAAGAGATCTCTAGTCTTTCCCATTCTAATTTGTTCCTCTATTTCTTTGCATTGATCACTGAGGAAGGCTTTCTTTTCTGTCCTTACTATTTGGAGCTCTCACTCAAATGAGTATATGTTTCCTTTTCTCCTATGTCTTTTACTTCTCTTCTTTTCACAGCTGTTTGTAAAGCTGACTCAGACAACCATTTTGCCTTTTTGCATTTCTTTTTCTTGTGGTTGGTCTTGAACACTGCCTTCTGTACAATGTCATGAACCTCCATCCATAGTTCTTCAGACACTCTATCTGTCAGATCTAATCCCTTGAATCTATTTGTCACTTCCACTATATTATTGTAAGGGATTTGATTTAGGTCATATCCAAATGGTAGAGTGGTTTTCCCTTCTTTCTTCAATTTAAGTCTGAATTTGGCAATAAGGAGTTCATGATCTGAGCCATAGACAGCTCCCAGTATTATTTTTGCTGACTATGTAGAGCTTCTCCAGCTATGGATACAAAGAATATACTCCATCTGCTTTTGGTATTGACCATCTGGTGATGTCCATGTGTAGAGTCTTCTCATGTTGTTGGAAGAGGGTGTTGGCAATGACCAGTGCTTTCTCTTGGAAAATTCTATTAGCCTTTGTCCTGTCATTCTGTACTCCAAGGTCAAATTCACCTGTTATTCCAGGTATTTCTTGACTTCCTACTTTTGCATTCCAGTCCTCTATATTGAAAAGGACATCTTTTCGGGTGTTAGTTCTGGAAGGTCTTGTAGGTCTTCATAGAACTGTTCAACTTCAGCTTCTTCAGCATTACTGGTTGGGGCATAGACTTGGATTACTGTGATACTGAATGGTTTGCCTTGGAAATGAACAGAGATCATTCTGTCTTTTTTGAGATTGCATCCAAGTACTGCATTCTGTACTCTTTTGTTGACTGTGGTGGCTGCTCCATTCCTTCTAAGGGCTTCTTGCCCACAGTAGTAGATGAAATGGTCATCTGGGTTACATTCACCATTCACCATGGACTCATTCCAGTCCATTTAGTTCACTGATGCCTAAAATGTCTATGTTCATTCTTGCCATACGCTGTTTGACCACTTCCAATTTGCCTTGATGCATGGACCTAACATTCCAGGTTCCTATGCAATATTGCTCTTTATAGCACTGGACATTACTTCCATCACCAGTCATTTCCACAACTGTTTGTTGTTTTTGCTTTGGCTCTGTCTCTTCATTCTTTCTTGAGTTATTTCTCCACTGATGTCCAGTAGCATATTGGGCACCTACTGACCTGGGGAGTTCATCATTCAATGTCCTATCTTTTTGCCTTTTCATACGGTTCATGGGGTTCTCAAGGCAAGAATATTAAAGTTGTTTGCCATTGCCTTCTTCAGTGGACAACGTTTTGTCAAAGCTCTCCACAATGACTAGTCCGTCTGGGTGGCCCTACACAGCATGGCTCATAGTTTCATTGAATTAGACAAGTCTGTGGTCCATGTGATCAGATTGGTTAGTTTTCTGTGATTGTGGTTTTCATTCTGTCTGCCCTCTAATGGATAAGGATAAGAGGCTTATGGAAGCCTGATGAGAGAGACTGACTGATGGGGAAACTTGCTTTTTTCTGATGGGCAGGGCAGTGCTCAGTAAGTCTTTTATCCAATTTTCTGTTAATGGGTGGGGCTGTGTTCCCTTCCTGTTATTTCACCTGAGGCCAAACTATTGTGGAGGTAATGATGATAATAGCAAGCTCCTTCAAAAGGTTCCATGCATGCATTGCTGTACTCAGTGCCCCTAACCCCCAGCAGGCCACCTTCGACCCATGCCTCTGCTGGAGACTCCTGGACCCTCACGGGCAAATCTGGGTCAATCTCTTGTGGGGTCACTGCTCCTTTCTCCTGGGTTCTGCTGTGCACAAGGTTCTGTTTGTGCCCTCCACGAGTCCTTTTCCCCAGTCCTGTGTAAGTCCTGGTGGCTGTATGGTGCGGTTAACAGTGACCTCCTCCAAGAGGGCTTCTGCCACACCAGGTCTGCTGCATCCAGAGCCCCTTCCCCTGCAGTAGTCTACTGCTCACCTACCTCTGCAGGAGACACTTAAACACAGTTCTGTCTCAGTCTCGGTGGGATCTCTGGGTCTTGGTGTGCATGAGATTTGTTTGATCCCTCTGAGCATCTCTGGTGGCATGGGGTTTGATTTCCTGTGATTTTGCTCCTCCTACTGTCTTGCTGGAGCTTCTCCTTTGCCCTTGGACATGGGGTATCTCCTCATAGTTGCTCCAGCGCTGCATAGCCACTGCTCCAGCATCGCACAGCCGCCACTCTAGCGCCATGCAGCTGCCGCTGCAGCACTGTATGTAATTATATGTCAGTAAGATTGAAATATTAAAAAAAAAAAAAAGGTATTGTATACATACAATGAGATGCAGTGTAGGCTTGAAGAGAGAGCAAGATAGTCTGTGAGAGCACTGTTTCTTCCTGGAAGGATTTAGCACTGACTGGATTAGTTGTCAGTGCTAAACCAATACCTGGGGCCAAGAGATGGGCTATACTGACTGAATTAAGTTAGTTAGGGTAACCTTTGGAGTTGGATTTGGAGTTAATCCCACCCAAATTATGTGACTGTGAATGAAGAAGAGTGATTTTCCAAAAAATTCTTGGAGACATATGCATCTACTATGTCTCCACCATTTCCTGAAATGTTGCTCAGGAAAAAACAAAACAAAACTGGAAATGATTACATTTCAGAGCTGTAATCAGAGCTCTTCCTCTCTCTATGTGGTAGCAAAGATGGTCCTTAGCTTTAACATGTCACATGAGGCTTGGTGCATCTCAGATTTTTAACTGATCCTGATTTCATCATGTCAACCCCTTATCAGCCTACCTTTGTAGTAGAGAATTGAGTTTGTGTGACTGATAATCTCATTATATGGAAAAGGAAAAAAATTCTTGATAAGAAGAAACATGCCATTTAACCAGAAGAAGGAGTAAGTGCTGTGAGGTAACTTAAGAAGAATGAATAACAGAACATTGCCTAGAATTAGGCTTTTCTTCTATGTTTACTATTTAAATACTATTTTCCCTAATGGTGTATTTTTGCCATACAGCTAAGATTTACCCCTTCTTTAAAAGGACAAATCTAATCCCTGTGTCTGGTTTTGAGTATAGGATCTCTGGGTGATAAACATATCCTTAGGTCATGTCTAGTTCAGCCAAAGTGCATGTGTCCAGTTAGCCTCTTTGCCTGACCTAAGTTCTGTCTTCAGGGATTATGCCCTTTATCTTTCATCTTCACTGGCCACAGAGAAGACTCTCTTTTAGGGGAATGTGCTGCTTCAGCCTACATTTTAATCTGATATGGTTGCAAGAACCTGGACATTGTATCAATGTTTTCCTTTCTTTTTCTTCCCCACTGACCCAGGTCTTTGCTTGGAATTTTTCTGGAAATAGTTCTTAAAACATGGATATTGGGAAATATGAATTATCTTGAATCTAACACCTAGTAAATATATTTAATGAGGTAGCTTAGTTATGGTCTCTGAATCTAGACCCCACCTTAAGGCTTTCTGCTTCACCTGTATTTCTGAAAGTTCTGCTTATCCCTCAGCCTTCGGTTAAACTACTTCTATCTGGTATTTACCTCAGTAATGATAATCTATAGTAATGAGACCCAGCTAATGAAATTAAAAGACGTTTACTCCTTGGAAGGAAAGTTGTGATCAACCTAGATAGAATATTCAAAAGCAGAGACATTACTTTGCCAACCAAGGTCCGTTTAGTCAAGGCTATGGTTTTTCCTGTGGTCATGTATGGATATGAGAGTTGGACTGTGAAGAAGGCTGAGTGCCAAAGAATTGATGCTTTTGAACTGTGGTGTTGGAGAAGACTCCTAAGAGTCCTTTGGACTGCAAGGAGATCCAACCAGTCCATTCTGAAGGAGATCAGCCCTGGGATTTCTTTGGAAGGAATGATGCTAAAGCTGAAACTCTAGTACCTTGGCCACCTCATGCGAAGAGTTGACTCCTTGAAAAAGACTCTGATACTTGGAGGGATTGGGGGCAGGAGGAGAAGGGGCTGACAGAGGATGAGATGGCTGGATGGCATCACTGACTCAATGGACGTGAGTCTCAGTGAATTCTGGGAGTTGGTGATGGACAGGGAAGCCTGGCGTGCTGCGATTCATGGGGTCGCAAAGAGTCAGACATGACTGAGCGACTGAACTGAACTGAACTGAATGTTATTATAATCCTATACTACATTACAGAGATATAACTATTACCTTTGTAAGTACATGAAGAACAGCATTGAGACAGAGCCTAGGGCATCTGGATTTACTCTGATCTCTGGCTTTAGCTGGGTACTAATACTTTATTTCCATTGCTGTCTACAGTTCCCTGTCCTTTCATCTTCCAATGATAACTTGAGGACAATATTAAAGGACAATTAATTTGGAGAGTTTTCAAATTGCATTAAATACATTATTATCTGATTCTCAAACATTTGGATTGCTGACTCTAAGTAGATAGTATTTCTTAACAAAAGCGTATTTTTGAACTCCACAAGCCCCTACTCTGTAGGAATCCCACGCCCTGGTCACTATGTGAGAGCCGCTATATGTTCCTGTGAGGTCTCCCCAGTGAACTCAGCAGCAATTCCATGTATGGAAGGAAGATAGATAAAGGTCTGGACGGTTAACATCTGCCTAAGAAGGTGCGCCGGTTTTGCGCCCAGATAACCGAGTGGCGGGGAGGCGATAAGTCGCAGCATTGGCGCTCGCCAAACACCTCATCACTTGAGCTGCTCGGACCTGGGAAGAGCACAATACTCAGGCCCAACTGAGTCTGCGCCTCTGAGGACTATCCGAGTGCCTGAACCTGAGCGGCTTGGACCTGGGAGGTACATGCAACCCAGGGCCAGCCTCGGATTGTTCCCGGCGGAACAACCTAGAGCCCGAGCAGTGTGGGCAGGGAGGCTACACGCGCAGTGAGCGGGGGCAGACCCAGTGTGGCTGAGGCACTGCGAGCGCACGCTAGTGTTATTTGCTTGCAGCATCCCTCCCTCCCTCCCCACAGCGCGACTGAACAAAGAGAAGAAATACAGTTCCACCCATCAGAACACTGACACAAGCTTCCCTAACCAGGAAACCTTGACAAGCCACCTGTACAAACCCACACACAGTGAGGAATAGCCACAATAAAGAGAACTCCACAAACTGCCAGAATACAGAAAGGACACCCCATACTCAGCAATTTAAACAAGATGAAGAGACAGAGGAATAGCCAGCAGATAAAGGAACAGGATAAATGCCCACCAAACCAAACAAAAGAGGAAGAGATAGGGAATCTACCTGATAAAGAATTCCGAATAATGATAGTGAAATTGATCCAAAATCTAGAAATTAAAATGGAATCACAGATAAATAGCTTGGAGACAAGGATTGAGAAGATGCAAGAAAGGTTTAACAAGGACCTAGAAGAAATAAAAAAGAGTCAATATACAATGAATAATGCAATAAATGAAATTAAAAACACTCTGGAGGCAACAAATAGTAGAATAACAGAGGCAGAAGATAGGATTAGTGAATTAGAAGATAGAATGGTAGAAATAAATGAATCAGAGAGAATAAAAGAAAAACGAATTAAAAGAAATGAGGACAATCTCAGAGACCTCCAGGACAATATTAAACGCTACAACATTCGAATCATAGGGGTTCCAGAAGAAGAAGACAAAAAGAAAGACCATGAGAAAATACTTGAGGAGATAATAGTTGAAAACTTCCCTAAACTGGGGAAGGAAATAATCACCCAAGTCCAAGAAACCCAGAGAATCCCAAACAGGATAAACCCAAGGCGAAACACCCCAAGACACATATTACTCAAATTAACAAAGATCAAACACAAAGAACAAATATTAAAAGCAGCAAGGGAAAAACAACAAATAACACACAAGGGAATTCCCATAAGGATAACAGCTGATCTTTCAATAGAAACTCTTCAAGCCAGGAGGGAATGGCAAGACATACTTAAAATGATGAAAGAAAATAACCTACAGCCCAGATTATTGTACCCAGCAAGGATTTCATTCAAGTATGAAGGAGAAATCAAAAGCTTCTCAGATAAGCAAAAGCTGAGAGAATTCTGCACCACCAAACCAGCTCTCCAACAAATACTAAAGGATATTCTCTAGACAGGAAACACAAAAATGGTGTATAAATTCGAACCCCAAACAATAAAGTAAATGGCAACGGGATCATACTTATCAGTAATTACCTTAAACGTAAATGGGTTGAATGCCCCAACCAAAAGACAAAGACTGGCTGAATGGATACAAAAACAAGACCCCTACATATGTTGTCTACAGGAGACCCACCTCAAAACAGGGGACACATACAGACTGAAAGTGAAGGGCTGGAAAAAGATTTTCCGTGCGAATAGGGACCAAAAGAAAGCAGGAGTAGCAATACTCATATCAGATAAAATAGACTTTAAAACAAAGGCTGTGAAAAGAGACAAAGAAGGTCACTACATAATGATCAAAGGATCAATCCAAGAAGAAGATATAACAATTATAAATATATATGCACCCAACACGGGAGCATCGCAGTATGTAACACAAATGCTAACAAGTATGAAAGGAGAAATTAACAATAACACAATAATAGTGGGAGACTTTAATACCCCACTCACACCTATGGATAGATCAACTAAACAGAAAATTAATAAGGAAACACAAACTTTAAACGATACAATAGACCAGTTAGACCTAATTGATATCTATAGGACATTTCATCCCAAAACAATGAATTTCACCTTTTTCTCAAGCGCACATGGAACCTTCTCCAGGATAGATCACATCCTGGGCCATAAAGCTAGCCTTGGTAAATTCAAAAAAATAGAAATCATTCCAAGCATATTTTCTGACCACAATGCAGTAAGATTAGATCTCAATTACAGGAGAAAAACTATTAAAAATTCCAACGTATGGAGGCTGAACAACACGCTGCTGAATAACCAAGAAATCACAGAAGAAATCAAAAAAGAAATCAAAATTTGCATAGAAACGAATGAAAATGAAAACACAACAACCCAAAACCTGTGGGACACAGTAAAAGCAGTCCTAAGGGGAAAGTTCATAGCAATACAGGCACACCTCAAGAAACAAGAAAAAAGTCAAATAAATAACCTAACTCTACACCTCAAACAACTAGAAAAGGAAGAAATGAAGAACCCCAGGGTTAGTAGAAGGAAAGAAATCTTAAAAATTAGAGCAGAAATAAATGCAAAAGAAACAAAAGAGACCATAGCAAAAATCAACAAAGCCAAAAGCTGGTTCTTTGAAAGGATAAATAAAATTGACAAACCATTAGCCAGACTCATCAAGAAACAAAGGGAGAAAAATCAAATCAATAAAATTAGAAATGACAGTGGAGAGATCACAACAGACAATATAGAAATACAAAGGATCATAAGAGACTATTATCAACAATTATATGCCAATAAAATGGACAACGAGGAAGAAATGGACAAATTCTTAGAAAAGTACAACTTTCCAAAACTCGACCAGGAAGAAATAGAAAACCTTAACAGACCCATCACAAGCATGGAAATTGAAACTGTAATCAAAAATCTTCCAGCAAACAAAAGCCCCGGTCCAGACGGCTTCACAGCTGAATTCTACCAAAAATTTAGAGAAGAGCTAACACCTATCCTGCTCAAACTCTTCCAGAAAATTGCAGAGGAAGGTAAACTTCCAAACTCATTCTATGAGGCCACCATCACCCTAATACCAAAACCTGACAAAGATGCCACAAAAAAAGAAAACTATAGGCCAATATCACTGATGAACATAGATGCAAAAATCCTAAACAAAATTCTAGCAATCAGAATCCAACAACACATTAAAAAGATCATACACCATGACCAAGTGGGCTTTATCCCAGGGATGCAAGGATTCTTCAATATCTGCAAATCAATCAATGTAATACACCACATTAACAAATTGAAAAACAAAAACCATATGATTATCTCAATAGATGCAGAGAAAGCCTTTGACAAAATTCAACACCCATTTATGATAAAAACTCTCCAGAAAGCAGGAATAGAAGGAACATACCTCAACATAATAAAAGCTATATATGACAAACCCACAGCAAACATTATCCTCAATGGTGAAAAATTGAAAGCATTTCCTCTAAAGTCAGGAACAAAACAAGGGTGCCCACTTTCACCATTACTATTCAACATAGTTTTGGAAGTTTTGGCTACAGCAATCAGAGCAGAAAAAGAAATAAAAGGAATCCAAATTGGAAAAGAAGAAGTAAAACTCTCACTATTTGCAGATGACATGATCCTCTACATAGAAAACCCTAAAGACTCCACCAGAAAATTACTAGAACTAATCAATGATTATAGTAAAGTTGCAGGATATAAAATCAACACACAGAAATCCCTTGCATTCCTATACACTAATAATGAGAAAACAGAAAGAGAAATTAAGGAAACAATTCCATTCACCATTGCAACGGAAAGAATAAAATACTTAGGAATATATCTACCTAAAGAAACTAAAGACCTATATATAGAAAACTATAAAACACTGGTGAAAGAAATCAAAGAGGACACTAATAGATGGAGAAATATACCATGTTCATGGATTGGAAGAATCAATATAGTGAAAATGAGTACACTACCCAAAGCAATTTATAGATTCAATGCAATCCCTATCAAGCTACCAACAGTATTCTTCACAGAGCTAGAACAAAGAATTTCACAATTTGTATGGAAATACAAAAAACCTCGAATAGCCAAAGCGATCTTGAGAAAGAAAAATGGAACTGGAGGAATCAACCTACCTGACTTCAGGCTCTACTACAAAGCCACAGTTATCAAGACAGTATGGTACTGGCACAAAGACAGAAATATAGATCAATGGAACAAAATAGAAAGCCCAGAGATAAATCCACGCACATATGGACACCTTATCTTCGACAAAGGAGGCAAGAATATACAGTGGATTAAAGACAATCTCTTTAACAAGTGGTGCTGGGAAATCTGGTCAACCACTTGTAAAAGAATGAAACTAGAACACTTTCTAACACCATATACAAAAATAAACTCAAAATGGATTAAAGATCTCAACATAAGACCAGAAACTATAAAACTCCTAGAGGGGAACATAGGCAAAACACTCTATGACATACATCACAGCAGGATCCTCTATGACCCACCTCCCAGAATATTGGAAATAAAAGCAAAAATAAACAAATGGGACCTAATTAAACTTAAAAGCTTCTGCACATCAAAGGAAACTATTAGCAAGGTGAAAAGACAGCCTTCAGAATGGGAGAAAATAATAGCAAATGAAGCAACCGACAAACAACTAATCTCAAAAATATACAAGCAACTCCTACAGCTCAACTCCAGAAAAATAAATGACCCAATCAAAAAATGGGCCAAAGATCTAAATAGACATTTCTCCAAAGAAGACATACAGATGGCTAACAAACACTTGAAAAGATGTTCAACATCACTCTTTATCAGAGAAATGCAAATCAAAACCACTATGAGGTACCATTTCACACCAGTCAGAATGGCTGCGATCCAAAAGTCTACAAATAATAAATGCTGGAGAGGGTGTGGAGAAAAGGGAACCCTCTTACACTGTTGGTGGGAATGCAAATTAGTACAGCCACTATGGAGAACAGTGTGGAGATTCCTTAAAAAACTGGAAATAGAACTGCCTTATGATCCAGCAATCACACTGCTGGGCATACACACTGAGGAAACCAGAAGGGAAAGAGACACGTGTACCCCAATGTTCATCGCAGCACTGTTTATAATAGCCAGGACATGGAAGCAACCTAGATGTCCATCAGCAGATGAATGGATAAGCAAGCTGTGGTACATATACACAATGGAGTATTACTCAGCCATTAAAAAGAATACATTTGAATCAGTTCTAATGAGGTGGATGAAACTGGAGACTATTATACAGAGTGAAGTAAGCCAGAAGGAAAAACATAAATACAGTATACTAACGCATGTATATGGAATTTAGAAAGATGGTAACGATAACCCTGTGTACGAGACAGCAAAAGAGACACTGATGTATAGAACAGTCTTATGGACTCTGTGGGAGAGGGTGGGAAGATTTGGGAGAATGTCATTGAAACATGTGAAATGTCATGTATGAAACGAGATGCCAGTCCAGGTTCAGTGCACGATGCTGGATGCTTGGGGCTGGTGCGCTGGGAAGGCCCAGGGGGATGGTATGGGGAGGTTGGGAGGGAGGAGGGTTCAGGATGGGGAGCATGTGATTTTTTTTTAAAAAATAAAAAAAATAAATAAATAAATTAAAAAAAAAAGAAAAAAAAGAAAAAAAAAAGCGTATTTTTTTTCCTCATCTTTTACATGAACAGTTTAAATAAAAGTCTAGCTTACTCTAGTATGCTATTACTAAAGAAGGCAACAAACAGCAGATATACTAATATCCTGATATTTTCTACCAAGTTCCCTAAAGCCCCTGTGTTAGTGGACAAATCAGTAGTGACTTGAAAAGATACAACAGACAATAATTTGTCCAGGAGCTTTGCTATTTATCATTTACCTTAAAAATTGAAATTGAATAAATCTTCACTGCTTGACATTCCTTATTATTTTTTGATAACTTAAGGTCTGTTGACTGCATAGATGACATATTTTTTCATGATTTTTTCTATTGTAATGACAAAAAGCAAATTTAAACCAGCTTAAGGAAAAAGAGGAATTTACTGGCTTTTTGTTTTGCTATTATATGTGAGTATGATACCTTGCTCCTTGGAAGAAAAGTTATGACCAAGCTAGGTAGCATATAGAAAAGCAGAGACATTATTTTGCCAACAAAGGTCCGTCTATTCAAGGCTATGATTTTTCCAGTGGTCATGTATGGATGTGAGAGTTGGACTGTGAAGAAAGCTGAGCGCTGAAGACTTCAAGGAGATCCAACCAGTCCATTCTAAAAGGAGATCAGCCCTGGGTGTTCTTTGGAAGGAATGATGCTGAAGCTGAAATTCCAGTACTTTGGCCACCTCAGGCGAAGAGCTGACTCATTGGAAAAGACTCTGATGCTGGGAGGGATTGGGGGTAGGAGGAGAAGGGAACAACAGAGGATGAGATGGCTGGATGGCATCACTGACACGATGGATGTGAGTTTGAGTGAACTCCGGTAGTTGGTGATGGACAGGGAAGCCTGGCGTGCTGCAATTCGTGGGGTGGCAAAGAATCTGACACGACTGAGTGACTGAACTGAACTGAACTGAACTAATTATACCTTTATGCTGTATTTAAAGGGTAATAAACTATGTCATAGAAAATAAACATGTAATCATGAGCCAAATGGATTATTTATCACAACCAGACAGGGATTAAAGTAGCATAGCATAATGATCAATAATCTAAAGCACTTACTCCTACCCAGAAACTTTTTCTTCAACAAAGTATCCTTACTGGACTATATTTACTTATAGAAATGTGAAAGGAAGTTATAATGGAGTAGAGAAAACAATTTGATGAGAGAGGGCAGAAATCTACATATTTAGAGAGGAAACAGGTTGCAAATGGATGGAAAATTATTGGGTAATATCGGTGGAAAACAAAGGTAGGTAGGTCCTGTTGTCATGTTGACACTTCATGTTATGCCAGAAATCAATGTGGTCAGTTAAGAATTTCTGAATAAATCTACTCATGGGAAGTGACAATGAGTCCTCTTATATACTGTCTATAGCATACTAGTCTCAAACCAATTTTAGCATAAGGCTCAGGGTTTTCAGAATTTCATTTAGCCCAGAACTTCAATATACAGATGACTAAATGGACTAAAAGCAAGACCTCTATAGCTTTCTTTTTGAAATTATGGTAATTTCTTCTGTTAGATTAAAAGCAAAAATAAATAGACTTGCTTTATGGGAAGGAAAATAGCCACTACTATTTCTACATAGTTAGTGGCTATAAAAAGTGCTCATAAATCACTTAATGTAAGTCTTATAATATTATATGTATTTTCATCTTCCAAATCACCTTGGAATAAAAGGAAACATGCTTCTCATTCCTAGGAAAGTATCATTTCATTTTCAGAGCAGTATCACAAGAACAGAAACCAGCAACAAACCTGATATCTGAATAAATTTGGTAACTATTATTTAAAAAAGTAATATGGTAAACAAAGTTAAGTTAATCTAACAAGACTAAAGTGAATATTGATAGGGAGTAAGTGGTTACACTTATAGTGTATTGCAGTTAAATGTATTTATTGCCCACGAAATTTATAATATACAAATCTGAAAATCATACAGAATCAATGAAAAGTTTAACCATCCATATTTTAGAGTTCTTCAATAAAGCAAATAAAAAAATCAGATTTTAAAGAAATGACTTCTTGTGTAAGGTGTTAGAAAGTGTTCTAGTTTCATTCTTTTACAAGTGGTTGAGCAGTTTTCCCAGCACCACTTGTTAAAGAGATTGTCTTTAATCCATTGTATATTCTTGCCTCCTTTGTCAAAGATAAGGTGTCCATATGTGCGTGGATTTATCTCTGGGCTTTCTATTTTGTTCCATTGATCAATATTTCTGTCTTTGTGCCAGTACCATACTGTCTTGATAACTGTGGCTTTGTAATAGAGGCTGAAGTCAGGTAGGTTGATTCCTCCAGTTCCATTCTTCTTTCTCAAGATAGCTTTGGCTATTCGAGGTTTGTTGTATTTCCATACAAATTGTGAAATTCTTTGTTCTAGCTCTGTGAAGAATACGGTTGGTAGCTTGATAGGGATTGCATGACCCAATCAAAAAATGGGCCAAAGAACTAAATAGACATTTCTCCAAAAAAGACATACAGATGGCTAACAAACACATGAAAAGATGCTCAACATCACTCATTATCAGAGAAATGCAAATCAAAACCGCTATGAGGTACCATTTCACGCCAGTCAGAATGGCTGTGATCCAAAAGTCTACAAATAATAAATGCTGGAGAGCGTGTGGAGAAAAGGGAACCCTCTTACACTGTTGGTGGGAATGCAAACTAGTACAGCCACTATGGAGAACAATGTGGAGATTCCTTAAAAAACTGGAAATAGAACTGCCTTATGATCCAGCAATCACACTGCTGGGCATACACACTGAGGAAACCAGAAGGGAAAGAGACACGTGTACCCCAATGTTCATCGCAGCACTGTTTATAATAGCCAGGACATGGAAGCAACCTAGATGTCCATCAGCAGATGAATGGATAAGCAAGCTGTGGTACATATACACAATGGAGTATTACTCAGCCATTAAAAAGAATACATTTGAATCAGTTCTAATGAGATGGATGAAACTGGAACCTATTATACAGAGTGAAGTAAGCCAGAAAGAAAAACACCAATACAGTATACTAACGCATATATATGTAATTTAGAAAGATGGTAACAATAACCCTGTGTACGAGACAGCAAAAGAGACACCAATGTATAGATCAGTCTTATGGACTCTGTGGGAGAGGGAGAGGGTGGGGAGATTTGGGAGAATGGCATTGAAACATGTACAATATCATGTATGAAACGAGTCGCCAGTCCAGGTTCTATGCACGGTACTGGATGCTTGGGGCTGGTGCACTGGGACGACCCAGAGGGAGGGTAGGGGAGGGAGGAGGGAGGAGCGTTCAGGATGGGGAACGCGGGTATACCTGTGGCAGATTCATTTCGATATTTGGCAAAACTAATACAATATTGTAAAGTTTAAAAATAAAATAAAATTAAAAAAAATAAATAAAAAATAAAAAACACTAAAAAATAAATTAAAAAAATAAAGAAATGACTTCACAGTATTTATGAGAAATAAATAATCTATTGGTATTAAGAATGGCAAAGAAATATTGCTTTAAATTTTCAACTTTAGCTGAAAAATAGTTTCATATAAAAGATTCATGACCTTGAATTTGATTAATTCGGTACATTTTATTGCCTTATACTAGGTCTAATTTAAGCTAAATTATCTGGTATTAAAAAAGTTTTACCCTCAAAATAGCTCCCTTTTCATCTAGAAGTCAATTTAACATCAATAAAATCTCTTCACTTACAATTTCCCTTATTTACTCTTTGTTGTTACAATTGCAATATTTTGGTAACAAATGTTGCCATCAACACTTTCAGTGTTTGGTGCTTGTCATAATAAATAAAAAATAATAATCTATAACAATTATCAATAGTACTGAAAATTTTCATTATTTTCCAGTTTTGATGAGTTTTGATGGGTTTTCCCAACAACCTGCAGTTTTGTAAAATTGGATCCATAAATAATATTGAGAATGTCAATATTTTAAAAGAAAAATTTAAAAATACTAACTCTTGCAAGGAGAATAGTATATACAGGTAGTTGACTCTTGAATGGATGTATCATACTGGAGATAATTTGCCTTAACTCAAAGCTTAATGTCCTAGAATATCATGAGGCATAATTATCATTTGAATAAAATTTTGGTAGAAGGTGGCTGCTAAAACTGAATATTCAGAGGCCAAATTGAAGTTAATTAGTTTAAATGTTAGCTGATTTATATTAAGTCTGTGACCTGCAGTAAGTTATTTCACCTTCTGAAGGCCTCAGAGTTTTCACCTGTAAATGGAGATAAGTGAAACCTATTAAATTATACAAAGCATTTAGTAGAGAGGGTATAATAAAAGGTATATAGAATCACTATTCATCAGGGAAATTCAAATCAAAACCACAATGAGATATCACCTCATACCTGTTAGAGTGGCTGTAACCAAATAATAACAGAAAAGATGTGGACAAAAGGAAATCATTGTGAAAAGTAAGTGGGAATGTAACTTGGTGCAGCCCCTATGGAATTATGAAAGTGGAAGTGTGAGTCTCTCAGTCATGTCTGACTCTGCAACACTATGGACTTTAGCTTGCCAGGCTCCTCTGTCCAGGGGATCTTCCTAACCCAGGGTTCAAACCCAGGTCTCCTCCATTGCAGGCAGATTCTTTACCATCCGAGGCACCAGGAAGTAAGGAGCTTCCTCAGAAAATTTAAAATAGAATTGCCATACCATCTAGCAATTCCACTTCTGGGTATATATCCAAAGAGAATAAAACAAGATAGTAAACCAATATCTGCTTATTGCAGCAATATTCACAACAGTGAAATGGTGAAAAAAACCCAAATGTCCATCCACACACGAATTAATAAAGAAAACATGGTATATGCATAAAAGGGAATATTGTTCAGACAAATAAAAAAGGAAATCCTGCCATTTGTGACAGTATGAATGAGGCTTGAGGGCATTATGCTAAGTGAAATAAGTCAGACAAAGGCTAGCACTGCATGGTATCACTTATATGTGGGATCTAAAAAGTCAAACTCATAGAAAGAGAGTAGAAAAGTGGTTGCCAGTAATTTGAGGTGTGTGTGCGGGGGGTGGTGGTGGACAAATTAGGAAGTGATTGGTAAAAGGGTACAATTTTTCAGCCCTATAATGAATAAAGTTTGGAGATATATTCTATAGACATTGACTATAACTGATAATACTATTATATAATTGAAGTTTGCTAAGAGGGTAGAAAATAACTGTTCTCATACACACATAAAAAATAAATATGTGGAGTGATAGATTTGTTAATTAACTAGATGGGAAGAATCTTCTAGCAATGTATATCAAATCATCACAATGTACACTTTAAATACTTTATGATTTTATATGTCAATTATAGAGCTGAACAAAATCTCAAAATGGTTCAAAATAACAAGTTAAAACATGGAATTGAAATAATCTAAATGATTCTGATTCTAATGGCTTATATGTACATTGATCTCCCTAGTATGTCACAATATAAAGCATTTTTACAAAACTATTATTTGCGTTGGATTTAAAATATACCAAGCAATTTGATGTTTAATATATTTTAATTTGTGTGAGTGATGCAAACTGAAAAATACAAATATCATTTCCTTTTTAAATAAATGTTGTTGACAACAAGTTAGCAATCCTAAATTTATGTTCAAGAAATGAAAACACAACACATTCAGTCAACAGCAATATGCAGGTATCTGTTTTTGAGAAATAGGAATCATCCCAGCTATTTGATTCATCCCTGTGCAAGAAACAATAGTGATAAGAATAGACTAGAGGGAGTTCTGTTAGGAATACACATAGAGTTCTAACTGTATTAAAAACATTCTGGACGTCATTTGGGTCATTGCAGTGAAGTATGAAATAGAGTTATTTCAGATGAAAACAATCAGATTTGATGAAAAGTTTGGGCAATGGCCCCTATGAGATAAAGCAAATGCAACTGTGCTCCTTCAACCTAGAGGAAGAACAGATGATTTTTGGGTTTACTAAGAGGCTTCAGTATACGAAATGGTCCTTAAAAATAGATGAGGAGCAGATTTCTTCTTCCTAGACACAAGAGTAAAAGGGCTCTAATTAGATTATAAATCAGAGAGACAGTCTCTCCTATAACAGTTATAAGATCTTGGAAATAATTATTTTTAAGGGTAAGAACAGAATCTGATGCTCTGAATGAGAAAAATCTATTTTAATGGCACTTGAAATAGCTCAGGCTGAGGGATGACTGAGCTGACCTTTCCATGGACACTTAACTCTGTGACTTGGCACACAAGTCTTTAGTGCCATATTTCAAAGGCAAACTTAAAATGGATCTCTGTCCTCCTGAATGGAAATGGAACTGTATAGCCAATGTCAAACAAGTCTTTCCCAATTAACAGCTAAATCGTTTTTTTAAGACATTGGAAAACATGAACCAAGAAAGAAAAATCCATCATTGTCTGCCAAATCACTAAAAGATCAAATTATAACATCTTACAATAATTTAAATGTTAACATCTTGCAATAACTTTAATGACCAAAGGACATAAAATGAGGAGCATGGGCTATCAGCATTTTTGTGTGTTTTGAAAGGCATAATCTGAATAATTTACTATATGCAGGGATAAAAATAAAACAAGGAATCAGCTAAGAATTCAAATAGGAAAAATAGTTTTTAAAGTACTCTTCTCAGAACATATTAAAAATAGAAAGGAGAATGAATAATCACAGTTTAGAAGTGTCTATCAGAAATTTGGAACAGGACTATTCAAACAAGCATCGCAACCTACCCTATATCTGTGTATATTATAACAGAATTGTGTAATTTTCCAGAACAAAGAGATTAGGCCCTCGGAAAACACAGACACTTTACAGAAGAGAGCAATTTCATATAGACTTGGGTCCACCCAAGGATATAGGAAACACCACAACAACACGGGGTATGTGAAGGACAAGCAGCTGGATCAAAGAAACCCCATACTCTTGGATGGGATATTCCTACAGAAAGATAAATTGCTTGGAATTTTCATTACCCTACAAAGACAAGCTATTTTTGGACAGAAGAATCATAATACATGAACATAGGAAATTAAACTACTATAGTATATTTAATCAAAAGAGAAATTGATAAGTCAGAGTCAGAAGCCCCCCAAAAGCAAAATAACATAATTAAAATCAACTTTATAAGTAATCAAGTGCAATATGCAAATGTATTAAAACTTTTTAGAGCAAAATTGATGAAAAACAAGCACTTCTAAAATGCAGAAGAAAAATATAAAACATAAAACTAATAGTCTAAAGAAGGAATAGTAGAAAACAGAAATTCAATATGTGATATGATAAGCATTAGCAGAAAAATACAGTGAAAATTAAAATATAAATATAAATAGAACAATTATCTGTACTAGAGAAGACAGAGATCATGACATTTGTAAAAAGACTAAATAGATTTGTGACTAAATATACCCTAGCTTTGTTTTCTGTTTCAAAAGCTGAAAAAAAAAAAAAATTCCCCCCAAACTTTAAGTAGAAAAACAAGTAAATTTAATAAAGCTATCTTTTAACCAAGAAACAAAGTTGTGCTAATTTCAGAATTTTCTCTGCAATAGCAAACTCAGAAAGACCATGGAGCCCTATTGGCAGCATTTTGAGGAAAAACTGTACACATGACACACTTTATACCAAACATAAATGCCTATGATATATGATAGTGAATGAAAACACAAAATAAAAATAATTAATGATACATATTAATAAGAGAAATGGAAAAATCAAGCCCACAGAAAAGAAAATTTACGGTGTAAATATTTGGGACCAAGCACTGAAAATCATGATATATTGAAGTAATAAGTGCAGATGCTCTTATGAAAATAGAACTAGATCTGCCACTGCCTTTTTGGAATAGAAATAACTGTGTGTGTGTGTGTGTGTATATATATATGTATATATACGTTTTATGAATAAATTGAATTGGGTTACATTCACCTATTAAAACATACAGGTTATCAAATTAGACTAAACAACAAAATCCAAATATATTTCATCACTAAGTGTTTCACCTGAAAAAAATAGTGAGTTTTAATAGAAAGATGAAACAAAATATATCAGAAGATGTATCAGGAGTAGATTTTATAAAAATAAGGAAAATTCTAGATAGGACACATTAAATTAAAAAAAAAAAAATCCTTAGTTTTACATAATTGAAATGGGGGGGGCAGTCCTAAGATGGAGGAGGAATAGGACGGGGAGACCACTTTCTTTCCCACAAATTCATTGAAAGATCCTTTGAACACTGAGCAAATACCACAAAACAACTTCTGAATGCTGGCAGAGGACAGCAGGCACCGAGAAAGGCAGCCCATTCTCTTTGAAAAGAGATAGGACAAAATATAAAAGATAAAGAGATAGACAAAAGAATTAGGGATGGAGACCCATCCCAGGGAGGGTGTCGTAAAAGAGGAGAAGTTTCAAAACACCAGGAAACCCTCTCACTGGCGGGTCTGTGAGGGTTTTGGAATCTCAGAGGGCAACATAACCAGGAGGAAAAAATAAATAAAACCCACAGATTACATACCTAACTGCAACTCCCAGTGGAGAAGTAGCCCATATACTCACGTCCACCACCAGAAAGTGGGGGTGAACAGGGAGGCACAGGCTTCATTGCTTAGGAGAGAAGAGATCCAGCTCCACCCAGCAGAACAACGATGCAAGCTTTGCTAACCAGGAAACCTTGACAAGTCACTTGTCCAACCCCACCCACAGGAAGGAATCACAATAAAGAGGAGCCACAAACTTCCAGCATACAGAAAGGCCACCCCAAACACAGCAACCTAAATAAGATGAAAAGGAAGAGAAATGTTCAGCAGGTAAAGGAACATGATAAAACCCCACCAAAACAAACAAAAGAGGAGGAGATAGGAAGTCTACCTGAAAAAGAATTCAGAACAATGATAGTAAAAATGATCCAAAATCTTGAAAACAAAATGGAGTTACAGATAAGTAGTCTAGAGACAAGGATTAAAAAGATGCCAGAAATGTTTAACAAGGACCTAGAAGAAATAAAAACATCAGACAATAATGAATAATGCAATAACTGAGATCAAAAGCACTCTGGAGGGAACCAACAGTAGAATAACTGAGGCAGAAGATAGGATAAGTGAGGTGGAAGATAGAATGGTGGAAATAAATGAAGCAGAGAGGAAAAAAGAAAAAAAGAATTAAAAGAAATGAGGACAACCTCAGAGACCACTGGGACAATGTTAAACACACCAACATTCAAATCATAGGAGTCCCAGAAGAAGAAGACAAAAAGAAAGGGCATGAGAAAATACTTGAGGAGATAATAGTTGAAAACTTCCCTAAAGTGGGGAAGGAAATAGCCATCCAAGTCCAAGAAACCCAGAGAGTCCCAAACAGGATAAACCTAAGGTGAAACACCCCAAGACACATATTAATCAAATTAACAAAGATCAAACACAAAGAAAAAATACTAAAAGCAGCAAGGGAAAAACAACAAATAACTCACAAGGGGATCCCCATAAGGATAAGAGTTGATCTTTCAGTAGAAACTCTTCAAGCCAGAAGGGAATGGCAGGACATACTTAAAGTGATGAAAGAGAAAAACCTACAGATTACTGTACCCAGCAAGGATCTCATTCAAATATTAAGGAGAAATCAAAAGCTTTACAGACAACCGAAAGCTCAGAGGATTCAACACCACCAAACCAGCTCTTCAACAAATGCTAAAGGATCTTATCTTGACAGGAAACACACACACAAAAGGTTTATAAACTTGAATGCAAAACAACAAAGTAAATGGCAACGGGTTCATACTTATCAATAATTAACTATAAATGGGTTGAATGCTCCAACCAAAAGACAAGGACTGGCTGAATGGATACAAAAACAAGACCCCCATATATGCTGTCTACAAGAGACCCATCTCAAACCTAGGGACAAATACAGACTGAAAGTGAAGGTCTGGAAAAAGATATTGCACATAAATGGAGACCAAAATAAAGCAGAAGTAGGAATACTCATATCAGATATAATAGTCTTTGAAATAAAGGCTGTAGAAAGAGATAAAGATGGACACTACATAAAGATCGATGGATCAGTCCAAGAAGAAGATATAAAAATTATAAATATGTATGCACCCAACATAGGAGCACTGCAATATGTAAGGCAAATGCTAACAAGTATGAAAGGGGAAGTTAACAGTAACACAATAATAATGGGAGACTTTAATAGCCCTCTCACACCTATGGATAGATCAACCAAACAGAAAATTAGTAAGGAAACACAAACTTTAAATGATACAATGGACCAGTTAGACCTAATTGATATCTATAGGACATTTCATCTAAAGCAATGAATTTCACCTTCTTCTCAAGTGCACATGGAACCTTGTCCAGGATAGATCACATCCTGGGCCATAAATCTAGCCTTGGTAAATTTAAAAAAAAAAAAAAAAATTGAAATCATCTCAAGCATCTTTTCTGATTACAATGTGGAAAGGTTAGATGTAAACTACAAGAAAAAAAAAAAAAAACTATTAAAAATACAAACATATGGAAATTAAACAACACACTTCTGAAAAACCAATAAATCACAGAAGAAATCAAAATATGCATAGAAACAAATGAAAACGAAAACACAACAAGCCAAAACCTCTGGGATTCAGTAAAAGCAGTGCTAAGGGGAAGGTTCATAGCAATACAAGCCCATCTTAAGAAACAGGAGAGAAATCAAATACATAACCTAACTCTACACCTGAAGCAACTAGAAAAAGAAGGAATGAAGCACCCCAGGGTTGGTAGAAGGGAATAAATCATAAAAATTAAGGCAGATAAAAATGCAAAAGAAACAAAGGTGATCATAACCAAAATCAACAAAGCTAAAAGCTGGTTCTTTGAGAAGATAAATAAAATAGACAAACCATAAGCCAGACTCATCAAGAAAAAAGAGAGAAGAATCCAATCAACAAAATTAGAAATGAAAATGTAGAAATCACAACAGACAACACAGAAATAAAAGGAACACAAGAGACTACTATCAGCAACTATATGCCAATAAAATGGACAACTTGGAAGAAATGGACAACTTCGTAGAAAAGTATAACTTTCCAAAACTGAACCAGGAAAAATAGAAAATCTTAACAGACCCATCACAAGCACAGAAATTGAAACTGTAATCAGAAATCTTCCAACAAACAAAAGCCCAGGACCAGATGGCTTCATAGCTGAATTCTACCAAAAATTTAGAGAAGAGTTAACACCTATCCTACTCAAACTCTTCCAGAAAATTGAAGACGAAGGTAAACTTCCAAACTCATCTATGAGGCCACCATCACTCTAATACCAAAATCAGACAAAGATGCCACAAAAAAAAGAAAAAAAAAAAAAAAAAAGAAAGAAAACTACAGTCCAATATCACTGGTGAACATCAATGCAAAAATCCTTAATAAGATTCTAGCAAACAGAATCCAACAACATATTAAAAAGATCATACCTCATGACCAAGTGGGCTTTATCCCAGGGATGCAAGGATTCTTTAGTTCAGTTCAGTACAGTTCAGTCACTCAGTCGTGTCTGATTCTTTGTGACCCCATGAACTGCAGCACGCCAGGCCTCCCTATCCATCACCAACTCCCAGAGTCCACCCAAACCCATGTCCATTGAGTCGATGATGCCATCAAACCATCTCATCCTCGGTTGTCCCCTTCTCCTCCTGCCCTCAATTTTTCCCAGCATCAGGGTCTTTTCCAATGAGTCAACTCTTCACATGAGGTGGCCAAAGTATTGGAGTTTCAGCTTCAACATCAGTCCTTCCAATGAACACCCAGGCCTGATCTCCTTTAGGATGGACTGCTTGGATCTCCTTGCTGTCCAAGGGACTCTCAAGAGTCTTCTCCAACACCACAGTTCAAAGCATCAATTCTTTGGCACTCAAGTTTCTTCACAGTCCAACTCTCACATTCATACATGACCACTGGAAAAACCATTGCCTTGACTAGACAGACCTTTATTGACAAAGTAATGTCTCTGATTGTTAATATGCTATTTAGGTTGGTCATAACTTTCCTCCCAAGGAGTAAGCATCTTTTAATTTCATGGCTGCAATCACTATCTGCAGTGATTTTGAAGCCCAGAAAAATAAAGTCAGCCACTGTTTCCCCATCTATCTGCCATGAAGTGATGAGACTAGATACCATGATCTTCGTTTTCTGAATGTTGAGCTTTAAGTCAACTTTTTCACTCTCTTCTTTCACTTTCATCAAGAGGCTCTTTAGTTCTTCCTCACTTTCTGTAATAAGGGTGGTGTCATCTGCATATCTGAGGTGATTGATATTTCTTCCAGCAATCTTGATTCCAGCTTGTGCTTCCTCCAGCCCAGTGTTTCTCATGATGTACTCTGCATATAAGTTAAATAAGCAGGGTGACAATATACAGCCTTGATGTACTCCTTTTCCTATTTGGAACCAGTCTGTTGTTCCATGTCCAGTTCTAACTGTTGCTTCCTGACCTGCATACAGGTTTCTCAAGAGACAGGCCAGGTGGTCTGGTATTCCCATCTCTTTCAGAATTTTCCAGTTGATTGTGATCTACACAGTCAAAGGCTTTGGTCATGGTGGAGAGGTCCGACAAAATGTGGTCCATTGAATAAGAGAATGGCAAACCACTTCAGTGGTCTTGCCTTGATAACCCCATGAACAGTATGAAAAGGATCCTTAAATATTTGCAAATTAATTAATGTGATAAACCACATTAACAAATTGAAAGATAAAAACCATAAGATTATCTCAATAAATGCAGAGAAAGACTTTGACAAAATTCAACACCCATTTATTATAAAAACCCTCCAGAAAGTGGGCATAGAAGGAACATACCTTAACATAATAAAAGCCATATATAATAAACTCACAGCAAACATTCTCCTCAATTGTGAAAAATTGAAAGCATTTCCCCTAACGTCAGGAGCAAGACAAGGATACCCACTCTCACCACTACTATTCAACATAGTTTTGGAAGTTTTAGACACAGCAATCAGAGCAGAAAAAGAAATAAAAGGAATCCAGATTGGAAAAGAAGAAGTATAACTCTCACTGTTTGCAGATGACATGATCCTCTACACAGAAAACCCTAAAGACTCCACCAGAAAATTACTAGAACTAATCAGTGAATATAGTAAAGGTGCAGGATATTAAAATTAACACACAGAAATCCCTTGCATTCCTATACACTAACAATGACAAAACAAAAAGAGAAATTAAGGAAACAATTTCATTCACCATTGCAATGAAAATAATAAAATACTTAGGAATAAATCTACCTAAAGAAACAAAAGACCTATGTATAGAAAACTATAAAACACTGATGAAAGAAATCAAAGATGACACAAATAGATGGAGGAATATACCATGTTCATGGATCAGAAGAATGAATATAGTGAAAACGAGTATACTACCCAACGCAATCTATAGATTCAATACAATCGCTATCAAGTTACCAATGGTATTTTTCAGAGAATTAGAACAAATAATTTCACAATTTGTATGGAAATACAAAAAAACTCAAATAGCCAAAGCAATCTTGAGAAAGAAGAATGGAACTGGAAGAATCAACCTGCCTGACTTCAGGCTATACTACAAAGCAGTAGTCATCAAGACAGTATGGTACTGGCACAAAGACAGAAACATAGATCAATGGAACAAAATAGAAAGCCCAGAGATAAATCCACGCAACTATGGACACCTTATCTTTGACAAAGGAGGCAAGAACATACAATGGAGAAAAGACAGTCTCTTTAACAAGTGGTGCTGGGTAAAGTTTAAAAATAAAATAAAATTAAAAAAAAAAAAGAATGGAACTAGAACATTTTCTAACACCATACACACAAATAAACTCAAAATGGATTAAAGATCTAAATGTAAGACCAAATACTATTAAACTCCTAGAGGAAAACATAGTGAAAACACTCTCTGATGTAAATCATAGCAGGATCCTTTATGACCCACCTCCCAGAGTAATGGAAATAAAAGGAAAAATAAACAAATGGAACCTAATTAAACTTAAAAGCTTTTGCACAATGAAGGAAACTATAAGCAAGGTGAAAAGACAGTCTTCAGAATGGGAGGAAATAACAGCAAATGAAGCAACTGACAAAGAATTAATCTCAAAAATATACAAGCAGCTCCTGCAGCTCAATTCCAGAAAAATAAGTAACTCAATTAAAAAAAAAAAAAATGGGGCAAAGAACTAAATAGACATTTCTCCAAAGAAGACATACAGATGGTTAACAAACACATGGAAAGATGATCAACATCACTCATTAGTAGAGAAATGAATATCAAAATGACAATGAGATACCATCTAACGCTGGTCGGAATGGCTGCTATCAAAAATTCTGCTGCTGCTGCTGCTGAGAAGTCGCTTCAGTCATGTCCGACTCTGTGGGACCCCAGAGACGGCAGCCTACCAGGCTCCACTGTCCCCAGGATTCTCCAGGCAAGAACACTGGAGTGAGTTGCCTTTTCCTTCTCCAACGCATGAAAGTGAAAAGTGAAAGTGAAGTCACTCAGTCCTGTCTGACTTCAAAAAGTCTACCAACAATAAATGCTGGAGAGGGTGCAGAGATAAAAGGAATCCTCTTACCCTGTTGGTGGGAATGCAAACTAGTACAGCCACTGTGAAGAACATTGTGAAGATTCCTTAAAAAACTGTAAACAGTACTGCCATACAACCCAGAAATCCCACTGCTTGCATACACACCGAGGAAACCAGAATTGAAAGAGACACATGTACCCCAATGTTCATGGAAGTACTGTTTACAATAGCCAAGACATCGAAGCTACCTAGATGTCCATTGGCAGATTAATGGATAAGAAAGCTGTGGTACATATACACAATGGAATATTATTCAGCTATTAAAAAGAATGCATTTGAATCAGTTCTAATGAGATGGTTGAAACTGGAGCCTATTATACAAAGTGAAGTAAGTCAGAAAGAAAAACACCAATACAGTGTATTAACGCATATATATGGAATTTAGAAAGATGGTAACAATGACCCTATATGTGAGACAGCAAAAGAGACACAGATGTAAAGAACAGACTTTTGGAGTCTATGAGAGAGGTTAAGGGTGAGATGATTTGAGAAAATAGCAGTGAAACATGTGTATTATCATATGTGAAATAGATGGCTAGTCCAGGTTCAATGCATGAGACAGGGTGCTCAGGGCTGGTGCACTGGGATGACCCTGAAGGATGGGATTGAGAGGGAGGTGGGAGCACATGTACATCCATGGCTGATTCATGTGAATGTATGGCAAAAAACACCACAATATTTAAAAGTAATTAACCTCCAATTAAAATAAATTAAAAAAAAAGGAAAAATTGAAATTAAAATTCAGAGTAAAATAATCACAGAATCATATACTTGATAATACTGACTCAAATTTTTTAGAAAAAAATAGTAAAATAAGAAGAATTGAAAAACACATTTGTAAATGGTAATGGGATACCTATTTCAGTTTTAAAGGGATAAACTTAGGGAAAAAAGTGTGTGAAAATGTATCAAACGTTAATATTGCATGTTATTTAGTCAAGTTTTAAAAATAGCTACACATCAACATTGTATCTCTGCACAACTTTAGTTTTGAGCCATGTTAACCTGTATGTGTGCTAAGTCGCTTCAGTTGTGTCCTACTCTGTGTGACCCTATGGACTGTAGCCTGCAAGACTCCTCTGTTCATGGAATTCTCCAGGCAAGAATACTTGAATGGGTTGCCCTGTCCTTCTCCAGGGGATTTTTCTGACTCAGGGATCGGACTCCTGTCTCTTACATCTCCTGAATTGGCTGGTGGGTTCTTTAACACTAGTGCCACCTAGGCAGTCATGTTAATCTGCTTTAACACAATTAACCATAAGGTTAAAAAATGCAAAAATATCTTGTTACTTAGGAGATATTTTTGTTAATACTGGTATTGTTATAATAATTGATATATATATATATGTAAAATGATATATAAAATGATAACACTTTATATATACATATATATATAGTGCATATATATTTTATTATATATAAAGATATATAATCTACCTCTGCTACATTTGCATTTTTATGTTATATTTCATCTCTTCTCTCTCTATACAAAGAGAAAAAAAGCAAATGAGTGACTATATTGATGTTGTTAGAAACAAACCTTCTTATTGTGGGAGAAGAGTGAATCCATTTGAAAATATAAAAATGATAGGAATAAGTGTATGCTCCCAAACTGGAATTAGAGGGATCAATATGAACTCAAATTACTGTCTACTGACACAGTAGCAAAAGTGTTGCACTCAACTAACAAGCAGCATACCTAACATCAAATCTTAATTTTCTAAATAATACTTTGAATTAGACCAAAACAGTAGCTAGCACTGGACATGTAACAATGGGCTTGTTGAAAACTGGGAAAGGAGTATGTCAAGGCTGTATATTGTCACCCTGCTTATTTAACTTATATGTGGAGTACATCATGCAAAATGCTAGACTGGATGAAGCACAAGCTGGAATCAAGATTTCCAGGAAAAATATCAATAACTTCAGATATACAGATGACACCATTCTTATGGCAGAAAGCAAAGAGCCTCTTGAAGAAAAGTGAAAAAGGAGAGTGAAAAGCTG
Source organism: Bos grunniens (assembly GCF_055505025.1). Taxonomy (NCBI): domain Eukaryota; kingdom Metazoa; phylum Chordata; class Mammalia; order Artiodactyla; family Bovidae; genus Bos; species Bos grunniens. Next base: position 91,769,188 of record NC_141172.1, read on the forward strand.
GCTTAAAACTCAACATTCAAAAAATTAAGATCATGACATCCAGTCCCATCACTTCATGGCAAATAGATGGAGAAACAATGGAAACAGTGACAGACTTTATTTTTTGGGGCTCCAAAGTAACTGCAGATGGTGACTACATCCATGAAATTAAAAGACGCTGCTCCTTGGTAGAAAATCTATGGCCAACCCGGACAGCGTATTAAAAAGAAGAGACATTACTTTGCTGACAAATGTCCATCTGGTCAAAGCTATGGTTTTTCCAGTAGTCATGTATGGATATGAGAGTTGGACCATAAAGAAAGCAGAGCACTGAAGAATTGCAGATTTTGAACTGTGGTGTTGGAGAAGACTCTTGAGAGTCCCTTGGACAGCAGGGAGATCAAACTGGTCAGTCCTAAGGGAAATCAGTCCTGAATATTTATTGGAAGGAATGATTATGAAACTCCAATATTTCAGTCATCTGATGCAAAGAGCTGACTCATTAGAAAAGAACCTGATGCTGGGAAAGACTGAAGATTGAAGGAGAAGGGGACGACTGGAAATGAGATGGCTTGATGGCATCACCAACTCAATGGACATGAGTTTGAGCAAGCTCTAGGAGTTGGTGATGGACCAGGAATCCTGGCGTGCTGTAGTCCATGAGGTTGCAAAGAGTTGGACACAGACTGAGCAACTGCACTGAACTGATTAGATCAAAGTAATCAGGGGTCTTTGGGAAAATGATAAAAAATAGATTCAGGTAAAGTAAACGTTGCCTGGAATATTTGTTTGTACCAGAAATGAAGTTGTGAGACACCCCCTCCCCCCCGCCACCTCACCACCAAATCAAATCAACCATACAAAAGCAAAAACTAAAAACTGATGGAAACATGTCAAAAGGACTTAGAACAGCTTGGAGAGTTCTCTATGCAAAATTTGGGCAATTTTGAAAATAATAATTGCTGTCAGAACTGGATTATAATACATTGACCAAAGGAACACAGAACAATGAAATGCAAGTGTATTAAATCTCTTTGCACAGAAATGACAAATCAATCCTAAAAGAATTACAATAATTAAAAAAAAATCAAAATTATACATGACCATAATACTTGAGTCAGACAAGAATTACCAGTGGATGATAAAAGCATTGTGAGAAAGGTAAAATGTGTGTGTGTGTGTGTGTGTGTGTGTGTAAGTGAAGTCACCTCAGTTGTGTCCAATGCTTTGCAACCCTATGGACTAAAGCTTGGCAGGCTCCTATGTCCATGGGGTTCTCCAGGCAAGAATACTGGGGTGGGTTGCCATTTCCTCCTCCAGGGGATCTTCCTGGCCCAAGGATAGAACCTCTGTCACTTTTGTCTTCTGCATAGACAGGTGGGTTCTTTACCACTAGTGCTACCTGAGAAGACCCAATAAAAATTATAAAATGACTGTAATATATGAGTCAGATAAGAATAATCAGTGGATGATAAAACCATTGTGAGAAAGATAAAAAAGTTATTCATATAGTCTGACAAAATCAACTCAAAGAATGGTTGTTAATCACAAAGAAAAATGATTTCTTTCCCGTGGTGAAATATGGTGGACATCACTCTCACAAAGTGATCGCTCTCAACACTAATGCAAGAGAGTCTCACCTGTCAATTTGATTTCCTATATTCTCTGATATGTTACATAGAAAAGGGAAAGACATCACTATATTGTATTCTTTTTTTTTTAATTTTATTTTATTTTTAAACTTTACATAATTGTATTAGTTTTGCCAAATATCAAAATGAATCCATCACAGGTATACATGTGCTCCCCATCCTGAACCCTCCTCCCTCCTCCCTCCCCATACCATCCCTCTGGGTCGTCCCAGTGCACTAGCCCCAAGCACCCAGTATTGTGCATTGAACCTGGACTGGCATCTCGTTTCATACATGATATTTTACATGTTTCAATGCCATTCTCCCAAATCTTCCCACCCTCTCCCTTTCCCACAGAGTCCATAAGACTGTTCCATACATCAGCGTCACTTTTGCTGTCTCGTACACAGGGTTATTGTTATCATCTTTCTAAATTCCATATATATGTGTTAGTATACTGTATTGGTGTTTTTCCTTCTGGCTTACTTCACTCTGTATAATAGGCTCCAGTTTCATCCACCTCATCAGAACTGATTCAAATGTATTCTTTTTAATGGCTGAGTAATACTCCATTGTGTATATGTACCACTGCTTTCTTATCCATTCATCTGCTGATGGACATCTAGGTTGTTTCCATGTCCTGGCTATTATAAACAGTGCTGCGATGAACATTGGGGTACACGTGTCTCTTTCCCTTCTGGTTTCCTCAGTGTGTATGCCCAGCAGTGGGATTGCTGGATCAAAAGGCAGTTCTATTTCCAGTTTTTTAAGGAATCTCCACACTGTTCTCCATAGTGGCTGTACTAGTTTGCATTCCCACCAACAGTGTAAGAGGGTTCCCTTTCCTCCACACCCTCTCCAACATTTATTATTTGTAGACTTTTGGATCGCAGCCATTCTGACTGGTGTGAAATGGTACCTCATAGTGGTCTTGATTTGCTTTTCTCTGATAATGAGTGATGTTGAGCATCTTTTCATGTGTTTGTTAGCCATCTGTATGTCTTCTCTGGAGAAATGTCTATTTAGTTATTTGGCCCATTTTTTGATTGGGTCATTTATTTTTCTGGAGTTGAGCTGGAGGAGTTGCTTGTATATTTTTGAGATTAGTTGTTTGTCAGTTGCTTCATTTGTTATTATTTTCTCCCATTCTGAAGGCTGTCTTTTCACCTTGCTGATAGTTTCCTTTGATGTGCAGAAGCTTTTAAGGTTAATTAGGTCCCATTTGTTTATTTTTGCTTTTATTTCCGATATTCTGGGAGGTGGGTCATAGAGGATCCTGCTGTGATGTATGTCAGAGAGTGTTTTGCCTATGTTCTCCTCTAGGAGTTTTATAGTTTCTGGTCTTATGTTTAGATCTTTAATCCATTTTGAGTTTATTTTTGTGTATGGTGTTAGAAAGTGTTCTAGTTTCATTCTTTTACAAGTGGTTGACCAGTTTTCCCAGCAGCACTTGTTAAAGAGATTGTCTTTAATCCATGGTATATTCTTGCCTCCTTTGTCAAAGATAAGGTATCCATATGTGCGTGGATTTATCTCTGGGCTTTCTATTTGTTCCATTGATCTATATTTCTGTCTTTGTGCCAGTACCATACTGTCTTGATAACTGTGGCTTTGTAGTAGAGCCTGAAGTCAGGTAGGTTGATTCCTCCAGTTCCATTCTTTTTTCTCAAGATCGCTTTGGCTATTCGAGGTTTTTTGTATTTCCATACAAATTGTGAAATTATTTGTTCTAGCTCTGTGAAGAATACTGTTGGTAGCTTGATAGGGATTGCATTGAATCTATAAATTGCTTTGGGTAGTATACTCATTTTCACTATACTGATTCTTCCAATCCATGAACATGGTATATTTCTCCATCTATTAGTGTCCTCTTGATTTCTTTCACCAGTGTTTTATAGTTTTCTATATATAGGTCTTTAGTTTCTTTAGGTAGATATATTCCTAAGTATTTTATTCTTTCCGATGCAATGGTGAATGGAATTGTTTCCTTAATTTCTCTTTCTGTTTTCTCATTATTAGTGTATAGGAATGCAAGGGATTTCTGTGTGTTGATTTTATATCCTGCAACTTTACTATAGTCATTGATTAGTTCTAGTAATTTTCTGGTGGAGTCTTTAGGGTTTTCTATGTAGAGGATCATGTCATCTGCAAATAGTGAGAGTTTTACTTCTTCTTTTCCAATTTGGATTCCTTTTATTTCTTTTTCTGCTCTGATTGCTGTGACCAAAACTTCCAAAACTATGTTGAATAGTAATGGGGAAAGTGGGTACCCTTGTCTTGTTCCTGACTTTAGAGGAAATGCTTTCAATTTTTCACCATTGAGGATAATGTTTGCTGTGGGTTTATCATATATAGCTTTTATTATGTTGAAGTATGTTCCTTCTATTCCTGCTTTCTGGAGAGTTTTTATCATAAATGGGTGTTGAATTTTGTCAAAGGCTTTCTCTGCATCTATTCCGATAATCATATGGTTTTTATTTTTCAATTTGTTAATGTGGTGTATTACATTGATTGATTTGCGGATATTGAAGAATCCTTGCATCCCTGGGATAAAGCCCACTTGGTCATGGTGTATGATCTTTTTAATGTGTTGCTGGATTCTGGTTGCTAGAATTTTGTTAAGGATTTTTGTATCTATGTTCATCAGTGATATTGGCCTGTAGTTTTCTTTTTTTGTGGGATCTTTGTCAGGTTTTGATATTAGGGTGATGGTGGCCTCATAGAATGAGTTTGGAAGTTTACCTTCCTCTTCGATTTTCTGGAAGAGTTTGAGCAGGATAGGTGTTAGCTCTTCTCTAAATTTTTGGTAGAATTCAGCTGTGAAGCCATCTGGACCTGGGCTTTTGTTTGCTGGAAGATTTTTGATTACAGTTTCAATTTCCGTGCTTGTGATGGGTCTGTTAAGATTTTCTATTTCTTCCTGGTCGAGTTTTGGAAAGTTGTACTTCTCTAAGAATTTGTCCATTTCTTCCACGTTGTCCATTTTATTGGCATATAATTGTTGATAGTAGTCTCTTATGATCCTTTGTATTTCTGTGCTGTCTGTTGTGATTTCTCCATTTTCATTTCTAATTTTATTGATTTGATTTTTCTCCCTTTGTTTCTTGATGAGTCTGGCTAATGGTTTGTCAATTTTATTTATCCTTTCAAAGAACCAGCTTTTGGCTTTGTTGATTTTTGCTATGGTCTCTTTTGTTTCTTTTGCATTTATTTCTGCTCTAATTTTTAAGATTTCTTTCTTTCTACTAACTCTGGGGTTCTTCATTTCTTCCTTTTCTAGTTGCTTTAGGTGTAGAGTTAGGTTATTTATTTGACTTTTTTCTTGTTTCTTGAGGTGTGCCTGTATTGCTATGAACTTTCCCCTAAGGACTGCTTTTACCGTGTCCCACAGGTTTTGGGTTGTTGTGTTTTCATTTTCATTCGTTTCTATGCAAATTTTGATTTCTTTTTTGATTTCTTCTGTGATTTGTTGGTTATTCAGCAGCGTGTTGTTCAGCCTCCATATGTTGGAATTTTTAATCGTTTTTCTCTGGTAATTGAGATCTAATCTTACTTCATTGTGGTCAGAAAAGATGCTTGGAATGATTTCTATTTTTTTGAATTTACCAAGGCTAGCTTTATGGCCCAGGATGTGATCTATCCTGGAGAAGGTTCCATGTGCGCTTGAGAAAAAGGTGAAATTCATTGTTTTGGGATGAAATGTCCTATAGATATCAATTAGGTCTAACTGGTCTATTGTATCATTTAAAGTTTGTGTTTCCTTGTTAATTTTCTGTTTAGTTGATCTATCCATAGGTGTGAGTGGGGTATTAAAGTCTCCCACTATTATTGTGTTATTGTTAATTTCTCCTTTCATACTTGTTAGCATTTGTTTTACATATTGTGGTGCTCCCGTGTTGGGTGCATATATATTTATAATTGTTATATCTTCTTCTTGGATTGATCCTTTGATCATTATGTAGTGACCTTCTTTGTCTCTCTTCACAGCCTTTGTTTTAAAGTCTATTTTATCTGATATGAGTATTGCTACTCCTGCTTTCTTTTGGTCCCTATTCGCACGGAAAATCTTTTTCCAGCCCTTCACTTTCAGTCTGTATGTGTCCCCTGTTTTGAGGTGGGTCTCCTGTAGACAACATATGTAGGGGTCTTGTTTTTGTATCCATTCAGCCAGTCTTTGTCTTTTGGTTGGGGCATTCAACCCATTTACGTTTAAGGTAATTACTGATAAGTATGATCCCGTTGCCATTTACTTTATTGTTTTGGGTTCAAACTTATACACCGTTTTTGTGTTTCCTGTCTAGAGAATATCCTTTAGTATTTGTTGGAGAGCTGGTTTGGTGGTGCAGAATTCTCTCAGCTTTTGCTTGTCTGAAAAGCTTTTGATTTCTCCTTCATACTTGAATGAAATCCTTGCTGGGTACAATAATCTGGGCTGTAGGTTATTTTCTTTCATCATTTTAAGTATGTCTTGCCATTCCCTCCTGGCTTGAAGAGTTTCTATTGAAAGATCAGCTGTTATACTTATGGGAATTCCCTTGTGTGTTATTTGTTGTTTTTCCCTTGCTGCTTTTAATATTTGTTCTTTGTGTTTGATCTTTGTTAATTTGAGTAATATGTGTCTTGGGGTGTTTCGCCTTGGGTTTATCCTGTTTGGGATTCTCTGGGTTTCTTGGACTTGGGTGATTATTTCCTTCCCCATTTTAGGGAAGTTTTCAACTATTATCTCCTCAAGTATTTTCTCATGGTCTTTCGTTTTGTCTTCTTCTTCTGGGACCCCTATGATTCGAATGTTATAGTGTTTAATATTGTCCTGGAGGTCTCTGAGATTGTCCTCATTTCTTTTAATTCGTTTTTCTTTTATCCTCTCTGATTCATTTATTTCTACCATTCTATCTTCTAATTCACTAATCCTATCTTCTGCCTCTGTTATTCTACTATTTGTTGCCTCCAGAGTGTTTTTAATTTCATTTATTGCATTATTCATTTTATATTGACTCTCTTTTATTTCTTCTAGGTCCTTGTTAAACCTTTCTTGCATCTTCTCAATCTTAGTCTCCAAGCTATTTATCTGTGATTCCATTTTGATTTCAAGATTTTGGATCAATTTCACTATCATTATTTGGAATTCTTTATCAGGTAGATTCCCTATCTCTTCCTCTTTTGTTTGGTTTGGTGGGCTTTTATCCTGTTCCTTTATCTGCTGGGTATTCCTCTGTCTCTTCATCTTGTTTAAATTGCTGAGTTTGGGGTGTCCTTTCTATATTCTGGCAGTTTGTGGAGTTCTCTTTATTGTGGCGTTTCCTCGCTGTGTGTGGGTTTGTACAGGTGGCTTGTCAAGGTCTCCTGGTTAGGGAAGCTTGTGTCGGTGTTCTGGTGGGTGTCCAGTAATGAGTTATGAGATGTCTATGGTTTTGGGGTGACTTTGGGCAGCTTGTATCTTGAAGCTCAGGGCTGTGCTCCTTTGTTGCTGGGGAATTTGCTTGGTATGTCTTGCCCTGGAACTTGTTGGCCCTTGTGTGGTGCTTGGTTTCAGTGTCGGTTTGGAGGTGTTTGATGAGCTCCTGTCAATTAATGTTCCTTGGAGTCAGGAGTTCCCTGGAGTCAGGGTTTGGACTTAAGCCTCCTGCTTCCAGTTATCGGTCTTATTTTTACAGTAGTTTCAAAACTTCTCCTTCTATACAGCACCATTGATAAAACATCTACGTTAAAGATGAAAAGTTTCTCTACTGTGAGGGTCACTCAGAGAGGTTCACAGCATTACATGGAGAAGAGAAGAGGGAGGAGGGAGTTAGAGGTGACGCAAATGAGATGAGGTGGAATCAATAGTGGAGAGAGTGGGGTAGCCAGTAGTCACTTCCTTATGTGGACTCCACAACTGGACCACTCAGAGATGTTCACGGAGTTACACAGAGAAGAGAAGAAGGAGGAAGGAGACAGAGGTGGCCAGAGGGATAAGAGGGGGGAATGAAAAGGAGGGAGACAGATCCAGCCAGTAATCAGTTCCCTAAATGTTCTCCACCATCTGGAACACACATAAACTCACAGAGTTGGGTAGAGTAGAGAGGGGTTAGGGAGGAAACACAGGCGACCTGGTGGAGAAAAAGGAGAGTCCAAAGGGAGAGAGAGCAGTCAAGCCAGTAATCTTGCTCCGTAGTGAAAAATGGGTCCTGAACATTGGGTTCTTAAAGGTACAAAATTGGTAACAAATACATAAAAGCAAAAATTAAAAATCTAGAGTAGTGTTTGGAATTTCAAAAATACGATGTTAAAGAAAAGAAGAAGGAAAAGAAAGAGAGAAAAAACGAACAAAGAAAAACAAACAAGGTCGCAAAAATTATAAAGAAAATACAGGTACAAAATTGATAACTAATACCAAAAAGCTAAAATTAAAAAACTAGAGTAGAGTTTGGAATTTCAAAAATACAATGTTAAAGAAAAGAAGAAGAAGAAGAAAAAAAAAAAGTCAAAAAATTATAAAATATATATATATGAAGTTTGCTGAAGAAGAAAAAAATAGGGTCTTTTTTTTTTTTTGCAAAGGAATAGGTTATAAAAGTGAAAATTAAAGGAACAATAGAGGACTTAAAAATTTTTTTTTAATTAAAAAAAAAAGAAAGAAAGAATGATCGTAAAAATAGTAAAAATATATCTAGGACTTTCTCTGGTTTTGTTGTATGGTGGGTTCAGTTCATTTTTGTCTAGTTCCTTAGTCCGACTTATATTTCTGAAGATCTATAGGCCCCTTCCTATGTAGTCCATAGTAACCATGGGGTTTTAATCTATTGCCTGTTGCTTCCAAGGCGTTTCCCTCTGTTATAACTTCTTCTGTTTGCTGGTCTCTTCAGTGTCTGGCTTCTGCCCTGACACAAAGGGGACGGTGGGGGAAACTTTTTTTTTTTTTTTTTAGGCTCACTTGTTCAGTCGCGCTGTGGGGAGTGAGGGAGGGATGCTGCAAACAAATAACCCTGGCGTGCGCTTGCAGTACCTCAGCCACACTGGGTCTGCCCCCACTCACGGCGCGTGTAGCCTCCCTGCCCACACTGCTCGGGCTCTAGGTTGTTCCGCCGAGAACAATCCGAGGCCGGCCCTGGGCTGCATGTACCTCCCAGGTCCAAGCCGCTCAGGTTCAGGCACTCGGGTAGTCCTCAGAGGCGCAGACTCTGTTGGGCCTGCATTTTGTGCTCTTCCCAGGTCCAAGCAGCTCAGGTGATGAGGTGTTTGGCAAACGCCAATGCTGCGACTTATCGCCTCCCGGCCACTTAGTTATCTGGGTGTAAAACCGGCGCACCTTCTCAGGCAGATGTTAACCGTCCAGACCCCCAAGCAGTTTTAGTTAGCAAAGAAGCCTGCTTACAGTTTTATAGATAATGTCTCTCTGGGGCTGCGATTGTCCCCTTCCGGCTCTGGCTGCCTGTTACCTGAGGGGGAAGGTCTGCAGCCGACTATCTCTGTTCAGTTCTTTGTTCCGTGCGTGAGCCTGGCGGTGTCTTAGGTTGGGGCTGGCTTTTCGCGTGGTAGATATCCCACAGTCTGGTTTGCTAGCCCAAATTATTTCGCTCAGATAGCGCTCAGGGTATTCAGGCCAGATTCTTACTCTGAGCGATGCAGCCCGTGCTGTGCCTCCCTGCCCAGCCCCCGCTTGCTAATGGCGGATGCAGGCGTCTGCGCTGCTTCTCCGCTGGGGGAGTTACCGTAGGGCTCGCAATCTGCGAGTTTTAATTGTTTATTTTTTCTCCCTGTTATGTTGCCCTCTGTGCTTCCAAAGCTCGGCACAGATTCGGCAGTGAGAAGGTTTCCTGGTGTTTGGAAACTTCTCTCTTTTTAAGACTCCCTTCCCGGGACGGAACTCCGTCCCTCTCTCTTTTGTCTCTTTTTTTTTGTCTTTTATATTTTTTCCTACCTCCTTTCGAAGAGTTGGGTTGCTTTTCTGGGTGCCTGATGTCCTCTGCCAGCATTCAGAAGTTGTTTTGTGGAATTTACTCGACGTTTAAATGCTCTTTTGATGAATTTGGGGGGGAGAAAGTGTTCTCCCCGTCCTACTCCTCCGCCATCTTGGCTCCTCCCCACTATATTGTATTCTAAAGGAGAAAAAAGAATTCAATCAATCTAATACTGAAGAAACAATCAAACCCAAAGTAACAGAAATTCCACTAGACAACTGGCCTGTGTGAATAAATTATTTCAGCAGTACAAAAGACAGTGGGTTGGGAACTTTTCTTTCTTCCTTTGATTTATAGAAGATGAAAGAGCCATGGCAACTAAATGCAATGCATAATCCTATTGGATTCTGGATCAAGACAAACAAACCAAATGCAATAAAGGATATTATTGGAACAAGCAGAATAATTTTAATGTGGGCTGTAATTTAGCTCTTTATATTATATTGATGTTGAATGGCCTCAGTGTGTATATTTGTGTGATTATGTAAAAGAAATAACATCCTTATTCTGAAGTATTTAGAGGTAAAATGTCACACTGTCTACAAACTGACTCTCATATGCACATATAAATGTAGGTGTCTACACATATATGTTTAGAGAAAGAAAGAGAGGGAGAGAAGGAGAGATGTGAGGGAGATGAGAGATGAAGCTGACATGGTAAGATGATAACAACTGGTGCACCTGAGAATATATAGATATTCCTTGTCCTCTAGGAATTTTTCTGTAGCTTTAAAATTCTTAAAATGAAAACATTGGGAAAGAATTATTCTAGCCTCAAATATTTAAAAGAATCACATTATATATTGAAGTCACAAGATACCCTCAATTATTTCTGAAGAAAGGAAGTCTAAAATCTTGAAAAAATTGTATGCATATCATATAATACTGATATGGGTGTATTCATTTATATATGTATATATATAAGTATATGGTATATATATGATATATATATATATATATATATATATATATATATAATACATGTATGGGCTTCCCAGGTGGCACTAGTGATAAAGAACCCATCTGCTCAATCCCTGGATTGCAGATATCCCCTGGAGGAGCACATGGCAACTCACTCCAGTATTCTTGCTTGGAGAATCCCATGGACAGAGGAGCCTGACGGTTATGTCCATAGGGTTGCAAAGAGTCAGAAATGACTGAAGCAACTTAGCATGCATGCATGTGTGTATAACAAAGTTGAAGGATATATATCACAACACTAGTGGTGATTATTCTTGAATGGTTTAAATAGCAATATATTTTACTTTATATTTGATGGTATTAAAATTTCTTTTGAATATTCTATTATGGATAAATTCACTACTTTGATAATGAAGACACAACAAAAAATAAAATTCCAAAATAAACAATTTAAAAGGCACCATACTTGAGTTATTTTCTCCAAAAGTTAGTCATGAAACTTTTCCCATTATAATATTAATATAATCTGCTAAGCAATTCATTTATCATGCTACTTGTCATTGCAAAGATTTTTTTTCATAGATTTCCAGTTCTTTCCTTAATGTCAGATGGCTGCAAGTGCAGACTCTTTCATTTCTCTCATTGACTGCTTTTCAGTCTGCCTTCAACATTTATATTGCTCATCTTGGAATAACTTCCAATGTGTTTACACATTTCTAGTAAATGTTGCCATGGGACAGTATAGAAAATGCTGCTCAACTGAACATATACAACTAGTAATATCTGAGATAATGAGTATTATGATGCTTATGAGGACTGTCTTTGGGGTTGGAGGAGCTTGTTTGAATTCCATATCAATCAATTAGTAATTTTGCATCCTGCCAGTTACTTAGCTTCTCAGATACTTTATCCTGTCATCAATTTCATGGTTCATTAAAATAATTAAATGAGAAATTTGATAAAATGAAGTGCATGCAGTATATACTTAATAATTGTCAACTCTTTGCCCTTTTCTAAAACTTGCCTGTTATCAATACAGGACCACTGATGATCTTTCTCTTTTTAAAAATCTAGATGTTATTAGAAAAAGGATAAAATGCATAATCCTTTACCTAAGGATTTTAAAATGTTATATGTGAAAGACAGCAAATTATTGGCTCAGCCATTTAAATATTCACCTTTTAAAATTTGGTGAAAAGTGAAAATTACGAGAGTAAGAACCATGTTTCATTAAAATAAATGAGGAATTTGTGAGGAATTATGTTGTAGAGATCCTAACTTACAGGAACATTTTATTCTTCAACAGTTGAAATTTGGAAAACTTTTACAAATTGGATAAGATCGTGGAACGTTTTATCTGCTCAGGACTAAAAAATAAAACAATTTATTTAGTGAATTTTCCTAGAAAGTTTATGTCTTAATGCCTAAGCACTCTGAGAATACTATCTTTATCTTGGATAGCTTTTTCAATAGTGTTTTTTTCCACTCACTTCTGGTACATGATTTTGGAAGAATATCTTTTCCTTTTAAATTTTCTTTTGTGAGTTCTCAAATCCAGAAGAGAATTGAGTATAATATTCTCCCATAATATTATTAATATAATGTCTGTTTGTATTCTCCCTTATTTTTCTTGATACAAGTTTTAAATTTGATTCTGCTGTATATTGTGAATTGTAGAACCAGAATAGATAACAAGAAGAGACACATTAATGGAGGAAAGTGAAAGTGTTAGTAGATCAGTTGTGTCTGACTTCACAACTCCATGGACTGTAGCCCTCTAGGTTCCTCTGTTCATGAAATTCTCTAGGCAAGAAAACTAAAGTGAGTTGCCATTCTCTTCTCCAGGGGATCGTCCCAACCCAGGGACCACACCTGGGTCTCCTGCATTGCCAGCAGATTCTTTATCATCTGAGGCACCAGGGAAAGGCTTGTGAAATAGCATTTTTGTCACATCAGAAGTTTTCTGGAAATTTGAAAAGTGACTACTCAGATTTCTGGTTTGTTCAGAGTACAGACTTTAGGTCACAATCCCTCTCATACCTTGCTTCCTAATATGTTTCTGACTTAAATTTTATACATAGAAGATTTTTGTCTAAAGTTCTAATAATAGATTGGTGATAGTCTAAGCTTCCATCACTGTTACAAAACTTGGATTCTGAGTTTCATAGATATGCTCAGTGGTAAGTTAAAACTACCATTTTAAAAATAAGTTGCTTATTTTAGAATAGTTTTATGTATAAAGATAATTTGGAATGATAGTACAGAGAGTTACTATATGCTTTTTACCTGGTTTCTTCTAATGTTATTATCTCGCACCAACCTGATGTATTTTTCACAACAAAGAAGAAAACATTTGTACATTTCTGTCAAATAATTCCAGACTTTACTGGATTTCACAGGTTTTACCACTAATGTGGTAAAGAAAAAATCTATCTTTCTTATAATCATGATTCTTTAAAGATGAAAGGTAGTATCTGTTAAATCTATAATATGACCTTCTATGAGGCAATGTGAAAGTTTTATCCCTGCAATTTAACAACGAGCCTCAGGCTTCTTTTTGGCACATTTCAGATTCTATTTATACCCTTCTTTCTTTATGTATGCATTACAACAAAGTTCTGAGCAAAAGTTAAATTCCATTCTTTTCTCTTAATTACTATGGTGAGATTCCATTGTGTCCATCACCCTCAGGATCGGAGTTTGATATTTGTCAAAAGATTAATAAAATTGTCAGTGTCCTTATTTCTAGACAAGTATAAACAGACAAAATTTGTATAGTTTTTCTAATTCTGAATCAATGCATGGGTTTTCTCATAAAAGGAAAACTTACTTTGTAAATAATAGTAAGGTTCAGTTCAGTTCAGTTTCAGTTCAATCTCTCAGTCGTGCCAACTCTTTGCGACCCCATGAACCGCAGCACACCAGGCCTCCCTATCACCAACTGCCAGAGTTTACCCAAACCCATGTCCATTGAGTTAGTGATGCCATCCAACCATATCATCCTCTGTTGTCCCCTTCTTTTCCTGCCCTTAATCTTTCCCAGCATCAGGGTCTTTTCAAATGAGTCAGCTCTCTGCATTAGGTGGCCAAAGTATTGGAGTTTCAGCTTCAACATCAGTCCTTCCAATGAACACCCAGGCCTGATCTCCTTTAGGATGGACTGGTTGGATCTCCTTGCAGTCCAAGAGACTCTCAAGAGTCTTTTCCAACACCACAGTTCAAAAGCATCATTCTTCGGCACTCAGCTTTCATTATAGTCCAACTCTCACATCCATACATGACTACTGGAAAAACCATAGCCTTGACTAGATGGACCTTTGTTGATAAAATAATGTCTCTGCTTTTTAATATTCTGTCTAGGTTGGTCATAACTTCCAAGAAGTAAGTGTTTTTTAATTTCATGGCAAGGTAGAATAGATAATGACTAACTCCTAAGTGACTCAGAGCTGGTGCTCGGATCAAAGTTTGAAGAGTTAAATTAGCTAGCTGGCACACATGTGAAAGTGAAAGTGAAGTCACAGTCATGTCTGACTCTTTGCGACCCCATGGACTGTAGCCTACCAGTCTCCTCAGTCCATGGGATTTTCCAGGCATGAATACTGGAGAGGGGTTGCCATTAGAAGTCTATAAATTGATATATATAACACGATGAGCTTGAGCTTCCCACTTGGCTCAGTGATTAAAAATCCACCTGCCAATCCAGGAGACATAGAGATATGAGTTTAAACTCTGGGTTGGGAAGATCCCTAGATGAGGAAATGGCAACCCATTCCATTATTCCTGCCTTGGAAATCCCATGGCAAAGGAGACTAGTGGGCTACAGTCCATGGTGTTGCACAGTTAGATATGACTGAGTGACTGAGCACTAACTCACTCACTTATGAGCTTCTCACAACACTCACAGTAATTTTTTAGTGTTATTGAAGAAAAGGCTCAGAAAAATTAAGAGACTCATCCAAGATAATATAGTTGAGATTTAAGATCACATCTGTTCTCTTTCCAAAATCCTTGTACTTTCTTACTATACTCTGTTGCCTGTCAAACTAAGAAAATGCATAGCTCCTGGCCTGATCTACCACTGCCTTTTGGGGGTAAAAATAATCACCTCTGTCTTATGGTGTTTCCTCCTGACCAGCATCCCTCAAAGTGTTAGTGTAGGTGCTTTCTGTTCTCTAAAGTGGGTTATTACAAAATTCAGTTAAAGCAGCTTATTTATCTTATGCTCTATTACCTGTGAATTTTGGCTATACAAGGCTTCGGCTATTAGATCCCACCTTGACTCTTTGTCACAAGAGCACCCTAGGCAGGTCCAGATTCACTGTTAAAATCTCTTATGAAGTTGATGTAGTGCTACAAATCATCCTGCACTTATTGATAGACTCAGCAGTCTCTTTCCCAGGTTCCTGGATCCTACTAGTTAAGTGACTCTTTGTTTCTCACATCTTTCTCCACCCTCCCAGCATCATTGCATGTCATCTATAGGGAACAATTGTTGCTTCCGTTATTTTTAAAATTACACTACCCCTTTTTCCATTAGATACAGTCCTCTTCCAAACCCTTGGCTCAATATCTCAACTCCCCACATAATTCTTGAGTCTCCTTTGTTTGGTAAACTTTTGGGGATAATATCATCCAGTCTTTACCCATAACATTAACTTTTTTCACAGATGCAATCTGGAATATGTGCCGTATACACCTCTCTTCCTCTTTCAGTCCTGCCAGACCAGCACAGCCAGTATAATCCCAGTCTGACACAGCTGCAGGGGAAGATATTACACATCTTTTTCCCTAAATTCACAGTGAGGTGTTTCAGCAGTGTGTATGTGTTTTTGTTCAGTTGCTCAGTCGTGTCTGACTCTGTGATGCCATGTACTGTAGCCCGCCAGGCTCCTCTGTTCATGGAATTGTCCAGGCAACAATACTGGAGTGGGTTGCCATTCCCTTCTCCAGGGGATCTTTCCAACCCAGGGATTGAACCCAAGTTTCTTCAATTGCAGATAGATTCTTTACTGTCTGAGAAACTAGGGAAGCCCATGTTTTCAGCAGTGTTACTTACTAAATACATTTTTATTGAAAATAAATATGAAGAAATATCCAATAAAACTTATTTTCATTCAAGGAGTATGGAACGTTTTAGGGCTCTTGCTACATATTGTTTCCCAGAGGGTACTAATGATTTTCACTGCTTCCAGCAATATATGATTGAATTCATTTTATTGCACCCAGATAGGCAATGTAAATTAATTTTAAACATTTTCTTATGCCAACTGGGTTTCCCTCATGACTTGAAAACAGTTGTGTATGCTGAACTATCCAGGAAGAGATTACATGGGGTTGCCCCAATAAGATCTCTCCCTCTTCTGTGGGATGACACTAATTTCTTATAGCATCTCTGTAGAATCTACCTTTCCGTCAACACTTTCTAAGGATTGCTTTTACTGCACTGTCTGCTCATTTTGTATTTTGGTATATTTGGTATTTTGCTTTGTATGTGCTTTTAGATAAATCGCAGTTCCTCATTCTACTCTCTGCAAAACTATTCTGATTAATTCCTAGACTTAACATGTTGGACTGCAGTCTGGGTCCTGCAGCCTAAACTCAAGCTTCTCTTTTGAAGTGAGAGGAATCACTTTTTACCCTCTCAATCTTTGCTCACTCTGCTCTGTGCCTAGAGAAGCTAAAACCCTTGCATTACTTTAACCAGCTCTCCTTGACTTATTGCTTTCAATTAATGCAAGCAAGCAGAAACATTGACAGAACATCAGGGGGAAGAAGGAAAGTAAAGATGAAGCATTTACTCTTGGCTCCCTCATTATCCTTCAGTTCAGTTTTGTATTGGTTGGCAGTACCCCTCTCCCAAAGTCCATGGCTCTTATTGGGTTGCCCTCTCTGTTCAGCTATTTTTCTGAGTTTTAATAACTACTTTCTCCCCTTGAATTTCAGGTGTTGGGGTGGTAATCACTCCTGACTGTCACCAGTGTCTAGATATAACACTATTCTTTCCCTCAATTATGTTCAATCTTGTAATTCAACTGTTTTCTCAATACCCTCTCAAACAACCTGTTATCGTGTACTACCTTTTTCTTTGAGAAGTATGACTTATAAAGAGGGAATTTGAATAGTGACAAAAGGATATTGTTTCATGGGCATACCAAGTTCGTAGAGAACATTTATTTGGAATAGTATGCTTCTTGCATTAAGTCTGGTGAATTCCTCATAATTGGCCTTCATTCTTTATTATATTTGACTAGGCCATGGCCATTAATTCAGTCTAATGTTTGTTTATTTCCATGTTTCCTATGCTATGGAAACATTCTTTCTGAGGCTTTAAAGTAGGGAGACTTTTTTGAGCTTATGTCCCTAGAGTTAGATCTTAGCTGCTGAAGGGGCTTCCCTGGAGAAGGGAAAGGCTACCCACTCCAGTATTCTGGCCTGGAGCATTCCATGGACTGTATAGTTGACAAGGTCGCAAAGGGTCAGACACAACTGAGATATTTTCACTTTCACTGCTTAAATGTAACTCTTAACACAATGGAGGAAACTCATGGGGGCAATTCTAGTGTTACCCAGGAATAAACTTTAAATAGATTTCAATTTCCCTACCATGTTGGAGTTTGGGGTAAGCTAGTTAAATGAAGTTCAGGATACTTTTTCTCAGCAAGTTCTATGTTAAGGGCCAGCATGCTAGACATGTATCTTGAAAATGCCTTCCTGAAATCTATAAGGGAAATATCATTATCTCAGAGTCACAGTTCTTACCAACTTTCTTGCCCTTATTATTTGTCAATAGCTACCATCTTAAAGTCTACAAATAACACTTGTTGGCAAGGATGTGAAGTAAAGGGAAACCTTTTACCGTGTTGTGGGAATATTTATGTGTGTATTTGTGTGTATACAACTTCAGCTGGAAGTTCAGTTCAGTTCAGTTCAGTTCAGTCGCTCAGTCATGTCCGATTCTTTTTGACCCCATGAATCACAGCATGCCAGGCCTCTCTGTCCATCACCAACTCCCAGAGTTCACTCAGACTCACGTCCATCGAGTCAGTGATGCCATCCAGCCATCTCATCCTCTGTCGTCCTCTTCTCCTCCTGCCCCCAATGCCTCCCAGCATCAGAGTCTTTTCCAATGAGTCAACTCTTCACACGAGGTGGCCAAAGTACTGGAGTTTCAGCTTTAGCATCATTCCTTCCAAAGAAATCCCAGGGCTGATCTCCTTCAGAATGGACTGGTTGGATCTCCTTGCAGTCCAAGGGACTCTCAAGAGTCTTCTCCAACACCACAGTTCAAAAACATCAATTCTTTGGCCCTCAGGTTTCTTCACAGTCCAACTCTCACATCCATACATGACCACTGGAAAAACCATAGCCTTGACTAGATGGACCTTTGTTGGCAAAGTAATGTCTCTGCTTTTCAATAAGCTATCTAGGTTGGTCATAACTTTCCTTCCAAGGAGTAAGCGTCTTTTAATTTCATGGCTGCAGTCACCATCTGCAGTGATTTTAAGCCCCCCAAAAATAAAGTCTGACACTGTTTCTACTGTTTCCCCATCTATTTCCCATGAAGTGATGAGACCAGATGCCATGGTCTTAGTTTTCTGAATGTTGAGCTATAAGCCAACTTTTTCACTGTCCTCTCTCACTTTTTTTTTAAATTTTATTTCATTTTTAAACTTTACAAATTGTATTAGTTTTGCCAAATATCAAAATGAATCCACCACAGGTATACATGTGTTCCCCATCCTGAACCCTCCTCCCTCCTCCCTCCCCATACCATCCCTCTGGGTCATCCCAGTGCACTAGCCCCAAGCATCCAGTATCATACATCAAACCTGGACTGGCAACTCGTTTCATATATGATATTATACATGTTTCAATGCCATTCTCCCAAATCTTCCCACCCTCTCCCTCTGCAACAGAGTCCAAAAGACTGTTCTATACATCAGTGTCTCTTTTGCTGTCTCATACACAGGGTTATTGTTAGCATCTTTCTAAATTCCATATATATGCGTTAGTATACTGTATTGGTGTTTTTCTTTCTGGCTTCACTCTGTATAATAGGCTCCAGTTTCATCCACCTCATTAGAACTGATTCAAATGTATTCTTTTTAATGGCTGAGTAATACTCCATTGTGTATATGTACCACAGCTTGCTTATCCATTCATCTGCTGATGGACATCTAGGTTGCTTCCATGTCCTGGCTATTATAAACAGTGCTGCGATGAACATTGGGGTACACGTGTCTCTTTCCCTTCTGGTTTCCTCAGTGTGTATGCCCAGCAGTGGGATTGCTGGATCATAAGGCAGTTCTATTTCCAGTTTTTTAAGGAATCTCCACACTGTTCTCCATAGTGGCTGTACTAGCTTGCATTCCCACCAACAGTGTAAGAGAGTTCCCTTTTCTCCACACGCTCTCCAGCATTTATTGCTTGTAGACTTTTGGATCACAGCCATTCTGACTGGTGTGAAATGGTACCTCATAGTGGTTTTGATTTGCTTTTCTCTGATAATGAGTGATGTTGAGCATCTTTTCATGTGTTTGTTAGCCATCTGTATGTCTTCTTTGGAGAAATGTCTATTTAGTTCTTTGGCCCATTTTTTGATTGGGTCATTTATTTTTCTGGAGTTGAGCTGGAGGAGTTGCTTGTATATTTTTGAGATTAGTTGTTTGTCTGTTGCTTCATTTGCTATTATTTTCTCCCATTCTGAAGGCTGCCTTTTCACCTTGCTAATAGTTTCCTTTGATGTGCAGAAGCTTTTAAGTTTAATTAGGTCCCATTTGTTTATTTTTGCTTTTATTTCCAATATTCTGGGAGGTGGGTCATAGAGGATCCTGCTGTGATGTATGTCAGAGAGTGTTTTGCCTATGTTCTCCTCTAGGAGTTTTATAGTTTCTGGTCTTACGTTTAGATCTTTAATCCATTTTGAATTTATTTTTGTGTTTGGTGTTAGAAAGTGTTCTAGTTTCATTCTTTTACAAGTGGTTGACCAGATTTCCCAGCACCACTTGTTAAAGAGATTGTCTTTAATCCATGGTATATTCTTGCCTCCTTTGTCAAAGATAAGGTGTCCATATGTGCGTGGATTTATCTCTGGGCTTTCTATTTTGTTCCATTGATCTATATTTCTGTCTTTGTGCCAGTACCATACTGTCTTGATAACTGTGGCTTTGTAGTAGAGCCTGAAGTCAGGTAGGTTGATTCCTCCAGTTCCATTCTTCTTTCTCAAGATAGCTCACTTTCATCAAGAGGTTCTTTAGTTCCTCTTCAATTTCTGCCATAAAGGTGGTGTCATCTGCATATCTGAGGTTATTGATATTTCTCCTGGCAATCTTGATTCCAGCTTGTGCTTCTTCCAGCCCAGTGTTTCTTATGATGTACTATGCATATAATTTAAAAAGCAGGGTGACAATATACAGCCTTGACGTACTCCTTTTCCTATTTGGAACCAGTCTGTTGTTCCATGTTCAGTTCCACTGTTGCTTCCTGACCTACATATAGGTTTCTCAAGAAGCAGGTCAGGTGGTCTGGTATTCCCATCTCTTTCAGAATTTTCCACAGTTTACTGTGGAAAATTTTATTACATTTTGGCAAACCTTATCTAGAGCTAATAAGAAAATTGAATTAATGGAGAAGTTTGTTTGGTTTGTTCTCAAGAATATATAGAATATTGCAGACACAAATTTAAAGATCGGTATATGCTGGCTGCGACGGACCATGCGGCAAAGCGTGGATGAGAGGAGATACCCCCACGTCCGAGGAGATACCCCCACGTCCAAGGAGCTGTGGCTGTGCCGGCGCAGGAGGGCCGAGAGGAGCTACTCCACGTTCAAGGTCAGGAGGGGCGTTGGTGAGGAAATACTCCTTGTCCAAGGAAAGGAGCAGTGGTTGCGCTTTGCTGGAGCAGCCATCAAGAGATACCCCATTTCCAAGGTATGAGAAACCCAAGTAAGATAGTAGGTGTTGCAAGAGGGCATCAGAGGGCAGACACACTGAAACAATAATCACAGAAAACTAGTCAATCTAATCACACGGACCACAGCCTAGTCTAACTCAATGAGACTAACCCATGCCATGTGAGGCCACCCAAGATGGGTGGGTCATGGTGAGAGGTCTGACAGAATGTGGTCCACTGGAAAAGGGAATTGCAAACACTTCAGTATTCTTGCCTTGAGAACTGCATGAACAGTACGAAAAGGCAAAATGATAGGATACTGAAAGAGGAACTCCACAGGTTAGTAGGTGCCCAATATGCTACTGGAGATCAGTGGATAAATAACTCCAGAAAGAATGAAGGGATGGAGCCAAAGCAAAAACAACACCCGGTTGTGGATATGACTGGTGATAGAAGCAATGTCTGATGCTGTAAAGAGCAATATTGCATAGGAACCTGGAATGTTAGTTCCATGAATCAAGGCAAATTGGAAGTGGCCAAACAGGAGATGGCAAGAGTGAACATCAACATTCTAGGAATCAGCGAACTAAAATGGACTGGATTGGGTGAATTTACCTCAGATGACCATTATATCTACTACTGTGGGCAGGAATCCCTCAAAAGAAATGGAGTAGCGGTCATGCTCAACAAAAGACTCTGAAATGCAGTACGTGGATGCAATCTCAAAAATGACAGAATGATCTCTGTTCATTTCCAAGGCAAACCATTCAATATCACAGTAATCAAAGTCTATATCCCAACCAGTAACTCTGAAGAAGCTGAGGTTGAATGGTTCTATGAAGACCTACAAGACCTTTTAGAACTAACACCCAAAAAAGATGTCATTTTCATTATAGGGGACTGGTATGCAAAAGTAGGAAGTCAAGAAACACCTGGGGTAACAGGCAAATTTGGCCTTGGAGTCCAGAATGAAGCAGGGCAAAGGCTAATAGGGTTTTGCCAAGAGAATGCACTAGTCATAGCAAACACCCTCTTCCAACAACACAAGAGAAGACTCTAAACATGGACATCACCAGATGGTCAACACTGGAATCAGATTGATTTTATTCTTTGCAGCCAAAGATGGAGAAGCTCTATACAGTCAGCAAAAACAAGACCAGGAGCTGACTGTGGCTCAGATCATGAGCTCCTTATTGCCAAATTCAGACTTAAATTGAAGAACGTGGGGAAAACCACTAGACCATTCAGGTATGTCCTAAATCAAATTCCTTATGATTATACAGTGGAAGTGAGAATTAGATTTAAGGGACTAGATCTGATAGACAGAGTGCCTGATGAACTATGGATGGAGGTTCGTGTCATTGTACAGGAGACAGGGATCAAGCCCATCCCCATGGAAAAGAAATGCAAAAAAGCAAAATGTCTGGGGAGGCCTTACAAATAGCTGTGAAATGATGAGAAGTGAAAAGCAAAGGAGAAAAGGAAAGACATAAGCATCTGAATGCAGGGTTCCAAAGAAAAGCATGGAGAGATAAGAAAGCCTTCCTCAGCAATCAATGCAAAGAAATAGAGGAAAACAACAGAAGTGGAAATACTAGAGATCTCTTCAATAAAATTAGAGATACCAAGGGAACATTTCATGCAAAGATGGCCTCGATAAAGGACAGAAATTGTATGGATCTAACAGAATCAGAAGATATTAAGAAGTGGTGGCAAGAATACACAGAAGAACTGTACAAAAAAGATCTTCACGACCAAGATAATCATGATGGTATGATCACTCACCTAGAGCCAGACATCCTGGAATGTGAAGTCAAGTGGGCCTTAGAAAGCATCACTATAAACAAAGCTAGTGGAGGTGATGGAATTCCAGTGGAGCTATTTGAAATCCTGAAAGACGATGCTGTGAAAGTGCTGCACTCAACATGCCAGCAAATTAGGAAAACTCAGCGGTGGCCACAGGACTGGAAAAGGTCGGTTTTCATTCCAATCCCAAAGAAAGGCAATGCCAAAGAATGCTCAAACTACTGCACAATTGCACTCATCTTACACACTAGTAAAGTAATGCTCAAAATTCTCCAGCCAGGCTTTAGCAATACATGAACTATGAACTTCCAGATGTTCAAGCTGGTTTTAGAAAAGGCAGAGGAACCAGAGATCAAATTGCCAACATCTGCTGGATCACGGAAAAAGCAAGAGAGTTCTAGAAAATCATCTATTTCTGCTTTATTGACTATGACAAAGCCTTTGACTGTGTGGATCACAATAAACTGTGGAGAATTCTGAAAGAGATGGGAATACCAGGCCACCTGACCTGCCTCTTGAGAAACTTATATTCAGGTCAGGAAGCAACAGTTAGAACTGGACATGGAACAACAGACTGGTTCCAAATAGGAAAAAGAGTACATCAAGGCTGTATATTGTCACCCTGCTTATTCAACTTATATGCAGAGGACATTATAAGAAATGCTGGGCTGGAAGAAGCACAAGCTGGAATCAAGATTGCCAGGAGAAATATTAATAACCTCAGATATGCAGATGACACCACCCTTATGGCAGAAAGTGAAGAGGAACTAAAGAGCCTCTTGATGAAAGTGAAAGAGGAGAGTGAAAAAGTTGGCTTAAAGCTCAACATTCAGAAAACTAAGATCATGGCATCTGGTCCCATCACTTCATGGCAGATAGATGGGGAAATAGTGGAAAAAGTGGTGTCAGACTTTATTTTTTGGGGCTCCAAAATCACTGCAGATGGTGATTGCAGCCATGAAATTAAAAGACTCTTATTCCTTGGAAGGAACGTTATGACCAACCTAGATAGCATATTGAAAAGCAGAGACATTACTTTGCCAACAAAGGTCCATGTAGTCAAGGCTATTGTTTTTCCAGTAGTCATGTATGGATGTGAGAGTTGCATTCTGAAGAAAGCTGTGCACCGAAGAACTGATGCTTTTGAACTGTGGTGTTGGAGAAGACTCTTGAGAGTCCCTTGGACTGCAAGGAGCTCCAACCATTCCATTGTAAAGGAGATCAGTCCTGGGATTTCTTTGGAAGGAATAATGCTGAATCTGAAACTCCAGTACTTTGGCCACCTCGTGTGAAGAGTGGACTCATTGGAAAAGACTCTGATGCTAGGAGGGTTTGGGGGCAGGAGGAGAAGGGAACGACAGAGTATGAGGTGGCTGGAAGCCATCACCTACTTGTTGGACGTGAGTTTGAGTGAACTCTGGGAGTTGGTGATGGACAGTGAGGCCTGGCGTGCTGCTATTCATGGGGTCGCAAAGAGTCGGACACGACTGAGGGACTGATCTGATCTGATGTATACTAGAGATCAAGTATCTGTATGAAGAGAGGATGAAACTGGTGATAATCAACCGAGTTGATATGCTTTCAGGTCCACTAACCCGATGGAGAAAATAAACATGGTATTATTGATAGACTCATAAAAGGAATGCTAGTGCAAGCAAGTGTAGTAATTTCGAACTTCATTTGAATATTCTTGATTGAAATATTAATCCACCAAAAGATGAAAATGTGTTGTTTTTTTTCCTTTGGTTTGATATTTCGTGTTTTATTTTTAACTTGTTTACTTGAATATTTCATCTTTAGAAAGAGGAAGAGAGCGATCTGGAAACTTCTTGTTGGGAGTCAATTCTGTTCACAAAGGATATCACTGACAGAATATAAATCACTAAGCACTTACATCCTGGAACTCATTCATTTGTGCTTATATCTGTATCCAAGGATATTTTCTTTCCCCTTGATGTGTATCCCCCATTTTTTCCCACCTTACTTCATGAAACAGTTTCTCTGAGATCTCACACTCAACTTTCCGAACACATGCTTAATGTCTTAAAGTTTCCTATCTTAGTAAACTTTCTCCATCAGTTTTATATGACATGATATCTGAATGCTGAAAGTATAGAAAAGATGCTCCTATGAGGAGAACAATACATAGCTAAAACATTTCACTTGTTTTCAAGTAATTTGCAATCAAGACAAAAATATCATTCTTTCCTTTGTTTATCCAAAAAATATTTATTGAGCATCTGCTTTGTTTGAAGCACTATTCTAGAATCTAGGGTGACACAATTTTTTATTTTATGAAGTTTAAAAACAAGTGGAGGTTTGGGAATAGATAAAAATGTAATGCATTTATAAAATTGCGATAAATTCTATGAAGAAAAATATGTCAGGATAAAATATAGAGAGTAACAGGATAATGTGATGGAAAGGAATTGATTTAAGTGATAAATTTTCTATTTTCTAATTGAATTTCTGCTCACTTAAATTTAATAAGTGGAAATCTCCTAACTTTGTTTTATAAATTCAATATTTCCTTTTTCACAGATTACTTTTCTAATTATAGGTTTTAGAGGAAGCGTTTTTACAAAATATTCTCACAGTTTCTTAAAGATGCTTTCATATGCATATCAAATTTAAAGTAACAATTTACCAGAATTGCCAATAATTGAGTCTACATTTATAAAAAACATGCAGTAAAACAACCTGCTGGATGTGCATAAATTTGTTTTATTAAATCTTATGATTATTGTGAGACTCTTCATTCCTCAAGTTGCACTGTCTGCAAGTGAGTGTTGGATCATAACAATAATAATGACACAACAATAAACACCCAGGCTCATGTAAACATTTATACTGAGAACAGAAACAATTTAGTTCCATGCACCTTACTCTTATAGTAATGGGGTTTAATTTATCACAGATATATTCTCCAGGAGGATTAAAGGTGTAAAGAATATCATTATTCCTTCTAGGAACTTCCTCCAAACTCTGCTTTGATAAATATTAGGTTAGTACAAGCATAATTGAGGTTTAGTATTATGAATTTTAAATCATTATGACTAGGCTTAAAGCCATATTTATTAATCAAAATCACTCACTTAGAGCCAGAAATCCTGGAATGCAAAGTCAAGTGGGCCTTAGGAAGTATCACTACAAAGCTAGTGGAGGTGAAGGAATTCCAGTTGAGCTGTTTCAAATCCTAAAAGATGATGCTGTGAAAATGCTGCATTCAACATACCAGCAAATTTGGAAAACCCAGCAGTGGACACAGGACTGAAAAGGTCAGTTTTTATTCCGATCCCAAAGAAAGGCAACGTCAAAGAATGTTGAAACTATCATACAATTGCATTCATTTCACACGTTAGCAAAACAATGCTCAAAATTCTCCAAGACAGGCTTCAACAATACATAAACTATGAAGTTCCAGATATTCAAGCTGGATTTAGAAAAGGCAGGGGAACCAGAGATCAAATTGCCAACATCCGCTGGATCATTGAAAAAGCAAGAGCGTTCCAGAAAAACAGCTAGTTCTGCTTTACTGATTAAGCCAAAGCCTTTGACTGCATAGATCATAACACATTGTGGAAAATTCTTCAAGAGATGAGAATACCAAACTACCTACCTGCCTCCTGAGAATCCTGTATGCAGGTCAAGAAGCAACAGTTAGAACTGGACATGGAACAATGGACTGGTTCCAAATTGGGAAAGGACGTCAAGGCTGTATATTGTCACCATGCAGATTCAACTTATAGGCAGAGTACATCATGTAAAATGCCAGAATGGATGGAAACACAAGCTGGAATCAAGATTGCCAGGAAAAATATCAATAACCTCAGATATGCAGATGACACCACCCTTATGGCAGAAAGCGAAGAGGAACTGAAGAGCTTCTTAATGAAAGTGAAAGAGGAGAGTTGAAAAGCTGGCTTAAAACTCAGCATTCAAAAAATAAAGATCATGGCATCCAGTCCCATCACTTCATGGCAAATAGATAGGGAAACAATGGAAACAGTGACAGACTTTATTTCGGGGGGCTCCAAAATCACTGCAGATGGTGATTGCAGCCATGAAATTAAAAGACTGTTTCTCCTTGGAAGAAAAGCTATGACCAACCTAGATAGTATATTAAAAAGCAGAGACATTACTTTGCTGACAAAGATCTGTCTAGTCAGAGATGTGTTTTTATCAGTAGTCATGTATGGATGTGAGACTTGGACTATAAGGAAAGCTAAATGCCAAAGAATTGATGCTTTAGAACTGTGCTGTTGGAGAAGACTCTTAAGAGTTCCTTGGACAGCAAGGAGCTCCAACTAGTCCATCCTAAAGGAAATCAGTCCTGAATATTTATTGGAAGGACTGATGCTAAAGCTCCAATACTTTGGCCACCTGATGCGAAGAATTGACTCATTTGAAAAGACCCTGATGCTGGGAAAGACTGAAGGCAGGAGGAGAAGGGGATGACAGAGGATGAGATAGTTGGATGGCATCACCAATTTGATGGACATAAGTTTGAGCAATCTCCAGGAGTTGGTGATGGACAGGGAATCCTGGCGTGCTGCCATCCATCCATGGGGTGGCAAAGATTTGGACATGGCTGAACGACTGAACTGAGCTGAACAATCAGCACATTTTTGTCACTGAGAAATGTTTTTTTTTTTTTTTTTTTAATTCCTGTAGCATAAAAATCTGTGCCTCGTGATTCGACAAACACCTGGAAAGCATTTTCTCCATCCTACTGATTGTGGAAACATTTTTCCTGTGAAATGTTGTTGAGATGTTTGAAGAAGTCATAGCCAGTTGATCAAAGGGCAGGTGAATATGGCAGATGAGGCCGAACTTCATAGCCCAGGAGAAGAATTGGACCATTTCTCTTGACCAGTTCCAGCTTCAGGCATTGCAGTTTTCAGTGCATCTCATAGATTTGTTGAGCCTACTTCTCAGATGTAATGATTATGCCATGATTCAGAAAGCCGTAGCAGATCAAACCAGCAGCAGACCATCAAACAGTGACCACAAGATTTTTTTGGTGCAAGTTTGACTTTGGGAAGTGTTTTGGAGCTTTTTCTTGGTCCAGCAACTGAGCTGGTCATTGTCAGTTGTCATATAAAATCCACTTTTCATTGCCTGTCATAATGGGATCGAAAAATGGCTCATTGTTGTGTAGAAAAAGAAGACGACACTCCAAAATGACAATTTTTTTTTTTAATTTCTGATCAAAAAATGCTCACAAGGCACCCGCTTATCTAGTTTTTTCACCTTTCCGATTTTCTTCAAACGCTAAACAACTGTAGAATGGTTGATGTTGAGTTCTTCAGCACGTTCTTGTGTAGCCTTAAGAGGATCAACTTCGATGATCCTCTCAATTGGTCATTGTCAACTTCCAATGGCCAGCCACTGTGCTCTTCATCTTCAAGGCTCTTATCTCCTTTTGAAAAACTTCTTGATCCACCACTGAAGTGTATGTTTGTTAGCAGTTCCTGGGCCACATGCATTGATGTTTTGAGTTGTCTCCCCTGCTTTTACAACCCATTTTAAACTCAAATAAGAAAATTCCTCAAATTTGCTTTTTGTCTAACATTATTTACATAGTCTAAAATAAATATAAAATAAACACCAAGTAATATGTCATTATCAAAGAAACATAAAGCAAGAAATGCACATTAAAATGATGTATAACATATACATTTATTAAGAATGTATTCCAATATCAAATGGCAAATTTCATCAAAGCAAAAACTGAAATTACTTTGCACAAATCTATCAGCAAACCTTTAGACTTTCAGTAGATATAATTAGAAACTGTTTATTCTGTAAAACTCTTCAAAATCTCAACCTTATCTTATTCTGAAATAAGAGTAAAAACTGATGAGGTGGAAAACTCAGATTTGCATTTCCAGAGAGTGAAAATAGTAAGTGCCCATGTATTTAGTCAGAAATACACACACACACACTTTCTGATTAAGTGTAAAGTTGCTAGTTAATAATGATAGAAACATGGGTCAAGTTCATGTAGTCATTATCTTACAAATAAGGATTTATTTTATTTTATTATGTGGGGTAAAAATCGAATGACACATTTAAATCAGGATTTTGCTAAAGGCTATAAAAAATTTGTTTGTGGACTGGGATAAAGAGAGAAACAGACTGCAAAAAAAGATGATAGTTAAGGGGAAGAAAAAAGATTCTGCTGGAATTCAGGCCCAAAATGAAGTTTCTATTTAGATATTAAGGAAATATGACACATCTGAGCAATAATCAAGTGATTTTAAGTCATCTGTAATAGATGTACATTAGGAGAGGAAGGGAGATCCTTTTTAGTCTAAAGTTTCTAATTCGAGAATTTTTTGGACTATAGTCTTAATAACCAATACATAAGGCATAGGAGATAAACTAATTCTTATGAGCAACAGTTTAATTTTTGACTCATATTTCAACTGTTCATTATGTTCTAGTCTAGTCAGAACTACTAGGTAGCAGTTATATAGATTTGGAGAGGAAATGTTACATACACAGAACAGACAATAATTTGTATATAATGACAAAGAAATTCTCTTCTTGACTAAACTCTAGCCAGACTCCCTGAGCCCTGTTCCTGACTAGGCCTAAATCTTGGCTTTGGAATAGGAAATTGCAACCCACTCCAGTATTCTTGCATGGAGAATCCCCAGGGACAGAGGGGCCTGGTGGAGTATAATCCATGGAGTTGCACAGAATCTGACATGCCTGAAGTGATTTAGCAGCGGCAACAGACCTTGGCTTATAAAGACATGAACAAACACTAAACAATTTCTAGTAGAATCCCCACGGTGCAGCTCTATTCCACCCCCACCCGCTGCCCTTTAAATGCTTGCCTGAGAAAAATCAAAGCTACCTCAATCATTTACTATTTATTCCAGCAACATCTGAAAAAAAGGCCCCTGCCTTCCAACCTCTATGTAAAGGTAGAAGCCTAACTTGAATAACCATCAGTTAGCAAACTCAGATATGTTTCAAATAGGCAAACAATCTCTTTTCACTTTTTCTAATTCTTCATTTCCCTGACTCTGGTCAAGGCCCTGCCATCCTACCTCTATATTCCCTCATTCTCCCTTTAAAACAATCAACTCTCTACAAATCAGAACAGACCTCAGTTCTTTCCCCTTCATAAAAATTGAGATGCCTTGCACGGGTATTCTCAGGGCAAGGGGCTTCCCTAGTGGCTTAGTGGTAAAGAATCTGCCTGCTAATACAGGATAAGCAAGTTTGATACCTGGGTCAAGAAGATCCCTTGGAGAAGAAAATGGCAACCCACTCCAGTATTCTTGCCTGAGAAATCCCATGAACAGAGGAAACTGGTGGGCTACAGTCCTTGAGGTCACAAAAGAGTTAGAGACAACTTATTGACTAAAGAACAACAAATTTGTATTTTGAAGTTGTATGTAATACCATCAGATTAGGTATACTCTGTTAAGGAGGTCACTAAGACAATTTGAACTGTAACTAACCTCTGTTTTTTTATTTTCTTGGTCTTTTATTTAACCTTGCTCATCTCTAATTTCTTGGCTTCTCAGTTTCTCTAGTATCTAATGATTTTGTTTTTTTTTTTTTGGTATCTCAGCTCATAGATTGTTTCATCATTCTTGAATAAGACTAATAACTTAAGGTTTTAATGTCTTTAATTTACTTAAAATTTTTTTTTAGGAATTGAATCCAGGGTCCACAACATGTAAGTGGTGTGGTATGATCTGAATCTGACACTTTACAATTCAGAAATAGCCAAGTGTCAGTGGTGCCTGCTACTGGACTGCATATAAATATCATAACTATTTGTAGTTTGTTAGGAAAAAAGCCAGCAAAAATTATAACTATTATACAGGATAGCATTATTATAAATTGTGTGTGTGTGTATCTAATATCTACTTCAAAATCAGATATGACCTTTGTAAACAAGACTCAGGATTTTATTTAGAGGAAGAACAAATTAAAAACAATTCAGGTCTTAACTCTAACATGATAGAAACTTCACAAATACAATGAGTCATTTTTATCTTTATGTATGGATTCCAAAGCATTCTTCTCTTTCTCTATTTCTCTTTTTCTGCTTTCCTTTCCAGTCGGACAAATTTTCACTTTTATCCTCCATATTTTAGAATTTATTTTCTTCATGTATTTTCCCCCTTATTTGTTCCAGTGCACTTTAGTTCACGTCTTTCTTATCTACCCACTGACATCTTAATTTAATTCTGTTATCTTTTCATGTCATCTAATTCAATCCTCTTAGATTTCTTTCACTGAAAATGTACAACTTTCCTGGGATCCAATTTATTATTTTACAATAATTCACTGGGGAAATATTTTTAATCTTTAAGCCTTTAGCTTGGTATTCCATTTCTTTTCTTTGGTCTGAATTATTTTTCATGATTTCTATACTTTTGTTATATGTATATATATATATATATATGTATATATATATATATATATCCAAATTATTTGGATATTATTATCCAAATATATCCAAATATCCAGGTTTGTATGTGTTTTATTCCTCTCAATGTTAATTGAGATGTGGACTGAACTCTTTTACTCAGACTAGCAGCTAGAAAAATGTTAGTGTTTACAGTTTTCAGATCAATTCTAATTTCTAGCCCAGGGCTGCCATGTCTTCTGCCTCCATTTTGAATTCTCTGATACTCTAAATAACATATTTATTAGAATCTATATAATTCCCAATATATCAGGTTCCGATCTGCTTCCAGACTCTGTTTTCACAAACATTGATGGAAGTAACTCTTTCTAGGCAATATGTTTGTCTACTGTTAATCATTAAAGACGTAAGGGGTACTATTAAACTCTGACATCAATGGTGTCTTAGAAAGGAAATTACACACAAAGGTTATGAAGTCAAAATTCAAGTGTAAAATTACCTAGTTTTACTTATCTGTATAAAGAGTAAAGATGAGATTCTTGTATAAAAAGACTATAAATATAGAAGGTGGGGTGGAAGAAAGATCACCCTACTACCTTACATCCAGATGCTGGAAAACAGATCTATTGAGGTTCCCAGGTAAGCTTACTTTCTGGGCCCAAAAGCAAAGGAGATGCGTGTGGGAAGAGAAAAAAAGACTGAAGAGAATAGTTGTCTATGTTTTCTCTGGGTCTAGAAAGAGAAAGCTGTTTTTCAGGCACAGTAAATTGTTATTAAGTCATATCCAACTCTTTTGTGACCCCATGGACTGTAGCCCACCAGGCTCTTCTGTCTATGGGATTCCCCCAGCAAGAATACTGGAGTGGGTTGCCATTTCTTTCTGCAGAGGATATTCCCATCCTGAAGACTGAACCCATGTCTATTGAATTGACAGGTGGATTCTTTACCTCTGAGCACCTGATGATAAAATCTATCTCTTAGAACTGTAGGAGAGCTAAGCTGTCAAAACATGGATACTGAGAACAGAATCCTTCACAGTAGTAAGTATTCACCTCCTTCACACTCTATTTCTAGTAGCTTATGGTGAACGATGTCAGATTCATGATTTCTGAAGATTTAGCTTTGGGACCAGGGACGAGGCTTGATTACTCAAGAACTTTTATGTAGCAAAGTTTTATTAAAATGAGAAAGGAACAGAGAAAGCTTGTGACATAGACATCAGAAGGGGGATGAAGAATGTCCCCTTTGCTAGTCTTTAGCAAGGGAATTATATACTTTTAAAATTAGTTATTACAATAAACCAAAAGAATGTCTCAAGGTTGTAAAAATTTTACCAGACCCACTCCCACAATATACATTCTAAAACATCAGGATTAGAAGGTTTCAGGAAGTAGGAAGATGGAGGAAGATGGCAGAGTAGAAGGACATGTGCTCATCTTTTCCTGCAAGAACTCCAAAATTACAACTCACTGCTGAACAACTGTCGACAGGAGAATGTTGGATCCCACCAAAAAAGATACCCCACATCAAAGGGCAAAGGAGAGCCCCAGCAAGATGGTATGAGGGGGAAAATCACATTTAGAATCAAACCCCATACCCACCAGAGATACTCAGAGGGCTCAAACAAACCTTGTGAGCACTAGACCCAGAGACCCCACAAAGACTGAGCCAGAACTGTTTGAGTGTCTCCTGCAGAAGTACGGGTCAGCAGTGGCCTATCACAGGGACAGGGACTCTAGGTGCAACAGGCCTAGGTATGGCATAAGCCCTCTTAGAGGAGGTCTCCATTAACACCACAATAGAGCCGCCAGAATTTACACAGACCTGGGGAAACAGACTCTTGGGGGGCACAAACAAAAATTTGTGTACACCAGGACACAGGAGAAAGGAGCAGTGACCCCACAAGAGACTGATCCAGACTTGACATGAGTGTCCAAGAGTCCCTGGTAGAGGTGTGGGTCAGTGGTGGCCTGCTGCAGGGTCTGGGACACTGAATGTGGCAGTGCATGCATGGGAGCTTTTGAAAGAGGTGCCATTATCTATGTTGCCTTTACCTCCAACATATTTTGGCCTCAGGTCAAACAATGAGGGAACACATCACTGCCCATTAACAGAAAATTGAACTAAAGATCTATTGAGCATGGCCCTGCCAATCAGAACAAGACCCAATTTCCCCCTCAGTCAGTCTATCCCATAAGGCTGGTTCCATAAGATTCATATCCTTATCAATCAGAGGGCCAACAGAAAGAAAACCACAGTCACTGAAAACTAATCCAACTGATCACATGACCACAGCCTTGTCTACCTCAATGAAACTATAAGCCATGCCCTGTAGGGCCACCAAAGATGGATGAGTCATGGTGGAGCATTCTGACAAAACGTGGTCCACTGGACAAGGGAATGGCAAACCAATTCGGCATTCTTGCCTTGAGAACCCCATGAGAATATCAGTTCAGTTCAATTCAGTTGCTCAGTTGTATCTGACTCTTTGTGATCCCATGAACCACAGCCCTCCAGGCCTCTCTGTCCATCACCAAACCCATGTCCATTGAGTTGGTGATGCCATCCAACCATTTCATCCTCTGTCGTCCCCTTCTCCTCCTGCCCTCAATCTTTCTCAGCATCAGGGGCTTGTCAAATGAGTCAGCTCTTCACATCAGGTGGCCAAAGTATTGGAGTTTCAGTTTAACATCAGTCCTACCAATGAACACCCAGGATTGACCTCCTTTAGAATGGGCTGGTTGGATCTCTTTACAGTTCAAGGGACTCTCAAGAGTCTTTTCCAACACCACAGTTCAAAAGCATCAATTCCTTGGCACTCAGCTTTCTTTATAGTCCAACATTCACATCCTTACATGACCACTGGAAAAACCATAGCCTTGACTAGACGGACCTTTGTAGACAAAGTAATGTCTCTGCTTTTTAGTATGCTGTCTAGGTTGGTCATAACTTTCTTTCCAAGGAGTAAGCGTATTTTAATTTCATGGCTGCAATCACCATCTGCAATGATTTTGGAGCCCCAAAGAATAAAGTCAGCCACTATTTCCACTGTTTCCCCATCTATTTTCCATGAAGTGATGAGACCAGATGCCATGATCTTCGTTTTCTGAATGTTGAGCTTTAAGCCAACTTTTTCACTCTCCTCTTTCATCTTCATCAAGAGGCTTTTGAATTCCTCTTCACTTTCTGCCATAAGGGTGGTGTCACCTGCATATCTGAGGTTATTGATATTTCTCCCTGCAATCTTGATTCCAGCTTGTGCTTCTTCCAGCCCAGCGTTTCTCATGATGTACTCTGCATAGAATTTAAATAAGCAGGGTGACAATATACAGCCTTGACGTACTTCCTATTTGGAACCAGTCTGTTGGTCCATGTTCAGTTCTAACTGTTGCTTCCTGATCTGCATACAGATTTCTCAAGAGGCAGGTCAGGAGGTCTGGTATTCCCATCTCAGAATTTTCCACAGTTTATTGTGATCCACATAGTCAAAGGCTTTGGCATAGTCAATAAAGCAGAAATAGATGTTTTTCTGGAACTCTCTTGCTTTTTCCATGATCCAGCAGATGTTGGCAATTTGATCTCTTGTTCCTCTGCCTTTACTAAAACCAGCTTGAACATCTGGAAGTTTATGGCTGACGTATTGCTGAAGCTTGGCTTGGAGAATTTTGAGCATTACTTTACTAGCGTGTGAGATAAGTGCAATTGTTCGGTAGTATGAGCATTCTTTGGCATTGCCTTTCTTTGGGATTGGAATGAAAACTGACCTTTTCCAGTCCTGTGGCCACTGCAAAAAAAGCAAAAAGATAAGACAGTGAAAAATGAGCTCCTCAGGTCCGTATATGCGCAATATGCTACTGGAAATCAGTAGAGAAATAACTCCAGGAAGAATAAAGAGATGCAGCCGAAGCAAAAAAATGCCCACTTATGGATGTGACTGGTGATGGAAGCAAAGTCTGATTCTGTCAAGAGCAATACTGAATAGGAACCTGGAATGTTAGGTCCATGAATCAAGGCAAATTGGAAGTGGTCAAACAGGAGATGGCAAGTGTGAACATTGACATTTTAGAAATCAGCAAACTAAATGGACTGGAATGGGTAAATTTAACTCAGATGACCATTATACCTATTTCTGTGGGCAGGAATCCCTTAGAAGAAATAGAGTAGCCATCATAGTCAACAAAATAATTCAAAATGCAGTACTTGGATGCAATCTCAAAAACAACAGAATGATCTCTATTCATTTCCAAGGCAAACCATTCAATATTATATTCACCCAAGTCTATGCCCCAAGCAGTAATGCTGAAGATGCTGAAGTTGAATGGTTCTATGAATACCTACAAGACCTTCTAGAACCAACACCCCCAAAAGATGTCCTGTTCATTATAGGGGACTGGTATGTAAAAGTAAGAAGTCAAGAGATACCTGGAGTAACAAGCACATTTGGCCTTGCAGTACCAAACAAAGCAGGTCAAAGGCTAACAGAGTTTTACCAAGAGAATGTGCTGGTCATAGCAAACATCTTTTTCCAAAAGCACAAGAGAAGAATCTACACATGGACATCACCATATGGTCAATACCGAAATCAGGGTGATTGTATTCTTTGCAGCCAAAGATGGAGAAGCTCTATACAGTCAGCAAAAACAAGACTGGGAGCTGACTGTGGCTCATATCATGAACTCCTGATTGCCAAATTCAGACTTAAATTGAATAAAGTAGGGAAAACCATTAGACCATTCAGGTATGACCTAAATCAAATCTCTTATGATTTTGCAGTGGGAGTGACAAATAGATTCAAGAGATTAGATCTGATACAGTGCCTGAAGAACTGTGGATGGAGGATCATGACACTGTACAAGAGGGAGTGATCAAGATCATCCACAAGTAAAAGAAATGCAAAAAGGAAAAATGGTTGTCTGAGGATGCCTTACAAATAGTTGTGAAAAGAAGAGAAGCAAAAGGCAAAGGAGAAAAGGAAAAATAAACCCACTTGAATGCAGAGTTCCAAAGAATAGCAAGGAAAGATAAGAAACATTTCCTCAGTGATCAGTGCAAAGAAATAGAGGAACAAAATAGAATGGGAAAGACTATAGATCTCTTTAGGAAAATTAGAGATACTAAGGGAACATTTCATGCAAAGATGGGCACAATAAAGGACATAAATCTTATGGACATAACAGAAGCAGAAGATATTAAGAAGAGGTTGCAAGAATACCCAGAAAACTATACAAAAATGGTCTTAATGAGCCAGATAATCATGATGGTGTGAAGACTATACCAGAGCCAGACATCCTGGAATGTGAAGTCGAGTGGGCCTTAGGAAGCATCACTATAAACAAAGTTACTGGAGGTGATGGAATCCCAATTTAACGATTTCAAATCCTAAAAGATGATGCTGTGAAAGTGTCACACTCAATATGCCAGCAAATTTGGATGACTCAGCAGTGTCCACACTACTGAAAAAGTTGTTTTCAATCCAATCCAAAAAAAAGGCAATGCCAAAGAATGTTCAAGCTACTGCACAATTGCACTCATCCCACACACTAGCAAAGTAATGCTCAAAATTCTCCAAGTGAGGCTTCAAGAGTACATAAACTGTGAACTTCCAGAGATTCAAGCTTGATTTAGAAAAATGCAGAGGAACCAGAGATCAAATTGCCAACATCTATTGGATCATCGAAAAATTAATAGAGTTCCAATAAAGCATCTACTTCTGCTTTATTGACTACGCCAAAGCCTTTGACTCTGTGGATCACAACAAACCAGGGAAAATTCTTAAAGAGATGGGAATGCCAGGCTTACCTGACCTGCCAATTGAGAAATCTGCATGCAAGTCAAATGTAACAGTTCAAACTGGATGTGTAACAGCAGACTAGTTCCAAATAGGAAAAGGAGTATGTCAAGGCTGTATGTTGTCACCCTGCCTATTTAACTTATATGTACAGTACATCATGTGAAATGCTGGGCTGGAAGATGCACTAGCTGGAATCAAGATTGCTGGGAGAAATATCAATAACCTCAGACATGCAGATGACACCACCCTTATGGCAGAAAGTAAGAAGAACTAAAGGGCCTCTTGATGAAAATTAAGGAGAGTGAAAAAGTTGGCTTAAAACTGAATATTCACAAAGCTAAGTTCATGGCATGAAGCCCCACTACTCACGGTAGATAGATGGGGAAATAATGGAAATTGTGAGAGACTTTATTTTCTTGGTCTTGAAAATCACTGCTGATGGTGACTGCAGCTATGAAATTAAAAGGTGCTTGCTCCTTGGAAGAAAAGCTATGACCAATATAGACAGCGTATTAAAAAGCATAGACGTTACTTTGCCAACAAATGTCCATCTAGTCAAAGCTATGGCTTTTCCAGTAGTCATGTTGGATGTGAGAGTTGTACTATAAAGAATGCTGAGCACCAAAGAATTGATGCTTTTGAACTGTGGTGTTGAAGAAGATTCTTGAGAGTCCCTTGGACTGCATGGAGATTCAACCAGTCAATCCTAAAGGAAATCAGTCCTGAATATTCATTGTAGGAGTGATGTTGAAGCTGAAACTCCAATACTTTGGGCACCTGTTGTGAAGAGCTGACTCATTTGAAAAGACCCTTATGCTGGGAAAAATTAAAGGCAGGAGGAGAAGGGGATGGCAGAGGATGAGATGGTTGGATAGCATGGACCGACTCAATGGACATGAGTTTGAGTTACCTCTGGGAGTTGGTGATGGACAGGGAAGCCTGGTGTGCTTCATTCCATGGGGTTGCAGAGAGTTGGACATGACTGAGCGACTGAACTGAACTTTCAGGAAGGAGAAACTGTCTTCAAGCAGGATACAATGTTGTTATATAATCCTTAGTACAGATTTTAAACTGAGATTTTTGTTGTGTAATCATCAGTTCTAGGTTGAAAGACAAAATTGTTTTATGTGACTAAGACTAAGGAATGTAGAGAAAGAAAAAAAAGATGCTTTTCCTTTCCTCCTCCTTGAGAATTCCAGGAGGATTTCTGGCTCTGGAATTCTGGCTCTCCTTTTTTTTTTTTTTAATTTAATTTTATTTTTTAACTTTACAATATTGTATTGGTTTTGCCATATATCAACATGAATCTGCCACAGGTATACACGTGTTCCCCATCCTGAATGCTCCTCCCTCCTCCCTCCCCATACCATCTCTCTGTGTCGTCCCAGTGCACCAGCCCCAAGCATCCTGTATCCTGAATCGAACCTGGACTGGTGACTCATTTCATATATGATATTACACATGTTTCAATGCCATTCTCCCAAATCATCCCACCCTCTCCCTCTCCCACAGAGTCCAAAAGACTGTTCTATACATCAGTGTCTCTTTTGCTATCCCATATACAAGGTTATTGTTACCATCTTTCTAAATTCCATATATATGTGTTAGTATACTGTATTGGTGTTTTTCTTTCTGGCTTACTTCAATCTGTATAATAGGCTCTGGTTTCATCCACCTCACTAGAACTGATTCAAAATATTCTTTTTAATGGCTGAGTAATACTCCATTGTGTATATGTACCACAGCTTTCTTATCCATTCATCTGATGATGGACATCCAGGTTGCTTCCATGTCCTGGCTATTATAAACAGTGCTGCGATGAACATTGGGGTACACGTGTCTCTTTCAATTCTAGTTTCCTTGGTGTGTATGCCCAGCAGTGGGATTGCTGGGTCATAAGGCAGTTCTATTACCAGTTTTTGAAGGAATCTCCACACTGTTCTGCATACTGGCTGTACTAGTTTGCATTCCCACCAACAGTGTAAGAGGGTTCCCTTTTCTCCACACCCTCTCCAGCATTTATTACTTGTATACTTTTGGATCACAGCCATTCTGACTGGTGTGAAATGGTACCTCATAGTGGTTTTGATTTGCATTTCTCTGATAATGAGTGATGTTGAGCATCTTTTTATGTGTTTGTTAGCCATCTGTATGTCTTCTTTGGAGAAATGTCTGTTTAGTTCTTTGGCCCATTTTTTTGATTGGGTCATTTATTTTTCTGGAATTGAGCTGTAGGAGTTGCTTGTATATTTTTGAGATTAGTTGTTTGTCTGTTGCTTCATTTGCTATTATTTTCTCCCATTCTGAAGGCTGTCTTTTCACCTTGCTTATAGTTTCCTTTGTTGTGCAGAAGCTTTTAAGTTTAATTAGGTCCCATTTGTTTATTTTTGCTTTTATTTCCAATATTCTGGGAGGTGGGTCATAGAGGATCCTGCTGTGATGTATGTCAGAGAGTGTTTTGCCTTTGTTCTCCTCTAGGAGTTTTATAGTTTCTGGTCTTGCATTTAGATCTTTAATCTATTTTGAGTTTATTTTTGTGTATGGTGTTAGAAAGTGCTCTAGTTTCATTCTTTTACAAGTGGGTGACCAGTTTGCCCAGCACCTTTTCAAGAGCTGCAGATCTCTCTCTCCTCCTTGGGGACCCAGACTTCTTATCAACCTGCCTAGGAACTGATTCTCTCATTATGAGTAGTTAAGAGAGAAATTGTCATCATTAGTTGCATGTAAAGATAAAGACAAGTTTGATTTAAAAGGCCCTGAGGCTTATTCTTTGTTTTCCCCTACTATCACTTTTCCTTCTCTGAACTGTGGAGATTATAAAGCAATAATCTAAATGCTCCAAGAAGACTCTTTTTCTTAGGAAAGACAATTACATTTTCTATAGTTTTTGAGGAGGGAGATACAACAAAATTCCACACTTTTTTTTAGAAGTTTGGTGAAAAAAAAAGCACAATATTCCATGGAGGAAACCTTAGACATACTTTGCTAAAATCAATAGCATCAACTTTATAGATTTTGAAAGTTTCAGATTTTCATATGTTGCTTTAAATTTTACTTTAAAAAATAATATGTGCTTCCATGTTTATTGCTAGTTTTTGGTATTTCACTGAAAAGATGAAAGAGGCTATATTGTATGATACTAGTCAAATACTTTTTTAAACCAGTAAATTATTTAATCTTTTTAGAAGCACAGATGCATTAAAATAATGAACAAGTTACTAACATTCTATTACTACTAACATAATTTTTAATGAATTTGCTTTAAAAGTCTTACTCCAGACAATTAGAGATATGGAAAATCAACAATGTATTATGTATATGCAAATGCAATGCACACATATTGTGTGTGTGCATGAATATGGGAATAAGATGACACTTTTGAGTTAATGAGAAGAATACAATTGTCTTTATATCAATATTTTACCAGTATTTTATACTACAGAAACAAATAACTGTTGATAAAGTAGTGTTAAAATCAAACATAAAAGAAAACCCAACTTCAAAATGCCCTGAACAGATAAAAATCAGTTTATTTCTATAAGCAAAGCTTAATTTATCTTATCTTCAAGAAAAACAATACTAACTTGACCTGGGTAAGTTGCTGCTTATGCCCCTGAAAATCTTAAGCAAAACTTAAATTGCTCCCCAATATTGCTATGAAGTAACTGGTAACTGATTCTCTTTAAGAAAATTCTAATATTTAAACCAATTGCTGTGAAGAGTAAATAGCCCCTTCCTCCATACTATACAAGTTGCTTTATAATGTTATACCTCTGAGCCTTATTCTATGTTTTGGCTTGAGTGTTCCTTGTCTGCAGACAGCCTTTTTGGTGTGTTTACAGTAATTTCTATAATTACTACCTCAGTGATTCATTGCTTTTACTTTTTTCTGAAATTTTGGCAGTAAAATAGGCTGTAAACTTTATGGGCTTACATGTTTTTGTTTTATTATATCACAAGGTCTGAAGCACAAAAATAATACATAACTCGTGTATACATGCTCAGTAACTCAGTCGTGTCTGACTCTGTTTGCATCCCCATGGACTGTAGCCCACCAGGCTCCTCTATCCATGGCATTTTCCAAGGCAAGAATACTGGAATGGGTTGCCATTTTCTGCTCCAGGGTATCTTCTTAACCCAGGGATCACACCTGTGTCTCTTGCACTGGCAGTTGAATTCTTAACCACTGTGCCACCTGGGAAGCCCAATACATATTTACTGAATGGCAAATTAGAGATATGGTATATTGTCTGAAAATGTTTCTCTATAGTAGACTGCATATTAAGATAAAAGAGGATAATAGTACTAGGGGAAAAAACCCTGAATTTTATTTATTCATAGTTGGTTTCTCCAAGAATGTCCTAACAAATACTGTGATTAGCAGTCGAACTGTGATTAGCAGTCAAACTAGTGAAGTACTTATAGATATGCAGATATGTTCATTCAACAAAGGAAAACAGCAATAAGACCTCTGAAAGAATTTCCATGTACTTTTTTTTTCTTTTGTAGCCAGAGATAAACAAGGTACCAAGTGAAGTTAGTAAGATTGAGTAGAAGGCCAGTTAGTAAGACTGGCCTTTAAAATAATAAGAATAAAAATAAAATCATATGCTATCACACAGAATTGTGTTATAATTAAATTTATTGGTACAGAAAATTTACTTTGGGGATTAATATCAACTTCTGGTATCAACATTAAATCAAAAATTTAATGTTTTTTGGTGTAGTACAAATCCATATTATTTTTTTCATCTATTTTATATAGCAATATTTACTCCAAGTGCCTGCTTAAAAGAAAAAAAAAACCAAAAAACTACTTTTAAACCTGAGGATGTATCTAAAACCAACTTTCTCTCATAACTATTTAAACTTTGTTTTCTCCTAAAACTTTATACACAGAAAGCAAAGCAAAATTTACTGAGTAAAGCATGAAAAGAATAAAAATTCATCAGTAAGTAATGACTGCACTTGCTTCATATGGGAAACTACTGAGATACATGTCAAGGAAAATAATTTATTCTTCCTTTCCTATGAGGGAGACTGTAACTCACTTGACTCCTTTCTATACCCTCATTATTCCTACTGAAATGGGGAGGATTAAAATATCTGATTGATGATTGTGTAGTTTGCCTTTTCTCTTACTCTCTGCCTTTGAAGTTTCTCTGCTCTGCTCTTGACCTTGTTTCAAGTTCAGTGATCTAGGTCTCTTTCTGTAAACATGGCCTGTGAATTTCTACCAGGACCTATTAGAGTAGATAAATGTGTATGTGCTTAGTCAGTCAGTAATGTCTGACTCATTACAACCCTGTGGACTGTAGCTCTTCAGGCTCCTCTATCCATGGGATCCTCCAGACAAGAATACTGAAGTAAGTAGCCATTCCCTTATCCAGGGGATCTTTCTGAAGCAGGGATCAAACCTGGGTCTCCTGCATTGGTAGGCAGATTATTTTCCATCTGAGCCACCAGGGATAAATTGGACTAATTATGGTCAACTGTTTTGTTCCTCCATATCTGTATCCTCTTAGTATTATTAGGTTGTTGCTGTTGTTTCAGAGTCAGTAACGAAGCTAACATTTTTATCTGTACTTGTCTGGCTTTTCTTTTTCAATGAACAGAAAAGGGATGTTATTTATTGGCCTCTTAAAACTCCAGCATCATAGAATATATAGCAACAATATATGTCAAGAAATATTATTTATATTTTAAAAAAAGGTTGGGTGATGTAATTATTCTAAGTCATCAATGCCTAAGAAATGTTAATTTTCTATCTTTTCTCTTGAATGAAGAAATCAGTTATCTTTCCATTTTATTCACTGGTCAAATAAGTAGGCATTCTAACTTTTTACCAGATGTATCACTGAAGATATTATGAAACTAATTCTAAAATACAAAAGACATCTCCCTGAAATAAATGGCTCAGGCACATATTGTCTATGTTTCTATGGTGATATAATAACTTTCATAACATTGAAACAGCTCATTAGTTGCCAGTATTTTCTTCATTGCAAAGAAATGCATGCTATATATCTATGTGTGAATAATGAATTTCTTGGTATATCTTATCTCACAGGAAAATAAAATTGTACATAACAAAATGAAAGTCTTTTTCCTCATTTTTGTGTCTTTGCAAAAAATCATTTTACCACAAGCAATTATAATCACTAAAATATTTTTTTCTTCATACATTTCTGAAAAGCAAAATAGTACATTAATTTACTTAATTTTAGAATTCAGATTATGTTTATACTCTTTACAAAGTGCTTCAATTCTTCTACTATTATGGATTTACTTTTGGTCTTGTTCATTCATTCAGAAATGTTGACAGGTACTTACGCTGAGGCAATGTACTTGCAAGAATATGTATGTAAGAGTAGCTGCTCCCATGGAGCCCATTTTCTGTATTTTGCCAAATTGGTATCATAATACTTATACTCTTTCATGAAGTTATTTTAAATGATACATTATTTTCAATTCTTTATATTGTAAACTATCACTTGAAAATATCATTGTATAATATTTGCATAATGTTGCATTAGTAGACAAATTGCAGTATTCTTAACAAATTTCTTATTTTTAGACAGTTTGGCTGCTCTAAAGTTTTCACTGTTACAATGGTGTTGCAAAGACAAATAATATGCAATTACTTTAAAGTACATTATTTTTTAGGATAAATTTTAGTGCCCACATTTTTAATTGTTTAAAAACTTTTTTATAAACATTGCCAAAATATACCTCACTAACTCAATTAATGCTCTTTGTTTCTTGGTTCAAAAATATGTTATATGTGTCATGTTATATATTTGCAATTTTAACAATAAAGTTGTACTGGGCAATTTAAATAAATCCTGTAACCCAATCACCTTAAACTTTTCTAGATATTTCAGTTCAGTTCAATGCTCACTCATGTCTGACTCTTTGTGACTTCATGGACTGCAGGACACCAGGCTTCTCTGTCCATCATCAACTCCCAGAGATTGCTCAAACTTATGTCCATCGAGTCAGTGATGCCATCCAACCATCTCATCCTCTGTTGTCCCCTTCTCCTCCTTCCTTCAATCTTTCCCAGTGTCAGGGTTTTTTTCCAAAGAGTCAGTTCTTCTCATCAGGTGGCC
The DNA here is from genome assembly GCF_055505025.1 of Bos grunniens. Taxonomy (NCBI): domain Eukaryota; kingdom Metazoa; phylum Chordata; class Mammalia; order Artiodactyla; family Bovidae; genus Bos; species Bos grunniens. The sequence continues at coordinate 91,812,661 of NC_141172.1, forward strand.
AAAATATTGGAGCTTCAACTTCAGCATCATTCTTTCCAATGAATATTCAGGATTGATTTCCTTTAGGAGTCACTGGTTTGATCTTGCAGTCCAAGGGACTCTCAAGAGTCTTCTTGAACACCACAGTGCAAAATCATCAACACTTCTGTGCTCAGCTTTCTTTATAGTCCAACTCTCACATCCAAATATGGTTACTGGAAAAGCCACAGCTTTGACTATATGGATTTTTGTTAGCAAAGTAATGTCTCTGCTTTTTAATATGCTGTCTAGGTTGGTCATAGCTTTTCTTCCAAGAAGTAAGTGTCTTTTAATTTCATGGCTGCAGTCACAATCTGCATTGATTTTGGAGTCCAAGAAAATAAAGTCTGTCACTTTTTCCATTGTTTCCACATCTATTTGCCATGAAGTGATGGGACTGGATGCCATGATCTTAGTTTTTTGAATGGTGAGGTTTAAGCCAGCTTTTCCACTCTTCTCTTTCACTTTCATCAAGAGGCTCTTCTGTTCCTCTTCACTTTCTGCCATAACAGTGGTGTCATCTGCATATGTGAGATTAATGATACTTCTCCCAGCAATCTTGATTCCAGCTTGTGCTTCATCCAGCCTGGCATTTCACATGATGTACTCTGCATACAAGGAAATGGCAACCCACTCCAGTGTTCTTGCCTAAAGAATCCCAGGGACGGGGGAGCCTGGTGGGTTGCTGTCTATGGAGTCACACAGAGTAGGACACTACTGAAGCTACTTAGCAGCAGCAGCAGCACTCTGCATATAAGTTAAATAAGCAGGGTGACAATATACAGCCTTGATGTACTCCTTTCCCAATTTGGAACCAGTCCATTTTTCCATGTCTGGTTCTAACTGTTGCCTCTTGACCTACATACAGATATCTCAGGAGGCAGGTAAGGTGGTCTGGTATTCCCATCTCTTTAAGAATTTTCCATGGTTTGTTGTAACCCACACAATCAAAGGCTTTGTTTAGTCAATAAAGCAGTAGTAGATATTTTTCTGGAACTCTCTTGCTTTATTATGATCCAACTGATATTGGCAATTTGATCTCTAGTTCCTCTGCCTTTTCTAAATCCAGGTTGAACATCTGGAAGCTCTTGGTTAGTGTACTGTTTTTAAGACTTGTTTTGAGAATTCCAGATATTTAATATATTTTTATTCTCCCAACTGAAAAAAAGAAATCTAGATGTGCCAACTTTAGATAAACATTAATGTATGTAAGTAGATTCTAATCTACATTCACAACCCAGTAGTTCCTGAAGGTATGACAGATACTAGAGCACAATAATCAATGTTCATAACAATTGCTCTATTGAATGACACAATTATTTTCAATTTATTTGATACTAAGTTATGGAAAGTTATGACCAACATAGATAGCATATTCAAAAGCAGAGATATTACTTTGCCAACAAAAGTCCGTCTAGTCAAGGCTATAGTTTTTCCATTGGTCATGTATGGATGTGAGAGTTGGACTGTGAAGAAGGCTGAGCACCAAAGAATTGATGCTTTTGAACTGTGGTGTTGGAGAAGACTCTTGAGAGTCCCTTGGACTGCAAGGAGATCCAACCAGTCCATTCTGAAGGAGATCAGCCCTGGGATTTCTTTGGAAGGAATGATGCTAAAGCTGAAACTCCAGTACTTTGGCCACCTCATGCGAAGAGTTGACTCTTTGGAAAAGACTCTGATGCTGGGAGGGATTGGGGGCAGGAGGAGAAGGGGACAACAGAGAATGAGATGGCTGGATGGCATCACTGACTCGATGGACGTGAGTCTCAGTGAACTCCGGGAGTTGGTGGTGGACAGGGAGGCCTGGCATGCTGCGATTCATGGGGTCGCAAAGAGTCGGACACGACTGAGCGACTGATCTGGTCTGAAGTTATGGATTATTTCAAAACTAATTACTTGTATTAGCAGGTAATTAAATATTTTCTGATTGTCTATAAAATATTATTATTATTTAAGACATTTTTCTGTCATCTACACTACCTCTTACGAATGATTTGCAGAGTACGGGATTACTTCCTAAATGTGATTTTTTTTATACCTAATGCATGTGGATCAGGGTCTTCAAAGTCTTCAGAAAGACACAACAGGTGTGAAAGAATGAAACAGGGAGAATGTAGCTCCAACCTCTGTGAATTATTAGCTAAAGTTACTGAAATATATAACTTTCATCTTTTTACTCATAATAGAGTAAAAATAATACTATTTTCCCATCTGAATTACATTGCTAGCTCAGGTTAGATTAATGGCAAATTTGAATGGAATATTTTATAACTGTTTCCCTTTTAAATATTTTCCAATCGTTTAGAACTTTGAATGTTAAATTATTCATAAATAATAAAAATGACAGAAAGAAACTCTTAGTTCTGAAGGTGACCCAAATTTATTAAAAAATCCTCACTCTAGTAAATGAAAATTTGAAGTGCTCGCTAATGCTTTCACCTATTTTGGTTCTTTTTGCCTGAATAATCATGGATTTATTAATTTAGGTGGCATAGGCTAAAATTAACTGAGTTATATAAGTGATCTCAATCTTTGTGTATGTATAATATTTGATCTCAAACATTCATTGTACTATTCAAATACGTGAAATATTTCTCAAATAATTACACTTATAAATTATTAGCTTTTATTTATTGTTCTTGTAGATGGAACTCACTTTTAATTACACAGTAATTATCACTATGGTTTTAATATTTTTGAGAACTTACAATATGTATTGGCCATTATATATGTCATTCTTTAAGGATAAACTGCTATCTGGGTAATTAGACAGGTAATTGATTGAATGGATTTCTACACTAACAAAATTAAATAACTTTTTGACTCTTAATTTCTTTATTCTTTAAAAATCACACACACACAAAATTAGAACTAGCACCCAGGTATGAAGAATTTACAGTTCTCGAATAATAAGAACAGCTAAAACTTGAATGCTTATTATTCACCAGGTGTGAAGAATTCACAACAATTCTCTAATAGTAATGACAGCTGATTCTTGAGTGTTTATTATTCACTAGGTATTATTTCATTTACTTTATAAGTATCAATGCATATGTTAGGAAAATGAAGATGTGCTCCACATGTTATGCATGAGGAAAGTCTGCATACTGAAAAATTACATAACTTGTCTAAGTTCTTTACATCTTGTAAATGGAAAAGCTAGAATTTAAGTCCAAGCAATCAGACTTACAAATTCATTCTATTAAACATCATATTAAATAGTATATCACCTTATAAAATGCATATAAACTATTAGAAGGTAGTAACAGAAGCTTAGAAAAAGAGATAATTTTTGGCTTAAATTAAAATTCTTCTGAAAAAACAAAAGCTTCATCTAACATGTGCTGCATACTATACAGATGCAGGACAATTTTGAATTCATTATCTTTTATAAGCCTCAAATAATTCTATAATAATTTTTCTTCATAATTAATAAGTCTGTTAACTGGGATTTGAACCCAGGCTCTCTCCAGAATAATAGATCATCTTTCTGCTACAATATTTTTCCTTATTAAACATAGTGAAGAAAATGCTTGAAAATGCATTTCTTCCCTTGTGATGTCCTTCAAAAATATCCCATAAGTTATTATGAAATTAATAAAGAAAAACTGCTGTGTATTGTTTTCAATTTTTAATATATATGTTATTACATTATAACTTAAACTAAATAAAATTAAGAAGTAATTACTAAGCACTGGTTAAATTCTACATTGTATTTTATGTCACCAGCAAAAGTTGTTAACTTAAATATGGTGATAGCTATTTTCCTATTTTATCATAAATCTTGCAATATTATCTATAAAGGAATCAGCACCTCTCTAATTAAGGGTAACATATTTACTAAGTTTGAAAAATTAAGCAGTGGCCACAGGACTGGAAAAGGTTCATTCTAATCCCAAAGAAAGGCAATTCCAAAGAATGCTCAAACTACCGCACAGCTGCATTCATCTCACATGCTAGCAAAGTAATGCTCAAAATTCTCTAAGCCAGGGTTCAACTGTATATGAACTGTGAACTTCCAGAAACTCAAGCTGGATTTATAAAAGTTAGAGGAACCAGAATCAAATTGCCAACATCCGCTGGGTCATCAAAAAAGCAAGAGTTCCAGAAAAACATCTACTTCTGCTTTATGGACTATGTCAAAGCCTTTGACTGTGTGGATCACAACAAACTGTGAAAAATTCTTAAAGAGATGGGAATACCAGACCAATTTACCTGCCTGCTGAGAAATCTGTATGCAGGTCAGGAAGCAACAGTTAGAACTGGACATGGGAAGAACTGACTCATTTGAAAACACCCTAATGCTGGGAAAGATTGAAGGCGGGAGGATAAGGGGACGACAGAGGATGAGATGGTTGGATAGCATACTGACTCAATGGACCTAAGTTTGGGTAAACTCCAGGAGTTGGTGATGGACAGGGAGGCCCGGCGTGCTGCAGTCCACGAGGTTTGGAAGAGTCGGACACGACTGAGTAACTGAACTGAACTGAACTGAATTACTAATCAAAACTTAACTGTTTCTTAGCCACTAAAAGTTAAACTGGAGTTATATACTGTTATTATTGGAGCAAACCACTGTGTCAAATGGCCATAAGACAGAGTAGAAATGGTAAGAAAATAATTTTTTATTATTGGTTAAATTTAAAAATTCTGATTTAAAATTATTTCAAAAAATTAATTAGAATTATCAGTAATACAATATAACCTATTTTGGTATTATGTGTCATTATATTTAATTTATATGCATAATGTTTACTTAAAATATTTGAAATGAATTAATGAAATTTAATATATAGTATTCATTAATTCATTTCAAACAAATATTTTAAGTAAACATTATGCATATAAATCTAATTTAATAGCACAATTTAGGTAGCTTACACTTAAATAATTTTTAAATAATCACAATATGTTCTACTGTATTACATCATAATAGGAAAAATTGGTGAACAGAAATGGCAAACTAATAACTATATTTTCCAGAATTTTGCTAATCAAATAAAATGGTAGAATAGCCTTTCTTAGAGTATGCCTTGAATCCTATAAAAGTGTTCATTTTATTTAATCAAGCACTTGTTACAGACAATGAAGAATAAAATAATGAAATAAGAATCATAATAAAAAAAACTCATACCATTTTGGTGAACACATACAGGAAGTACAAAAACATTCTGAATGCCTTTTCTGAAGTCTAAGCTCAGTTAAGAAAACAGTCTTTGAGAAGTGGAGACTCATGTTCAATATCAAAAACATAATAAATTGCAGATTCAGGGATGAAATTCAGGTTAACTGAATCTTAAATTCTATTCTCTTTTCATAATGTATGAAAGTAGTGTTTTATTGGTATAACCTCTTCCCAAAAGATTTCAACAGAATTTGCTAATTACTTTGAAATCTACATTAAGGAAAACTTTCTTAGCATATCAGATGGACATTGAGTTGGATCTAAGCATCATGCAAAATAGCTAGATGTGTTGCTAACCATTCTCTCATCAATGTAAGATAGATTAATAACTTGCTAAATGCAACAGGATTTAATGTGAGTAGGCATAGCAATGACCTGGCTTAATTATGATATTGTTGGATACAGTGAAGACATCCTAATATACCATCAGTTCCTTTTATCTTCTTGACTCAGAATTTCTTTTGCTTTCAGTCACAAACTTTTTCCAATTCCATATCAACAAGCCCTCATGAACTTCTAACGGCTCTCAGAGATTGAGTCCTGAACTTGCAATACAATTTTATTGTTAAATCTGTTTTAACTGTCTTCATTATACATTTCTACCTTTGCAAAATAACCAACCAGAATTTAAGCTGAAGGCATTCACAAGTATCATTGTCCATAATGATTACAAACTTCTATAAATTTAGAGATTTAGGTATCCCTATTTTCCTACACCTTTACTGCAATAATGAGTATAGTGAATTCAACATTTTTCTAACATTTCTGATACTTAAAGTAGACTGAAATTTCAGACTTGTTGCAGTAATTATCTAAGGCACATAGTCTATTTTAAATCTTTTCCTGAAAGTTTGTGGAAGAAATAATTAAATTATTAAAAATGTGTTGTACTTTTATTTCATATCTGTAAAGGTTATAACTTCCTTCATTGTACATTGGAGGCCTAGTGTAGTTAAATAATTTACCTAAAGAAATGGAAGAGCTCAGATTCAAGTCAGGCCTGCCTAACTTCTGAGCTAGAGCTCATCAATGCATATATTACATGCAGTAGCTCAGTAGATTTTTAGTTTGATTTTTAGCCAGTGATTTTAAGTCCAGAAGATTGTATTTCGTTTCTCTTTTAACATGGCCTCATAAGCTTTTTCTTCAAGTCAGAAAGATTTCATCTCCTCTCTATCTCTCCCTCTCTATATATACATGTAATATTCAGAGTTGAAATTTAACAAGATCACTCAAGATATTTTATCAATTATTCTATTTTAGTTTCTTATATATCTCTGACTTAGAAAATTTCTTTAATATTTTGGTAGTTTTCTCTGAATTATGTTCATCCATACATTAGCTGTAAGTATAGCAAATTGATAGTGTTTGCCATATATATATATATAATATATATTTATATAAATATATAAATTATATATATATTTATAAAAATATATTATATATATAAATATATATTATATAAATGTACAAATATATATAAATATATATTTTATATATATAAATGTTCTAATAACATTTACAACAGAAACAATGTTTTTCTAACACTATCAATTTGCCATACTTACAGCTAATGTATGAATGAACATAATTCAGAGAAAACTACCAAAATATTAAGGAAATTTTCTGAGTCAGAGATATATAAGAAACTAAAGTAGAATAATTGATAAAATATCTTGAGTAATCTTGTTAAATTTCAACTCTGAAGTATAGTTTCCTAGGCACTATGCAGCTTTTATCACAAATTACTACTGATGAATACATCTTTCATTTTGAAGGTAGAAGTAAAGTGATTTGTGAAGGAGAAATAACTGGGGAGATGATGAAGAACAGAGAATACTGAGAAGATGAAAACTAAAGAGCAAGCAATGAAAATTAGGGTTTCCCTGGTGGCTCAGTGGTCAATAATCCACTTGCCAATGAGGAGACTCAGGTTGGGTACCTGGATCAGGAAGGTCCCCTGGAGAAGGAAATAGCAACCCACTCCAATCTTCTTGCCTGGAAAGTACCATGGACAGCAGAGCCTGTGGGGCTACAGTTGGCTACAGTTCACAGGGTCACAAAAGAGTCAGACACAACTTAGCGATCAAACCACAACAAGAGCTAACAATGAAAGCTAATTAGAAAACTCCACTCTTTGATGCTTGATATCACCATTTACACTTTATACTGCAATACTAAATATTATGCATCAACCAGCCCATTAACCATACCTGGCCTCAGACAGCCCAGATAACTGAAGAAATAGGACAAATAATAAAATAAGTTAAGAAAATTATGTGATGTTTTATATGTGTGTGTATGTGCATCTTGTCTATACTTTTGATTCATCAAGTGCTGAGAAACAGATTAGGTATAAGACACAGATTAAGCTTAGTAGTTGCGATTTGAATGAAGCATGACATCATGACATTAACAATTAAATTTTCAATAATTATTTCTCTAATCATCATATGCTAAGCGAAATGTCTCATGGAAGTTGAACTTCCAAGAGTATTCCAAAATTTGAGATTCAATGGGACTACTGCTAGACTCTATTTTATTCTTTCATGAAGAAACTATGGGACAGGTTAATAAAATTTGCAAAGTCATCAGTTAGGTGAAGACAAGCCTAAAACCTTTTGCAAAATATGTATACTTTAGCTACATGATAATAAAATAAATCCTTATCAGTGTACTACATGTAAATAGTGCACTACATTAACTTATTTATAAAAACTGTACTTCACAATTGTTGCCATCTTAATATCTGTTATATTTTCTTCCTCTCAAGTATTAGTGTGTGTTGGGCTGAGGTCTCACACTGAGTTCTGGTTCAGACATTTTTCAGTTTTATAACTGGTCTTCTGTTTCTTTTGGAAGGTAACTTATACCCTTGGAGTCAGAGCTGAGTCAAATATATACTATTATACTTTAAAATCTATTTTTTTCCACTCAAAAAACTTAGTAACTTTACATTTAATTCATTAAAAAAAAATGCCTTCCAGGACTGAATTTTTTGGCCTATACTTACTTACTTTTAGAGATTTTGTGGCTTTACTTTTGTTGTGATCTTTTGTTTTTTTTGTAGATCACTTTGGGTATTATTTTCTCTAAGAAAAGTGTTTTCCAGTTATTCCTACATGATACTCTGAAATAGACCTTATGTTTTCTTCCTCAGTGATTTAATTGTAAACTTCTTTAATGTACAAAACTATCTTTTGGGGGACCATTTTTTGGCTTACCACATAATGCTAACCATTTAATTATTTCTATTCATTATTTTTCATTTCCAAATATACTCTTATCTAATGTATTTTCTCCAGATGATGATTTTGGACATTTATATTTCCATTTTAATTTTATTTTTTTATTATCATTTGCATAGCAAATCTTGAGCTATGCTTATTTTTTCTGTCTGGTTATTTTATTTTTATGGCTTTATTATTCTTTTTCATCCTTTTAGAATATCTTTAATATTAAAAAAAATATATTCACCAAAAGAGAAGTAGGTGTCTCTCTTTCAAAAGTTTATATTCTTCTGTAGCAATTAAAAAAATCTTTCAACTAGCAATTACTATAATTTCTTGAAGGTCATTTAGGTAAATACATACATGTATATACAAATACATTTGCAAATAGTCATTAGTGTTTTAAATTTATTTATTGTATATCTTTTACAAAAATAATATGCTAAAAACAAGTGCAAGATATAATATTATCATACTAATACACTAAGTAAAAATATTCCTCTTGGTTTCTTTTAAAACTGAAAGCAGATAAATTATATTACATAGGTAACAGATATATAAATAAAATTTATTGTTGATAAATTTAAGAAAAAAATCTGACATACATTAATGATTCAGATGATAGTACTGTTCTCATATATCAGGGAAGTTTACTAATGTACATACTGGTTTACAGACTGTTAGAAACCAATAAGCACATTTAAAAAAATCTACCCTTTTCATATAAAAGAAATCCAATTTCATTCGTTGTAAGATTCACCTTCCACTTACAAGAAGGAATGCTTTCAGTGCTCTTTGAACAATATAATGCTGCCTTCTAGTTATTTTAAGTTATCATTATATTTTAGTTAATTATACTACTATACTTTAGTTAATTTTAAACTATGTATATACTAAATTAAAATTTATAAAGTCTCTTTTGGACTGTAAGAATACATATCAGAATAAGTCACAGAACTTATTCTCAGAGTGTTCAGTTCAGTTCAGTTCAGTTCAGTCGCTCAGTCGTGTCTGACTATTTGCAAACCCTTGAATCGCAGCACACCAGGCCTCCTTGTCCATCGCCAGCTCCCGGAGTTCACTGAGACTCATATCCACTGAGACAGCGATGCCATCCAGCCATCTCATCCTCTGTCGTCCCCTTCTCCTCCTGCCCGCCATCCCTCCCAGCATCAGAGTCTTTTCCAATGAGTCAACTCTTCGCATGAGGTGACCAAGGTACTGGAGTTTCAGCTTTAGCATCATTCCTTCCAAAGAAATCACAGGACTGATCTCCTTCAGAATGGACTGGTTGGATCTCCTTGCAGTCCAAGGGACTCTCAAAAGTCTTCTCCAACACCACAGTTTAAAAGCATCAATTCTTCGGCGCTCAGCCTTCTTCATAGTCCAACTCTCATATCCATACAGGACCACAGGAAAAACCATAGCCTTGACTAGATGAACCTTTGTTGGCAAAGTAATGTCTCTGCTTGTGAATATGTTATCTAGGTTGGTCATAACTTTCCTTCCAAGGAGTAAGCGTCTTTTAATTTCATGGCTGCAATCACCATCTGCAGTGATTTTGGAGCCCAAAAAAATAAAGTCTGATACTGTTTCCACTGTTTCCCCATCTATTTCCCATGAAGTGGTGGGACCGGATGCCATGATCTTCGTTTTCTGAATGTTGAGTTTTAAGCCAACTTTTTCACTCTCCACTTTCACTTTCATCAAGAGGCTTTCGAGTTCCTCTTCACTTTGTGCCATAAGGGTGGTGTCATCTGCATACCTGAGGTTATTGATATTTCTCCCAGCAATCTTGATTCCAGTTTGTGTTTCTTCCAGTCCAGCATGTCTCATGATATACTCTGCATATAAGTTAAATAAACAGGGTGACAATATACAGCCTTGACGAACTCCTTTTCCTATTTGGAACCAGTCTGTTGTTCCATGTCCAGTTCTAACTGTTGCTTCCTGACCTGCATACAAATTTCTCAAGAGGCAGATCAGGTGGTCTGGTATTCCCATCTCTTTCAAAATTTTCCACAGTTTATTACTCAGCCATTAAAAAGAATACATTTGAATCAGTTCTAATGAGGTGGTTGAAACTGGAACCTATTATACAGATTGAAGTAAGCCAGACAGAAAAACACCAATACAGTATACTAATGCATATATATGGAATTTAGAAAGATGGTAACCATAACCCTGTATACGAGACAGCAAAAGAGACACTGATGTATAGAACAGTCTTTTGGACTCTGTGGGAGAGGGATAGGGTGGGATGATTTGGAAGAATGACATTGAAACATGTATAATATCATATATGAAACAAGTCGCCAGTCTAGGTTTGATGCAAGATCCTGGATGCTTGGGGATGGTGCACTGGGACGACCCAGAGGGATGGTACAGAGAGGGAGAAGGGAGGAGCGTTCAGGATGGGGAACACATGTATACCTGTGGTGGATTCATATTGATATATGGCAAAACCAGTACAATATTATAAAGTTAAAAATAAAATAAAATAATAATAAAAAAGAATATTATAAATGTGATTCTGTATAAGATCAATGATACAACCCAATTTGTATTTTGTCTCCATGTCTCTTACAGATAATAATACCATATATCACAAAGATTTTGGTAATTATTCTTCAAAAGTCATATCTTCAAAGATGAGAGGTGGAAAAAAGATTAACCCTTTACTCCATTTATAACCTATTAAAGGTTGATTTTGTTTTTTCTTTGTCCTGTTCCTTTTTGATCTGGGTAGAAATAGACTGTATTTTGAGACTTTTTTCAAAAATTATTATCTTCAATCTCCTCCATTATTTATAAAATTACAATTTTATATTTCTTAAAGAGTAATATTTTCTAATATTGCAGCAAGAGCAGTCTTGATTGAGATACAGAGGTTCTCCTCTCCTTCCCTTCAGAAATTTTACTGTGACATGATCTCCCCAGTTCTTTGTTAAATGGTTCAGCAGACTTATATTCATGCAGTCATACTGCCATTTGTCTATCTTAAGAGTACCTGAATAGGAGAACACTCACTCACACACACAGACACACACACACACACACACGCACACACACACACACACACACACTTCTTTAAAGCTTGTGACACTGTTTTTATATTAGAAAATAGAATTATCTGCGTTTGAAATGCATGTACATTGCTTTAAAGAACATATTATTCTTGAGACATAAATCAATTTTTGAAAATGGTTTAAATTTTAACATCTAGTAAATTACAGTTAACTGCTAAGTAAAGCAGGCACATGTCCTCCTACACATGATTTGTTTAAAAACAGAATGCAGCTAATTATACACAACTATTACAATTATCTAAGAGCTGAAATATCTATATTTAAACTAATTATTCTCTTGGTTAATATCTAGAAGTGTTGGTTATGATCTGCCTTATAAAACAGCATTTATGGTGTTAAAATAGTTTATTTACTAACTATAACCAACATTTCATTTAAGCAGTGATTTGAAAACTTATTTCAAGGTGATCCATATGATTACTAAAATCAATTCTTACAATTTCTTAAAGAAACTAGCTTGTATCTCAATATTAGTGATCTACTCTATAAAGTTGCCATTATTCCTATTACACTATGCTGAACCTTGCAGTTTTGATGTGAAAAGCTGTTCAGAAACAAAAGTGTTCCTCTCTTATATTTCTTTCCTATTCCTACTCCTCTAGATATTATTTTGTGAGAGAAAAACCTTCCCACTTATATTTAGGTAGAAAACCTGAAGTGTTTATTATGGTTCTCTCTTGCTTTGGATCCTTTTCTTTTGTTGTTATCTGTTTCATAAGTTTCCCACTTAACAGAATCGTTGGTGCCTTATTCATTTGGATTCCTATAACAGAATACTATTTTCTGGGTCACTTACAGACATTAGATATTTATTTCTCACAATTCTGAAGGCCAGGAAGTCCTACATCAAGGTGTCAGCAGATTTTAATTTTTAGGGCTTATCTCAGCTTGGAATGCACCTTACATTGTCTTCTGACAAGTGAGTGAATCTGATTTGAATCATACAAGATGGGGAAGGCACCGATAAACAACATGAGCATGCATGATTGGGTGGGTGAATCACTTAAATGCTGTACTCTACAAAACCAGCCTTACCAATACAGCCTTAGTTTGTTATTATAAAAATAATTGTATATTATTTTAATTGTTTTCTCAATAATGGTAATGAACTGGAACTGAGCCAACCACATATATTATTTCACAATCCCTGTGAAAATCAGTACTCATAGGCATATGGGATGGTTAGAGTTTTCCAGGGTTCGGGAAACTTAGTAAAGTCAAGGAGAGTAAATAAAGAATATTTTTAGAACAATAGACTAACTTACTTGAAAACTGTGTTATCAACTTCTATTAATAAATTTTGAACTCAATTATGGTTAGCTAATATGGTCAGCTTTCATGGTCAGCTTCTTACTGAAAGGTAGAAACTTTCTTTACTTTAGTTGTGTGGAAAACAAGTGAAATTATTGGCTTTTGCCTATATTCAAAAGCAAATATAAAGATTTCACATCCATATTTTATATGTGTAGATCATCTCTGTTAACAAAACTAGCACTATTTCATAAAAGGAAAATAATGACATTTCTGATTTATTCACATCATACTGTGAGCATATTAGTGTCAAAATTTCCATCACTTTAATCAATAGCTTTTTTTTTTTTTTTTCTGTCTTGAGAACACAAGTAGTTTAGGTGAGTTGATGAGTATTTCAGATGTTTGATATTTCTCTTTTCTCAGATCTTGTTTGTTTTTGATCAATAAAATTACTTACTTCATACATATTTGAATACTGACTCATATAGAATCCAGAATAGACAAAAAAGGCTTACAAATCACATTGTAAAGGAATGAAGGAAAATTCTGATAAATAAAATGCCATTAAAAATGGAGTGTCCATATTCACTACTCTGAGGAGTATAATGACAAAATGGTAAGGAAAAATTGACTAGGGCACAATGTCATAAAGAGTTACTTTGTATTGTCAAAAGTAGTTATTTTTATTGATGAACTGCCACCTGTCAGCAACATCAATGTGGTTGATTATATTTATATTGATATAATGAATTGTTGCCCTTAAACCTGGGGCTTTGTATCATAAGTTATAAGGTGCAAATAAAGACATGACATAATGGAAATAACATTATAGCTACATGCACAATTGCACTCATCTCACACGCTAGTAAAGTAATTCTCAAAATTCTCCAAGCCAGGCTTCAGCAATATATGAACCATGAACTTCCTGATGGTCAAGCTGGTTTTAGAAAAGGCAGAGGAACCAGAGATCAAATTGCCAACATCTGCTGGATCATCGAAAAAGCAAGAGAGTTCCAGAAAAACATCTATTTATGCTTTATTGACTATGCCAAAGCCTTTGACTGTGTGAATCACAATAAACTGTGGAAAATTCTGAAAGAGATGGGAATACCAGACCACCTGATCTGCCTCTTGAGAAATTTGTATGCAGGTCAGGAAGCAACAGTTAGAACTGGACATGGAACAACAGACTGGTTCCAAATAGGAAAAGGAGTTCGTCAAGGCTGTATATTGTCACCCTGTTTATTTAACTTATATGCAGAGTACATCATGAGAAACGCTGGACTGGAAGAAACACAAACTGGAATCAAGATTGCCGGGAGAAATATCAATAACCTCAGATATGCAGATGACACCACCCTTATGGCAGAAAGTGAAGAGGAACTCAAAAGCCTCTTGATGAAAGTGAAAGTGGAGAGTGAAAAAGTTGGCTTAAAGCTCAACATTCAGAAAACGAAGATCATGGCATCTGGTCCCATCACTTCATGGGAAATAAATGGGGAAATGGTGGAAACAGTGTCAGACTTTATTTTTTTGGGCTCCAAAATCACTGCAGATGGTGACTGCAGCCATGAAATTAAAAGACGCTTACTCCTTGGAAGGAAGGTTATGACCAACCTAGATAGCATATTGAAAGGCAGAGACATTACTTTGCCAACAAAGGTTTGTCTAGTCAAGGCTATGGTTTTTCCAGTGGTCATGTATTGATATGAGAGTTGGACTGTGAAGAAGGCAGAGCGCTGAAGAATTGATGCTTTTGAACTGTGGTGTTGGAGAAGACTCTTGAGAGTCCCTTGGACTGCAAGGAAACCCAACCAGTCCATTTCAAAGGAGATCAGCCCTTTCTTTGGGATTTCTTTGGAAGGAATGATGCTAAAGCTGAAACTCCAGTACCTTGGCCACCTCATGTGAAGAGCTGACTCATTGGGAAAGACTCTGATGCTGGGAGGGATTGGCGGCGGGAGGAGAAGGGGACGACAGAGGATGAGATGGCTGGATGGCATCACTGACTAGATGGACGTGAGTCTCAGTGAACTCCAGGAGTTGGTGATGGACAGGGAGGCCTGGTGTGCTGTGATTCATGGGTTTGCAAAGAGTTGGACACGACTGAGCGACTGATCTGATCTGATCTGATAATGGTAGAATCAACATGCATATGAATTTACCTCAAAGAAATTTAGATGTGAAGTCATCACCCTAAGTTTAAAACAGGACAGGTTGAGGATAGGACTCTCATATTATTGAGAGAGTAAATTTCTAGGTAGATTGATAAGAGGTCCAGGATCCCCAAGGAGGAGAGAGGGGTCTGGGGCTCTTGAGGGAAGATAGAGGTCTGGAATTCTCAAGGAGAAAAGGACAAACTTTTTTTCTACATTCCTTAGTCTTAGTCACATAAAATGCCTTGTCTTTTTTTTTTTTTTTTCCTTTAAGCCTGGAGCTGATGACTACATAACAGAAAACTCTGTTTAAATTCTGTACTAAGGATTACATGACAACAATGTATTCTGCTTGAGGACAGTTTCTCCTTCTTGAAAAACTTTCTTACTAATCCAGTTATTGTAAAGTGTATATTATGGGAGAGAGTCTGGTAAGATCTTTCTATTATTCATTCTAATCCTATTAATTATATGAGATGGGGAAGACTCTACACATGGACATCACCAGATGGTCAATACCAAAATCAGATTGATTATATTCTTTGCAGCCAAAGATGGAGAAGCTTTATACAGTCAGCAAAAACAAGACTGGAGCTAACTGTGGCTCAGATCATGAACTCCTTATTGCAAAATTCAGACTTAAATTGAAGAAAGTAGGGAAAACCATTAGACCATTCATGTATGATATAAATCAAATCCCTTATGATTATACAGTTGAAGTGAGAAATGGATTCAAGGGATCAGATCTGATAGATAGAGTGCCTCATGATCTATGGACAGAGCTTCATGACATTGTATAGGAGACAGGGATCAAGACCATCCCCAAGAAAAAGAAATGCAAAAAGGCAAAATGGTTGTTTGATGATGCTTTACCAATAGCTGAGGAAAGAAAAGAAGGGAAAGGCAAAGGAGAAAAGGAAAGATATACCCATTTGAATGCAGAATTCCAAATAATAGCAAGGAGAGGAAAGTCTTTTTCAGTGATCAACACAAAGAAATAGAGGAAAACAATAGAATGGGAAAGACCTGAGATCTCTTCAAGAACGGGCACAGTAAAAGACAGAAATGATGTGGACCTAACAAAAGCAGATATTAAGAAGAGGTGTTATGTATACACAGAAGAACTATACAAAAAAGATGTTCATGACCCAGATAACCTCAATGGTGTGATCACTAACCTAGATCAAGGCATCCTAGAATATGAAGTCAAGTGGCCATTAGGAAACATCACTATGAACAAAGTTAGTGGAGGTGATGGAATTGCAGTTGAGCTATTTGAAATTCTAAAAGATGATGCTGTGAAAGTGCTGCACTCAATATGGCAGTAATTTGGAAAACTCAGCAGTAGTCACAGGACTGGAAAAGGTCAGTTTTCATTCTAATCCTAAAGAAAGGCAATGCCAAAGAATGCTCAAACTACTGTACAATTGCAGTCATCTCATATGCTAGCAAAGTAATGTTAAAATTATCCAAGCCAGGCTCCAATAGTACGTGAATTGTGGACTTTCAGATGTTCAAACTGGATTTAGAAAAGGCAGAGGAATCAGAGATCAAATTGCCAATGTCCGTTGGATCATCGAAAAAGTGAGAGAGTTCCAGAAAAACATCTACTTCTCCTTTATTGACTACACCAAAGCCTTTGACTGTGTGAGTCACAACAAACTGTGGAAAATTCTTAAAGTGATGGGAATACCAAACCATCTTACCTGCCTCCTGAGAAATCTGTATGCAGGTCAGGAAGCAACAGTTAGAAGTGAACATGAAGCAACATATTGGTTCCAAATTGGGAAAGAAGTATTTCAACGCTGTATATTGTCACCCTGCTTATTTAACTTATATGTAGAGTACATCATGCAAAATGTTGGGCTGGATGAAGTACAAGCTGGAATCAAGATTGCCAGGGAAATATCAGTCACCTCAGATATGCAGATGACACCACATTTAAGGCAGAAACAAAGAGGAACTGTAGAGCCTCTTGATGAAAGTGAAAGAGGAAAGAGAAAAAGTTGGCTTAAAACTCAACATTCAGGAAACAGTGATCATGGCATCTGATCCCATCACTTCATGGCAAATAGATGGAGAAACAGTGGAAAAAGTGACAGACTTCATTTGTTGGGGCTCTAAAATCACTGCAGATTATGACTGCAGCCATGAAGTTAGAAGACACTTGCTCCTTGGAAGAAAAGCTATGACCGACCTAAACAACATATTAAAAAGCAGAGACATTATTTTGCCAACAAACATCCATCTAATCAAAGCTATGGTTTTTCCATAGCATCACTGACTCAATGGAGATGAGTTTGAGTAAGCTCTGGAATTTGGTGATGGACAGGGAACCCAGGGAAGCCTGGCATGCTGCAGTCAATGGGGTTGCAAAAGTTGGACATGACTGAGGAACTGAACTGAACTCAAATCTGTTTTCTTAAAATGTAAATTGTTGGAGGTGGTCTATTAAGTCTTTACAATCTTTAAACATTCTTTTGATTTAATGTAATAACCAATTAAAAAAGTACACCTCCCTTACTAGGACTAGAGAGTGGGCATTCTCCGCCTCCTTCTGATGTCTATGTCAGAAGCTTTCTCTGTCCCTTTTCACTGTAAAAAAACTTCTGCCACACAAGAGCCCTGAGTGTTCAAGCCTGGTCTTTGTTCCCAAAGCTAAATCGTCTTCTTTGGAGATCACGAATCTGACATCATTCACCATAAGCTATCATTACCAACCACATAAGGTAAGGAAGATGTTCCCAAATTACTGAAGCTTCCTAATATATTTTCTTCCTAAAATTAGACTCAGGTATGCTTTGATTAGAATTTTTACAGAGAGTACTGCAAATTGAAATTGACTGAACCCAAACTAACAAAAAATTGCTAAGAACTCTCAGGGATTAAATAAGTGAGATAAAGACCACAAATATACTACAGACAACCACTTAACCAGTCAATCCTAAAGGAAATCAGTCTTGAATATTCATTGGAAAGACTAATGTTGAAGCTGAAACTCCAAAACTTTGGCCACCTGATGCGAAGAGCAACTCATTTTAAAAGACCCTGATGCTGGGAAAGATTGAAGGCTGGAGGAGAAGGGGGCAACAGAGGATGAGATGGTTGGATGGCATCACTGACTCAATGGACATGAGTTTGAGTGAACTCCCGGAGTTAGTGATGGACAGGGAGGCCTGGTGTGCTGCAGTCCATGTGGTCACAAAGAGTTGGACATGACTGAGCGACTGAACTGAACTGAACCACTTCACAAGTTAGCAGAGATCTATGTTGGAAATGAATTATATTTGCTTTTCTTTGAGTAAAATGGAAAAAATTGAATCCTACCAAATATAGTTGTAATATATACTAGCTGGATTTTCTAAGAACTTATAATTGATGAGAAAGATTTTTGTAATCTTTAAGTGCTATAAAAGAAAAGTTTGTAAGAGATTAAGCATGTTAAAATGGGATTTTGCACATGGTTGTGTCCATTTCTTGATTATATAATTTTTCTCTCCCCAAGAAAAGTGATACTTGATTGCTAAACAATATATTATTTTTATATATGTATATTGTTAATCATGGTGAAAAAATACTGGAAGTGAATTTTATTCAAAGGATAGGTAGCATTTTTTAAATTCCCTTGTGAAATATTTGGAACATGATGTACAAATGTTATAAACTGAACAAGATTGATCCTCTGAAGAACAGTTATTTCATGGAAATCTTTAAAAAAATTATCATGCTATTATTAGTATGAGGTCATTAATTCACAGATGCTCTAGTATACTCAATTGCTTGAAGCTAGAATATAAAGTTAAAGCCAGAAGTTAAACTCTTCACTTCCATATTGAAATTAAATTTGCCTTTGGTTTGATTGCAATTCTCAGAGAAAAGTATATTAGCCAAAGTAGACTCACTGAAGTGAGAACTTAAATATTAATTAAACTAGTGATTGTCCTCATCTAAACTATTTAACTTTTATATAATTTGCTACACAATTAGACTCAAAATGGTAGTTATAAGGGACAGTTACAGAAAGTTCTGAAGATCCAATACCATTCTTCAGATACCCACGTGGCTAATTCCCTCATTTTCTTCAGTTCTTTATTCAAATGTGGTCTTATCACTGAGGTTGTTGGATGTACTCTCTATGAAATAGGAACCCTATTCTCACCAATCAACAGTCAATGACTGTCTTTATTTTAATCTTGTTTTAAGTGTCATCATGTTTTTGCTTGTTTTTGTTTTCTCTGTCCATATAAGAATGAACATTGCAAAAAGGCATAGACTTTCCCTGTTTGGGTCACTGTATTTCCCCATAACCTACACTAGAACTGAACCAATGGCAGTGCTCTGTTAGCATTTGTTGAATGAAGGAATGAATAAATGAATCTTTAATAATATTTTCTGTCCTCAACTATTATCTGTTTTTTAGTCCTTTCTTTCTTGTTTCCCAATAAAAAAAATTACATTTATTTACCAAACAGTCTTGAGATTTTTCAAAAGATTTATGACATTCTATAGCAATATTTGAAAAAGATGACAGTCAGGCTGTCTGGGGATAAGTCAGGAATGATTCATGAGATCCTTTGAGAACTTCAAAGATAATTGAATGAAGGAAGACCTTGGGAAGAGAAACACTAGGGATTAAAGTGTGTTCAATGTAATTTTCAGTGTTTATCACTAGTTGTCTTATAACATGTAAAACTAATAAAGGCATATTTTGAAACACTATGATGACTACCTTATAGATGATCACTATTATGCTAAAGTATTGAACAATTATTGTGGTAAAAATACTTAATGTGAGGCCTCTGAACAAAATTATAAATGAACAATAAAGTATTAATTATAGACTGTTGTAGAGAAGATCACTAGAAATCATTCATTATTCATCTTGTATAACTGAAACTTTATACATGAGAACAGCAAATGGGAACAACAAATTCTCATTTTTCTCTCTCATCAGCTCCTGAAAACCACCATTCTACCTCTGTTTCTATGAGTGTGACTATTTTAGATACATCATATAAGTGGAATAATGCTGTATTTATTCTTCTATGACTGGTTTATTTCACTTAACATAATGCCCTCTAGGTTTATCCACATTGCTCCATATGGTAGGATTCCTTCCTTGTTTAAATCTGAAAAACATCCCAGTATATGTATATGCCACATTTTATTTATTTATTCTTCTGTCAATGGACATTTAGGATGCTTCTTTATCTTAACTATAATGAATAATGCTGCAAGAGTGCAGGTATCTCTTCAAGAGCCTGGTTAAAATTATTTTGTATGCATATCCTGAAGTGGGATTTCTGGATTTACGAAAACAATTCTGTTTTTAATTTTTTGAGGACTATCCCTACTATTTTCTATAGTGGATGCACTGTTTTATGTTTCTACCAACAGCACCCAAGGATTCCCCTTTCTCCATACCCTTGCATACATTTTTATTTTTTGTTACATTATTTTATACTTTGCTGTTTCTTTTTTTATAATAACCTTCCCAACAAGTTAAGGTAGTACTTCATTGTGGTTTTGATTTGCATTTCCTTAATGATGTTGAATATCTTTTCATGTATCCATAGATCATTTGTATGTCTCTTTTTAAAATATCTCTATTCAAGTATTTTGCCTATTTTGAAATTTTGTGGCTTTTTTTTTTCTGATGTTGAGTTATATAAATTCCTTTCACATTTTGGATATTAATCCCTTATCAGAAATATGGCTTGCAAATATTTTCTCCCACTTCCTTATAGATAGTCCATTGTTAGTGTATGGAAACACAATTGATCTTTGTATGTTGATTTTGCATACTGAAGTTATGCTGAATTATTTTATTAATCCTCTTTACAATTTTCAACATATAAGACCATGTCTTGTACAAACAGAGATAATTTAATGTTTCCTTTCTGATTTAAATATCTTTATTTCTTTTTCTTGTCTAATTGTTCTGGCTAGAACCTTCAGTACTATGTTGAATAGAAGCTGCACAAATCTTTGCTTTGTTTTTGATTTTAAAGGAAAATAATCCACTTTCCCACAATTAGTTATGATGTTAGATGTATGTTTTTCATACATGGCTTTTATTATCTTAAGGTAAATTCTTTCTGTGTGTTTGTTCAGGGTTTTTATAATAAAAGAGTGTCAAATTTTCTCAAATGCCTTTTTAGTATCCATGTAATTTTTATCTTTCATTCTGTTAATGTGGTATATTGCATTATTTGATTTGCATATGTTGACATATCCTTGCATTCCTGTGCTAACTCCCACTTGGACATAGTATACAGGCTATAATCCTTTCAATGCACTTTTGAATTGGAGTTACTATATTTTGATGAGGATTTTTGCTTTTATGTACATCAGAGATATTGACCTATAATTTTCTTTTCTTATCTGGCTTTGGTAAGAAGGTTATGGAAAGAGTTACAGTGTATTCTCTCTTCTTCAAGCTTTTAGACAAACTTAAGAAGAATTATTGCTAATATTTTTAATTCTCATTAGAATTCACCAGTGAAGTCATTTGGCCCTGGGCTTTTCTCTTTTGAGAGGTTTTGATGACTGATTCACTCTACTTATCCACTATTTATCTGCTAAGATTTGTATTTCTTTGTGATTCATTCTTAGTTTAATGTTTATAGGAATTTGTCTATTCCTTTTAGTTTATATTGGGTGATCTATAATGATTTATATTAGTGTCTTATGACCATTTTAATATCTATGACATCAGTTTTAATATTTATTTATTATTTTTGAGTCTTTTCTCTTCTTTCATTAATCTTATATCATATTTATAAAAAACTATGAAGGGTGTGTGATTTTATATTACTTGCTATTATTGTTCAGTCACTCAGTTGTGTCTGACTCTTTGCAACCCCATGGACTTCAGCATGCCGGGGTTCCCTGTCCTTCACTATCTCCCAGAGTTACTCAAATTCATGTCCATTGGGTTGGTGACGTTATGTACCCATCTCCTCTTCTGTTCTCTTCTCCTTTTGCTTTCAATCTTTCCCAGCATCAGGGTCTTTTCTGATAAGTCAGCCCTTCACATCAGGTGGACAAAGTATTGGAGCTTCCTTGTTATTCATTGGAACCCTGCATTCAGTTGGGTATATCTTTCCCTTTTTCCCTTGCTTTTTGCTTATCTTCTTTCCTCAGCTATTTGTAAAGTCTCCTGAGACAACCACTTTGCCTTCTTGCAGTTCTTTTTCTTTGGGATGGTTTTCATCACTGCCTTTTGTACAATGTTATGAACCTCTGTTCATAGTTATTCAGGCACTCTATCTATTAGATATAATCCCTTGAATTTATTCATCACTTCCACTGTATAATCATATGGGATTTGATTTAGGTCATAACTGAATGGCTTTAGTGGTTTTCCCTTCTTTCTTTAGTTTAAGTCTGAATTTTGCAATGAGGAGCTCATGATCGAAACCATAGTCAACTCCATGTCTTGTTTTTAGTGTCTGTATAGAGCTTCTCCATCTTTGCCTGTAAAGAATATAGTCAATTTGATTTCAGTTTTGACCATCTGGTGATTTCCATGTGTAGAGTCATCTCTTGTGTTGTTGGAAAGGGGTGTTTGCTATGACCAATATTTTCTCTTGACAAAACTTACAAACTGATAAGTTAGCCTATTACTACTTTAATGATGCAGACAGAAGACATGAGAGTTCTAGGTCAAACATAAAAACAGTTTATTTCTCATAGCCTTATAGTAATAATATTTAGTACCTTAAGCCCCTATTCCTATAGGGTGAGAAGACAGGAGCCAGATGATGCCACTACATACAGTGATATACATGACACAAGAAGAGCCCTGAGGTTGAAAATCCCAAATATTTTATGATGATTAGTGAAAATTTTTCCCTTGCCCTAGAAAGAACATTATCTTTAGAATACTATAAATGAAGCATCCCTCATCTTTGTTCCACAAGAATACATTCTCTCTGGTTGTTTTCCATACAAATAGCATTGAAAGTATAGTCTGAAAAGGATGACAATCTATGCCTCTGCTTTCAAGATCTGCAGAAATTCAAGAAACCCTTGACAAATTGTCTCACAATAATTTCCACCTACTTTTCCTATACTATCTTGAACTTCAGGTGAATTTTCCCATTAGTGCAATACTCTTTCAGCCGCTTTAATTAAACTGACTGACAGAAACTGGGAAAAAGTCCACTTATCTTGTCTCAAATAGCATTTAATTAGGACTACTACCAATACGAATCTAAGCATCAAGATAAGGCTAACTTGTAGTAGTGACCTGAACCATGTCCCTTACAATCTCCCACCCCCACTCCTGAACTTGGCCAGCTGAACTAATCCTCTGTCACCATAAAAAATTAGTGTGTGCTTTAGAAAGCCAGATGACTTTCTCTTTAAAACTTTGTTATGACCTTTATTCCTGTTCTGAGGCATTAATCCTGATCATCAGTTTCACAACTTATATTTTCACTCAAATAAAGAAAGCCTAGGTCAACTCTATTTTCCAGAACAAATATTACCAGTAAGTTAAAGCTAGTTTGAATGTCTTCTAGAGCCTAGGTAACCCCACAGATTTGTTGTTGTTTGGTTGCTAAGTCATGTCTGACTCATGCCATTGACTACTTTGGTTCAAGTCAGGGAACATTTTCATGTCATCTTTTCTAATTAGATGGTTCCCATTGTAGGGATAACTTCCCATAGTTCACATAAATATCAAGTAAATTATCCCTTCAGAAAGCTCCCCTGAGTAACCAAGAACTTCCTCATTTTGAGGAGCCCTCCCCACTTATCTCAGGAATATATGATCTATTAGTGGCATTTTATTAAACACTTGAAGGTCTCTTATTGCTATAAAGTAGAAATCAAATTATTTTCAGGAGAAAATTAAGGTAATGTCTGTGATTCTACAGAAGTAAAGTCCCATGTGCACATGATACCCCTGGAAAGAAACTGTTATTTATACTAATCGGTCCACAAGTGGGCCCTAAATAATTTAGGCAGATTGGGTGTCACCAATATGGCCTCCAGGAAAATTAGCAGGTCTTGGGGTCCTAGTTCAGTTTGAATAAGTGAATCTAACCCTTGTTTTTGTAGCAGCTGACTGAGACCAATGAGTGTAACCTGTCCTGTGTTTCTATAATATCAGTTAATGACATTTGTCCATTCCACTAAAGACTGCTATAGTTGTTAAGTTTTGGGTGTAGAAGTTGCAGGAGCTAGGGTTATCCTTTGTAGTTACCAATAGACTTTTTAGTATGATTAAATTAAACTACTACTATTTTTTTTTACTACTCAACCAAAAAGAAAAACAAAATAATGCTCTTTGCAGTAACATGGATGCAACTAGAGATTATCACACTAAGTCAGAAAAAGACAAATACCATATGATACCACATATGTGTGAAACCTAAAATATCTAAAATATGACAAAAATGAGCCTATGTGCAAAACAGAAACAGACTCAATGGACATAGAGAACAGACTTGTGGGAACAGACAAGGGGAAGGGGGTTGAGGCAGGGATGAAGTAGGAGGTGGGGGTTAGCAAATGTAAGCTACTATATATAGAATGGATACACAACAAGGTTCTACTGTGTAGCACAGAGAACCATATTCAATATCCTATGGTAAACCGTGATGGAAAAGAATGTAAAAACAAAGAATGTATATCTCTCTGTGTGTGTGTGTGTGTGTGTGTATACATATATATGTTTGTGTGCATATGTGTGTATAACTGAATTACTTTGCTTATTGTACAACAGAAATTAACAACATTGAAAATCAACTATAATTCAATTTAAAAAGGACCAAATCTTATCATTGTAAAATAATGATTTTACAATTAATTCTGGTAGGTTATGCTAGATCCAGCTGTCACTAAAATTAATGGGCTTGCAACAGTTTGGGAGAGTCATACTGGGGTGTCTTCCTTCATAAGGAAGGCTACAGAAGGTATTCTAAAGAGAAAGATCGTTAATATTTCTCACTTTATCTTCCAAGATTTGAGGTATCCTCTCCCCAAGTGACAGGGATATTCCTCTTCTGCCTCCACCACCAAAGTATGGGTATATTTCATTACATTAGCTGTAAGTTTACCTTTTTTCCCAATAATCCCTACTTGCACCCAATCCTTTCATTCAGAGGGATCGGGTAGGAGTGAGATGAGTGTATTTTAATAAGATGAACAGAGATTCATTGTATCCCCTCTTTGGCTCAAATGAACCACCATAGGGGAATTTAGCAAGCAGTATACTCAAACAAGGGGTCATTATCTTTAATAATATTGTCAGCCTGACGAAAGAGTTCAGGTGGCAGAACCAGCCTTAAGTGTGAATTTTTGAGTCCTCCTTTGTTGTCCTGCCACACAGAGTGCTCCAACCAGACCAGTTTAGGGTTGCTATTAGGGGAAAAAATCAGCTGCATGCCAAGAAATAGTCAATATAGAATTTTGAATTTTTAAAGTTGGTCTATATAAAACCTACTCTTTTTATATTGATCATTATCTAGGAAATGATCTAAAGGAAATGATCCTTTTCTGCTGGAAGCAGCTGCATCAAGGGCCCACACTGCTTTACTAAGCAGAATGAATCAGAGGAAGTGAATGAGGTATAGTGGGAAATACTTTAAGGTAGCCATTCTAAGGGTAAATGATCTCAGATATCTGTGAATGATAAGAATCAGAGAAGGCTTATTGAATAGTTTGTCTATCAGTCATTTTGATTGGCTTTTTCTCACCATTGTCAGAGTGCTAAAGGTTCAGAAAGCCAAATAAAGGTTCAGCTAAGTTTCAACCACCAAAAGAAAGTGGCCAAATTCAGTTTATCAAACCAGAGTATGCCACAACTTAATCAGAAAAGTGTCAACAGTGATATCAAAGCAAAAAATTTCAATGGACAAAGTTAAACATGTAAGGAATATTTAATTCAAGTCTACTGCAATAGCCAGGAGAAATCAGAACACAGTGTAAATGTAAATCTACCAAAATAAAGGGAAGGAGAGTTTTTGAGAGTATTCTCAGGGTATTCTAGGCCATTTGTGTTTGCTAACTGGCTTTACCCAAAGGAAAAACAAACTTTCTTTTATCTTAATAACAAAAAAGTAATTTTACAATGTGGAGCTAGGTGTTCCTTGAAATAAAGTTCCTACCTTCACAGAGATTAGGAGATAGGGAGCTATCTTTCTTGATGGTTACATTTCAAGGGGAGGGCTCTTAGATTCTCAAGAAAGAGTCTTGCACTCTTGAGAAGGAGGCTTTATTTATTTATGTTTTTACACCTCAAAGAGGCAGAGATAGAGTTTATAATAACACATTTCTAAAGTAAACACTGTCAGCAAAGGGAGGGAATTTAGGCCATCTGGATTCAGTATGGTAAGAAGGAGGTCAGGGAAGACAAGAAGAAACCTGTCTAAAGTTTAGTCAAGCCATCTTGGTCAGTGGTGACCACAGCCAATAGTCCAGGAATGGGCCAAAACTGTGAGGTAGTCCTTCTACTAGGATGAGCCAGGATCTATGGTTTATGCATAATTGCCCCTCTCATAGTGATATCAGTCAACTTTGGCCTGGAGTCACAAGTTAGGCAATGTAGGGTATCCTCTGCAGAAGAAACATAGTTCTTTTTTTTTTTTTTTTTTTTTTGAGTCCATATATTATGGTAAATACGTTTCTACGTCTGGTATAATATTAGATCTAGGCAGCAATGGTGGCAATCCCAGTGGTGTAAGCTTAGTCAGCAACTAGATTCTGATGGGTCTCATCAGGAAACATAGCCTTACTGGCTATGGGCATGTACCTGAGTGGTCCAGACAGTTCAATCAGCAGCTATGATTTGTCTCAATCATTCCTTCCCCCAAAAAGATTGCTTTATTCTGCCTCTAAGTAGTATTTCAAGTAGAGGATCAAATAGTTAAGCCATTGTCAACCTTTGAGTTATTCCCACTGAACAGAATAAGTATGTCTATTTTCAGTTCTGAATAGCTTGTATTAGGCAGAACTGCAACAGCCTAAGAGACATCACCACGTTTCAGCTTAGCTTCCCTTGAGGCTCAAATGATAAAGAATCTGCCTGCAGTGTGGGAGACCCAGGCTTGATCCCTTGATCATGAAGAAGACCTTGGAGAAGGAAATGGCAATCCACTCCAGTATTCTTGCCTAGGGAATTTCATAGCCAGAGGAGCCTGGCGGGCTACACTCCATGGGATTCCAAACATTTGGACACAACTAAGCAACCTCACTTTCACTTAGCTGAAATACGAGTGAAACAGTCCAGGCATTTAGAGGAACCTTGGCTGGGCTGGATGAAGCATAAGCTGGAATCAAGATTGTCGGGAGAAATATCAATAACCTCAGATATGCAGATGACACCACCCTTATGGCAGAAAGTGAAGAAGAACTAAAGAACCTCTTGATGAAAGTGAAAGAGGAGAGTGAAAAAGTTGGCCTAAAGCTTGACATTCAGAAAACAAAGATCATGGCATCTGGTCCCATCACTTCAAGGCAAATAGATGGGGAAACAGTGTCAGACTTTATTTTTTGGGGCTCCAAAATCACTGCAGATGGTGACTACAGCCATGAAATTGAAAGATGCTTACTCCTTGAAAGGAAAATTATGACCAACCTAGATAGCATATTAAAAAGCAGAGACGTTACTTTGGCAACAAAGATCTGTCTAGTCAAGGCTATGGTTTTTCCAGTAGTCATGTATAGATGTGAGAGTTGGACTATAAAGAAAGCTGAGTGCCTAAGAATTGATGCTTTTAAACTATGGTGTTGTAGAAGAATCTTGAGAATCCCTTGAACTTCAAGGAGATCCAACCAGTCCATCCTAAAGAAAATTAGTCCTGCATATTCATTGGAAGGATTGATGTTGAAGCTGAAACTCCAATACTTTGGGCACCTGATGCAAAGAGCTGACTCATTTGAAAAGACCCTGATGCTGGGAAAGATTGAGGGCAGGAGGAGCAGGGGATGACAGAGGATGATAAGGTTGGATGGCATCACTGACTCAATGGACAAGAGTTTGAGTAAACTCCAGGAGTTGGTGACGGACAGGGAGGTCTGGCATACTGCAGTCCATGGGGGTCTCAAAGAGTCGGACACCACTGAGCAACTGAACTGAACTGGCAAATTGAGAGCCCTAGTGTTTTTGCTTAAGTACATGGAATGGGGAGCACAGTTTGGCCCAGAGTAAATGCCTTTCTTTTTTTCAGTGGACAAATATTTAAATCATTACTGCTGTTAAGTTATAGTATTTTATTATATACACTGAATGAAAATATACTTTTCATCCTTATTTTAAATTAAGTATTGCCAAATTAACATCCTAAGACTGCACCAATTTACATTCTTGCTAACTACATATGAGCTAGTATGTGCTCTTTTTTATTTTATTTTATTTTTTTTTATTTTTATTTTTTTACTAAGCTTTTTTTTTTTAATAGAAAATTATTTAATTAGTATACATGTGTTCCCCATCCTGAACCCTCCTCCCTCCTCCCTCCCCACACCATCCCTCTGGGTCGTGCCGGTGCACCAGCCCCAAGCATCCAGCATCGTGCATTGAACCTTGACTGGCACCTCGTTTCATACATGACGTTTCCCATGTTTCAATGCCATTCTCCCAAATCTTCCCACCCTCTCCCTCTCCCACAGAGTCCATAAGACTGTTCTATACATCAGTGTCTCTTTTGCTGTCTCGTATACAGGGTTATCATTACCATCTTTCTAAATTCCATATATATGCATTAGTATACTGTATTGGTGTGCTCTTTTTTAAAAATGCAAAGCTTAATTGCTGCTAGAGCCAGGCTGGCTGTTTTATGTAGTTTCCACTTTACAGTTGAGTCCTGTAAGTCCTGTAAGTCCTGTAAATCCAAGTTGACTAACCTCAAATTGGAATATCAGGTCAGAGAGTCACAGGCTTCCATGGATCAGGCATACAAATTTAACGTGAAGCCAGTAACAGGCTAAGAGCTGCTTTTGAAAATAGGTTGAGCTGATAGCTGTGTCTAGAAGGCAACAAATTCAAAATCCCAAGCAACACTTCTGGGTGGAGACAGCCTCATTCAGCCTGAAGCTCTAATCAGTCATTTACCAAGTTTCAGAGGCTAATAGTTCTGAAGGGTCATTGACATAGCTGCATTCCAAAGGTAGAGAGAATGTCACAGTATACTTGGCAGATTCTATTGCAGCTCCTTGGTTTGCACCTTACCTAAAGGATGGATGTTGGTTTGAACATGTTAGCTGATATAAAGGACCAAGTTGAATATCCAAGTGATGCACACGATGTCATAACAGTGTTGACCATGGGAGGTATTGAGTGTTGTACATTTGCCCACATGGTTCTGATAGATTTTTTTCAGCTACTTGCCCCTGTTTTTTACTGTTGTTGTTGTTGGAATTTATAATCTTTCCCTTTTGGCAGATATTTGGAAACACTATTGTCACAGCTGTTGAGACTCATGCTTCTGACTTAGCAATAAACAGGATATCACCTACATAGTGAAAGCTTTGAAATTCTGAGTGTAGAAGCACTTGAGCTAAATTCTTACCTATCCACTGGTGGCAATGGCAGGGGAATTTGTTATACTAACATGTCTCTACTTTTTGCTCCTCTGATACTTTTGGGATAGGGAAGTACAAGCCCAGAACATATTAACTCTTTGGATACATTAAAGTGAGAAAGAATCAACCTGAAGAGCTCTACCTAGATTGTTTCTATTTTATCGCTTGCTGTTCTTTTTCTAAAGCTCAAAAACAGGTATGAGACTGAGGGGCCCTTACTTCCAATCCCCTCTGCCCTTGCCCATCATTTGGTTGAGTTGCTGTTGTTGCTGAGTTGCTAAGTCGTGTCCAACTTGTTTAGACCTCATGGACTGCAGCACACCGAGTCCCTCTGTCCTCCAATATCTCCCAGAGTTTGCTTAAATTCATGCTTATTAAGTTGGTGATGGTATGAGTGTGTGCATGCATGAGTGCTAAGTCACTTCCGTCAGGTCCAACTCTGTGTGACCCTATGGACTGCTGTCCGACAGGCTCCTCTGTTCATGGGATTCTCTTTCTGTGGGATTCTCCAGACAAGAATACTGGAGTGGGTTGTGTGCCCTCCTCCAAGGAATCTTCCTGACCCAAGGATTGAACCCACCATCTCTTATGTCTCCCTGCATTGGCAGGCAGGTTCTTTACCACTAACGCCCCCTGGGAAGCCTGATGCAATGAGTACCAGATGTCAAAGAATCTTCTCTTATCTCCTAACATTGCCATGGAATCCTCATCTTTCCTCTTCAAAAAGCCACATCTCCTCAGGACCTCAGCATCCTATCCTCACTGCCATAACTGTTGAGGATGTTACATACCTGAGTTTTTATTTAACTTGAAAACTGATACATTCACCTGCCACAGTTTTATGGATTCTGGGATAAGACTACTCTGTCAGAGAAGAAGGATTCATGGAGGTGACACAAATGCGCACAGATAGATGTTTTTACACATAGTTGGTTGTATTGCATAAGGGGATCCCTGACCTTAGGGGACCTGAATCTATTATGCTGAAGAGTAAACATGCCTGCCTTTGCTCTGGAAGAACGCTATTTCTGTCTTTCAAGGCTGTTTACTATACAAACATCATAGAAAAGACAATCTGGAACAAAGGACAGTCAGTGCCTCTGCTCACATGATATGCAGAAATGAGAGAGGCCCAGGGAGAATGCTTTCCCAACAGTATTGTAATGATCATAACAAATATGAGATTTTGAAATAACTTTAAAGAAAAGGAGCTGCAAATTTTAATGATCTGCTGCCTGTCCCAATGGCCAGATTATAAATTATATGACCTCTTCATCATAAACACAGAATTCCCTTTTATTTGCTCATTATAGCCACTTGTTTTATATTCTTAAATAATGCCCAAGATGTTATAAAAATCATTTATATTTAGTCAAACGGTGTTTTATTCACACCATATTGTTGAATATTAGCATTTATTATGTTACTACAGGTGAATAATCTTTGGATGATGTTGTATAACTCCCCACATGGTTTAATAAATATTTCTTGGTAGCTTTGATTTTTTTAATCTCCACTGTCTTTCACTGAGGTGACTGTTGTTCTTGCCTGAGTCTTTAACCAGCTCTGACTTGATTTGTTTCTACCTTCATTAATTTACAGCTTGAGGTTAGTGCAATCGCAACATAAAAGGGAACAGCTATCTGTATTTGAGGCTACATTATCATCATAGTATTGTCTACACTGTCTAGGATTATTTTACAAAAGCCTTAGGGATAGTAACATGTGATAATGTCAATTATGGTGGACTCTCATTATTTTTCAAGGATGGTGATGTAAGTATTCCCTTAGGAACACAGTCACTTTAATCATTTTTCCAGGCTTGGAGACCAATTCTTAGTGGCATCTCAGCATGTTAAAATGCCATGCTGTGTGATCTGGATGCCTAAAATGAGAGCTTCAATAGATAATTATGACATAGAACACAGAAAATAACAGAGCTAACAGACTCTCTTAGGGAGCAAACCAGAAAGCACCTTAGAATGGATAAGAACTCAATTCTGTGACACTTGTCAATATTTTTTCCAATAAGAATTTATCATATTAAAAGTCTGGGTTTTCTACCAATATAATATTCTGTTACAAACAACACAAAACACTCAGAAGTTCCCTTTTATAGGAGGTAGAAGGCCTTTTACATCTCTCATTGGCAAAGGATCTATATTTTTGTGTCAAATGTGGATGGCAGAGGCAGGAAAACAAACTCTCAGCATCTAATTGCTCTAAAATGACATCTTCTCTGCACTTTTGGCTCTTGGAAACTCTTTTCAGAGTCAATTATATCATTGAACAATATTTCTGCTTTCTTTACTGTTGATGTTTTGACCCTTATCTACATATTTGCTTTTTAACATTTTAATAAGAAATTAGAGAGGCTGATCAGTGATTGTGAATTCTCCAATATGCTAATTCTAAGCTCCATATTCTAGATTTTAAAACAAATTAAAATATTGTTTTATAATTTTAAAAGCTTCTTAGTAGCCCTTGAAAATGCTTCTTCCTGATATCACACATAAAGACAGAGGATTAGATGTCATTTGCACTGGGATATGGTATCACAAACATCTTCTATTGGCAAACACATATAAGTTTCCAAATGAATGCAAGTTTCCATGGAAACAGCCTTAAGGTATATAGAGGAGAAATATTAAATGTACATCAAACTTAGCCCCTAATTTCCATGTTGATTTCTGCTGGGGCAGAGGCCTACCTAACACAGGGATCTGTTCAAGGTCATTCCTCCTTAGGAATGGACAGTGGGATTTGAAATTTTGGTCCCTTGATCTCCAGCCTGCTGTTTTGCCTGAGGAGTCACACTATCTTCCAGCTGTTCTTCTACTAGTGTGTCCCTCAAGGACAGTGAGTAGTTCCCCTAGGTGCTTTGCTATATATACAGAACAATTAAAGAAAAATCTCTTAATCTACAGATGAAAATGAGTTCTAACTTCCTAGAGAATATTCTGTTGGTGCCAGTTTCTTAGGTTATACATTTCTGTAGAAGAACGTTTTAACCACAGACACTAGTGGCATTTACTACTGAGCAGAATTTGTACATGCGATAACCAGCATCACCAGATTCAGACCACAAGCCCTGGTTTCAATTTCAGGCTGTCATTCAAACCTGTGTGCCTTTAAACAAATCCTTTAGTCCCAGAGAAGCACTCTCACTCGTCTATGAAATATAGTAAGAATAATATGATGTTATATGCTTCCTTTATGAAAGTATCATTCACTAAATAAATATAGTTTTGGTAACTCTCCGCATGTTGTAAATATGATGAGGTCACTGATTATGGATTATTTTTTATGATTGCTACTGCTTTTTCCAAGAATTATTTCTGATAGATTTAGAAGCAATTAGTATGCTTTCAGCAATAAGGAATAATCATAATTTTTTTAAAAAAACTTAATTCAAATTGGCTTAAAAACTCAGTAAATTTGTGTCACAAAAAAAGAGCTCCAGGAGGCGAGCAACTCTAAAGATTGTTAATTTCATACATGAATAAAACTGTCAAAATCCCAGGTTCTTCACATTTTTCCCCCTTCCATACTGTTTCTTTCTATCAGTGCAAGTTTCAGGGTCACATCCACATCTGAAAATCTTCTGTTCATTTTAAGATTGAGGAAATCTTTCCCCAAAGCCTCCCGCTTGTTTGCACTTGTGTCACATTCTCTAATTGACTTATAAGCATGGGCCTAAAGTAATAATTGACAAGAGAAACAACTGTCGTATATAGTATGATATAAACCTGTCACATATCTGCTTTCCCCATCTACATCTCCTCCTTATCCCCATGCTGGCATGTGACCAGCTTCCAGAGAAGAAGATGGTAAATAATAAATTAAGTTTCTACTTGGTAGAAGAACAAGGGAGTCAAATACTAGGCTATAAGAAAGACTATGTCTTTTGGACTCTGTGGGAGAGGGAGAGGGTGGGATGATTTGGGAGAATGGCATTGAAACATGTATATATCATATATGAAATGAGTCGCCAGTCCAGGTTCGAAGCACAATACTGGATGCTTGGGGCTGGTGCACTGGGACGACCCAGAGGGATGGTATGCGGAGAGAGGAGGGAGGAGGGTTCAGGATGGGGAACACATGTATACCTGTGGCGGATTCATTTTGATATATGGCAAAACCAATACAATATTGTAAATTTAAAAAATAATAAAAAAAAAAGACTATGGTAACTAAAAACAAGAGAATTCTTCAGATGCAACTCATTAAAACAGGTAAGTGTAAGATTTGTATGAAGAGGCTTAATATTTTTTTCAATAAAAACTAAAAAGCAGATAAACTTTTCCCTATTACTCCTGTTAATTACAAGTAAAAGCTCTGGACATTATGTACAAAACAAATATAAGAAGACTCAAAGGAAGTAAGGGAAAGATCAGTTACCAGATTTATGATTTGAGAAATGACAAGGAGGTGAGTTATCTGTTTTTTGCTGTTGTGTTTGTTTCCCTGTCATGTAAACAGTTGAAGAAGACTCACAACTCTGAAATGCCAATGGGTCAAATTGGGGGAAAAAAGTTAAAAAATCTACTCTCCCTAGCCAAAGTACCTGTAAAGGAGGAAGATTAGTAAGCCAAAAATATTTCAGAAAATAATCACTTTTTTTCAGCCAAATATCATGGAAAAAGCTGTGGTATCAAGGCTCTATATTGTCACCCTGCTTATTTAACTTATATGCAGAGTACATCATGAGAAACGCTGGGCTTAAGGAAGCACAAGCTGAAATCAAGATTGCTGGGAGAAATATCAATAACCTCAGGTATGCAGATGACACCACCATTATGGCAGAAAGTGAAGAAGATCTAAAGAGCCTTTTGATGAAAGTGAAAGAGGAGAGTGGAAAAAACTGGCTTAAAACTCAACATTCAGAAAACTAAGATCATGGCATCCAGTCCCATACTTCATGGCAAATAGATGGGGAAACAGTGGAAACAGTGGCTGACTTTATTTTTTGGGGGGTTCCAAAATCACCGCGATTGGTGATTGCAGCCATGAAATTAAAAGACGCTTACTCCTTGGAAGGAAGTTATGACCAACCTAGACAGAATATTAAAAAGCAGAGACATTACTTTGTCAACAAAGGTCTGTCTAGTCAAGGCTATGGTTTTTCCAGTAGTCATGTACGGATGTGAGAGTTGGGAAGGTGAAGAAAGCTGAGCACCAAAGAATTGATGCTTTTGAACTGTGGTGTTGGAGAAGACTCTTGAGAGTCCCTTGGATTGCAAGGAGATCCTACCAGTCCATCCTAAAGGAGATTAGTTTGGAATATTCATTGGAAGGACTGATGTTGAAGCTGAAACTCCAATACTTTGGCCACCTGATAAGAAGAGCTGACTCATTTGAAAAGACCCTGATGCTGGGAAAGATTGAGGGCAGGAGGAGCAGGGGACGACAGAGGATGAGATGGTTGGATGGCATCACTGACTCAATGGACATGGGTTTGGGTAGATTCTGGCAGTTGGTAATGGACAGGGAAGCCTGGTATGCTGCAGTTCATGCGGTTGCAAAGAGTTGGCCACGACTGAGCGACTGAACTGAACTTATCAGCCCCACCCAAAGCAGTAAATGCTGACTAGGGAGACCAGAATTCTACACTTACAAGGTTGTAATTACTGCTATACTCTCTGGTGAGGTTTAGAGGGGTCTCAGTGGTAAAAGAATCTCCTGCCAATACAGAACCACAGGAGATGCTGGTTCAGTTCCTGGTTTGGGAATTTCCCATGGCAAAGGAAATGGCAATCCACTTCAGTATTCTTGCCTGGAAAATTCCATGGACAGAGGAGACTGGCAGGCCACAGTCCATATGGTTGCCAACAGTGGGACATGACTGAGCATGCAGGCATGCACACACATCCCCTATCAGGGTGTATCAGAGAGGACTAAGTTGGGAGCTGGGATTTCCTACCTGCTACCTGGGAAGGAGTCCACTCCAGCCTACGGTATCAGTGGACACCAAGTGGGGACCCAGGACTTCCACCCCTACTGGCTAATAACAAGGTGCCTCATCTCTTTTCAACTGGAATACTGTCAGGTGTAGATCCAGGGTTTTCCTTTTGGCTGGAAATAACAAGGCAACCTCCAATATGGTATTAATGGAGATTAACAACAGATCCAGAACTGCCATACCACTAGCATAAACAAAGAGCCCAAACCCTTTATCTCAATGGAGGCCAAATAAGGAAGCTAGACTTTTACATCCACTGAGCAGTAACAAGGTAGAACTTGTTAGAAAAAGCCTGGTGACAAAAATTTTAAATAAGATACAAACAAACAAATAATAAAAGGGATCTAGAACTGAGTGTCACATCTTATATAAAAATAAACATGAAATGAATTATAGGTTTAAAAAGTAAAAGATAAAACTGTAATACTTTAGAAAAACAAACAAAGAATAAACTTTGTGGTTCACGGACTAGGCAAAGTATTCTTAGTGAGTGAAAGTCACTTAGTTGTGCCGGACTCTTTGCTACTCAGTGTTCTGGAATTCTCCAGGCCAGAATATTGGAGTGGGTAGCCTTTCTCTTCTCCAGGGGATCTTCCCAACCCAGGGATCAAATGCAGTTCTCCTGCATTACAGGCAGATTCTTTACCAACTGAGCTAGCAGGGAAGCCCTGTATTCTTAGAACGGACAACAAATACACAAATACACACAAAGGAAAAAACTGATTTATATAATGTTATCAAAATTTTAAACTTTGCTTTGTGAAAGACCCTGTTAAAACCATAAAAGATAAACTAGTGTGATGCACGATATTTGCAAATCACACATCAAGCAATGGATTACTATCTGGAATATATAAAGAACTGTTAAAGCTCAACAGTAGAAAAAGCAAGTAATAAAAAAATGCAATTAGAACATGGACAAATGACATGAAATATTTTACTGAAGAAGATAAATGAGAAGAAAATAAGCACAGAAAAATATATTCTTTATCATTAACCAATAGGGAAATTACAATTAAAACCATAATGAGATATCACAACATATTTTTAGAATGTTAATTAAAAAAAAAATGTAGCGACAGCACCAAATGCTGGCTAGGATCTGATGAAAATAGACCACATGTATATATTACTGGTAAGAAGGCCACACATGCTACAGCCTCTTTGGAAAATTAAATTGCTACTTTCTAAAAATTAACATGTGATTGGCATATTTATAACATTTGACCTATGGAAATGAAGACTTATGTCCAATTAAAACCAGTGCATAAGTGGTCAAGCAGCAGTTTCTTTTTTTGGTAATAACCTCCCCAAAAGAGACAACCCAAATGCACTTTAATAGGTAAACAGTTAAACTGTAGTGTAGGCATATCATGGCATACCATTGACACTAAGTAAAAAGAAATGAGCTATTGGTATAAGTAACACATTGGACAAATCTCCAGATAATTACAATGATTTTAAAAAGCTAACTCACAAAGGTTGAATACTGCATGAGTTCATGTAATATAATATTCTTGAAATGATAAAATTATAGAACTGGAGAACAATTTACTGGTTGCCAGGCACTAAGGGAAGTGTGGGGCCAGAGGGAAGTAAATGTAGGTACAAAGAAGCAAGGCATGTGATACTTGTAGCAATGCAAGTGCTCTGTTCTTGATCGCAGTGATATCAGTTTCCTGGTTTGACTGTATTAATAACAGTATTCTGGTTTTCATATTGTACTATAGTGTTACAAAACGTTATAACTTGGGAAAACCAGGTAAGGAGTACATGGGATCTGTGTATTATTTTTTATAATTGTATGTAAATTTATAATAATCTCAACATTTAAAAATGATCAAAATATTTTCTGTGCGACCCCACAGACGACAGCCCACCAGGCTCCCCCGTCCCTGGGATTCTCCAGGCAAGAACACTGGAGTGGGTTGCCATTTCCTTCTCCAATGCATGAAAGTGAAAAGTGAAAGTGAAATTGCTCAGTTGTGTCCGACTCTTAGCGACCCCATGGACTGCAGCCTACCAGGCTCCTTCATCCACAGGATTTTCCAGGCAAGAGTACTGGAGTGGGTTGCCACTGCCTTCTCCTAGGTATATTTTAGCTCTTGTTGAAAAATGGATTAATATAATAACAAAATCTTATTTACAGTGTTGATTTTTCTAGGAAGGTAGAAAATTGAGAATGAAAAATATGAACATTGATTTTAAGAGTTAGTACTTCTGGGAGACAAGTTGATGTGATCAGAATGATAGATAAACTAGTGGAAAGCACTAAAAGGTACAGATGAAGTAGGTAATAAGAAGGATTTACTACACCTATAGTTCATTAGAATATAAAACTTGAGTCAATAATCTGTGACATTACAGAAGACAAAAATCAATTCAATAAACATTAGAAAGCAAGGTATTACACATTCAACAATGGGTACTAGCTAAAGACACTTGAAGCAGTCTATTGCTGACTTTCTTAAAATAGAGTTAAATGAAAAAACATGAAATCCTATAACACAATAAAAATTAAGATTAATTACTAATGCATATTATTTGTATCAGGATGAAATATCTTAATGATAAAGGGTAAATATGGCCAAATTTAGAGACCCAAAAGAGTAACTCATTCCAGTAATATCCATTAGGAACTCCATCGATAAAGTCTGATTGGAAAAAAAAAATCTATCTACCAATCTACTTATCTATTTATCTATAGATCTATTGATGAATTATTTATCTAACATATATTTATCTAACACCTATATATTTATATCTATATAACACCTATATATTTATATAACACCTATATATTTAATTTCTGTAATTAGATGTTCATTTCTCAGAGACTCAAAGTTTATCTCAATAAGCATCTATCTATCCATCCATCTATCTTTCTGGATGGATGGATAGATGGATGCTTATTGTGGATGAGTAACTTCAATAATGCTAATGTACAGAAATAAAAATCTAAGGGTGTGTGTGTATGTGTGTGTTTTAAGTGAGGAGAAGCTGGTGGTAGTGCAAAAAAGAACAAATTATTGGAAAGAGGCAAAAGAAGATTTAAGTGAACAATATGCTAATGGAATTGTGTTTTTTTTGGACATAACTGATGCTTCATTTCCGAGTGGGTGATGTCTTTTATCTTTGTACAGCTGAGCTATGTTAAATAAATGACTGTTAGAAACTACAATATGGCTAAACATTTTTTGTTGACCTCTGACTTAAAATTAAAGAGGTGCATCCATTATTATATGCAGTGAAAAGTGAACTGAACCAGGAGAAACTTGCACATCTCTGGGTAGAAATGTCTTTATTTCCTACAGCAGAAAGAAAATGGAGTTGAAACCTGTCAGGAAAGTCAGGATAACTCAAGAACAACAGGAAGCAACATCACACTGAAGACTCAGAATAAGAGAATAACTCAAAAAATAAGGTCCTACACAATTTAGATAATATAAAATAAAGAACCTTTAAAATTAGTTTATTAATGTTAATTATAATAAAAGTAATGTTCTTCATAGATACCAAATGATATTTCCTAAAATTTCACAAGCATTTTTTATTTAAAAGAAGCTCAATATGAAATAGAGGAACATGTTTAAAATGAGGTGCTATATGTTTATTTGAAGCAACAGCTGCATCTGTATATTTCCTGATGACTCAATGGAGACAATTCCACAAGAGTTGAAAAAAAAATAAGAGTATTTTGTAGTTATTATCAGTTAAAAATATTTTAGGTATTATATTTAATTAAATAAAAGAATAAAATTTATTTTAAAAAGTCTTTTTAACAAACACTAATAAGAAAATTATTACTGGGTGTCCTACAATGTCATAGGTGCATTATAAATGCTAGTACTTTTCTCTTATAACAACTCTATGAAATATGTACTGTTAGAAACTTCCATTTTACAGATTGAAATATCAAAGAAGTTGGACAAATTATCCAAGATCATAGAACTGGCAAATGGTGAAATTTTCTTTCATTATATGCATTTACAAATGTTATACCATGTGGCAATAATGAGAGTAAATCTAAAAACAAGTGAGATAATTATAATCATAATAATAATTATTACTAATGAGAAGATACATGCACCAGGAAAGAGTGGGCATAGTTAAGGAAAAGAGTAAAGGAAAATCTCATAATGACATCAGTGTAATGGCCTAAAAAGCAATCAGTTTGGATTGCAAATCCAAATCAGTTTGGCTATTTAAGAGAAATCACTGAGAATGAACTGATCTGATACAGTAGATGCTTTGAATGAAGAGACAGAATTAATACATGACATATTTTAAAAGTACTAATTCTTCATTCAAGTAGAAAAAAAGACATTATGAAATACAGAAATCTGTACAAAAAGTTATGCTCAAATATAGGCAAACTAAATATTAGCAAGGTTTTAAGTGATTAAAATTATAACTTTGATATTAGAAACTTTCTACTTGTGGAATATCCAGAGAGAATGAAATACTACCCTAGCATAATGCTTGGCTGGGCAGTATAGTTATTATTTCTATTTAGGTATAATAATATAGCCACTGTTTATTGGTTTTTATAGAAGACATTATTGTGATTGTAAATACAAGGTAAAAGAACACATGTGTGGGTCAACAGTCTTGGTAAGTAAAAGTCAGCTGTCAGAAAGTAGGAGATAAAAGGAGAGTAAAAACTGAAGGAAAGATTGGGATTGCTAATATTCTCATTTTACTTGGAGGAGAAATGAGACACTGAATGAAAACTGATGGAAAAATAGCTAGAGATCAAGAGTTTATTATTAAAATGAACAGAAATCACCAATCAAGGAAATGAAAATAATAATATAACTAACAATTTTTAACATGAGGAAGGGAGAAGAAAAAAGAAAATATAAGTGACCTAAGCTGTGACCTAGCAGAATGGGTCAAAGGTAGTTATTATTTAAGGTTGATGCATAAAGATATAGAATAATAATTCGTTTATATAGAGTTACAGTGGTAACAATCAATAAAAATGCATAAAAAGGTAATTGATTCTTCAGGGAGAGTAGATCATATAGGCAGAAATGGAGCAAAGAGTTTAAATCACTAGCTTTTTAGGATCACTTGATTTGCTGTCACTTTTATGAATTACTTTGATAAAAAATACTTTTAAAAGGTCTGAGTCAAAAACATCACAAATAAAAATAGCTTGCAAGCAATAAATTGCTCAGGACAGAAGAAACAGTTAATGTTTTTAGTGTGAAAAAATTCTTACTAACCAGTAAGAAAATACTGAGCGTGTAAAGTAATACTGAACATGAATTACACAAGAACACGAAAGTGTTCAGCCTCTCAAAATATCTAACATTAGAAATGACCACAAATACAGTTTTATCCTAACATTAACAAAGATGAAAATGAATACTTAAAAACCAGTTTTTCAGACGATGGGTATAAATGAACGCCCTCAATTTAAATTGCTGACTTAAATTGGTAAAAACCTTCTAGAAGTCAATGTGGAATACATATGTGGACTTTCCTGGTGGTCCAGTGGTTGGGATTAACCTTCCAATGTCTGGGGTTGTGTTCAATCCCTGGTTAGGGAGATAAGATCCCACATGTCTCTGGCCAAAAAGTCAAAACGTAAGGCAGAAACAGTACCACAACAAAGTCAATAAAGACTATTAAAATGATCCACAATAAAAGAAACTCTTTTTTTTTTGTTTTGTTTTATTCTGAGTAATTTATTTATTTATTTATTTATTTTATTCTTCCAATTTTATTTTATTTTTAAACTTTACATAATTGTATTAGTTTTGCCAAATATCAAAATGAATCCGCCACAGGTATACATGTGTTCCCCATCCCGAACCCTCCTCCCTCCTCCCTCCCCATACCATCCCTCTGGGCCGTCCCAGTGCACCAGCCCCAAGCATCCAGCATCATGCATCGAACCTGGACTGGCAACTCATTTCCTACATGATATTTTACATGTTTCATTGCCATTCTCCCAAATCTTCCCACCCTCTCCCTCTCCCACAGAGTCCATAAGACTGTTCTATACATCAGTGTCTCTTAACAGAAGAAGATATAACAGAGGAAAAGAAACTCTTAAAAATAATAATATAGCCACTGAATTTCTTTGGTTTGGTCCTTATGACATAATAATGCACATAAAAGGGTTTATCTATAAGAATGCCCAGCTATATAGTTTACATTATAGATTTTTCAACTGTACTGCAGTGTAAAATTTAATAAATTACTTTCATATATAAAATAAAAGGTCATTAAAAAATACAAGTAGATAATATTTATATATATAAAACTTGTTTATATTTTTTCAGTATAAAAGCAAGCTATAAAATAATATACTCTTGATATTCCTCCAGTTTATTTTTATTATGGGCTTTTGGGAAAACACATAATAGAGTAAACTATAAACTTAATGTATCAAAATGGCTATATCTGGTAGTTGGAAATTTCATTTTTTTAAAATTGTCTAATATGAACAAAAGAGCAAATATACTCTAAGAAAAATTGAGAATTATAAAATAAAATTTTCTGAAGAAATTCATTTAAGAATTCCTTTTGATACTGAGAAAAGGAAAAAGCAACTTCAGACAAAGAAATGGTATTGATGTTTGTTGCCTTGGTAACAACTGAAAATATACCATTCACAGAAAGTGGAGAAATTAACATGCCCATACATAGCAGAAATGTTTGTCAGTCATGAACCATATCTTTTAACAAATTACTTGAGAAAGTCTAAGGCTTAATTACAAATATTCATACTTTCATTCTTTTTCTATAAAAATATAATCACAGCTGGTATATTTGGAATGTACAGATGTGACATATATAGGACAAAACATAGGGTAATGAAAAATGGAACATGTGATTCTTTTTCTTTTTAGGGAGAAAACATATCTTTTGATTTTGCTTTCTTTGAGTTGAATCTATAACAAGAGTTAAGGCAGGACCAATCAGAATACCAGAGTAAAACATGTAGTTGTCTTAGAAATTTTAGATACAGAATGGTCCCAAAGTTGGAATGAAAACACAATACACCCCAAGTAGCCAAAATAATCTTGAGAAAGAAGAACAGAGCTGGAGGATTCACATCCCCTGATTTTAGACTATACTACAAAGCTATAGTAATCAGAATAAATAGTATGCTTTTGGCATAAAAACAGACACATAGATCAATGAAACAGAACAGAAATAAACTCAAAACACTTATGGTCAATTAGTCTATGATAAAGGAGGCAAGGATATATAATGGAGAAAAAAAATAGCCTCTTCAATAAGTGACACTGAAAAAACTGGACAACTACTTATAAAAAAGAGTGAAATTAGAATATCCCTTAACACCAAGTACAAAAATAAACTCGAAATGGGATAAAGATCTGAATGTAAGTCTGGATTCTACAAAAATTCCAGAAGAAACTATAAAACACTCTTAACATAAACTGCACCAATATTTTTTTCAGATCTGTCACCTAAAGCAAAGGAGATTAATTAGGTTAATTAATTAATCTTAAAAGCTCTTGTAAAGGAAAGGAAACTACAGACAAAATGAAAAGACAACCTACTGAATGAGAGAAGATATTTGCAAATGATATGACTGATAAGGGATTAATACCCAACATATATAAACAGTTCATACAACTCAACATCAAAAACAAAACAAAACAAAACAAAACAGCCTGATTAAAAAGTGGGCAGAAGAACTGAATAGACATTTTCCCAAGAAGAAATGCAGATGGCCAACAGGCACATGGAAATATACTTAACATCACGAATAATCAGGGAAATGCATATCAAATACACTATGAGATATTACCTCACACCTGTCAGAATGGCAATCATTAAAAAGAACATAAATACCAAATATTGTCAAGGATGTGAAAAAAAATAAAACCATTTACAGTGTTGGTGGGAATATAAATTGGTACAGCCCTGTAAAAAATGAGATTTTTCACAAAATGAAAACTAGAACTACCATATGACCCAGCAATTCCACTCCTGAGTACATAAGTGAAAAACAAAACAAAACGTATAAACACAAATTTGAAAATATACATGCACCTTAATGTTCATAGCGGCATTATTTATTGGCAACAATTGCTAAGGTATAAAAGTAATCTAAGTGTTCATCAACAGATGAATGGATGAAGATACACACACATTCACAATGGAATATTACTTTGCTCTCTATCACTGATACTCAGCTGAAAGCCAAGGGACACTAGGTCAGATTTAT
The DNA here is from genome assembly GCF_055505025.1 of Bos grunniens. Taxonomy (NCBI): domain Eukaryota; kingdom Metazoa; phylum Chordata; class Mammalia; order Artiodactyla; family Bovidae; genus Bos; species Bos grunniens. The sequence continues at coordinate 91,856,305 of NC_141172.1, forward strand.
CAAGGTTTCTACACTCAGTGTAAGCAATGGAGGAAAGGCTCATTAACTTTCTGCCAGTAAGTAGGTGGACTGACTAGAGTTCCATGTGGATACAGTACCCTACCTTTTAGTGGTTTTATTCCCATTGAAGGCAAAAATGTTTTTCACTAGTAATGACAGGGATGGGAACTTAAAAGAGGCTCAACATAAGCTCAGTATAACAAAAGTAGTCACTCTTAGTAATAAGGTTTTGTGTTGATGGTAGCCACTGACACTGTCCATTTAAAAGTTCCATTCAACTCTCAGAGCCACAGTAGAAATGAAGTTCTCTTACCTGACCAAGACAGTTCACTCAGCTTGACTATACTTTAGACAAGCTCCTTCCTGCTTCTATGTCCCTGATCTCCCTTTTCATAGGGAGCTTTACTGTAAGAAATTTGTTAGTTTTCTCTCTCTGCTCCTTTGAGATACAAACTTTTAAAAGCTTCTTGCAGTTTTACAACCCAGGAATGTCTTTATCAAGGACCTGAGAAAAATACCTTTGAAATATTGTCATAGAGGAAGATAATACCCCAATCTCCCAGTTACTGTGGAAAGGTAGGAGCCTAACCCTGGCAGGTGCCTTGCTGCAAGTTGTATAACTATATTGTCATGAAGAAAAGCAAAAGTTTACTTTTCTTTGATTTAAAGCCAATAAGCAAGCACAGATGGCTTAAGATCCCAAACTCCAGCTCCTAAAAATTCTCAAGTCCTTTGTTTCAGTAGAGTTAAGCTCACTTTGAGCTCTGGCTCTCCTCCCTTGTGCAATAACCTTGAACAAAGTCATCCTAGCCTATATAGTCCAGTGCAAGTTTTGCTTTGAAGACCCCTCAGATTCGTGGTGGTTGTGACTTGTTTTAGCCAATACAATGTAACCGAAATTAAGGTGTATATTTTCTGGGTGAAAATTTTAGGATATTTTCCCTTTTATTTTCCTCTGGACATTAACACTGTTCTGGCTAATGACAATTCCATCAGAATGGCTCTCATAACGAGAAGAATGTACAACAGAATTCTGAGGAGACCTCAAAGGACATATGAATTAAGTGAGAGATAAATCTTATGTTTAGCCACTAAGATTTTAGAGTTGTGATACTTCACTACCTTCATATATCCAAATTGTTACAAGTTCATATAACCCTGAAATGGGGAAGGTAAAAATAGAAAGTTGAACTGTATGGATTCCATATGGATTATATCAGAGTAATTGACCAGTAACTGCTTTAAATATACCACACTTGATTTCTTTGGATTATCTATTTAATGCTGACAGCTGTTTTCATAAAAGAAACATCCTTATGACATTGTTTTAAAGGTAAATTTCCTTGAGGAGTTTGAGAAGAAAGCTGAAACCAGATCTACCACTGTGAAACATACTCAAAGTATTAAATAACACCAGTGGAATTAGCAATTCGATGGAGTGGGCTTCATTAAAAAGGAAATAGCCTCAGTTCAACAGTTTGAAGCTACCCTTTGATATTAATGTTCTTCTACTTTCCCTGAACTTTAAGTAAGGTCTTGTTAAATGTTTCAGTATATTCAGATCTGTGTAAAAAATTTGACGGAAAATTCTGTTTGTGACAAGTGGTGTCGTACTGGTAGCAATAGCATGAAAGAATAATGCTAGTTTTAGGACTGTGGGAATAATTAGGAATGGTCTGGGCAGTGATCTGTAGACAAAGCAGGATGGTAGGCAGAGCAGGTAAGATTGGGTTGCAAATCACTGTACTGAAATTCAGCTGATTTTTTGTGAAACAGCATATTCTCTCCCTTCTCTGTAATTCCCTTGAAATACTAGATAGGAATGAAAATTCTGAAATAGAACCTAAATCCTGCTATCCTCCTGAAGACATTATTAATACCACAGACTTGAAGTTTAAATGCAATAATGGGACTGCAGTTATAAGCCATTAGCTGATGCATTCTGGCCACAGTTGTATTAACTCATTGTAGTTGTGAGTTGAGTCGCTAATACATAGTTAATATCTGAACAAGCATTATTTGTTTGATTCCTATAATCTTGGTGCTGAATTAAGAAGAATAGTTATTTTGATCAAAATTATTTAGATCAGTCTTTCCCATTTCCATGAATTTACAAGTTCTTTCTTTTTATGCCTATGCTGATGAGGTTCTCAAAGTTTAATTTTATTCAAGTCCTGTGCTTTAGGAAAAGGATGATAATTAAGACATTTCTCCACTGTTCTGTGTTACATAGAAAAGAGTTGACTGCAAAAATCTCCCTGCCTTCAATGCAACTTTGGTAGGTTCCACTACCATCGTTTCCCAAGGACTTAGATAAGACTGTCTCCACTATTACTCAAATTTTCCTATACCTGCCTGTATAAGGTCTTACGATCCCTTCCTTTCCTTTGAGATAGTCCTCGTTAATTAACATTCTCCCTATTGAAATATACTGAATAAAAACATGTCCTTAACTGTCTAGTGCATCTTGTCTTTATCAGTTCTTTACTTGCAGAATCCATACAAAGAAACTTTTTTTTACATAATCAACTTTCCCAAAATGATAGTTTAATTTTCAACCAAATATAATATTTATTCTGGTAGATGAAAGAACATGGGCACTTTCCCACCTGGAGTAAAATTATTTAAAAGAAACCTGTTTAAATTTTACATGTTCTAAAATAATATTCAATTGTATGGAAGAATGACATATTTATAAATGCTTAATAGCAGATAACAGAACATGCTTAGTATGATAAAAAATGTATCTGCATTTACATAGACAGACCCTGTAAGTATATATGGGTGCATATATACATATATACATGCACATGTACATATACACACAAAGAAAAAATATGGAATGATATATACTTAAATGTAATAGTGATGAGCTTTGAATTTATGTCTAATTTTTCTAACTTCATGCAAGTGTGAAAAAGAGTAAATGAGGTGGAAATGTATTTGAAAATCTAATACTATTGAAAGTGAGAAACAATTTTAAAGGGATTATGTGGTAAAAAGTTGTTTTAAATAGACAGATAATTATTAGCATATAGAATAAAGCTACATTAATTAAATCATACTGAGACTTGACATTATGAAATTTTCTACACTCATTATCTATTTAATATTCACCAGAATTCTAGATTTGTGTTTTTACAAACAATGATATTGAGCCTTTAAACTTATAGAAGGTATTTATCAAAAAACTAACATTTGATGAGCTCAGAACTTTTTGACTCATGAACCTATGTTCTATTATACTGCTCACATTAGTGTAGAGCTAATCAAAATAATAATGTTAATAAAAACTACCAGATGATCTATAGTTCTATATTAAAATGGATAAATGATGAATTTTCATTTCTCCTTTTATTACTCAACCTCTGATTCACATTTGAATATTAAAAAAATTGACTACATGAAGTATTACATCTTAGATGCTTCTTTAAGAGTTCTTTGTTTTAATCAGTCTCAAATAGATTAAGTGGTTTAATAATTTTGGACTTGTCTAAAAAGATTTTCTCTGAGCAATATACAGTGCATAAGTAACAAATGTTTTAACTAGATGTCACACTATCATATAGCAATTAGTCTGGAGTGTGTGTTGTAAGGTAAAGCACTGATTTTATGTAAAACTTTACATTAAAGAAAATAACTTTTTGAAAAAATAATAAAAAGTCAGCTTTATTATGTCATCTACTCTATTTCATTTCTTTAGGGAAAAGAGTAGCTTCAGATAAGTATGAAGTTAAAATCTGTTTTTTGTCATACTAGTTTTACTATTAAATTTAGCAAATATATATACTATATTAAACCTTATTCTACATATATAATATTTTTATTTGTTAACACATCTGATTAAATCAGTGTCTGAAAGCATTTTTTTTTCCATTTGGTAATTACTGTTTAAAATTATACCTCAACTAGAATTTTGAAAACATAGGATGATAATCTTAAGTAATGGCTTTGAAAATGAACATTGTATCTAACATATCTGTGGAAAGAAATGTGCTCTTTCAGGTTGGTTATGTTCCGGATCATCCTTTTTGATTTAATCAGTCAAGTGTTAGTACCAAGTATAATGTACAAATGGAATCAATGAGGTGAGGACTGGCAGAAGGCATCCAAAGTAGTAATATATGCATGATACAACATACATTAGGCTATCATTTCCTTTGACTGAAAGTCTCTTCTTTAATTCCTAAAATGCAATCTAATAACCTCACATATTTAAGAGAAAAGTGTCAGCACTTAAGAAGTGGGAAGAAGAAAATTCTGTTATGTGTCTGTGACCAGATAAATTAGCTTTACTGAGAATAATTTCTGTATGCTAACTAGGTTACGGCTTATCTTCATTTTTCATTGTTGATATTGCGACCTATTCAAAGGCATCATGTAAATGTTATTTACTGACTTGTTATAGATCACTTATGGGCTTAAGGTTGTGTCAGAGATTGTAAAACATGTCTGTGTCAGTACCATCTGCTAATAGCGTCATTTAACCCAAGCCTAACATTTGCACACTCCATCAATTGAGGTGAATGATTATATAAATTCCTTTTGATACTAAGAGATTACAAGCTCCTGGGCCAAACATATTTCATTAATAAACAGCCTCCACCACTCCCGACAAACTATATGAAGAAATGTGAAGTCCAGAGACAGACATCAAAACTGAAGGACAGTCTTTAAGATCATAAAACTATGCTTATCTATCACTTGTTTGGGGATCTCTTAATACAGATATATGTGGAGCAAAAGTGAGGTTAGAGCAGAGTACTAAGAAGCAGTTAAAATCCTTATTCTGCTGACCTTAGGCAGAAACTATGCATTTCTTCTACAGTTGAGTCTCTTGAAGACTACATCTGTCTTCTTTCAGTGTGTTAGAGTACTACAAGAGTAGCAAAGAGAAACCAGAACTTCTCTTTTTCCTGTCCATTCCATCCAGAACTTTTAACTGGATGGAAAGTTGAGCTACAGTGCCCTCTAATGTTCTTTCCATAGGTTATTAAAGTTTTGCTCAGCTTTTAAACTAAAAAAGAAAAAAAAAGAAAAAATATGGTTTCTAAACTGGAAAGATTTCCAACCAAGTCATCATGACTAAACTAAAGCCATCACTTACTTACTTTTCCTGTCTGAAAGGGAAATTTTCAATATTTCTGGGTAGATTTAGTTTTGGAAGTAGCATGTGGTGGATAGGAGGAATATAGGAGTAGAGATGGAAGAGGAGTCATATGGTCTTCAATTCATAAGAAACATCATTGTAAAGAGATATATGTATGTGGCATTTTAAACATGGGCAGTAATAAGTGAAATATCTTCTGGTAATTAATGAGAACCCAAGCCAAATTTGCAGGGTTCATTTTGGTATTTTTATATGTCATATGGTTCTGTATATCAGAAAGAGTCGGTGTCTTTCTAGTTTTCTGAACTAAGGTGGAGACCCATAGAGATTCCAACTAGAAAATTTCACACTCTAGATATTTTTTTCCCGTCTCTAGGTCTTGAATTTATTTAAATTTAATTTCTTTTCCCTTCATTGTTTTAGCCTCTGGTTAACAACTTGATGCCATACAACTTAGCTCACTGTAATCAAGACATCCCAGAAGCTAGGGAAGAAATATTAAGAGTCTCATATTTGGGGATGATATTGAAATGTATACATAGAAATATCCAAAATCCTTAGGCATCAACCAAAATGAACAAGAGGGAAAGTCACATACAATATGAGGCAATCATATGCTTATAATCTTTGCTAGGCATTCTATATATATATATTTTTTACATAATTGGTCTTATGAGGAATGGAATGGGCAATGGAGGATATCTCAATCTTGCTGACCTTTAAGCTCCAGAAATTCAGCTAGTATACATTCAATGCTCTATTTTTTTTTTTTTAATTTACAGTAGAGCAAAATATCCAATTCTCTAGACAAATAAAAGTTGGAAAGGTTGTGGTGGTAAAAGGAATCTATATAGGTAGAGAAAAAAAATGTATTGGCCAAAAAATTTCAAAGAAAGAAAATGTATAGGATACAAGGATAATTCAATTCAACTCAATGAACTATAACTTCACTGGGAGATCATGCCAGAAAATTTTTAAATGAGAATAACTTATCTAATAATCACTGAAATAAAAAGCAAATTATTAGGAATATATACTGAAACTGGCCTTTAAGTAATATGATGGTCCCTATTTTGTAATTTTAATGAATAAGTCAACATGGTTATGTGTATGCAAATAAATACTTAATTTCCCAGTAGCTGGCACTTCTGATCTTGGATTTCCATGTCATGATGACCTAGGCAAAGTTTTCAGAAATCCTGGCTTAAACAAAATTAAGAGTTACAACCATATATTGAAATTTCTGGACACCAGCAGCAATACCATTCTGAATTTGCAGACACAAACAGTATTAACTAGGTCCACATGTCTATAACTCAGGTAAAAATTCAAGAAAAACATTTAGGATGAAAAATGAAGGAATGCAATTTAAAGGAACCATAAAGAAACACCTTATTAATCTCAATGTAGGGTCAGTTGCTAATATGAGTTGAGTATTAAGGGGTTATGTGAGGGGATGCCAACAAAGACATTTTCACCATTTTTTCTGCCCTGTCTACAAATAATGTAAGAAAGGAGGGTTTATTTATTTAGTTTTTTATTTTTGCTTGCTTGCTAGTTGTTTTGTTTTTAATTCCATATGTGGTTTGAGGCAAACTGTAGTTATAATGTATGAAAATAAAGTTACTAGGCTATGAAATTGGTTTCATGTGAAATTAAAAAAAATAGAAGGGATTTCTGACACACTGTTACCACTGCTAAGTATTTTTTTTTCAGTGAATTACCATTATTATATCAATTTCAGGTATACAAGAGTGATTATATTTTTAAACATCTATAAAGTATTTTCTTAAAAAATATTTTTGCCTTGCTTCATGGACCTAACATTCCAGGTTCCTTTGCAATATTGCTCTTTACAGCAGAAAGTGAAGAAGAATAAAAAAGCCTCTTGAAGAAAGTGAAAGAGGAGAGTGAAAAAGCTGGCTTAAAGCTCAACATTCAGAAAACAAAGATCATGGCATCTGGTCCCATCACTTCATGGCAAATAGATGGGGAAACAGTGGAAACAGTGGCAGACTTTATTTTTTGGGGCACCAAAATCACTGCAGATGGTGACTGCAGCCATGAAATTAAAAGACACTTACTCCTTTGAAGAAAAGTTATGACCATCCTAGACAGCACATTAAAAAACAGAGACATTACTTTGATGACAAAGGTCCATCTAGTCAAGGCTATGGTTTTTCTAGTGGTCATGTATGGATGTAAGAGTTGGACTATAAAGAAAGCTGAGTACCTAAGAATTGATGATTTTGAACTGTGGTATTGGAAAAGACTCTTGAGAGTCTCTTGGACTGCAAGGAGATCCAACCAGTCCATTCTAAAGGAGATCAGTCCTGGGTGTTCATTGGAAGGACTGATATTGAAGCAGAAACTCCAATACTTTGGCCACCTGAGGTGAAGAGCTGACTCATTTGAAAAGACCCTGATGCTGGAAAAGCCTCTTGATGAAAGTGAAAGTGGAGAGTGAAAAAGTTAGCTTAAAGCTCAACATTCAGAAAATTAAGATCATGCATCCGGTCCCATCACTTCATGGGAAATAGATGGGGAAACAGTGAAAACAGTGTCAGACTTTATTTTTTGGGGCTCCAAAATCACTGCAGATGGTGACTGCAGCCATGAAATTAAAAGACGCTTATTCCTTGGAAGGAAAGTTATGACCAACCTACATAGCATATTTAAAAGCAGAGACATTACTTTGTCAACAAAGGTCCATCTAGTCAAGGCTATGGTTTTTCCTGTGGTCATGTATGGATGTGAGAGTTGGTCTGTGAAGAAAGCTGAGTGCCAAAGAATTGATGCTTTTGAACTGTGGTGTTGGAGAAGACTCTTGAGAGTCCCTTGGACTGCAAGGAGATCCAACCTGTCCATTCTGAAGGAGATCAGCCCTGGGTGTTCTTTGGAAGGAATGATGCTAAAGCTGAAACTCCAGTACTTTGGCCACCTCATGCGAAGAGTTGACTCATTGGGAAAGAGTCTGAGCTGGGAGGGATTGTGGGCAGGAGGAGAAGGGGACGACAGAGGATGAGATGGCTGGATGGCATCACGGACTCGATGGACGTGAGTCTGAGTGAACTCCAGGAGTTGGTGATGGACAGGGAGGCCTGGCGTGCTGCGACTCATGGGGTCCCAAAGAGTCGGATACGACTGAGCGACTGAACTGAACTGAACTGATGCTGGGAAAGATTGAAGACAGGAGGAGAAGGGGTCGACAAAGGTTGAGATGGTTGGATGGTATCGTGGACTCAGTGGACATAGTTTGAGTAAATTCTGGAAGTTGGTGATGGACAGGGAGGTCTGGCATGCTGCAGTCCATGGGGTCACAAAGATTTGGACACCACTGAGAGACTGAACTGAAAAAAATATTTATTTGAAGAATTAAAAAAAATTGATTATTGTGTTTGGATATATAACAATATGTATGACAATTACAACTATATTGATCATATAATGATAAGTATATTATACAACTAAATGTTATTCCTTTTATGGAATCTTCACTTGTTCTTCAATTCTTTCATTCAGTTCAGTTCAGTTGCTCAGTCATGTCCAACTCTTTGTGACCCCATGAATTGCAGCACGCCAGGCCTCCCTGTCCATCACCAACAGCTGGAGTTCACCCACACTCATATCCATCAAGTTGGTGATGCCATCCAACCATTCATCCTCTGTCATCCCCTTCTCCTCCTGCCCCCAATCCTGCCCAGCATCAGAGTCTTTTCCAATGACTCAACTCTTCGCATCAGGTTGCAGTTTCAGCTTTAGCATCATTCCTTCCAAAGAATACCCAGGACTTATCTCCTTTAGAATGGACTGGTTGGATCTCCTTGCAATCTAAGGGACTTGCAAGAGTCTTCTCCAACACCACAGTTCAAAAGCATCAATTCTTCGGTGCTCAGCTTTCTTCACAGTCCAACTCTCACATCCATACATGACCACTGGAAAAAACATAGCCTTGACTAGACAGACCTTTGTTGGCAAAGTAATGTCTCTGCTTTTTAATATGCTATTTAGGTTGGTCATAATTTTCTTTCCACTTCATGGCTGCAATCACCATCTGCAGTGATTTTGGAGCCCCCCAAAAATAAAGTCTGACACGGTTTCCACTATTTCCTCATCTATTTCCCATGAAGTGATGGGACCAGATACCATGATGTTAGTTTTCTGAATGTTGAGCTTTAAGCCAAATTTTTCATTCTCCTCTTTCACTTTCATCAAGAGGCTTTTTAGTTCCTCTTCATTACATTTTAATAAAATTTTGCATCTGAGCCAAGCTAGGAACACATGTTTCTCACTGGGAATATTTTAAAGCAAAGTATTATAGGTGCATATGCTTACAAATTTATTGTGCAGTTTGATTATTTAATTAAATCACTTCAGTTGCTTAAGATGTAAGATTTGACAACTCTGGAATTCTTGTGCAGATATGCCCTTTTCATATAACTTGATTCACGGCAAAGAACAAAGACTATAGGCATCAGACTCAATAGAGAGGTGTCTGAATTCCAACTTTTCAGAATTATGTGAGATACAGTTTGTGAAGCTCACTGTACACTGCAGATACAAACAAATGATAGGTGTTACTGTTGTTTGGATTTCTTTGGAGGTGGACATTTTCCCTTCATATGTGCTTCCACATTGCAGATGAACAGATGGAATAAATGCGCTTGTGTATGTATACATCTGAGTGTCCCCATTCCCATATGCAGTCATAACACACACAAAAGGAGATTATTAAACTGTGTCACATCATGTCATATATTATCAGCAGATTATCTAAGGAAAATAAAACTTATAGACAGTTCCACTCTTTGAAATACCCAGGCTCATCATTCATGTCATTGGATACACTGCAAGAATTTTAATCAGGTAGTCCTTCTGACATTTATGCTATCTCTCTTACTAATAGCTTATGCTTCAGCTTTTTGATAAATGAAAGGTCGTTAGTCATGAAGTACTCAGTTCCAGAATCAACCCTTATCTGGAATCCAAACAGTTTCCCTTATCTAAAGTCAGCATAACATTCATATCACAGCTTTAGTCTCAAAATTCTATTCTGCATCATTGACATTTTATTTTTATTTTACTGTTTTTCTTTCCCTCCAGCCAAAAACAAACTTACACCATAGAACATCATTACTTCTTGTTCTTTTCTATAAAAAAAAAAAAAAAGAAAAAAAACTCTAATGGAAAAGAAAACCTACTTTCACTACTAGAAGCTGAGATTAAGCTCTGATTTCTGGAGTTCTTATTGAAAAAAAAATCATGCTATTATTCACACTAGTTATGAATTCATAATCTTTGTATGAATGATATAATGGAGCAGAAGTTACTTCCAATTCTTTTTATTCATGGTCAGATCATTTGTTTTTCCTGCTGTAGTAGATAGAAAGAATGGCTTACCAATCTAAATTTCCTAAATTTATGCAAACCCACAGACAGACACACACACAAAAGTATCTTTGCATTCCAACTCACCAATTCTTGACAACTTCTTACATTATATTCCCCCTGTAATTCACACTTATTTTCTTAGTCATCATTTTGCTTTCTCAGATCTTTAAAACTTTGATGCACTTAGTAACTGTCTCATATTCACTGACTCTTATTTCCAGGAGCAAAATTCATCCTTCTGCAACCTTGAGCACTACTTTCATTTGTTATTCATTCAATATTCATTGTATCTATTGTAATCTGAATCATGCTTAACTTCTTGTAGCAGATTTAATGTGTATGGTAAATTAGATCCTTGGGGGAATGTGTAATAGTTCGTAAAATAAAATTGACTAATATGACCTTCTTTGAATCTCCTAGGCAGTGATTTTCAGCCTTATCAGACACAACTCTTTCATTAAAAAAAAAAAAATACTACTTGAAGTTAAATCCATGGACAATATAGCTTATTTGCCTCACAAAAAATCAATACAATGTCAACTGTAATGCAGATGAGAAATAGAAGATAAAGTTATAATAAAATAATCTGCATTTTAGTAAACAAATGCTCAGCAATACATTTCTGGAAAACACAATGAAGCAGTCAGATACTCCTATGTAACAAACTCATTCGGAATCCAACAATTAGAAATGCATACTGATATCGATGTGTTGCATTAAATTGGCAGTTCCAATGCCCAAGTAACTAGTAGTCAGGTATACTAATGCATAAGTAACATTGCAATCAATATATGATTTTCTTCAGTGGTGAACAACTCTTTAAAAAGATCTGAACAACATCAGTAAAAATAGTGCAATAGCCTTATTATTTTGTGGTTGTCCTCTGGAAAGCACAATATATATTAAAACTGTGCTACTTCTTTGGAAGATGACTGTGAGAGTCTATGAGAAAGGTAATAACTGAAATTCTACTGACCAGCAATCCCTAAACTTCTAAAAATAAGTGTAATTAACAATCATACAGAAATTCTGTTGGTTCTGAAAATTATTCTAAAATAGAACCTATTCTGATTATTTTAACCTGATGAATATTTAATCAAATTTTAAATTCCCTTTTTGAATACATAAACAATGTTTACAAGTTTATAAGTTATGGATTAATGTAAATATTTGCATTTCAAGAGAGAAGTCCACTATATAATTAAAAACATGCAACCATTTAATGTGCGTTTTGACTCATTTTAAGTGCTCTCAGAGAAATAAGTCCCACAAATACACCTTTGGGCCAATAGTTAGCCAGATAGGGCCAGAAACTAGTGGCTTCCCAAGATACAATGAAGATTTATTATTTTTTCCTGGTGTAAATACAATCCCTTAAATACCATATAGCATAGGAGATAACTTCAATTATTTTCTTTTAGTATCCCAAGTTAATTCCATTATTCTAAGCAACCATTTGTCAAAATTTTAAAATGCATTTAAACAATAAGATATTTGTTTACAAGACAATATTATAGGCATACTGAGTCACAGAGCAACAGTACTTACACTAAATACTTTAATAATGGAATGTGTAGTGAAAAGTTTCTATGAATTCTTCTATTCATTCTCCTAATAGATTCAATGTTATATGCTAAGAAAGATATTGTAATTTAAAACATTTTTAAAAATTTACTTTTTAAAGAACATTTAGTTTACTAAGTTGTATCAGTTCTTTGTTTTATAAATAGATATTGCTTGCAATTCACATCTGACAATTTCAATATTACTCATGATAAAACTGATAGTCTTTTTTGAACTGAAGGTCAGTAGCTTTGCTGAAGTTTGCAGTCAAACTCCTCAAGAATGATATAACTATACCAATGAGGGCTGCATGATTCATTACAGACTTACAATTACATAATTAATTACAGACTTAGACTTAATTCAATTACTAATGAAGATTAAAATAACATTTTTTTCCTGCCACATACATTGATGCAGTTAGATTCTATTAGACTGAACTTCAAAAGTCAGAGTTACTTTTTCAAGAGCTAGATTTTCACTTCTATTAGACCCATCATACAGACATTTCAGACAGACATACAGACAGACATTTCACTACCTCTTATTACACTTCTGGCACTGAGCAGTAACTGATCAGAAGCATTTACCTTTCCACAGTGGTTGGCATGTGCTGTGAATCCCAGCATGGGTTTCTCTTGACCTTTATCCTAGAAGATTTTGTTCAACAATGGCAAAATGTCCTATTCTCAGCCATGTGGCTCCAAAGCATGCATATGAGAATAGGAGCTATGGCAAGTTGTTTTGAACAAGGACTTTCTTTAATGAGTTAATGCACTGAACCCTCAAAATCTAGACCCTAAAAAAAGCAAGCCAGATGCTTAAGTTGCACTGCTTTTGTCTTTCATTTTGTCCTTTATTATCACTATGGTGGCTTTTGGGTGATTTTTGCAAAATCACTGCAGATGGTGACTGCAGCCATGAAATTAAAAGACACTTACTCCTTGGGGAAACGTTATGACCAACCTAGACAGCATATTCAAAAGCAGAGACATTACTTTGCCAACAAAGTTCCATCTAGTCAAGGCTATGGTTTTTTCATGTATGGATGTGAGAGTTGGACTGTGAAGAAAGCTGAGTGTTGAAGAATTGATGCTTTTGAACTGTGGTGTTGGAGAAGACTCTTAGAATCCCTTGGACTGCAAGGAGATCCAACCAGTCCATTCTGAAGGAGATCAGCCCTGGGTGTTCTTTGGAAGGAATGATGCTAAAGCTGAAACTCCAATACTTTGGCCACCTCATGTGAAGAGTTGACTCATTGGAAAAGACTCTGATGCTGGCAGGGATTGGGGGCAGGAGGAGAAGGGGACGACAGAGGATGAGATGGCTGGATGGCATCACTGACTCGATGGATGTGAGTCTGAGTGAACTCCGGGAGTTGGTGATGGACAGGGAGGCCTGGCGTGCTGCGATTCATGGGGTCACAAAGAGTTGGACACGACTGAGTGACTGAACTGAACTGAACTGATCACTATGGTGAGACTAACCTATTTTTACAATTTTTTTAATGTATTTACTTGACTAGCCTAGAATGATAATGAAATAAATAGTTTATACATTCAAATACTCCACTTAAAAGCAGAAAATATTCAGTAAATACACTGCTTAATAGATGTCATCTGCTTTGTGTACTGAGAGAATTGATATGTAGACAACATAAAATCACAGGGAACAATTCCCATATCTGAGGTTACTTTTCAACTCAAGATGAGAACTGAATCCCCACAATAAGGAAACTCTATACATTTTACTAAAACATTAATGTATCCATACTTTTGAAAGGCAAAGTTAAATGAACATACATTTTATAGAAGACAGAGGAGAAACAATAATGGAGATGTTCTGAGGAAGGAGAGCATATTGATCTCAGAAATGTTACAGAGAAGTCTTGTCATAGGGAAGAATGGTTAAAGAATAAGAGATGACGAGTAGGTCAAATAGGCAAAGTAAAAGCAACTGCAAAAGGATGAACTAGTGTCATACTATTAATTAGAAAATATAGTCTGACAAATGTGTTCTAGTGGAAATTGAACTATATAATAAAATTGAAATTCTGAAAGAAAATGGAGGGTGATATATTTAAATACTGGTGAAAGTACAACCTAAGAGAGTTTTAAAAAGTTAAACTAAAAGGGGAAGTTGGGGTCTTCACTGAAGTCCCCTGAGAAATTGAAAATTATCTCATCGATTTAATTCAAGGGAAGTCACTAAAGGTTTTAAGGAGAATTAAAAATATGAACAATATGTGGAGAATGGATAGGATGAAGATAAGCAATGAAGACGAAGATAAGCAATTTGATATATTAGACTCAATTAATTAGAAATAATTAGTCAACAATGGAAGGATGAAGATTTGAATCATGGAACAAAAAAGTTACAGAAAAAAATAAGTAAAAACAGTAAGGAAATCATCAGACATAACTGGCAATAATTTGCTAAAGTATGTTATATTATACCAGACCATTTTATCAAAAGAGCCAATACCTCAAAACGCTTGCATCATCTCAGAGTCAACAGGCTTCTATTAGCCTAAAGTACTTTCCTTGACTATTTTGAATGACTACTTTAAAATAGAAAGTATATATTAGTAATTAAATCGGGTGAAAATCTAACTCTAAGTCAATTGATTGTCGTGTGTGCCTGTTCAGTCACTCAGTTGTGTCAGACTCTGTGACGCTATGGACTGTAGCCAGAAAAGTTCCTCTGTCCACAGAATTCTCCAGGCAAAGAATACAAGAGTTGGTTGCTGTTTCCTTCTCCAGGGGATCTTCCAGACCCAGAGATCAAACCCATGTCTCCTATATCTCTTGCATTGACAGGCAGATTGTTTACCACTGAGCCCCCTGGAAAGCAATTGATTGTCAACATGTGGAATTGAAAGAGCCCTGACTGGCTCTGTAAGGGAGAAAAGATATATTGACATTAAGTTGACTTCAAAAATAAGGAAATGAAATTGTGTGTTTAGATTAAACAACTTCTCAAGTCACTTTTATTTATTTATTTTGGATAGATAACAGTATTTTTATTTTATGAGATTGCAAAATACTCATAACTCTTCCATGTTCTAGCTACTGTAAATAGTGCTGCAATGAGCAATGGGATACATGTGTCTTTTACAATTTTGGTTTCCTAAGGGTATATGTGTAGGAGTGGGATTGCTGGGTCATATGGTGGTTTTATTCCTAGGTTTTTTTTTTGTTTTTTTTTTAAGGAATCTCCATACCATCTTCCATAGTGGCTGTTTCAATTTACATTCCCACCAACAGTGCAAGAGCATTCCCTTTTCTCCACACCTCCAGCATTTATAGTGTGTAGACTTTTTGATGATGGCCATTCTGACTGGTGTGAGGTGATATCTTATTGTAGGTTTGACTTGCATTTCTCTAATAATGAGTGATGTTGAGCATCTTTTCATGTGTTTGTTAGCCATCTGTATGTCTTCTTTGGAGAAATATCTGTTTAGGTCTTTTTTCCCACTTTTTGATTGGGCCGTTTGATTGGGTTTTCTATGTACAGTATCATGTCATCTGCAAATAGTGAGATGACACTCTTTGTCATCTGGATGACAAACATCTTCTTTTTTTCTGATCTGAATTCCTTTCTGAATTTATTTCTTTCTGTTGTCTGATTGCTGTAGCTAGGACTTCCAGAACTATGTTGAATAATAGTGGTGAAAGTGGACACCCTTAACTTGTTCCTGATCTTGGGGGGAATGCTTTCTGTTTCTCATCATTGAGAATATTTTCTGTAGGCTTATCAAATATGGCCTTTACTATGTGGAGGTAGGTTCCTTCTATGCACCCAGTTAATCATAAATGGGTGCTGAATTTTGTCAAAGGCTTTTTCTTCATCTTTTGAGATTATCATGTGGCTTTTATCTTTCAATTTGTTAATATCATGTATCACATTGATTGATTTGAGTATATTGAAGAACATTTTCTTCCCTGGAGTAAACCCAACTTGATCATGGTGTATGAGCTTTTTGATATGTAGTTGAATTCTGCTTGCTAAAATTTTGTTGAGGATTTTGATCTGTGTTCATCAGTGATGTTGGCTGGGAGTTTTCTTTTTTGTGTGTTGTCGTTCTCTGGTTTTGGTATCAGGGTGATGGTGGCCACATAAGAATGAGTTTGGAAGTGTTCCTTCCTCTGCAATTTTTTGAAAGAGTTTTAGAAGGATAGGCATTAGCTCTAAATGTTTGATAGAATTATCCTGTGAAGCCATCAGGTCCTGGGCTTTCTTTGGGGGGAGATGTTTGATCACAGCTTCAATTTCAGCTTATAATTGGATTGTTCATGATTTCTATTTCTTCCAGGTTCAGTCTTGGAAGATTGAATTTTTCTAAGAATTTGTCCATTTCTTCCAGGTTATCCATCTTATTGCCATATAGTTGTTCATAATAGTCTTTTATAATCCTTTGTATTTCTGCATTGTCTTTGTAACCTATCCTTTTTCATTTCTAATTTTGTTGATTTGATTCTTCTCTCTTTTTTCTTGAGAAGTCTGGCTAAATTTTGTCAATTTTGTTTATCTTCTCAAAGAACAAGTTTTTAGTTTTATTAATCTTTACTATTGTTTACTTCATTTCTTATTCATTTATTTCTGCATGGATCTAATTATTTCTTTCCTTCTACTAATTTTGGAGTTATTTTGTTCATTTTTTTCCAGTTGTTTTAGGTGTAAAGTTAGGTTGCATATTTAATGTTTTTCTTGTCTCTTGAGGTAGGATTGTATTGCTATAAACTTCCTTCTTAGAACCGCTTTTGCTGCATCCCACAGGTTTTGAGTTGTTGTGTTTTCATTGTCATTTGTTTCTAGAAATGTTTTGACTTCCCTTTTGATTCCTTCAGTAACCTCTTGGTTATTTAGAAACGTGTTGTTTAACCTCCATGTATTTGTGTTTCTTAAAGTTTTTTTCTTGTAATTGATATCTAGTCTTATAGCACTGTGCTTGAAGTGATGCTTGATATGATTCCAATTTTCTCAAATTTACTGCAGTTTGATTTTTGACCCAAGATGTGGTCTATCCTGGAAAATGTCCCATATCCACCTGAGAAGAAAGTGTGTTCTTCTGCATTTGGATGGAATGTCCTGAAGATATCTGTGAGATCCATCTCATCTAATGTATCATCTAAGACTTGTGTTTCCTTGTTAATTTTCTGTTTTGATGATCTGTCCATTGGTGTGAGTGGGGTGTTAAAGTCTCCTACTATTATTGTGTTACTGTCCATTTCTCCTTTTATGTCTGTTAGTGTTTGTCTTAAGTATTGAGGTGCTCCTATTTTGGGTAGATAGATATTTACAATTGTTATGTCTTCCTCTTGGATTGATCCCTTGATCATTATGTAGTGTCCTTCCTTATCTTTTGTAATCTTCTTTATTTTAAGGTCTATTTTGTCTGATATGAGGATTACTACTCCAGCTTTCTTTTGTTTGCCATTTGCATGGAATATAGTTTTCCATCCTCTCATTTTCAGTCTATATGTGTCTTTAGGTCTAAAGTGGGCTTTTTGTAGACAGCATATATATATATATATATATATATATATATATATATATATATATTTTGTAAGCATGCAGCCAGCCTGTGTCTTTTCGTTGAAGCATTTAATCCATTTACATTTAAAGTAATTTTTTATATGTATGTTCCTATTGCCATTTTCTCTATTGTTTGGGGTTGAATTTGTAGATCTTTTCTTCTGTTGCATTTCTTGATTATATTAATCCCTTTAACATTTGTTGTAAAGCTGGTTTGGTGATACTGATTTCTCTTAACTTTTACTTGTCTGAAAATATTTTTATTTCTCCACTAATTTTGAATGAGATCCTTGCTGGGTACAGTAATCTTGGTTGTAGATTTTTCCCTTTCAGTACTTTAAATATAGACTGCTGCCACTGCTGCTGCTAAGTCACTTCAGTCATGTCCGACTCTGTGTGATCCCATAGATGGCAGCCCAGCAGGCTCCTCCATCCCTGGGATTCTCCAGGCAAGAACACTGGAGCGGGTTGCCATTTCCTTCTCCAATGCATGAAGGTGAAAAATGAAATTGAATTTGCTCAGTCATGTCCGACTCTTAGTGACCCCAGGGACTGCAGCCTACCAGGCTCCTCCATCCATGTGATTTTCCAGGCAAGAGTACTGGAGTCGGGTACCATTGCCTTCTCCATCAAGTCACTTTTAAACTTGAGTCTATAAATTCATTCTGTCAAGGGCAATATTTATCTTTTGATACACCAACTGAATGTTATTCATTCTAAGTGGCTTGCATCTAAGGCTTGGTGAATGTAATTGGAAGTCCCCATTTGTTTCAATATTGCAGCATGTACCAGGTCTAATCAGGCTCTTAATCTAGTGATAAGTGATAAACCTTTATTCAATGGACTGTAATTGGACTCCGACTAGTTTTGGATAGTATTTGTCCCATCAGGTAGCTCCTTTATAAGTTCAACTGATGATGCTGATGTGGTAGCTGATTTAAGAACTGTATTGATCTTTACACTAATGTGGCTTCCAAAAAGGGAAACATATGTGTGTTCAATAATGGATAAAAAAACTGTCTTTTACTCTTCCATCATTTCTTGATGAACAAGGTGATTCAGGTACTTTAATTGCAAAGGAAGTAGAGAAACACAACTATACAAAAACAAATATATAGTTTGGGAAACTAAAAAAAAAAAAATTAAAGATACAGTGCTGATTTTCTGGCTAAGAATTATATTGCTGCTATTATCACATTTTTGAAGGAAAAAGAAAATGAAATAAAATATAAAAAGCAACACTTATAAATACATTCATTGGCTTTTCTTAGCAAACCATAGAAAATGATCAAAATTTGAACTACTGAGAATAGTGTGCCATAAGATGTGAGTTTCCAGTCTCTTAACAGGTAAAACTTTAAAATGAGCATCTTCTCAATGATGTTTATGTTGTTTTTGTACAAATGACAGGTAAGTCATAATATCTTGTTTTTTAGGAAGTTATATATACTCCTTTTTCTATTATCTCCTTGAATCTTTCAATCTTTCTTTTCACACCCTCTGTCATCAGAGACTGGAGAAGGCAATGGCACCCCACTCCAGTGCTCTTGCCTGGAAAATCCCATTGACAGAGGAGCCTGGAAGGTCCATGGGGTCACTGAGGGTCGGACACGACTGAGCGACTTCACTTTCACTTTTCACTTTTATGCATTGGAGAAGGAAATGGCAACCCACTCCAGTGTTCTTGCCCGGAGAATCCCAGGGACGGGGGAGCCTGGTGGGCTGCCATCTATGGGGTGGCACAGAGTCGGACACAACTGAAGTGACTTAGCAGCAGCAGCAGCCATCAGAGACAACATAAAGAAATCATTGGTCATTAACTTAAGAACAATTAAGAAATGTTAAAAAAATATCATGATGTAAGTAAGTGGAAGACTGAAGAGTTAATGATAATTTAGTGTTGTCATGATCTGGACTCAGGTTTAAAAGCCTTCACTTAGTAATTAGCTGTGTAACATTGGGCAATTTCCATATCTGCAAAATGAACATTCTGAACAAGATGTTTTCAAAATCCCTTTCTAGTTTTTCCATTGCAGGAATTGTTTTAGTCTAAAAAAAAATGTGGAAGACAGATCATATTTACCTGGCATTTCTACACTTCTCTTTTCCTCACTTTTTATGCTCAAATGTTGACCCACTTTTTGTCCCACTTAATATCAGCCATATTTGTATCTTTTTCTTTGTCTTCCCCTTTCTTCATCATATTACATTAAGGTCGGCTTCTCTTCATTTATACATATCTTTATAGCTTAAGCTGTTATAAATGATCAGGACCCTAGAGTCTCTAAGGCAATGCATATAAAATGGAGGTAACTTTATTTTTCTGATAAGTGTTAGGAACTTTGTGTCACAATTCATAGTAAAGAACTTAGTTTACTTCATTTCACTCTTATCCAATAATTTTTTAAGGTCAAATCAGATAATGTACAATCCAAAGACATCTTTGAGTCTAAGTAGTGCTTATGGCCAACTACCATCCACTAGGAGCTTAGAAGAGCTTCCCAGGTAGTGCTAGTGGTAAAGAGCCCATCTGCCAATGCAGGAGACTTAAGAGACTCTATCCCTGAGTTGGAAAGCTCCCCTGGAGGAGAGCATGGCAACCCACTCCAGTGTTCTTGCCTGGAAAATCATATGGACAGAGGAACCTGGCAGGCCACAAAGCAACTTAACACACACACACAGCAGCTAAGAACTGTATGGTCTGACTCTCCCTCTTGTCTTTTATTTCTTGCTCTTAATTTTCTATCCCTTGCTTTTTGTGTCATTGCTGTGATTTGTAAGAAAGAGTAGGAACAATTTTTTTTTTTCCGCATGAGTAGCACATGTTTGGGCTCCCCCATGGGTGGAGGAGCCTGGTAGGCTGCAGGTAGCCCAACTCACTAAGAGTTGGGCACGACTGAGCGACTGAACTGAACTGAACAGAGTCAAAGATTAAAAAATTGTACAATATTTCCCCCTTTATTTTTTATTCCTTATCAGCATTTTCCCATTTTATCCTCAGTGCACTCTCTGTAACTTCTCCAACAAACATCTTAATCACATTAACCCATGTGCATGGTTTATGCCATTTCTCTTACTTGGAAACTCTTCTCACTTTCTCAATATGCATGCATTTCTCAATATGCATGTATTTCTTCAATCAGATATATTTTCAACACTACACTTTAGCTTTCCCTAGCAGTAACAGCTATTTTCTCCATTACAATTTATCCATCCTCTTCTGTTTTCTTTTTTTAAAGTGGTTATTTGGTATCTACTAATAGGAAGACTATTTTAGATATCAGAAAGATTCAAAGACTAATCAAGCAAATCTGTTAAGTATATCAAGTCAGTATCCACATATTTGCCACTATAGATGGCAGAAAATCATGACATAACTGGGGAAAAACAAAAACAGAATGTATTATATTATGTAACTGAAAGTCTAGCAATAGGGTCAGTTACAAATATTTGAATATTTGGAGTTGATGGTAACACACAAAAAAATCCCAATGATTTCTAAGAGTATTTTTTTTTTTTTTAGTTAAAATAGACCTTTCATTCCTGCTGTAGTTGAAGAGCTAACAAAAATTCATTTGTGATGTAGATAAAGATTGCTATTTCTCGACCTTCATTTCTTATCCTGCTTTATTTTTTATTCTAAACATTTTCTTTATGAAAACAGCTTATTTTGCTCATATGTATTTAAAATAATTAGTAAAGTAAATAAGCCAGAAATACTGTCTACAGGAAAAGCATACCACAGAGTCAAATATATCTGTTGAAACTTATTTTGAAATTAGCTGTCATGAAAAACATCTATTTTAAAGAAAGTGAAAGTGATAGTCACTCAGCTGTGTCTGACTCTTTGTGATTCCATGGACTGTGACCTGCCAGACTCCTCTGACCATGAAATTCTCCAGACAAGAATACTGTAGTGGGTAACTATCACATTCAGGGGATCTTCCCATCCCAGGGGCAGTGGGTAACTATCCCATTCTCCAGAAAGCTTCTAAACCATGGATCAAATACTAGCCTCCTGCACTGCAAGCAAACTCTTTACCATCTGAGCCACCAGGGAAGCCCTCCATTTTAAAGTCTATCACCAAAGATATGAAATTCATTTATTCATCCTTAGTATACACTGTCCTACATGCTGGGCTAATAATAATGAACAAAATGACAAAATTCATGTAATATACAGCAGTGATGATCACAAAATGATACAGCAAGAGAGACTGGAAAATATTTTGAAATTTTTATTATGTTGTAGACAACCAAACTGTATGAAGCACCAATTGATTCAAGAGTCAGGAAGGGTAAAATCTAACTTTTTTTTAATTAAAAGAGACCAAAACATTGCCCTCAGACACATAACCAAATAAATAAGTGCTTATGTATAATAAATGAGACAATATGTTAAGTAACACTGTCTAGAAAAACACAGTATAAAATGAAATAATTTATTTTAATTATCATTAGTTTCTATTTGTAATATATTGATATAATTTATTTTCATAGCATGTGTGAAACTTTGAGTAATTTTGCTGTATATTACCTTTTGTCTCATTTTAAATTAAGAACATTTATTTTTTAAATTAATGTATTTATTTTAATTGGAAGTTAATTACTTTACAATATTGTAGTGGTTTTTGCCATACGTTGACATGAATCAGCCATGGCTGTACATGTGTCCCCCATATTGAACCACCAGCCACATCCCTCCCCATCCCATCCCTCAGCGTTGTCCCAGTGCACCAGCTGTGAGTGCTTTGTTTCATGCATTGAACTTGGACTGGTCATCTATTTCACATATGGTAATATACATGTTTCAATGCTATTCTCTCAAATCATCCCAACCTGCCTTCTCCCACAGACTCCAAAGTCTGTTCTTTATATCTGTGTCTTTTTCTGTCACGCATATAAGGTCATCGTTTTAAATTCCATACATATGCATTAATATACGTATCGGTGCTTTTCTTTCTGACTTACTTCATTATGTATAATAGGCTCCAGTTTCATCCACCTCATTAGAACTGATTCAAATGTGTTCTTTTTAACAGCTGAGTAATATTCCATTGTGTATGTGTATCACAGCTTTCTTATCCATTCATCTGCTGATGGACATCTAAGTTGCTTCCATGTCCCAGCTATTGTAAACAGTGCTGGCATGAACTTTGGGGTACACGTGTCTCTTTCAATTCTGGTTTCCTCAGTGTGGATGACCAGCAGTGGGATTGCTGGGTCATATGACAGTTCTATTTCTAGGGATTTTTTTTTTTTTGAGGAATCTCCACACTGTTCTCCATAGTGGCTGTACTAGTTTGCATTCCCACCAACAGTGTAAAAGGGTTCCCTTTTCTCTGTATCCTCTCCAGCATTTATTGTTTGTAGACTTTTTGATAGTAGCCATTCTGACTGGCATGAAATGGTACCTCATTGTGGTTCTGATTTGCATTTCTCTGATAATGAGTGATGTTGAGCATCTTTTCATGTGTTTGTTAGCCATCTGTATGTCTTCTTTGGAGAAATGTCTGTTTAGTTCTTCGGCCCATTTTTTGATTGGGCCCTTTATTTTTCTGGTATTGAGCTGCATAAGTTGCTTGTATATTTTTGAGATTAGTTCTTTGTCAGTTGCTTTGTTTGCTGTTATTTTGTCTCATTGTGAAGGCTGTCTTTTCACCTTGCTTATAAATTCCTTCATTGCACAAAAGCCTTTAAGTTTAATTAGGTGCCATTTATTTATTTTTGCTTTTATTTCCATTACTCTGGGAGATGGATCATAGAGGATCCTGCTGAGATTTATGTCAGAGAGTGTTTTGCCTGTGTTTTCCTCTAGGAGTTTTATAGTTTCTAGTCTTACATTTAGCTCTAATCCATTTTCAGTTTATTTTTGTGTATGGTGTTAGAAAGTGTTCTAGTTTCATTCTTTTAAAGGTGGTTGACGAGTTTTGCCAGCACCATTTGCTAAAGAGATTGTCTTTTCTCCATTGTATATTCTTGCCTCCTTGTCAAAGATCAGGTGTCCATAGGTGAGTGGATTTATCTCTGGGCTTTCTATTTTGTTCCATTGATCTATATTTCTGCCTTTGTGCCAGTACCACACTGTTTTGATGACTTTAGATTTCTAGTATAGTCTGAAGTCAGGTAGGTTGATTCTTACAGTTCCATTCTTTTTTCTCAACATTGCTTTGGTTTTTCAGGGATTTTTGTATTTCCATAAAATGCGTGAAATTATTTGCCCTAGTTCTATGAAAAATACCATCAGTAGCTAAAAGGGGTTATGTTTAATCTATAGATAGCTTTGGGTAGTATACTCATTTTCACTATATTGATTCTTCCAATTCATGAATATTTCTCCAAATATTTGGTATAGTTTGTGTATTTCTCCAAATATTGGTTTCATCTTTGATTTCTTTCATAAGTGTTTTATAGTTTTCTTTATATAGGTCTTTTGTTTCTTTAGGAAGATTTATTCCTAAGTATTTTATTCTTTCATCACAATGGTGAATGGAATTGCTTCCTTAATTTCTCTTACTATTTTCTCCTTGTTAATGTATAGGAATGCAAGGATTACTGTGTATTAATTTTATATCCTGCAACTTTATTATATTCATTGATTAGCTCTAGTACTTTTCTGGTGGTATCTTTAGGGTTTTCTATGCCACAGGACTGGAAAAGGTCAGTTTTTATTCCAATCCCAAAGAAAGGCAATGCCAAGAATGCTCAAACTACAACAAAATTGCACTCATCTCACACACTAGTAAAGTAATGCTCAAAATTCTCCAAGCCAGGCTTCAGCAATACGTGAACCATGAACTTCCAGATGTTCAAGCTGTTTTTAGAAAAGGCAGAGGAACCAGAGATCAAATTGTCAACGTTCGCTGGATCATTGAAAAAGCAAGGGGGTTTCAGAAAAACATTTATTTCTGCTTTATTACTATGCCAAAGCCTCTGACTGTGTGGATCACAATAAACTGTGGAAAATTCTGAAGGAGATGGGAATACCAGACCACCTGATTTACCTCATGAGAAACCTATATGCAGGTCAGGAAGCAACAGTTAGAACTGGACGTGTAACAACAGACTGGTCCCAAATAGGAAAAGGAGTATGTCAAACCTGTGTATTGTCACCCTGCTTATTTAAATTATATGCAGAGTACATCATGAGAAATGCCGGGCTGGAAGAAACACATGCTGGAATTGAGATTTCTGAGAGAAATATCAATAACCTCAGATATGCAGATGACACCACCTTAATGGCAGAAAGTGAAGAAGAACTAAAGAGGCTCTTGATAAAACTGAAACAGGAGAGTGAAAAAGTTGGCTTAAAGCTCAACATTCAAAAAAATAAGATCATGGCATCTGAACCCATCACATCATAGCAAATAGATGGGGAAACAGTGGCTGACTTTAATTTTGGGGCTCCAAAATCACTGCAGATGGTGATTGCAGCCATAAAATTAAAAGACACTTGCTCCTTGGAAGGAAAGTTATGACCAACCTAGACAGCATATTAAAAAGCAGAGACATTATTTTGTCAACAAAGGTCCATCTAGTCAAGACTATGTTTTTTCCAGTAGTCATGTATGGATGTGAGAGTTGGACTATAAAGAAAGCTGAGCACTGAAGAATTGATGCTTTTGAACTGTGGTGCTGGAGAAGGCTCTTGCAAGTCCCTTGGACTGCAAGGAGATCCAACCAGTCCATTCTAAAGGAGATCAGTCCTGGGTGTTCATTGCAAGGACTGATGCTAAAGCTGAAACTCCAATACTTTGGCCACATAATGTTAAGAGATGACTCATTTGAAAAGACCCTGATGCTGGGAAAGATTGAGAGCAGGAGGAGAAGGGGACGACAGAGGATGAGGTGGTTGGTTGGCATCACTGACTCAATGGATATGCATTTGGGTAGACTCCAGCAGTTGGTGATGGATAGAGAGGCCTGGCCTGCTGCAATTCATGGTGTTGCAAAGAGTCGGACACAACTGAATGACTGAACTGAACTGAATTAAGGTAGAGGATCATGTCATCTTCAAACAGTGAGAGTTTTACTTCTTTTCCAATCTGGACTCTTTTTATTTATTTATTTATTTAATTCTCTGAGTTCTGTGGCTAAAACTTCAAAACTATGTTGAATAATAGTCGTGAGAATGGGAAACTTTGTCTTGATCCTGACTTTAGAGGAAATGCTTCCAAATTTTCACCGTTGAGGATAATGTTTGCTGTGGGCTTATCATATATGGCCTTTATTATGTTGAGGTTTGTTCCTTCTATGCCTGCTTTCTGGAGGGTTTTTATCATAAATGGATGTTGAATGTTGTCAAAGGGTTTTTCCGCATCTTTTGAGATAATCATACCATATTTATCTTTCAATTTTTTAATGCGGCATATTACATTGATTGATTTGCAAACCTTGAAGGATCCTTGCATCCCTGCGATAAGCCCCACTTCATCATGATGTATAATCTTTTTAATATGTTGTTGGATTCTGTTTGCTAAAATTTTGTTGAGGATTTTTGCGTCTATGTTCTTCAGCGGTATTGGCCTGTAGTTTTCTTTTTTTGTGACATCTTTTTCTGAGTTTGGTATTAGGATGATGTTGGCCTCATAGAATGAATTTGGGAATTTACATTCCTCTGCAATTTTCTGGAAAAGTTTGAGTAGGATAGGTGTTAGCTCTTCGCTAAATTTTTGGTAAAATTCATCTCTGAAGCCATCTGGTCTGGGGCTTTTGTTTGTTGGAAGATTTTTGATTACATTTTCGATTTCCATGCTTCTGAAGGGTCTGTTAAGATTTTCTATTTCTTCCTGGTTCAATTTTGGAAAGTTATATTTTTCTAAGAATTCTTCTATTTCTTCCAAATTGTCCATTTTATCATCACATAGTTGCTGATAGTAGTCTCTTATGATCCTTGTATTTCTTTGTTGTCTGTTGTGATTTCTCCATTTTCATTTCTAATTTTGTTGTCTTGATTCTTCTCTCTTTTTTTTTCTTGATGAGTCTGGCTAATGGTTTGTCTATTTTATTTATCTTTTCAAAGAACCAGCTTTTACCTTTGTTGATTTTGGTTATGGTCTCCTTTGTTTCTTTTCCATTTATTTCTGCCCGAATTTTTATGATTTTTTTTCCTTCTACTAACCCTGGGATTCTTCATTTCTTCTTTTCTGCTTGCTTTAGGTGTAAAGTTAGGTTATTTATTTGATTTTTCTCTTGTTTCCTGAAGTAAGCTTCTATAGCTAAGAACCTTCCCTTTAGCACTGCTTTTACTGAATCCCAAAGATTTTGGGTTGTCATGTTTTCATTTTCATTCGTTTCAATGCATATTTTTTTTTTCTCTTTTTAATTTCTTCTGTGTTTTTTTTGATTATTCAGAAGTGTGTTGTTTAGCCTCCATATGATTGTATTTTTAATAGTTTTGTTTTTTTCCTATAGTTGCTATCTAATCTTACTGCATTGTGATCAGAAAAAATACTTGGAATGATTTCAAATTTTTTGAATTTAATAGGCTAGATTTATGGCCCAGGATGTGATCTATCCTGTAGAATGTTGTGTGTGCATTTGAGAAAAAGGTGTAATTCATTGTTTTGGGTTGAAATGTCCTATAGACATCAATTAGGTCTAACTAGTCCATTGTATCATTTAAAGTTTGTGTTTCCTTGTTAATTTTCTGTTTAGTTGATCTATCCATAGGTGTGAATGTGATATTACAGTCTCCCACTATTACTCTGTTATTGTTAATTTCCCCTTTCATACTTGTTAGCATTTGCCTTACATTTTGCAGTGCTCCTATGTTGGGTGCATATATATTTATAATTGTTATATCTTCTTCTTGGATTGATCCTTTGATCATTATGTAGTGTCCTTTGTCTCTTATCATGGCCTTTATTTCAAAGTCTATTTTATCTGATATTAGTATTACTTCTCCTGCTTTCTTTTTGTCTCCATTTGCATGAAATATGTTTTTCCAGCCTTTCACTTTCAGTCTGTATGTGTCCCTTGGATTGAGGTGGGTCTCTTGTAGACAGCATATATAGAGGTCTTGTTTTTGTATCCATTCAGCCAGTCTTCGTCTTTTGGTTGGGGCATTCAACCCATTTACATTTAAGGTAACTGTTAGTGACTGCAGCCATGAAATTAAAAGACGTTTACTCCTTGGGAGAAACGTTATGACCAACTTAGACAGCATATTCAAAAGTAGAGACATTACTTTGCCAGCAAAGTCCGTCTAGTCAAGGCTATGGTTTTTCCAGTGGTCATGTATGGATGCGAGAGTTGGACTGTGAAGAAAGCTGAGCACTGAAGAATTAGTGCTTTTGAACTGTGGTGTTGGATAAGACTATTGAGAGTCCCTTGGACTGCAAGGA
Source organism: Bos grunniens (assembly GCF_055505025.1). Taxonomy (NCBI): domain Eukaryota; kingdom Metazoa; phylum Chordata; class Mammalia; order Artiodactyla; family Bovidae; genus Bos; species Bos grunniens. The sequence goes on from NC_141172.1 coordinate 91,884,253, forward strand.
GATCCAACCAGTCCATTCTGAAGGAGATCAGCCCTGGGTGTCCTTTGGAAGGAATGATGCTAAAGCTGAAACTCCAGTACTTTGGCCACCTCATGCAAAGAGTTGACTCATTGGAAAAGACTCTGATGCTGGGAGGGACTGGGGGCAGGAGCAAAATGGGACGACAGATGAGATGGCTGGATGGCATCACCGACTCGATGGGTGTGAGTTTGAGTGAACTCCGGGAGATGGTGATGGACAGGGAGGCCTGGCGTGCTGCAACTCATGGGGTTGCACAGAGTCGGACGCGACTGAGTGACTGAACTGAACAGATGATCCCATTTCCCTTTACTTTGTTGTTTTGAGTTCGAGTTAATAAACCTTTTCTGTGTTTCCTGTCTAGAGAAGATCCTTTAGCATTTGTTGAAGAGCTGGTTTGGTGGTGCTGAGTTCTCTCAGCTTTTGCTTGTCTGTAAAGCTTTTGATTTATCCTTATTTGAACGATGTCCTTATTAGGTACGGTAATCTCGGTTGTAAGTTTTTCTCTTTCATCACTTTAAGTATGTCCTGCCATTCCCTTCTGGCCTGAAGAGTTTCTATTGAAAGATCAGCTGTTATCCTTATGGGAATTCACTTGTGGGTTATTTGTTACTTTTCCCTTGCTGCTTTTAATATTTTCTCTTTGTGTTTGATTTTCATTAATTTGGTTAATATGTGTCTTGGGGTGTTTTGCCTTGGGTTCATCCTGTTTGGGACTCTCTGGGTTTCTTGGACTTGGGTGGCTATTTCCTTTCACATTTTAGGGAAGTTTTCAACTATTATCTCCTCAAGTATTTTCTCATGCCTTTTCTTTTTGTTTCCTTCTCTGGGACTCCTATGATTTGAATGTTAGGACATTCAACAAGGGTCTCTGAGGTTGTCCTCATTTCTTTTAATTCTTTTCTCTTTTTTCCTCTCTGCTTTATTTATTTCCACCAATCTATCTTCCACCTCACTTATCTTATCTTCTGCTTCAGTTATTCTACTGTTGGTCCCCTCCAGAGTGCTTTTGATCTCAGTTATTGCATTATTCATTATTGACTGACTCTTTTTTATTTCTTCTAGGTCCTTGTTAAACATTTCTTGCCCCTCTTCTTAGTCCTTGTCTCTAGTCTATTTATCTGTAACTCTATTTTGTTTTCAAGATTTTGGATCATCTTTACTATTATTTTCTGAATTCTTTTTCAGGTAGACTCCCTATCTCCTCCTCTTTTGTTTGGTTTGGTGGTCATTTATCATGTTCCTTTATCTGTTGAATATTTCTCTGCCTTTTCATCTTGTTTATATTGCTGTGTTTGGGGTGGCCTTTCTGTAGGCTGGAAGTTTGTGGTTCCTCTTTATTGTGGAGGTTCCTCCCTGTGGGTGGGGTTGGACAAGTGGCTTGTAAAGTTTTCCTGGTTAGGGAAGCTTGTGTCAGTGTTCTGGTAGGTGGAGCTGGATCTCTTCTCTCTGGAGTGCAGTGACGTGTCCAGTACTGAGTTTGGGGTGTCTATTGGTTTGGCATGGCTTTGGGCAGCCTGCATTTTAATGCTCAGGGCTGTGTTCCTGCATTGCTGGAGAATTAGCATGGCATGTCTTGCTCTGGAACTTGTTCACTCTTGGGTTGAGCTTGGTTTCCGTGCAGGTATGGAGGATTTTGGGGCTTCCCTGGTGGCTCAGAGGTTAAAGCATCTGCCTGCAAGGCGGGAGACCTGGGTTCATCCCTAGGTCAGGAAGATCCTGTGGAGAAGGAAATGGCAACCCACTCCAGTATTCTTGCCTGGAGAATCCCATGGATGGAAGAGCCTGGTAGGTTACAGTCCACAGGGTTGCAAAGAGTTGGACATGACTGAGCGACTTCACTTCACTTTATGGAGGATTTTGGGTGAGCTCTTGTCTATTAATGGTCCCTGGAATCAGGAATTCTCTGGTCTTCTCAAGTTTTGGATTCAAGCCTCCTACCTCTAGCTTTCAGTCTTATTCTTACAGTAGCCTCAAGACTTCTCCATACATACAGCACAGATGCTAAAACATCCTGCAGACTCAGCTTCACTATGGCTGGGCACTGGCTCTATGTTGCTTTCTCCCTCAGCCTGCTGGGTGAGTGGGCAGCCTCAGGCACCCCTAGCAACCACGCATGGCCATGTGACTAGCGCTCTCAGCCTGCAGCACACTGCCACCAGACACACACTGTGCGCACCCCCAGCAGATGCACTGAGGGTCTGAAGGGGCAATCCCAGTGGACACATTGAGGACCTGAAGGGACGATCCCAGTGGAAAGAAAGCAGGCACACAGAATCTCTGAAGACCATTTCTTATTTCTGTAACAAACCCCAAACTCACATTACCTACTATGATCATATAAAACTTTACAACTAAAACAAATTCAAAATGTAAAAATAAAAATAAACTAAATTCATGGGGTTCTATCCATTGCAGACACTCATTTCAATTATATTTACAGATTAGCTTGCTAAAAATAATCTTGCCACTGAAAAATTAATCAATAAACTTTAACTTGTTTTTAACAATAAGTTGGACAAAGAACAATGGTTCATGAAGAGGAAAGAGAGAGAGAATCCATCACATTCAGCTGACAAAATCTATTGAAAGAACTGCTCAATTTAATTGGATTCAAACATTCCACATACTACACTTTAAATATTGCATTACTTATTAGTCAATGTACAATATAATGAGAACTAATTTTACATCTATTAATAAAATTGTGCCAAAAAATCTTCATCGGTGTCAGGCAAGATAGTTAGGGTCCCGTCATGTATGTTGAGTTTTTATGACTCAAGTATGCTTCATGCATTACTGATACTTTTTTGATATGCTGGTAATTTTCTACTTCCATGAGGTGTAATTGCTGATTCTCCTTGAGTTTCCGTCACGTATACATTTTCCAGTTTTGATACTGAGTTTTCTTTCTGTCATGCACAGGAAAAAGATACCATTTCACCAGAGCCAGGGTAAGTATGCCTGGCAGTTGGGACTTACAGAAATGCAAGGAATTAATACTAAAAATGCCCTTAGAGTGACTTATTTGTCTTTCCCTGTTATCTGGGAAAATGTCAAATTTGTTTGCCCTTGTCCATGATTATGTCATATGAGTTTCTCTTACTGAGGCTATACTGATTTTTTTTTTTTAATTCACATGATTATAATTGAGACTGTTAAGGAAATGTTCATCATACAGCTTGTACACTAACTTCATGATACTTAAAAAACTTTAGAAATGGGGATTATAGGTGTAATTAAGCTAAAGACAATAAATACAGAAAAATACAAACCCTTATACGAATTTCAACAAAACCATGGTTTCTATCTCTCAGAGAAGTAATCCCAAATATATTGCACAGTAGGATTTGCCCTCTAGTCATCATTTTTCTAGTGATTCAATAATCATTCATGCTGTGAAAAGCACTCTGCTAAGTGGTAGAAATAGATAAGTAAAAGCTATGGTTCTTGCCTTCAAGTATCTCACAATCTAGTAGAGCATGCCAGCAGTATGGTGCAGTAACAGTGTAGTGATTGCTAATCTAGTGTTCTCCTTTACATAAGAATTGCATATAAAACAAATTTGCAAAAGTCACCGAGTGAATCAAAAGTTATAAGGCTAAATCATACCTTAATAATTTCTTGTACCGATTTTTAAAAGTGTAGGTACATTGAAAATATAATAATTACAAATAAAACTTTTCTCTAAAACTGGTTTGAACCTAGTTACATATAAGGAAGATTAGAGATTGCAAATCATATATTTAAAGTTTCAGTTGATTGGGAGCTCTGTATTTTTCTTTAAAAATGCTTACTGAGAATTTTTCTTATTTCTATTGAATTTAAAATATTATTTACTCTATCTTGCTCCTCTAAGGATGAACATTAGAAGAAGGCATTGTTCTATAAGGTGTAGTAAAGTGACTGTACTTATTTCTACAAGAAGATAAACTAGTTTGTACATGTTGGCAGTAAACAAGCATATCTTGCTGACAAAGTAAATTTTCTATAAAAAGAAAACTGAAGAAGCATCTTCTTCAGACATATGAACAAAAGAATTATTCTCTGAAAATTAACCAAAGTTTCTATTGTTAGAAGAGTTTTCCCACATTATCCTCTTTACTCTTTTTTATAGTTTTAGAAAATACCTTTTTCCCATAATGGAATCAATAGTATTTAGTTTAATAAACAATAAACAGGGAAAGTGTTATAGTGTATTAGAAAGGCCTAAAGCAATTATTTTAGGATTGTATTCTTTCTTATAAACATGATATGTGTCCTTGTAAATAAATATATATTTTAAAATAGAATAATTAGAAAACAATCTCATAGCACTTAAAAATCACTTAAAATAATGATAGATTTATTTCAAAATGCTTTTCAGTATAGTTTTTAATAAAATTAAAGTCCATATAAAATCATATTATCAAATCAATAAATACTAGAAAACTTAGCAAATGTGGTAAGATATTTGAATGAATAAACATTTATATACTACTGGTGGCACTGTCATTCTGAATAACATTTTTGGAAAGACAAATGGAAATGCTAGAAGGTATACACATATATCTACTGGTTCAGTTATGTCTTCCATAAGAATTTAACGTAAAAATTTCCAACTTAAAGAAAAGAAAATTATATTCACTTTTAAATTAAATATAAGACCCACAACTTCAAAAATTGCAAGGTTAATACATTGTGCATATTGAGACTTGGAATCATGAAGTTTGTGTCAAAACATTTTTTTTAACTTTCTATGAATAAAACCTAAAAGAATTGAAAACAACTTTATGATTACAACTCCAAAATGCTTCTCTTCATATGTAATATGTAAGCAGATTGAAGATGTCTCTGAATTTTTTTCTAATGTTTATGTTAAAATTATTCTGTTTCTTAATAATAGTATTAGTTGTAGAAGGGGTAATAGGACCAATAACATACTACTAGCAGTAGAAGTATCAATTATTAAAGTTCTTATCTTTGGATGCTTGCAGTATAAGAAAACATCTGTTAATAGAAGAGTTCAGATGGAATATTAAATATCATAAAATACTCTTTGTACTGTATATATAAAAAATGGAAAATATTATTTGCATTATATTAAAGTTGGTACTACTCTTAGCTGTCTCTGCATTCTTTCTAAAACCCACATCAAGGCTATGGTACCCCACTGTGAAAGATGCCAGCATTTTATCCAAGGATACTCTTTGTATTACTTACAAAGTTGCTGATCCCTTCTCTTGTAGGAATTATACTTTGAATAATTAATACTACACACACACACACATAATCATGTGAAGTGGCAGCAGAGTGGTTTCTCTGAATGACATACAGTTTTTTTTTTCTGAAAGTATCAGGTTTCCTCTGGCTTCAAGGCTACCCTATTGTATTTAACACAAAATTTATTCAGTTCAGTTCAGTTCAGTCGATGACGCATGTCTGACTTTTGTGACTCTGTGGATGGCAACACGCCAGGCTTCTCTGTCCATCACCAACTCCTGGAGCTTGCTCAAACTCATGTCCATTGAGTCAGCGATGCCAAAGTTTATTACCAGCATAAAGTTCTTGGACACATTGCTGCATAATTTTTTAACATTGTGAAAGTATTTTTGCGAATCCAACCTAGTCTGGGCACTTGCCTATTACACAAACTTTCTGGCATTTAAAAATTGTACTTGCTATGTGACAAGCTCTGGATAAAATTTAAATATGAATATTCATTCAGTTCAGTTCAGTTGCTCAGTCGTGTTCAACTCTTTGCGACCCCATGAATCGCAGCACGCCAGGCCTCCCTGTCCATCACCAACTCCCAGAGTTCACCCAGACTCACGTCCATCGAGTCAGTGATGCCATCCAGCCATCTCATCTTCTGTCGTCCCCTTCTCCTCCTGCCCCCAGTCCCTCCCAGCATCAGACTCTTCCAATGAGTCAACTCTTCGCATGAGGTGGCCAAAGTACTGGAGTTTCAACTTTAGCATCATTCCTTCCAAAGAAATCCCAGGGCTGATCTTCAGAATGGACTGGTTGGATCACAGTTAGTAATGAGGAAGATCATGGCATCTGGTCCCATCACTTCATGGCAAATAGATGGGGAAACAGTGGAAACAGTGGCTGACTTTTATTTTTGGGGCCTCCAAAATCACTGCAGATGGTCATTGCAGCCATGAAATTAAAAGACGCTTACTCCTTAGAAGAAAAGTTATGACCAACCTAGACAGCATATTAAAAAGCAGAGACATTACTTTGCCAACAAAGGTCCATCTAATCAAAGCTATGGTTTTTCTAGTAGTCATTTATGGATGTGAGAGTTTGACTACAAAGAAAGCTGAGCACCGAAGAAGTGATGCTTTTGAACTGTGGTGTTGGAGAAAACTTTTGAGAGTCCCTTGGAATTCAAGGAGATCCAACCAGTCCATCCTAAAAGACATCATTCCTAAGCATTCATTGGAAGAACTGATGTTGAACCTGAAACTCCAATACTTTGGCTACCTGATGGGAAGAACTGGCTCATTGGAAAGAACCCCGATGCTGGGAAAGATTGAAGGCCGGAGGAGAAGGGGATGGCAGAGGATGGGATAGTTGGATGGCATCACCAAAGGACATGAGTTTGAGTAAACTCAGGAGTTGGTAATGGACTGAGAGGCCTGGTGTGTTGCAGTCCATAGGGTCATAAAGAGTCAGACATGACTGAGTGATTGAACTGAATTGATAATATGGTTTGTCTGTTTCCTTTTCTCATTTTCCTTTTTCCTAAAATAATTTTCTAAAATCAAATAATCTTTGACTGGGAAATGCTACTGTAAGGGAATCTTATATACCATTTTATTATTTACACGTTTCAGAAGCAACTCTACTCACACATGTGAAAGATAAAACTTCTAAAAATTGTACATTTGATGTTTATTGAGTGACTTTCATGAAGCTATTAGCTTTATTTGAACCTCTATTTCCTCATCTATTCAATGGATTGATCATAATGGCTGAGCTAGGCACTTCATGGTCTTAAGCATATTTTAAGTGTTTTGAAACTTGGGAAGATTGAAGGCAGAAGAAGAGGGCAGCAAAGGATGAAATGTTTGGATGGCATCATGTATTCAATGGACATGAACTTGGGTGAACTCTTGGAGACGGTGAGGGACAGGAAGGCCTGACATGCTGGAGTCCAAGGATCACAAAGAGTGGGACACAACTTAGTGACTGAACAACAGCAACTGTTCTGAGTACTGTAATATATAATTCAAACTTTCCTATCAATGCTATCTATGAAAAATTAATTTTTACTCTAAGAAATTTATGTTTAATTATGTACACACCTTACAAAATGGTGCAAAATCAAGTGAATTTTTATAACAGATGTGCTATATTCTTTTCCACATAGCTCAGCAGTGAGAGAGGGAGAATCAGATGATAAAGAAAAAGGAAGAGTAATTGTGTCACAATTTAGTAAACTATGGGCAGCAAAAATGTGGGAAAATGGTGTAAGATATTTAAATTCATCTCACAGGTCAGCATAAAAGTAACTGAATAAAAACAGTTTATACCATAAGGAAATTTCCAAAGAGGCACAATTTGAATGGTTTACAGCTGAGTAAGATGCTAAGAATCTAAAGAATGGAACACTGGAAAAAAGTTGCAAACTTTACAATTTGTCTTATATCAATCTTGAATTATTTTATAATGGAATCAAGTAAAGTGTATTAATATACACCCACAGCTTTTTTTTCTCAGCCAGGAGGTAAAGTCTTCAAGTTCAAAATGGATGCCCAGTGTCATTATCTTCATATTGATATTTACTCATGAAAACATTAATGCATTCAGTATTTACCTCTAATCAATATTTCTAGCTGTTAAAGAATAAAGCAATGTATATATAAACAGAGATACTGCGTTATTTACCTGTAATCATGTATGTTGAAGTGTTTATGTCTATGTATCTTTATACAAATATAAAATCATTATTTTAATTGGAAGGACTGATACTGAAACTGTAGTTCCAATACTCTGGCCACCTGATGCAAAGAGCTAACTCATTGGAAAAGACTGTGATGCTGGGAAAGATTGAGGGCAGGAAGAGAAGAGGGCAACAGAGGTTGGATGGAATCCTGTACTCAATGGACATGAGTTTGAGCAAACTCAGGAGGTAGTGAAGAATAGGGAAGTCTTGCATGCTGTAGTCCATAGGATCACAAAGATTCAGACACAACTGAGTGGCTGAACAACAACAACAAATTGCAAAATCATGTATGCAATAGATAGCATCACCTTGACATCATCCTTCAATGTACACAAACTTACAGGTCTTTTACAATGTATGCATCTTATTTGTTCCTAAAAATTTCCACACTATATAACATCATTCAATAAAAGCCATGAACCTCAGGGGTTCAATGGAGTTAGGGACACACACACAAAGAGTTCATTAGTAACATAAACAAGAAAAAGGTAAAAATCTAATAAAAGTAATAGTGCAGCCTTACACATTTCACATAGCTAAATGGTACACAAAAGCTACAATAAATCTGGCAAAAAAGAGAGATATTACAACTGATAATATAGAAATCCAAAGGATCATAAGAGGCAGCTATGAACAAATATATGCCAATACATTTGCCAATACATATATATGAACATATATATGCCAATATATTTCCATTTCTTCTAGGATAGCCTAGAAGAAATGGAAAAATCCTTGGAAACATACAACTTAGTAATACAGAATCATGAAAAACAGAAAATCTAAACAGACCAATTATTAGTAAGGAGGCTGAATCAATAATCAAAAATCTTCCCCAGAAGATAAGTCCAGGACCAGATGGCTTTACTGGTGAATTTTACCAAGCATTTTAAAAAGAAGGAACACCAATCCTTCTCAAACTCTTATTTAAAAAAGTCAAAGAGGAAAGAATACTCCCAAATTCATTTTATCAGAACAGTGTTATCCTATATCAAAACAAGATAATGACACTTGAAGAAAAGAAAAATACAGGCCAAAATCCCTGGTGAATACAGATGCAAAATTTCTTAACAAAAGACTAGAAAACTCTATTCAGCAGCATATTAAAATGAACATTCATCATGATCAAATCATACTTACTTCTGGGATGCAAGGATGGTTCAAAATACACCATTGATGTGATAGGTCATATTAATAGAAAGAAAAATAAAGAATCATATAATTGTATCAATAATTGTAGAAAAGGCATTTGCCAATATCCATTCACTATGAAAAAGAAGCTCTTTATAAATTAGGCACAGAAGGAACACATTTAACATATTATAAGCTATATATGTTAGAGCTAACATCACACTTAATGGTGAAAGGTTAAAAGCTTTCCCTCAGAGGTAAGGAAATAGGTGTGTCCACTCTTACCACATCTATTAAATAAAGTACTAGAAGTTCTAGCTAGAGCAATCAGACAAGATAGAGAAACAAAAAATACTAGACTTGAATCAGATCAGATCAGTCACTCAGTCGTGTCTGACTCTTTGCGACCCCATGAATCGCAGCACGCCAGGCCTCCCTGTCCATCACCAACTCCTGGAGTTCACCCAGACTCATGTCCATAGAGTCAGTGATGCCATCCAGCCATCTCATCCTTTGTCGTCCCCTTCTCCTCCTGCCCCTAATCCCTCCCAGCATCAGAGTCTTTTCCAATGAGTCAACTCTTTGCATGAGGTAGCCAAAGTACTGGAGTTTCAGCTTTAGCATCATTCCTTCCAAAGAAATCCCAGGGCTGATCTCCTTCAGAATGGACTGGTTGGATCTCCTTGCAGTCCAAGGGACTCTCAAGAGTCTTCTCCAACACCACAGTTCAAAAGCATCAATTCAACTCTCACATCCATACATGACCACAGGAAAAACCATAGCCTTGACTAGATGAACCTTTGTTGGCAAAGTAATGTCTCTGCTTTTGAATATGCTGTCTAGGTTGGTCATAACTTTTCTTCCAAGGAGTAAGCGTCTTTTAATTTCATGGCTGCAGTCACCATCTGCAGTGATTTTGGAGCCCCCAAAAATAAAGTCTGACACTGTTTCCACTGTTTCCCCATCTATTTGCCATGAAATAATGGGACCAGATGCCATGATCTTCATTTTCTGAAGGTTGAGCATTAAGCCAACTTTTTCACTCTCCACCTTCACTTTCATCAAGAGGTTTTTTAGTTCCTCTTCACTTTCTGCCATAAGGGTGGTGTCATCTGCATATCTAAGGTTATTGATATTTCTCCCGGCAATTTTGATTCCAGCTTGTGTTTCTTCCAGTCCAGCATTTCTCATGATGTACTCTGCATATAAGTTAAATAAACAGGGTGACAATATACAGCCTTGACGAACTCCTTTTCCTATTTGGAACCAGTCTGTTGTTCCATGTCCAGTTCTAACTGTTGCTTCCTGACTTGCATACAAATTTCTCAAGAGGCAGATCAGGTTGTCTGGTATTCCCATCTCTTTCAGAATTTTCCACAGTTTATTGTGATTCACACAGTCAAAGGCTTTGGCATAGTCAATAAAGCAGAAATAGATGTTTTTCTGGAACTCTCTTGCTTTTTCCATGATCCAGCGGATGCTGGCAATTTGATCTCTGGTTCGTCTGCCTTTTCTAAAACCAGACTTGAATAGGAAGAAGTAAAACTGTCTCCATTTGAAGATAATGTGATTTTATACATAGAAAATTCAAAAGACTACTAGAAAAACTGTTAAATCTAATCAATGGATTCAGTAAAGCTACCATATACAAGATTAACCAAACAAAAACCAGGAGTGCTTCTGCAAACTAATAATTTTCTGAAACAGAAATAAAGAAACAATCCTATTTACAACAGAATCAAAACCAATAAAATACTTAGGAATAAATCTAACTAAGAAGGTGAAAATCTCTAAAATCTATAAGATACTGATAAAAGTGATTAATAAATGGAAAGATATTCATATATTCACAGATTATAAAAATCAATATTGTTAAAATTTTAATATTACCAAAAAAGTATAGATTCAGTACAATCCTTATCAAGAGTCCAACTGCATCTTTAATGTACAAAAATTATTACTAAAATTAATATGGAACCCCAAGTAGCCAAAGAAATCCTGAAAAAGAAGTAAAAAACAGGAGACACTTCCTGATTTCAAACTCCATTACAAATCTGTAGTCATCAGAAAAGTGTGAGGCTGGCATAATAACAAATGAGTAGGCCAATGGAACAAAATCAAGGGCCAGAAATGAAGACAAGCACTATGGGCCTGCTAATATTTGACAGACTTCCCTGGCAGTCCAGTGGTTAAGATACTGTACTTATAAGGCAGGGGTTGCAGGTTCAAACCCTGGTTGAGGAACTAAGGTCTCACATGCCTGATTTCTCTAGCTAAAACTTCTAGTACTTTATTGAATAGGAGTAGTAATAGGATCATCTACAAGGAGATCAAACCAGTCCATCCTAAAGGAAATCATTCCTGAATATTCATTGGAGGGACTGATGCTGAAGCTGAAGCTCAAATAATTTGGCCACCTGATGCGAAGAACTGACTCATTAGAAAACACCCTGATGCTGGGAAAGATTGAAGGTGGGAGGAGAAGGGGATGACAGAGGATGAGATGGTTAGATGGTATCACCAACTCAGTGGACATGAGTTTGAGCAAGCTCTGGAGTTGGTGGACAGGGAAGCATGGCTTGCTGCAGTCCCTGGGTTCCCAAAGAGTTGGACTTGACTGAGTGACTGAACTGAATATTTGACAAGAAAGTCAAGAATACTCAGTGAAGAAAAGACAGTTTTTTCAATAAATAGTGCTGGGATAATTGGATATTAACACCCAAATAATAAAACTCGATCTGTATCTTATACCATCTACAAAACTCAACCCCAAATGGAGTAAAGGCATAAATGTAAGACATGAAACCATGAAACTCCTGGAAGAAAACATAGAGATAAAGTTTCTTGACCTAGGCATTGGCAATAATTTTTAAAATACAACATCTAGAAATAGATGCAACAAAATAAAAAATTAACAAGTGAGACTATATAAAGCTAAAAGCTTCTGCATGGCAATGGAAACCATCAGCCAACTGAAGAGACTAGTCATGGAATGAGAAAATAAAAATATTTGCAAACCATCTATCTGATAAGGGATTAATATCTAAAATACATAAAGAACTTACACAACTCAGTAGCAAAAAAAAAAAAAAAAAAAAGAACAAAAGGAACCCAATTTAAAAGTGGGCAAAGAACCTGAATAGACATTTCTTCAAAGAAGATATACAAAAGGCTAATAAATAGGTGAAAAGATGATTGACATGACTAGCCATTGTGGAAGTGAAGTCACTCAGTCATGTCTGACTCTTTGCAACCCCATGGACTGTAGCCTACCAGGCTTCTCCATCCATGGGATTTTCCAGGCAAAGGTACTGGAGAGGGTTGCCATTTCCCTTCTCCAGGGGATCTTCCTGACCCAGGGATTGAACCCAGGTCTCCCATATGACAGGCAGATGCTTTACCATCTGAGCTACTAGGGCCTAGTCATTAAGGGAATGCAAATTAAAACCACAAAAAAGATATAACCTTATGCCTGTTAGAATGGCTCTCATCAAAAACACAGTAGATAAATTCTAGATGTGTATGTAGAGAAATGGGAAGCCTTTTGCACTGTTGATGGGATTGTACATTAGTCCAGACACTATGGAACACAGTATGAAAGATCCTAAAAAAAAAAAAAAATGGAGCTACAATATAATCTAGCAATATCACTTCTCAGAATAGACTCATGGGAACTGAAAACACTGACTTGAAAAGGTATCTGCACCCTCACATTCAAAGCAGGATTATTTACAGTAGTCAAGACTTGAAAACAACCTAAGTGTCCATTGATAGATAAATGAATAAAGAAGTCGTGGTATAAAAATAAACATGGAGTATTATCCAGCTATAAAAAGAGGAAACTGCACCTCTTGTGACAACATGGTTCGACCTTGATGGCATTATGCTAAGTGAAATAAGTTTAGAGAAAGACAAATATTGCATAATGTCACTTAAATGTGGAATCTGAAAAATAAAAATTAAAAAAAAACACACAAATATTCATAGAAAAATATATTAGATTTGCAGTTACCAGAGGTGGACAGTAGGGTGGGAGTAATAGAGGAATTAGGACAAAAGGTGCAAACTTCCATTTTGCAAAATAAAATACTAGGGAGCTTATGTACAGCATAATGGCTATAGCTAACGCAGCTGTCTGGTATAGAAAAATTGTTAAGAGAGTAAACCCTATAATTCTTATCACAAGGAGAAAATGTTTCCTTTTATTCTTTCTTTTCTTTTTATTTTGCCTATGAGAAGGATAGTAACTAAACCTATTGTGGTAATCATTTCACAATACATGTAAATCAAATCATCATCCTGTACTGTACTCCTTAAAAGTGATTCGTGTCAATTATTTCTCAGTAAATACTTCTATGAAACCAAAAACCTTTTATGAAAGACATTTCTATGAAAGATTGAAGCCGGGAGGAGAAGGGGATGATGGAGGATGAGATGGTTGGATGGCATCACCCACTCAATGGACATGAGTTTGAGTAAACTCCAGGAGTTGGTGATAGACAGGGAGGCCTGGCCTGTTGCAATCCATGGGGTCACAAAGAGTTGGACACGACTGAGTGACTGAACTGAACTGAACTGATGAAAGACACTGGTAGGAGATTGAGGAAAGGAGACAAAGTCTGTGAAGAATATCTATTTTCATCTGATAAACTATCTTTATCTGAAACATCTTTATCATATATCTGATAAAAGACTCATTTCCTAAAGAGAAAATGTTTAAAATTCAGTGATAAGAAAAAGAAAAACCTCATTAAAAATTTCACTAAGTTCTGAACAGACATCATCCAACTAGATAAATACCTGGCAAATAAGCATGTGAAATGCTCAATGTCATGTCATTAGAAAATGATAAAATAACAGTAAGATACCTCTACACATCTATTAGAATGGCTAAGATCTAAAACACTGACAACACCAATGCTGCCAAAGTTGTGAGATAAAAGCACTGTCATTTATTGCTAATATAAATCTGAAATGACACAGCCACTTCATTGAAAAGACACTTCAGCAGTTCCTAATAAAGCTAAACCTAGTCTTCCTATACGATAAAATAATTATGCTTCTAGGTATTTACTTGAATGAGTTGAAAACTTATGTTCATATAAAAGCTCAAACATGATTGCTTATTGCTTTAGTCAAAGTTGGCCAAATTTGGAATCAACTTAGATATCCTTCAATAGATGAATGCATAAATGAAATGTGGTACATCCATTCAACTGCATATTACCTAATGATTAAAAGAAATTAGCCATCAAGCTTCAAAAAGACATGAAACTACCTTAAATACAAAGTAAGTAATGGAGGTCAGTCTAAAGGGGCTACACACAGATGACTGCATCTATAAGACATTCTGGAAAGATCAAAACCATAGACACAGAAAAGAATTAGTGGTTGTTATGGATTTGAGCAATGGAGGAACAAATATGTGTCATACAGATTTTTAGATTAATTAAATCATTATGGATAATATTGTAATGTTAGATACATTAAATTATGCATTTGGTAAAACCCAAAGAACTATAGAACAAATGAATGAAACCAAACATGAACTATAGACTTTAGTTAATAATAACATACCAGTAATGATTCATAGGGGCTTCCTTTGTGGCTCAAACAGTAAAGCTTCTGCCTACAATGTGGGAGACCTGGGTTCTATCCTTGGGTCGGGAAGATCCCTTGGAGAAGGAAATGGCAACCCACTCCAGTACGCTTGCCTGAAAAATCCTATGGACCGAGGAGCCTTGTAGGCTACAGTCCATGGGGTCGCAAAGAGTCCGACACGACGGAGTGACTAACACAAACACAATGATTCATCAATTGTAACAAACATACCATACCAGTGTAAGACGTTAATACTAAAGGGAACTTTGGAAGGGAGGAGAGAGACTACATGGGAATTTCTGTACTTCCTTCTCAAGTTTTCTGTAAATTTTAAATTGTGCTAAAAAATCAAATCTCGTTATTTAAAAAGATGGGGATAGATTAAGAATGGATATGTCTGGCAATATGTATTGAAACTGGGAATCTTGTTAAACTTCCTTTGTAATCTTAGAAAAAGAAATAATACTTATGTCTTGAACTTAGCTATTTACTTTCACTAAAATAATAACAATCTAACATAAATAAAACATTGGAATTTTTAAAGTGCTTCACTTATGCTAGTGATAATATATAGCCTTCCCCAAAACCCAAAATATATAATAGATTTTATGGTTATTCCCATTGTAGAAAAACCTGCTGCTCTGATACGCTAATTAACTTGTCAAAAATACATGGTTAGCAAGGAGCAGAGTTGTCTTCTGATTTGTATCCCATATACTTTTCTCTATACTTCATTGTGAAATCACACTTTCCTTTAAATATTTCAAGGAAAATAGACTGAATGTCCTGATCACAGAACTATTTACATATAGTTGGTTAAGATGATAAATCCTTACATGACCTGGACAAGATGTAGACCACTGGCATAGTGTTGCCTGTGACCAGGTTTACTCTAGGTCTAATGGTAGGGAAAAAAACAGATAATAGACATATCATATCCCAGTGATGCTTCAAGAAGTGGAATTATATGGCAGTAGTTAGACTTGAGGACTGACTTAGTATCTTTCATTGTCTAATTTAATGAAGGTGGCAAGACTATACCTCTGAACATCTTTGACCTGTTAAGCTGCCAACATTACAAGAGCTGCAATGACTTGACTGTAGCGAACCTTCACCTAGAAGAGACAATGTTAATTATGTTCACTCACTTATCATCTTATCTATATCTAGCATACATCCTTGACACCAATTTGTTTGCTAATTTGATGGCACATCAAAGTGAAAACAGCTTTTAAACTAAGCCAAGTTCTTTGAAACTTTGAAATGCTTAGTCATGATGTTACTCAGTTTTATTTCAAATCAAAAGTCACAAGTATTTACAGTTCGGCCTGTAGACCATCAGACTAAAAGGCTATCCAGCTTTAAAAGGCTAATCAGCTAAAAGGCTGATTATGAATTAGAATTTTACTTTTTATATGTTCCTTGCAGTGAATGATAGGGACAAAGCGTGAATGGAATATACCTTTTCACTCTGCTCACGAAAGAAAACTGTCAATAAATAAATTGAAAAAAAAAAAAAAAAGCTATGTCCTCAAAATTTTAGTCTGAGGAAATTGGACAATGAATATTTATTGACAATAAAGATTGAGCTGCTTAGATTCCAGATAAACAGAGGTTCAGAGTCTGAAGTAAAATGTATTAATATTGTCTTAATCATTTAGAATAAAAACACTAGCAGAAAAATTGTCTGCCTACTGGAAATAGCAATATAATCAGCGCATAACACTCTTTTATGTCTAAGTGGCATAAACATTATTTTTTGTCTGTTTTACAGAAGCTTAGAAAGTTCCTGCCCTGAATGCTGATTTCTAACAAGTAGGAGATTTGGGTCCTGCCAGTTCCTAATGCTCACACAGTTTGAATGTGTGCTCAGACATAGGTTCTGTTAATAATCTTAACAAAATTCATAGGATGGAGAGAACAGACAAAATTCATCATTCTTTGTTTTCTTGGCTCAGAAATAATAGACAATTTTCAAATGACTGCCACTATTGGAAAAATGCAACTATATTGAGGTTTTATGTTAAATAATAATTTCTTTGCTATTACTAAAAGTCACAATTATATAAAAACTCTGAAAAATATTTCACCATTTTTCTTCCAGTACACTAGTGATGCTGAGTGCTTGGCCTGGACATTCTGAACAATTGTTTAAGTAATATCCTGGGTATTACTCTATCTAGAACAAAGTGTTAGATCTGGAAATAAGACAAATACTCACAGGGGCAGGATAGATGTATTTATTGTTATCTTTCTGTTACTGCCTTTTCATTCTCTTCTCAACCCACATGCTACTGCCAGTTCATGACACATAATCACATCCTTTAACAGATGGTTTGATTTTGTTGTTGCTGCTGTTGTTGTTTATAATTATTATTCAAGATAATGTAAAAAAGAATTAGCTGTATGTATGACTTATAAACAGTCACTCATTCACCCAATAGTTCATTAGAATTATCACATAGCAGGCTTAGAACTTGGCGAAAGAATGCATCATTGAGAGAAACAGCACTTTTTTTTTTTTAAATCTCATTTGTGGATGAATGATATCAATGATTTTCTTTCTATTTTGTTTGCCTTTTTTTTTGATATGTTTTATTCTTTTTAATTTTTAGGAGCCATGTACAAAAGGAAGGGGATTCATTCATTCCTCCTTCTGGGGAGGCAATATACAACATGATTTTAACACTTGCTCAGCCATGTAAAGGCTATGTAAACCTTGGACAAGTTATATGATCACTCATGGTCTCAGTTTGGTCATGTTGAAAACTTCCATAATAACAATTGCAATGTCTAGGTTTGCTGTAGGGATTAAATGAATCAATTCATGTTGAATGCTTAGATTTGTGTGCGGCATTTGGTGTTAACACTTTAGCTATTACTATTCACGTGTCAAGATGTTCATTATATGCTTCCAATACAGTGTGCCAAGAAATACAACAGCAATTATTCTAATTTAATAATTAATTACATGCTATTAGGTAGTTTGCTTAGGCCTTAACATATATTATTTCATCCACAACATAGTGAAAGGCATTGTTAGCCTCATTTAGAACTGAACTGAAACACAGGGAAGTTAATCTGTGAACAAATATTCAGGCTGTGGTTATGTGATTTTTAAGTCCAGATTAAGATAAAGATATGCAGCCATGAAATTAAAAGACGCTTACTCTTTGGAAGGAAAGTTATGACCAACCTAGATAACATATTCAAAAGCAGAGACATTACTTTGCCAACAAAGTTTCGTCTAGTCAAGGCTATGGTTTTTCCTGTGGTCATGTATGGATGTGAGAGTTGGACTGTGAAGAAGGCTGAGCGTCGAAGAATCGATGATTTTGAACTGTGGTGTTGAAGAAGACTCTTGAGAGTCCCTTGGACTGCAAGGAGATCCAACCAGTCCATTCTGAAGGAGATCAGCCCTGGGATTTCTTTGGAAGGAATGATGTTAAAGCTGAAACTCCAGTACTTTGGCCACCTCATGCGAAGAGTTGACTCATTGGAAAAGACTCTGATGCTGGGAGGGACTGGGGGCAAGAGGAGAAGGGGATGACAGAGGATGAGATGGCTGGATGGCATCACTGACTCGATGGATGTGAGTCTGAGTGAACTCCAGGAGTTGGTGATGGACAGGGAGGCTTGGCGTGCTGTGATTCATGGGGTCGCAAAGAGTCGGACACGACTGATCGACTGATCTGATCTGATGCCCTATTAAATCTTAATATTAGAAAAGCAACTCTTTTGCTGAGGAAAACAGAAATGTGATTAACTGTAAAATATGATAAGAACTATGCCAAGAGTATATATAGGAGATGTCTTGGGAACACAGAATACAGGGATTAAATTTCTCTCTAGAGGAGCTTGTATGGCTTCTTGGGTTCTATATCAAATAATGTCAATAGCACATCAGACTCAATACTTATCCCAGCCTAGAGACTAAAGAATACATAGCTCAGTATAGCACTAGGAGCTCAGCTTGGTGCTCTGTGATGACCTAGAAGCGTGGGATGGGGGTAAGTGGGAGGGGGATTCAAAATGAAGGGGATATATTTATACATACAGCTGACTCACTGTTTTACAGCAGAAACCAATACAATATTGTAAAGTAATTATCCTCCAACTATAAAAAGAAGACTATAATAGCTCAGAATATTTGCATCATTTAGTAGTGAGAGGTAATAATTTTGGTAGCACAATGATTCCAATGAAATATTCTAATTAGTAGAGTGATTGAGTAAATTATACCTGGTCTGTACTAAAAGGTAGGATGGTATGGTGAAGTGTAGTCTCTCAACCAGATGAGCTGACTTGTAATGCTATCCCGACATGTGCTAACAATATGAACTTGGGAAAGTTAATTCAACACCCTTATCTGCCCCTTATCTTTTTATCTACCCTTGAAATTCTACAAAAGCTGATGCACAAGCACATCCGTCTTGTTTGTGATGTCATGTCTGGGTCCTTACCCTTTAGGACTCTACTAGGCACTGGGGATAAGAGGAAGGTACATCATTTAATTCAAATTCAGTTCAGTTCAGTCACTCAGTTGTGTCCAACTCTTTGAGACCCCATGAACTGAAGCACGCCAGGCCTCCTTGTCCATTACCAAATCCCAGAGTCCACCCAAAGCCACATCCATTGAGTCAGTGATGCCTTCCAATCAGCTCATCCTCTGTCGTCCCATTCTCCTCCTGCCCTCAATCTTTCTCAGCATCAGGGCCTTGTTAAATGAGTCAGCTCTTCGCCTCAGGTGGCCAAAGTACTAGAGTTTCAGCTTCAGCATCAGTCTTACCAATGAATACCCAGGACTCATCTCCTTTAGGATGGACTGGTTGGATCTCCTTGCAGTCGAAGGGACTCTCAAGAGTCTTCTACAACACCACAGTTCAAAAGCATCAATTCTCTGGGGCTCAGCTTTCTTCACCTTCCCAACTCTCACATCCATAGATGACCACAGGAAAAACCATAGCCTTGACTAGATGGACCTTTGTAGACAAAGTAATGTCTCTGCTTTTTAATATGCTATCTAGGTTGGTCATAACTTTCCTTCCAAGGAGCAAGCGTCTTTTAATTTCATGGCTGCAGTCACCATCTGCAGATTTTGGAGCACCCCCCGCAAAAAATAAAGTCAGCTGCTGTTTCCCCACCTATTTGCCATGAAGTGATGGGAATGGATGCCATGATCTTCGTTTTCTGAATGTTGAGCTTTAAGCCAACTTTTTCACTCTCCTCTTTCACTTTCATCAAGAGGCTTTTTAGTTCCTCTTCACTTTCTGCCATAAGGGTGGTGTCATCTGCATATCTGAGGTTATTGATATTTCTCCCAGCAATCTTGATTTCAGCTTATGCTTCCTCCAGCCCAGCATTTCTCATGATGTACTCTGCATAGAAGTTAAATAAGCAGGGTTACAATATACAGCCTTGACATACTCCTTTTCCTATTTGGAACCAGTCTGTCATTCCATGTCCAGTTCTAACTGTTTCCTCTTGACCTGCATACAGGTTTCTCAAGAGGCAGGTCAGGTGGTCTGGTATTCCCATCTCTTTCAGAATTTTCCACAGTTTATTGTGATCCACACAGTCAAAGGTTTTGGTATAATTCAAATTAAAGTGATCCAAATAAGTACCATAAAATGCACATAACAATAAAGACAATGTTTGACCCAAGAAGGGACAGATTGTCTTCGACTTGGAAATTACAGAGAATAGATTTATAAGGCATGCCGCAAAGAACAGAGCCTTATCATCCAGTGTTTTAAAGCAAGTATTTTAGAATTAGATATGAATTGAAACTGAATTTCTTACTAACTAGCTTTACGATCCTGAGCAAGTTATTTACTTTCTGGGTCCTATTTCCTTAAGTGAAATGTGAGTAATATTACTTATTTCCTTTGTTAAGGTGCTTGAAACAGTGCCTGGCCCATCAGTTCAGTTCAGTTGCTCAGTTGTGTCCGATTCTTTGTGACCTCATGGACCACACAATGCCAGGCTTCCCTGTTCATCACCAGCACCCAGAGTGAAGTCGCTCGATCATGTCCGACCCTTCGAGTCCTCATGGGCTGCAGCCCACCAGGCTCCTCTGCCCATGATATTTTCCAGGCAAGAGTACTGGAGTGGGGTGCCATTGCCTTTTCCACAAGAATACACAGAACTGTACAAAAAAAGAGCTTCATGACCAAGATAATCACGATGGTATGATCACTCATCTAGAGCCAGACATTCTGGAATGTGAAGTCAATTGGGCGTTAGAAAGCATTACTACCAACAAAGCTAGTGGAGGTTATGGAATTCCAGTTGAGCTATTCCAAATCCTGAAAGATGATGCTGTGAAAGTGCTGCACTCAATATGCCAGCAAATTTGGAAAACTCAGCAGTGGCCACAGGACTGGAAAAGGTCAGTTTTCATTCCAATCCCAAAGAAAGGCAATGCCAAAGAATGCTGAAGCTAATGCCTAATTGCACTCATCTGACATGCTAGTAAAGTAATGCTCAACTTCAGCTTCTTTCAACATTACTGGTCAAGGTATAGTGTTGGATTACTGTGATTTTGCCTTGGAAAGGAACGAGATCATTTTGGCATTTTTGAGATCGTATCCAAGTACTGCATTTTGGACTCTTTTGTTGACTATGATGGCCACTCCATTTCTTCTGAGGGATTCTTGCTCATAGTAGTAGATATAATGGTCATCTTAGTTAAATCACCCATTCCAGTCCATTTTAGTTCACTGGTTCCTAAAATGTTCATGTTCACTCTTGCCATCGTCTGTTTGATCACATCTAATTTGCCTTGATTCATGGGCCTATCATTCCAGTTTCCCATATAATATTGCTCTTTGCAACATTGGACTTTACTTCCATCACCTTTTACATCCACACTGGGTGTTGTTTTTGCTTTGGCTCCATCTCTTCATTCTCTCTGGAGTTATTTCTCTACTTTTCTCCAGTAGCATATTGGGCACCTACCAACCTGGGGAGTTCATCTTTCATTGTTCTATCTTTTTGCCTTTTCATACTGTTCATAGGGTTCTCAAGGCAAGAATGCTGAAATGGTTTGCCAGTCCCTTTTCTAGTGAACCACATTTTGTCAGAACTCTCTGTCATGACCCATCCGTTTTGGGTGGCCCTACAAGTCATGGCTCATAGTTTCATTGAGCTAGACAAGACTGTGGTCCATGTGATCAGTTTGGTTAGTTTTCTGTGATGTGGTTTTCTTTACAAAACTGAGTCTTGTTCTGATGTGAGGGCCCATGTTCAGTAAATCTTTAATCCAATTTTCTGTTGATGGGCAGAATTGTGTTCCCTCCCTGTTGCTTGACCTTAGGCCAAACTACTGTGGAAATAATGAAGATATTTGAGACCTTCAAAAGGTCTCATGATGTACTGCTGCATTCAGTGCTCCCAATCCTGTAGTAGGCCACAGCTGATCCACGCCTCTGCCAGAGACTCCTGGACACTCATGGGTACATCTGGCTCACACTCATGGGCATGTCTGCCTCAGTTACTTGTAGGGTGGCTGTTCCTTTCTCCTGGGTCCCGGTGCACACAAGGTTTTATTTGTGCCCTCCAAGAGTCTGCTTCCCCAGTTCTGGTGGCTCTATGATGGGGTTAATGGCAACCTCCTCCAAGAGAGCTAATACCATATCCAGGTCTGCTGCACCCAGAGCCCCTGATCCTGCAGCAGGCCACTGCCAATGCATACCTCCACAGGATATACTCAGACACAGTTCTACCACTGTCTCTGTGGGTTGGACATGCATTTTGTGCTCTTCCCAGGTCTGAGCAGCTCAGGTGACCGAGTGCTCAGCAAGTGCACCATCCCAGGTGAGCCATGCATCTTAATCACCTCCTCGGTCCCAGCAGCTTAGTTTTCCAGGTGCACCGTAAGAGTACCTTCTCAGGTGTGCCATATGTCTCTGGAGAGCTGGTCTCAGGCTGCAACCCTCCTGGAAGATGTCAGCCATCCAGGATCTCAGGAAAATGTGGTTAGCAGCTTGGAGCCTGCTCACAGTTTGGTGGAAGATGCTGTCTCTGGGACTGAGATTGCAGCAGCCCCTTGCCTTCCGGTTCTGGCTGTTGCAAGCCTGCCTCTCTGCCTTGGGGCAGGAAGGGGCTGGTATGCACCCGGCTAGCTCTCTTTTGGTATTCACTCAAACCTTTGTTCTGTGAGCGGGCCAGGCTGCACATGAGAATAAGTAACATTCACAGCCTTCTAAAAATATAGGTATTCAGCCACCCAGGAGATTAGCCTATTGCTGAGAGCCTCTGTGACACGTCATGATTATTAATGATACTAATAAAATTGCATCTGACCAGCTCTGCCAAAAAGGGTTTTGATGTGGAAATGCAACTAAGCATGATCTTTCCTGGATTTCTCATGTTTTACTTCTTTTCATATTTCTGGTCAGAAAAGCTGTAATTGATTTTATTTGATACTGGCAGATGATTCTTATTGTACCGCAGCCTAAAAAACTAAAGATTTTCTTCTAAAATACTGGCTATTGTTATTTCTTATAAGGTGTTGTAGTTTAAAGAATATGTTTCTTTGGAATAAAGTCAGTCCAAAACAAACCAATCAACCACACATATATACACACACAAATTACGTTTTAGAATAAAAAAAATGAAACTGTGATAAAAGCTTTCCCTCGATTAATGCACAGAGAAGGCAATGGCAACCCACTCCAGTGCTCTTGCCTGAAAATCCCATAGACAAAGGAGCCTGGTAGGCTTCAGTCCATGGGGTCGACTCAGCAACTTCACTTTCACTTTTCACTTTCATGCATTGGAGAAGGAAATGGCATCCCACTCCAGTGTTCTTGCCTGGAGAATCCCAGGGACCACGGAGCCTGGTAGGCTGCTGTCTATGGGGTCGCACAGAGTCAGACACGACTGATGTGACTTAGCAGCAGTAGTAGCAGCAGCAGATTTATGTGAACTTATAGACTATAGGAAGAATTCACCATTTGTCCCTTTTGTGCGTTTTTCACTCAGCCATTTTTTACAGAATAATTTTTTGTCACAGGCCTTAGTATTGGCCAGCAGAAAACCTATCCCTAAACTAACAGATTACACACATACACACAGCTGTTTCAACACTTCTTCACAGTGAAAAGCTCTCTGACAAGACACCAGAAGATAAAGTGACTGCAATGTTTTAACAGCTGGGCATTGAGCACAATTCTGGTTGCATTTAGATCTCAGTAGCACATCACCAAGAGCTCCCTGTTTTCTGCTTATATTTGTGCCTCATATTCAATTAGTGAAAAGATCGTAACAAGCAACTTATTTTTCTAATTTTCCTTCCCCTATTCTTCATCCAAATGAAACTATGGTAATACCAAAATTAATTATTTCTATAATTAAACACAGGAATTTAAATAAGTTGCTTAACCTATAAATTACTTCATTTCTCAAATTGAAGGATTGTCAGTCTACCCAATAATGTTGTTGTGATGATGGCATAAAGAAGACTAAAGGCAACTGCCGGGGTCCAGCCCCGGCAGGATCCAGGGATTCCCTCAGGAGGACGGCATTGGCAATAAGGAAAGTAAAGAGAAGAGAAAGAAGCTTGATCTTGCTTGGTTTACACAGAAAGCCAATAAAGCTCCTGACACGGAACTTGCTCTGTTCATGGAGACTGCAGGTGCCCTCTCAGTGGGGTGAGGACACAGGACGCCCTCTCCCCGGTGAAGACACAGGGCGCCTTCCCTATCGGGTCTTAGAAGCCCAGGCAAAAAAGTGAACTCAGAAAGCCTCTGTGCCCCAAGGAGTCATCCTGAAAGAAGAAGAGAGAGAGAAAGAAAGAAAAGGAAAGAAAGAAAGAATGACACAGGGAGGCCAAGCTTTGGTGAGCAAGGCCCACAACTTTATTTTGAAAAGGAACTTTTATAGCTTGACTTGTACATAGAGGAAATGAAAGGTGCAAAGTCATGCAGAGTCAGCCCAAACATTACATCTGTTTTGTCTTTATCGAAACCAGGATTTTTTCTGCATACCTTTCCCATAAACGATGTTGTGTACATTATCTTCTGGCCTTGGAGGCCTGTGGACATTTTATGACTCTTTTTTGATAAAGGCTGCTCAACCAGAAAACTTATTTTCCCTTGAAGTGTTTTTTCTTTATATTTCTAAACTATGTCAGCCTCAGAAAGTGCTAAACAGAGTTACATTCTCACGGAGCAAAGGTGCAGTGAGTTACAACAAAGAAAGTACCAATTAGCTCAAAGGTCTGATGTGGTTAATTCCAAGGCTAGTACTTGTTTTTATTACATTCCAACTATGCTAACCAATGCACTCCCAGGTTCACAATGGATAAGGGATATGGGCACTTGGCAGCAAGCATTGGCTCAACAATGAAGTCTTACACCAGCACAACTCTAATAGTTTTTAACTCTTCAGAAGGCTCTATATTTTTAGAATGTTTTAGGCTTCCCGTGTCTCTCACGGTTGGGAGGCTGTGAACAATCACATGCGTAGCTGAAAGAATCTGGATAACCCTGTCAGGCAAGCTAGAAAGCCATCAGAGGGGTTTGAATTGAAACACTCCTAAAATGCCCAGGAGACTTATTAACTAAAGCCCTAAGTTGACTTTTTCCAGAGAAAGGTGGTCGGGGATAGTCCCCTGTTAATGTCAAAATAATTGGTGAAAGGCACAAAATAGTAAGACAGATTCTGGTTTTGGGGTAGATGCTTGAGCAGGTCCAGGGGGTCCCTCGAGTCCTGATCTGCCTTGCTCGTCAGGTCTCTTCAACATGACCTTGTCATGGGTGGGATCTCTAGTGCTGGCTCCTGGCAGGCAACAATTTGTATATTTAAGCAAAAGCACTTCACAACTGCAATCACTTAAAGAA
The DNA here is from genome assembly GCF_055505025.1 of Bos grunniens. Classification (NCBI taxonomy): domain Eukaryota; kingdom Metazoa; phylum Chordata; class Mammalia; order Artiodactyla; family Bovidae; genus Bos; species Bos grunniens. Next base: position 91,909,786 of record NC_141172.1, read on the forward strand.
AATATGTGATGGTAGAGAGATAGGCACATAAAAAAAGAGATAATTATCAGAATAGAAAAAAATACAGTCCATATATCTAAAATAATCATTTTTTGAGAGCTAAGGATACATTTTCTCAGAATGTTTTGGAAACTTGGAGGTTTAACTAAGCATGAGATTTGTTTTAAACCTTGGAAGAAAATAACTGGATATGAGAAGCAGAAATGAACACAAAAGGAGCATCCTACATAAAACTGATTATGTCACATCCATGTATGTGATTGCAATACAAATGTTTTCTATCGCAGGAAAATGTGTATGAGTGGTCCTATCAATATAGCCTCACAACTCTGCTGCTGCTGCTAAGTCACGTCAATTGTGTCTGACTCTGTGTGACTCCATAGATGGCAGCCCACCAGGCTCCTCTATCCCTGGGATTCTCCAGGCAAGAATACTGGAGTGAGTTGCCATTTCCTTCTCCACTCACAACTCTGGTAACACTTATTATTAAACAGTCAAACCTAATTTAATTTCTCTATTGACATCAATCTCCAAACATGAAGCTAGGGCCAAGGTCAATTATCTGGCAAATGAGAAAGATACCCTTGTAAATTCAGACTTCAAACACATCTTTGTGTAATCCTGTATAAATCATGAATCCTTGAATAAATAAGACTTTGGGTTAAAGTTATATGAAAGTTAGAGGAAAATGTTTTTTTTCTTTTAAGCTTGTTTATACAGACTGTCAGTTTCAAGAATTCAGACAAGTTTTAGATATAAAATAAACATGTAATTTGTAAAAATTATGTGTAGTAAAATATTTTAAGTATAGACAAATAGAAGTGATAATAAAAGTGTTAATCACTCAGTCATGTCTGACTCTGCAACCTCATGGACTGTAGCCCATCAGCTCCTCTGTCCATGGAATTGTCCAGGCAAGAATACTGGAATGGGTTGCCATTCTCTTCTCCAGAAGAGAGGGGATAACATGAAACTAACATAAAACTAAAGTTTGCAATTTATTTAGTAACCATGAGTATTCAGAGATATTTTCATTGGATGAGGACCCTTCTATCTGAGTCTTATTCCATTTTTATAAGAAATGGCACATGTTTGCATCCAAGTAGATTCTTGAGTCTGCTTTCTGCCCATGGATGACTAGATTGCCAAAAATCTCTTTTATATGAACTGTCCTTGCATGTTCTAGTAAATGCTAATAAAACTCCTTTACTGTTTGTCAGCTTTCTGTTTTTGAAATTATACCATTTTTATTGCATTTTCTCTTATGTATTTATATTTATAGTTAATTTTTGTTAATTTTATTTTAGGCAAAATGAGGTCAGTTGGAAATTTCAGAATTTGTTAGAAAATCATTTACCCAAAGCTGAGATTGTAAGTACCATTCTAATTTTCCTGATAGTACAGGCAAAGATGTTATTAACTGTTCTGCCAGGATACTGAAATTAAGGCTAGTTGTCAGTTAGATGTATTAAACTATAACTTGATTAATAATTAAGTGTAATCTTCAGGTCAGGAAGCAACAGTTAGAACTGGACATGGAAAAACAGACTGGTTCCAAATAGGAAAAAGAGTACGTCAAGGCTGTATATTGTCACCCTGCTTATTTAACTTATATTCAGAGTACATCATGAGAAATGCTGGGCTGGAAGAAGGACAAGCTGGAATCAAGATTGCCAGAAGAAATATCGATAACCTCAGATATGCAGATGACACCACTCTTATGACAGAAAGTGAAGAGGAACTAAAAAGCCTCGATGAAAGTGAAAGTGGAGAGTGAAAATGTTGACTTAGAGCTCAACATTCAGAAAACGAAGATCATGGCATCTGGTCCCATCACTTCCTGGCAAATAGATGGGGAAACAGTGGAAATAGTGGCAGACTTTATTTTGGGGGGCTCCAAAATCACTGCAGATGGTGATTGCAGCCATGAAATTAAAAGATGCTTACTCCTTGGAAGGAAAGTTATGACCAACCTAGATAGCTCAAAAGCAGAGACATTACTTTGCCAACAAAGGTCCGTCTAGTCAAGGCTATGGTTTTTTCAGTAGTCATGTATGGATGTGAGAATCGGACTGTGAAGAAAGCTGAGCGCCGAAGAATTGATACTTTTGAACTGTGGTGTTGGAGAAGACTCTTGAGAGTCCCATGGACTGCAAGGAGATTCAACCAGTCCATTCTAAATGAGATCAGCCCTGGGTGTTCTTTGGAAGGAATGATGCTAAAGCTGAAACTCCAGTATTTTGGCCACCTCATGCGAAGAGTTGACTCATTGGAAAGGACCGTGATGCTAAAGGGATTGGGGGCAGGAGGAAAAGGGGAAGATAGAGGATGAAATGCCTGGATGGCATCACCAACTTGATGGATGTGGGTTTGGGTGAACTCTGGGAGTTGGTGATGGACAGGAAGGCCTGGCATGCTGAAATTCATGGGGTCGCAAAGAGTCAGACACAGCTGAGGGACTGAACTGAACTGAGTCAAAAACTCTACCCTCAGAACATGCCCACACAGCCATTTTATCAACATGCCTCCCATTAAAGAGCACATGGCATCCTTGTGCTTCCACAAAACCACAATTACCTCACCTTTTTTAATCTTCAATTGACTTTCCCCAGGCACCTGATGCTTCAGAGGACCCTACCAACAGGTAAATACCTCCAGCCCCTCGCCTTTGTGGTGGCAGACTTGAGATTTGTTGTCCCGTCTCTCTGCTTGTCTGCCTTGTGAATGTAACTTTTCTCTGCTGAGAACCTCAGAGTTTTAATGTTTGACCTGCAGTAGACTGGGAAAATGAAACTGGTTTGGTAAAAGTACCAAATGTACAGTTTTCTCCAACCTCAAGTTAAACAACCTTCACTATTTTGAACATAATAGTTTCATCAAGGCTCTTTGATTCCTTCTTCCTTAACTTGATGCCAAAATCAAAGACACATGTTTTAGTTCAGAATTTGAGCAGGTAATTCTTTTCCCATAGAATTGTTCAGTTTTAATCAGATTGGTAAAAATAGAATGCTAATACAATTAAATTAATCTAGCATATGAACTCAATGTAAATAATATTAAACAATTAAGCATTTCCAAGGAACATTTTTATTGTTTCTCTACTAAACAATGACTACTTGCTCTTAATATTTACCATATGGTCTTAGTTTAGCAATATAAATGGTGAATTAAGAACATAGACTTTGGATTCACATAAATCTAGGTTAGATTCCTAATTCTGCAATAAATAGGCTGTGTACTTTTTGGCAATCTATTAAAAACTTTAGGCCTTCCTTTTCTCTTCTAGAAAATGGGGATGGCAATACAATATCCAGGATCATTTGGAAAATTAAATGAGTTTTTATGTAAAGCACTTAATACAGTATCTAAGCACTAGTGTCTACTCAGTATCTGTCTAAATCCATCTGTTTTTATAGATAAATTCTTATTCTTTCAGGACAGATTACATGTAGAATTTACCAAGTGGCTTTAGGTCTTTTATTGTGCAAGTACAAGACTGGTTAAGTAAAGTGAACGAAAAAGACTTTCATTACGACCTTTGCTCATGTTAGCACTTTTTCAGCCTTTAAGCAACAGATCCACTAGATCAGTGCCTGGGCTGTTATTGATATTTTCATTGATACTTGTTACTGATACTTTCACTCCCTTTTGTTTACTCATATAAGGAAAAAATTTAGTTCATCTGATTCATAAGGTTCCAAATGAGCTGAAAATCTAGAAAATATTATTTTTTACTTGGAGGAAAATCATTTAAAAATTATTTCTCATGATATAAAGAAGTTTTATGAATACAGGGAGGAAAAAATAGGACAAATCTCTTTCAAATTTAACTTTAATCATGTGATTAAATTCAATAAATAGCAAAGAATAATCAGTTTTACATAATTCAGTCTACACAATTATCTTCATTTCCTTTCTTAAAAAAAAAATAAGTACACTGTACAAAAATTAGTCAAATAGGTACTTTATTCATTTCAAAAATGTGTTAATTCAAAATATGTCTACTTCAATTGCTATGGCAGTTTATAAAATCCAGAGCAGTAGTTATCTCCTCAACAACAGAGTAAGGCTACCACTTTCCTAATTTTCAAACATATTTTGTTTTTCTTGTGAATAGGTAAAAGTAGGCTCCGATGTGCTTTACTATCCGCACTGATCTTGTACCCAAGTGCTGATAAGACTATGCACTGTGCCCAGACACAGGAAAGTGACGTCTCCCACGTGGAGAGAATTCTTCATCACTAGGTGCATCCTGTAGAGACCGACTGAAAGGAAAAGTGGTGTTCAGACCAAAACAGCAAGGATATTGTGTGATATCCTGAAATTTCCTCAAAGGAATTTTTTTTTTTTACTTTCAATAAGCTATATATACCATACTCCAATTTTTATAAAGATACACATCTTCCAAATCTATATTAACAAGCTATATAATAATTTTATATTAAAAGAGCATTAAATTTTCTGAATTTAAAACAAAAACAATATGGAAAAGTATACAGTATTTAAATAAAATATGTCTTTGTTGAAATATAATTTTAAATTCTTAATATTTTACATAATATATAATACATGTAAATATAAAAATGTTTTTATGCAGGTGGTATCATACAATATATCTGTTTTGTACTCTTTTCATGTACTCTTTAGTCTCTTCTCTTAGTATATGAATTTCTCATTCTTTTCAAAAATATAATGTTAATGTTTAGCAATATAGCATTCCACTGTAATAATTACTATACTTAAATAATTACATTCTTTGACACAGATTTTTTATTTAAATTTTGTCATTTATACATTTACAAATAAAGCCTTGCATACTATTCTCCAATGACTTATGTGGTAAAAGGTTACAAATGTCTAGTTCTTATATTAAACTATTCTTAAACTCATGGACTGAAATATATTGGGTCATTTATTTCTAGATGGTCAAAACAGTAAATCAGTATATCTGGAATGTATTATTTCATAGTTTTTGACTTTCAAAAGTCTTCTTACTATCCTAATAAACTCTATTTATATATCCTAATAAACTTCATAATATATCCTAATAAACTTCATGCTTCACATTTTTTGTTTTTTACCCACCTCTTTAGCTTAGGACAGTTTCTGGGGACCATCACACATATTCTGGAATAAGGAAGATTTATTGAGCACATGTCATTAGATAAGAATCAAATAAATCATACAAGAACACTACTCTGTTTTCTTCATATTTTCCTAAGCCTTTAAGTCATTAGTTCTCAAATTACTGACATCTTCTGATATTTTATGCAAGAATGACCTTTTCTTCCCTTCTGCACATGCTTTATCAGTCCAAATGACAGTTACCATAAATATGCTTGTGTGTATTGGGAAAAGCAAGCATACTCCATAGAGCTGTAACACTGTATATGTGTATGAGCCCATGTTTTCTAAACTGAACAGTGGCACATGAAATATGTTTGACTGATTGACTGGCTAAAAATGACTTCCTGCTCATGATTTTTTTATTCTTATTTCCAATATATAAAGAGTACTTCACAGGTTCCATCTCTGATCAAAAACTGTAATTTAACATTTGGTTTAAAATTCTTGCTTATGATTTAGTGTGCTTTTCAGTGAAAAAGTATTATCTTTTAAGCATTCTATAAGCTAACCATTTAAAATCTCCTCATCTATTGGACCTTATTTACATATGATTAGCAAACTTTAGAAATTCAGTTAAGGAAGCTCATTGGATAAAAGTTTTCTATTTGCTTTGTGTAATCGCAACTTCACTCCCAAAGATATGAACCTCCAGCTGTCATATGCATGTGATTAACTAGATCCTTTCCAGCTATTAAGGAAGTCCCACTCCGTTTCTATGTTTTCTGGCAATAATAGAAGCTAGCTTAACACAACATTTTGGCAAACGAATTACTGGCATAAAAAGGCAAAATATGCAAATTGGCAAGAAAAATACCCTGTGTATGAAATTACAAAACAGCAAGTGCAAAGCCAAATTCACCTTATCTAGTCTTGTTACAAGCACAAACTTATATAAAAATTTAAATACTTGCCTAACAATATCATCCTGAATATTATTACTCATGTCTTCGTCTTCCAGAAGAGGAAATATTTAGTTAGGATACAGTTTGAAAAAATCTTTTTGTCTCCAAGTAAGAAGAAGGATGGCTCTGCATTCTGATGAATAAAATATTGTTGTTTGCTTGTTTGTTTTCTGGTGGTAATTGCATATTTTTTCATGTGTCTTAATAATCTCCTTCCATTTCAATGAAGTTGTGGATTCTGACAAGTGAGTTCTCACTCTCAGTGTCCTCTGACTCCCATGGTCCTTTATTTCAGCAAAAAATTAACTGTATTTGCTGCAGGTGCACATGGGGAGACACTTCAGGCTAATATATTAACAATAACATGGGGTGTGTTTGTGTGTGTGTGTACTATTTTACATATAAATCACGATGGCTTTATAGTTTATTAATATTCCCAAGTGAAGATTTTATTGTGTTGATGTTTATTTGCTTGCTTCATTTATAAAATATGTTAAGGCATGAAGAGTAATGCTATAGTTAGCTACTTCTGATCTCAGTGAGTTTGCTATTCATCCAGACATCAAACTCAGAATCTGAGAGGTCACCTTTCCTCTCACTAAACCTCATTCAATTATTAAATAGGTTTCATTGACTTTCTGGAGAAGGCAATGGCACCCCACTCCAGTACTCTTGCTTGGAAAACCCCATGGATGGAGGAGCCTGGTAGGCTGCAGTCCATGGGGTCACGAAGAGTTGGACATGACTGAGCAACTTCACTTTCACTTTTTACTTTCATGCATTTGATAAGGAAATGGCAACCCACTCTAGTGTTCTTGCCTGGAGAATCCCAGGGACGGGGGAACCTGGTGGGCTGCCTTCTGTGGTGTTGCACAGAGTCGGACATGACTGAAGTGACTTAGCAGCAGCAGCAGCAGCAGCATTGACTTTCCCTTTTTATACTGCTTATATCTTCTTCATGAGTATTACCCTAATTGAGACCTTAATAATCTCATGTAGAAAACTGTGCTTGTCTCTCAAATACTTTTTTTTGGCTTTTCAGTTCAGTTCAGTTCAATCGCTCAGTCATGTCCGACTCTTTGCGACCCCATGAATTGCAGCACGCCAGGCCTTCCTGTCCATCACCAACTCCCGGAGTTCACTCAAACTCATGTTCATCGAGTCAGTGATGCCATCTAGCCATCTCATCCTCTGTCGTCCCCTTATCCTCCTGCCCCCAATCCCTCCCAGTATCAGAGTCCTTTCCAATGAATCAACTCTTCGCGTGAGTTGGCCAAAATATTGGAGTTTCAGCTTTTGGCCTTTACTTGTCCATATTTTCAATAGGCTTAATACAGATGCTAGACTATGCTTTCCAAAACTAAATCATATGTGTACCTTATTTAAACTTGCTCTTCAATTTCACACTGATTAAATTCAACTATGACATGAAAATCTCTATGACTTTACTAGTGTCTACTCTTGAAGACTTACCTAAATAAAAAGTTTATACTTCCCCCTGACTCTTGTGTAGTCAAAACAACATTTAGATGAAAAAACATATGCCAAACTTGAATTCCTTGCTTAGAAAATAAGACATATTGAGACTTTTAAAAAACCACCATTAATTTTCAGCATGTGTCTGTAATCCTTCCGAGTCTTCTAAAGAGAAAACTCCATGTCCCTCTATACCTCTGCTTGTGTGCTCAGTCGTTCAGTTGTGTCCAACTCTATGCCTCCAAGGACTGTAACTCACTAAGCTTCTCTGTCTATGAGATTTCCTATCAAGAACACTAGAGTGAGTTGCCATATTCACTCCAGGGAATCTTCCTGAGCCAGAGATTGAACCCATGTCTCATGTATCTCCTCCATTGTCAGATGGATTCTTTACCACTGCTCCACCTGGAAAACCCATGTACACATATAAATCCATCGTGAAAAGTATACAATCAGGTTCCTTTAATTGTTTTCACGTGTAATACTCAAGCTATACTAATATTCAGTTCAGTTCAGTCGCTCAGTTGTGTCCGATTCTTTGTGACCCCATGAATCACAGCTCGCCAGGCCTCCCTGTCCATCACCAACTCCTGGAGTTTACTCGAACTCATGTCCATTGAGTAAACAATGCCATCTAGCCATCTCATCCTCTGTCGTCCCCTTCTCCTCCTGCCCCCAGTCCTTCCCGGCATCGGTCTTTTCCAATGAGTCAGCTCTTCGCATGAGATGGCCAAAGTATTGGAGTTTCACCTTTAGCATCAGTCCTTCCAATGAACACCCAGGATTGATCTCCTTTAGGATGGACTTCTCTGATACCACAGTTCAAAAGCATCAATTCTTCACAGTCCAACTCTTACATCCATACAAGACCATATTATGTACCTAATATTCCCATTAATCATAAAGTTCCCTAGCTGCATTGGAAAACTACTTAGCACTATCTGCTAAAGTTGAACTTACATATGTCTTTTTACTATCATTTCCATTCCTAGGCATATGTCTAAGGGAAATGTGTATATGTTAATAACAGTATTAGTGTAAATATCCAAGAAATGATGACAATTCAAATGTCTAACAGAGAATGCATAAATGAAGTGTGTTCTATTCACAAAATAAAATATAATAGAAATGGACAAATCACAGCCAAAAACATTAATGTGGATGAATCTTGTAAAAGGGAAAGAAGCCAGACACACCATAGTACACACCACATGATTTCATTAAAACACAAACAAGCCAGGCACAACTACTCCATTAAACAGAATTCAGCAGAGCAACCAGTTTTGTGGAATAAGTTGAGCATAGTGATTGGGTATGGACAGAAATGACCTAGAAGCTTTCTCTTTTGTTGGGTAGTGGTTATATATGTGTGTTCATTAGAAGGCAATGTGTCAGACTGCACACTTTTGATCTGTATGCTCTCTACTTATATGTTATACTCCACAAAAAACTTAAGAACAGGAGTATTCTAATTTTATTCTCAAGAGGATTCTAGTGGATATTGTATCTGTGTTTCCAAAGTTAAACAAACACTGTGAAGAAATACTGAGATGAAGGAAGTTGAAAAACATGATGCCCAAATAAAATGAAAAATAAAAAAGACTGTAAGGAGTAAGTAGATATTACAAAAAAAAAAAAAAAAAGGAATTGGTGAAGGAGAAGAAAGATTTTTAAAATGCATCCATATCTAACATGCTAATAGAGTGATAGTAAACAGGGAGAAGGAAAGGGGAAGGAGAAGAAATTTATAATATTTAGAAAATTATCTGACAAAATTAAAAGAAATTCCTGAATACAGCAAAATTTAAATAAAAATAAAGTCTTTGTTAAAAAACATTATAAAAGATAAAATAAAATCCCAAAGGAAGTAAAACTGGTTTGTTATAAAGACATACCTTGTATTTTGAAAAAACAAAAGGAAACAAAGCCTGTGGGAAACAGGCAGAATTTTGAATTTTGTGCTCAATTTGCCACTCCTCTGCAAAGTAATCAGAAAAGTGTTACCTACTCAGGGGTTCAGAAAGGCTTAAAACCACAATGCCAGATGTTAGTCAATTAGCTGTGTCTGACTCTTTGTGACCCCATGAACTGTAGCCCACCAAGCTCCTCTGTCCATGGAATTCTCCAGGGAAAGATACTGGAATGGGTAAACATTCCCTTCTCTAGGGTATCTTCCCCAACCAAGGGATTGAACTCGGGTCTCCTCCACTGCAGGTGGATTCTATACTATCTGAGCCACCAGGGAAGCACCTAAAATAGTCTTACTGGAAAAAAAAAAAAAAAACTTACTCTTAGATATTCTTTGATCAACCAAACTTTAAACCAATTTGAAGAAATAGTGACTGGAAAACATTACAATGGCTAGACAATGGACAATTAAATAATTTAAACTACATAAGTAATAATAATATACTTTATAAATCATTGAAGTAAAAAAGATTATTATCAAAAATCAAATAATAATTTAGCAAATAGTTTGATAAAATTTATCAGTAGAATGATAGAACAAAGAATATAAGAAACAGAGTAAGAGGTAAGAAAAAAATGCTATATTTCTTATATTAATATCTAATTGCTACATTATGTATAATAAATACAACTTTCATAAAGAAAAGCTTAAATGCATTTTATAAAAGTTTATGACTATGTTAGTAGGAAAAAATAATTGCATATAACATTAAAACTAATTAAGCTAACTAATATAACTAAAAACTAGCTCAAAACTCTCCAAGCCAGACTTTAACAGTACATGAACCATGAACTTCCAGATGTCCAAGTTTGATTTAGAAAAGGCAGAGGAACCAGAAATAAAATTACCAACATCAGCTGGATCATCAAAAAAACAAGAGAGTTCCAGAAAAATATCTAGTTCTGCTTTATTGACTATACCAAGCCTTTGACTGTGTGGATTACAACAAACTGTGGAAAATTCTTCAAGAGATGAGAACACCAGACCATCTTTTCTGCCTCCTGAGAAATGTATATGCAGGTCAAGAAGCAACAGTTAGAACCGGACATGAAACCACAGATTGGTTCCAAATTGGGAAAGGAGTATGGCAAACCTGTATTTTGTCACCTGCTTATTTAACTTACATGCAGAATATATCATGCTAAATTCTGGGCTGGATGAAGCATAAGCGGGAATCAAGACTGCTGGGAGAAATATCAATAACCTCATATACACAGATGACACCACTCTTAGGGCAGAAAGTGAAGAAGAACTAAAGACCGTCTTGCTGAAAGTGAAAGAGGAGAGTGAAAAACTTGGCTTAAAACTCAACATTCAGAAAACTAAGATCATGGCAACAGATGCCATCACTGCATGGCAAATAGGTGGGGAAACAATTGAAACAGTGACAGACTTTCTTTACTTGGGGTCCAAAATCACTGCAGATGGTGACTGCAGCCAGGAAATTAAAAAAAAAAAAAAAAAAAAAAGCTTGCTCCTTGGAAGAGAAGCTATGATCAACCAAGACAGCATATTAAAAATCAGAGACATTATTTTGCCAAAAGGTCTGTCTAGCCAAAGCTATGGTTTTGCCAGTAGTCATGTATGGATGTGAGAGTTAGATATAAAGAAAACTGAACGCTGAGGAACTGATGCTTTTGAACTGTGGTGTTGGAGAAGACTCTTGAGAGTCCCCTGGATTGCAAGCAGATCAAACCAGTCAATCCTAAAGGAATCAGTCCTGAATATTCATTGGATGGACTGATGCTGAAGCTGAAACACCAACACTTTGGCCACCTGATGCAAAGAACTGACTCATTTGAAAAGACCCTGATGCTGGGAAAGATTGTAGGTGGGAGGAGAAGGGGATTACAGAGGATGAGATGGTTGGATGGCATTACCAACTCGATGAACATGAGTTTGAGCAAGCTCCGGGAGTTGGTCATGGACAGGGACCTGGCATGCTGTAGTCCATGGAGTTGCAAAGAGTGGGACACAACTAAGCCACTGAACTGAACTTAAAACTAATGGGCCAAAAATTGAAAAACACAACATAGATATTGCACATATGGAAATACATGGAATTTAACAAGTATATTGTATATAAAATTAATAATCAAATGTAAAATAGAAAAAATATTTTCAGGGACAAAAATATTAATGACAAGAGATTTTAATTAGCACACATTATATTTTCATAACTTATTTCACCATATATACCTTCGAACAATTCAATTATAGAGGCAAAATTATACCCATTTTGCAAGTAAGGAAAGTTAAGCTCCAAGAAATTTGCTATATAAAACTGCTGAACTAGAAGTACTGAGACATGGACACAAAGTTTAAGTAATCCTAGGCTTCCCTGGCAGCTCGGTGGGAAAGAATTGGTCTGCCAATGCAGGAGATGCAGGTTCAATCCCTAGGTCAGGAAGATCCCCTGAAGAAGCAAAGGGCAATCCACTCAAGTATGCTTGCTTGGGAAATTCCATTGACAGAGGAGCCTTGCGGGCTATAGTCCATAGAGTTGCAAATGAATCATACAAAACTTGGAAACACAAGAACAAAAACAACGTGATTCCAAAACCTGTATTCACTTTGGTTTTATATTCAAGATATTTACAATTAAAAGACAGAATGACAGTAGTTGGTTAACAATAAAATATTTGGCAAATGTTAACAAGATGAATACCAAAAGGTACACACAAAATGTTATAAGGCCTAAGCTACTATTATGTAAAGTTGGATTTAAATAGAAAATTTATGCAACGTTACTTTTACACTAATGATAAATAATATTCATATTTTATATGTAAGTCATTAAGTATTGGTTTTCTGGATATAATATAGTTAATACAGAAAGCTAAAAATGTGGCTAAAGAAATTGACAAAAATGTATTACTTGAAACTTGAAACACATTGCCAGTAAAACACTAAAGAAGTAGGCACAATAAACCTATGGAAATTTATAGTGATGAAAAATGTTAAATGAAATACACAAAGATATGGGTTTGATGCCTTGATTGGAAAGATCCCCTGGTGTAGGAAATTGCACCCTGCTCCAGTACTTTTGTTGGAAATTTCTATGCACAAAGGAGTCAGGTGGGCAACAGTCCATGGGGCAACAAAGAGTTGGACATGACTGAGCACAGTGCACAGTGGCACAGTACATATAATATTCCATGTTTCTTATAGTACATCCACATTTTTAACGATGCTACCTCATCTATTCTTTGCCTATATGATGACTATTCTGTGCAAAGACATAAAAAATGAAATTATCACGAGATATTCCTCATTTTGCTTATATTTTGATCATGGTATGTCTCTCATTAGTGCCAGAAGGATCAAATTTCTTTGCAAGTGTATTTTCCTTCCTTCATTTCTTTAGTTTACTTCCTAAACTTGAAATCCTGCTGGTAGGTATTCAAAATAATATGAATGTCATCTTTGGATACAGTGCCTTTTCATCACTTTTGGATTTCCCCTGTATTTTCTCTTAGAAAACGTCATGGGATGAGTAACAGAGCATAAGTACTGTGCTTATTATTCTGTATCTTCATATCATATGGACTTCCCTGGTGGCTCAGACAGTAAAAGAATCCACCTACAATGCTGGAGACCTGGGTTCTAACCCTCGGTTGGAAAGATCCCCTGGAGAAGGGCATGGCGACCTATGCCAGTATTCTTGCTTGGAGAATCCCCATGGACAGAGGAGGCTGGTGAGCTACAGTCCATGAGGTCACAAAGAGTTGGACACAACTGAGTGACTAAGCACACTCCATATCATATAAGACACTTGGAACTTCTTTAAAGTCTGATTTGTGTTCTATCACAACTTCCATACCTCACCAGGAAACCCAATATCTGGAATATATCAGAGTCTCAGTGATATATTTTTGAATGGATCTAAATATAGCTGCACATATGATAAAGTGAATTTATTAAAATATGATGTCAATTTTGAGATTTTCTACTCAATTTAAACTGAAGTATAAAGAGTTTTCCATTGAGATATTGAAAGCACTAATCTTTTTAATCAACATCATGAAAATCAAAGCAAATTGAATTTAAATGAATCCAAGCACACAATCAGCAGAACTTTTGTGAACAGAATATTTTCATATTTAGTTATTTCTGTTAATGAAGATTGTTAGAGATTGATTGTACTTAGGGTTCTTTCCATAATAACTTTATAATTCGGGTTTTACCAAAAAGAAAACTACCACAATCAAGCAAAAATCAGACTTGTTGATGTCTAAAGAGGAACGAGCATTAGATGTTGACTATAGTACTTGACCTCTCTGTTTCTACTAATTCTGACAGTCTGTGATTTTTAAATTACTTTTTACTTAGTGTTTGTCTTTATATAGCTTGAAGACTTTTGAAATCTCTTAAATTGTGGACTTTATTGACCAAAACACATGGTGCTATTCACCCATTCTGCCATTTATGTGCATATCTGGATTTTACTTGAATGAAAGAAAGACCTTGTGCTAACTGGGTCACATAATTATATTCAGTTCATGTTTTGACCAGCCAAATACGCTCCTGAGAGAACTATGAGGCTGAGCAGTACAATATGAATCTGTGGAACTCAGAGACGTAAACTAGCTTATACAGAAATACAGTATTAAATTAGCCACGTTGATGTATACTCTAGTCATTTCAAATACATAATTTGGAGGAATGATGTAAAGATATTTAAGGGGAAACAGATGAATTTCTTAATTTAAAATAATCAAAATATTAAATTTATATAACTTTAATCCCCCTTATACTTTAATTTCATCATATATTATAATGTTCTATCATTTTAGGAATCTTGCTTTGCACAAGGCATCAGTAGAAAGTAACACCACACTTTATAGTGAAAATAATATTTTTTTGGTGTCTATTCAAATATGAAAAAAAAACCCTCTTCTGTCTCCCTTTTATAAAACAATGTTCAAACTGCAGTGTAAAATATTTATTATTGGTGGTAAAATTTTTGAAGAATAAAAGTCCATTCGGTTCAGTTCAGTTCAGTCGCTCAGTCATGTCTGGCTCTCTGTGACCCCCATGGACTGTAGCACGCCAGGCCTCACTGTCCGTCACTGACTCCCGGAGTTTACAAAACTCATGTCTATCAAGTCGGTGATGCCACGCAACAATCTCATATTCTGGTGTCCCCTTTTCCTCCCGCCTTCAGTCTTTCCCAGCATCAGGGTCTTTTCAAATGAGTTAGCTCTTCCCATCAGGTGGCCTAAAGTATTGGAGTTTCAGCTCCAACATCAGTCCTTCCAATGAACACTCAGGACTGATTTCCTTTAGGAAAAACTGGTTGGATCTTCTTGCAGTCCAAGGGACTCTCAAGAGTCTTCTCCAGTACCACAGTTTGAAACCATCAATTCTTTGGCACTTAGATTTCTTTATGGTTTAACTCTCACATCGGTACATGACTACTGGAAAAACACCACAGTTTAAAAGCATCAATTCTTTGGTCTCTGCTTTCTTCGTAGTTCAACTTTCACATCTGAACATGGCTATTGGACAAACTATAGTCTTGACTAGATGGGCCTTTGTTGGCAAAGTAATGTCTCTGATTTTCAATATTCTGTCTAGGTTGGTCATAATTTTTGCAGTCATAATTTCATGGCTGCAATCACCATCGGCAGTGATTTTCAGTTCAGTTCAGTTCAGTTCAGTCACTCAGTCATGTCCGACTCTTTGCGACCCCATGATTCGCAACACGCCAGGCCTCCCAGTCCATCACCAACTCCCGGAGTTCACCCAGACTCACATCCATCGAGTCAGTGACGCCATCCAGCCATCTCATCCTCTGTCGTCTCCTTCTCCTCTTGCCCCTAATCCCTCCCATCATCAGAGTCTTTTCCAATGAGTCAATTCTTCCATGAGGTGGCCAAAGTACTGGAGTATCAGCTTTAGCATCATTCCTTCCAAAGAAATCCCGGGGCTGATTTCCTTCAGAATGGACTGGTTGGATCTCCTTGCAGTCCAAGCGACTCTCAAGAGTCTTTTCCAACACCACAGTTCAAAAGCATCAATTTTTTGGCACTCAGCCTTCTTCACAGTCCAACTCTCACATCCATACATGACCACAGGAAAAACCGTAGCTTTGACTAGACGAACCTTTGTTGACAAAGTAATGTCTCTGCTTTTCAATATGCTATCTAAGTTGGTCACAACTTTCCTTCCAAGGAGTAAGTGTCTTTTAATTTCATGGCTGCAGTCACCATCTGCAGTGATTTTGGAGCCCCAAAGAACAAAGTCTGACACTGTTTCCACTATTTGCCCATCTATTTCCCAAGAAGTGATGGGACCAGATGCCATGATCTTCGTTTTCTGAATGTTGAGCTTTAAGTCAACTTTTTCACTCTCCACTTTCACTTTCATCAAGAGGCTTCTTAGTTCCTCTTCACTTTCTGCCTTAAGGGTGGTGTCATCTGCATATCTGAGGTTATTGATATTTCTCCCGGCAATCTTGATTCCAGCTTGTGCTTCTTCCAGTCTTGTGTTTCTCATGATGTACTCTGCATAGAAGTTAAATAAGCAGGGTGACAACATACAGCCTTGATGTACTCCTTTTCCTATTTGGAACCAGTCTGTTGTTCCATGTCCAGTTCCTACTGTTGCTTCCTGACCTGCATACAAATTTCTCAAGAGGCAGATCAGGTGGTCTGGTATTCCCATCTCTTTCAGAGTTTTCCACAGTTGATTGTGATCCACACAGTCAAAGGCTTTGGCATAGTCAATAAAGCAGAAATAGATGTTTTTTCTGGAAGTCTCTTGCTTTTTCCATGATCCAGCAGATGTTGGCAATTTGTTCTCTGGTTCCTCTGCCTTTTCTAAAACCAGCTTGAACATCAGGAAGTTCATGGTTCAAATATTGCTTAAGCTGGGCTTGGAGAATTTTGAGCATTACTTTACTAGCGTGTGAGATGAGTGCAATTGTGGGGTAGTTTGAGCATTCTTTGGCATTGCCTTTCTTTGGAATTGGAATGAAAACTGACCTTTCCAGTCCTGTGGCCACTGCTGAGTTTTCTAAATTTGCTGGCATATTGAGTGCAGCACTTTCACAGCATCATCTTTCAGGATTTAGAATAGCTCAACTGGAATTCCATCACCTCCACTAGCTTTGTTCGTAGTGATGCTTTCTAAGGCCCACTTGACTTCACATTCCAGGATGTCTGGCTCTAGGTCAGTGATCACACCATCATGATTATCTGGGTCGTGAAGATCTTTATTGTACAGTTCTTCCGTGTATTCTCGCCATCTTTCTTAATATCTTCTGCTTCTGTTAGGTCCATACCATTTCTGTCCTTTATCGAGCCCATCTTTGCATGATATGTTCCCTTGGTATCTCTAATTTTCTTGAAGAGATCTCTGGTCTGTCCCATTCTGTTGTTTTCCTCTATTTCTTTGCATTGATCTCCGAGGAAGGCTTTCTTATCTCTTCTTGCTCTTCTTTGGAACTCTGCAGTCAGATGCTTATATCTTTCCTTTTCCCCAGGTCAGTAGGTGCCCAATATGCTATTGGAGATTAGTGGAGAAATAACTTCAGAAAGAAGGAAGGGATGGAGTCAAAGCAAAAAGAATACCCAACTGTGGATGTGACTTGTGATAGAAGCAAGGTCCAATGCTGAAAAGAGCAATATTGCATAGGAACCTGGAATGTCAGGTCCATGAATTAAGGCAAATTGGAAGTGGTCAAACAAGAGATGGCAAGAGTGAATGTCAATATTCTAGGAATCAGTGAACTAAAATGGACTGGAATGGGTGAATTTAACTCAGATGACCATTATATCTACTACTGTGGGCAGGAATCCCTCAAAAGAAATGGAGTAGCCATCATGGTCAACAAAAGACTCTGAAATGCAGTACTTGGATGCAATCTCAAAAACTATAGAATGATCTCTGTTCGTTTCCAAGGCAAACAATTCAATATCACAGTAATCCAAGTCTATGCCCCAACCAGTTACGCTGAAGAAGCTGAAGTTGAATGGTTCTCTGCAGACCTACAAGACCTTTTAGAACTAACACCCAAAAAAGATGTGCTTTTCATTATAGGGGACTGGAATGCAAAAGTAGGAAGTCAAGAAACACCTGGAGTAACAGGCAAATTTGGCCTTGGAATACGGAATGAAGCAGGGCAAAGACTAATAGAGTTTTACCACGAAAATGCACTGGTCATAGTAAACACCCTCTTCCAACAACACAAGAGAAGACTCTATATATGGACATCACCAGATGGTTAACATTGAAATCAGATTGATTATATTCTTTGCAGCCAAAGATGGAGAAGCTCTATACAGTCAGCAAAAACAAGACCAGGAGCTGACTGTGGCTCAGACCATGAACTCCTTATTGCCAAATTCAGACTTAAATTTAAGAAAGGAGGGAAAACCACTAGACCATTCAGGTATGACCTAAATCAAATCCCTAACGATTATACAGTAGAAGTGAGGAATAGATTTAAGGAACTAGATCTGATATACAGAGTGCCTAATGAACTATGGGCAGAGGTTTGTGACATTGTACAGGAAACAGGGAGCAAGACCATCCCCAAGAAAATGAAATACAAAAAAGCAAAATGGCTGTCTGAGGAGGCCTTACAAATAGCTATGAAAAGAAGAGAAGCAAAAAACAAAGGAGAAAAGGAAAGATATATCCATTTGAATGCAGAGTTCCAGATAATAGCAAGGAGAGATAAGAAAGCCTTCCTCTTTGATCAGTGCAAAGAAATAGAGGAACACAATAGAATGGGAAAGACTAGAGAGCTCTTCAAGAAAAGTCTATTACTTACTCTATGTAAGGATTTTTGTTTGTTTGTTTTGCTCTGTTGCTTAACATAAAATATTAACAACTCTGACTACATGCATGCTCACGTATCAGTTGAGTAAATCAAGTTAGACCACATGACTAAGTATACTTTCAGCTTCATTCAACATATGCAGAGCTCTTTAAGAACACTTCATATGCATTTTCCTATTTAACCTTTACAATTTTCTCTGTCTTTCTAAAATATAGGTAACAGGCAAAAGTAAGTAAAACAGTCTAGAAAATGGAAAAGCTATAATTCAAATTCAGCCAATCTAACACAGTAAGATCACTGTGCCTGCTTTACATTTGTAATCCATTTCACAATTCACAGTTGGCTTTGACTTTCTGAGTTTCTAAGAACAAACAGGTAAATTAAGTGAAGCTGCCATTATTTTAACCTTTAAAACTTTGGCAAAATCAAGGTCACATAGCAAAATGATGAACTCAATAATATGAAAAAAGTCTTAAAACAAATCTAATTTTCCCTGTATTATAAGCAACAAACCCCATTTCATTCTCCCTTCACTGGATACCTTCCCTTCCTTTCTTTGTCCTACATCTTTCTATCATTCTTTCTTCCCTACCCCTCTGCCACTTATTTTCATGATTTTCTTAGTATCTAATATGTCATATTTTTCTTTTCTCTCATACAGGAAGAAAAAGAACTTCAAACTGCAAAAGATAGAACAAGTCAAGTAAAAATAGAAATAAGTAAAAATAGAAGATGAGATGTGAGAGAAAATAGAGTTAAATCTGTGCCTCCGTGAAACGCAAGTAACTAGTTCCAGTTGAATTAAATGACAGACTTCAGAAAGCTGTAATTAAATGTACAAATGATTAAATTCAACTGCTGACTCTACTTCAAAATATTGAGTAAAAGATTTCCCTCATTCTGGGGGAAATGCTGAACATTGTGATCAGCAATCTTTCTCTGATTTGGATAAAATTTTACAGTGCTTGATAAACATGTCTGTATTCCCTAAAGATGAAATCAATATGTTAACTACAGGTTATAGTAATACATTCACTACTAAAAGGTAAATCACAGAAAATAAATTAAGTTTTATATTTAGATAGCTCAAGATGATATAAGAGATCTGAATAGGCCAAGGCAGTTGGAAGCTGCTTTTCTTATTATACTATACTCAAAAAGTTGGGGTCCTCATATGAATTTTCATTCTTCAAATATTTATTGGTATATTTTAGGTGCCAGACCTTCTCCCAGGCACTGAGTATATCAAAGAATATAGAAATAAAGGATATTTGTATAATAAAATGGCATTAGAAAATTAGAATACTTTTCAATTCAAGAAAGCTTTTGTATAAGAAAAATTTCAGCTAATACTTTTTCAAAGGAAAGGTTCATTTTTAAAAATCAGCAAATTATTCAGATAGTATAAAGAGTGAATTTCTTAAATACCTAGGTGAAATTAATTATCCCCACTCCAGTACTCTTGCCTAGAAATTCCCATGGACTGAGGAGTCTGATAGGCTGCAGTCCATGGGGTTGCAAAGAGTCGGACATGACTGAGACTTCACTTTCACTTTTCACTTTCATGCAGTGGAGAAGGAAATGGCAACCCACTCCAGTGTTCTTGCCTGGAGAATCCCAGGGACGGGGGAGCCTGGTGGGCTGCTGTCTATGGGGTCACACAGAGTTGGACACTACTGAAGTGACTTAGCAGCAGCAGCAGCTTCAATATTTATAGAATTTTAAACAAGGCTGTATGAACTAAATATTTTCTGGGGGAAATTTAATTTTTTTAAACATTTTTCTCAGTCAATGTAGCTTTTAGAAATAAAATATTATAGCTTAATAAATTATAGCTTAAAGAAATCATGTTCTGGAGTCTTCCAGATTTGCTTCAAATTCCAGGCTTGTCACATAACTTTTCAAGTGATCTTGGTTGATTAGTTAACCTCTTTGAATCTTAGTTTTACTTACAAAATGACCTAATTATAGGATTTATATTTTTGTTGGGATTAAATGAGATATAATAAAATATGGGGGCAATATTTAAACATACGCTATGCTATGGTAAGTCACTTCAGTTGTGTCTGACTCTGTGTGACCCCATAGACAGCAGCCACCAGGCTCCCCCGTCCCTGGGATTCTCCAGGCAAGAACACTGGAGTGGGTTGCCATTTCCTTCTCCAATGCATGAAAGTGAAAAGTGAAAGCGAAGTCGCTCAGTCGTGTCCGACTCTTAGCGACCCCATGGACTTCAGCCTACCAGGCTCCTCCATCCATGGGATTTTCCAGGCAAGAGTACTGGAGTGGGGTGCCATTGCCTTCTCCGATATTTAAACATACCTATTTAAAATATCACTATTACTGCTATCTCAGAGTGAACACTGTGCTGAGCATGTCATCCAACCCAATACAGCTTGCTATGTATAGGTGGTTAAAAGAATATTCTTACAAGGTCAAGTGAAAATTTTGCCCCAAGTTTATGAAGAAGAGCCTGTCAATTCAGTGAATTGGTCTAGGCAATGATATGGTTCAAAAATTGATGGAGTGAAACATGCAGTAACTGCAATGTCTCTCCAGACATAATAAGATACTAATATTCTGAAAGAAACATTCCTTAATCATATTGACTTCTCTGATACTATTTAATATGTTTTAAATTTCAAACCTTAAGTATGTTGCCCCAGATGCTTAGCATGATGTTGAGAACTCAAATGATAAAGGTCACAGTGCATCTTACCTGGACTAAAGCTTATTTTTGTCAGTGGATAAGCCTATGTAGGTTATGAATGAATATAGGATATCATTCCCGAGAGGTATGAAGAAGAGACCAGTAGAATACACAGATTCATAAACCACAATGAGGAATTTCTTGGTATCTGTAAACTTACTTTTGATTTTTTATTTTTTTAAGATTGTGGAATAGGGGCTTTTAGTAGAAATGGAAACAAAAAAAGGGGAGAGGAAGGGCAATCAGCCATTTCTACAGAGAAATATAAATGAGACAGTAAAGTTTAATTTCAGGAATTTATTGGTTAAATTACTCTTTATAAAACATCTGCAAACAAAATAATCTTTTAAGACATAGTTTCTATTGATAAAGAGATTTTAAGTTCATTAAGTATCTTAGAAATTGTGCTGCAGAGTCCTTTTGCAAGTTAGGGTTGCCTACGT
The DNA here is from genome assembly GCF_055505025.1 of Bos grunniens. Lineage (NCBI taxonomy): Eukaryota > Metazoa > Chordata > Mammalia > Artiodactyla > Bovidae > Bos > Bos grunniens. Next base: position 91,931,204 of record NC_141172.1, read on the forward strand.
ACTGTAGTCATTATCAAATAGTATTAAGTTCAGTTTGCTCACACAGTAAAAAAAAAAAAAAAAAAGCTGTATTTTATGTTCTTTTAATTAGAGCAGATGTTTCTCTCTTGATACTTAAAATTATAGATCATTCTTGTACTTGGAAAGCCATAATGAATTTCTGATGACATTTAAGAGTGTGGGACCTTGGGAGTAGTTGCCCTCAGCAAGAAAGCCAAAACTGTAGGTCAGTAAATAGATTAACATAATTTTATATGTTCTTCATGGTATTATTACTAACTGGTAATAAAATCTTATTAGAGATTCACTGTGTATGAAAATTTTAAAAGATTTTATGATTCTGTATGACAGTCACATTTATGGTTTGTTTACCTTAGTACAAGTATTCGACAAGTACTCTTCATTTATCTCTTCTAAGTATGGGTTAAATATTATTTTGCCCTCAAAGAAATTACTAAGAATTAGGTAGTTGTACACAAAAGACGTCTTATCTTAATTCTCAGAAGAGTAGAGTTTCTTCATTACTTGATTTTCTTCAAAAACTAGACACCAGACTACAAATGTATGGCATTACTTTAGATCTGATGGAGGAAGTAGTTAGCATGCAAATCATGTTGTAGAATATAATCTCATCCTCTCCTCAAGAAAGATGGTCTCAAGCCCTTTTTGGTCATACTATTTATCCTAAAGTTGACTTTCCTGGTGGCTCAGAGGTTAAAGTGTCTGCCTTCAATGCGGGAGACCTGGGTTCGATCCCTGGGTCGGGAAGATTCCCTGGAGAAAGAAATGGTAACCCACTCCAGTATTCTTGCCTGGAGAATCCCATGGACAGAGAAGCCTGGTAGGCTACAGTTCATGGGGGTTGCAAAGAGTAGGACACGACTGAGCGACTTCACTTCACTTTCACTTCACTTAGTATCTTTAGAGGGCAAGAGTGATGTGTAACTTGCTATTCTTTTTTTTTTTTTTTTTTTAACTTTACAATATTGTATTAGTTTTGCCAAATATCAAAATGAATCCGCCACAGGTATACCTGTGTTCCCCATCCTGAACCCTCCTCCCTCCTCCCTCCCCATACCCTCCCTCTGGGTCGTCCCAGTGCACCAGCCCCAAGCATCCGGTATCGTGCATCAGACCTGGACTGGCGACTCGTTTCATACATGATATTATACATGTTTCAATGCCATTCTCCCAAATCTCCCCACCCTCTCCCTCTCCCACAGAGTCCATAAGACTGATCTATACATCAGTGTCTCTTTTGCTGTCTCGTACACAAGATTATTGTTACCATCTTTCTAAATTCCATATATATGCATTAGTATACTGTATTGGTGTTTTTCTTTCTGGCTTACTTCACTCTGTATAATAGGTTCCTGCCGGGGACCAGCCCCGGCTGATCCAGGGTATTCGAAGCGGGGACAGCGTCGGCGACCTATTTACTTAAATATTTTATCAAAGATATAAAGAGTAATACGATGAGGATAGCTCAGTAGGAAAATTTAGTGGAGAAAAGAGGCTGAGTAGCTTGGTTTACGTGGGAGACCAATAAAACTTCAAGACAAGAAGTTTGCACCACTTACGTAGGCCGCAGGCGTCCTTCCGTTCTCCCGAAGGAGAGGAGACACTGAGGCCTCCCCGGTCGGATCTTAGAAGCCCAGGTATAATTAGCAAGCATGGCGGGTTCCGCGCTCCAGATGGAGACTCAGCCAGAATTTGGGAGAGAGAGTGACATGGGGAGACCAAGTTTCGGTGAACAAGGCCTGCACTTTATTTTCCAAAGTAGTTTTTATACCTTAAGTTGTGCATAGAGGATAATGGGGGAAGGAGTGGAGTCATGCAAGGACAGCAGTTCCTGGTCCTAATCGAAGCCAGGCTTTCAAACTTACCATATGCAAAAGTTCAGGTGAATTACATCATCTTCTGGCCAGGAGGCCTGTTAACATTTTAAGGAACTTATTTTTCTCTAAAGGTGATTATTCCAAAGTCAGGCACCAGCCTCCAAAAAAGCATTGGACAAAGCTGCATTCCTATAGGGCAAAGGTGAGGTGGGCTCAATCAAGAAAAGAATTAACTCAAGGGTCCAAGGTTACAAACATTGAGCTACTACTTACATTTCTATACACCCATTATATCAATCAATACACTGCCAAGGACACAGTAGGTAAGGGGTATGGAGACTTAGCAGCAAACATTGGCTCAATATGTGAAAAACCCTTCACCAATACAATTTCTAATCAATCTTTTAACTACTCAAAGGAATCTGTGTTTAGACAGTTTAGAACATCTCCCGCCTCTCACAGCTGGGAGGCTCTGAACAATCACATGTGGCCGGAAAAACCTATTCAGGCAGGCTAGAGGATTTCCAAAGGAGTTTGTAGGTTAAACACTGTCACACCCAGGAATTATTAACTGGAGCTGTAAGCTAACTCTAACTCTTTTTTCAGAGAGAGGTAGTGGGGGACAGCGCCCCGTAAAGTCAGAGGTGTAGGTGAAAGCACAAAGCAGAAAGTAGGCAGACTCTGGTTTTGGGGGTAGATGCTCGAGAATTTCCAGGGGGACTCCTGAGGCTTGATCCCGCCTTTGCGTACGCCGAGCCTCCTTCCTCATGACCTTTGTCATGGGCGGAGTTCCTCACGCTGGCTCCCGGCAGTGATAGAATTCCAGTTGAGCTATTCAAGATCCTGAAAGATGATGCTGTGGAAAGTGCTGCACTCAATATGCAATATGCCAGCTCCCGGCAGGTTCCAATTTCATCCATCTCATTAGAACTGATTCAAATGTATTCTTTTTAATGGCCGAGTAATACTCCATTGTGTATATGTACCACAGCTTTCTTATCCATTCATCTGCTGATGGGCATCTAGGTTGCTTCCATGTCCTGGCTATTATAAACAGTGCTGCGATGAACATTGGGGTACACGTGCCTCTTTCCCTTCTGGTTTCCTCAGTGTGTATGCCCAGAAGTGGGATTGCTGGATCATTGTGGAGATTCCTAACTTGCTATTCTCACTCAATACTTTTTAGATATTTATTTATATTTTTATTCTTTTTTAATTTGGACCACTTTAAAGTCTTTATTGAATTTATTATAACATTGCTTCTGCTTTATGCTTTGGTTTTTTTGTCTGTGAGGCATGTGGATCTTAGCTCCCTGACCGGTGATCATAATCCCGTCTCCTGCATTGGATTGTTAACCACTGGATCACCAGGGAAGTTTCTATTTATACTTTTAAATTTTAATATAATTCATTCATTTTACTTTCAACAGTATATTTTCCATGCATATAAAGTAATATATTCATTCATTTTCCTACTATACACATTTACATTGTTTCTAAATTTTTCCTGATAGAGACCATACCTATGTGGGCATGCTTATATAAATTTCCAGTACAAAAATATAAAAGTTAATTTGGATAGAGAATATCAGTATATTTAGAAAAAGAACAGGGTCTTAGACTATTCTTCAAGGTGTTGCAATATCTTTGCACATGACCTTTAGCTAAATTTCAGCTTTTTACATTTTGACAAAACATGATACTATCAAACTTTCTGACTGTTAAACTTTCTGACAATAAAATTCATATAATGATACTACATTGTTGGTTCAACTAGGTTTTCTCTTATTACTAGTGATATAGAGGATTTTTTTGTATGTTCAATCAAAATTTACTTTTCTACTCATGGAAACTGCATATGTACAATATTAATCCAATTACTACATTCTTTGCTACTTTTGTGGTGACTTGCTGGAATTCTGTAATTTTGTATGCATTCTAAAGCAATTTTGTGCATGGAACACTCCCCTTCCCTGTGTATAGCAGGTTCTTTAACTTCATTTACATTATCTTTTGATCTTATATCTTTGCCCTCTCATATCAATATTTACAGTCATATCTAGCTTGATGTATATCAGAAATTTTATCTAAAGGAATGTAATAGAGAAAAACTTGATCATTCATTTTCCATAAACCATAGAGATAATTTGGTATCAGTCACACTGAAATAAAAGACTATTAAAATATATTAAAATAAAAGGAAAGAGGCTAGACAGTAAACACTTTAGGCTTTCCTTGCCACATACAACTCTATTGCAGGTAAATTAAGGTTTTTTAAAAAAATAAAATCATGATAGCTACATATTAAATATGTAAAAAGCCACTTAAATTTTTTTCATAATATTAATAATACTGTGGAAAATTATCTGAATAGGCAGCAAAATAAATTAAATTGAAGTTGAATTACTTTTTAAATCCAGGTAAACACATTTCTGTTGGAATTCTGTAACTATTTAACAATACATAATCTGTTACTTAGACACTACCAAAAGTTTGAAGTCCCAAAGATCATCAACCAGAAATATTCCTAAGTAAATTTTAGTAAAATGTAACCAGCTTCTTTCTAACTCATATAGTCTGAGCATAGTTTATTGTTCTTTTCTTTATTCTAATATAAAATATAGTTATCATAAGAGTGATGTCACATATGAAAATTCTAAAGCTTGAGAGGGGAAAACAATGCATTGAAATAGGTTTTCAGTAAAGAAGGTAGTTTGCCTCAGTCACGTGCAATTAAACTAGTCCTATAATCAAAGTACAATAAGCCTCAGGAGTCCAGCCCTGATTATCTGTGAGTTAGTGATGTGTGAGATGGAATATTCAGGGTAGTAATGTGAAGTGTAACCCTTTGATAAAAGCCAAGAGCACTCACAAGGAGCTTCTAGTGATTTAACGGATAGTAAAATCTCACTATGGGATTCTAGTGCAATGAGGCACAACATACAGCAATTCTACTATGCATTGTCAATGATATTTAGAGTGGAATTGTTTATTCATAGATTAAATTTAAATATCACCCTTTGTGTACATAGTTTCAATCTACTTTTTAAAGTAAAATCTAGAAAAACTATGTTAGATGTTATATCACTCAGAATCCTTGAGTATTGTCATACAGATGCTGTTCAAAGTAGCCCAACTGCGGAAAGGTGTGAGTGCTAAGATTAAACGTCTTTGCCAAGTCATGCATCCTGGCACAAGGTGGCATACAATAAAAAGAAATGCCTTTTTATTTATTTTTATTATAAATTTATTTATTTTAATTGGAGGCTAATTACTTTACAATATTGTATTGGTTTTGCCATACATCAACATAAATCCACCACGGGTATACACGTGTTCCCCATCCTGAACCCCCCTCCCTCCTCCCTCCCCATCATATGAACTAAGGCTTTCTTCATTTAGTTTTCACATTATCAGCATGATCTCAAAGTCTCTTTTTATCAAGTATTAAGAGTCAATAGTTTAGAGAAGCATAGGGAATAAAAACTGTGTCATTCTAAGTTAATTAGCATACTCAGGAACAATTTTGTTATCTGAAAGATGTCATTTCTCCCAAACTTCTAGGTCACATTATAAAATAATTGCTTTATATTTTCATCTCAATATTCCACCAACGTCTCAGCTCAGTATAATCCAAACCAAATTTATTACAGATCCACTTTAAGCTGCAACTTCTCTTATTTCTTTATTTAAATAATCCATTTTATATCAAATAGCTTAAAACTTCACCAGAATTACTTACTCTTTTCTCTCACAACCCATTTGTCACTTTCCCAGAACACAATATTTTCTTAGTGCCTCCTCACTTACTTACCGCTACTTACATATATCAGAGATGACGCTCTAATTTTGTCATTTCCCAGGTCAAGCGTCATTAATGGCTCTTTATTTCCTGCACGATTACTTTTAAACTACTTGCCCTGATATTCAAAGTCATCCATAAACTACCCCGTCCTGCAATTTTCAGTTTTACTTTCCAATATTTACCCCAGAGAAGCTATTTTCCCATGGATGAGCCATGTGGAAGGAAAATGCCTTACTCAAAATGTTTAATAACAACACATTCTTATGCATTCTTAGTATCTAATTCTCAGGTACTTATGCATTCTCAGTATCTTTCTGCATTTATTTTTAAATAGCACTTATTGATATAAAATTCACAGTCAAGTCATCCATTTCAAGCATACAATTCATTGGTTTTTAGTAAATGCACAGAGTTGTGAAAACATTACCACAATCAATTTTCATCACACTAAAAATTAACTCTATTGTAGCCAGTTCTCATTTCCTCTTAATTCTCCAGTCCTAGGCAACTACAATATATCCCCTGGGCACTTCACATAAATAGGGTAATTCACTATGTGGTATTTCGTGATTATTTTCTTATACCTTATTTTTAAGTTTATCCATGTTGCAGCTGTGTCAGTACTTCATGTATCTTTATTGGTAAAAAATGACATTAGTAGGAAACCAACATTTTTCCAAAGTGGTTGTACCATTTAAATGTATGAGAGTTCTGGTTTGTCTATAACATTGTTTATACTTGTAATTATCATCTTGATTATAGTCATCCTTGTGAGTATAAAGTATTAATAGTATGTCACTATGGTCTTGATTTTCATTTCCCTGGTAGCTAATGATGTTGAGGATCTTTTCATATACTTATTGGCCATTTACATATTTTTTTCTGGAGAACTAACTATTGAGATCTTTTGCTAATTGTTTAATTGGGTTACCTTATTTTACTGATTTTTAAGAATTCTTATTCTGGATACAAGGCTATTATAAGATAAATTATTTTCTCCCATTTTGTGGGTTGTTTACCCTCTATGATAATAGTCAACTCACTATTTTCCTTTTGTTGCTTGGGCTTGGTATCATATCTAAAAGGCTTTGCCTAACTCAAGATTTTAGAGAGTTATGCATATATTTTATTCTAAGACCTTTATAGGTTAGTTCTTAAATTTAGGCCAGTAGGCCTATGGTTTATTTGAATTTATTTCTGTGAATAATATGAGGGGAAAGTCCCCTTGTATTAATTTTCTCATGAATATACATTTATCCTAGAACCATCTGTTGAAAATATTTATCTTTGCTTAATACATTTTCTACAAACCTTGACAAAGTAAATTTATCATGAATGTGAGGGTTTACTTCTGGATTCTTAATAACGTTCTATTTATCTATATGTTTGACCTTAGGTCTGTACCACAGAGTCTTGATTATTGCTTTGTACTAAGTTTTGAAATTATCATAGGTGAGTCCTGCAACTTTATGCTTTTCAATATTGTTTTGGCTCTTCTTGGTTGCTTGCATTTTCAATTTGAGGTTTAGGCTTGATTTCTGCAATGAGATTTTGGCAATATAAGATTTTGATAGGAGGTATGTTGAATCTGTAGATCAATTTCAGGAGTATTTTCATCTTAACAATATTAAGTCTTCTGATCCAAGAACATGGAGTGTCTTTCAATTTAGGTCTTTAATATCTTCAAAAATGTTTTATAGTCTTTAGAGTTTAGGCATATCTTAAAAATATCGCATTTACATTCGTGAGATATTGGTCTCTGTAGTTATCTTTTTTGTGCTTTGTCTGTTTTTGGTATCAGGTTAATGTTGGCCTCAAAGAATGAGTTTGCTCTCTTCTTTTTTATTTTTTGAACTATTTGTAAATAAGTTATATTTTTCAAATGTTTGGTAGAAATCAGCAATGAAGGCATCTGGGCCTGAGTTTTTATTGTATGGGTAGTTTTTGATTTCCCAGCCAGTACAGTGGTAAAGAATTGGCCTAACAATGCTGGAGACTCAAGAGACACAGGTACTATCCCTGAGTGGGAAGATCCCTTGGAAAAGGAAATGTCAACCCACCCCAGTATACTTGCCTGCAAAATTCCATGTACAGAGGATTATGGCAGGCTACAGTCCATGGGGCTGCAAAAAGTCAGACACCACTGAATATGCACCACATACGGTTTTTGAATGCTAATTCCATATCTTGTTATAGGTTCATTCAGATTGCATATTCCTTCAGTTCAGTTCAGTTGCTCAGTAGTGTCTGACTCTTTGTGACCTCATGGACTGCAGTATGCAGGCCTCCCTGTCCATCACCAACTCCTGAAGCTTACTCAGACTCATGTCCATCGGGTCAGTGATACTATCCAACCGTCTCATCTTCTGTTGTTCTCTTCTCCTTCCTCCTTCAATCATTCCCAGCATCAGGGTCTTTTCAGATGAGTCAGTTCTTTGCATCAGGTGGCCAAAGTATTGGAGTTTCAGCTTCAGCATCAGTCCTTCCAATGAATATTCAGGACTGATTTCCTTTAGGATGAACTGGTTGGATCTCCTTGCAGTCCAAGGGATTCTCAAGAGTCTTTTCTAACACCACAGTTCAAAAGCATCAATTCTTTGGCACTCAGCCTTAAGTCAGGTTTAATAGTTTGTATCTTTCTATGAATTTGTCCATTTCAACTAAATTGACTAATTTCTGAGAATACAATTAATCATAGTATATTCCCTTATGATATTTGTTTTTTTTTTTTCTATAAGGACACTAATATCCCTTCTTTCATTTTTGATTCTCATATTTTGAATGTTCATTTTTTTCTTGGCCAATTTAGCTAATGGATTGCCTAATTTACTGAAATTTTCAAAGAATGAACTTTTGCTATTTTTATTTTCCCTATCATTTTTTATTGTTTTTGCAATTAAGTTCCATTCTGTTTTTTAAAAATTGCTTATTTCTGCTTACTTCAGATTTAGTTTGTTACTCAAAATTTCATCATGAATAGACAGCAGATAGGGTAGAGGAATCAGGAGGTAGGGAATGCATACACATTTGTTAAGGGTTCACAATAGATAACTAATATCTATCATTTTTACTATCTTATAGTGTCCTGTAATAATTACACAAACTTTAAAAGGTGTTGGGAAATGTAATCTCTACCTGGGAAGTCATGTATCCAAGTAAAAATTCAGATTAAATTTTTACAAAGAAGAATATAGAGATCAGTGGATAATGTTAGGTATGATCAAGAAAAAATTAGAAATTATTAGAATGACTTTAAAAATTAAAAGTTAGAAAGAATATTTTCTCTCTGATATGGAAAAAAAGTATTAGAATATATTGCCCAGGAGGAAATAGAACTACACATAAAAATACAATAGTATAAGAGAATATGCTAATTTTGTTATGAGTGAGCAGGTGATATAAATAAGTAAAAGGACAAAATATTTAAGAAATAGAGTGTGCTGGACTTGTGACTATTACTATAATTTACCAATTATATAAATAAGAACCATTATATACCTAATTTTTTTTGAAATATTGATTGAAATCTTAAATAGTATTGATTCAATACCAATAAATATTTGTTATTCTGGGTTTATTTTTGCCAAATAAAACTGCTGATATCCTATAAGTCTCACATTAAAATAAATGCTTATTAGGGAGTTTCTTTCATTTCGATAAAGGACAGAAATGGTATGGACCTAACAGAAGCAGAAGATATTAAGAAGAGGTGGCAAGAATACACAGAAGAACTATACAAAAAAGATCTTCACGACCCAGATAATCACGATGGTGTGATCACTGACCTAGAGCCAGACATCCTGGAACGTGAAGTCAAGTGGGCCTTAGAAAGCATCACTATGAACAAAGCTAGTGGAGGTGATGGAATTACAGTTACATTTTACAATTTGTAAATTACAGTTACATTTTACAATTTGTAAATTACAGTTACATTTTACATTACAATTACATCCTGAAAGATGATGCTTGAAAGTGTTGCACTCAATATGCCAGCAAATTTGGAAAACTCAGCAGTGGCCACAGGACTGGAAAAGGTCAGTTCTCATTCCAATTGCAAAGCAAGGCAATGCCAAAGAATGCTCAAACTACTGCACAATTGCACTCATCTCACACACTAGTAAAGTAATGCTCAAAATTCTCCAAGCCAGGCTTCAGCAATATGTGAACCGTGAACTTTCTGATGTTCAAGCTGGTTTTAGAAAAGGCAGAGGAACCAGAGAACAAATTGCCAACATCCACTGGATCATGGAAAAGGAAAGAGAGTTCCAGAAAAACATCTATTTTTGCTTTATTGACTATGCCAAAGCCTTTGACTGTGTGGATCACAATAAACTGTGGAAAACTCTGAAAGAGATGGAAATACCAGACCACCTGATCTGCCTCTTGAGAAATTTGTATGCAGGTCAGGAAGCAACAGTTAGAACTGGACATGGAACAATAGACTGGTTCCAAATAGGAAAAGGAGTACCTCAAGGCTGTATATTATCACCCTGCTTATTTAACTTATATGCAGAGTACATCATGAGAAACACTGGACTGGAAGAACACAAACTGGAATCAAGATTGCCAGGAGAAATATCAATAACCTCAGATATGCAGAGGACACCACCCTTATGGCAGAAAGTGAAGAGGAACTCAAAAGCCTCTTGATGAAAGTGAAAGTGGAGAGTGAAAAAGTTGGCTTAAAGCTCAACATTCAGAAAATGAAGATCATGGCATCCGGTTCCATCACTTCATGGGAAATAGATGGGGAAACAGTGGAAACGGTGTCAGACTTTATTTTTCTGGGCTCCAAAATCACTGCAGATGGTGACTGCAGCCATGAAATTAAAAGACACTTACTCCTTGGAAGGAAAGTTGTGACCAACCTAGATAGCATATTCAAAAGCAGAGACATTACTTTGCCAACCTAGGTTCGTCTAGCCAAGGCTATGGTTTTTCCTGTGGTCATGTATGGATGTGAGAGTTGGACTGTGAAGAAGGCTGAGTGCCGAAGAATTGATGCTTTTGAACTGTGTTGTTGGAGAAGACTCTTGAGAGTCCCTTGGACTGCAGGGAGATCCAACCAGTCCATTCTGAAGGAGATCAGCCCTGGGATTTCTTTGGAAGGAATGATGCTAAAGCTGAAACTCCAGTACTTTGGCCACCTCATGCGAAGAGTTGACTCATTGGAAAAGACTCTCATGCTGGGAGGGATTGAGGGCAAGAGGAGAAGGGGACCACAGAGGATGAGATGGCTGTATGGCATCACTGACTCGATGGACATGAGTCTGAGTGAACTCCAGGAGTTGGTGATGGACAGGGGGGCCTGGTGTGCTGTGATTCATGGGGTTGCAAAGAGTCAGACACGACTGAGCGACTGATCTGATCTGATCTAAACACTTTAAACAAGCCATGTGTTCCATCCCATAGGATGATGGAATAGGACACTGGAGACATGGGAGATAGTCATGTCCCCTTGTTGGTCAGTTTTTCTTTCCTATAAATTCAAGGTCCTCAGTGAACTACTCATATATTCTGCCATGAAAGCAGGAAATAGAAACTGCTTGGCTTTGAAGTGGAAAAATGCAGTGCAGACAGCAAGCAACAGGAGAGATTGAGTCAATTATAAAGTTTTGCAATTTCTGGTCACTCTCCATTTCTGAGAAAACTATCACTACTTTTCAGTTCTAAACTTTCAGTAAACAACCATGCTTATCACAAATTCTGTTTTTGAACAAAAGGTTATTCAGGTTAGTTTTAGTTAATTCTAAATGTAGTCTAATGAATTCAAATTCTATAGTAGAGCAATTGTCAATCATTAGTTTTATGGAAACTATTCCCTAAATGCTCTTTAAATGCCGGTCTTAAAAGATACAGTGAAGCAAGGTAACCAACTATGCAGAGAAAACACCATTGATTAGGATTCTAACACAAACTTATTAAAGCATGAATATTCCATTTCCTTTATTTCATCCCTCTGCTATACCATTTCTGAATCTTCAGTTTTTAATAAGGTTATTATAATTAGACTAAGATAAAAACTTTCCCTTTCAGAGACCTAGTCTTTTTTCTTTCTTGGTTTCTTTATATCTTTCCTTGATTCTCAGTGATTAATAACAGTGTCACTGAGTCCTGTAGATGTTGACTGGCAACATTAACCAGAGGATTCCTGTGAAATAGTCTGAACCAGCTCATGTAATAAATCATGCCTAATGCTTAGGCAACAGTGAAACTTCTCTGCTTACAACAGAAGGGCACTTTTGCTGAGAGAAAAGTAAAACTGAAAGAAAGTCTGAATTGCAGTATTAGAGTGACTGAGAGTTTTGGGCTGTTATTCATGGATATATCACATGCCCTTTTCAATATAAATTTCTCAATTATTATCAGATAGGTAAATTGTTGTTTACTTTTAATCAAGACACTTAAAAAGTATAGAATTATAGGATATTATAGCTGAAAAGAATTTAGATATAATTTAATCCATCATTACTTTTAACAAATTAATAGAAAGAAAATTACTCCCCAGAGGTCACCTAGAAAATTAGTCATATAGCTGAGCTTAAATCTGGTTCTGACAACTCTTTGTACAGCTGTTCCATTTTAAATTATATAACCTTTCAATTGTAAGTAATAATCAATTGCTAAATGAATAATTTATTAACAATTATTTTCTTGGTTCACATTTTTAAAGGCCACTGTGATATAGATTCAGTGACTCTTTTTTTTTATTTCTGAGGTTACTATGAAGAATAAATAAGATCACAGTCCCTAAGAACAGAGGGATGGCTAGAGATTAGAATTACAAATGCTAATATCTATTATATAGAGCAATATGTAGTATAATAGCAAAATCAGCAATATAATAAATATATGATATAACTTGGAAGTGCAGGCCAAAAAAAAAAAAGTGAAAGAGGAGATAATATTTGACTGAACTGTGAAGTATTTGTTTGGGTTTGCATATTAGAGAAAGAAAAATTTTGTATTAATTGGTATTACTATGGTAATAATAATCTCAAGTACTTTAGACATTACGTATCTATCACCTCTAACATCTATCTACATACCTACCCATCTGTTAACAATAAAATCATATGGGGAAGTTATTTATGCATTAAAAATAAAATGAAGGCATAAAAACCTAGAAAATTAACATTTGTTGCAAGTGTACAGTTAAATGGAAGAAATAAAATTCAAATCTATGGTTGCCTAACTCTAAAATTACTCTTCTGGAAACACAGCACATATAAGCACACACACATAGCCTACATACAATCACACACTTTAAGGAAACAGAAAAAAGCAAAGAATACAAAAAATAATTTTGCAAATTGATTCTTTTTGCTGAGTTGATATCTAAATTATGAAAAATTACTGTTTTCTTAAAATTTTCCCAAAATGTTGTTTTCTCTGATTCATGATCCATATAAAAAGACAAACAATACAAAAGTGTATAGATTTAAAAAAAAAAGTTGATAGTGAAAGATAATTGTCTAGCTGCTTTACTTGTATATTGATGGTAACGTGTGTGAGACAGAACGACAATAGATCCAGGAACAACTGTGAAGGGTAGCAATTTATTTGTATCTATGGGCCTAGCCCTAATATTTCACAGAGATATCTGCAAAAGCTTGTGTGAGTTTTAGGCCCCTAAAAAGCATACTGCTCAGATGATGTCAATATTTAACATAAAAAGTTTATATATTCAACTAATTTTAAAATTTCTCTTATCAAAAGGGTTTTACTTCACTTTTTAACAATATCAAAATTGATAAATATGCATTAAGTTTTTCTTTTAATAAAATAGACCTTCTCCCTTACCATTCTCAAATTTCTCCTATCTTGGTATCTGTTTTTAATATTTGACGCATAAATTTAATATAGACATTTAAACAGTCCTGTTACAAAGATATAGATGTTTCACTATGATTGGCTTCCTTACAAAAATAAATAAATTGCTTCTAATGCTTAAGACAAATTTAATTACAGGATGCGATTTTGAGGTAAAAATAGAAATGAAATAAATGCTATGTTACATGATTTTTATAGATATAATTGTAAACAATTAATCATAATTAAAAAATACACATTAATTTTTTGACCTTAAAGTCCATGGGGTCAAAAAGAATTGGGTACAACTGAGTGAAAAACACACAAATATTTCTGAGGTAATATCATTTACAAGTGGTATATCTTGGATTATCCTTAACAGCACCTTAATTCTCACTGCACATAATTTATTTTGTTTTCTGGGGTGGGGGCATTATGTTCCCTATTAAGACTAGTTAATTCCCTTTAAATTAGTGAGAAAGTTCATATGGTTTGCTTGACTTATTTGTGTCTTTTTTCCCCATAAGAGGAAAGTATCTGAGAATAGGACAAATATCCTTTTATTACTTTTCAATATCCTATATTCTTTAGATTCAATAAATATAATCTATTTCTCTCTACATTATATCAGTATAAGACATATTTCTGAATATATTTAAAAATATACTCAATATTACTCAATGAATAACATATTAATTTTTTTATACCAAACTTACTTTCCAACTTTCCAACACTTCAAATAACCCAGGATTTTTCCCAAGGAGTCAATTTTCTTTTCATTGATTTTTATTTAATAGACTTGAAAGGATGAAAGAAAAATATTAAGGGAGGAAAAATTCATTGAAAGTTATTAAATGATAGACTATGTTCATGTATTATAATAGCTAATCTTTGAACTAAATGAATAAAATTAAAATATTACTTCCATTAAAAATTAGAAATCTTTATGGTACCATATTACTGGGTTTAGAAAAGGCAAAGGAAACAGAGATCAAACTGCCCACCTCCACTGGACCATAGAAAAAGCAAGAGAGCACCAGAGAAACATCTACTTCTGCTTTATTGACTATGCCAAAGTCTTTGACTGTGTGGATCACACAGTCAAACTGGGAAAAATTCTTCAAGAGATGGGAATACCAGACCACCTTACCTGACTCCTGAGAAATGTGTATGCAAGTCAAGAAGCAACAGTTAGGACCAGACCACTAAGGAACAATGGACTGGTTCAAAATTGAGAAGAGTACATCAAGTCTGTATATTGTCACCCTGTTTATTTAACTTATATGCAGAGTACATCATGTGAAATGTCAGGCTGGATTAAGTACAAGCTGGAATCAAGATTGCTGGGAGAAATATCAATAACCTCAGATATGCAGATGACACCACCCTTATGGCAGATAGTAAAGAGGAACTGAAGAGTCTTTTGCTGAAAATGAAAGAGGAGAGTGAAAAACCTGGTTTAAAACTCAACATTCATGAGGTGGATGAAACTGGGGCCTATTATACAGAGTGAAGTAAGCCAGAAGGAAAAACACCATTACAGTATACTAACACATATATATGGAATTTAGAAAGATGGTAACAATAACCCTTTGTACGAGACAGCAAAAGAGACACTGATGTATAGAACAGTCTTATGGACTCTGTGGGAGAGAGAGAGGGTGGGAAGATTTGGG
Organism: Bos grunniens; assembly: GCF_055505025.1. Classification (NCBI taxonomy): domain Eukaryota; kingdom Metazoa; phylum Chordata; class Mammalia; order Artiodactyla; family Bovidae; genus Bos; species Bos grunniens. Next base: position 91,946,335 of record NC_141172.1, read on the forward strand.
AGAATGACATTGAAACATATAAAATATCATGTATGAAACGAGATGCCAGTCCAGGTTCGATGCACGATACTGGATGCATGGGGCTAGAGCACTGGGACGACCCAGAGGGATGGTATGGGGAGGGAGGAGGGAGGAGGGTTCAGGATGGGGAACACATGTATACCTGTGGTGGATTCATTTTGATATTTGGCAAAACTAATACAATTATGTAAAGTTTAAAAATAAAATAAAATTTAAAAAAAATAAAAATAAGAGAAGCTATAAGAAGACAGGTAAATAGTAGGAAGATAGAGAAGAAAATTTAATGAAATATTTTTAAAGTGATAGAATAAAGAAAGACAAATTTGTGTCTTAAACTTTAAAAAAAAAAACAAAAAACAAAAAAAAACCTCAACATTCAAAAAGCTAAGCTCATGGCATCCAGTTCCACCACTTCATGGCAAGTAGATGGGGAAACAATGCAAACAGTGACAGACTATTTTCTTGTGCTCCAAATCACTGCAGATGATGATTGCAGCCACAAAATTAAAAGATGCTTGCTCCTTAGAAGAAAAGCTATGCCAATCCTAACTGCTGCTGCTGCTGCTGCTAAGTTGCTTCAGTCATGTCCAACTCTGTGTGATCCCATAGATGGCAGCCTACCAGGCTCCTCTGTCCCTGGGATAGAAAAAAGCTGAGACATAAATTCGCCCACAAAGTTTCGTCCAGTCGAAGCAATGGTTTTTCCAGTAGTCATGTATGGATGTGAGAGTTGGACCATAAAGAAGGCTGAATGCCAAAGAATTGATGCTTTTAAACTGTGGTGTGGAGAAGACTATTGAGAGTCCCTTGGATTGCAAGGAGATCCAAACAGTCAATCCTAAAGGAAATCAATCCTGAATATTCATTGGAAGGACTGATGCTGAAGCTTAAGCTCCAATACTTTGGTCACCTGGTGTGGAGTTGATTAATTAGAAAAGACCCTGATGCTGGGAAAAATTGAAGGCAGGAGGAAAAGGGAATGACAGGGGATAAGATGGTTGGATGGCATCACTGACTCAATGGATATGAATTTGAGCAAGCTCTGAGAGATGGTGATGGACAGGGAAACCTGGTGTGCTGCAGTCCATGGGGTCATAAAGAGTCGGACATAACTGAGTAACTGAACAACAACACTACTACTGCATTGATTAATCATTTAATTTATCATTTTATTATACTGGGAATTCAAATTCTACAAAATTGAATGAAACATCAAAATACACTTTTTAAAATATTCAACTTCTTAATATTTCCTGCTGATCATTATGCTTCCTTTCTCTATCATTCTGTATATATATGCAAATTCATTAACTTTAGAAACTATCTACTTGACTGAAAAGGACAGGAGATAATACAATACAGCTATATTGCATTCAACTCAGAAATAGCTATTGCTCCTTGCTCTGTAGGGTAAGCCCATCATTTTGTCATTTTTTTTTCCCTTTGATGTGTTTCTTATATCTGTTGACAAAAGCTTTTATGAGCCAGCCAGAATCATACAATTTTGAAGTACTTCATTCCTTTCTCTGTCACATGTTTTTAAAAAGAGTCCCTTGATGATGGTCATTAAAGCTATTTATAGTTTATCAAATGAAAAAATAATAGAGCAATACTCATCACTGCAAATCTACCAAGTGTTAGTATCTGTGAAAATAAATAAGTCTTAGACTGCAATGGCATCCCACTCCAGTACTCTTCCCTGGAAAATTCATGGATGGAGGAGCCTGGTAAGGCTGCAGTCCATGGGGTCACTAAGAGTCGGACACAACTGAGCGACTTCACTTTCACTTTCACTTTTTACTTTCATGCATTGGAGAAGGAAATGGCAACCACTCCAGTGTTCTTGCCTGGAGAATCCCAGGGACGGGGGAGCCTGGTGGGCTGCCGTCTATGGAGTCGCACAGAGTAGGACATGACTGAAGCGACTTAGCAACAGCGGCAGCAGCAGTCGCTCAGTTGAACCCAATTCTTTGCAACCCCATGGACTGGAGCCCACCAGGCTCCTCTGTCCATGAGATTTTCCAGGGAAGGATAATGGAGTGGGTTGCCATTTGCTTCTCCAGGGGATCTTCCCAACCCAGGGATACGAACCTGGGTCTCTTGCACTTCAGGCAGATTCTTTACCGATTGAGCTACAAGGGAAGCCCAAGTATCTGTGAAGGATACATTCTAAAACTAGAATTATGTGCCTAAATATATAGCCTTTATATTAATTTAGTTAGATATCAACAACCTTTGCACTAAAAAAAAAAAAAAAAAAGAACTTTAATCTATACACATAACATGTATAAAGGCAAGCATCTGCCACCCTGAGTCTTGTCCCACTGTAGGTTTTATGTAATAACAGCTTGTTGTTAATTTCCAGGGAGAAAAAGTTTAGGGAAATTTTCAGTGTACATTTCTTATAGCAGTCTATAGCAACACATAAGGGTTTGGCAATCTGAATGTGCCATGTGGGGAACATTTTCTCCTTAGCTAAAAATGTATGAATACTTGTCCTCTTAATCATTTAAAATAAAATAAACATTCTTTCAATTTTTCTTCCTTTGTATAAACATTTGGGTGAATCTTACTTTTGTTGACAATGGAGGAAGTTTGTTAGCTGGTATACTCTCCTGGTGAGGGTGGATCATCTATTTCATCTCAACTGGATATGGATGCAAAAGATGTTAGAATATTGCCTGTGGAAGCAGATCACCTGATTCTGAATCCTGGCTTCACCATTTACTGTGAGGCGCTTGGAAAGTTAGTTATCCTCACTGTGTCACATTTCCTCACCTTTAAAGGAGAATAATGATAACACTTATAGTATATGGCTTTTGTAAGGATTAAAGGAATATATAGAGTTCTTAGAACACTGTTTGGAATGAGTGTTAATAAGTTTATTCTTATATAGTGCATCAAAATAATTCTAAATGTTTTGCATTAAATCATATCTATATTAACCAATAGACAAATTTTATTGCTATATTAAACTTAACATTTTGAAACAAAAACAAGAGTCACAGGAAATAAGGCAATATATATTTAAAATTAAAAATATAATTTCCTGCTTTTGAGGAATTTCTGGTCCACTAGAGGACACAAGCCATGTGGACATAAATATGTGTCTAACAACAAAACACAGCACATATTAGTATCAGATCTGTGACCCAAAAACTTAATCTGTAATAGTGGAAACCCTGTGTCTCATGAGATGTGAAACTAGACTTGCTAATAAATCTGTGAATAAACATTTGAGAGTGAAACATAGCTGTAGATTTAAATTCTATTATTTGTTAAAATAAAATACAGGATGATAAATTCTCCAAAAGCCCTTCCAACTTTAAAATTCCATTTGTTTTAAATCTATGAACAAGTGCTGTAGGTTCAGAATACTGAGGATTAAACTGAACAACAATAGAGTGGCTGATACATTGGAGAAGGGAGTTAAATTGAGCGTTCATAGTCAGATTCAAGTGGGAATTATTTCTAGAAAGTTTTGCTGCATAATAGCTTAATTTACAGTGCTTGTTATTATTTTCATGTATTTTTCACTAAGGATGTAGTTCAGTTCAGTCACTCAGTCATGTCCGACTCTTTGCAACTCCATGGACTACAGTAAGTCAGCCTTCCCTGTCCATCACTAACCCCTGCAGCTTGTTCAAACTCCTGTCCATAGAGTCGGTGATGCCATCCAACCATCTCATCCTCTGTCCTCCCTTCTTCTCCTGCCTTCAATATTTCCGAGCATCAGGGTCTTTCCAAAGTGTCAGTTCTTCGCATCAGGTGGTCATAGTATTGGAGTTTCAGCTTTAGCATCAGTCCTTCCAATGAATATTCAGGACTGATTCCTTTAGGATTGACTGGTTGGGTCTCCTTGCTGTCCAAGGGACTCTCAAGAGTCTTCAACACCACAGTTCAAAAGCATCAATTCTTTGGCGTTCAGTTTTCACTACAGTCCAACTCTCACATCCATACATGACCACTCAAAAAACCATACCTTTGACTGGATGGACCTTTGTTGACAAAGTAATGTCTCTGCTTTTTAACATGCTATCTAGGTTGGTCATAGCTTTTCTTCCAAGGAGCAAGCATCTTTTAATTTCATGGCTGTAGTCACCATCTGCAGTGATTTTGGAGCCCCTCAAAATAAAATCTCTCACTGTTTCCTCTGTTTCTCCATCTATTTGCCATGAAGTGATGGGACCAGGTGCCATGATCTTAGTTTTCTGAATGTTGAGTTTTATGCCAACTTTTGACTCTCCTCTTTCACTTTCATCAAGAGGCTCTTTAGTTTTTCTTTGCTTTCTGCCATAAGGGTTGTGTCATCTGCATATCTGAGGTTATTAATATTTCTCCTGGAAATCTTCATTCCAGCTTGTGCTTCATCCAGCCCAGCATTTCTCATGATGTACTCTGCATATAAGTTAAATAAGCAGGGTGACAATATACAGCCTTGACCTATTCCTTTTCCAATTTGGAACCAGTCTGTTGTTCCACGTCCAGTTCTAACTGTTGCTTCTTGACTTGCAAACAGATTTCTTAAGAGACATGTAAGGTGTCTCTTAAAATTCTCTGGGAGAATTTTCCATAGTTTGTTGTGATTAATACAGTCAAAGGCACTGGCATAGTCAACAAAACAGAAGTAGATGTTTCTCTGGAACTCTCTTGCTTTTCGTATGATCAAGAGGATGTTGGCAGTTTGTTTTCTGGTTCCTCTGCCTTTTATAAATCCAGCCTGAACATCTGAAAGTTCATGATTCATGTATTGTTGAAGCCTGGCTTGGAGACTTTTGAGCATTACTTTGCTAGTGTGTGAGATGAGTGCAATTGTGCAGCAGTTTGAACATTCTTTGGCATTGCCTTTCTTTGGGATTGGAATGAAAACTGACCTTTTCCAGTCCTGTGGCCACTGCTGAGTTTTCCAAATTTGCTGGCATATTGAGTGCAGCACTTTCAAGCATCATCTTTCAGGATTTGAAATAGCTCAACTGGAATTCCATCACCTCCACTAGCTTTGTTCATAGTGATGCTTCCTAAGGCCCACTTGACTTTGCATTCCATGAGTATGGCTCTAGGGGCATGATCACACCATTGTGGTTATCTGTGTCATGAAGATCTTTTTTGTACAGTTAAGGATGTGGTAGGCTTGACATTATATATTTTAATATCATCTAATAGCTTTCTTGAATCATACAATCATAAATTTTAATAACTAATTTTAATAACATCACTTACTCAATGGACATGAGTTTGATTAAACTTCAGGAATTGTTGATGGACATGGAGGCCTGGTGTTCTGCAGTCCATGAGGTTAAGAGTCGGACACAACTGAGATACTGAACTGAAGTGAATTTTAATACACTATGCCATCAACATAATCTCTTATGAAAAATCAAGTGGCTTCTTTGCTGGCTTGTTTTTAAAGAAATTCAATATAGTTTAATGGTCTGTATGGGTAAGTTGAAATATTATAAGGACTAACATATCCAGAAGGATGAAATTTTGTAGCAAGTAGAACTAGAACAATCTTATTTCTAATAAACAGGAGCCTGAATATGACCTTGACTACACCTATCAGATGAAACCCCCAAATCCATAGTAGACAGACAGCAAAAAGAGAAGGAGGACAAGGCACAGACTCCATATCCTAGTAGAGGTTCTGGAGTAGAGCAAATGTGTGGCTTTAGGTGTAGAGTCGTGGAAGAGTAGTGGTGGGGTCGCAGGCACATCATTTGTATTGCTAGCTGGGGAATAATGACAAGTACCAGTGCAGTCCATGCTGCAAAGGGACAGCTGTGAAACACTGCACCACTCAGAACTGATGCTTTCAAACTCTTGACAGTCCCTTGGATAGCAAGGAGATCAAGCTAATCAATCCTAAAGGAAATCAACTCTGAATATTCATTGGAAGGACTGATGCTGAAGCTCCAATACTTTGGCCACCTGATGTGAAGAGCCAATTCATTGGAAAAGACTCTGATGTTGGGAAAGATTGAAGGTAAGAGGAGAAGGGGGGCGACAGAGGATGAGATGGATGAATGACATCACTGACTCTATGGACATGAGTTTGAGCAAACTCAGGGAGATAGTGAAGGAACAGGGAGGCCTGGTGTGCTGCAGTTCACGGGGTCAAAAAGAGTCAGACTCGATTTAGTGACTAAACAACAATTTGGATTAGTAATTATTCTACATGATTACACAGTACTTATTATCTTCCTTTAAATCTACCTTTCATATTTTTTACTAGAATTATCTTACTAATGATATATGAATGTTGCTCTCTCTTGCTTAAAATAATTCTTTATGGTCATTAATTTTAAAAGTAATTATTTTGTATGACTTGTCTATGGTAAGTCTGTTTTATGTACTCATGGATAGGATAGTCCTATATCAGCTGGATATAAACAGCTGCAGCCTTAGAGCCCAACAGAGTGAAGGCTTTGAATTAATGTGAAAATGGATATTCATATCAAAACATAGAACTCCAAGTAGTATAATCAATCTCATGATATATTTTATCTGTAAGCAAAGATAGATGTTTAGAAACACCCCAATTTTTCATATAGTGATTAAGGGAATGACAGGAAGGTCAGGGAAATGAATGGGAAAACTTAGAGAAATAATTTTAAGTATGTTTGGTAAAGCTATACATGGTTAGATATTTCAGACTAAACCTAGAGTGTCAGAGAATGTGTATCCTCACAAAATCATATCACAAGTCTCAACTGTGTAAGCAGCTCTAAATAATCAGGCAGACAGCATGATCTACTTAGGAAAGACATTCTCCTTCTGTCTTTTGACTCTCTGTTCTAATTTAATTAGATCATAATCAAATTGACCATGGTAGAGGAATAAGAAATTATACATAAACTTATCCACATGGAATTTGTATCACTTAACTTGATCTTTCTACTACCATGGCCTGTAGTCGTGACTAAGAAAAATGGCTCACATAACCCTGGAGAAACAGTTAGCTATTTATTGCAAATTAATTATATTTACATTCTATATGTTATGATCATAAACTGATTTGTCCTTGCCAAAACAGAAAAAAAAATGTTGTTAAGTGTTATAGCTCTTTGCCAACCCCATGGACAGTAGCCTGCACCAGGCTCCTCCATCCATGGGATTTTCTAGGCAAGAGTACTGGAGTGGGTTGCCATTTCCTTCTCCAGGGAATCTTCTCAACCCAGGGATCAAAACCAGGTCTCCCGCATTATAGACAGAGGCTTTACCGTCTGAGCCACCAGAGACTTATTTTGAGTGTTATGGTAAGTTTCACAATTTAAAAGTTAGAGAATATAAATACCGAGTTATGAGAGAAATTCAAGAGGAGGATGGATATCTTATAAACTATAGTAAGATATTGCAGTGATAATTTTTGCACAATGGGAACTCATATTCTCAATCATAACAGAAAGAATAACTCTATATTAGATGAACATATTTTTAGAAGTGTATCTATGTATTGATGCTTAATGTTTTTGAACAGAGAAAAGCAAGGACTAGACCAGACATATATGATTATTTTCACTCTGTTTGGACTATGTCCCAGTAAAATCCCCCCAGGAAGTTAGCTCCTTTAGTGTGCAATTATTGCTTGTCATTCAGTTTAAGTGTTGTGTATATTGGGACTAAGGAAATAGTGTAATAGTCTGGTTCTGCCTCCCTTTCAGCTAATTCCCCTGACTATTGCCCAGGGGTGACCTATTACTTTGGATTTCATTTACTCTAAGATTGTAGTTTACTGATTCTATGTATTATTGTTGAAGGTTGCTTTTATCATAGACATCTTTGTTGTAAGCATTTCACAACAAATGTTTTGGCTACATAACTGAGTGTCCATAAGGCAATTTTGCCATAAAATACTAAATAGCAAAAAATAAAATTAAAATTTTAATAAAATTTAAAAAATGATATGAGAAAGAATAAAATTTAAAAGGCTTTTTTTTGTGAAATATAAAATATTTGAATACTTTTAAAATGTGTGTAGATTCATGACAATATGCTGTGCTTAGTCACTCAGTCATGTCCTACTCTTTGCAACCTCATGGATTGTAGCCCATTAGGCTCCTCTGTCCATGGGGATTCTTCAGGAAAGAGCACTGGAGTAGGTTGCCATGCCCTCCTCCAGGGGATCTTCCCAATCCAGGGATCAAACACAGGTCTCCCGTATTGCAGGCAGTTTCTTTACTGTCTGAGTCATCAGGGAAGCCCAAGAATACTGGAGTGGGTTGCCTATCCTTTTTCCACGGGATCTTCCCAACCCAGGAATCAAACCAGGGTCTCCTGCATTGTAGGCAGATTGTTAACCAGCTGAGCTGCCAGGGAAGCCGAGATCCATGGCAATACTGTACAAATGAATTTATTTTGTGGGTTGTAGCTAAGCATTTGTCTTAGAAGCTTTTCACTCACAATGAACTTTTCTTTTTTTGCTTGTTGACTTTTTTCTTCTTCAGCATTGCACTTTTTTCTTTTTTACTAAAATTCCTTCCTTTATTAAGAGAGGTATCAGGGTTTTCTAGTCTGTTGATGTTATATTTTCTCATTGCTGAATGATTCTGAATTTGTTTTTTTGAAAATACATATTCCAGTACTTTTGAGTGATTTGGGGTGTGACCATACTCACTTTCAATATCTTCAAGATAAGTTTCATTTTATGAGATTAAAACAACTCTCATGAGCAGCCATAAGCCAATGATTAAATGTGGTGTGCAAATTACAGCAATACAAGATTCCATTAAGGGGCTATATTGAATCAGAACTTCACACTAGGTTATCTGATACATATTTAGATTTGTATCACAATCTGAAGCCCTGCCAAGTCTTTGTCCATCTCTCTTCTCTTTCACAGGTTTTAAAGTGGGTTTATTCTGCCAAATTCAGCCCTCCCCTCCTCTTTTATCTTTCACTGGAGTTATTGCTCAAAAAAAAAAAATAGGTTTACTAACTCCTACTTAGCATCTGCTTCCTGAAGGGCCAGCTCAAACACTACTGATGTAAAAGAAAATTTTTAAATCTGAAATCACATAAGACTATGAAATATTTTGAAGTGTGAAATGAACGCAGATATCTGCTTAGTTTTGAATTGATAACCGCATTTCACTTGGTACTCCTTAGTCAGCCTTTTGCTTAAGGCTCCAGTTGTTGGGAAGTTTCTCTGGAGAAGGGAATGGGAATCCACTCCAGTATTCTTGCCTGAAGAAAACCATGGACAGAGAAGCCTGGCAGGCTACAATCCATGGGGTTGCAGAGTTGGACACGACTGAGCAACTAACACATACACACACGCACACACCAGATGTTTAGACTTTCATTTGGCTACTTTTCTTTTGTATTTTCTAATAGATGTAACAGTTATATAAACTTTGTATTAATTTTATAAAAGAAATTTTTTAAAAGCTTTAGCATGGATATATTACTTTGTTGTTATGGCTCTAAATTAATCTTACATTTTTTTCCTCTGAAATATGTGTAGTGTCACATTAATACTTATATACTAATTTATCAGCAACATTAACAGTTGCTTCATTATTATAGCTATAATTCTTATGTTCATGTTCCACAGAGGATTTCAATACACAGGTCAAAACTTGGTCTCCAACTGCAGTCTCTATAATTGGATCTGTTATTATCACAAACTGAAAAAAAAAAATGAGAGTTTTAAAGCACAATTCACTGAATCCTGTATGGAATAGTGATTCTAGAAACAAAGCGAAAGCAAATCAAGATATTGTCCACTCTGCTGTTATTCGTAATTTATCTGTTTCCCTCCTCTTCCCCTTCTATCTCCCTTCTCCCTATTTTCCTTCTCTGCTTGAAATATTTAGTCCAATAATTGTTAAGTTTGGTGTGGACATGGTGAGGAGTCAGGGGAGCCATGGTGACCCAGATTAGAAAGTCAAAGTCTAAGCAAGAGGAAGAAGACATCCATGTGATAGGAAGTGGAAGTCATGCTAACCAGATACAGGATGTCAAGCCAGATGCAGGATGTCAAAATCTGATACAGAATGTCAAATCTGATCCTGAAGAGAGGGCATTCATGTGAGAGGAAGCTCCGGAAGAGGACAAAGAACAAAGAAGCCAGCCTAAAGCTGATTACACTAGCCAATTTAAGTATCAAAATAAATAATGATAATACAATCTGATACTCCTTTAATAAAATAGTTGTTGAGTCCATCCTGATGTAAAAGAATACATGAATAATTTGAAAGTTTGATGAAGACTGGAATATTTATACACTTTAAAAGTACTTTTCTATAAAATAATCATTAATTACAAAGTAAAACCAAAGTACTTTTACAATGGAGAATCCAGTGAGATTCTACTCAAGAGATCTAGGTAATAGAAAAGTCAAAATACTACGCCATCAGATAGGGCATTTTGAGAAGAAAACACCGTTACATCTCTGATATTCCTGCCTAAGAAGCAAAACCCAAATTGAATAACATTTTACAAACAATATTGCCTGAATTCTCAAAAGCTTCATAGTTATGAAAATCAAATAGAGACAGACAAATTATTCCAGATCAAAGGAGACTGAAGGGATCTTATTACTAAGTATAACACCAAATTCTGGAGTGTCTATTTTGTTATAAGAACATTATCAGGACTATTGGAGATAGCTTATGAAGAGGCAGTAGGAATATATTATTATCAATTTCCTGATTTTGTAGTTACAGTGTGATTATATAGGAGAATGCCTTTGCTTGTAGGAACCACAGACATGAATATGAGACTGTAATGGGGCATGATGTTATTGAATCTGTGTCTTCCATATCTTCTGCATTAGCAGGGGCATTCTTTACAGCCTAGAAAGACTGTAATGCCAGCAACCATGTCCCAGATGAAATTTACTTCCACAAGAATTAAAGGTTATGACACAGTAATTGAAATTTTACTGTAAATTAAAGGTGTAAAAAAATAAAAGGAAAAGAATACTGTTTAAAGATACCTGAACAAATCTCATTATAGTATAGAAAAGTGACAGAGACAGTGACAGAAATAAATGAAGGTATTTATACTGTGATTTATTTATTTAAATTAAATAAATTTTATTTTTATTATTAAATTAAGATACATAATTCCTGATTCCTGGAAATTTGATAGAATAACATTACTCAAAGCTAAAATTCTAATAATTATTTCCAAATCCTATAAACTTACTCTTCTTTTAGTATCATTGCAAGTTAATAAAATAAAGATATCCTTGACAATATCATACATCTCTGTGAGGTTCAAAAGACAAAAACGTATGAAAACAGTTTTAAACATTCACGTCAATAGACACTTTCAATAATCCATTATGGAAGAGTTTTATGAGAAGTATTTCTCCTAGAAAACTGCACAGTTATACAGAGTTAGAAAGAAAGTTGTACAAGTCAGAGACAAAGAGGAAGAACTAGTTTGCTCCAACAATGATCTAACTATAAGAGACACTGATGTATAGAACAGTCTTATGGACTCTGTGGGAGAGGGAGAGGGTGGGAAGATTTGGGAGAATGACATTGAAACATGTAAAATATCATGTAAGAAACGAGATGCCAGTCCAGGTTCGATGCACGATACTGGATGCTTGGGGCTAGTGCACTGGGACGACCCAGAGGGATGATATGGGGAGGGAGGAGGGAGGAGGGTTCAGGATGGGGAACACATGTATACCTGTGGCGGATTCATTTTGATATTTGGCAAAACTAATACAATTATGTAAAGTTTAAAAATAAAATAAAATTAAATTTAAAAAAAAAAAAGAACTTTTGTTTTTACATTTAAGATGAACTAGTGTAGAAATAAGAAGTACAGAAAATTACACAGAGAGAAGGAGGGAAGGAATTTGCCCAATATACATGATCTTCAATCTTAAAGTATACCTTTTAATTAAGAAAATGAATCAAGCTATAATATTGATAAAGGTAGATAAACTATTTCCATATGTAAGGGAGACTACTATCTGCCATATGACAAATAATAGAAAAAGAAACATCAAGAAGAAATGCATACAAATGGAAAGACAGTTGACATATATAAGTGGGAAAGTACGCTCAGGTTTACTTCATTTGTCTGTAAGTTTTTAAAATAAAAGCAACTGAAATGTAGTATCAAGTTAATTTAAACAAAAACAGTACTTTCTTTTTTTTTTTAAGTGAAAAACTTTTAATTTATAAACTAATTCCTATATATTATTATAACTAATTTTTTTAGGAAACACATTTAGAGGTAAAATTACACATAAACACTTCTTTAAAATGATACAGTCTTTGTATTTTCAGTTTTAAAACCACCATAGTTTCAGTAGTTTTTATGGCATATATTCTGATTTTGATCTTATGGCCTCCTCCCATTAGTAGGGCTAAAAATGGTACTTTTCCAAACACCATTCCTTCATTCAAATGGCATTTATTTATTTTTTTATTTATTTATTATTTTCTTTAATTTTATTTAATTTTTAAACTTTACAATATTGTGTTAGTTTTGCCAAATACGAAAGGAATACAGTACTTTCTAAAAGAATATTATATAGCTCCTAGAAATTGTGGAATGAGGCATAGAGCTAAATAGCAGTGAACCATGACAAAAAGGGTCTGCAGAACTGATTGCATGAAAACACTGCTGCTTCATCCGCTGAATATAAATACCACGTTTGCAATGCTAGCATCAGTGACACTTGACAGTAGGGATGCTGCTGCCCCACCAGGAATGATTGGTGAGGTTGCTGTTTATTTGTGTGTCTATTTTATGATACGGTGTTGGGGGAGTGTATATCTGAGTGGTAGTCATTGCATGTTTTTTTCATTGAGGGGAAGTTAGACTGCGCACAGTGTGGAAAGGGGTTACTAAAAGGAAATAAGGAGCTGTTTCAAGAATGCTGCACAGTAGGAAAAGGTGCACATCCACTAGAAGTTATTTAAATATTTTTGATTCTTTAGTTCTAGAGGCTTATAAATACTCATGCATACATAAATGCACACATATACTTGAGAAAGAATATAAATTGTTATTAATATATGTATGTATGCACTGTGTATGTTGTGTTTGTATGTTAAAGGAACGGTCGATTTGTGACATGGAAAATACTCAAGAAATATTAAGTCAATAAATAAGATTTCAAAAATCTATACAATATACATATAAACTGTGTGTGTGAAAAAAAAAAATGCCTGAAATACATGATAAATCAATTAAAGCAACACTGGACAAAGGATCCCTCTACTTGTATATCCCTCCATTTGACCGTCCTAATTTTCACCACAATTCTTCCACACTCTATCTCTAGCAATGTAAAGAAAAAATGAATTATATTCTTCATTTTCTACTTAAAAAATATAAAGGCAGAATTTTTAACTTGCCCAACAATTTTGATATAATATTTATCTATATATATCAAAATCCATGATCAAGTAATTAAAATTCTAGGAATTATGTTTCAGTAAATAATTATGTGCAAAATTATTTAGATAAAAACATGTTCATAATTATTTAGATAAAAACATGTTCATCTACATCATAATTGGTCTTGATAGGAAAAGATATAAAAAGGAAAATAAACACTTCAGGTATATTGATATAAGAATGAAATATAAATATTAATACAATGTTGCATATGTTCACAGAAGACTTGTCTCAAGTGTTCACAGTAATATCATTCATATTAGCCAAAAATTGGAAACTACTCAAATGGATTACAAATTATGGCATATTCATATAGTGAAATATTATTCAAGAGTAAAAACTGAACTAGTAATATATGCAATATGAATGAAAGTCATGAACATTATATTGAGTGAAAAAGCTGGATACAAAATAATAGACAGTTTATGACTTAATTTTTATGAACTTCTAGAAAAGACAAAAGCAATCTCTAGTGACAGAAATTGGATTAGTGGTTGCTAGACACAGGAGAGCTAGATGGGACAGTTGGCGTTAGTGATTACTAAGAGGCAGAAGGCAATTCTCTTCAGGGAGAAAAAATAATTTTTTATCATGATAGGGGTGCTCATTACATGAATATATTGCCAACATTGGGGAATGTCAGAGGGAATGACAAATATATATTCATACATTTATATATTAAAGACTTCACAGGTGGTTCAGTGTTAAAGAATATACCCGCCAATCAGGAGATGCAGGTTCAATCCCTGCATTAGGAAGATCCTCTGGAGATGGAAACGGCAACCCATTACAATAAACTTGCCTGGGAAATCCCATGGACAGAAGAGCCTGGTGGGCTACCGTCCATGTGGTCACGAAAGAGTCAGATATGACTTAGCAACTAAACAACAAATAAAATATATGTTAAAAGTCATTGAGAATTATATTGTCTGTAAATTATACTTAAATAAAAACATTAATGGTTTAGAGATGAATTTTTTACATGGAAAATACTTAAGAAATATTGTCAATAAATAAGATTTCAAAAATCTATACAATGTATATATAAAGTGTGTGTGTGTGTAAATAAAAAATGCCAAAAGTACATAGACTATTCTGTTTGTATTTATTTACATTAAAGTTTTCAAATGTTATGTGTTTACTAGTTTTCTATACGTAATAGTATTAAAATAAAAACATAAGTATTATACAAGATATTATTTGGAAATATAAATCTAAGCACCTGGAATTTTAAACAGTATATTTTGTAAGAAAAAGCAAATATATTCAAGAGTTAGTCATTCAGTTAGTTAGTTAGTGTAGTCAGTTAGTTGTGTCCAGGTCTTTGTGACCCCATGGAGTGTAGCCCACAAGGCTCCTCTGTACATGGACTTTTCCAGGCAAGAATACTGGAGTGGGTTGTCATGCCCTTCTCCAGAGGATCTTCCCGACCCAGGGATTGAACCCATGTTTCCCACATTACAGGCAGATTCTTTACCATTTGAGCTACCCAGGATGACCTTAAATATATTCAAAGTAGTCTCAAAAACACCAACAGACTATTCAATTGATTGCTTTCTCTACTTTACTAAATGACAACTCTGGCATTCCTCCTTTTACTTTTGGGAGCAAGGCTCTAAAATAGAAATTCATCATTCCAGTTTCAAACATTTGTCAATAATCACTTATCTGTTTTTTCTTTGGTCTCAGAATTCAATCACTTCTGTTGCAAAACCAAACCTATTTCCCTAAACTCAAAGAAATGGCTCAATTAACTATTTAATAAAATTTATCTCTTGTTAGAATTGACAAATGAATCTTAGAAAAATCCTTTCAATGCTAGTCAGTGTTAAAAGAAATGACAGATGGAAATGTTGATTCTAATTGATTTTTATTTACAATTGCTTCATCTGATCTTTTCACAGATGTGTGGTGAAATTTGTCTCCTATAGAAAATATTTTATTTTGGAAGAAGGCTAAATATTTAATCAGCCATATAATGCACATTTAATCAAGTCCATATTTGGGGGAAAATTAGGAGTCCAGCTGATTTGTTTTTAATCTCAAGGCAGTGGCCATCTCTAAATTCTGACAACACAGCTAGAATAAAGCCTTCAATAAGGAAGAGGCTTTTGCTATTGTGGATATTAAATATTAAAATGCAGGACACTTTATGCAGGTAATAGAAGGCTATCAGTTAATATTTATGGATGGCTGATGGGTGGGTTGTTGTACTTGTTCAGTTGCTAAGGTGCGTCTGACTCTTTGTGACCCCATGAACTGCAACATTCCAGGCTTCCCTGTCCTTTACTGTCTCCTGGAGTTCGCTCAAATTCATGTCCATTGAGTCAGTGAAACTGTCTAACCATCTCATTTTCTGCTGCCTTCTCCTGTTTCCTTCCATCTTTCCATCATCAGGGTCTTTTCCAATGACTCAGCTCTTTACATTAGGTGGCCAAAGTATTAGAGTCTCAGCATCAGTCCTTCCAAAGAATATTCAGAGTTGATTTCCTTTAGGAGTGACCGATTTGATATCCTTGCAGTCCAAGGGACTCTCAAGAATCTTCTCCAGCACCACAATTCAAAAGTATGGATTTTTTTTTGGGCTCAGCCTTTTTTATAGCCCAACTGTCACATCCATAAGTGATTACTGTCAAAACCATATTTTGGCAAAATGATGCCTTTGCTTTTTAATACACTAAATTTGTAATAGCTTTCCTTCACGGCTGAAGTCACCATCCACAGTGATTTTGGAGCCCAGGAAAATACAATCTGTCACTATTTCCACCTTTCCCCATTATTTCCCATTAAGTGATGGGACCGGATGCCATTATCTCAGTTTTTTGAATGTTGAGTTTTAAGCCGTCTCTGTAGCTCTTTTTCTTTCACTCACCAAGAGGCTCTTTAGTTCCTCTTTACTTTCTGCCTCTAGAGCAGTATCATTTGCCTATCTGAGTGTGTTGATGTTTCTTCTAGCAATCTTGAATCCAGCTTGTGAGTCATTCAGCCTAGTTTTTTGCATGAAGCATTCTATATATAAATTAAACAAGCAGTTTGAGAATATATAGCATTGACGTACTCTTTTCCCAGTTTTGAACCAGTTCATTTTTCCATGTTAAGTTCTAACTGTTGCTTCAGTTCAGTTCAGTCGTTCAGTCGTGTCTGACTCTTTGAGACCCCATGGTCTGCAGCACACCAGGCCTCCCTGTCCATCACTATTTCAAGTCCTAAAAGATGATGCTGTGAAAGTGCTGCACTCAATATGCCAGCAAATTTAGAAAACTCAGCAGTGGCCACAGGACTGGAAAAGGTCAGTTTTCATTCCAATCCCAAAGAAAAGCAATGCCAAAGAATGCTCAAACTACTGCACAGTTGTACTCTTCTCACATGCTAGTAAAGTAATGCCCAAAATTCTCCAAGCCAGTCTTCAACACTATGTGAACCATGAACTTCCAGATGTTGAAGCTTGTTTTAGAAAAGGCAGAGGAACCAGAGATCAAATTGCCAACAACCTTTATATCATCAAAAAGCAAGAGAGTTCCAGAGAAACATCTACTTCTGCTTTATTGACTACAACAAAACCTTTGACTGTGTGGATCACAACGAACTGTGGAAAATTCTTAAAGAGATTGGAACTGTTGTTTCTTGATCTGCAATAAGGTTTCTTAGGAGATAGGTAAGGTGGTCTGGTATTATCATCTCTTTAAGGATTTTCCACAGTTTGTTGTGATCCACAGAGGCAAAGGCTTTAGCATAGTCAATGAAGCAGATATTTTTTCTGGGATTATGTTGCTTTCTATATGATCCAGTGAATATTCTCAGTTTGCATACTGCTGATGCCTAGCTTGAAGGATTTTGAGAATAACCTTGCTAGCATGATAAATAAGCAAAACTATAGTTTGTATATTCTTTGTCATTGTCTTTTTGGGAATTAGAATGAAAACTGACCTTTTCCCATCCTGTGGCCCCTGTTGAGTTTTCCAATTTTGCTGAAATACTGAGTGAAGCAGTTTAACATCATCATCTTTTAGATTTGAGGTAGGTCACCTGAAATTCCATCTTCTGCACCAGACTTGTCTGCTGTAATGCTTCCTAAGAAAGCACTTGACTTCAGACTCCATAATGTCAGGCTCTAGGTGAGCATCACACCATCATGGGTATCTGGGTCATTAAGATCTTTTTTTATAGAGTTCTTTTGCATATTCTTGCCACCTCTTTTAATCACTTGTGCTTCTATTAAGTCCTTACCATTTCTATCCTTTATCATTCTATCCTTGCATGAAATATTCCCTTGTTATTTCTGACTTTCTTGAAGAGATCTCTAGTCTTTCCTATTCTATTGTTTTCCTCTGCTCCTCTGCATTGCTCATTTAAGAGTGGACATTGACTAAAATTGGATTCCCTGGTGGCTCAAATGGTAAAGAATTTGCCTATAATACTTATAATCAAACCTGAGTTTGATTCCTGGGTTGGAAGGATCCCCTGGAGAAAGAAATGGCAACCCACTCCAGTATTCTTGCATGGGAAATCCCATGGATGGAGGAGCTTGGTGGGCTACAGTCCATATTGACTAAATTAAAAGCAATGAATATAGGTGTTGTGTACTTAGCTGTGGAAAATTCCCACTGCAACCACTGACATAGTTTTCCAAAATTCTAACCTATGTATTTGTCTCTCATTCCAACTCAATCTGATATTTATCATTTATTCCATCATAATTTTGGTTCCTAATCATTTATTATTAATACACTTTCTAATTTTTCTATTATCTCTGCATGTAAAGGAAAAACAAAAATTTCGTTCCTTTTTATATCCCGGTGACTAGAAGAAAATAAGAATTATACTGCTAATTAAATGGATAAATAGATGTCCCAGGTACAGAAAATATATTTCATCTGTGATGACCATATCTAGAAATAAATTTCTCTTGTATGCCTGGTCACAGTGGAAAAATAATGGCTGGGACAAAAATAAGTGTCTTTAGAGATTATTTTGACACCTTACTCTTTCTGAAAATTGTTGTCTGATTTGACAATGAATCAAATAATTTGTAAATTACAATCTTCATTTTATAACACTTTTCTTTCCATCATTAGGTTAGCACACAGGTAACACAGGTATAAAATGTGCTAACATTTTATACCTAAACTTTCTCAGTTTTCACCACCAGTCTTATTTGCTTTTGCAAATAGAACTATGCTATGAGTTTCATATAGGTAGTCAAGTATATGTGCAGTGTTGTTAAATATATAGAGAGAGTAGTTATGGTATAAATGATTTAATTTGTGTAAAAGTATTACACTACAAATATTATTCCCTTTCTATCACCCAGAATTATGCGTGTACTCTTACAGTCCTTGCAAGACTTTTTCTAGGATATATACCTAGACGTGGAATTGCTAAGCCACAGAGCAAACATACATTTATTTTCAATAAATAATGCCAGATTGCTTTCCAAGATGACTGTGTTTATTCTCCTTAGGGTAGTATCCAAGGTTTCTCTTTCCTCACATCTTTTACAATCCTTGATAGTATACTCCAATATGGTATTTTGTTATTCTAATATATGATGTGCTATCCCTCTCAAAACCCAAGTGAAAAGACACCTTTGTTATTTAAAAAAAAAATTTAGTGATTTATTTGGCTGAATCGGTTTTTAGTTACATCACATGGGATCTTTGTAGCAGAACACGGATTCTCTAGTTGTTGCACATGGTCTCAGTAGTTGCAATCTTGGGATTGTTGCTCCATGGCATGTGGGATCTTAATTCCCTGACCAGGGATGAAACCTGTTTACCCTGCATTGCAAGGCAGATTCTTGACCACTGACAATCAAGTAAGTCCCAATCTTTGTTATTTTAAGTCACTGAGTTTTGGATTTTTCTTACCAAAACATTACCTGTTATGACTGATTCAATGATTCTTCAAGTTCTCACTCTGTTAAATGTTTACAGCCATATCAGGTATGTGTCCCTGAGGTTGTTAAGCTCAAGGCTGTACTTTGCCAATTTAGATATCAAAGGCATATTTGCTTGTCATCACATTACCAACTATCTATGGTGGAAACTGAAAAGAGTGCTGGAGTGCAACACCAGTCAACTACGAGCACATTAAATGCCCATTAGGGTCTTCCCTGGCAGTCCAGTGCTTAAGACTCTGTGCTGCCAAAGCAGGGGTCATGGGTTTGATCCCTGGTAAGATCCCACATGCTGAAGGCCAAAAGATAAAAATATAAATAAGATATAATGACCATTATTCAGTGTAATCCCTACAATTATTTATAACAGATCATTACTTTGGAGTTGCCCAACTACAAAGCCTGCTAATACATGGCATGCCTCTAATTCTCAACTGAAGTGGTTATATACAAATACAGCCAAAGTGTTTTGCAGAAAATGTTCAATTCTTGAGTATGTAATGTCTGATTCAGGTAAAGGAAAATCTTGATTAAAGCAATAGCAATCAAAATACTGGTCAAGGCAGTAAAATTAACCACTATTCTTATGTAGTTTCATAAATAGTTGCAATTTAGTGTACTGTACAATTAGAAGTAAATCAGAGCAGTGATTAGCTGTCATAGTTTCAATTAATCATCACCTTTAATTAAATATAGCAATGGAAGAGCTACTCTCTTAAAACAGTTGGGGTTTATGCTACTAAGTGGGTTAGAAACAGCATGCAGTAAGCATTTTGCTGAAGAGAAAGCAAGGAAATAGGCAGATATAGAAATATATTTTATTGAACTTCTGCTTTTTTGCTCTACATTTTATTCTTTACCACAAGCATATAACTCAAAGTAAAATTTTGTAGTTTCTTACTCTTTAACTGACAGTGAAGTAGTTATTTATATTTCACCTTTCTTGGCTTTACAAATTGGATAATAGGAATAATAAATATCTGTGGTATAGGTAGTTGTAAAAGGATAAATTAGTTGTATACAGATAAAGTCCAGAGCTCTCTTTTGAATGCAGGACAGAGAAACCTAATCTGAACCAGTTTAGGTAATACAAAGAAAACTATTATTTGGCAAAGGACAGATGAACTTCAGTGACAGCTAAAATCAGGGGACATCGCAATCAAGACTCTAAATTTGTTTCTCATCTTCTCTATTTCTCTTTGCTAATTTAACTCCCTTGTTAGAGATGTCTTCATGAGGCTGTAATCATGGCCTTTACATATTTATAGTTTTGCCACAGGGAATTAAAAACTTAGTTTTATTTAGTTCCAATTCTAAAATTCCTTGGCCAGGACTCTAAATAGTATGGTATGAATTACATAACCATTACTAGGGCAGAAGGCTGGGAAAGATATTTGACTCACAACTCTGAATAAACTACACAATTGTGATTAAGGGAAAAGCAATACCTGCAAATAGGTGGAGATAGACAGTAGACAATCTAACATGTGTGAGTTTTCTAAATTTAAAAGTTGAATGTGATAATTGATTAAAACTTTCCTATAAATATATGCAAGTCAACAACATTAACAAAAACAACAGCGAGAACAAGGAAATAGCCATTGAGCCCTTGTATGCACTCCCTCCTACCCCCCAAATAAAAAGTAAATAAAAGATAACAACAACAACAATATCCATTTAAATTTTCAAGAGTTGTTGAAAGGCTCACAATATATCTGCCAATTCCATAATTACTACAGAAAATCTGTGGAAAGGACATAGACAACACTACCTCTTGTAAAAGTGAAAGGGAAAGTCACTCAGTTGTTTCCTATTCTTCTGTGACCCCATGGACTATACACTCCATGGAATTTTCTAGGCCAGAATGCTGGAGTGGGTAACCTTTCCTTTCTCCAGGGGATCTTCCCAACCCAGATAGCAGAAAATGTTGCCAATTTTAAAGCATAAGGGCAGGTAAAAAGAATACGTAGGTCCTATCCATTATATTGGTGGAATAGCTTTTGCTAAACAAATACAACTGCCAATGAAAATTATGAATATTGGATAGGTTAAGTATTTTTTAAATGTTTACACATGTGGCAGACAGCCTAATACATAAACAAATAAATAGTTCCTGATCCTTGAAATGAAGATGGCAAACTAGGAGAGCTCCACATTCTAAATGATTTTCCCTCTCAAAACATCTCCCAGGTTACTGAGGCCGAAGAGGGAATTAATTTCAAGCATAAAGCAGAGAAGTTTTAACCAGGATAAAACAACTGTGCTTGTAGTTCAGGATTGTAAGAGTGATCAGACTATGAGGGGGCATTTTCATAGGAAGAAAAAAAAAAAAAAAAAAACCACACACACACACATTGTGGGAGACCCAGATCAATATACAGATACAGATCACATGCTTGGTTGAACCCAAAACTCATTATTTGCTACTCTAAACAATCCTATGAAGTGGGGGGCAGTAAATAGGAAGCTCAAAATTATAGCCTAGGCAGGACTAAAGCAATGTTGAATTAATTTATTCTGAAAAACTAAAAACAATGAGTGAATTGATTTTAATAGATGATTAAAAACTGAAAAAAGCAAATGGGAGTCATTTACAATTCAAATATACAGCATGAAAAATGAAGTAAAAAAAAAAAAAGAAAAAAACACTAGATGGTCTGGACACAGCAAATATAGACCATATAAACTCAAAATCAGATTTAATAGACATTTTTCAAACTGAACTATATCAATAAAGAGTGATAAAAATGAAAGAACATGCCCAAGTATTTCATACTGTTCATGGAGTTCTCAAGGCAAGAATACTACTGAAGTTGTTTGTCATTCCCTTCTCCAGTGCACCATGTTTTGTCAAAACTCAACACCATGACCCATCCATCTTGGGTGGCCTTACATAGCATGGCTCATATTTTCACTGGATTAGACAAGGTTGTGGTCCATGTGACCGTGATGCTGGGCAAGATTGAAGGCAGAAGGATAAGGGGATGACAGAGGATGTGATGGTTGGATTGTATCACTGACTCAATGGACATGAGTTTGAGCAAACTCCAGGCATTGGTGATGGACAGAGAAGCCTTGCGTGCTGCAATCCATGGGGTCTCAAAGAGTTGGACACAACTGAGCAACTGACCTGAACTGCCCAAGCATTTTAAAATTGTTGTATTATGTCAACAAGACTAAACCTCATACAACTACAGTTATGGAAAAAAGAAAAAGAACTAGGAATAAAAAAGTTTAAGGAGATAATGGTTATTGTTTTCCTCTAAATAGTCAAAAGATATCTAGTTATCAAACCAAAATATTCAGCAGATCTTAATAAATACAAACACCACACTTGGATAAGATACTGAAAAACATATTTTTGAATCAACAAAAGGAATAAATACAGAGCAACAAAAATTAAAATGACAGCCAACTTCTCATCAGAAACTAAGCAAATTAGAAAATAATAAAGTAACATCTTTAAAATATTGGGAGGGACTGAAGAGTGACAAGACAATGCATTACGAAGACCCTGAGTTCACTTCAGGCAATCAAAATTACAACTATTTCAGAACATCTATCAATGAATGACCTGAAGACTAGCATAAAATATCTTCTACAACCAAAGATATTAAAAAAAAAAAAAAAACTGAGATGGGTGGGAGAGGTGGAGATATGCTGTTGTCAAGACCCACATCTCTGGGTAGGTGAGCCCACAACAGAATAACCACTATTGCGAAGGTTCTTCTCAAGGAGCAAAATATACTTCTAAATTTATTCTGTGGCACCAAAGACACCAACAAAGAAAAAAAAATCACAGGTCAAAGTTACTAATGAACATAGATGCAAAAATCTCAACAAAATATTAGCAATTGATGTCAATCATGCATTAAAAGGATACTATACAATTGTGACATGAGATTTCTCCCATGGAAGTAAGGATGGTTAAAGTTTTGAAATCATTCATGTGTTTTTCTCCACATCTTTATTTGGTTTATTTGATAACATACAGAGATAACATACACACATTTTTATCCCTATGCACCTTCCCACTATGGAAACCTATACTTACCCAGCATTCCCTTGGTCCCTTAGCAGTTATCTGCCATTGCTTAGGTTCTTATCATTTCTTGCCTGAACCATTGCAATAGCTGTCAAACTCTCTACCTCTAGCCAAAAAAAACTTCTTATTTATTCTCAAAATCAACAAAATGATCTTTCTTAAACACAGTTTTATAATCATATTTATAAAATCATCTTTAGCTATTTATGTGTAATAGATAAACAATAAGGTTCTACTGTATACCACAGAGAAGTATATTCAATATCCTGTGATAAAACATAATGGAAAAGAATATGGAAAAGAATGCATACATAGATGTATAATGGAATAACTTCACATTATGGCAGAAATTAACACAACATTGTAAGTCACTATACTTCAATAAAATAAATAATCCATACATCAATCAGTGTGATATACTACATTAACAAACTGAAGAATAAAAATTATATAATCATCTCAAAAAATAGAAAACAAAGTTTTTGACAAATTTAAACATGTATTTGTGATATAATTTCTCAAAAAGTAGGTATAGAGGGAACATACTTCAACATAATAAAGGCCATATACGACAAGGCCACAGGTAATATCATATTCAATGTGAAAAGCTGAAAACATATTCTCTAAGACCAGGAACAAGGCAAGGATGCTGACCCTCATCGTTTTTATTCAATACAATATTGGAAGTCTTAGCCACAAAAATAAAAGAATAAAAAGAATTGAGCTGCAGGAGTTGCTTGTATATTTTTGAGATTAGTTGTTTGTCAGTTGCTTAATTTTCTATTATTTTCTCCCATTCTGAAGGCTGTCTTTTCACCTTGCTTATAGTTTCCTTTGTTGTGCAGAAGGTTTTAATTTTAATTAGGTCCCATTTGTTTATTTTTGCTTTTATTTCCAATATTCTGTGAGGTGGGTCATAGAGGATCTTGCTGTGATTTATGTCAGAGAGTGTTTTGCCTATGTTCTCCTCTAGGAGTTTTATAGTTTCTGGTCTTACGTTTAGATCTTTAATCCATTTTGAGTTTATTTTTGTGTATGGTGTTAGAAAGTGTTCTAGTTTCATTCTTTTACAAGTGGTTGACCAGCACCACTTGTTAAAGAGATTGTCTTTAATCCATTGTATATTCTTGCCTCCTTTGTCAAAGATAAGGTGTCCATAGGTGTGTGGATTTATCTCTGGGCTTTCTATTTTGTTCAACTGATCTATATTTCTGTCTTTGTGCCAGTACCATACTGTCTTGATGACTGTGGCTTTGTAGTAGAGCCTGAAGTCAGGTAGGTTGATTCCTCCAGTTCCATTCTTCTTTCTCAAGATTGTTTTCGCTATTCAAAGTTCTTTGTATTTTCATACAAATTGTGAAATTATTTGTTCTAGCTCTGTGAAAAATACCATTGGTAGCTTGATAGGGATTGCATTGAATCTATAGATTGCTTTGGGTCGTATACTCATTTTCACTATATTAATTCTTCCAATCCATGAACATGGTATATTTCTCCATCTATTAGTGTCCTCTTTGATTTCTTTCACCAGTGTTTTATAGTTTTCTAAATAGTGGGGTGTCATTGCCTTTTCCGTTAGCAGCATAGCAGCATATA
This sequence comes from Bos grunniens, assembly GCF_055505025.1. Classification (NCBI taxonomy): domain Eukaryota; kingdom Metazoa; phylum Chordata; class Mammalia; order Artiodactyla; family Bovidae; genus Bos; species Bos grunniens. The sequence goes on from NC_141172.1 coordinate 91,971,267, forward strand.
TAGGTCTTTAGTTTCTTTAGGTAGATATAGTCCTAAGTATTTTATTCTTTTCGTTGCAATGGTGAATGGAATTGTTTCCTTAATTTCTTTTCAATTTTCTCATTATTAATGCATAAGAATGCAAGGGATTTCTGTGTATTGATTTTATATCCTGCAACTTTACTATATTCATTGATTAGCTCTAGTAATTTTCTGGTGGAGTCTTTAGGGTTTTCTATGTAGAGGATTCCAGAAAAATAAATGACACAATAAAAAAATGGGCAAAAGAACTAAATAGACATTTCTCCAAAGAAGACATACAGATGGCTAACAAACACATGAAAAGATGCTCAATATCACTCATTATCAGGGAAATACAAATCAAAACCACTATGAGGTACCATTTCACGCCAGTTAGAATGGCTGCGATCCAAAAGTCTACAAGCAATAAATGCTGGAGAGGGTGTGGAGAAAAGGGAACTCTCTTACACTGTTGGTGGGAATGCAAACTAGTACAGCCACTATGGAGAACAGTGTGGAGATTCCTTAAAAAACTGGAAATAGAACTGCCATATGACCCAGCAATCCCACTGCTGGGCATACACACTGAGGAAACCAGAAGGGAAAGAGACACGTGTACCCCAATGTTCATTGCAGCACTGTTTATAATAGCCAGGACATGGAAGCAACCTAGATGTCCATCAGCAGATGAATGGATAAGAAAGCTGTGGTACATATACACAATGAAGTATACACAATGGAGTATTCAGTTCAGTTCAGTTCAGTCGCTCAGTCGTGTCCGACTCTTTGCTGGTTGGATCTCCTTGCAGTCCAAGGGACTCTCAAGAGTCTTCTCCAACACCACAGTTCAAAAGCATCAATTCTTCAGCACTCAGCCTTCTTCACAGTCCAACTCTCACATCCATACATGACCACAGGAAAAACCATAGCCTTGACTAGATGGACCTTTGTTGGCAAAGTAATGTCTCTGCTTTTGAATATACTATCTAGGATGGTCATAACTTTTCTTCCAAGGAGTAAGTGTCTTTTAATTTCATGGCTGCAGTCACCATCTGCAGTGATTTTGGAGCCCCAAAAAATAAAGTCTGACACTGTTTCCACTGTTTCCGCATCTATTTCCCATGAAGTGATGGGACCGAATGCCATGATCTTCGTTTTCTGAATGTTGAGCTTTAAGCCAACTTTTTCACTCTCCACTCTTCGTTTTCTGGAGTATTACTCAGCCATTAAAAAGAATACATTTGAATCAATTCTAATGAGGTGGATGAAACTGGAGCCTATTATACAGAGTGAAGTAAGTCAGAAAGAAAAACACCAATACAGTATACTAACGCATATATATGGAATTTAGAAAGATGGCAAAAAAAAAAAAAAAAAAAGAAAGATGGCAATGATAACCCTGTATGTGAGACAGCAAAAGAGACACAGATGTATAGAATAGTCGTTTGGACTCTGTGGGAGAGGGAGAGGGTGGGATGATTTGGAATGGCATTGAAACACGAATAATATCATAAAAGAAATGAATCGCCAGTCCAAGTTCGATGCACGATACAGGATGCTTGGGGCTGGTGCACTGGGATGACCCAGAGGGATGGTATGGGGACGGAGGTGGGAGGGGGTTTCAGGATGGGAAACACATGTACACCCGTGGCGGATTCATGTTGATGTATGGCAAAACCAATACAATATGGTAAAGTAATTAGCCTCCAATTAAAATAAATAAATTTAAATTAAAAAAATAAAATAAAAACAAAAAAAAAGAATAAAAAGAAATGAACGGAATTCAAGTTGGAAAGGAAGAATTAAAACAGCTACTGATCTTGGGCTACAGAACATCTGAACGCTCAGAGCCTTAGGCCAATGCAACCAGGGCCAATGAAAAGGGGAGGAAGGAAGAGAGGGCTCCGTTCTTGTCTTTCATTAAAGCTATTGGTCTACTATAACACAAAAAGGCAGTCACTATTTGCAGATGACATAATTCTATAGAAAGTCCTAAGATCAGATCAGATCAGTCACTCAGTCATGTCCGACTCTTTGCAACGCCATGAATCGCAGCACCCCATGCCTCCCTGTCCATCACCAACTCCCGGAGTTCACCCAGACTCACGTCCATCCAGTCAGTGATGTCATCCAGCCATCTCATCCTCTGTTGTCCCCTTCTCCTGCCCCCAATCCTTCCCAGCATCAGAGTCTTTTCCAATGAGTCAATTATTCGCATGAGGTGGCCAAAGTACTGGAGTTTCAGCTTTAGGATCATTCCTTCCAAAGAAATCCCAGGGCTGATCTCCTTCAGAATGGACTGGTTGGATCTCCTTGCAGTCCAAGGGACTCTCAAGAGTCTTCTCCAACACCACAGTTCAAAAGCATCAATTCTTCGGTGCTCAGCCTTCTTCACAGTCCAACTCTCACATCCATACATGACCACAGGAAAAACCATAGCCTTGACTAGATGAACCTTTGTTGGCAAAGTAATGTCTCTGTTTTGAATATGCTATCTAGGTTGGTCATAACTTTCCTTCCAAGGAGTAAGCGTCTTTTAATTTCATGGCTGCAGCCACCATCTGTAGTGATTTTGGAGCCCAGAAAAAGAAAGTCTTAAAGACACCACCAAAACCTAACTGAACTCATCAATGAATTCAGTAAAGTTGGAGAATAGAAATTTAATATACAGAAATCTGTTATGCTTCTATACAAAATCAACCAACTATCAGAAAGAGAAATTAGGAAACAACCCATTCACGATTTCATCAACAAGAATAAACTACCTAGGAATAAATCGAACTAAGAGGGTAAAAGACCTGTACTCAGAAAAATATAAGACACTGGTAAGAGAAATTGAAGATGACACAAACAAATGGAAGTATATAATTTGATAATGGATTGGAAGAATTAACATTAATATATTACGTTAAAATGAAATCCACACATTCAATAAATCTATACATTCAAGGCAAAACATGAAAATACCAATGCTTTTTCATAGAAATAGAATAAATAATTCTAAAATTTGTATGGAAACACAAAATACCCCCTATTAACTAAAACAATCTTAAAAAGAAAAACTAAGCTCAAGATATGACACTCCCTGATTTCAAACTGTACTACAAAGCTATAGTAATAAAAAAGAAAATACAGTTCTGGCTCAAAAACAGACACATAGACCAATAGAATAAAATAAATGATCCAGAAATGAATTCATAATTATGTGGTCAATTAATCTATGACAAAGAATACAAGAACATTCAACAGGAAATAGAAAGCCTCTTCAATATATGGTGTTGGGAAAACTGGATAGCTGTATGCAAAAGAGCCAAGTGAGATTTTTTATTCACAGCATATGCAGCAATGAGCTCAAATGACTTAAAAGACTTAAATGTAAGACCTGAAGCCATAAAAGTCCTGGAAAAAAATAGACAGTATTTTCTTTTTCTGGATTTGTGTCCTCACACAAGGGAAACAAGAGAAAATTTAAAAATGAACTACATCAAACTAAAAAGCTTTCTGCATTGAAGGAAACTACCTACAAAATGAAAAGCCATTTACTATTATAAATGAGAGATGATCTTTTCAAATATATATCTGATAAGGATTTAGTATCAAAATAGACACAGAACTCACATAACTCAACATGAATAACCAAACAACCTGATCAAAATTAGGCAGAGGTTCTGGAATGGACATTTTTCCAAAGACATACAAATGGCCAACAGGCACATGAAAAGTTGCTTATCACAGGAATTCAAGTCAATCCACAATGAGATATCACTTCATACTTGTCAGAATGGCTATTATCGAAAAGTCAAAAAAGAATAACATGTTTTTGAGGATGTGGAGAGAAGGCTGCTCTCCTGAACCATTGACAGGAATGTAAACTGGTACAGTCACTATGGAAAACAATACAGAGATTCCTCGAAGAAAAACTGTAACTACTTTTTCATTCAGCACCTCCACTTTCAGGTATTTATATGAAAAGAAAAACACCATTTCCAAAAAAAATTATACATCCCTATGTTCATTGCAGCATTATTTACAATAGGCAATAAATAGAAGCAACCTAAGTGCCCATCCACAGATGAGTGGATAAGGTATACAGTGTGTGTGTGTGTGTGTGTGTGTGCACGTGTGTGTATATATACACACATACATACGGGAATATTACTCAGTCAAAAACAAAACTGAATCTTAATACTTGCAACAATATGGGTGGACATAGACTGTATTATTCTAAGTGAAACAAATGATACAGAAAGGTAAATACTATATGATTTCATGTAAATATGGAATATAAAACATGGAATAAACATATAAAATAGAAACATAGTCATAGATAAAGATAACAAGTAAAAAGTGGTTGCTAGAGGGGAGTGGCTAGGGGGATAGCAAATATAGGTGAGGGAGATTAGAAATACAAATTTATAACTATGAAATAAATGAGTCAAGGGTATGAAATATACAGTGTGGAGAATATAGTCAGTAACAATGTAATATCTTTGTATGGTGATAAATGGTAAATAGATTTATGGTAATGATCATTTTGTAATGTATAAAAATACTGAATTACTACATAGTGCACTAGGAACCAACATAGTGTTTGAGGCCAATTATATTTCAAAAACAAACAAACTCATAAAAGAAGAGGTAATATTTGTGTTTATAAGAGTTGAAGGAATGGGGAGAATAATTGGATGAAGGTGGTCAAAAAGTTGAACCCTTCAATTATAAAATAAAAAAGCACTACAGATGTAATTTACAACATGATTAATATAATTAACACTTCTGTATGCTATACATATAATATGTTAAGAGAGTAAATCCTAAGAGGTCTGAACACCGGGAAATTGTTTTCTTTTATTTTGTAACTATATGAGATGATGTATACTGACTAAGCTTACTGTGGTATTCATTTCATGATATATTTAAGCCAAATCATTATTCTGTAAACCTTAACTTATTCAGTGCTGTATTCCAATTGTATCTCAATAAAAGTAGAACCTAGACCAACTAGACAACTTACTAAAAAGTAGATACATTACTTTGCCAACAAAGGTCCGTCTAGTCAAAACTATGGTTTTTCCAGTAGTTGTGTATGAATGTGAGAGTTGAACTATAAAGAAAGCTGATCTATACATCGGTGTCTCTTTTGGTGTCTCGTACACAGGGTTATTGTTACCATCTTTCCAAATTCCATATATATGCGTTAGTATACTGTATTGGTGTTTTTCTTTCTGGCTTACTTCACTCTGTATAATAGGTTCCAGTTTCATCCATCTCATTAGAACTATAGATCAGTCTTATGGACTCTGTGGGAGAGGGAGAGGGTGGGGAGATTTGGGAGAATAGCATTGAAACATGTATAATATCATGTATGAAACGAGTTGCCAGTCCAGGTTCGATGCACGATACTGGATGCTTGGGGCTGGTGCACTGGGACGACCCAGAGGGAGGGTAGGGGAGGGAGGAGGGAGGAGGGTTCAGGATGGGGAACGCGGGTATACCTGTGGCGGATTCATTTCGATATTTGGCAAAACTAATACAATATTTTAAAGTTTAAAAATAAAATTAAATTTAAAAAAAAGAACACTTAAAAAAAAAAAAAAGAAAGAAAGCTGAGCACAGAAGAATTGATGCTTTTGAACTGTGCTATTGCAGAAGACTCTTGAGAGTCCCTTGGACTGCAAGGAGCTCCTACCAGTCCATCCTAAAGGAAATCAGTCCTGAATATTCATTAGAAGGACTGATGCTAAAGCTGAAACTCCAATACTTTGGCCACCTGATCTGAAGAATTGACTCATTGGTAAAGACCCTGATGCTGGGAAAGATTGAAGGCAAGAGAAGAGGATGACAGAGGATGAGATGGTTGGATGGCATCACTGACTCAAAGGATATGATTTTGAGTAAACTCCTGGAGTTTGTGATGGACAGGGAGGACTGGCATACTGCAGTCCATGGAGTCGCAAATAATTGGACACGACTGAGCGAATGAACTGAACTGAACACTAGAAGAAAATAAAATAAAATATGGGAAGGAGGAAAATTTTCTGTATATCTAGAAATACATACTTAATTAAAAATCATTTTATAAATAAAAGCAAAGACTTTCCAAGCACAAGAAGCTAGAATTTATTGCCAAAAGACTGTGCTACAAGAATTTTTTTTTAGTTCTTCAGACAGAAGAAAACTAATCATGATTGAAATTTACAAAGCATTTGCACAAAGGAACAAAGATTATCAGAAATATTGCATTGGCCAAATAGTTCATTTGGGCTTTTTCATAAGATGTTAAGGAAAAATCTGAATGAACTTCTGGGCCAAACCAATAGTTTAAACTTACTATAGATATTATTATTCTTATTACTTTTTTAAAAAATAGCAATGACAGTATGTTGTGGAGTTTTAATATTTGCAGAGATAAAATATTGTAGCACATTTAGGTCAATGCAACAGAATACTACAGAAATTAACTCATATATACAACATACGCAGTGAACTGATTTCTCACAAGTACTAACACAATTCCCTGAGGGATAGAAAGTCTTCAATTGAAGGTGATAGAATAAAATAACCTTGATCCCTACTTCATATCGTATGTGAAAACTGAGTCATAAAAATAAATGCTCAAACTATAAAATGTTTGAAATATCTTCATGATTTGAGATAGGTGAAGATTTCCTACACAAAATAAAAAAAAATCCTAATTACTAAATAAAAAAAATCATAAATTAGACATTATAGATAGTATAACTTCTGGTCAGTGAAGAACACTGAATAAGAAATAAAAATGCAAGCTTTACAGATGTTAAAATTCTTACTATTTATAGAAGACTTTATCTAGATTATCTAGTAATCTTCTTTAAGTGCATAATGTTAATAAAAATGTTAACCCAATGAAGAATAGGTTAAAGACTTGGACATTTCATGAAAGAGGGGAAATTATCCTTTATTTAAATATAAGCCTTATAGTAAAGCCATGGAAAATGCCTTTGGAATTAAACATGGGCTTGTTATTTTCATTTCTCTATTTTTGTTTATAGTATGACATTTTATTTTTCAAATAGTAATATATTACCACCAAACACCACTCTCCTCCACACACACACACAGAAACACAAACAACTGAAAGCCTCAGTTCAGTTCAGTCACTCAGTTGTGTCCACCTCTTTGCAACACCATGGACTGCAGCATGCCAGGCCTCCCTGTCCCTCATCAACTCCTGGAATTACTTAAACTCATGTGCACTGAGTCGGTGATGTCGTCCAACCATCTCATCCTCTGTCGTCTCCTTCCTCTCCCTCCTTCAATCTTTCCCAGCATCAGGGACTTTTCAAATAAGTCAGTTCTTCATATGAAGTGGCCAAAGAATCGGAGTTTCAGCTTTAGCATCAGTCCTTCCAATGAATATTCAGGACTGATTTCCTTTAGGATGGACTGGTTAGATGTCCTTGCAGTCCAATGGGCTCTCAAGAGTCTTCTCCAACATCACAGTTCAAATGCATCAATTCTTCGGCACTCACTTTTCTTTACTGGAAGCTTAGAAATGTGAAATAAGCTGTTTTGAACATCTTGCCTTGTAATGTGTATGTGTGTTCATATGTATACTTTTTAATTTCACTCCCTGATGATCATAGGTTTTAAAAGAACTATTGGTCATATGTTTATTTAACAATCATTTATTAAGCAAACTTTATATGCAATGGTATAAGGAACTTCATACTTTCTCATTATTATAGGAATGAACACATTAATTGAAGAAGATATATTGGCTATAAAAATGCATGTGTCATTAAGTCTTTTATTTTCTAAACTGGATATCGGGGGGAAAGCAGGATATGTATCACCTTTCTATTAGACATCTGATGATGAAACTCCAGTTTTTCTTCCCTCTTTTCTCCTTCTCCTCCTATTTGTTTTTCTTATTCAAAGTAGCACAAATTGCACTCATCTCACACACTAGTAAAGTAATGCTTAAATATCTCCAAGCCAGGCTTCAGAAATATGTGACCTTGAACTTCCAGAGGTTCAAGCTCATTTTAGAAAAGGCAGAGGAACCAGAGATCAAATTGCCAACATCCGCTGGATCATTGAAAAAACAAGAGTTTCTGAAAAACATCTATTTCTACTTTATTGACTATGCAGATCACAATAAACTGTGGAAAATTCTGAAAGAGATGAGAATACAAGGCCACCTGACCTGCCTCTTGAGAAACCTATATGCAGGTCAGGAAGCACCAGTTAGAACTGGCATGGAACAACAGACTGGTTCCAAATAGGAAAAGGAGTACGTCAAGGCTGTATATTGTCACCCTGCTTATTTAACTTATATGCAGAGTACACCATGAGAAATGCTGGGCTGGAAGAAGCACAAACTGGAATCAAGATTGCTGGGAGAAATATCAGTAACCTCAGATACACAGATGACACCACCCTTATGGCAGAAAGTGAAGAAGAACTAAAGAGCCTCCTGATGAAAGTGAAGAGGAGAGTGAAAAAGTTGGCTTAAAGCTCAACATTCAGAAAACAAAGATCATGGCATCTGGTTCCATCACTTCATGGCAAATAGATGAGGAAACAGTAGAAACAGGGGCTGATTTTATTTTTCTGGGCTCCAGAGTCACTGTAGATGGTGATTGCAGCCATGAAATTAAAAGACGCTTACTCCTTGGAAGGAAAGTTATAACCAACCTAGACAGCATATTGAAAGGCAGACATTACTTTGTCAACAGAGGTACATCTAGTCAAGGCTATATTTTTTCCAGTAGTCATGTATGGATGTGAGAGTTGGATTATAAAGAAAGCTGAGCACTGAAGAATTGATACTTCTGAACTGTGGTGTTGGAGAAGACTCTTGAGAGTCCCTTGGACTGCAAGGAGATCCAACCAGTCCATCCTAAAGGAGATCAATCCTGGGTGTTCATTGGTAGGACTGATGTTGAAGCTGAAACTCCAGTACTTTGGCCACCTGATGCAAAGAGCTGACTCATTTGAGAAGACCCTGATTCTGGGAAAGAGTGAGGGCAGGAGGAGAAGGGGATGACAGAGGATGAGATGGTTGGATGGCATCACCGACTTGATGGACATGGGTTTGGGTGAACTCCAGGAGTTGGTGATGGATAGGAAGGCCTGGCGTGTTGCTGTTCATGAGATCGCAAACAGTCGGACACGACTGAGCGACTGAACTGAACTGATTCAAAGTAGAAGCAAAAATCACACTATTATTTAGGGTTTATAAACAAGTATATGGTAGCAATATTTTATTGATCAAGAAAACTATATAATTTTCAATGAAATTCAGATACATGAATTTTGTGATTTATTAAACTAAATTTCTCTAAATATAATAGAGAAATTAAGCAATTTCAGACAAACTGGACTTTTCTTTCTGGATCTTTGGAGAAATTTTATCAAATAAATATGATCATCTAATGCTAGATAGGAAGAAGAAAGGAGGAAAGAAGATGAGAAGGAGCGGGAAAAGAAGACAAAAACACTTTGGAGAAATAAGTAGTGGACATGAACTGGAAGTAAAACTTTGTGAGACCTGATCACAGACTGGAGCTGATGGTGTTGGCACTGAATCATGCCAGCAAGACATCTCAGGACTCAAACATCCTCTTAGTTCTCTTTCAGAGTAGGAAGAAATAGAGTACACAGTTTACTATTACATAAGAAATATTCTTTCTATCCAATTTCCTTCCCTCTCTCCCTCCATTCCTCCTTCTCTCCTTCTGTCTCTTGTGATAAAGAGTATTTCATTCTATTATGTAAATGAGAATAGGCTATTGAAAAAATGCCTCTTGCCCAGAGGTCACTATGTAGTAACAACATATAACAATCTGAAAGAAAGCAGGACACTATGAAATCAAAGACACAAGCACAATTGGGTGAAATAGGACTTGAGATATTTTCCATATTCCATTGTCCAAAGTAGTTAATACAGTTCCAGACAGAAAGAATAAATGATGTCTGTGGCTATCTAAACATGTGAAAGGACATAACTGAGTATATGATATGATGTAATTCTTAGTATTTGCTATATTTAAATGTATACATTTGTATATTTTTACATTCATATATACATCCAAATGTAATTTCAACTGACAATTTAAGTTTATTCAAATTCTGTGTATTTAGTGTTCATAGTTAAATCTAAAGATTAAGCTGCAAAAATTTATTAAGATTAATTTAAACATATGTTTTCTTGAAGAGATCTCTAGTCTTTCCCATTCTGTTGTTTTCATCTATTTTTTTGCATTGACTGCCGAAGAAAGCTTTCTTATCTCTCCTTGCTATTCTTTGGAACTCTGCATTCAGATGCTTATATCTTTCATTTTCTCCTTTGCTTTGCACTTCTTTTCTTTTCACAGCTATTTGTAAGGCCTCCCCAGACAGCCATTTTGCTTTTTTTGCATTTCTTTTCCATGGGGATGATCTTGATCCCTGTCTCCTGTACAATGTCACGAACCTCATTCCATAGTTCATCAGGCATTCTATCTATCAGATCTAGGCCCTTAAATATATTTCTCATTTCCACTGTATAATCATAAGGGATTTGATTTAAGTCATACCTAAATGGTGTAGTGGTTTTCTCTCCTTTCTTAAATTTAAGTCTGAATTTGGCAATAAGGAGTTCAGGATCTGAGCCACAGTCAGCTCCCAGTCTTGTTTTTGCTGACTGTATAGAGCTTCTCCATCTTTGGGTGCAAAGAATATAATGAATCTGATTTCAGTATTGATCATCTGGTGATGTCCATGTGTAGAGTCTTCTCTTGTGTTGTTGGAAGAGGGTGTTTTCTATGACCAGTGCATTCTCTTGGCAAAACTCTGTTAGTCTTTGCCCTGCTTCATTCCATATTCCAAGGTCAAATTTGCCTGTTACCCCAGGTGTTTCTTGACTTCCTACTTTTGCATTCCAGTCCCCTATAATGAAAAGGACATATTTTTTGGGTGTTAGTTGTAAAAGGTCTTGGTCTCAATAGAACCGTTCAACTTCAGCTTCTTCAGCGTTACTGGTTGGGGCATAGGCTCGGATTACTGTGATATTGAATGGTTTGCCTTGTAAACGAACAGAGATCATTCTGTCGTTTTTGAGATTGCATCCAAGTACTGCATTTCGGACTCCTTTGTTGACCATGATGGCTACTCCATTTCTTCTAAGGGATTCCTGCCCACAGTAGTAGCTATAATGGTCATCTGAGTTAAATTCACCGAATTCAGTCCATTTTAGTTCGCTGATTCCTAGAAATAACTCCAGAAAGAATGAAGGGATGGAACCAAAGCAAAAACCATACCCAGTTGTGGATGTGACTGGTGATAGAAGCAAGGTCTGATGCTGTAAAGAGCAATATTGCATATGGACCTGGAATGTTAGGCCCATGAATCAAGGCAAATTGGAAGTGTTCACACAGGTGATGGCAAGAGTGAAAATCACATTCCAGGAATCAGCAAACTAAAATGGACAGGAATGGGTGAATTTAACTCAGATGACCATTATATCTACTACTGTGGGCAGGAATCCCTTAGAGGAAATGGAGTAGCCATCATGGTCAATAAAACAGTCTGAAATACAGTACTTGGATGCAATCTCAAAAACGACAGAATGATCTCTGTTCATTTCCAAGGCAAACCATTCAATATCACAGTAATCTGAGCCTATGCCCCAACCAGTAATGCTGAAGAAGTTGAAGTTGAATGATTCTCTGAAGACCTACAAGACTTTTTAGAACTAACACCCCAAAAATATGTCCTTTTCATTATAGGGGACTAGAATGGAAAAGTAAGAAGTCAAGAAACACCTGGAGTAACAGGCAAATTTAGCCTTGGAACACGGAATGAAGCAGGGCAAAGACTAATAGAGTTTTGCCAAGAGAACGCACTGGTCATAGCAAACACCGTCTTCCAACAACACAAGAGAAGCCTCTACACATGGACATTACCAGATGGTCAACACCAAAATAAGATTCATTATATACTTTGCACCAAAAGATGGAGAAGCTCTATGCAGTCAGCAAAAACAAGACCAGGAGCTGACTGTGGCTCAGACTATGAACTCCTTATTGCCAAATTCAGACTTAAATTGAAGAAAGTAGGGAAAACCACTACACCATTTAGGTATGACCTAAATCAAATCCCTTATGATTATACAGTGGAAGTGAGAAATAGATTTAAGGGCCTAGATCTGATAGATGGAATGCCTGATGAACTATGGAAGCAGGTTCCTGACATTGTACAGGAGAGAAGGATCAAGACCATCCCCATGGAAAAGAAATGCAAAAAAGCAAAATGGCTGTCTGGGGAGGCCTTACAAATAGCTGTGAAAAGAAAAGAAGTGCAAAGCAAAGGAGAAAAGGAAAGATATAAGTATCTGAATGCAGAGATCCAAAGAATAGCAAGGAGAGATAAGAAAGGCTTCCTCGGCAGTCAATGCAAAGAAATAGAGGAAAACAACAGAATGGGAAAGACTAGAGATCTCTTCAAGAATTAGAGATACCAAGGGAACATTTCATGCAAAGATGGGCTCAATAAAGGATAGAAATGGTATGGACAGAAGCAGAAGATATTAACATGAGGTGGCAAGAATACACAGAAGAACTGTACAAAAAAGATCTTCACAACCAAGATAATCACAATGGTATGTCACTCACCTAGAGCCAGACATCCTGGAATGTGAAGTCAAGTGGGCCTTAGAAGGCATCACTACAAACAAACCTAGTGGAGATGATCGAATTCCAGTTAAGCTATTTCAAATCCTGAAAGATGGTGCTGTTAAAGTGCTGTAGTCAATATGCCAGCAAATTTGGAAAACTCAGCAGTGGCCACAGGACTGGAAAAGGTCAGTTTTCATTCCAATCCCAAAGAAAGGCAACAACAAAAATGCTCAAACTACCGCACAATTGCACTCATCTCACACGCTAGTAAAGTAATGTTCAAAATTCTTCAAGCCAGGCTTCAGCAATACGTGAACCGTGAACTTCCAGATGTTCAAGCTGGTTTTAGAAAAGGCAGAGGAATCAGAGATCAAATTGCAACATCCACTGGATCATCCAAAAAGCAAGAGAGGTCCAGAAAACATCTATTTCTGATTTATTGACTATGCCAAGGCCTCTGACTTTGTTGATCACAATAAACTGTGGAAAATTCTGAAAGAGATGGGAATACCAGACCACCTGACCTGGGTCTTGAGAAACCTATATGCAGATCAGGCAGCAACAGTTAGAACTGGACGTGGAACAACAGACTGGTTCCAAATAGGAAAAGGTCTACGTCAAGGCTGTATACTGTCACCTGCTTATTTAACTTATATGCAGAGTACATCATGAGAAACGCTAGGCTGGAAGAAGCACAACCTGGAATCAAGATATCCAGGAGAAATATCAATAACCTCAGATATGAAATGATACCACCCTTATGGCAGAAAGTGAAGAGGAACTAAAAAGCCTCTTGATGAAAGTGAAAGAGGAGAGTGAGAAGTTTGGCTTAAAGCTCAACGTTCAGAAAACGAAGATCATGGCATCTGGGCCCATCATTTCATGGCAAATAGATGGGGAAACAGTGGAAACAGTGTCAGACTTCATTTTTGGGGGCTCTGCAAGGAGATCCAACCAGTCCATTCTAAAGGAGATCAGTCCTGGGTGTTTACTGGAAGGACTGATGCTAAAGCTGAAACTTCAATACTTTGGCCACCTCCTGTAAAGAGCTGACTCGTTGAAAAAGACTCTGATGCTGGGAGGGGTTGGGGGCAGGAAAAGAAGGGGACAACCGAGGATGAGATGGCTGGATGGCATCAACGACTCAATGGACATGAGTTTGAGTAAGCTCCAGGAGTTGGTGATGGACAGGGAGGCCTGGCGTGCTGCGATTCATGGGGTCGCAAAGAGTCGACAGGACTGAGCGACTGATCTGATCTGAAGGGACCTAATTGTTTTGTGTACCTTCGAAGAAGAATACTTACTTCCTAATGAGGACACGCACTGTGGAGTCAAATGCATTTAATGTGATAGTTCTTAAAAGCATGGGCTTTAAGGCCAGTCATACCTGTGCAATTTCCTCTTTACTTTCATTGGTTGTTGTTATTGCACAAGTTGCTTCTTTTTCCCCATGGGCAGCAATAAATCATAAAAATGTCTCCTTTCTAAGTAGTCTTTGCTTAATTTGAAGCTCTTGTCATCCAACATCATGGTGAATCCTTTCTCTCAGTCTAACTACTGTTACCTACCAACACGTCATATCATACATCAGCTCTTTTCTCTTTGAAGATCTCAGTTTTTGTCTTATTAACTTCTTCTCTACCCCAATTACAGTCTAGAAATTTAAATAGTCACATGTATACAATAAACTAATCCACATATTTCATTTATTTTATCTCTTTATCTGAAATATTAGCAACTTCACCCCAACCAATTGTCACCACAGTCATAATCTGAATTAGCCATCACTTCCTCTCAAATCTTGATTTCAAATATTCCTGCCTCAAACTGGCACATTATCTTTTTCTAGATAACCTCCCCAAGCATCTCAATGCTGAAAGGCTTTGTCCCCATCAAGAGCTACCTTCCTTGACCATCCTCACCCTTGTTACTAGTTACTAGCCCCAGTGGGCTGTTTCCTTTCTAGTTGGGCTTCTGTGACTTCTCCTTATGACTTCTTAAGAAGAAGATAAATACTTCTTCTTATCTATTATTTCTCTTCAGATGCAGTCAACTTTTTGTCTTATTCACCTTCTATTTTATCCTCTTGATGAACTACCAATGTGTATGCTATCTTCTATCTATTTTAATTTTCTAGTGGAGAATATGAAAACTGCTGTAGGAAAAAACTGCACAACTGTCTTCACTGACACAGACTGTACAGATATTCAACTATTATATTTCTTGAATAGGCATATTATATTGCTGTTGTTGTTCAGTCACTCAGTTACGTCTGACTTTTTGCAACCACATGGACTGCAGCACGCCAGTCTTCCCTGTCCTTCAAAATCCTCCGGAGTTGGCTCAAACTCATGTCCATTGAGTCAGTGATACCATCCAACTATCTCATCCCCTTTCATCTCCTTCTCTTCCTTCCTTCAATCTTTTCCAGTATCAGGGTCTTTTGCAATGAATCGGCTCTTTGCATCAGGTGGCCAAAGTTTTGGAGC
The DNA here is from genome assembly GCF_055505025.1 of Bos grunniens. Taxonomy (NCBI): domain Eukaryota; kingdom Metazoa; phylum Chordata; class Mammalia; order Artiodactyla; family Bovidae; genus Bos; species Bos grunniens. The sequence continues at coordinate 91,986,397 of NC_141172.1, forward strand.
TTCAGCATCAGTCCTTACAATGAATATTCAGGGTTGACTTCCTTTAGTATTGACTGGTTTGATCTCCTTTTCTAATACACTTATTCTCCCAATCTTTAATAACTAGGTTCAACAAACTAAAGCAAGCAAGCTAAACTATACCATTGCCAGTTTCTTTAAACAAAAATTTTTTTGGAACACCTATATACACACTTATTCATTTTATTATCTATGGTCACTTTTGGAATAAAATGACAGAGTTGAGGAGTTGTAACAGAGATTGCAAGGCCCACATGCATGACACTATTTACCATCTGGACTTTAACAGAAAAAGTTTGACCATCACTGTTAATTGCAAGTTCATACCTTTTCTCTGCTCCTAAAATCTCCCAGGTACCATCCAGCACTTTCTCCATGTTCACTGGGAATATTTAGTACATGTAAATATTCTCATCTCACCATCACAAACTGATTTCCATTTTCCTGTATTTTCCTTGTCTTAATTCTAGATTAAAAGCAGGAAACAGACTTCTTTCTATAAAATGTTTATCACATTTTTGTGTTTTGAATTCTATCCTCTTTTTCTTTCTTCAAAATATTGCTACTTTAATTATTCCTTCCTTCTCTTTGCATCACTTCTCTGCTTTGGATCTTGGTTATTGGAAACATGTAATAAAGTTTAAAGGATAAAGATAAGATTTTTGTTTCCTACACACAGGGCTAATTGTAGGAAAAAAATACTAGTTTCTATACTTGTGCTTTTCCTTGTAAAGTTCCAAGTTCTCATTTATTTTATTACACCATAAGCCGAAAGGGGATTGATTGATAAATGACACCAGAGTAATCCATAATCCAGCTATTCTTCTCCTTTAATAGTTCAATTTCTCAGTGAAATTGATCTCAGCTAGAATCAAAAGAAAGAAGGCCAATTGAATTAGTTCGAATAACTACAGCAGGTCAACAATCTCTCAATTCAGAAGATATTTTATTTGAAAAGGAGTGCTTATTATTGAAAGGAATTTTTAATTGGTGGAATTTTTGGAAGAGAATAAGAGAAATAACATTCTGGATTTTTATTTTAACTTTTTTGTTGTTGTTGTTATAGGAGTATCACATAGGTCTTTACAAAAAAATGTCTAATTATAAACACTATCTCACAACAAAGTGTGTTTTTTTAACTATTATGACATCAACAAAAATATGATTAGCATCGATGACTTACATGTACTGTTAGGCACTATGCAAGTGCTTTATTTGATCAATAACCCATGAGATATGAATTATTAGTATGCTCTTTTTACCCATGAAGAAAACAACGGTCAGAGAGACAAATTATCCAGTATCACTCAGTAGTGTACAAATCAAGGCAGGCTGACTCCTGGTTTCCCTCTGCACTATACTGATTTATCCTGGTTTATCTCTGCACTATACTGATCTCTACATCTCTTGTGATCCACTCAAATCTCAAAAATAACAATGCCATCCAGAAAGTGATTTCAGCAACATCAGTACCTAAATCCAGACAGAGAAGTCGAAGGACTGTGGAGGAAATACATTAGAGTTATTATAACAGCTAACACTAATTGTTCTCTTTACGTAAGTTTATTCATTTAACATTTACAATAAACTCTATGAGGTACTTCAGAGAAGGCAATGGCACCCCATTCCAGTACTCTTGCCTAGAGAATCCCACGGACAGAGGAGCCTGGTAGGCTGCAGTCCATGGGGTAACTAAGAGTCGGATAAGACTGAGTGACTTCACTTTCACTTTTCACTTTCATGCATTGGAGAGGGAAATGGCAACCCACTCCAGTGTTCTTGCCTGGAGAATCCCAGGGACGGGGGAGCCTGGTGGGCTGCCGTCTATGGGGTCGCACAGAGTCGGACACGACTGAAGTGACTTAGCAGCAGCTATGAGGTACTTGGCTTTATCACTTTCTCAAGAACCACATTTTACTTGCTGACTCATACTCTCAGAAACTTCAAGTAATTGAAAAGCACTGATTTTATCGATGTATCTATCGATGTATCTATTGATCTATCTATCTTTGAACCTCAAAGGACTATACTGCATCTATTTTTCAACACTACTTTCTCTGCTGCTAAGTCGCTTCAGTCGTGTCCGACTCTGTGCGACCCCATTGACTGCAGCCCCCGAGCGCCTCCCCCACCCCCCACCCCCGCCCTCATCCCTGGGATTCTACTTTCTCTAGAGCCAAATAAAATAGGCCATACAAGGCAGGAAACAACAAGCAATGTGACAGGAAAAGAGTGTCTGAGAAAATGTGCTGATGAGTGAGGTGCGGACTGTTGCTGCAGAGAATTACAAGATGCCATTTTTGGGGTCTATGAAGAGCAAAAGTGGCATGGTTAAATTTGTTATCTTATTCTATGTGACAATCCCAATTAATGTACTATTATTGTCATTTGGGGAGATTAAATGAGTCATTAAGCTAACAGTCCATAGTAGTAAAAATTAGCTCCAAATCCTGATAGTTTAATATCTGAAAAACTCTCAAAAAAGGACAAAGTGGGTAAAAAATAATTTCAAGATTCAAAAAGCTTACAAATAAATAAGAATATATATGGAACAATGAAGAAAGATAAGACTTACCAAAAATATTATACTGTCATTAAGCTTAAGCTTACAAAGGATTCATCAGGACAATAAACAATAATGCGAACAACAAAAATCTTCATAGTAAGTAATTTATAAGAATTGTGTTTCATAAATCATGATAAAGCAGTAAAATGGGAATAATAAAGCAAATGAGGGAAATTAGCATAAACTATTTTATAGGAAAATTCAGGAATTCTAGTATTTTCAGTTTAGAATAGGACAATATCCTTTTGCATGTAGATAGCAACAAACTGCTTTTGTGTTTATTGGGACTGGTGTGCAGCATTGTAACATAAATTGAAAACAAGTTCTTATAAAAGGATGAAACTTAGATGTGACTATGGTAGATATGCAGTAGTTATGTAGGATGGAAGATGGGGTATAACATTAAGGTCCAAGGAATGGTAAAAGTGTGAGATTTGGACCTAACCAATAGCTTGGGCTATTTCAAATCCTAAAAGATGATGCTGTGAAAGTTTTGCACTCAATATGCCAGCAAATTTGGAAAACTCAGCAGTGGCCACAGGACTGGAAACAGTTTTTGTTCCAATCCCAAAGAAAGGCAATGCCAAAGAATGCTTAAATTACTGCACCATTGCACTCATTTCACACAGTAGCAAAGTAATGCTCAAAATTCTCCAAGCCAGGCCTCAACAGTATGTGAACCGTGAACTCTGGGAGTTGGTGATGGACAGGGAGGCCTGATATGCTGCAGTCTATGGGGTTGCAAAGAGTCAGACATGACTGAGTGACTGAACTGAACTGAACTGATCATCTTAAAGCACTTTGAGAAGAATGTAACAGTGGAATGAAGATGATAGTATCTACATTTTGGGCTGATGTGAATCCTAAATGAAATGAGGTGAGTGGAAAAGATGGTATGTAGTAGGTAGTGGTTGTGCAATAGAAATAAAATGCTTTCCCTTAAGCCTTAGTCAGATTTCAGTGATCATAACTTGGCTCCTAGTAAAACTTGAGAATAAATTTAATGAGATCAGCTTTTTATATATGATAAATAAAATTGTTAAGTCCTAGGAATTATAAACCAGTATTCCTATTCTTATCATAATAAACTTTGTTAAGTTCAATATGGTGTTAATCATGGCATTAATATGCACAGTATATTTCTGATGCTTTGTCTTCAGAGACTGTTTACTAGGGAATCAAAATCATTTGGAATACTTTCTTTTTAATTAACTCATATGTTACTTGAAAACATTCACTTCTCTTTAGATGTTACTGTTGATTTTTGACACTGTGGTCTGAGCTAACACCACTTTTTCCAAGTTCTCAGAACAGTTCATCTTCTCTCTTCTTCTTTTTCTGGTTACTCTTTAATGGTCTTGTCTATACCTTAGATTATAACAGGAAGGTTCCCAGAATATTACTAGGCATTTATAAGTTCTTATAAATTTACATGAGGTTCAAAAATCTTCTGACAGGTATACTGAGATAAATACACTAGTTAGAAACACAGAATATTGTGTCTATAATAAAATTTTAAATATATATTAAGCCTACTTTATTTATCATTAGTTAAAATGATCTCTAATAGTTTTATAGTGGAAACAGTCTGGCGTAATAGACATATTTGCATGTCAAACCCCAAGTCTACCAACTCTATGTGAGTCTGGGCCAGTTACTTAACCACTTATAAGCTTCATTTGCTTCAGTATCAAAATACTAATAAAAATATAGTCACCATAGAGTTGCTATAAGGATTAAATGAGGTCATATATAAAGGTACCTGACACATATCAAGCCTGAGGCAAAATTCATAAATGACAGTATACACTACTCAGCTAAGATTACAAAGCACTTTCACGTATATCATCTCATAGAAAGCATAGCATAAACATCATTTCACAGATAAAATCACTTTTTAGTAAGCAATGAGGCTGTGGCAGGAATTAGAATACACATCTCCTACCTTTTGTACTTTAAATAATCAAATGTCTTTTGACTTAGTTGCTTGACACTGCAGCATATTCTGCAGATGTTGAGACAATTCATCTAAGACAAGTGTCTTTCTTACTTTTTAAGCCAAATGTTCATGACTGTTCCTTTTATGTGGCTTTTCATGTCTCTGAAAGAGTTTCTCTTAACTCAGAGGATGGCTTGAAGGTAAGAGTTAAGACTGACTAAACAAGTCCAATCATATATCCTTATGACTTATTCAAACCAAGATACCAGTGAAAGTGAAAGTGCTAGTCACTCAATTATGTCCAACTTTTTGTGACCCCGTAGACTCTAGCCCACCAGGCTCCTCTGTCCACGGGACTCTTCAGTCAAGAATACTGGAGTGGGTTGCCATTTCCTTCTCCAAAAATACCAGAGTGGCTCAGAATGTTTTGAAAAAAATATCATTTTAAGCTAATTTTTAATAAGAAAAGAGAATCATGATGAAATGAATCCAGCAGTAAACATTAGTAAGCACATATGTGAATCATTTTGATAAGCATTATATTCATTAGGAAAAATAGTATAATTGTTGAAGGCATCATAAAATTCAATAAAACAATTTCCTGAACCAAACCTTTATGAATGGTATAATTTAGGACTCTATTTACTGTATATGCACTTGTAAAAAATAATTCCAGCCAAACTTCAAACCACATTTCAAAACAGAACTCTATCCAAAGTTAATGCAGTTTTGGCTATGTCATATTTACAGGTAACTCTGAAACAGGAAAGCACACAATATTTTTCAGCAGAGTTTATTTTCATGAGACTGTACAATATCTTTGCTGACCAAACAGGTTCTAATAATTTGTGTTTGCAAGGTTTTTTAAATAAAAAACCTTCCCCACTCTGAATCACCATGTAGCTGAGAAAATGCTTTTCTGTGTGAAAAATGGTCCAAACCCTACATTCAGTTATATATACAGTCTGTGAAAACACTGAATATCCAGTACACACGCAAATACTACATTTCATGTTTCCATTAATAAAAAATAAAATATTGATAATCTCCAGGTGAACTCAAGATACCATTCATATTGGATACTCAACGGAAGATAGCTGACCATTTGTAAACATCCAAGGGCTTGCATTTCAAAGCAGCATATATTTATTGCTACATAAAAAGTAAGTTAGGACTTGATACATGTTGGGTAAAGCAAAAGGCCGTGCCAAAATTCATATTGTTAAAAAGAAACTTGAGGGGAATTCCCTGGTGATCAAGTGGTTAGGACTTTGCAGTTTCACTGACAAGGGCCAGGGTACAATCCCAAGCCCAGATCTTCTGGTCAGGGAACTACAATCATGCAAGACATGCAGTGTGGTCAAAATTAACAGCAGCAAAATAAAACCATAGCCATCGCCTCTGTCAAAAACTAGACTATGAATGGAAAGATACTTGATCATAGCTAATTACTCCAATCTCCCTTAAATACAATAGATATGCCATTACTATTATTAAAAGTACTTATGCATATCATAAAACTTGTATTATCACTAGAAAAAGTGATCTCAAAAATAACATGTGACTAACATAGGTAAGATTGTAGTGGAGTCTAAGATAATTCATTATGTCTGTGGGTAGTTTAGTATAAATTGTTTTATATGTGTTATGTAAAATAAATATGTATTTATTGTTTACTGTTAATGCATATATTTTATTTATCAATAATATATGCTTATCTATTAATTTATATACAAATATACATCTAAATAACATGAAGATGAAACATAAATACATGTTATATCAATAATACACTCAAATGAGAAGTATAAACTATGCATGTAAACACAAAGTTATATAATAAAATAATGATGGTAAACACTGGAGGTGATTCAAACAGGCTTGTCCTTTCTAACTTGAAAGAGAAACTATATAACAGGAAAATAAATGATAGTTTCTTGTTGTTAAGTTGTGTGCAATTCTTTGCAACCACATGAACTGTAGTCTGCCAGGCTCCTCTGTCCATGGGATTTTGCTGGCAAGAATACTGGAAAATGTTGCCATTTCCTTCTCCAGGGGTTCTTCTCCATCTAGGGATCAAACCTGCATCTCCTGTATTGCAGGAAAATTCTCTACCACTAAGCCACCTGGGAAGCCCCAATATAATGTATAAATAAATACAATTTTAATATAATAATAAGTACTTATTTTATGAATCTTGAAAACATTTTTATATTCAGCAGGAAGAATAAACCTTTGAATAGAAACATTCTATAAAAAAGTGAATTCATAAGAAACATGTTCTCTAACATACAAAAATATTACAAAGATATAATAATTAAAATGTGATAGTTCTGGCATAGAGTTCTGGTAGGCCAAACAATAGAAAAGAATTGTAAGCCCAGAAAGTTACAGAAACATATATGAATTTTTCTTATATTTAGATTTCAAATCAGAAGAAACAGAAAAGGATTTTTTAAGAAATCATACTGTGATGACAATCATTTAGGAAAATAAAATGAACAGCACACATTCTGTTCTGGAATGGCTTCAGACCATGTTGATTCCATTGAAATATCAGCTTTCAACATTTCTAATCTAGATTAGGCTGATTAGGATCATAAGACCCCTATAGAGTTCAAAATTCTGATGGTTGTCACATGGACAATACATTAGTCTGTCTAGGTTACTTATGTTATTGTTTACAGCTGAAAATATTAAACAGAAGGAATCTGATACTTTTTTAAAGCTTTTTGGGAAAAATTGAGACATTCCACTAAATATATCTCATCACCAGGTTACATACAGTTTAGTTCCATTTGTTCACTTGCTTAATAAAATATTTTGTAGAATGCCTAATATGTATGAGCTAGTGTTTTCATTTCTATGATTTTATTTTGGCTGATTTTATTCTTTTGGAACTTACATACTACTTGAAAAATTAGAAAATATATCGGGAAACAAGGAGCTCCACTATGTGAAGAATGTTGTAGAGAACAGAAGCCAAACTGGGCTGTCAAATTTCAGAGACTACTCTGCAATATACCCTCTCATAAACAAATATTACAGTCAAGACATATTACAACAGGATCAAGCATGAAAATATCACATAATTCTGATTCCTTAAAGAACCAAACCACCATTCTTGATGCTCACAAAGAAATAGAAATGTTTGAGTGCAATTGAGGAGACACTGGATTTCAGATACCTATGTCAATGAGAATCCCCAAAGCAGATGGCAAATATTTAATTGTAAGAGAATCTAAAATACACAAGAGAGAATGCAGGGGGAGGACATTTGGGAGTACTTACTGAGTAGAAGATAATAGAAGTTATAGGAATAGCTACTTCCTTGCTTATTTCAAATTCTGCCATACATTCTTTTAAATCAATGAGTCAGCACTTTAAACTTTTCTTTATTCAAATTACTGATATCATATTACAAAAATTCAAAACATCAGTGTGTATGCCCAGCAGTGGGATTGCCGGATCATAAGGCAGTTCTATTTCCAGTTTTTTAAGGAATCTCCACACTGTTCTCCATAGTGGCTGTACTAGTTTGCATTCCCACCAACAGTGTAAGAGGCTAATTTCTAGAAATTATTTTTTCTTTAATTCATTAAACAAGTATAAAATGACTAAATGTTTATATTTTCAGTTCAGTTCAGGTCAGTCACTAGGTCATGTCCAACTCTTTGTGACCCTATGGACTGCACAATGCCAGGCCTCCCTGTCCATCACCAACTCCCAGAGTTTACTCAAACTCACATCCATCGAGTGGGTGATGCCATCCAACCATCTCATCCTCTGTTGTCCCCTTCTTCTCCCTCCTTAAATCTTTCCCAGCATCAGTGTCTTTGCCAATGAGTCAGTACTTTGCATCATGTGGCCAAAGTATTGGAGTTTCAGCTTCAACATCAGTCCTTCCAATGAACACCCAGGACTGATCTCCTTTAGGATGGACTGGTTGGATCTCCTTGCAGTCCAAGAGACTCTCAAGAGTCTTCTCCAACACCACAGTTTGAAAGCATCAATTTTTGGTGCTCAGCTTTCTTTATTGTCCAACTTTCACATCCATACATGACTACTAGAAAACCATAGTTTTGACTAGATGGGCCTTTGTTGGCAAAGTAATGTCTCTGCTTTTTTAATATGCTGTCTAGGTAGGTCATAATTTTTCTTCCAAGGAGCAAACATCTTTTAATTTCATGGCTGCAGTCACCATCTGCAGTGATTTTGGAGCCCCCCAAAATGAAGTCAGCCACTTTTTCTCCATTTCTTTGCCATGAAGTGATGGGACCAGATGCCAGGACCTTAGTTTTCTGAATGTTGAGTTTTAAGCCAACTTTTTCACTCTCCTCTTTCATTTTCATCAAGAGGCCCTTTAGTCCTTTGCTTTCTTCCATAAGGGTGGCGTCATCTGCATATCTGAGGTTATAGATGTTTCTCCCAGCAATCTTGATTCCAGCTTGTGCTTCATCCAGCCCAGCGTTTCTCATGATGTACTCTGCATATAAGTTAAACAAGAAGGGTGACAATAAACAGCCTTGACAAACTCCTTTTCTTATTTGGAACCAGTCTGTTGCTCCATGTCCAGTTCTAACTGCTTCTTCTTGACTTGCATACAGATTTCTCAAAAGGCAAGTCAGGTTGTCTGGTATTCCCATGTCTTTAAGAATTTTCCACAGTTTGTGGTGATGCATACAGTCAAAGGCTTTGGTATAGTCAATCAATAAAGCAGATGTTTTTCTGGAACTCTCTTGGTTTTTTGATGATCCAGCAGATGTTGGCAATTTGATCTCTGGTTCCTCTGCCTTTTCTAAAACCAGCTTGAACATTTGCAAGTTCATGGTTCATGTGCTATTGAAGCCTGGTTTGGAGAATTTTGAGCATTACTTTACTAGCGTGTGAGAAGAGTGCAACTGTGCGGTAGTTTGAGCTTTCTTTGGCATATTTTAATCTTAATTTATTTCATTTTTGCCTTACACATTTCAAAGTAATAAAAGTAAAGTAGTTAACTGATTTAATTCTGACTTTAAACTTTATAAAAATACACATTTAGTATTAGGAGATTATTTCAAAGAATATTTGCACTTATATAACTGAAAAAATCCAAAAAATAGTTATCTACATATAATGAGATAGGAATTTATAAACAATAATAAAAGAGTATTTTTATGGCTCTTATCATCTAAAGACCATATTACCTAAGCTGCATAATGTTCTTGACAATGTATCTATTTAACCCAAGAGCTACGGAAATCTCTCATGGCCCCAATCTTTGGCTCCTTGTTTTATTATGTTTTCCTATTTCTGTGTTTCCCCTCTTGGTTTGGATACTGCAGCTATCTAACCCAATCTTATGATAATCTATGCTAAAATTTCTATCTAGCCTTTGAGATTGAGAGAAGTAACATCCATTGCATTTCAGCAACTCTGGGAATAGTTCCACTATACAATCAAAGCAATCCCCAATCTCTAGGGACTCACCGTGACCCTACTTTTTTATGGCATTTCAGAACAGTACTATTATAATCAGGTATTCCCAGGTGGCTCAGTGGTAAAGAATAAACCACCAATGAAAGAGACTAAAGATTAGTCCCTGCATCAGGAAGATCCTCTGGAGGAGAAATGGCAACCCACTGCAGTATTCTGCCTGGAAAATCCTATGGACAGAGAAGCCTGGTGGGCTACAGTCAATGGGGTCTCAAAGAGTCAGACACAACTTAAAGAGCACAGCACACATAGCCACTGTAATACTTAAGTCTCAGTGCCTGAGTCCTGTATATTACCTGTGCCTTTTTCAATTACAGGTTGTATAGATTGCAGGACATTCCCAGTAATGTAAATCCCTGCATCCTTTTGCACTACCCTCCAGATTCCTGTTCTCTTGCATGCTTTCTGTTTAACCAAATTAAAGATGAATTTAGAATTCAATTGTACCAAAATTCCAGAAGCCTTTCCAACTGCTGCTTACCATTTCTTGATGCTTAAATGAAATCTAGGGGCTTTAAAGATTTTCCCTCCCCCTTCAAAACAGAAAAGAAAGATCAATAAAATGTAACCAAGAAGGACCTTATGGAGCCATTCCTCTCCTGACATCTTCTGCTGGCCTCTTCTTAGTGGAAAAACTGTAGTCTCCCAGGCCTCCCCTGAGTCACAAAAGCCTTACTCAATAATAATGATTGAAAGGATATGAACATGTAGTTAGAAAATCAGATGTAGGGAGAGAACTGGCGACAATTTAAACAATATATCAGCCATATAGCTGTCACAGAATCTTTAGTTCTTCTCTGCAGTAGGTAAATAACAGTATCTAGTACACATTTCCTAAATTGCTTTACAGGTGCTAACATTTCTTCCAACTGGAAGTTAATGACTTGATGACCATGAATACATACATAGCCCCCAGACCTACTAGAGCCTAAGGGCTGGTAAGTTAGTTAACCCCTGTGACACCTCCCTGTTACTTCACCACCAACCAATTAGAGAACTGTGTACCAGCTGATCACACATCCTGTGGCTACTCTCCCTCACCTTGCTTTAAAACACTTCCCTGAAACCCACTCGGGGAATTGAGTTTTTGAGCATTAACTGCTCCAGACTGGTTATCTGGCTCCTTACAATAAACACTGCTCTTTCCTTCATCACAACCAGTGTCAGTAGACTGGCTTTATTGCCAGTGGGCAAGTGGACCTGTTTGGCTCAGTAACAAAAACACTATGACAGAAATTCATGAGATAACACTGGAAATCCCTGAACCCTGGGGAGTATCCCTGTGTTTGCTTCAGTTTTCACAATATTAACACTCTTATATGAGGGCCAGTAAGATTCATTCCTAATGAACCCTTTTAGTTAATCAGTACAGAAAAATTATATGGACAAGTGTTGAACTCAATGAGAAGATACGTTTTCTAAAAAGCTATGATTATACAGCATTATCTTAGGGTCTCCTGCCAAGCATCCTGGGAAATATATTGCTATACAATTAACAGAAGCATAGTCTTAGTAGGTTGATCAAGTTAAAACTGCTTTTTTAACAGCTCCCTTTCCACACAAAACTTAAGTTCTCCAATAAAAATTACCTATGGCTACTGGGCAAAGATTCAGGGAATTGCTTCAAGTTCTGTTATTCTCAAATTTTGAACCCCTTTCTTCTGGTTGGCTGCCCTATGTTCAACTTATTCCCTAATATTGTTTCATTTTTTAATTAATTAATTTTTTATTGAATGATAATTGCTTTACAGAATGTTGCTATTTTTTGTCAAATCTTAACAGGAGTCAGCCAAAGGTATACATATATCCCCTCACTTTTGAAACTCCCTCCTCTCTCCATTCCCATCCCACCCCTCTAGGTTGATACAGAGCTCCTGTTTGAGTTTCCTGAGCCATACAGAAAATTCCCGTTGGCTATCTATTTTACATATGGTAATGTAAGTTTCCATGCTACTCTTTCCATATATCTCACCCTCTCCTTCCTTCTCCCCATATCCATTAGTCTATCTGAATGAAGTCCAAACATTTTGTTTTTGTGATTACCTTAAGCTCTATACTTTGGAATTTAGTAATTATCTGTGTCCTACTTCAAGCCTTTAACTCGGGCCTTTGGAATTTTTTCTATAGTCTTTTACTTGTCTTTGTAAAAACAAATCTCTGATTTTTACAGCTACATATTAATTTGAAAGTAAACTAGAAAGTAATCACCCCAAGAGCAGGGATATTTATTCTAATGTATCCCAACATCTGGGGCTTCCCTGGTGGCTCAAGTGGTAAAGAATCTGCAGGAGACCCAGGTTCAATCTCTAGGGTAGGAAGATCCGCTGGAGGAGGATAGGGCAACCTACTCCAGTATTCTTGCCTGGAGATTCTCAATGGACAGAGGAGCCTGGTGAGCAATCCATGCAATAGCTGCAATATTTTCTGAGGTTTTTACTGCAGACATGCTACATAGCCCATGATGACCAGAGTAGTACTGAAACCAAGCAAGACTCTGTGGAGTTCCTGGGTACAGAATCCCTTATGTGGCCCGCTCCTCTCCCCCGATTTCTTAAGACTAGGCTTTAGTCTTCATGACCATGACCGTCCCTGAGTTTCAAAAGGCAGGCTCAAACAGTTGCTAATCAGGGAAGAGAGAGGAGGCAGAGAGAGAAAAGAGAGGAGCAGTCAAGAAATAGTAATTCAGCCTTGGGATAGGATCCTTGTTCTGTCTCAAAAAATACACATAACAATATCTTTGAGTTCTTCTACAGAGCTAAAACTCCCAAGAAAGGAAGGATGTTGATTACTTGATGAAGCATTCTCCATTCCAGAGAGACGGTCACAGTTTGAAAACCTGGATAACCACAGAAACTCATCAGGAGATCAGATTAAAGGATGCAAGCCCCGCACATACTCTGGTCCTTATCAGCAAGCTGGCCCTTGAATCATTGCTATAAAATTCCTCACCATATTCCTCTGGGTTGGGACACACAGTTGTGAGGGTATGAGCCCGCTGTGTCCCCCTTTGCCTAACAAAGCAATAAAGCCATTCTTTGTGTTGTTCAGTCACCCAGTCAGGTCCGACTCTTTGTGACCCCATGGACTGCAGTCCTCCACACCTCCCTGTCCCTCACCATCTCCTGGAGTTTGCCCAAGTTCATTTCCATTGCATTGGTGATGCTATCTAGCCATCTCATCCTCTGATGCCCTCTCCTCCTTCTCCCTTCAATCTTTCCCAGCATCAGGGACTTTTCCAATGAGTCAGTTCTTTGCATTAGGTAGCCAAAATACTGGAGCTTCAGCTTCAGCATCAGTCCTTTCAACAAGTATTCAGGGTAGATTTCCCTTAAGATTGACTGGTTTGATCTCCTTTCTGCCCAAGGGACTTTGCAGAGTCTTCTCTAGCACCACAGTTTGAAGGGATCAATTCTCTGGCATTCTGCCTTCCTTATGGCCCAGCACTCACAAACATACGTGACCACTGGGAAGAACATAGCCTTGACTATATGAACCTCTGTCAACAGAGTAATGTCTCTGCTTTTTAACATACTGTCTAAGTTTTCCACAGATTTCCTGCCAAGAAGCAATCATCTTCTGATTTCATGGCTGCAGTCACCATCTGCAATGATTCTTTTTTCACCATAAATACTGTCTCCAAGATTCAATTCGGCATGGTGTACAGGGGCTGAGTTTTCAGCATCAATGCCAAGAAGTGTGAAAATGCCTTGAAGTATCTGTAGGTCACAAATGTTTTCATATTACACTGAAACTTGGCCATTTCTGGATGTTTCTACACAAATCCTAGAGAAGAGCACTTCTATGAAGATCATGGGATAGTAAAAGCTGTTAATTAGATGTCAGATGGTCTGAGTCCTGCAGCAAAACAACTGATTTCCACTTCTTTTTTTGGTGAAGCAAACTGCTGATATATTTCACCTCATCTTTAGTCATTAGCTTGGAAGAGAGTTCTCTGACTTCAGCTATGTTGTTCTCTGACTTCAGCCATGTTGTTCTTCAAGAGTATAATGAAGAATGCCAATTCTGAATTTTCAATAAACTGTTTGCAGGCAGATATAAATTCATCTTTAAGTGCTTTCAAAGTAAACAAGGGATCAACATCATCTGAATTCTCAGTATTCTTTTGTTTGGCTACTGCTAGAAGTTCCATAAGTACCAAAAAGAGATTTTATGTAAGTTTTGAAGTTTTGCTGAGGTGAGAGCTGAGGGGCTAGAATAGAGCTGGAAGTTCAATGCCATGTTTGCATGCTTTCAAAGCCATCTCATAACAAATTTGGCAGCATGGAATATGTCAAACGGAATATCCATAGGTATCCTTGTCAAGGCATAATACCAAGGAATTAATTGGTTACTCCCTAAGGGAAACTCCAGTGTAGAAGACTTAGTATTCCATCACATTTTTCAGAACACAGTTTCTCCAGGGTAACAATCAGAACATTCAGGAAGACATTTGTCAAAGTAGGGAGATACCTCCTCTTGCTCCACATAGCAGCCCCAGGCATCCTTTGGAAAGTATAGAGGGACAAGTCTCCTACCAGAAACTCTGGTATAAGAAGTGAACCAGAAAACCATGATGCACAAGAATGGAGTGGGCATCAAGCTGGGCCTGGATCACTGTCAGACATAGTACAGGCCTACTCTATTAATAGAGCACACTGAACAACTACTGAGAATGTTTTAGCATCTACCAAACTGAAATGATAGGATACAATTTTCTTGATCTGAAGTAAATTTAAACTTCCTATGATTAACTTAGTAATTAGAATATTATTCTAATTATCACACATATTATCATAACAAAAATACTGATACATACTGATGAAATTGTTGATATTTAAGTATACTGTATCAGATAAATCCTAAAATTATCACTACTGGGGAAGGGACATATAAAATGAAATAGACAATGGATTAACAACCACAAAATGTAAAGGGAAGAGATTTTGATCAAACAATAAATGACTCCCAGGGACTGCTTCAAATAAAGGAAATAATCAAAATAAAGAATTATAAAACAAGTAGAAATGGACTTCCCTGGTGGTCTATTGGTTAAGCATCTGCCCCCCAAAACAGGGACATGGGTTCAATTCCCTAGTCCAGGAAAATTCCACATGCTGTGAGGCAACAAAGCTGGTGTACCACAACTGTTGAATGTGTGCTCTAGAGCCCATGAGCCACAGTGCCTGAGCTCATGTGCCATAGCTATTGAAACCCATGCACTTTAGAGCCAGTGCTCTGCAACAAGAGAAGTCACTGCAGTGAGAAGTGGGTGCACTGCAGCTAGAGAGCAGACGCCAACTCACCACAACGAGAGAAACTCCATGCAGAGTAAAAGAGACCCAATGCAGTCAAAAAATAATTAAATAAATATAATTTTTAAAAAGTAGAGATGGTAGGAATAAAATTTTCTCAATAATAATCCTTAACATGACTACAAAAGCATGCAAATATTACTTCAAAATACTGAAAGAAAATACATTAATATGTAAGAATAATTTGGACAAATAATGTGATTATATCCACAAAAATTTTAGGTAGTTTAATTATGTTCATTTGTTCTTCCCATCTTCCTGTGAATTGTTTTAATCCCCTTTGAAGTTCCAGAGCCCTACCTCTTCTCCTTTACTCAGGATGGCATATAAATCTTAATAGTCTGACTGTCAGAGAGCTTGGCATCTTTGGAGTTTCCATAGGTACAAAATTAAATTATGTTTTTCTCTTGTTGTTCTCTCTTTTATTACAGAGATATCTTAGCCAAGCACCTAGAAGAGCAGACCAAAAATTATTTTTCCTTCTTAACAACATACTACATTAGATCTCCAGAACTTATTAATCGTGTATAATTAAACCTCTGTATCCTTTAAACAACATTCCCCATTTCCCCCGACCTGAGCTTTGGTAACCTCCATTCTACTCTCTGTATCTTATGACTTCAACTATTTTAGATTCCAC
The DNA here is from genome assembly GCF_055505025.1 of Bos grunniens. Lineage (NCBI taxonomy): Eukaryota > Metazoa > Chordata > Mammalia > Artiodactyla > Bovidae > Bos > Bos grunniens. The sequence goes on from NC_141172.1 coordinate 92,002,347, forward strand.
ATGTAAAATATTTTTATATACAATGCATATAAAAGAGTGTAGGTTAAGTTTCAACTTACAGTCTCCACAAGTATTTAAAATGAGGTTAATTGTTTTCAGATAAAATGTGTTAAATTGAGAACTTAAGAACAAATGGGATAGATCCTTCCCTGGCTGGATTAACATTCTAGGAAATTGTGAAACAATCTCAATCATTATCAAGGAATCAAAAATAGTAGAATTTTAACTCTAAAGTATTCAGAAATAAATGACAATGAGAATACATCACATTAAAGTTTATAGAATTCAGCAAACATTTCACCAATGGAAGATATACTTCCTTTAATTTATTATGAGAGTAAATAAAAAGAAAGTACTACTCAAGATGCTTGAAAATAAACTCACAGGAAATATGAGAATAATTTATAATAAAATCATTAATGCATATGAAAACAATGGATTTGAAGAATGGCCATTGTTAAAAAGTCTACAGATAACAAATGCTTCAGAGGTTTTGGAGAAAAGGGAACCCTTCTACTTTGTTGGTGGGAATGTAAGTTGGTGCAGCCACTGTGGAAGATAGTATGGAGGTTCTTCAGAAAACTGAAAATAGAATTACCATATGATCCAGCAATCCTACTCCTGGGGATATATTCAGAAAAAAATATAATTCAAAAGACATATGCACCCCTATGTTCACAGCAGAGCTATTCACAATAGCCAACACATGGAAACAATGAAAATGTCCATCAGCAGATGAATGGAGAAAGAAGATGTGGTATTTACATACAATGGAATACTACTCAGCCATAAAAAAGATTGAAATAATGCCATTTGCAACAACATGGATGCAACTAGATATTATCATACTAAAGTGAAGTAAGTCAGACAAAGAAAGAGAAATACTATATGATATAATTTATATGTGAAATATAAAATATGATGCAAATGAACCTGTCTGTTTAACAGAAATAGAATCAGGGATGTAGAAAATAGATTGGTGGTTGTCAAGGGGGAGGAAGCTGGGAGAAGGCTGGTTTGGGACTTTGGAACTAGCAGATACAAACTGGTATATACAGAATGGATAAAAAACAATGTCCTACTGAATAGCACAGGGAACTATATTCAACATGCTGCAATAAGCCATATTGGAAAAGAACATGTAAAAGAATGTGTGTGTATATATATATATACATATACATATATATGTATAATTGAGTCACTTTTTTGTTATACAGTAGTGATTCAACTATATTTCAATAAAAATAAGAAAAGAATACAATGGACTTGGTATATATATGCAAGTTCGTTTCCATGAAATAGTGAATACATAAGGTTGAAAACACTTTATGAAGGCTAATTAAAAAACATGCAAAACTTAAAAAATGTTTACACTTTAGGGATAAAACGTGTGCTATAACTGTACATACAGTTTGTGTGTGTATACAAACACACATATACATTCATACATATTCCTAATTTCATTATTTAGAAAATAGAAATTGAACACTTGATTAATAATTATAGAAAATTATAAGAAGAGTCTCTGTAAAACTGTGATCTAGGAAGTTTGGGAAGTGTTAGGTTTTGCATTCCTAATGAAAGAATGTCAACTAGTAAATTTAATCTTAAAGCAATCAGTAAAACTAAGTAAACTAGAATGAAAAAAGTGTTTGAGCATTTCATTTCCAAATGTGATACTGGTCTAAAACAATTTTTAAGATGAGTTCTTACACTTATATTTAATACATTTAACTTATTTTAGTTCACAGAATAAAATTCAGATCTATTAAAAACAATCCACTGTGAATAGAAGCTTGCAAATGCTGGCAGAGAAAATAAGAACACGCAGAGAAATAGAGGCAAGCTTGACTTGAATAAGAAAGCAAACTTAGACATTCAATTGTTTATGTGGCCAGCTTTCTTACTCAGATTCATGCTCTGTCTTGTCTTTGACTGTCTCTCTTTCTCTTGAATCTTTGAAGATTAGCTAATTACAAATATTTGTGCACACTCTACATGTACTTCATAAAGATAAACATTTTTTTAATATGGTGTGGAGAGGAGTGAAAATATTCAACAAATTTTCATTGATTTATACAATAACTATAAAATGGATCTCAATCTATGTGGAAATGGGGAAAAAAAAACTAAATAAATAAAACTTCTATTTTTCCAGAGTTTCATAGCCTTCTGAGAAATATGAAGGTTTATATGTGCATACATTTTACACGTCCTTACTCAAAGGAAAATAAGAATATTCTGGAAAACAAAAAATAAGTCAAGAAGCATGAGTCCAGATGCTGACAAAGTATTGCAAAGCATTAAGTTCTTCCCCATATTTATCCACAATGAAAAGTCTTGTACCATAAAAGAACAGCTTATGATAAGTTGGAAAGAAATCTATCTATAAACTTCTGGAGTTCCTTAGTTTGTTAAGATTACATGTACCACAGTATAGCCCAGCTGAGGTAAGTAGAATGATTCTTTGTTCCTGTCCTTGGTAAATGAACTAATAACAGCAAAAAGAATATATTTTTGAAGTTATAATGGAGTTATAAGCTTAGGAAAACTATGAGGCCTCTGTACAGGCAATGACTTCAAGTGATAACAATTTATGTGTTAGAAAAAGAAAGACAGCAGGTCAAAAATGGAATCAATTGTGCTAAAACTCAGGTCAGCAAACCAAGACTTAATAGTTAACCTAACTACAGTTTCAAATCGTACTCCCAGGAACGTGACCTTTAACCAGCCAACCTGGAATTTTCTGGTCAGCACTGGGAGGAAATCTTCTAATAGACCCTTTTCATTTCCCCTGGGGCTCCTTGCCTAAAACAATGCATTCCCTGTTAATAATTTCCATCTTTTTCTCTCCATTTTTACCTTTGAAAACTTACATTTTCTGTAGCTCTGTAGCAGAGCTGAACTCCCTACTGTTGCTACGTGGATTGTTGCCTGATTCACGATTGTTTAATAAACACAATTTTATCACTAAAATTTACTCAGTTGAATTTTTGTTATTTAATATATGGCTCTAGTTATGTTAAAGTAAGGAAATTTCTGTGAATTAATCAACACCTCTTGTTACATCTATGCAAATGAAATTGGTCAAATAAAGCATACAATTAATGATAATTGCTTTATAAAATCACAAAACAAACATGAGATAAACATATTTTAGGGACAACCTCTTGATAATTAAGAACTATGGGAACAAGATCAACACATTTTCCTGCCAATATTATAATGTGTGAATAGCATGTTCTTTGATGGGAAGTGAGTTGGTGAGCATTTTGCACACTGAGCTAAACCAAAAGTAGCAAGGTTTTTATCTTAGTGCTCAAACTAAGTCAATTCCTGAGATTCTCCTATAAGTTATTGATTCTCTAAGTAAAGCAATTTTATCCTTGACTCTTTCAAAGATGATGCCATTATAAATATGACAACCATAAGAAAAGCTTTTTCAGATCTGAATATACTAATTGGTAATATTGCATTTTCTCGTTAAATATCTTGTGTTTTCTATATCATTATTCAGTCTTTTTAAGTTTTACAATTTGACATTTCTGGTAAACCAAGTTCTCTTTTCTAAATTGTCTCTAAATCATTCCTTCACACACAGAGGTAATTCAAATCAAAATTTTTCTCTGGGATATCTCGCTGGAGTTGTTAGGTAGTTAGAATAGGAAAAAAGAGTCCAGAATGGTGGTGGCTAAAAGACATAGGAGGGAGAAGCCTGAGAAAATGAAAAAGGAAGGTTGAAGGATATGTGGACAGGAGTGAGAACCTCAGGTAAAACAAACAGCCTTTCTGTCTAGCCCAATTTACATACGGCAGGGTCAGAGATAGGAGAAAAAGCATATAAAAGAGGAGCCAAAATTGAGCTGGGGGACTTGTCTCTTCACGTCTTTTAGGTCGGCTGGCCTCAGGCCTCAAGGATGTATTCTCCTTTGCTTGCCAAATAAAACTAAGCTGTAACACGAAGGTGTAACACTGGTCCATCCGTTACTTTAAATTTTTGCTTCAGTGAGACAGAACTGAAGAAATCACACACTCCCTGGAAAGAGTGATGAGAAGAGAGGGTCTATTGGGATTCAGGACAGGGTACCCCAAAATGTGTCACTTTGTCATGTGATTTACATGGGACTGAAGACAATCAAGGCCCAAAAAACTCAATAAAAATTTTTTACCTCCTAACTACCTAAAATATTTTAGATAGGGAGCCTGTATCAGGAGGAGAGTTATTATAAAAGATGACTTTTATTTTTTTTAACATCATAAAGACCTAACTGCAGGGCATGGCAAATATTTGTTTACCAACCATTTGCTCTTTCCATCTTCCTAGAATTGTTTTCCTCCCCTTTGAAGTCCCAGATCCCTACTCTCTTCTCCTTAGCTCAGGATGACATACAAGCCTCAATTTCCTAACTGCCAGAGAGTACACATCTTTGAACATTCTTATATGACATTCTCATATGACATATGTACACAATGAATTTTTAAATTTTCTGTTGTTAATCTGCATAGTGTCAATTTAATAATTAGGTCAGCCAAAAAATCTAGAAGGGAAGAAAGGAAAAGTTTTTCTTCCTTATAGCTCTTTCATACTGGTGATGAGGTTGAGCATGTGGGAGCCCAGACATTTCTAACCTCACAGTTGAAAAAAAAAAAATGGATATAAGAAGGAATTAGATTTATAAAAAGAAGTCAAGACTGCAGGAAACAGACCAGTCCTGATGGGATTAACACACTTATATACAATTATCCCAGACTCCTTACTTCAACCTAGACCATCCTTCAATATGGTCTTATTTCCTTTGTGGCCTAAGCTAGTTCAAGCTTGCTTTTATCCCTTATAATAAAGAAAACCCTGACCAATCAAACAATATGGTATATACAGATATATGTGAAATATTCAGGATAAGAGAAGCAGTTGTTGGGTTAGGGAAATCTAAAGAAGATGGTTGGAATTTGTGTCATCAGATGAAGCATAAATACTGCTTTTATCAGTTTTGTCAAGGGGGACATTTGTTACTAAAGACTCATGTGAATATTATAGAAATAGTAGTTTGATATCTGACACGATCAGCTTTTATTTTCCTTTACAAGTTCAATTTGGCAACTGACAATCAGTCATATTATGAGACCTAATGGGAGAAAACTTAATTCTCCCACATGAGGTTTGTTTTTTTTTTTTAAGGAGATTTGTATTTTACGGCAACTTTGTTTGAAAAGACAAGAAGTTTTGCCTGAGTAGGCCACTTGTCAACTGATGGTAGGCCATTAGTATTTTGAAGGCTGTGATTTATCCCCATTCTTGTGCAGTCTTCTCTTGATGACCTTTTCATACTGCATTTAGGAATTTCAGTTGATTTCCTAGCTTGTGTGTTAATTGCAACATTGTTTTTCCAAGTCTTAACTCTATTCTGTGCTGATTTTTATTTTTTAACTTTACAACATTGTATTGGTTTTGCCATATATCAACATGCTGATTTAAGGATCATTAATCTCCTCTGCACTTTGTTTTGGTCCTAAATCAGCTATTGGAAACATAGTGATTGACCTAACTTTTGTCACTATTGATTTGCCTTTCTTATTTCCACTAGATTGATGTTTACTATTTTTAATATGGTTAAGTGTTCTCATTAAACTGATTCTTCTAGTTGATGGTTACAGAGAAGCATGTGGGAAACATTATTCTAATACACTTTCTTTACCTTAAATCCATTTCAGTCAGACTTTACATGGGAAGGATTTCAAGCCATTGTGTACTGTTTTTAAAAATACAGCTACTTAGTAGGTCCTTGTAGATTACATACTGTTTATATAGTAGTGTGAATTATTTAATCCCAAAGGGAACTATACTCAATATCTTGCAATAATCTATAATGGAAAATACTGTACAAAATATATACTCTCATATACAAATATATATATATTTTTATATATCATATATATATATATATATATAATTCTTTTATATATATGTGCTCAGTCACTAAATCATGTCCAATTCTTTGTGACACCACGAACTCTCACTTTCCAGGCTCCTCTGTACTTGGGATTTTCTAGGCAAAAAACTGGAGTGGGTTGCCATATGTTTTCTACTGTATAATTAAAGCACTTTACTTTACACCTGAAACTAACACAACATTGTAAATCAACTATACTTTAATAAAAATCTAAAAATGGAGCTATTTATCTAATAGTTCAGTGATTTGGGAAAAATATTAATGATTGACTTGAGTGAAAAGAAAATTCATAATACTTTAAAGTTATTATTAATTACTATATTATAGTATTGACTGCTTTTTTCATAATAGTGAATATAAAATAATTATAGATGAGAAGTATCAGTGCAGTTTCTCTTGTCTTTTGCATCCTAATGGAGTATTTCTCAACATTCTAAATTTATTTATATTTTAAATGTTCATGCTGAACTTTCCTGCTAACATTTTATCTTTAGCAATAATATAGAATAATAAGCCAGTTAATTGGCTAAAATATCTCTTGGGTATCTGTGATACTCCAGGATTTTGTAATTTTTTTCCCCTCAGAGAAAAAAGGATAATAACTAACACAAAATTGCAGAACAAAGGAAAGTGATAAAACTGGGAAATCTCTGAGTGTGGGAATGAATTGCTAAATAAGTTTTGCCAAGTTTATTATTTAAACCAGAATTTATTACTTTATGATCTTTGATCCAATACTCTGAGGGTGTGGAATCATTATGCATTTTATGACCCATAAAAGCACAACAGGAAGTTTGTTTTGATGCTCAACATTCAGAAAACTAAAATCAAGGCATCTGGTCCCATCACTTCATGGGAAATAGATGGGGAAACAGTGTCAGACTTTATTTTTCTGGGCTCTGAAATCACTGCAGATGATGATTGCAGCCATGAAATTAAAAGATGCTTACTCCTTGGGAGGAAAGTTATGACCAACCTAGATAGCATATTCAAAAGCAGAGACGTTACTTTGCCAACAAAGGTCCGTCTAGTCAAGGCTATGGTTTTTCCAGTAGTCATGTATGGATGTGAGTGTTGGACTGTGAAGAAAGCTGAGTGCCTAAGAAGTGATGCTTTTGAACTGTGGTGTTGGAGAAGACTCTTGAGAGTCCCTTGGACTGCAAGGAGATCCAACCAGTCCATCCTGAAGGAGATCAGCCCTGGGTGTTCTTTGGAAGGAATGATGCTAAAGCTGAAACTCCAGTACTTTGGCCACCTCATGCAAAGAGTTGACTCATTGGAAAAGACCCTGATGTTGGGAGGGATTGGGGGCAGGAGGAGAAGGGGATTGCAGAGGATAAGATGGCTGGATGGCATCACTGACTCAATGGACGTGAGTCTGAGTGAACTCCGGGAGTTGGTGATGGACAGGGAGGCCTGGCGTGCTGTGATTCATGGGGCTACAAAGAGTCAGACACGACTGAGCAACTGAACTGAACTGAACTGACATAAAAATCTAGTCACAAAATTTTCTACTGGAAAAGCTTGATAAATGCTTATTTTTTTTAATTACTTTTTTTTTTAAACAAATTTTTAAGGAGTTCTTTTAATGAGCACCTTGCTGCTGCTGCTGCGAAGTCTATTCAGTCATGTCCGACTCTGTGCGACCCCATATATGGCAGCCCAGCAGGCTCCTCCATCCCTGGGATTCTCCAGGCAAGAACACAGGAGTGGGTTGCCATTTCCTTCTCCATTCATTTCTATAGATGAATAATATAATATTTTGGTATACCACAAAATATTTTAATCTATTTTTCAGCTTATTTATCATGTATCAGTTTATTCATTTATCAGCTGGTGGACATTCGGGATAATTCCATTTTTGGCTATTATAAACAATGCTGTTGTAAATAGTTAAGTACAAATTTTTAAATGGGCATATATTTTCAATATTCCTGGCTGTGTAGCTAGGAGTGTGATTACTAGGTAGTATGATAATTCTATTTTTAATATTTTGAAGAATTGCCAAATGCATTTCTAAAGTGGTTGCACCATTTTATAATCCTATTAGTTATGCATAATTTTAAAAAATCTACAAATCCTCTCCAAACTTACTATTGTCTATATTTTTAGATGTCTGACCCTGGGAATATTAGAAGAAATTAGTGTCACAAATCTAAGAGTCCAAATAAGCAAGAAGCCAGGTGAGGGTATGGGTTCTGAATTGATCATTTTGCATAAACAAAGGAGGTTCACAAAGGTGACCTTGCTATCCCTAGGAAAGCAGTTCCTCCCTGGTCAAGGCAGTCACCTAATGTCAAAATATAAGATAGAGAAACTAGAAAACCAGCTTAATACATATGTATGTAAGGCAATGGCACCCCATTCCAGTACTCTTGCCTGGAAAATCCCATGGATGGAGGAGCCTGGTAGGCTGAAGTCCATGGGGTCGCAAAGAGTCAGACACGACTGAGCGACTTCACTTTCACTTTTCACTTTCATGCACTGGAGAAGGAAATGGCAACCCACTCCAGTGTTCTTGCCTGGAGAATCCCAGGGACAGGGTGCCTGGTGGGCTGCTGTCTATGCGGTCGTACAGAGTCGGACACAACTGAAGCAACTTAGCTTAGTAGGACAAATGATAATTAAGGTAAAGTTCTTACCACCCTCTAGGTGCTTAGAGTTTAGTGGAGGAAACAGATTTATCAATAGACTTTCTTTTTTTTTTTTATTAAAAAAATATTTTTTTTTAATTGAAGGATAATTGCTTTACAGAATTTTGTGATTTTCTGTCATATATCAACAAGAATCAGCCATAGGTACACCCATATTCTTCCTTTTTTAAGATTTTTTTTTTTTGATGTGGACCATTTTTAAAGTCTTTATTGAATTTTTACACTATTACTTCTGCTTTGTGTTTTGATTTTTTGACGGTGAGTCATGTGGGACCTTACCTTCCTGACCAGGGATCAACCCTCACCCTCTTCATTGGAAGGCAAATTCTTAACCACTAGCTGCCAGGGTGGTCCCTAGCCATAGGCTTTCATAAGACAGTGTAACAATTTCAGGGTACAGTCATATCCAGGAGGTTGTGGGAGCACCTAAAGGAATTTAACCTAACTAGCCGTATAATTTCCAGAGAGAGTAATGGCACCCCACTCCAGTACTCTTGCCTGAAAAATCCCATGGATGGAGGAGCCTGGTGGGCTGCAGTCCATGGGGTCGTGAAGAGTTGGACGAGCGACTTCACTTTCACTTTTCACTTTCATGCATTGGAGAAGGAAATGGCAACCCACTCCAGTGTTCTTGCCTGGAGAATCCCAGGGACGGGGGAGCCTGGTGGGCTGCCATCTATGGGGTCGAACAGAGTCAGACACTACTGAAGCGACTTAGCAGCAGCAGTACCTTTACAATATAGAAGAGCTTTACTTTCCTTAAATCCCCTGTGCTCCACCTATTCATTCTCTCAGTTAATGCATAACAACCACTGATCTTAATGATTTCTATAATTTACCTTTTATAGAAGGTAGTATAGTAGTGTGTAGCTTTTTCAGACTCAGCTTCTTTCACATAGCAATATGCACTTAAGTTTCTTCCATTATTTTCATGGCTTGATATCTATTTCTTTTATCTTTCAGTAATGTTCCATTGTATGGACGTACCACAAATTGTTTTTCCATTCACCAGCTGAAGGACATGATGTTTGCTTCTAATTTTTGGCAATTACACTGCTATAAACCTTAATATGCAAGTGTCTGTGTATATATTTTCAATTCATTTGGGTAAACAGTGAGCACGAAGGTATATGGTAAGAGTAAGTTTAGTTTTGTAAGAAACTGCTAAGCTGCCTTCCAGGATGATTGTACCATTTTTCTGTCTCACTAGCAATGAATTAAAATTCTTTTTGTTTTGCTCTTCCCCAGCATGTAATGCTATCAGTGTTTTGGGTTTCAGCCACTCTAATAGGTGCGGTTATTTCCTTGTTTTTTTTAAATTTGAAATTCTATAATGACATGCAGATGTTATGCATGTTTTAATGTTTGTGTTTATTCGTATCTTTTGTCCATTTTTAGTTGAGTTAAAAATCACATCTTTCATGAGCATGCACATAGTCCAGCAAATGTAGAAATGCCTTCTACATTTCTAGGCATATATGGGGACTTTACAAAACTAGCTATGGACATCTTATTCCACAGGTTTTCCTTAGAAGCATTTTAGAAGCTTCTACTGTTATTATCAATTCAGACAGAGTCAATGTTACACAAAAAAAAGGTTGATTTTTTTCTGCAAAAAAACAGGTTGCTTGTTTAGAGATGAGTCAGGTCAAATAAAGACAATCCCTGTGAATGGAGCATTTTTAGAGATGTTCCCCACAGATCAAATAGTAACAATAATCGGGGACACAGTGCTTTTTATAGTGCTGTGAACATATAATGCCTGCTTCTCCAGTGGATAGATTCCTATTTTTCCATGGTTGTGAAGTTATTTTTAAGGCTTAGCAGGACTGGGGTGGGGATAGGACAAGTTTAAACCCCACAAAACTGACCGTTCTTACCTAGATTTAGTATTAAAAGAAAAATGCTACTATTGTGCAAACCTTAATCTCAAAAGTTCTGAAAATGTAAATTCTCATTTTATCCTTTTTATTAGTATTCTCATTGCCTTTATGGATGAGGAAAATTTAAGAGATCCTTACTTTGCTATTCTAGAAGTGCTTCTCTTTTATCCCTTTTCATAGATCAAGTTTTGTTAAAATTTTCCATATTACTACTTCTGTCTTTGTTATTCCATATTTTGAATATATTCATCATGATTGTTTAAAAATCTTGCCTACTAACTCCAACATATATATTAACTATAAGTTTCTTTTAATTTTCTCTTGCTTTTCATTCATATGGTCTTGCCTCTTTGTAATACCTAGTAATTTTTATTTGAATTATGTGCCTATACACACACACACACACATATGTACATGTATATAAACACATTATGGAGTATCTGGATGTTATATTCTTCTCCCAGAGATAATGCATTATTTCCTGTTCTAGACAATAAAGCAGCTCTGAATTATCTTAATTAGATCAAAGTTAGCTTAAGCCTGGGTTTCAAGTTTTGAAAGGTTCTATTTACCTCTGGGTCACCTCTGTTTCAGAGACATAGTCCTTGGCAATCTTTAAAGACTGATCACTACGAATCTTCCCTACTGTCTTGAACTGTAAATATTTGTGCAACAGAGCTTAAATCTTGATTCCAGACATCATCCTTTTTCCCTGTGTCCAAAATTGTAAAATGCCTCCACAAGCAAAGCAGCTGTACAATTTCAGTTCAGCTTTTTTTCCAATGTTCTAATTTCTCCAGAATCTTTGCCTCTCTATTTCTCATTTAAGTAGCTTTCTAATATTTTAAAATAGACCATTTTTTCAATATTTTATAAATAAAAAATCTTGTTTTTACAAAAATTGTTTTCATCATCTTATGTGAAAGACCAATTATGAATGCAGTGGGTTTTCCATTCATGCTGACATGGGCAAATGTTATTTCCTGAGTAGTAACCTATTTCATTTATATTCTATGTTTTTTGTGAGACATACAATTAATTTTTATAAATAAATAATTACAAACTAAGGAATATTCAAGTCTCAATTATATCAAACTTGTAAATTACAACTTAGTTGACTTTGCATGTGAGGTCATAAATTTAGCATTCCTTAATTTCTTTTTCTGGTCTCAAACTGACTAATTTAAAATTCCTCACTTGGCTCTGATTCAAATGTATATATATTTTTCTTCAAAGGTTGATGGAATGTTAATGAACTACATCTGTGAATTTACACTATTTGCAGCATTTATCTTCATTACATTTTTATTTTGGAATCATAATGTAATATTTCATACAGTTTTAGACTGTGGTGCTCAATTTTATCTGATTCCCATTTTTGTTTTATTTTGTTTTTCTTACAAAAGCTATTAATTGGAGTTAAGTGTAAAATAATGCTAGCAGCATCTTTTATAAATTGGATACAAATGAATTCCTATGAACAAATATCTACATTTGAAATGTTTAGAAATCTAGGTTATCCCTTACTAATTCTATTTAGAATTACACAAACAGGTAGAAATGAAATAAAACATGCAGAAAGTTACAAAATGATAAAATTAAACTTTTTAGGTAATCATATTACTATTTTTCTTTACAGTTATGTTGATTTCAAATTAAATTTTAATATAATGTTACTAGTTTGGGATCAGAAAATATGTGTTCTGACATACAGCACACTAATTTCTGTCAATATAATCTCCTTTTCAACAAGTTACTTAATAATCAATTCTTATTTATTTTACTGTAAAATAACATTGCAGAACATTTCCTATTTCTATACATGTGCTTAGAGGAATTATTATATTCAATTTGTACAGAACTCTAGAAATGAAGATATTGATGTTTTCATTTTACACATAAGAATCAGGTATCAAGAATAAATCATTAGGTGTATGTGCATGTATGTGTGTATATGATTATTTTTGTGATATAATTTTAGACTTAGAGAAAAGTTGGAAAAATAGTACACAGATTCAAATATCCTGTATTCAGACTCATCAAATAAAGTGTTCCCAATTTGTCTTAATATCATCATTCTTTCCCTCTATCTTCATGTCTCTGTTTTTCTCTCTTCTTTTCTTTCTCTTTCTCCAAACACATCATTGTGAATAATATACATATATACATTTTTCCTATACAGTTTTAGTCATATACATAATATCCTTTTATCCCTCAGTACTTCAGTAAATATTTCCTAAGAAAGAGAGTTCTATTATACAACCACAATTATCAAAATCAATATATTTAACACTGAATCAATGCCATCATCTAACTGTTCATTTAACAAAGTCTATACATAAATTAATTGAATTGTCCGAATATTGTTCTTTAAAATTATTTTGTTTGTCTAGTCTAGGAAGTAGTCTAGAATAAATAATTGCATTTGCCTGTTGTCTTTCTTAGTTATCCACTATATGAAAAACCTTCAAAATGTTTTTGTCTTACATTTTAAAACAACACAATCGAAAAAAACACAACAAAAAAACAATGATCTCTGACCTTGTAAATGCTAAAATCTTTAAAGCCTCTCACTTTCCTATTGGTAAGATGGGTTGTTGTAATAATTAAATGAAGTACAACACATTAAACATTCAGCAAAACAATGGAACAAAAATGCTATTTAAAATCATGTGAGAGTTGGACTGTGAAGAAAGCTGAGCGCCGAAGAATTGATGCTTTTTGAACTGTGTTGTTGGAGAAGACTCTTGAGAGTCCTTTGGACTGCAAGGAGATCCAACCAGTCCATTCTAAAGGAGATCAGCCCTGGGTGTTCTTTGGAAGGAATGATGCTAAAACTGAAACTCCAATACTTTGGCCACCTCACATGAAGAGTTGACTCTTTGGAAAAGACTCTGATGCTGGGAGGGATTGGGGGCTGGAGGAGAAGGGGACGACAGAGGATGAGATGGCTGGATGGCATCACCGACTCGATGGACATGAGTTTGAGTGAACTCCAGGAGATGGTGATGGACAGGGAGGCCTGGTGTGCTGCAATTCATGGGGTCGCAAAGAGTCGGACACGACTGAGTGACTGAACTGAACAGCAATGCATGTGATACACTCAAAACAAAATTAAATAGAGATATTGGTTTTATTTAGAAAGATAAATATTCTTAAATAGTTGAAATAGGGTTTTATTTTGAAGAATAATTTCTCCCCTTTAGATTATCCTCTATTTTTCCTATTCAAATTTGTGTTTTATAGATTGAAATTTAAATAGATTAATGGCTTGATTGAATAGCAAATTAATACATTTTCAATCTGTCTCTGCTGAAAACACTTGATAAGAACCTGTAAGATACTCTAAGATACTCCATTTCTATAGTGAATCTTGGCTATCTATAAAGTCTCTTCCAATTTTAGAATTTTATGATGCTATGGTTTTATGTCAGATATCTGAGGATTAGGTAGACATCAATTATAGAAACATTTATTATCCTAAATTAGGCTCTTCAAATTTTTTTAACACATGTTAATACTAAGTTGTGTAAAACCTTAAAATATGACTCAGGGATTTTCTTCATGTTTTTAATTTTTGTACCTTACTCTTCTAAAATGTGTACAGCATACATTGTGTAAGGACACAAAAACAGTCTTGATAGTTTTGATTAATGCCCTGATCAACTTAATATTTCTCTTATATTAAGAATTATCTACCCATGATAAAATTATAATAATAGGCAAAAATTGACTGAGTATGCACCATCTGTCAAGTACTATGGTAAGCTCAATACACATATTTTCTTACATATCCTTAAACAATTTTTATATTAATATGAGGTTTTATTATAATTTTATAACATAGGAACATGAACTATATATAGATTATATTACTGAAAATTAATTGCTAATTAACGAGAAGGCAGTTAAAGTCAGATCAGCTGATTTATAAATCCTCTTTTCCTCCCATGCTAGATTATTCTAAAACTTGTTCTATAAATTGGTGTTCTGAACAAAATTATTTAATTGTCAAAAATTCTTTTACATCACAATGTTATATTATCTCAGCAGTCAATTTAAATCAAATAGAATTAAATATAACAAAATTTATTATCATGTATAACTAGAAGTCCAAAGTGAAGATAAGTTTCAGGGTTGAATTAACTTAAAGAATTTATTTTGGTTCACATCTCTTTACCTCAGTTCAGTTCAGTTCAGTCACTCAGTCGTGTCCGACTCTTTGCAGCCCCATAAATCGCAGTACACCAGGCCTCCCTGTCCATTACCAACTCCTGGAGTTCACCCAAACTCATGTCCATTGACTGGGTGATGCCATCCAGCCATCTCATCTTCTGTCATCCCCTTCTGCTCCTGAACCCAATCCCTCCCAGCATCAGGGTCTTTTCTAATGAGTCAACTCTTCGCATGAGGTGGCCAAAGTATTGGCGTTTCAGCTTCAACATCAGTCCTTCAAATTAACACCCAGGACTGATCTCCTTTAGGGTGGACTGGTTGGATCTCCTTGCAGTCCAAGAGACTCTCACGAGTCTTCTCCAACACCACAGTTCAAAAGCATCAATTCTTTGGTGCTCAGCTTTCTTCACAGTCCAATGCTCATATCCATACATGACCACTGAAAAAACCATAGCCTTGATTAGACGGACCTTTGTTGGCAAAGTAATGTCTCTGCTTTTGAATATGCTATCTAGGTTGGT
Source organism: Bos grunniens (assembly GCF_055505025.1). Lineage (NCBI taxonomy): Eukaryota > Metazoa > Chordata > Mammalia > Artiodactyla > Bovidae > Bos > Bos grunniens. The sequence continues at coordinate 92,017,532 of NC_141172.1, forward strand.
CATAACTTTCCTTCCAAGGAGTTAGTGTCTTTTAATTTCATGGCTGCAGTCACCATCTGCTAACCTCCTCTAATTCTCAGCTTCATTCTCAGGTTAGTAGTCAAAGGAATGTATCACATAACTGAACAACAATGTCCAAAACCAAACACAATGAAGTGCTTCTTCCTAAAGATCAGAATGAAAACAAAATCATAAAACACATCAGAAAACGTATTGTTTTATTTCTGAATCACAGGCCTGTTGGCAAATGTAATTTTATCTGAAGGTAATGCTATACACTCCCTAACTTAGTTCTATGGCCCTAAAACAAAAAAGAAGATGGCCATGATCAACTTAGACCAGCCAGACCACTCAGCACCCCGAATCTACTTTTTAACATAATGGAATGAGATAGAATCTTGTGGAAACAAGAACTGTTTTCCTTCAAAGTGTTTTTTATATTTATCACAAACATTAATACAATAAATTTATCTGAGAATTTCTAAAGAAAGCTATTTAATTTTAAATACCTCACTATTTTCTGAAAACACATGACAGTGGCTCATTGTTTCCTAGGATAGCTACTGGCATAACTAGAGACCTTAAGTCTACTGCAAAATGTGGTGGTATATTCTGTTCTATCCTAATAATTCTCAAAATAAATTATAGGAAATAGTAATTGCCTTCCACAAGACAGATTACCAACCCCTCCCCCCCACACATATATACAAACCCATACTCCACAAATATTAGCAGAACTCTGTAAGATCTGTAGATAAGAGGTCTGGAAAAAGCTATTTTATTATTTGGTGATGGTTCATACCTGTCGAGTGACAACTGTATCTGAGTAATGTTTTAACACTAGATATAAGCGTGCTGCGGTTCATGGGGTCGCAAAGATTCAGACACGATTGAGCCACTGAACTGAACTGAATAAGCCTGGCATGCTGCAGTACATGGGGTTGCAAAGAGTCAGAAACATGGAGAAACTGAACTGAACTGAAATAAATCACAAAGATTTAATAATGTCCACTTAAGAACTTGGACACTAATACTGTAAAACTAGTTTAAAACCTATCATTAAATCTCTTCAATTGGACAATCTCAAATAGTATTCTTTATTTTCTTTCATATATGTATTTGCCATTGTGTTGAAAATTCAATCAGAAATTATAGAAAAATGTTCCACCCAGGATGCCTTCTACTTGTCATCTAAAATCTGTCAATAAAATAAATCTAGGAATGAAAAAATTTCTAAACTTGTGAGAATGTATACAATGTGTCAGAGTCACACAGGGATTTTTTAATATATTATCTGGTTTGATATTAACAGTAATCCTATAAAATAGTTATTATTATCATTTTCCAGTTAAGGGGTATTAACCACTTTACCTCCAATTTCAAAATTTATAATTATAAATTACTATAAAAATTAAACCTCCTGTAGCATAACTAGACTCACTGATAAAACATAATTGTTACACCTTTCTTTTCATTTTCAGTTTACTCATTGACTAGACCAATATTCTGTACCTAAGTATTTAATATTCTTTTTTTCTAAATGATTCCATCATCAGTTTCTATTGCATACCAAGGATTCAGATAAATGCCAATGATGCAGAAAATCTGGGTAATAGTTGTTACCTGAATTGAGGAATAAGGATATAAATGTTGTACTAACATTCTCAGATGGAAATCTTGCAATCCATGTAAAATAATGCTGAAATGGCTAATTAAATGATTATCTATGATAACCTAGTACAAAATGTCTATAGAAGTCAAAGCTTGAGGAAAATATATTTATGTTGTAAATATAAATATCAATAATTCGAGGACCATGGGGAATTGTGGGTATCTCTGAGTTAAAGAGAAAATTACTGACCAGATCAAGTACCTAGGGTGAAATTAATGGGCTTTCTATAAATATACTTGGACATTCCTATGATGCTCAGTGGTAAAGAATACCCCTACAATGCAGGAGATGCTGGTTCAGTTCCTGCGTCAGGAAGATCCCCTGGAGAAGGAAATGGCAACCCATTCCAGTATTCTTGCCTGGCAAATCCCATGGACAGAGGAGACTGGCAGGCTGCAATCTACGGGATCACAAGAATTAGACATGACTTATCAACTCAACAACAACAGTACTTCGAGTCCCTGATCTTTTCACTACAGGACTAAGTTTGCTGCTGGTGTTAAGTCACTCCAGTCGTGTCCGGCTCTATGCGACCCCATAGACGGCAGCCCACCATTAAGAATCTTTAAATTTGATCATAGGCATCACCAAATTATAATTTCAGAATAATGGAAAAGCTTACCTATTGCTACAAGAAAAAGTCAGCTGAAGTTACATAAAGAGAATTGAAATGAGGATGTCTGATAATATAGGGAAAACCAGAGTTCCCTAATGCCCTATCCAATACTGCACCTTGCTTGCTTGTCCACTGAAGGCTCTTTTCTGCATTGAGACTTCCATTCCTTCTTTACAATTTTGTTATTTTTTGCCTCAGAAATTTTTTTGCAAAAGCAATACAGTTCCACTTATGCTTCCCTACACTGTCTTCAGAACTACAGTCAGGTCCAAGTGTGTCCTAAGAAGGAAAATAAAATAGCAAAACAACATAAAGCAGTCCTCTGGGTGCATCTGAGGTATGAGATTTCTCTAATAATGTTGGAGAAATATAATTTCAGTTGCCCTCATTAGGGTTCAAAGTTCTATGGATAATAGATTGTTTCATTCAAATATTTTGTATGTAAACAGAGAGTTGTCTCAAAGGTGACCCATGTTAGAATATGTAAGATCTGCAAAAGTCTTTTCAATAGTGTAGAAATAGAAATAAAAATATTTGGGAAATTAAAAATACTAAGTGAATTTAGCTTGAGTTCAGTTTATGCAACCTCTATTTAAAATGCACAAGAGACAAAGAAATCAATCACTCAGAGCTTGAGTGGACAACCAGCAACTGAAAATTACCTTAGTCATAATGTGAAATACTATAGTTTAAATGATTATTTTCATTTCCATGGGATGGTAATAGATATAGGGTGGCAAAAAAAGTCTCTTGATATTTTGCTATCAGGGGCCATGTAACTCTAGTTACCACTTGGGGATAGAGATGATGTAAAAATCATGACATGACCTAGAGGGAATTTAGCTGGTGGATATTTTGGCATATATTACTGTATTATATTTCAATAATGCACTTTGTTCCTGAATCTGCAAGTTTTATTTCTTTTCTGATTTACCCTCTTTCTATAGTCATGAAACCATGTACGCCTTTGCAACTGCTATAGTAACAGATTGAACTATTTATGAGAAACAATCCTGTTCTCTCATATTACCTGCAGGTACAACCTTAGTGATCCTGGCTTCTTAGCTGGCTATTCTGATTCCCTCAACTCCTGCCCCAGTGTTTCTTCTTTGATACAAGACACATACACCCCTATTTGAAATTAGCCTGGGACAACCAAAAATGGGGAGGAGGTAAAACTTCATGGGTAAATACTTGATCAGTGAGAGACTTGAGTCAGTGGATAATTTTTTTCCCCTCCCATATTCATGGCCTGTGGGCTGATGATGGTCCTGCATCATCCTGCATCCAATGATGCAGTTCACATGGCTTCTTAAAAGACATACAAGGGATTTAAACAGTCAGTTGGACATCTCAGCAGTCAGTTGTAATGCAACTTTGCATGGGCTTTTCTGTCTTTTTCACTTTTCTTTTTTGCAGCCATGAAATTAAAAGACGCTTACTCCTTGGAAGAAAAGTTATGACCAACCTAGATAGTATATTGAAAAACAGAGACATTACTTTGCCAACAAAGGTCCATCTAGTCAAGGCTATGGTTTTTCCAGTGGTCATGTATGGATGTGAGAGTTGGACTGTGAAGAAGGCTGAGCACCAAAGAATTGATGCTTTTGAACTGTGGTGCTGGAGAAGACTCTTGAGAGTTCCTTGGACTGCAAGGAGATCCAACCAGTCCATTCTGAAGGAGATCAGCCCTGGGATTTCTTTGGAAGGAATGATGTTAAAGCTGAAACTCCAGTACTTTGGCCACCTCATGCGAAGAGTTGACTGATTGGAAAAGACTCTGATGCTGAGAGGGATTGGGGACAGGAGGAGAAGGGGACGACAGAGGATGAGATGGCTGTATGGCATCACTGACTCGATGGACATGAGTCTGGGTGAACACCGGGAGTTGGTGATGGACAGGGAGGCCTGGCGTGCTGCGATTCATGGGGTCGCAAAGAGTCGGACACGCCTGAGCAACTGAACTGAACTGAACTGAACACCTACTCATTGAGTTATACTGCCTAATAAAGTAATAACATGCAAATCTTCTGTTAAACACTGTTTTCTGAGACTATAGTAAGAGGGTTGCACTAAAGTTAAGATAGGATTCCAGGACTATGAACTGGTCTGATGGCACTAAGGATCCCACTATTGGGAGAAAGCTTGAAGTAACAATGAACAGCAGTTGTGACAACAGTAACATCAAACTATGAAAGTTGTCCTTTCTGTTTTATTTAGAATGAGATGTAGATGGGACATAAGAAATAGGAATATGATGATTATGACATTAAATATTTGGCAAATTATACTAATTATTATACAAATGATCATAATTTGGTACTTGGCAAATTATAATTGATTGCAGAAGTGTTATTTCTTTTAAACCCATTGATAACATTGAAAACAATAATGATATGGCCAGGGAAGACAACAACCATTGCAATGCAGTAACACTGTCAGACACAGGGAAGGCTAGATGCAGAATTATGACTAGTTTCTAACTTTAATGGTGACATATCTGCAAATAGGAGCACTGTTAGAAAATTGTAGGGTCCTGAGAAACAGGATAGGGACATTTGGATAGATGAACCTGAGCATCTTGTGCCTCCAAACTTCCCGGTGATAATTTCAGGATGACCATATGAAGAACTCACCTGAGGAAAACACCTCATCATATAAGACTGACTGTCCTTAAGATCTGCTATCATTACCCTCATGGACTCTGTTGATTATCAAGGAAACGTCTCTTTATAGCCACACTATGTGCCAAAGGAATTGCTGACTCAGGGAAATATATATGAAAGTGCAAATTGAGAGTTTTGGTCTTTGGGGGCAGAAAATAAAATCAGATATGAGCACTCAACCCTCTCTACAAAAGGGTGTCTGTTATAGTAGCTTGTAGCAATACAGCTTTCTAAGGATTACAATATATAAATATAAAATATTTTCCTGGTTCTTTTCCAAAGGGGTCTGAGGTTATTTTGTATATATATCATAGGGGAATGGGGATATTCAGACTTTCTGAGGACTGCTAGCTACATTTTCTGAGCTGAAAATTTAGTCAAATAATGTGACATATATTAATCATAATGATGCCTGAAATTATTGTATGTCATTTACTGACTAGATAGAATAATAAATAGTACCTTTAATTTTTCAACAAAAGTTATAGTTAGCCCTACCTTGAGGATCAGGAAATTAAATCTCAGAGAAATTAAATAACTTTGCTAAAAATATCACATTACTCTAAGTGTTGGAGCCAATTAGGTTTTAGTCCACACTGTGCACTCTTTCACTATTATTATGCAATCATAGCATCATAAAATGCTATTTTATATCTTCATTATTAAAGAAATACATTCTCACAACTAGAAATATAAAGAATAAAGACTAGCAAAAGAACACAGAAATTCACTCTTGACTTCATAACTTATCTATAATACCACTAGCGTTATAAAATAAAGAATTTCATATAAACAGCAACAATATCAACAAAGACAATAGCAAATGCATTGAGAAATGTGAGTACTATAACAGATACACAATAAGATGACTTAATTTCTCACGGGTCATAAAATGCTTCATTGTCCAAAACTTGCTACTCAATATGCTCTCAAATTCAGAGAAAAAATATCAATATGAATGCATATGTAAAAGAAATAGTACCATTTTTTAATTATCTAAATGTCATAATAAAACTCACAAGTTGTTTCATATGAAATTGCATACTATCAACTGGAATGAAGAGACTCCTTCACATCTGCAGGATGATCTCCGACCGTCTGGAAAAATTGTTGAATTATAACTATCTGACAAAAATCAACTTAATTTCCCAATTCACATCTAATTAGACATGGCAACACAATGTCATGGATGAAGGAGCCTGGTGGGCTATGTTCATAGAGTGGCAAAGAGTCAGCGACTTCACTTTCATATTGGATACATATTGAATACTATATCCAATATGTTTATCCATTTATGTCTTTCAAATTGTTCAGTTAATACATCAGCATATTATTCACATTCCATACTTTCAAATCATAAAGTATCTTCCTATGTATTTGAGATTGTTTTGCTTAAATATTAATTTATATATTTATTTAGAAATTCTGTAAAAAGCAATTAACTTCCAGTTTGATGGCCAACATGCAAAAAACATGGAAATGATAGAAAATGAATATATATTACTCTAACCTGAAGCTATCATGAATAAACTTAGAAAACTCAATTTTTCTCTGTGCTAAAAATAAGATGTCATGATAGTAGATCACAAGGGAAAAAAAGTGATATTTGAGAACTCATAAAATCTACTTCTAATGAGTTTGTGAGATTGAAATTTCAAATATGAAATTTTCAGCTAAAGGGAAAATGTTGTTGAATCAAGTTACATCCTTTTGGGCTATTTAACAAATATTCTACGTACAATAAGTTATCAGCATTATTTTAGCCAAATTACTTTATGTGTGTCTTTTTTTTTTTTTCCTTCATAGGGCTGTGGAGATACTTTCTGGCCTTTTAAATTCAATGGCTACCTAATCAATCTTTATGAAACATTTCAACACATTACTGGAAGTTTCCCTTTTCTTAAGCTAGAATAATTTCTTTTTCATATGTTGGGTATCCCTGCTTATTCTTTGAAAATGCATAAAAACAATGAAGAAAAAATTTTGAAAAGATTTAAGCATTGCACTTAAGTATAGAGAGCCAAATTAAAGCATCTATTTCTATGAATTTCATATCCTGATTTGTTTCCCCAGAATTCAATGATTTAGTTTTTTTTCTTCTTTTCTTTTAAATTAACATTATTGGAACACATAGAAGATACATACTCCCTGGAGTCAGATTGTATGGACTTGTGTACCAGACTTTCTACCGGATGGTTGTGTGATATTGTGCGAATTTCCTCACTTCTCTGTGTCTCTTTCTTCATCAGTAAAACATTGATATTAACAGTACCTATATGTTAGTATTGTTGTGTGGATTAAATAACTGAATACATTTAAAACATTTAGGACAATGATAGGCAATTTGTAAACGTTCAGTATCATTACCATTATACAACTAAGTATATATGCTTTTTTGTTTGTTTTTAATGTCTAAATGAAAAAATGATATTAAATATTTACCTTTGTTTTTCAAAAATATAATTGCCTTGAGGATCTTTCCATGACAGTATGTACATTTGCTTCTTCCCTTCTTTTAAAGGTTCCTTACGTTTCATGTTATTTAAATATTCTGATTGATTTAAATCAGGGTTTCTCATTCTTGGCATGCTGGGCTGAAAATTCCTTGTTGTGGGAGTTGTACTATACATTAGCAGCATCACTGATCTCTCCCTATTAATCACCCATACCTGTTCCCAGTGTAGATATGACAATCAAAATAAAAAATGTTTCCAAAAATTTCCAATTTTTTTGAGGGATGGGGTGCCCCACAGCATATGGGATCTTAGTCCCCTGACCAGGAATTGAACTTTTTCCCCCCTGCAGTGCAAGTGCAAAATCTTAACCACTGGACCTCCAGGTAAGTTCCCTGCCAAATGTTTTTTGAGAGACAAAATTATCACCAGAGGAAAACAGTGATTTAGCCAATCATCAATTAAGGGAAAGTTAGATGATTTTTAAATTTTGCTGTTTGCAACAATGTCTTGAGCTTCATTGTAAAGAAGTACTTGTTTTTCTTTTTTGTTTACACATTAGTTGGTTTCTTTCTTCCTTTTGATCCTAGAATACTGAAAGTTTTAGTTACAGTTTCTCTCAAGCAATCTGAATCTCCAGTAAAACACATTTCTATTTGTTTCTAGAAATGAGTCTTTTACTTTCCTCCTTTTAAAATCATGACTGTCTTCTCTTCCCTTTTTAAGTTTAAAAAATCCAATCAATTTTTCATTCCTGAACTCCAAGAAATATTGTTTGGGCTTGTCCCATTAGATGGAACAAGAATGAGTCCTGAATAACCTCAATATCTTGGTGAGAATAGAAAATCTGGCCAGTACCAGAAAGTTAACAGCACAAAAACCCAAAATCAATGGATGAGACAGAAGATTAAGTTAGCAGAGGTTTCAAGATGCAAACAAACAAACAAAAAAGTATCTAGAAGTTTCAAACTGTCAGGCAATGCTATCTGGTCTCTAAGTCTTTATATGTCCATTATGCAAAAGTCCCATCAATTGCTTTGAGAAGGCCTTAACAGGACACTAGTTTTTAAAAATAGGACAGTGAAGTAAAGAAGCATTTAGCAGGCATAGTTGAAAAATCAGACAAATATAAGCACATAGTCTGGATTTTACTTTTACTAGATGTATATGACCTTTCACTTTTTAAAATCCTATGAGCCTCAATTCCCTTATGTAACAAAAAGAATAACACAATCTCAAAGTGTCTCAAAGTCTTTGCGCAATATATGCTAATACAGGTATAGTATATGCAGAGGGTCTGGTGTTGATTAAGCATGAAATAAATGTCTGTTTCCAGATTACAAAGAAATCTTTCTAGATATCCTTGTGACATGATTTGTCTCTAAAAATCTCTCTAAAATTTACTTAGCAGTGATGTTCGAGATGTTGACAGGTCCTGTAGCTTCTGAAGCATCCTAGCTAGACTCTTACTGGTAAAACATAGTTAAACTTTCTTTTTATTTTTCACTTCACTAATTTGCTGATTAATATTTTATCTTAAACTAAGTATTCAATCTTTTTTTTCAAATAAATATATTTTTTTAAATCAACGTTTTCAGCATCACTTTCTGTTGTATACAACCAAAGACCCAAATTGATACTGATGATGCAATTCACTGAAATTGTACACTGAAATTCCTGACATGTATCATTTTTTATTTGTTAGTGAACCTTGGTGCTGAATAAAAGCTGTATCTCATGCAAATCTGTTAGGCAACCACATCAACAATGTATACATGAAATATCCCCCAGTTACCAGATACAAATCTTAAAAACTATGATTTGAAATACATATGTAAATCAAATACTGAACACATCAACCATAAGTCCTCCAGTGAACTTGAAAAACATATTAATTACACGTATATATATATATATATATATGTATATACATATACATGAGCGACTTTACTTTCACTTTTCACTTTCATGCACTGGAGAAGGAAATGGCAACCCGCTCCATTCTTGCCTGGAGAATCTCAGGGATGGGGGAGCCTGGTGGGCTGCCGGCTACGAAGTCGCACAGAGTTGGACATGATTGAAGTGACTTAGCAGCAGCAGCAGCAGCAGCAGCAGCAGCAGCAGCAGCGGCAGCATATATGCATATATATTATACTCTATGGATGTGTAACTAGAAACATGGGTAAGGCTGAAAAGAAAGTAAATAACATAAGAGACAGAAATAAATATATACAATTGAGAAAAAATATAAAATGATTAGGAGTATAAATACATGGGGAATAGGATGGCAATATTTTACATATATTTTATAAGAATCTGTGTATAAAGGAATAGGGCAAATGGAAGTTTAAATTTTTAAACTGATATTATTAAAAGAACTATGGAGAACAGTGTAGAGATTCCTTAAAAAACTGGAAATAGAACTACCTTATGATCCAGCAATCCCACTGCTGGGCATACACACTGAGGAAAACAGAAGGGAAAGAGACACATGTACCCCAATGTTCATCGCAGCACTGTTTATAATAGCCAGGACATGGAAGCAACCTAGATGCCCATCAGCTGATGAATGGATAAGAAAGCTGTGGTACATATACACAATGGAGTATTACTCAGCCATTAAAAAGAATACATTTGAATCCGTTCTAATGAGATGGATGAAACTGGAACCTATTATACAGAGTGAAGTAAGCCAGAAAGAAAAATACCAATACAGTATACTAACGCATATATATGGAATTTAGAAAGATGGTAACAATAACCCTGGGTAGGAGACAGCAAAAGAGACACTGATGTGTAGATCAGTCTTATGGACTCTGTGGGAGAGGGAGAGGGTGGGGAGATTTGGGAGAATAGCATTGAAACATGTATAATATCATGTATGAAATGAGTCGCCAGTCCAGGTTCAATGCACTGTACTGGATGCTTGGGGCTGGTGCACTGGGATGACCCAGAGGGAGGGTATGGGGAGGGAGGAGGGAGGAGGGTTCAGGATGGGGAATGCGGGTATACCTGTGGCGGATTCATTTTGATATTTGGCAAAACTAATACAATATTGTAAAGTTTAAAAATAAAATAAAATTTATAAAAAAAAAAGATTGGACTTTTAAAGAGTTTTATTGAGAAGAAATAAAACAATCTCAGACTAAATATCTGAACCACAAAGTAGATGTGTACACAGTGAAACTGGTGAAGTTGACAAGAGTCAAAACATGGTCTGTGTGAAAACTTAAAATTACATAATAAGAACTAATTTGTGTGATTAAAAATAATTAAACTACAGAGGAAAAATGACACATTATGTGAGGAGAGAATAGGAGACAATGTGTTTTAAAGCTCTTACATTTTTCCAGAGACAAAATAAGTTCCTATTTATTTTAGACTTCATTAAGAATTAGAAAACAATTTTAAGAGCAACTATTTGGGAAAAAAATAAACTGGATTAGAATATTTATTATATCTCAAACAAGTACAAAGAAACAACTGAGAAAACAAACAAAAACTAAAAAAAGATAAAATGGATCTAACTGCATAGACAAAAATAAACTTGAAATGGATCAAAGACCTAAATGTAAGGCCAAACATTATGAAATTCTTAGCAGGAAACATAGACAGAACACCCTTTGACATAAACTGCAGCAATATCTTTTTGCTTCCACTTTCTAGAGTAATGGAAATTTAAAAAAAAAAGGGAGCTAATTAAATTTTTGCACAGCAAAGGCAATAATAAACAAAAGGAAAAGATAATCCACTGAAAATATTTGCAAATGATGCAATTTGACAAGAGATTAATCTCCAAAATATACAAAGAGCACAGGCAGATCTATGCAAAAAAAAAAAAAAACTAAAAAAAAAAAAAAAAAAAAAAGTCAGAAAATGGGCAGAACACCTAAGTAGGCATTTCTCCAAAGAAGACATACAGATGGCCAAAAATCACATTTAAAAAAATGCTCAACATCACTAATTATTAGAGAAATGCAAATTAAAATTATAATGATGTATCACCTCAGACCAGTCAGAATGGCCATCATCACAAAGTCTACAAACTATAAATGCAGGATAGATTGTGGAGAAAAGGGAACCCTACTACACTGTTGGTAGAAATGCATTTTGACATAACAACAATGGAGAACAGTATGGAGGTTCCTTAAAAAAAACTAAAACTAAAGTTACCATATGATCCAGTGATCTCACTCATGGGCATATATCCAGAGAAACTATAATCTGAAGGGATACATGTACCATAATATTCACTGAAGGACTATTTACAATAGCCCAGACCAAGAAGCAACCTAAATGTCCATCACAGGGGAATGGATAAAAAAGATGTGATACATATATACAATGGAATATTATTCAGCCACAAAAAAAGAATGAATAGCCATTTGCGATAACATGGGTTGACATATAGATTACCATACTAAGTGAAGTAAATCATACAAAGACAATATCATGATATCACTTATATGTGGAATCTAGTTTTTTTTTTTTTAATTTTAAGAAAATATATGGTTTTTCCAGTGGTCATGTATGGATGTGAGAGTTGGACTGTGAAGAAGGCTGAGCGCTGAAGAATTGACGCTTTTGAACTGTGCTGTTGGAGAAGACTCTTGAGAATCCCTTGGACTGCAAGGAGATCCAACCAGTCCATCCGAAGGGGATCAGTCCTGGGTGTTCATTGGAAGGACTGATATTGAAGCTGAAACTTCAATACTTTGGCCACCTGATGTGAAGAGCTGACTCATTTGAAAAGACCCTAATGCTGGGAAAGATTGAGGGCAGGAGGAGAAGGGGACGACAGAGGATGAGATGTTTGGATGGCATCACCGACTCAATGGACGTGGGTTTGGGTGGACTTCAGGAGTTGGTGATGGACAGAGAGGCCTGGCGTGCTGCGGTTCATGGGGTCACCAAGAGTTGGACACGACTGAGCAACTGAACTGAACTGAAACAAACTTACTTATTTATAAAACAGAAATAGACAGATATTGAAAAACATACTTATGGTTACCAAAGGGGAAATGTGGTGGGAGGGATAAATCAGAAGCTTGGAATGAACACACTTACATTACTATACATAAGGTAGCTAACCAACAAGGACCTACTGCATAACATAAAGAACTCTACTCAATATTCTGTGATAAACTAATTGAGTTTATCTTAAAAGAATCTAAGAAAGAATAAATACATGTACACCTGTAACTGAATCACTTTCCTGTATACCCAAAACTAACACTATATTGTAAATCAATAATACTCCAATATAAAAAGGGAAATAAAAATATGTTGGACAATTGAAAAGCAATTCAACCTAGAAAAAAATATAACTCAAAGTATGTCATAAATATTTCAAACTGAATGATAATAAAAATACTAAACTTTAAACTCATAGAAAACCTCTAAAGTAACACTTAAAGTATACCATTAAATGCTTATATTAAAAGACAGGAAATGTTGAAAAACATAAAACTAAACCTTTGTCTTAAAGTTGTTAAAATCATACCTATCCAAGCAATATATTGATAGAGGGAAAGTATTAACAAAGACTAGACTATTCACTCTGGAGAAGGCAATGGCAACCCACTCCAGTACTATTGCCTGGAGAATCCCATGGAGGGAGGAGCCTGGTGGGCTGCAGTCCTTGGGGTCCTCAGAGTTGGACACAACTGAGCGACTTCACTTTCACTTTTCACTTTCATGCATTGGAGAAGGAAATGGCAACCCACTCCAGTGTTCTTGCCTGGAGAATCCCAGGGACGGGGGAGCCTGGTGGGCTGCCGTCTATGGGGTCACACAGAGTCGGACAAGACTGAAGTGACTTAGCAGCAGCAGTAGCAGACTATTCACTAATAAATATAAGGTTAATCCCTGGAGAAAAATGTAAATCCTGTAAAAAAAGACTAATAAATAATTCTCTATTAGGAATAAAAAGGAAATCTACAAACTGTGTTTCCCTGATGGCTCAATGGGTAAAGAATCTCTCCGCAATGCAGGAGACACAGGAGATGAGGTATGATCCTTGGGAAAATCCCCTGGTTAAGGAAGCGGCAACACAGTCCAGTATTCTTGCCTGAAAAATCTCATGGACAGAGGAGACTGGTGGGCTATAGTATAAAGGGTCACAAAGAGTGGGACATGATTGAACAAATAAGCATACATGCACAAACAAATTACATTAGGATTTAAACTTATAAAACAAGAAACTTTAAAAATGTTATCAAGGTATATATAAATTTAGGTAAAATGAAGACACTTTTAGAAAATACAACTTAACAAAACTGTCTCAAAAAATGGAAAGTATGAATAATATTATAAATATAAATTAAATTTTATATATAAATCTTCTATCAAAAGAAACCCTACACTGTGTTTTACAAGCTCCAAACTTTCATAAAATAGATAGCACCAAACATATTTACTTTTTCAACAACTACAGAAAAGAAGAAATGCTACAAAAGCATTGATTTGAGGCTAGCAAAACATAAGTGTACCATAAGTCTCCATAAGTGCATGGGCGTGTGTGTCTAAAATGCCTGCAATCTAGGAGAAAGATAACTTGCAGGTGAATTTCACATATTAACCGAAATATAAATATCCTAAGTGAAAGGAGATCAGTCCTGGGTGTTCATTGGAAGGACTGATTGTTGAAGCTGAAATTTTGGCCACCTGATGAGAAGAACTGACTCATTTGAAAAGACCCTGATGCTGGGAAAGATTGAGGGCAGGAGGAGAAGGGGACGGCAGAGGATGAGATGGGTGGATGGCATCACCAACTCGACAGACATGGGTTTGGATGGACTCCGGGAGTTGGTGATGGACAGGAAGGCATGGCGTGCTGTAGTTCATAGGGTTGCAAAGAGTCGGACACGACTGAGTGACTGAACTGAAGTGAAATGATTCCAAACTATATCCCCAAATGAACAAATTATAGATTATTTTCAAAATGGAAAATAAGTGTCAATACGATAAGTGATGAAAATGGTTAATCATGAGCTTAATGCTCAACTCAAACATTACTATTATTTGCACATATTAACTAACTTAATTCCTACAATGACCTTATAATGTAGGCCTTTTTATTACCATAAAAATTTATTAAAAAGGAAACAGAGCACTGTATGGTCATACAGGAATGAGCAGAGCTTGCTTATATTTATTTTCAAGAAATCAGGTCAGGTTTAAATATACATGGATATTCAAACCCAAGAAAAAATCCTTAAATATAAATGTATATGTGATAAAACTGCATATTATTACATCCTTTGTATATATAATAAAAATTCCAAATAAATATTTTGTCTGAAAGGGTTGATCTCTGAGACATATTCACAGATATCTAAAAATTATTGGTATGACAATGAGATTTTGCTTTAATTATTTTACCATATAGCTATGTCATACATAAAGCATACATACATAATGTATATAGTAAATATATATGCATGCAACCATGCATATGCAAGTGCAGACATATATGTAGATATGTACATATGTTTTTCATACAAGAGGTATGCTTATGCATATTATATCTATGCCAATATCTATGTATCTATGTGTCTCTCCATGTATTTATCGATCCTTCTATCTAAATATTTATTTATATTACATGTTAAAAATTTTATCTATTTTTATTTGATAAGGGAGAAAGTGTTTTTGGAGCATTGACTGACATTTTTAACTAGATGTATACAAGTATGAATTCCACAAAATTAAAAAAAAATAATAGCTATGATAATAAAAGACAAAAGACTTTAAAATTATGTTCCAATAGCATATATTATCAATTTTTATAGCCAAGGAGTGAAGTCTCTTTAATGATATGAAATATGATAAAGGATAATAATTTAAAGGTGAAAAGGCAGTATGCAAACTAATATGTAACAGAATATGTGATAGTAAATAATTGCAAACAGTTGAAATCATCACATTTTAAATTTAAATTTATGTTCAGAAATTGTGAAGAAAGCATGAACACACTTGATGTGTTTTCTCGGAAAACAAAGGAACAGTAAATTTTATAATTATGATAGATTTAATGGAAAGAAAATGAACATCTATTTAGTTTGGCTCCTACTGTTGCAACTAGCAGATAATCTATCTCAAATAAATTTATGCAAACAAATATATCTATTTTTTCACATAACTGAAAAATACAAGATCCTCCACCAGACTTCTATCTTATAAGTTATATTGACATTACTGAAGAAACATTAAAAGCAATCCTATTAAAATGAAGTACTATGGATTGACATTAACTTTACATTTTTTCTTTGTCCTTAGCCAATGAAATAGAACAAGATATTTTTAAAAGATGAAAATATTGAGAAGAAAAATAGTCATTTTTATATATAAATTTATTTATTAAAAGCCCAACAGAAACAAATGAGAAGTTTATGAAAGTTAGTAAGAAATTTAGGTAGGAAAACAAACAAAAGAAAAAGTATTTTTTTTAAATCAATATCTTTTCTACTGCTGCTGCTGCTAAGTCGCTTCAGTCATGTTCGACTCCGTGCGACCCCGTATATGGCAGCCCAGCAGGCTCCTCCACCCCTGGGACTCTCCAGGCAAGAATACTGGAGTGGGTTGCCATTTCCTTCTTCAATGCATGAAAGTGAAAAGTGAAAGTGAAGTCGCTCAGTCGTGTCCACTCTTAGCGACCCCATGGACTGCAGCCTACCAGGCTCCTCCATCCATATTTTCCAGGCAAGAGTACTGGAGTGGGGTGCCATTGCCTTCTCCGATCTTATCTACAGGCCAGCATTAAATGATGCATGTTTAAGTATAACTTTGGTGAATTTTTTCTAAGCTCTCCACATACACAAGTTACAATTTTATTTGAGATACTTTTCATTTTTCATTATTCCTCAGATATTTACTTTGATGTTTGTTAACTTCTCTCATGATGCTTATTTTCATCAAATATTTGGGGATTCTTTGATGTTGCTTTATCTCTCTTTTGGTAATCCTATTACTAGAGGCACACTGAGTCAAAGATACTCAGGCAACTGAAACATAGAGGCAGGACCTGCCATCCATTTTTCTATACTCCTTTCCTAAATCTTGAACAACCTTACCCTTTTTGGAATTTCTATTATTTTGACCCAAGAATGAATGCCATTGCAATTTGCTCTTCATCCCAAGTAGGAGAGGTGAGAGAGTGTCATCTTCTCAGCTGTTCTAAATGAATTAATTATATTTTGAATCTCCTCTTAACACTTTGTATTAGTAGGTTCCAATCTTGTAACAGTAAAAATCCTCACTAGTCCTTTTCTATTTGTGTTTCTGGCTGTGATTTCCTCTGGTCTTATTTCTCCATCAAATAATTAACATCTGCTTCCTAGTTTTCATGAATATTTGGGAAAAAATTGTCCTAATGCTATTCTTTCTTATTTTTCAGCTCTATTGCGGTTATATTTCAAATTAAATTTGTTTCTCTTTTCAAAAGATTGGGTGAAACAGCTGATCAATACCATCAATACCAATATCATTACCATCTTATCTCCCCAGCTTAGAAAAGGGATTATACGTCCATAAATTATTTGGGAAAATTTGCAATCTTTCAGTGACAAAATGACCTAAAAAATATTTTTAAATATGCTTATATGTAAGCATACATGTATATATGAATGTTTGTGACATTGTTAGAAAGCATATACAAACATGTCAACCTACTTATAGACATCATGTATGCATACATGAATAGACATATACACATGAATTTGAATACATATATACACACATCGGTACACAGATATGCATTCAGATATGCACATGCATGTGTACATTTGCATATGTCTCCATGTGGGTATATAACTCTATTGAAACATACACAAAGATATCAGGAAAAACATCTCCATACACAAGCATATATATATATATATACACATATATACATACATACACACAAATATGTATAAAAACAGGTATATATATATGCTTATTTATGTATGCATGCATATGAATGTGCATATAAACTATGATATAAACATACTTCAGGCTTCAGTTCAGTTCAGTCACTCAGTTGTGTCTGACTGTGACCCCATGGACTGCAGCATGCCAAGCCTCCCTGTCCATCACCAACTCTCATAGTTTACTCAAATTCATGTCCATCGAGTTAGTGATGCCATTCAACCATCTCATCCTCTGTCATCTCCTTCTTCTCATGCCTTCAATCTTTCCCAGAATTAGGGTCTTTTCCAATGAGTCAGTTCTTCACATCAGGTGGCCAAAGTATTGGTGTTTTAGCTACAGTATCAGTCAGTCCTTCTAATGAATATTCAGGACTGATTCCTTTAGGATGGACTGGTTAGATCTCCTTATAGTCCAAGGGACTTTCAAGAGTCTTATCCAACACTACAGTTCAAAAGCATCAATTCTCCGGTGCTCAGCTTTCTTAATAGTTGAACTCTCACATCCATACATGACTACTGGAAAAACCATAGCTTTAACTAGATGGACCTTTGTTGGCATAGTAACGTCTCTCCTTTTTAATATGCTGTCTAGGTTGGCCATACTTCTCTTCCAAGGAGCAAGCGTCTTTTAATTTCATGGCTGTAGTCACCATCTGCAGGGATGTTGAAGCCCAAGAAAACAAAGTGTCTCACTGTTTCCTTTGTTTTCCCATCTGTTTGCCATGAAGTGATGGGAGCAGATGCCATGATATTTGTTTTTTGAATGTTGAGTTTTATGCCAACTTTTTCACTCTCTTCTTTCACTTTCATCAAGAGACTCTAGTTTTTCTTCACTTTCTGCCATAAGGGTGGTGTCATCAGCATATCTGAGGTTATTGATGTTTCTCCCAGCAATCTTGATTCCAGCTTGTGCTTCATCCAGCCCAATGTTTCTCATGATGTACTCTGCATATAAGTTAAATAAGCTAGGTGACAATATACAGCCTTGATATACTCATTTCCTGATTTGGAACCAGTCTGTTGTTCCATGTCCAGTTCTAACTGTTGCTTCCTGACTTCCATACAGGTTTCTCAATAAGCAGGTCAGGTGGTCTGGTATTCCCATCTCTTTCAGAATTTTCCACAGTTTGTTGTGATCCACACAGTTAAAGGCTTTGGCATAGTAAATAGAACAAAAGTAGATGTTTTTCTGTAACTCTCTTTTTTTTTCGATGCTCCAACGGATGTTGGCAATTTGATCTCTGGTTCTTCTGCCTTTCCTAAATTCAACTTGAACATCTGGAAGTTCATGGTTCATGTACTGTTGAAGCCTGGCTTGGAGAATTTTGAGAATTACTTTAGTAATGTGTGAGATGAATGCAATTGTGCAGCAGTTTGAGAATTCTTTGGCATTGCCTTTCTTTTGGATTAGAATGAAAATGGACCTTTTCCAGCCCTGTGGCCACTGCTGAGTTTTCCAAATTTGCTGGCATATTGATTGCAGCACTTTCACAGCATCATCTTTTATGATATGAAATAGCTCAACTGGAATGCCATCACCTCCACTAGCTTTGTTTGTAGTGACTCTTCCTAAGGCCCACTTGATTCTACATTCCAGGATATCTGGCTCTAGGTGAGGGATCACACCATTGTGATTATCTGGGTCATGAAGATCATTTTTGCATAGTATACTTCAGGGATTTTCATATATTTGCCTAAAATACATATATGATTATGTATATTTTGAACATTTTTGTAGGCCTATGAATATCTCCTTGATATCATTTAATGGTGATTTCTATTACATTGCATATTTGTCTAATAATTCTATTTATTAAAGTTAAATTTCTATCTTTAAATTCTGTTCCTTCATTTCTACTACAATACGTTGTTTCTTTAACAGCTGGGTCCTGTAGTCACATTACATGGAACATCAGTAGTAGTGAATGCTGTTCTTCTAATAACAATGTTCTCAGGATTTAATGAGTAGGATAAGTAAAGCCCAACAGTGGCTTGTGTTTAGTAGATAGTATTTTATGAATTATAACTGTTTTTGCTGTATAAGGATATGTATGTATAAAACATTACTACATATAAATATATGGCTGCTGCTGCTTCTGCTTAGTCACTTTAGTCGTGTTCAACTCTGTGCGACCCCATAGACGGCAGCCCACCAGGCTCCCCTGTCCCTGGGCATATTAATCTAAATGCAGATATTTGCCCTTGGGATTTATCATTACTCTACAATATATTCTAAAAGTAGAGTTTGAAGGTCTAGAAAGATTTAACACTTTGACAGATCTTTCAAATTTTCTTCCAGAAAAATCGTACTAATTTATAATTGTATTCACAAGTAACTACCCACTCATTTATAATCATTCTCATCATTTTTCTTTCTTTTGTCCTTAATAATTCTTTCTCTTTAGCATAATTAAAAGATATACCATCTTTGTTTAGAAAGACTTAAGACTAGAAATACTTTATGCAAATGCAAAATGATTCCAATCAAAATGCCAAGAAGCCAACAGGCAAGATGAAGTCTTAAATGGTAACTGGGTAAGAGCTTGTAGTCTGTATGCGGTGTTCCTTGTTTACGTGGCTTTATTTTTCCTCAACATTTCCTTAAAGTAATGGCACTAAATATCACATTTCTGAACTTCCATGAAACAAAATAAATATTTGTTTTTTCCTAATTCATCCTAACCTCAGCATGCTCAATTCAAAGTTTCAATGGAAGAAGTACCAATCTGCTGAATATGGTTGCTTCCCTGCTGGTTCTGTTTTGTTTCCTTTACTTCTAAAAAACAATGACAGTGAGGTTTCTTTATGCTGCATTAGGGTATCCCTACAGAAGAAATTAAAGTCTCTATGAGAAATATGTACATTATGACTATGGCATGTTACAGAAGAGAAAAATGAGAAGCTGTCTATCCTCAACTAAGTAAACAAACAACAACAGCACAGTTAAAGGGGAAGAATAGTCAGACTTTGGTTAAGATTTCAGCCAGAGCAGGAGTTATTAAATTCAGGACGTGGAAAATGTTGGTCTTCTATCATAAAAAATCAGAAGGCGATTTGTTACATCAAAACAAAGTATCTTATATACTGATTATAGATATTAACTGAGCAAAGCATGTGACTAAAGCTTCCTGGAGTCAAAATTAAGATGTATAAATAAAAATAATTTTATAGAAAGTGGTAATCTATTTTAATTGATAAATTATTTGGGTGAGATAAACTTTCTCACCTAAGAGACTTACAATAGCTAACCTTTAGAGATTAAAATGGTTAAAGGAAATAAACTATGTAAAAGGTCTAGCACAGAAGAAGAAACGATGCTTTCTTTTTAAATATTTTCTTTTCTTACTCAATTTTCCAAATAAACAAGTAAAATCTTGACAATGTGTAGTTATTTTACTCTGGGCAAATGAGGAATTGAAAATTTTGATGTTTTTTTTTATGGTCCTGAATATTCAGTGAATCATTTTTGGAAAAAAAAATGTTTTCTACTAGGTGATATTCATAACTCAAGTATCGCCTTTGGGTTTAAACTGATTAGAATTGAGGCATTACTATGAATAATGACTTAGTAACTTTCTTTTGGTTGATGGCGGAGGAGTAGGACAGGGAGAACACTTTCTCCCCCACAAATTCATCAAAAGAGCATTTAAACGTCGAGTAAATTCCACAAAACAACTTCTGAATGCCGGCAGAGGACATCAGGCACCCAGAAAAGCAATCCAACTCTTCGAAAGGAGGTAGGAAAAAATATAAAAGACAAAAAAAAGAGACAAAAGAGGGAGGGACGGAGCTCCGTCCCGGGAAGGGAGTCTTAAAAAGAGAGAAGTTTCCAAACACCAGGAAACCTTCTCACTGCCGAATCTGTGCCGAGCTTTGGAAGCACAGAGGGCAACATAACAGGAAGAAAAAATAAATAAACAATTAAAACTCGAAGATTGCGAGTCCTACGGTAACTCCCCCAGTGGAGAAGCAGCGCAGACGCCTGCAGGCGCCATTAACAAGCGGGGGCTGGGCAGGGAGGCGCAGCGCGGGCTGCATCGCTTAGAGTAAGAATCTGGCCTGAATACCCTGAGCACTATCTGAGCGAAATAATTTGGGCTAACAAACCAGACTGTGGGATATCTACTACGCGAAAAGCCAGCCCCAACCTAAGACCGCCAGGCCCGCGCACGGAACAAAGAATTGAACAGAGATAGCCGGCTGCAGACCTTCCCCCTCCGGTGATAGGCAGCCAGAGCCGGAAGGGGGCAATCGCAGCCCCAGAGAGACATTATCTATAAAACTGTAAGCAGGCTTCTTTGCTAACTAAAACTTCTTGGGGGTCTGGACGGTTAACATCTGCCTAAGAAGGTGCGCCGGTTTTGCGCCCAGATAACCGAGTGGCGGGGAGGCGATAAGTCGCAGCATTGGCGCTCGCCAAACACCTCATCACTTGAGCTGCTCGGACCTGGGAAGAGCACAATACTCAGGCCCAACTGAGTCTGCGCCTCTGAGGACTATCCGAGTGCCTGAACCTGAGCGGCTTGGACCTGGGAGGTACATGCAACCCAGGGCCAGCCTCGGACTGTTCCCGGCGGAACAACCTAGAGCCCGAGCAGTGTGGGCAGGGAGGCTACACGCGCAGTGAGCGGGGGCAGACCCAGTGTGGCTGAGGCACTGCGAGCGCACGCCAGTGTTATTTGCTTGCAGCATCCCTCCCTCCCTCCCCACAGCGCGACTGAACAAAGAGAAGAAATACAGTTCCACCCATCAGAACACTGACACAAGCTTCCCTAACCAGGAAACCTTGACAAGCCACCTGTACAAACCCACACACAGTGAGGAATAGCCACAATAAAGAGAACTCCACAAACTGCCAGAATACAGAAAGGACACCCCATACTCAGCAATTTAAACAAGATGAAGAGACAGAGGAATAGCCAGCAGATAAAGGAACAGGATAAATGCCCACCAAACCAAACAAAAGAGGAAGAGATAGGGAATCTACCTGATAAAGAATTCCGAATAATGATAGTGAAATTGATCCAAAATCTAGAAATTAAAATGGAATCACAGATAAATAGCTTGGAGACAAGGATTGAGAAGATGCAAGAAAGGTTTAACAAGGACCTAGAAGAAATAAAAAAGAGTCAATATACAATGAATAATGCAATAAATGAAATTAAAAACACTCTGGAGGCAACAAATAGTAGAATAACAGAGGCAGAAGATAGGATTAGTGAATTAGAAGATAGAATGGTAGAAATAAATGAATCAGAGAGAATAAAAGAAAAACGAATTAAAAGAAATGAGGACAATCTCAGAGACCTCCAGGATAATATTAAACGCTACAACATTCGAATCATAGGGGTACCAGAAGAAGAAGATAAAAAGAAAGACCATGAGAAAATACTTGAGGAGATAATAGTTGAAAACTTCCCTAAACTGGGGAAGGAAATAATCACCCAAGTCCAAGAAACCCAGAGAATCCCAAACAGGATAAACCCAAGGCGAAACACCCCAAGACACATATTACTCAAATTAACAAAGATCAAACACAAAGAACAAATATTAAAAGCAGCAAGGGAAAAACAACAAATAACACACAAGGGAATTCCCATAAGGATAACAGCTGATCTTTCAATAGAAACTCTTCAAGCCAGGAGGGAATGGCAAGACATACTTAAAATGATGAAAGAAAATAACCTACAGCCCAGATTATTGTACCCAGCAAGGATTTCATTCAAGTATGAAGGAGAAATCAAAAGCTTCTCAGATAAGCAAAAGCTGAGAGAATTCTGCACCACCAAACCAGCTCTACAACAAATACTAAAGGATATTCTCTAGACAGGAAACACAAAAATGGTGTATAAATTCGAACCCCAAACAATAAAGTAAATGGCAACGGGATCATACTTATCAGTAATTACCTTAAACGTAAATGGGTTGAATGCCCCAACCAAAAGACAAAGACTGGCTGAATGGATACAAAAACAAGACCCCTACATATGTTGTCTACAGGAGACCCACCTCAAAACAGGGGACACATACAGACTGAAAGTGAAGGGCTGGAAAAAGATTTTCCATGCAAATAGGGACCAAAAGAAAGCAGGAGTAGCAATACTCATATCAGATAAAATAGACTTTAAAACAAAGGCTGTGAAAAGAGACAAAGAAGGTCACTACATAATGATCAAAGGATCAATCCAAGAAGAAGATATAACAATTATAAATATATATGCACCCAACACGGGAGCACCGCAGTATGTAAGACAAATGCTAACAAGTATGAAAGGAGAAATTAACAATAACACAATAATAGTGGGAGACTTTAATACCCCACTCACACCTATGGATAGATCAACTAAACAGAAAATTAACAAGGAAACACAAACTTTAAACGATACAATAGACCAGTTAGACCTAATTGATATCTATAGGACATTTCATCCCAAAACAATGAATTTCACCTTTTTCTCAAGCGCACATGGAACCTTCTCCAGGATAGATCACATCCTGGGCCATAAAGCTAGCCTTGGTAAATTCAAAAAAATAGAAATCATTCCAAGCATCTTTTCTGACCACAATGCAGTAAGATTAGATCTCAATTACAGGAGAAAAACTATTAAAAATTCCAACATATGGAGGCTGAACAACACCCTGCTGAATAACCAACAAATCACAGAAGAAATCAAAAAAGAAATCAAAATTTGCATAGAAACGAATGAAAATGAAAACACAACAACCCAAAACCTGTGGGACACAGTAAAAGCAGTCCTAAGGGGAAAGTTCATAGCAATACAGGCACACCTCAAGAAACAAGAAAAAAGTCAAATAAATAACCTAACTCTACACCTAAAGCAACTAGAAAAGGAAGAAATGAAGAACCCCAGGGTTAGTAGAAGGAAAGAAATCTTAAAAATTAGAGCAGAAATAAATGCAAAAGAAACAAAAGAGACCATAGCAAAAATCAACAAAGCCAAAAGCTGGTTCTTTGAAAGGATAAATAAAATTGACAAACCATTAGCCAGACTCATCAAGAAACAAAGGGAGAAAAATCAAATCAATAAAATTAGAAATGACAGTGGAGAGATCACAACAGACAATATAGAAATACAAAGGATCATAAGAGACTATTATCAACAATTATATGCCAATAAAATGGACAACGAGGAAGAAATGGACAAATTCTTAGAAAAGTACAACTTTCCAAAACTCGACCAGGAAGAAATAGAAAACCTTAACAGACCCATCACAAGCATGGAAATTGAAACTGTAATCAAAAATCTTCCAGCAAACAAAAGCCCAGGTCCAGACGGCTTCACAGCTGAATTCTACCAAAAATTTAGAGAAGAGCTAACACCTATCCTGCTCAAACTCTTCCAGAAAATTGCAGAGGAAGATAAACTTCCAAACTCATCCTATGAGGCCACCATCACCCTAATACCAAAACCTGACAAAGATGCCACAAAAAAAGAAAACTATAGGCCAATATCACTGATGAACATAGATGCAAAAATCCTAAACAAAATTCTAGCAATCAGAATCCAACAACACATTAAAAAGATCATACACCATGACCAAGTGGGCTTTATCCCAGGGATGCAAGGATTCTTCAATATCCGCAAATCAATCAATGTAATACACCACATTAACAAATTGAAAAACAAAAACCATATGATTATCTCAATAGATGCAGAGAAAGCCTTTGACAAAATTCAACACCCATTTATGATAAAAACTCTCCCGAAAGCAGGAATAGAAGGAACATACCTCAACATAATAAAAGCTATATATGACAAACCCACAGCAAACATTATCCTTAATGGTGAAAAATTGAAAGCATTTCCTCTAAAGTCAGGAACAAAACAAGGGTGCCCACTTTCACCATTACTATTCAACATAGTTTTGGAAGTTTTGGCTACAGCAATCAGAGCAGAAAAAGAAATAAAAGGAATCCAAATTGGAAAAGAAGAAGTAAAACTCTCACTATTTGCAGATGACATGATCCTCTACATAGAAAACCCTAAAGACTCCACCAGAAAATTACTAGAACTAATCAATGATTATAGTAAAGTTGCAGGATATAAAATCAACACACAGAAATCCCTTGCATTCCTATACACTAATAATGAGAAAACAGAAAGAGAAATTAAGGAAACAATTCCATTCACCATTGCAACGAAGAGAATAAAATACTTAGGAATATATCTACCTAAAGAAACTAAAGACCTATATATAGAAAACTATAAAACACTGGTGAAAGAAATCAAAGAGGACACTAATAGATGTAGAAATATACCATGTTCATGGATTGGAAGAATCAATATAGTGAAAATGAGTATACTACCCAAAGCAATTTATAGATTCAATGCAATCCCTATCAAGCTACCAACAGTATTCTTCACAGAGCTAGAACAAATAATTTCACAATTTGTATGGAAATACAAAAAACCTCGAATAGCCAAAGCGATCTTGAGAAAGAAAAATGGAACTGGAGGAATCAACCTACCTGACTTCAGGCTCTACTACAAAGCCACAGTTATCAAGACAGTATGGTACTGGCACAAAGACAGAAATATAGATCAATGGAACAAAATAGAAAGCCCAGAGATAAATCCACGCACATATGGACACCTTATCTTTGACAAAGGAGGCAAGAATATACAGTGGATTAAAGACAATCTCTTTAACAAGTGGTGCTGGGAAATCTGGTCAACCACTTGTAAAAGAATGAAACTAGAACACTTTCTAACACCATATACAAAAATAAACTCAAAATGGATTAAAGATCTCAATATAAGACCAGAAACTATAAAACTCCTAGAGGAGAACATAGGCAAAACACTCTCTGACATACATCACAGCAGGATCCTCTATGACCCACCTCCCAGAATATTGGAAATAAAAGCAAAAATAAACAAATGGGACCTAATTAAACTTAAAAGCTTCTGCACATCAAAGGAAACTATTAGCAAGGTGAAAAGACAGCCTTCAGAATGGGAGAAAATAATAGCAAATGAAGCAACCGACAAACAACTAATCTCAAAAATATACAAGCAACTCCTACAGCTCAACTCCAGAAAAATAAATGACCCAATCAAAAAATGGGCCAAAGATCTAAATAGACATTTCTCCAAAGAAGACATACAGATGGCTAACAAACACTTGAAAAGATGTTCAACATCACTCTTTATCAGAGAAATGCAAATCAAAACCACTATGAGGTACCATTTCACACCAGTCAGAATGGCTGCGATCCAAAAGTCTACAAATAATAAATGCTGGAGAGGGTGTGGAGAAAAGGGAACCCTCTTGCACTGTTGGTGGGAATGCAAATTAGTACAGCCACTATGGAGAACAGTGTGGAGATTCCTTAAAAAACTGGAAATAGAACTGCCTTATGATCCAGCAATCCCACTGCTGGGCATACACACTGAGGAAACCAGAAGGGAAAGAGACACGTGTACCCCAATGTTCATC
Source organism: Bos grunniens (assembly GCF_055505025.1). Classification (NCBI taxonomy): domain Eukaryota; kingdom Metazoa; phylum Chordata; class Mammalia; order Artiodactyla; family Bovidae; genus Bos; species Bos grunniens. Next base: position 92,044,312 of record NC_141172.1, read on the forward strand.
GCAGCACTGTTTATAATAGCTAGGACATGGAAGCAACCTAGATGTCCATCAGCAGATGAATGGATAAGAAAGCTGTGGTACATATACACAATGGAGTATTACTCAGCCATTAAAAAGAATACATTTGAATCAGTTCTAATGAGGTGGATGAAACTGGAGACTATTATACAGAGTGAAGTAAGCCAGAAGGAAAAACATAAATACAGTATACTAACGCATGTATATGGAATTTAGAAAGATGGTAACGATAACCCTGTGTACGAGACAGCAAAAGAGACACTGATGTATAGAACAGTCTTATGGACTCTGTGGGAGAGGGTGGGAAGATTTGGGAGAATGTCATTGAAACATGTGAAATGTCATGTATGAAACGAGATGCCAGTCCAGGTTCAGTGCACGATGCTGGATGCTTGGGGCTGGTGCGCTGGGAAGGCCCAGGGGGATGGTATGGGGAGGTTGGGAGGGAGGAGGGTTCAGGATGGGGAGCATGTGATTTTTTTTTTTTTAAATAAAATTAAAAAAAAATAAAAAAAAATAAATATTTTCTTTTCTTACTCAATTTTCCAAATAAACAAGTAAAATCTTGACAATGTGTAGTTATTTTACTCTGGGCAAATGAGGAATTGAAAATTTTGATGTTTTTTTTTTATGGTCCTGAATATTCAGTGAATCATTTTTGGAAAAAAAAATGTTTTCTACTAGGTGATATTCATAACTGAAGTATCGCCTTTGGGTTTAAACTGATTAGAATTGAGGCATTACTATGAATAATGACTTAGTAACTTTCAGTATGTAAAATATAAAGAAGTCCATTGCTTTTCCAATCCTCACATTCTTTTTTCCTCTACACAGAAACTAGAATTCATTTTCAAAAAGCTAAGCTCTCTATTAAATATTCTAATTGTCCTCATTTGACAAATAGGACACCTAAGTCACAGAAAATTTATATATTAATAATATTCAATAGATAGGGTTACATAGAACAAGTAAGAGGAATGATTAATTTTAATAGGTCTGTCTGACTTCAGAGCCTAAGTCCCTATACAATAACATACTTCTCATACATGAACACTTGAAGATCTGCATGATCTTCAGAACCTGCCAAATTCAGTGCTCAGCTCATACAACTCAGGACAGCTTCTTTAGTATATCCATCATCTTTCTTCATTGGGTTCCTCTTACAGTATTTTTAAACAAGTCGTAGCTTAGATTATAAATTTCCTTGTCTATAACCTACTTATAAACTAAAAGCTTAATTTTTCAGTTTTTAAATAGCATTCAGATTTCCACTTTGATACTTGCAAGAGAAGTGACAATAATGAAGAGCTATCTTGATTAGTTGATGGACACTTTTCACATTCAAATACAACATTTTACATACAGCTTGCGTAGTAATAAAAGGTTTTATTGAACATTCTAAATTGTAGACTGTGTCTCAATTAAAATAAGGTTGAGTTATGGTTCCCTGATAATCTTACTTAAATTTTGGGTTAATATAACCAGTTTATCAATATAATTGTATGGATATAAACTTACTTACACTTTAAAATTGAAATAAATTAAAACATTTCTTTGAACTTTTCAAGAAATAATGACTCTCTTTTATCAAACATATAATTTTAAATAAAAAAATGATCTTTAATAATATGTGTTCTTTGAGTAAACATATGGTGAAACAATATGATTAGAATTATTTTGCCTGAAAGTTTTTGTGGTATAAATTTCATAGGTTTTGTAATCAAACAGAAGTGTTTAACTTTTAGCTCTGTGTTTAACTACTTTGCAATTTAAAGCACTTTTTATATTCAATTTATTTAAACTAAAAACAATGTCAAAAACAATTCACCCATTTCTCCCCAATTCTACCCCTTAACTCTCCCAATCAACAACCTGTTCTCTGTATCACCTTAAATATACCTTAATGTATATTTATAGCACAATTCCTTTATCCATTCACCCATTTACCAACAGTTAGGTATTTTTCCATATCTTGGCTTTTGTAAATAATGCTACAGTGAACATAGGGATACATATATATTTTAAGGTAGATGCCCAGAATTGGAATTACTGGGGCATATGGAAATTCTATTTTTAATTTTTTGAAAAATTTTCATACTGTTTTCTATAGTGGCCATGCTAACTTACAGTCCCAAAATCAGTGAATGAGGATTCCCTTTTCTCCACTTCCTTACCAACACTTGCTATTCCTAGTCTTCTTGATAATAGTCATTTTAAAACGTACACTGTGTTATCTCATTGAGATTTCTATTTTCATTCTTCTGATGATTAATAATGTAGATTAACTTTTCAAGAATTTGTTGGCCATCTGTATTACCTTCTTTGGAAAAAAATGTTTATTCAGGTATTTCTTTTCAATTTTTAATTGATTGTTTTGTGTTATTGAGTTGTATGAGTTCTCTATATATTTTAAATATTATCCCCTTATCAGATATATGATTAACAAATATTTTCTCCCATTCAGTATGTTGCATTTTCTTGATGGTTTCTTTGCTGTGCAGAAGCTTTCTGGGGTCTTTTTTATAAGGACACAAAATTCATTTATGAGAGATCTGCCCTCATGACCAAATCATCTCCCAAAGATCCCACCAATGAATACCACCAAACTGGGGATTGGTTTTCAACATATGAATCTGGGGAGGGGAGGGGAAACACACATTCAGTATAGAGTACTCTTCCCCTGCATTTCCAGATTCATGTCCTCCTTGCATGCAATAAGATAACTCTAAATAGTTCTAAAACTGTTTACAGGATGGGGAAATTCTGGGCAAATTTCTTGGATAACCTATGTAAGTATCGGGAGAGATTGGATTTGTACAGGGGATCACATTGTTAGCAGAGAACAAGTCTCTACTACTGAGATTTGATGGGTATAAGTACTAAATATAGAGATACATATCAATGCATGTAATATAAAAATTATAGATTTTGTTACAGTAATCTGAAGAGGCAAGCTCTATCTCCTCTGTGGAGAGTGGAAGCTTAAATTTTTGGTCAGTTTTTGGTTATTTGGATTTTTCCCCATGCATTCATGGTTTAGGTTTTAGCAGATATTTGAACAGATTTATTTATAGGAATTTGGTTTCCCTCTCTCTTTTCCAGGATTTCCTGCCTCAACTCTCAACAGTTTTAGTTTCTTTGAATTCTATTTTCTTGATCTTCAAACCACCAAAACTGCAGGTTTTCTTTTGAATTTTAGCTGCTTCACATGGTACTTAGGCTAAAATCCTGAAACCTACCCAGTATTTTTTTTTTCTTTTTCTTTCAATTTTAAACTCTCCTTTAGTTTCTACCTGCTTTTGTTAATTTTCTAATGCCTTCAAGTAGGTTTAATGTTTTGCTTTTTAGGATTTATGGTTATTACCTGTGGGAGGACAGATTTGATCGGATCTTCTCAGCCATTATAGAAGTGGAATCTTAGATTACTTAACACAAAAATATGTTTATTATTCTACATGGTGATAATTTTTTCTTGGTCATGCATAATTTGAGAAAGTACATAAAGTTAATGGTTGTTTGAATCGTACACATTTACCAAATGTTTGGGTGTATATCATAACAACATATACATACACTTTAAAAATAGTATGCCTGGGATATATTTTTGTTTGTTTTACCCAGATGAATCTAGTACCTCACAGGTATCTTTAGATAACATACAGGAAAATATTTACTCAACTGATATCCTGAGTCTCTTTCCATAGTAAAACCTAACAATATTTTGAATTGTTGCTATTGTCATTCTCTTCACCCTCTTTGTGATTCTTATCAATTATTTTAAATGAGGAGAAGAGGCAATTGGCAAGAATCTATTTTGTCAGGATTAACTGTTAGTACAACAAAACTAGCATATTTGGTTAGCTTGATTGTTTCTAACAATCAAGACTAGGGACTCTTTCTTCCTGAATATCGATTGTTTCTTTTTGTCATCAAATTGCATTAAATTAAAGAACATTTTTGTACTTATTAATATATTACTGCATTTACATTTTGAGTGGCATTTGGCATTCAGTGCTTCTACTGTTCGTTTTAGCTTTTACTACTGTTTTATAAACTAAGGAGCTATATTTTAGTAGTCTTAATAACAAATATATTACATACAGTTTTATTTTAAATAAATAAAAGCTTTACAGTTGACTGGATAATTATAGCAACTCTTTTTTACACTCTCAGCCTTAAAACAATGTGGAAATAACATAGTATTTTCTAAAATACTGTCACCATATCTAGAGCACTTGGTAGAAAACCTGGCCTGTTTTCCAGTATTACCATACTTCCCTAAAATCCATCTATTCTTTAGACAAGGGATAAAAAATACAAGCTTTTGAGTCTTTCAGATTTGAGTTTGAAACATGGTTTGCCACTTACAAGTTTTTTTTTTTTTTTTTAATTTTCTGGACATTTTATTCTCTCTGAAGTTAAGGGAAATGTATCTAGTATTTATTGAGGTGATTACACTATAGTTTTTGTATTATTTTGTTTATCAAACATTAAATGTATATTTAACTGAGCATAAGAATCATTGTTATCTTTCCTAACTTACTAATATTATATATGGAGAAACTGAACGTTGAATTCAATTAATTCTTTCCAAAGTAAATACCATTTGATATATACCATATCACTTTGAGAACCTCAGTTTCCATGTGTGTAAGGTGGATAAACTAATTGCTACTGTAGGAAATTACTGGGAAGGCTTCCCTGGTAGCTCAGATGGTAAAGAACCTGAGATTACTATAAAAATTAATTTCATTGTAAAAATGTGTGGGAGATTGTCCAGTGATTGTGGATGCTTATTAACTGTTTGGTTGTTGTTTCAGGTTCTCCTATGTCAGTAAATAAAGAATTATGGATAATCAGATACAACTTATATGGGTCAGGTAAAAAAAAAGAAAATGGTATATCAGATTTCCATAAAAGAAGCAATTGTTCCTTGTTGCTAAGTCTTAAATTATGAGAAATTTGTGATGAAAATACATATTCTACTTTAACATGTGCACAGTAAAACTGTAAATAAAATATGTATGATGTATTTCTACTCTATTGTCCCTAATAACAGGGCAATAAAACCTGGAAATTGAGATGAGGTGTGCTAAGGATTACTATTGGTTGGTTGAGGAAGAGTTTAAAATCCTAAGCAGGAGAAGTAGTTGGAAAATTACTGTAACTACATAACTATTACTGTTGTTGTTATATTATAGTCTTTTGGTTCATTAAGGATAAAAATTGCCTAATGATGATCCCAAGGAGCAAAAGATATAGTGAAACAAAGTTTAGGTTGATTTGTTCCCCGTTCTCCAAACAAATCCCTGAATCCTAGTCTGGAGAAGAATTAATTTCAGGTAGAGAGAAGCACTTAAAGTCCTGAATGGCTATGACTCATAAGGCTGTGATAGACTTTCTAACAATAGAACAGAGGGTCTAGGTTGATGTGCAATAGCACACGTGACAGAAAAGAGGCATGCTCATTTTGAAGAGGTCGTGACTGCTATCTCTGGGGTTTACTGTTGTTGTTTTTTTTTTTCCCCAATTGGCTTCCTTCTTAAATCCCAGCTATGTTCTCTTCCTTGTTTTTCAGCTTTCTCAAAGTACAAGTGATGAATATAATTGTAAGATATTTAAAGTGTAGAACATGATAGCTTGATATATATATATACACTGTGAAAAGATTCCGTTCACTGAGTCAGTAACACATCCATCACCTCGGGGATTTACTTTTGATATGGAAATTGAGAGATAGCAGGGAATTAAGTGAATTAAGTCTTTGTCAACTGAAACCACATGTAAGTTTGAGAATTTTGTGTGGAAGTTTTGCAGTCTGAATCTGGCTTTTCTTTAATCCAGTCCCATATCTGGTCTATAGTTCTGGCTGGTGACAGAAACAGCATGGAGGCACATGTACATTCTCCAAACACCTCTTTTGATTTAAAAGAATTATCTGAAAATTGACCATTCAGTCATTTTAAGACACCTCATCTCAATATCCAGGTTTTATTGCCCTATCATTAGCAATAAAATAATACAAATGAAGGTAAATAAAGTGTGCACGATGTGTTCTTAAAATCTAGTCAGTCTAACTCCAAAGACTAAATTTCTCTATCCTTTTAGTATGCTGCTGCTGCTGCTAAGTCACTTCAGTCATGTCCAATTCTGTGCGACCCCATAGACAGCAGCCCACCAGTCTCCTCAATCCCTGGGATTCTCCAGGCAAGAATACTGGAGTGGGTTGCCATTTCCTTCTCCAATGCATGCAGATGAAAAGTGAAAATGAAGTCACTCATTTGTGTCCAACTCTTAGCGACCCCATGGACTGCAGCCTACCAAGCTCCTCCGTCCATGGGATTTTCCAGGCAAGAATACTGGAGTGGGGTGCCATTGCCTTCTCCGATCCTTTTAGTATATAAAATACTAAAAAAGGGCACAAATTATAAACTTTCAGCTCAAACTCTTACATAGTAAATATTCATGTAAACCCCATCCAAGTGAAAGAACAGAATATTACAAGTTCCATATAAACCCCTTTCATGTCCCCATCCACTCATTACCTCTACTCCTAAAAGTAACCACTATCTTTACTTCATCACTGAAGAATAAACTGGGATGGTTTTATAATTCATATAAATAATATATTATTGCCTGTATTGTGTCAGGCTTCTTTTACTCAATTTTATGTTTAAGATTCATGCTGTTGTGTGAAACATTATTTTTATTTCTAAACATTGCCCCATTCATTGAATATACCAAGATTTCTTTATCTATCCATTATTAATGAAAATCTTTTTTGTTATCCATTTTTGTTGATTAGAAACATATTGTTAAAAACATTTATAAGTCAGTCTTTGGGTGCACAAACACACACGTTTTTGCTAGGCCTCTTAACTAGAAGTGGATTTTTTTTTTCTTTTTACTTATAGGATATATAAATTTATTAATCTATATTTATCTGTCTACCAACCTACTATCTATCTATTTAGCTGGCTAGCTAGCAAGCTACCAACCTATCAGTTCAGTTCAGTCACTCAGTCGTGTCTGACTCTTTGCAACCCCATGAACCGCAGCACACCAGGCCTCCCTGTCCATCACCAACTCTTGGAGTTTATCCAAACTCATGTCCATTGAGTCAGTGATACCATCCAACCATCTCATCCTCTGTCGTCCCCTTCTCTTCCTGCCTTCAATCTTTCCCAACATCAGGGTCTTTTCAAATGAGTCAGCTCTTTATATCAGGTTGCCAAAGTATTGGAGTTTCAGCTTCAACATCAGTCCTTCCAATGAACACCCAGAACTGATTTCCTTTAGGATGGACTGGTTGGATCTCCTTGCAATCATCACCTACCTATCAATCATCACAAAATAATTTGTAAACTTGCTAGACCAACTTAACTTCCCATCAGCATAGAATAAGAGTTCCCAGTACCCTGCAGCATTATCAACTTGTGTTATACAGGTATTTCTGCATACTCTTAGTGATTTATAATAATTAACTTTTACTTTTCTTGCTAACAGGTTTGTGAAATAGCTGTAAGGCTCCGCTTCAGGCTGAAGGTCTGACTGAAGTTTGCTTCATGTGTCTTCATTCTCCTTGGACCAAGACATGCTCATTTCATAAGTTAAAAGGACCACAAAATGAACAAGAAGGAATCTTACAATGCCTTAAGCCTTTTTGCCCAGAATTGGCACAGCATCATTTTCCCTCATATTCTGTTGGCAAAAGCAAGTCATGTTGGCAAGTCAAAAATCAATTGCCTAAAGCAGCCAATATGGTGGAGTAGAAAGATGAGTTCACCCCTTCTCATGAGCACTCCAAAATCACAACTATCTTAAGAATAACCATCAGTGAAAAAACTGAAACCTATCAGAAAATATCTACAACTAAATACATGAGGGTTCACAATAAGATGTGTTGAAAGGGCAGATTGAAAATATAATCAAATCTCATTACCCCTGGGGTAGGCAACCCGCAAACTAGAGAAAAATTATATAACAGATTTTCTCCCATGAAAGTGAGAGTTTAGAGCCCTAAAACAGATTCCCTAGCTGAGGGATCCAACATAGGTAAGAAGTGCCCCCAGAATACTTGGCTTTGAAGACTAGTGGGGCTTAATTGCAGGAGTCCCACAGGACTGGGGGAAATACTCTACTCTTAAAGGGCATGCACAAAATCTCATGTGCACGAGGACCCAGGACAAAAGCAGGAATTTGATAAAAGCCTGGGCCAGACATAACTGCTGGTCTTGTAGAGGCTCCTGCAGAGGCAGAGGGTGGCTGCAGCTAACCCTGGTGACATGGATACTGCTTTCAGACATATTTGGGAACAGCCAACTGCATGAACATTGCTGCTTCTGGCAGCTGACATCTTGGCTCACTACCACCAAGACCTGGCCCCACCTAACAGCCTGTAGGCACTCGTGCTGAGATGCCTCTGGCCAAACAACTCACTGGGAGGGGACACACAGCCCCAGTCATCAGCAGACAGGTTGCCTAAAGTCTTCTTGGACCCATAGCCATCACTAGACTAAACTTTGACTAGAGGGCCAGCATTCAACCTGCTCACTAGAGGACCAAGAATTAGGTCCTCCCACCAGTGGGCAAGCATTGGCTCTTCCTGCAAGTAAGCCTCCAGACAAGTCTCACTCACCAGGGGCAGACATAATAAGTTAGATAACTATGATCCCAAAGCCTATGGAACAAGTCCACCAACAGGCCAGACCCTATGCTGGGATGATCTGGGCCCTTGTTCTGACCACTGGCTGGGCAACACAACCATCAGAACACATTGGACAAAATAACCAATTGTGTCAGGAAATAGGCTCCCACATCAACAATCTGAAATGAGCTCTGTGATCCCTAGACATGGAAGCCAGATTCCAGGAATCAATTCTGCCCGTCAATAGTCAGGCATTAACCCCAGGACCTGGGTTCACCTGCCAGTGGTGGCAATAGACCTGGAGTCTCTATATGTTGATTCTGTCCACCAGTGATCCAGCACTCACCCCCAAGACCACATAGGTTTCAGCAACCATCCATCTCCTAAACAGGTCCATACTAAAAAGCAGCAAGTAACATACACAAAGCAAGGCCTGGCAAACAACCAGAATAGGAGTCAAACAAGCCTACCACACCACCCACATAATCAGCTTGCCACAAAAGAAGGATCTGCATAGCCCTCTTAAGGGCAACCACTAGAGCATACAGCTTGAGTGACAAGAGGGTGGTACACTGTTGGGATGCATAGGAAGTCTCCTGTAGAGGGTCATTTCTCCAAGGTTGAGAGATGTAACTAACCTACCACATACATAAAAATACAAATAGCAACTTTGACAAAATGAAGCAGCTAGATGTTCAAGATCAAGGTGTCAGCAGTGTTGGTTTTGTCTGAGGCCTCTTCCTTTGGCTTGCAGATGACCATCGTCTCCTCCCTATGTCTTTATATGGCTTTCATTTTGTATATAGTTGTGACCTCATCTTATGAGAAACATGGTATTATATGATTAGGGGCTTCCCTGATAGCTCAGTTGGTGGAGAATCTGCCTGCAATGCAGGAGACCCCAATTCGATTGCTGGGTTGGGAAGATCTTCTGGAGAAGGGAAAAAGCTACCCACTCCAGTATTCTGGCCTGGGAAACTCCCTGGACTGTATAGGCCATAGAGTTACAAAGAGTCAGATAGGACTGAGCAACTTTCACTTTCATTTGATTCCCCAGTGACTCAGATAGTAAAGAGTCTGCCTGCAAGCTGGAGAGCCAGGTTCGATTCTTGGGTCAGAAAGATCCCCTGGAGAAGGAAATAGCAACCCACTCCAATATTCTTGCCTGGAAAATCCCATGGACAGAGGAGCCTGGAAGACTACAGTCCATGGGGCCGCAATGGGTCAGACAAAACTGAGTGACTTCACTTTCACTTTTCCATCCTAATTACATTTTAACAGTTACTATTTTAAAGATAATATCTGCAAATATAGTCACATTCTGAGGTACTGGTATTAGGACTTCATCATATGAATTTGTGGGGGACATACTTTGGCCCTCAAAAACAGGTATTTTCATCTTGTGAAAGAAATTGATTTGTATATATACTATTTGGATAAATATATGCACACACAAAAAATATGTTTCAAATAAGAGTTCTCTCATCTGCTCTCTGATTCTGCCCCTTAAAAAAAAAAAAAAGAAAGATAATTGCTTTACCATGTTGTATTGGTTTCTGCTGTATGACAATGTGAATCAGCCAAACGTGTACATATATCCCCTCAATCTTGAACATCCCTCTAACCCCTACCATCCATCCCATCCCTCTAGATCATCATAGAGTGCTGGACTGGGCTCACTGTGTTATATAGCAGCTTACTAGTAAATATCTATAAATATTTTATACATGGTAGTGTATATATGTCAATACAGTTCTCTCAGTTCGTCCCACCCTCTCCTTCCCCCACTGTGTCCACAAATCTGACTTTACATCTGCATCTCTATTCCTTCCCTGCAAATAGGTTCATCAATACCAGTTTTATAGATTCCATACATATGCTTTAATATATGATTGGTCACAATTGAAACTGTGATTAAAAAAAAAAAAATCTTCCATCAAACAAAAGCCCAGTGCCAGACAGATTCATAGGAGAACTCTATCAAATATTTAGAGAAGAGTTAACACCTGAAAAAGTTGGCTTAAAACTCAACATTCAAAAAACTAAGACCATGGCATCCAGTCCCATCACTTCATGGCAAATAGATGGGGAAACAATGAAAACAGTGACAGACTTTCTTTTCTTGGTTTCCAAAATCACTGAAGATGGTGACTACAGCTATGAAAAAAAAAAAAAAATTGTTCCTTGGGAAAAAAAAAAAAAAGCTAATTCCAATTTAGACAGCATATTAAAAAGCAGAGACATTACTTTGCCAACAAGGTCCATCTAGTCAAAGCTATGGTTTTTCCAGTAGCCATGTATGGATGTGAGAGTTAGACCATGAAGAAAGCTGAGCACCAAAGGACTGATGCTTTTTGACTGTGGTGTTGGAGAAGACTCTTGAGAGTCCCTTGGACTGCAAGGAGATCAAACCAGTCCATCCTAAAGGAAATAAATCCTGAATATTCATTGGAAGGACTGATGCTGAAACTCCAATACTTTGGCCACTTGATGCGAATAACTGAATCTTTGGAAAAGACTCTGATTCTGGGAAAGATTAAAGGCAGGAGGAGAAGGGAATGACAGAGGATAAGAAGATTGGATGGCATCACTGGCTCGATGGACATGAGTTTGAGCAAGCTGCGGGAGTTGGTGATGGACAGTGAAGCCTGGCATGCTGCAGTCCATGTGGTCACAAAGCGTTGGACATGACTGAGTGGCTGAACTGAACAGAACTGATATTGATATAATGAATTGCTGCCCTTAAATCTTGGCCTCTGTATCATAAGTTACAAGGTGGGAATAAAAGCATGACAAAATGGAAATGACATTATAGCTATACAAATAATGGTAGAATCAACATGCATACTAAGTTACCATAAAATTTTAGTATTGGGGACACTAGCTAAGATGATGGAGGAATAGGATGGGGAGACAACTTTCTTCCCCACTAATTCATCAAAAGAAAATTTGAACCCTGAGCAAATTCCACAAAACAACTTCTGAATGCTGGCAGAGGACATCAGGCATCCAGAAAGGCAGTCCATTGTCTTCAAAAGGAGGTAGGACAAAATATAAAAGATAAAAAGAGATGCAAAAGAGGTAGGGACGGAGATCCGTCCCAGGAAGGGAGTCTTAGAAAAAGAGAGAAGTTTCCAAACACCAGGAAACAATCTCACTGGCGGTCTGTGGCAAGTCTTGGAATCTCAGAGGGCAACGTAACCGGGAGGAAAAATAAATAATGAAAACCCACAGATTACGTGCCTAATGGCAACTCCCAGCAGAGAAGCAGCCCAGAAGCTCGCATCTGCCACTAACAAGCAGGTGCTGGACAGGGAGACACAGGCTGCATTGCTTAGTGTAAGGACCAGGCCTGAATGCCCCGAGGGCAATTTGAGGAAATTAAGGTGAGACAGCAACCCAGACTGTGGGATAGCCAGAGAGAGAGAGGAAAAAAAAAAAAAAGAGAGACAGAGAACTATTCCCCGAAAAGCCCTAACGTAAGACACTGCCAGGCCCCCTCACAGAACAAAGGACTGAGGAGAGCTAGTTGGCTGTGGATCGGCCCATCCCCCGCTGGAGACAGGCAGGCAGGGGCAGCCAGAGCCAAAAGGGGGCAATCACGACCCCAGAGAGGCATCCTCTACCAAACTGCAAGCAGGCTTTGTTGCTAACCAAGACTTCTTGGGATTCTGGATGGTTGACATCTGCTGGGACGGTCACAGCCAGAGATCAGCTCCCCAGAAGAGACACACAGCACACCTGAGAAGGCATACCTATTGTACACTCAGAAAACCCAGAGGCTGGGACGGGGGAGACGATAAGATGCACCCCACACCTGGGGGTGACTGTGCTAGCCAAGCACCTGGTCATCTGAGCTGCTCGGACCTGGGAAGGGCACAAAATGCAGACCCAACTGAGCCTGCACCTTTGTGGAGTACCCGAGAACCTGAAACTGAGCGACTTAGACTTGGGAAGTACATGCAATCTAGGACCCGCCTCAGACAGTTCCCAGCAAAGCAACCTAGAGCCTGAGAAGTGTAGACCATGAAAGCACACAGTGAGCAGGGCGCAAACCCAGTGCGGCTGAAACACTGTGAGCACTCCTCACACACGCCAGTGATATTTGTTTGCAGTGTTCCTCCCTCCCCACAGCACGACTGAACAAGTGAGTCTAAAAAAGTGACCACCATCACCCCCTCATGTCAGGGCGGAAATTAAATACTGAAGAGACCAGCAGAGAAGAAGCTAAAATAAACAGAGGAAACCGCTTTGGAAGTGACAGGTGTAACAGATTGAAACCTTGTAGTTAGCACTGACTACATAGGAAGGAGCCTATACATCTTGAGAAGTATAAGTCAGATCAAGTAACTATCTGAAAATGAACTGAATCCACACTGTCCACAACAGCTCCAAGGAAATTCCTAGATATATTTTTACTATTATCATTTTTTAAATTTAAATTAAAAAAAATTTAAGTCCTCTATTACTCCTTTAATTTTCATTCTTATAACCTACTATTACCTTGAAAAGAAAAAGACCCTATTTTTAAAGCAAACTTCATATATATATTTTATAATTTTTGTGATTTTGTTTTGTTTTTTAATATTGTATTTTTGAGAATCTAACCTCTACTCTAGATTTTTAATCTTTGTCTTTTGGTATTTGTTATCAATTTTGTACATTTAAGAACCCAATTTTCAGTACCCATTTTTACCTGGGAGTGAGATTATTGGCTTGATTGCTCTCTGCCCTTTTTGACTTTCCTTTTTCTTCACCAGGTCGCCTCTATCTCCTCCCTCCCCCTTCTCCTCTCTACCCAACTCTGTGAATCTCTTCATGTGTTCCAGGCTGTGGAGAACACTTAGAGAACTGATTACTGGCTGGATCTGTCTCTCTCATTTTGATTCCCCCTTTTCTTCTCCTGGACACCACTGTCTCCTTCCTCCCTCTTCTATTCTCTGTGTAATTCCATGAACATCTCTGAGGGATCCAGACTCTGGAGAGCACATAGTGAAGTGATTACTGGCTAGCTTGCTCTCTCCTGTTTTGATTCCCCCTCTTCTGCTCCTGGTCACCTCTATATCCCTCCTCTCCATTCTCTTCTCCATGTAACTCTGTGAAACCCTCTGGGTGTCCCTCACAGTGCAGAAACTTTTCATCATTAACCTCGATGTTTTTCCATCGGTGCTGTATAGATGCAGAAGTTGAGGCTACTGTAACAATAAGACTAAAAACCAGAGGCAGGAGGCTTAAGTCCAAAAGTGGAGAACACCAGAGAACTCCTGACTCCAGGGAACATTAATTGATAAGAGCTCATCAAAAGCCTCCCTACCTACACTGAAACCAAGCACCACCCAAAAGCCAACAAGTTCCAGAGCAAGACATACCATGCAAATTCTCCAGCAACAAAGGAACATAACCCTGAGCTTCAATATCAATTCAGTTCAGTTCAGTCACTCAGTCATACTCCGTTCTTTGCAACTCCATGAATCTCAGCACGCCAGGCCTCCCTGTCCATCACCAACTCCCAGAGATTACCCAAACTCATGTCCATTGAGTTGGTGATGCCATCCAGCCATCTCAACCTCTGTCGTCCCTTTCTCCTCCTGCCCCCAATCCCTCCCACCCTCAAGGTCTTTTCCAATGAGTCAACTGTTTGCATGAGGTGGCCAAAGTATTGCAGTTTCAGCTTCAATATCAGTCCTTCCAAGGAACACCCAGGACTGATTTCCTTTAGGATGGACTGGTCGGATCTCCTTGCAGTCCAAGGGACTCTCAAGAGTCTTCTCCAACGCCACAGTTCAAAAACATTAATTCTTTGGTGCTCAGCCTTCTTCACAGTCCCACTCTCACATCCATACATGACCACTGGAAAAACCATAGCCTTGACTAGACAGACCTTTGTTGGCAAAGTAATGTCTCTGCTTTTGAATATGCTCTCTAGGTTGGTCATAACTTTCCTTCCAAGGAGTAAGTGTCTTTTAATTTCATCATCTGCAGTGATTTTGGAGCCCCCAAAAATAAAGTCTGCCACTGTTTCCACTGTTTCCCCATCTATTTCCCATGAAGTGATGGGACCAGATGCCATGATCTTCGTTTTCTGAATGTTGAGCTTTAAGCCAACTTTTTCACTCTCCTCTTTCACTTTCATCAAGAAGCTTTTGAGTTCCTCTTCACTTTCTGCCATAAGGGTGGTGTCATCTGCATATCTGAGGTTATTGATATTTCTCCCAGCAATCTTGATTCTAGCTTGTGCTTCTTCCAGCCTAGGGTTTCTCATGATGTACTCTGCATAGAAGTTAAATAAGCAGGGTGACAATATACAGCCTTGACGGACTCCTTTTCCTATTTGGAACCAGTCTGTTTTTCCAGCTTCAATATACAGGCTGACAAAAGTCACACCAAACCCATTGACATCTCAAAACTCACTACTGGACAATTTCATTGCACTCCATAGAGAAGAAATCCAGCTCCACCCACCAGAACACCAACACAAGCTTCCCTAACCAGGAAACCTTGACAAGCCACCCGTCCAACCCCACCCACAGTGAGGAACCTCCACAATAAAGAGGAAACACAAACCGCCTTCCTGACTTCAGGATCTAGTACAAAGCTACAATCATCAAGAAAGTATGGTACTGAAACAAAGACAGAAATGTAGGTCAATGGAACAAAATAGAAAGCCCAGAGATAAATCCATGCACCTATGGACACCTTATCTTTGAAAAAGAAGGCAAGCATATACAATGGAGAAAATAAAATCTCTTTACCAAGTGGTGTTGGGAAAACTGGTCATTCACTTGCAAAAGTATGAAAGTAGAACATTTGCTAACACCATACACAAAAATAAACTCAAAATGGATTAAAGATCTAAAGATGAGACCAGAAACTATAAAACATAGGAAACTAGAAAACATAGGAAAAATAGGCAAAACACTCTCTGACATAAATCACAGCAGGATCCTCTATGACCCACCTCCCAGAATATTGGAAATAAAAGCAAAAATAAACAAATGGGACTTAATTAAACTTAAAAGCTTTTGTACAACAAAGGAAACTATAAGCAAGGTGAAAAGACAGCCTTCAGAATGGAAGAAAATAATAGCAAATGAAGCAACTGACAAATAATTAATCTCAAAAATATACAAGCAACTCCTGCAGCTCAATTTCAGAAAAACAAACATCCACACAAAAAATGGGCCAAAGAACTAAACAGACATTTCTCCAAAGAAGACATACAGATGGCTAACAAACACACGATAAGATGCTCAACATCACTCATTATCAGAGAAATGCAAATCAAAACCACAATGAGGTACCATTTCACGCCAGTCAGAATGACTGCTATTCAAAAGTCTATAAGCAATGAATGCTGGAGAAGGTCTGGAGAAAAGGGAACCCTCTTACACGGTTTGTGGGAATGCAAACTAGTACAACCACTATGGAGAACAGTGTGGAGATTACTTAAAGAACTGGAAATAGAACTGCCATATGACCCAGCAATCCCACTGCTGGGCATAAACACTGAGGAAACCAGAATTGAAAGAAACATGTGTACCGTAATGTTCATCCCAGCACTGGTTATAATAGGCAGGACGTGGAAGCAACATAGATGTCCATCAGCAGATGAATGGATAAGAAAGCTATGGAACATATACACAATGGAATATTACTCAGCCATTAAAAAGAATACATTTGAATCAGTTCTAATGAGGTAGATGAAACTGGAACCTATTATACAGAGTGAAGTAAGCCAGAAAGAAAAACACCAATACAGTATGCTAATGCATGTATATGGAATTTAGAAAGATGATAACGATAACCCTATATGTGAGACAGCAAAAGAGACACAGATATATAGAACAGTCTTTGGACTCTGTGTGAGAGGGTGAGGGTGGGATGATCTGGGAGAATGACATTGAAACATGTATATTATCATATGTGAAACGGATTGCCAGTCCAGGTTCAATGCATGAGACAAGGTGCTCGGGGCTGGTGCACTGGAAGGACCCAAAGGGATGGGAGGGGAGGCAGGTGAGAGAGGGGTTCAGGATGGGCAACACATGTACACCTGTGGCGGATTCATGTCACTGTATGGCAAAACTACTTCAATATTGTAAAGTAATTAGCCTCCAATTAAAATAAATAAATCTATATTTAAAAATAAATAAAAATATTTTGCTCAAAAAATAAATTTACTATTGGAACTTCAGCTTCAGTATCAGTCCTTCCAATGAATATTCAGGACTGATTTCCTTGTGGATTGACTTATTTGGTCTCCTTGCAGTCCATGGGATTCTCAAGAGTCTCCTCCAACACCACAGTTCAAAAGCACCAATTCTTCGGTGCTCATCTTTCTTTATAGTCCTACTCTCATATCCATACATGACTACTAGAAAAACCATAATTTTGACTAGAGTTGGGACACAGCAAAAAGTTGGACAAGACTGAGTGACTTAACTGAACTGAACACTGAACACCTATCCTATTCAAACTCTTCAAAAAATGCAGAGGCAGGAACACTCCCAAACTTATTCTATGAGGCCACCATAACCCTGATACCAAAACCAGACAATGATCATACAAAAGATCAGAAAATTACAGGCCAATATCTCTGATGAATAAAGATGAAAAAAATCATCATAATATACTAGGAAATGCAATCCAACAACACATTAAAAGGATCATACACCATAATCAAGTGTGGTTTATCCCAGGGATGCAAGGATTCTTCAATATATGCAAATCAATGTGGTACACTATATTAACAAATTGAAAGATAAAAACCATATGATAAACTCAATAGATGCAGAAACAGATTTCAACAGAATTCAGCACTCATTTATGATAAAAACTTTCCTGAAAATGAGCATAAAAGGAAAATAACTCAACCATAATAAAGGCCATATACAACAAACCCATAGCAAGCATTATTCTCACTGGTGAAAAACTGAAAGCATTTCTTCTATGATCAGGAACAAGACATGGGTGCTGACTCCCATCACTATTATTTAATGCAGTTTTGAAAGTCCTAGCCACAGCGATCAGACTTCACTGGTGGTTCAGTGGTAAAGAATCCTATGCGCAATACAGAAGACTTGCAGGAAACACAGGTTTGATCCCTGGGTTGGGAAGACCCTCTGGAGAAGGAAATGGCAACCCACTCCAATATTCCTGTATGAAAAATCCCATGAACAGCGGAGTCTGGCAGACTATAGTTCATGGAATCAGAAACAGTTGGACCTGAAAGAGAGACTAAACAATAACAGACATGGCAATAAAAGAAAAAGAAATAAAAGGAATTAATAATGGAAAAGAAGCAAAACTCTCACTGTTTGCAGATGACATGATACTATAGATAGAAAACCCTAAAGATGCCACGAAAACATTACAATATTCTGCTCCTTAAGCTCTGTTTTAACCTTTACTTTTTCCTGGGCAGCCCTGCTTAATTTGAATTCTAATCTTTGTAGTTTCACCATTAATATCCATCTTCATATTCTGGAAGAAAAATCTCTCTTAAAGGTTATTTTTATTTCTCACATTCTGATGGCTTTAGGCTGTGTTGTCTCATAACTCTCTAATATAGTGGTTCCCACTGGTCATTTTGATGTCAGAGACAAATTGGAGCTTCTTAGCCCTCTACAAGTCTCATAGGCTTCCTTTGCCTCCTAATAGAGGTTTCCATTCTCCTTCCAGGGAAATACTTACTTCTAGTTATGTATTCTTTCCTCCTTTCACTATTCCAGCACAGTCAGTACTAAAAGTGTTGCAAATTCTGTACAAAGTGAATATTCTTGATCCTGTATTCTCTAGTTTACTAGAAATCACTGTATTTATTCTGTTATTTTTGCTTTACCAGCTTCTATTCTGCCAGGCTTCAGCAGTACATGAACCTTGAGCTTCTAGATGTTCAAGATGTATTTAGAAAAGGCAGAGGAACAAGAGGTCAAATTGCCAGCACCTGTTGGATCATCAAAAAAGCATGAGAGTTCCATAAAAAACATCTACTTCTGCTTTACTGACTATGCCAAAGCCTTTGACTGTGTGGATTACAACAAACTGTGAAAAATTCTTCAATAGATGGAAATACCAGACCACATCACTTGCCTCCAAAGAAATCTGTATGCAGGTCAAGAAGCAATAGTTAGAACTGGACATGGAACAACAGACTGGTTCCAAATTGGGAAAGGAGTATGTCAAAGCTGTATATTGTCACCCTGCTTATTTAACTTATATGCAGAGTACATCATGCAAAATGTTGGGCTGGATGAAGCACAAGCTGGAATCAAGATTGCAGGGAGAAATATCAATAACCTCAGATATGCAGATGACACCACCCTTATGGCAGAAAGTGAAGACGAACTAAAAAGCCTCTTGATGAAAGTGAAAGAGGAGAGTGCAAAAGTTGGCTTAAAACTCAACATTCAGAAAAATAAATCGTGATATCTGGTCCCATCACTTCATGGCAAATAGATGGGGAAACAGTAACAGACTTTATTTTTGGGGGCTCCGAAATCACTGCAGATGATGATTGTAGTGAAGAAATCAAAAGACTCTTGTTCCTTGGAAGATAAGCCATGACCAACCTAGACAGCATATTAAAAAGCAGAGACATTACTTTGCCAACAAAGGTCCGTCTAGTCAAAGCTATAATTTTTCCAGTAGTCATGTATGGATGTGAGAGTTGGACTATAAAGAAGGCTGAGTGCTGAAGAATTGATGCTTTTGAACTGTAGTGTTGGAGAAGACTCTTGAGAGTCCCTTGGACTGCAAGGAGATCCATCTAGTCAATCCTAAAGGAAATCAGTCCTGAATATTCATTGGAAGGACTGATGTTGAAACTGAAACTCCAATATTTTGACCACCTGATTTAAAAAACTGACTCATTGGAAAAGACCTGATGCTGGGAAAGATTGAAAGTGGGAAAAGAAGGGAACAGAGGATGAGATCATTGGATGGCATCACTGTCTCAATGGACATGAGTTTGAGTAGGCTCCGGGAGTTGGTGCTGTACAGGGAGGCCTGGTGTGCTGCAGTCCATAGGGTCGCAAAGAGTCGAACGCGATTGAACTGAACTGGGCTGAACTAGATACTAAACCATGGACAAGATTGTATCTCAGCAGCAAATCCTTAATTTCATAAGTTTCAAAGTTTAATAATGGCATTATATTAATGTGAGAAGCATGGAAATAAACGAAGGTGAACACTGAATGCCTAAAAATATATACATAAAACGATCTAAAGAGATTATAGCTCTGGGATTGTGCATCATTACAGTGCTCCCAACTGAATACTAGCTGGGTTTCTGGGCAGATGAACTAATAGTGTAAAATTCTAAAAGTTAACAATTATTAGTAGAGAGAGAGTTTTTAGTAGTGTTAGGTAGTTAGAATAGGAAATAGGAGTCCAGAATGGCGGTGGCTAAAAGACAAGGAAGGGAAAAGCCTCCAAAAATAGAACAAAGGAAGGTCCGAGGGCCAGAGTGAGGGCCTCAGGTAGAACAAACAGCACTTCTGGCTAGCCCAATTTACATAGGGCAGGCCTGGGGGTCGGGGTGGGGGGGCATATAAAAAGAGGAGCCAAAGGGCCAGAGCACTCTTCTCTTCTCGTCTTTGGGTCAGCATGCCCTCACTCCTCGAGGATGTATTTTCCTGCTATTTTCTAAATAAAATTGAGCTGTAACATGGAGCTGTAACACCGATCTGTCTAAGAGTTATAACACAGTCTGTTTGAGACCCAAGAGCTATAACATGGTCTGTCCAAGACCTGAGAGCTATAACATGGTCTGTCTGAGAGCTGTGACATGTCAAGGGCTTTAATGTCCGTCGCTTCAAATTTTTGTTGAGATGAGGCAGAACCAAGGAGATTACACTCCCCTGACAGTAGCATGCATTTACAGAGTTCAGTGGACTTTAAAAATTGAATACATTAAATTTTCATCATTTATTGCACAATATTTAAAGTTATAATATGAAAACAAAAATTAAGTTTATGCACAGATTAAAGAAAACAAGAAATGTCATCATATATTTTTACAATACATGATGTTTTATATATATAATTTATAATTTATGATCCTATTATTAAAATATAAGTATTTATTT
Source organism: Bos grunniens (assembly GCF_055505025.1). Taxonomy (NCBI): domain Eukaryota; kingdom Metazoa; phylum Chordata; class Mammalia; order Artiodactyla; family Bovidae; genus Bos; species Bos grunniens. The sequence continues at coordinate 92,065,066 of NC_141172.1, forward strand.
TTCAATATATATGCTCATAATAGTGTCTCCCTAATGAGAGTCAATTCCTAGGCAGGTTGATAAGAAGTCCAGGTTTTCTGAGGAGGAGAGAGGGATCTAGGGTTTTCAAGGAGGAGATAGGGGTCTAGAATTCTCAAGGTGGAGGAAAGGACAAACATTTTTTTTTTCTTCTGTCTACATTCCTTAGTCTTAGTCACATAAAACTTTTTTTTTTTTTTCTTTTTCTCTCTTAAGCCTGGAACAGATGATTACACAACAAAATTTAGTTAAAACCCTGTACTAAGGATTACATAACAAGAATGTATCCTGCTTGAAGACAGTTTCTCTTTCTTGAAAAACTTCTGACTAATCCTGGTATCTTAGAATGTATATTATGGGAGTGGGTCTGGTAAGACCTTTCCATTGTTAAGTTTTGATCCTGTTACCTTAAAATATAAATTGTGGGAGTGGGTCTGGTAAACGTTTTACAACTATGAGACATTCTTTTGATTTATTCTAATCAGATCAGATCAGATCAAATCAGTCACTCAGTCCTGTCCAACTCTTTGCGACTCCATGAATCACAAAACGCCAGGCTTCCCTGTCCATCACCAACTCCCAGAGTTCACCCAGACTCACGTCCATCAAGTCAGTGATGCCATCCAGCCATCTCATCCTCTGTAGTTCCCTTCTCCTCCTACCCCCAATCCCTCCCAGCATCAGAGTCTTTTCCAAAGAGTCAACTCTTCGCATGAGGTGGCCAAAGTACTGGAGTTTCAGCTTCAGCATCATTCCCTCCAAAGAAATCCCAGGGCTGATCTCCTTCAGAATGGACTGGTTGGATCTCCTTGCAGTCCAAGGCACTCTCAAGAGTCTTCTCCAACACTACAGTTCAAAACATCAATTCTTCAGCGCTCAGCCTTCTTCACAGTCCCACTCTCACATCCATACATGACCACAGGAAAAACCATAGCCTTGACTAGACGAACCTTTGTTGGCAAAGTAATGTCTCTGCTTTTGAATATGCTCTCTAGGTTGGTCATAACTTTCCTTCCAAGGAGTAAGCGTCTTTTAATTTCATGGCTACAATCACCATCTGCAGTGATTTTGGAGCTCAAAAAAATAAAGTCTGACACTGTTTCCACTATTTCCTCATCTATTTCCCATGAAGTGATGGGAGCAGATGCCATGATCTTCATTTTCTGAATGTTGAGCTTTAAGCCAACTTTTTCAGTCTCCTCTTTCACTTTCATCAAGAGGCATTTTTTTTTTTTTTACTTTTGTTAGATTTTATTTTTTTATATTTTATTTTATTTTTAAACTTTACATAATTGTATTAGTTTTGCCAAAAATTGATCCAAAATCTTGAAATTAAAATGGAGTCACAGGTAAATAGCCTGGAGACAAGGATTGAGAAGATGCAAGAAAGGTTTAACAAGGACCTAGAAGAAATAAAAAAGAGTCAATATAAAATGAATAATGCAATAAATGAAATTAAAAACACTCTGGAGGCAACAAATAGTAGAATAACAGAGGCAGAAGATAGGATTAGTGAATTAGAAGATAGAATGGTAGAAATAAATGAATCAGAGAGGATAAAAGAAAAACGAGTTAAAAGAAATGAGGACAATCTCAGAGACCTCCAGGACAGTATTAAAGGCTACAACAATTGAATCATAGGGGTTCCAGAAGAAGAAGACAAAAAGAAAGGCCACGAGAAAATACTTGAAGCGATAATAGTTGAAAATTTCCCTAAAATGGGGAAGGAAATAATCACCCAAGTCCAAGAAACCCAGAGAGTCCCAAACAGGATAAACCCAAGGTGAAACACCCCAAGACACATATTAATCAAATTAACAAAGATCAAACACAAAGAACAAATATTAAAAGCAGCAAGGGAAAAACAACAAATAACACACAAGGTAATTCCCATAAGGATAACATCTGATCCATCAAGAGGCATTTTAGTTCCTCTTCACTTTTTGCCATAAGGGTGGTGTCATCTGCATATCTGAGGTTATTGATATTTCTCCCTGCAATCTTGATTCCAGCTTGTGCTTCTTCCAGTCCAGCATTTCTCATGATGTACTCTGCATATAAGTTAAATAACTGTTTATTTAACCTGTTTATTTAACAGGGTGACAATATACAGCCTTGACATACTCCTTTTCCTATTTGGAACCAGTCTGTTGTTCCATGTCCAGTTCTAACTGTTGCTTCCTGACCTGCATACAAATTTCTCAAGAGGCAGATCAGGTGTTCTGGTACTACCATCTCTTTCAGAATTTTCCACAGTTTATTGGGATCCACACAGTCAAAGGCTTTGGCATAGTCAATAAAGCAGAAATAGATGTTTTTTCTGGAACTCTCTTGCTTTTTCCATGATCTGGTGGATGTTGGCAATTTGATCTCTGGTTCCTCTGCCTTTACAAAACCAGCTTGAACATCAGGAATTTCGTGGTTCACATATTGCTTAAGCCTGACTTGGAGAATTTTGAGCGTTACTTTACTAGCATGTGAGATGAGTGCAATTGTGCGGTAGTTTGAGCATTCATGGCATTGTCTTTCTTTGGGATTGGAATGAAAACTGACCTTTTCCAGTCCTGTGGCCACTGCTGAGTTTTCCAAATTTGTTGGCATATTGAATGCAGCACTTTCACAGCATTCTTTCAGGATTTGGAATAGCTCAACTGAAATTCTATCACCTCCACTAGTTTTGTTCTAGTGATGCTTTCTAAGGCCCATTTGACTTCACATTCCAAGATGTCTGGCTCTAGGTGAGTGATCACACCATCGTGATTATCTGGGAAGTGAAGATCTTTTTTGTACAGTTCTTCTGTGTATTCTTGCTATCTCTTCTTAATATCTTCTGCTTCTGTTAGGTCCATACCATTTCTGTCATTTATCGAGCCCATCTTCGCATGAAATGTTCCTATAGTATCTCTAATTTCCTTGAAGAGATCTCTAGTCTTTCCCATTCTGTTGTTTTCCTCTATTTCTTTGCATTGATCGTTGAAGAAGGCTTTCTTATCTCTTCTTGCTGTTCTTTGGAACTCTGCATTCAGATATTTATATCTTTCCTTTTCTCCTTGCTTTTTGCTTCTCTTCTTTTCACAGCTATTTGTAAGGCCTTCCCAGACAGCCATTTTGCTTTTTTGCATTTCTTTTCCATGGGGATGGTCTTGATCCCTGTCTCCTGTACAATATCATGAACCTCATTCCATAGTTCATCAGGTACTCTATCTATCAGATCTAGGCCCTTAAATCTATTTCTCACTTCTACTGTATAATCATAAGGTATTTGATTTAGGTCATACCTGAATGGTCTGTTGGTTTTCCCTACTTTCTTCAATTTAAGTCTGAATTTGGCAATAAGGAATTCATGGTCTGAGCCACAGTCAGCTCCCCATCTTGTTTTTGCTGACTGTATAGAGCTTCTCCATCTTTGGCTGCAAAGAATATAATCAATCTGATTTTGGTGTTGACCATCTGGTGATGTCCATGTGTAGAGTCTTCTCTTGTGTTGTTGGAAGACGGTGTTTGTTATGACCAGTGCATTTTCTTGGCAAAACTCTATTAGTCTTTGCCCTGCTTCATTCCGTATTCCAAGGCCAAATTTGCCTGTTACTCCAGGTGTTTCTTGACTTCCTACTTTTGCATTCCAGTCCCCTATAATGAAAAGGACATCTTTTTTGGGTGTTAGTTGTAAAAGGTCTTGTAGGTCTTCATAGAACCGTTCAACTTCAGTTTCTTTAGCGTTACTGGTTGGGGCATAGACTTGGATTACTCTGATATTGAATGGTTTGCCTTGGAAACGAACAGAGATCATTCTGTCATTTTTGAGATTGCATCCAAGTACTGCATTTCGGACTCTTTTGTTGACCATGATGGCCACTCCATTTCTTCTGAGGGATTCCTGCCTGCAGTAGTAGATATAATGGTCATCTGAGTTAAATTCACCTATTGCAGTCCATTTTAGTTCGCTGATTCCTAGAATGTTGACATTCAGTCTTGCCATCTCTTGTTTGACCACTTCCAATTTGCCTTGATTCATGGACCTGACATTCCAGGTTCCTATGCGATATTTCTCTTTACAGCATCGGACCTTGCTTCCATCACCAGTCACATCCACAGCTGGGTATTCTTTTTGCTTTGGCTCCATCCCTTTATTCTTTCTGGAGTTATTTCTCCACTGATCTCCAGTAGCATATTGGGCACCTACTGACCTGGGGAGTTTCTCTTTCAGTATCCTATCATTTTGCCTTTTAGCTAATTTAAAATATATAACTCCCTTGCTTAGACTAGCAAGGAGGACACTCTCTGTCCCCCTTCTGATGTCTATGTCAGAAGCTTTCTCTTTCTCATACTTTGATGAAACTCTGCTACACAGAAGCTCTTGAGTGATCAATCCTGGTCCCAGTTCCTGAAGTTAAATCTTCTTCTTCAGAGATCATGAATCCAACATTGTTCACCATAACCTATCACTAACCAAGTAAATGAAATGTATGTATCATTTGAACCCCAGGTTCCTTTCTGTTAAACAATCATTATTAATATTTATTATGTACATCTTCCCATTTTTAAGTGACACAAGTATCAATTTATTACATATATCAGAATAATCTATGCATTCTTGTGAACATCACATTTCCTCTTTAACAATATCTTAAGTACTTTTTTACATTAGCACATAGCTCATTCTTCCATCATATTCATAATAGTCATCTAAATTGAGTCCTCGTAATTTATTTCTACCATCCCTACTGAAGGTCTTATTCACTGCCTAAAGTAATTTGCTGTTGCAAACAATGCTGTAACAAACATCCATTATGCAAAAAGCATAGTCTGATGGTTAAAAATTTTATCATACAATTCAAATGCTTAGTCAGTTTTATATTCTCAAATAAATAAATAAACTCTGTAAAACAGGTATCAAGAGCTAAGAAAACAAGACTGATAAACCAGGAAGAAAAAAGTAAGAGAAAGTAAAGAGAAACTCCATTTCGGAATTCAATGCTAGAAGTGTATCTATTAAATCGCCCTGGGGGAACTTAAAAGACTAACTGTAGAACCTCTGTATCTGACATGGTAACCAATTTCCATATTAAATAGTTAAGATATTTAAGTCATAAGTAAAAACCTATAGAAAAATTCTGTAAAAAACAAGCCTTAACTCAACAACTCAGAAGGTTTTACAATGAAGGGGTTGCTAGATATAATTAAATTCAATGTAATATTTCAAATAGGAATAGGTAACAGTACAATTCAAGAAAAAGCAATACACAAAGGAAATAAGGGCACTTCAATAAAATATCTAAAGTATCAGTTCAGTTCAGTTCAGTCACTCAGTCATGTCCGACTCTTTGCGACCCCATGAACTGCAGCATGCCAGGCCTCTCTGTCCATCACCAACTCCCGGAGTTCACTCAAACTCATATCCATCGAGTTGGTGATGCCATTCAGCCATCAAATCCTCTGGCGTCTCCTTCTCCTCCTGCCCCCAATCCCTCCCAGCATCAGAGGCTTTTCCAATGAGTCAACTCTTCGCATGAGGTAGCCAAAGTACTGGAGTTTCAGCTTTAGCATCATTCCTTCCAAAGAAATCCCAGGACTGATCTCCTTTAGAATGGACTGGTTGGATCTCCTTGCAGTCCAAGGGACTCTCAAGAGTCTTCTCCAACACCACAGTTCAAAAGCATCAATTCTTCGGCCCTGAGTTTTCTTCACAGTCCAACTCTCACATCCATACATGACTACTGGAAAAACCATAGACTTGACTAGACGAACCTTTGTTGGCCAAGTAATGTCTCTGCTTTTTAATATGCTATCTAGGTTGGTCATAGCTTTCCTTCCAAGGAGTAAGTGTCTTTCAATTTCATGGCTGCAAACACCAACTCCTATAATTTTGGAGCCCCCCAAAATAAAGTCTGACACTGTTTCCACTGTTTCCCCATCTTTGTCAGGAAGTGATGGGACTGGATGCCATGATCTTCATTTTCTGGATGTTGAGCTTTAAGCCAACTTTTTTCACTCTCCTCTTTCAATTTCATCAAGAGGTTTTTTAGTTCCTCTTCACTTTCTGCCATAAGGGTGGTGTCATCTGCATATCTGAGGTTATTGATATTTCTCCCAGCAATCTTGATTCCAGCTTGTGCTTCTTCCAGCCCAGGGTCTCATGATGTGCTCTGCATATAAGTTATCTAAAGTATATCTAAAGTATACTGAACATCAATTGAACATAAATCTTCTTTAAACAGTAAGAGCACAGAATACATTCACTACATAGGAATATAACTGTGCCAGTCTTTAATAAACATTACTTCAATCAGAACAAATGAAGGAGTAAAAAAAATACATATATATCTAGAACAAATGTTATAAAGTCTTATGCACTCTGTGCCTAAACAGGTAAAGTAGATGTGTGAAATTATCTTGTGTAAGGAAACAGAAACTTTAAGGACTGTGATGAAGGCAGAATAGATAGATGAAGGCAGAATAGATAGATGAAGGCCTTTAAATGGTATGCAAATTGTTTTAAAATGTAAGGAAACATTGTACCAACAAGACAAATGCTCTGTCCAGGTGGTTATTTGATTTATATAGCCTTATAACATTTCTCAGCTCCTTCTGAAATAAAATTCATAAAGATATAAATATAACTGCTCACATCTATGGTCATAATACTATAAAGCTGGCAATTCCTACTATACATATACATGTAATTGACATAAGTGAAAAAAAAAATCACTAAGCTAAGTAATGCTTAAGACAAATAAAAGCTTAGAAACTGCAGTTTCAGAATATCTTCATTTTTTCTCTGTTTAGAATTAGTAAGAAATACGTGACTGCTAGGAAGAAATAGGTGTAATGAGTGATGCAAACAAGGGCCAGTTAGTATTTCAGAAGAAGCCTAAGCCCTTGCTTACATAAATAATTAGGGGTGCACAGTATGACAGTCCATGGGGTCACAAAGATTTGGACACAGCTGAGCGACTGAACTGATTGGCTGAATATGACACGCAGGCACATTCACCAATCTGAAGTAAAAATATACCCCTTCTGGGAGATATAAATATATAAGCTATTTATTTAAAATAGGAGAGCAGAGCTGTAGTTCTTCACAGGAGTTACCTTTAAGTATTCCTCTTGTGCTATTCTCTCTCTCTTGTCTCACGGCCTCAGACAACTAATCTCTTAAACCTAAGCTATGAGTTTCAGAAGAGCAGGATGAAACAGAATTTTCTGAAAATATGATATTATAGTGAAGAGGAATTCATCACATTCATTAAAACAGATAGCGCTATTAAAAGGAATATTATAGAACATTATAGAACCTATTATAGAACATTACTAAAATATATACTGTTAGTGAAGCAAATACTTATAGTTAATAAATAATTTTAGCCATCTATTCTTGATTTTATGTGTATTCATAATAACTGCATAAAAATTCTTGTACTTAATAAAAAGAAGACTACATAGCAGCAGATAAATTTACATTAAATTTAGGAAAATTTATTTTTATCCCTCCACATACTGTTATTTTTCAATAAATAATTATAGACATTGGTAGTTATAGCTTATGTACTTCTTAAATTATATTACCTAGGAAATGTAAGAAATCAGTTGGAAATAAAAGTTATTTAGGGCATAAGAGAGGCATGAGATATCACTTAATAATTCAATAAATAAATAAAAATTTATCAACTTCTTATATATTTTCAGTGTCCCCTTAGAGATTGATATAGAAAAATAAGATTCCATTCATAATGACAATTATAAAATATTTATGTATATATTATACATATTGGTAAGTGACTGATGCAGTAAAGAGACCAAAAACCTTAAATAAACAAAGAAGCCTGTTCTTGATTAAGAAGGGTAAATATAGTAAATATCAATTAAAGTTATACATAAACATATACAAAAATGTAATTCCAAAAGAAATTTTTAAAAATTGGAACTCGATATTAAGAAGATAGATACACACACAAAAATGTCAAAACATTTTTAAAAGGTATTGAGGGATAAGGTTCATATGATAAGCAGTTAAATACAACACAAATTTCTAAAAGTTTAAAATGTGAAACCTGGACTATACAGGTCAGAGATAGAAATGAAACTGAATTAAATAGAAAATTATGCCTATGTGTATATTAAGGGGAGAAGGCAATGGCACCCCACTCCAATACTCTTGCCTGGAAAATCCCATGGACGGAGGAGCCTGGTGGGCTGCAGTCCTTGGGGTCGCTAAGAGTTGGACACGACTGAGCGACTTCACTTTCACTTTCATGCACTGGAGAAGGAAATGGCAACCCACTCCAGTGTTCTTGCCTGGAGAATCCCAGGGATGGGGAAGCCTGGTGGGTTGCCATCTATGGGGTCGCACAGAGTTGGACACGACTGAAGCGACTTAGCAGCAGTATATTAAGGAGTGTGTTTTTAATTTGCTTATGTATATGTGTAGGTTTTCTAGAACATTATGCTATATAGTAAATATGCAATTATGAAAACAAGGGCAAATTGTGTTTGATTTGTTAACTCCGGAAAATGATTTTAGATTGTGTCTAACCATGATAAAACTAGAAAGAAATACATAAAAAAGAATTATGGTGTTTAGATTATGTGGTACTATTGCACTTACATAATGAAGACAACAAATACATAATAATATAAAGATTGGATTTGTTGAGGAAAAATAAATAAAGAATTATTTGTCCTTAGGTTTTCCTCTATGAGATCAGGAACATGAACACATCCATTACTTTTAAAAATTGCAATAGGTATTTTGCTTAAGCAAAATAACGTGTCGCTTAAGCAGATGCCACCTCCTGTGAAGAGTTGACTCATTGGAAAAGACTGATGCTGGGAGGGATTGGGGGCAGGAGGAGAAGGGGACTACAGAGGATGAGATAGCTGGATGGCATCACCAACTCAATGAACATGAGTTTGGGTAAACTCCGGAGTTGGTGATGGACAGGGAGGCATGCTGCAATTCATGGGGTTGCAAAGAGTGGAACACGACTGAGCGACTGAACTGATGCATGGCTAGATGGGACTACATAGCATGCTATTCCCAGTCCCGTGGTGCCACCCACTACAGTTCGGCTTTGCAGTTTCTGTACCCTGTCCATCATTGTATCAAGGGAAGTAAGTTGTTTTCTCCGACATCCTTTAGAATTACGTGGACAGGTGGTCTGGCAACAGAACAGCAATGACTGACATTATCCATAATTCAACTTGATGACAAGGGTTGGCTGATCAATAAAAGCAGTCTTTTGACACAGATGGCAATTTATTCTTCATTGATTATCAGGTGATGAGTGATATCCTGCGTCTATCATTTTTACTTCTTAGGCATTATCCTGTGGCTCCATTTCTGGTCTTGACTGATTGTTGAGTCTGATAATAGATTTATTGCTTTATTCAAAGTGAGAGGACAGTGTTTTTATTCTGACTTTATCCACACATTAACACTTGAAGTTTGATTCTTATCACCAGACTCAATTTGTTTTTCAAAGATCTTCTAGAATTTGCTTGCTTGCAATGAAATCTACTGATTACAAAAATAAACTCATGTTTATAGTTGACTCCTGTCTCAAGGAAATTATCCTGTGGCTCCATCAAATCCATTGCAGTTAATGCTGTAATTGTCCCTTGGAGTCCTTAAAAGTTATTGCAGATATGTTCACTATACAAATTTCTTTTTCTATTTTGCCTTTTCTTTGAATTATTTTCTAAATATCTCACAGTGGCTGTGAGGGGTACTTTGCCACTCTCTCTGTTGAATGCCTATGCAGGTATCTCCAGATAGTCACACTTGAGGACTGAACTATCTCCCCCAAACTGACATCTAAGTTATTAGGGTGATAGATTAGTGTGATAGATTAACTTTCCTCCTGAATGACTGCTACCTCTAGTACTCAGTAACACACACAAGCACAGCTGCAGACTCACTTGTATCACATATCTCCTTCATTCTCTTCTTGCAATCCTTTTTATTCCCCCAGGGTACATGAGTTTCTCAGGTGCCAAATCTTATTAGGTACACAGCTTTGTCAGAATTACCTCTCTCTGTAGAGGACTGAGGCTTTGCTATGAAACCATGCTTACCAGTGTCAAGGCATCTTTTTTAGTCCTCTCCAAGGATAAACTGGTGAGCCCATATGGAATGAACCATTACAGGGATCTCTGCATCAGCTACTTAAATATATCTGGGTATATCTGACAGGATTTACATGGAAATTGAGACTTCTTCTATTGGGACTAATCTATTTAAAATAATATTTCTTTATATGCAGTCATGAAATTAAAAGATGCTTACTCCTTGGAAGGAAAGTTATGACCAACCTAGACAGCATATTCAAAAGCAGAGACATTACTTTGCCAACAAATGTTCATCTAGTCAAGGCTATGGTTTTTCCTGTGGTCATGTATGGATGTGAGAGTTGGACTGTGAAGAAGGCTGAGCACTGAAGAATTGATGCTTTTGAACTGTAGTGTTGGATAAGACTATTGAGAGTCCCTTGGACTGCAAGGAGAGCCAACCAGTCCATCCTGAAGGAGATCAGCCCTGGGTGTTCTTTGGAAGGAATGATGCTAAAGCTGAAACTCCAGTACTTTGGCCACCTCATGCGAAGAGTTGACTCATTGGAAAAGACTCTGATGCTGGGAGGGATTGGGGACAGGAGGAGAAGGGGACGACAGAGGATGAGTTGGCTGGATGGCATCACTGACTCGATGGACATGAGTCTGAGTGAACACCGGGAGTTGGTGATGGACAGGGAGGCCTGGCGTGCTGCGATTCATGGGGTTGCAAAGAGTTGGACACGATTCAGTGACTGATCTGATCCGATATTAGATAATTAATAGTTGCTGCAGGAAAATAAAATATTTATAACAAAAACAAGGCATGCAACTATGTATTATATACATAGTGTTGCAAGTAAATTAATATATGAATCATATATATTGTGCTATACTTTTAAATTATTATATCACAACAGCTATTCTATATTAATATCATTCTGTCAATATTAGCAATAATACTCAATAAAATAGCTACAAAAATAATCACAGTTTATATTTGATGTACATTTATTATATGACAGACTATGTCGTCTACTTTCTATACAAAACTCATTCATTTGCCTCAACTTTCTTATGAGTCATACACTATTCAGTTCAGTTCAGTTCAGTTCAGTCAGTCCTGTCCAGCTTTTTGTGACCCCGTGAATCACAGCACGCCAGGCCTCTCTGTCCATCACCAACTTTGGGAGTTCACTCAAACTCATGTCCATCGAGTCGATGATGCCATTCAGCCATCTCATCCTCTGTCGTCCCCTTCGCCTCCTGCCCCTAATCCCTCCCAGCATCACAGTCTTTTCCAGTGAGTCAACTCTTCGTATGAGGTGGCCAAAGCATTGGAGTTTCGCTTCAGCATCAGTCCTTCCAATGAACACCCAGGACTGATATCCTTTAGGATGGACTGGTTGGATCTCCTTGCAGTTCAAGGGACTCTCAAGAGTCTTCTCCAACACCACAGTTCAAAAGCATTAATTCTTTGATGCTCAGCCTTCTTCACAGTCCAACTCTCACATCCATACATGACCACTGGAAAAACCATAGCCTTGACTAGACGGACCTTTGTTGGCAAAGTAATGTCTCTGCTTTTGAATATGCTATCTAGGTTGGTCTTAACTTTCCTTTCAAGCAGTAAGCTTCTTTTAATTTCATGGCTGCAGTCACCATCTGCAGTGATTTTGGAGCCCCCCAAAATAAAGTCTGACACTGTTTCCACTGTTTCCCCATCTATTTCCCATGAAGTGATGGGACCAGATGCCATGATCTTCGTTTTCTGAATGTTGAGCTTTAAGCCAACTTTTTCGCTCTCCTCTTTCACTTTCATCAAGAGGCTTTTTAGTTCCTATTCACTTTCTGCCATAGGGGTGGTGTCATTTCATATCTGAGGTTATTGATATTTCTCCCTGCAATCTTGATTCCAGCTTGTATTTCTTTCAGCCCAGCATTTCTCATGATGTACTCTGCATAGAAGTTAAATAAGCAGGGTGACAATACACAGCCTTGACGTACAGTTTTTCCTATTTGGAACCAGTCTGTTGTTCCATGTCCAGTTCTAACTGTTGCTTCCTGACCTGCATATAGGTTTCTCAAGAGGCAGGTCAGGTGGTCTGGTATTACCATCTCTTTCAGAATTTTCCACAGTTTATTGTGATCCACACAGTCAAAGGCTTTGGCATAGTCAAGAAAGCAGAAATAGATGTTTTTCTGGAACTCTCTTGCTTTTTTGATGATCCAGCAGATTTTGGCAATTTGATCTCTGGTTCCTCTGCCTTTTCTAAAACAAGCTTGAATATCTGGAAGTTCAAGGTTCACAAATTGCTGAAGCCTGGCTTGGAGAATTTTAAGCATTACTTTGCTAGTTTGTGAGATGAGTGCAATTGTGGGTTAGTTTGAACATTCTTTCTTTGGGATTGGAATGAAAACTGACCTTTTCCAGTCCTGTGGCCACTGCTGAGTTTTCCAAATTTGCTGGCATATTGAGTGCAGCACTTTCGCAGGATCGTCTTTCAGGATTTGAAATAGCTCAACTGGAAATCTGTCAACTGCCCTAGCTTTGTTTGTAGTGATGCTTTCTAAGGCCTACTTGACTTCACATTTCAGGATGTCTGGCTCTAGGTGAGTGATCACACCATCATGATTATCTTGGTCATGAAGATATTTTTTGTACAGTTCTTCTGTGTATTCTTGCCACCTCTTCTTAATATCTTCTGCTTCTGTTAGGTCCATACCATTTCTGTCCTTTATCGAGCTCATCTTTTCATGAAATGTTCCCTTGGTATCTCTAATGACATACCATCTTAGAAATATAGTTAGAATTTTGAATTTTCTAGGTATAGCACAATAGTTTTTAGATGGCAAGTGTAAATTCATAGAATATAGAAATGTTCAATAAAACAAAACACCCAGGCCTATTAATAATGAAAATGCAAATTAAAATAAGAATAACCTATCTTCAATTTATTCATAATCTTTTCAAATTAAAAATGATTTTTTTTTTTCATTTTGGTTGAGTGTGGGACAGAGTTATCCTTACATAAAGTAGTTAGACATGTAAATGATGACAACAACTAGGGGCAATAAATCAAGACTTAATCTGTAGTATTTTAATCCTATTATCCAAATATTATGCAACAGAACATATATTGAATCATTTCATAATGTGCTAAAGTTAGAAATAAGTTAAGTGTTCATGAACTTCATAATGTTTATATAATTTATGCTCCATTCATATAATTGAATACTGTAAAGTGAAAGTGAAATGGCTCAGTCATGTCCCATTCTTTGCGAAGCCATAAACTATACAGTCTATGGAATTCCCCAGGCCAGAAGACTGGAGTGGATAGCCTTTCTCTTTTCCAGGAGATCTTCCCAACCCAGGGATCGAACCCAAGCCACCCGCACTGCAGGCGGATTCTTTACCAGCTGAGAGACACCAGAGAAGCCACAATTTTCAAGAATATTTTTGGACATGAAATCGTGATGCAGCAAAAAGCAGGATTAAATACAACTAGGTTTGATATTATTTATGTTTAAATATGTACATATGTATTGCAAGAACTCCAGAAAACATATTTACCAGTAATAAAACAGCAATGTCTATTGGTGGTGGTGGCATTCTCATACAATTCTACATTTTTATACTTTTGTATCCAACTTTTAAACAAGAGAATAAAATGTTAGAAAATAGAGGAAAACATTTAATTTTGTAAAACATGTTATTCGTACTTCCCCAAATTTTATATTCAGTGATTTCTTCTAATGTTCCTGCATTTTAAATGTAATAAATATATTGTAAATGATTTGGAAATTTTATTTGGAGGTTTAGTATATTGAAATTTATTCTTTATTTAAGTTTATTTAAATAAATAGTTTTAAATTCATTTAAATTTATTCTTTAAAAATGGATAAACAGTTTATCTCAGTACTTCCAGATATTTCTTCCATCATTATTTAATGATGCCTCTTTGATCATATTTACATATTTTATGTTCTCCTTCTGGGGAGTATTCTGTATTCCACTGAATTGCCTATTATACAGCCTCAGCTTTACAGTGCTTTCATTAATTCCTTGAATGACACTTTCAAGAGGTTTCTAGCTGGTAAAATGTCATGTTCCCATATTCATTAAATTTTTATTTCTAATTCTGATAATCTTATCTTATGCTTTAATTACTGGAAATAATTCATTACACCCATCCAGTAACTTGACATTTACAATACATATTCCTGTAGACCATTCCACAAACTCTTATAAAAATACTGTCAATGAAATGCTATTTTTTTCTTTTTTAGCAGATGAAAAACTGAAGGTCAGAGAGGTTATAACCACATGAGGAAATTATTATACTCTACACATAGATTTATATCTAATTTCTCTATCCCATTGAAATTAATATGCCATAAATTATAATATTTACCTATACTTTATATGTCAAAATTAAAAGCATTGTAAATTAACCTGTCAAAGAAACTACCCATATTACTTCAACTTTCTATTTTATTTCTGTTGTAAAAACACTTTGTGTATTATTTTACACACTGATTTTTATCATATACTGTGCTGCTCTAGTTTTATATTTTATACATGCAAATTACTTTGTTTAAATGCTGAATGCTTATAATGTTTTTGAAGGTATTTTAAGCAAGAAATCTCTGTCTTCCTCTCCCATATGTATTATACACACATACACACACATATATATACATACATATATACACACACATATAAAGAGACGGAGAAAAGAGATATGACTTTTATGTTAGACATATATATCTCAACATATTCATGGTTTAAATGATAACAACTCTTGGCCATATGCACAGAAATGAAAAGTACATCATTTTGCTGATTGAAAAACTACAAGTTTAAGTTGGTATCAATTATAGGGCAAATCTCCAGTTGGGATAATAAAATGTGAGAATAAATGTTCACCTTTGAATAAATGAGACAAAATTATTTCCTCTCCAGGTCAAAGATATTTACTATCTATCGAGTATCATCAAAATCCTCATAAAATAATTTGAAAAAAGGATAAGAGGCATAGCAACATAAGATAACCTTAGCACCTCTGACTTTCTTCTATAGCATTAAAAAATATTTAAGTATCTAATATACAATGAAGACTCTACAATGAATTCCTAGTTTCCAGAAACATGTACTTTTTTTCTAAAAAGGCACATATGTCATGTCAAATTCTTCTTCAAAAACAGTAGGTGAATTCTGAAACTTACATTAAAAAGTCATTTTTTAATCTGTTACTTATTTCGATAATATTAGGTAACTTAATGTTTTGGTTTAATCTCAAGCTATTTTTCTGTCCAATTTCTATAACTGTGGCTAATTCAACTCAGTTCTCCTGAGCATGTTTTCTTGTTATGAAAATGGGTACAATTACTCACAAATTCTTTACATGTGAAAGCTGAAACCACAAGTCTCAGTTTTGAATGGTAAAGTAGAATATCACTGATAAAAAATTCAATGAAAACAAGGCAAGTTACCAAACTGTCCATTAAAGATGGCTTTACTTGTATTCACAGAAAAGCCACACAAATAAGATAAACAACCTGAAACTAAAACAAAGAACTAATAGCAGTGATATACTGGTTTCATTTTTCTTTCATGTGCATTTGTTATTTTTTTACAATAAACCTGTATCAAATAAAATCATAAAAATGTACATTAAAATGTTTCTGTATAATGGTTTTTGGCAAAACTAGGGAAAAAGTAAAAGTGGAATAAAGCTTTCATTATACCACATATTGAAAAGTATATTCTCACTTTCACAAAATCCTGAAGGTGAGAACATAGGTAATAACAAGGTTTCATAGTGTACCATCAAAAATCATCGTGAGTTGACACCAATTTGTCATGTGCTTCTAGAGCTTCTTAATGTTTTCACTGTCTGTTTACTCCATTTAATTTTTGTGATTTCCTGCTTGTCAGAGGACTTCACTGTCAGCGGACCTCAGATGACAGTGTTAATAAAGGTGCAATAAAAGTATTATAAATGTAATTATGCCTTATCTTCTTGTAAACTTCATATCTTTCGACAGAATAATACTGAATTTTAGAAAGGTGACTTTCATTACTTCGGTCTCAATATCTTCTTCATTTACATGTTATGCCTTCATCCTCCTCCCCAAATGAAAATAAATGAAGTGCCACATATACAGCAGAATTTTCATATTTGTGTCCTCATAAATGTTGAAATATCTGAGTCCCTTCATTTATTTTTTTACATTTTTAGTGAAGTTAATTTACAATGTTGTGTTAGTTTTAAGTGTAGCAAAGTGACTCAGTTTATGCCCTTTATGGCAAAAAGTGAAGAGGAAGTAAAAAGCCTCTTGATGAAAGCGAAAGAGGAGAGTGAAAAAGTTGGCTTAAAGCTCAACATTCAGAAAACGAAGATCATGGCATCTGGTCCCATCACTTCATGGGAAATAGATGGGGAAACAGTGGAAACAGTGTCAGACTTTATTTTGGGGGGCTCCAAAATCACTGCAGATGGTGACTGCAGCCATGAAATTAAATGACGCTTACTCCTTGGAAGGAAAGTTATGACCAACCTAGATAGCATATTCAAAAGCAGAGACATTACTTTGCCAACAAAGGTCCGTCTAGTCAAGGCTATGGTTTTTCCAGTGGTCATGTATGGATGTGAGAGTTGGACTGTGAAGAAAGCTGAGCGCTTAAGAATTGATGCTTGAGCTGTGGTGTTGGATAAGACTATTGAGAGTCCCTTGGACTGCAAGGAGATCCAGCCAGTCCATTCTGAAGGAGATCAGCCCTGGGATTTCTTTGGAAGGAATGATGCTAAAGCTGAAACCCCAATAATTTGGCCACCTCATGCGAAGAGTTGACTCATTGGAAAAGACTCTGATGCTGGGAGGGATTGGGGGCAGGAGGAGAAGGGGACGACAGAGGATGAGATGTTTGGATGGCATCACCGACTTGATGGACGCAAGTTTGAGTGAACTCCAGAAGTTGGTGATGGACAAGGAGGCCTGGCGTGCTGCAATTCATGGGGTTGCAGAGAGACTGACACGACTGAGCAACTGAACTGAACTGAACTGAATACACACACACACACACACACACACACACACATATATATATATATATATATATATATTCTTTTAAAAATTATTTTCCACTATGAGTTATGATAAGATGTTGAGAATAATTCCCTGTGCTATGCATTAGGTCTGTGTATATTATAGAACCCCTCTTATTAACATGGAAACTATTTTATATATAGTTACAATGCCTCTTAAAGAGAATTAATAATGTATACATGTTTTAATACTCAAGTCAGAGACAAAGTGACCTGCTCAGTGCTACCAGAAAACATTGAATATAATCCTAGATTGACCCTTTGTATGTGGCATTGTTATTTTTTGATGATTTACTTATAACTTGTCCCTTGTCCTCTCACCTGCTACAGTTCTTTACTCAAAGCAACATTTTAGTAAACACTTATTGCTAATGCATTTTAAATTTCAATGCATTAGCAATTGCTATAGCTATCAACCAACATTCCTTATCCTTATTCTTTGCTTTTTTTAAACCTTCCTATCATTTATTCTCTATTTTTACCAGGCATACATTAGTTACTTGTTTACCTCCTTTCCCTCACAGAAATTGAATCATACAGTGTATAGCTCTTTGATCCTGACTTCTTTAACTTAGCACATTCCATGTAAAATTCATTTGTGTTGTGACAAAAGAAAGAAATTCATCAGTGTCATGTGAATCAGTAGTGTTTTTTCTTTTTAATTTTGCTTTATGTTGTATTAATTAATAGTATTCTGTTTTGTGAATATGTTCTATAATTTATCTGTTTACTAGTTGAAGCATTTTGTGGTTATTTGCAGATTTGGGCATTCACATAAAAAGCCATCATAAATATTTGTAAATAGCTATTTGCATTAAGATACATTTTCATTTTGAGGGCAAAGCTTAGGCTTTGTGTTGCTGGGACACATGAAGAGTATATGTTAAATTTAAAAACCGAAGATTGGTTGGCTAAATTGCCTGTGTCATTTTGCATTCTCTACCAATTTATGAGCTTTCTAGAATTTAGAATTGTTAGTTTTATAATGATAAGATGGTAATACCTTTGTTCAGCAACTCTAATTTGTGTGTAGTACTATTTCATTGTGGGCTTAGATTGCATTTCTCTAATGACTAATAATGTTGAACACCTTTACCAGAACTCATTTCTGTATCTATCTGTGTGCTGTTAAGGAGGAAATCAGCAGATTCTATGTCTGATCACTAAGAAATAGTCATTTTTGTAGTATTTGACTTGGTGATCATTCTTTGGCTACAAACATGCAAGTCACCCTTCTACTAAGTTCCAGGGGGAATAGGATACCTGGATTGAGCTATTAGAGTTTGGCCATCATTCACAGAAGCAGAAGATATTAAGAATAGGTGGCAAGAACAGAGAGAAGAACTGTACAAAAAACAACTTCACAACCCAGATATTCATGATGCTGTGATCACTCACCTACAGCCAGACATCCTGGAATGTGAAGTCAAATGGACCTTAGGAAGCATCACTAAAAAACAAAGCTAGTGGAGGTGATGGAATTCCAGTTGAGCTATTTCAAGTCCTGAAAGATGATCCTGTGCAAGTGCTGCAGTCAATATGCCAGCAAATTTGGAAAACTCAGCAGTGGCCACAGGACTGGAAAAGGTCAGTTTTCATTCCAATCCCAAAGAAAGGCAATGCCAAAGAATGCTCAGACTACCCAACAATTGCACTCACCCACATGCTAGTAAACTGATGCTTAAAATTCTCCAAGCCAGGCTTCAGCTTCATACATGAGCTGTGAACTTCCAGATGTTCAAGCCAGTTTTAGAAAAGACAGAGGAACCAGAGATCAAATTGCCAACATCTGTTGGATCATGGAAAAAGCAAGGGAGTTCCAGAAAACCATCTATTTCTGCTTTATTATCCCAAAGCCTTTGACTGTGTGGCTCACAATAAACTGTGGGAAATTCTGAAAGAGATGGGAATACCAGAGATGGGAATGACCTTCCTCTTGAGAAACCTGTACACAGGTCAGGAAGCAACAGTTAGAACTGGACATGGAACAACAGACTGGTTCCAAATAGGAAAAGGAGTACGTCAAGGCTGTATATTGTCACCCTGCTTATTTAACTTATATGCAGAGTACATCATGAGAAACACTGGGCTGGAAGAAGCAGAAGCTGGATTCAAGATTGCCGGGAGAAATATCAATAAACTCAGATATGCAGATGACACCACCCTTATGGCAGAAAGTGAAGACAAACTAAAAATCCTCTTGATGAAAGTGTAAGTGGAGAGTGAAAAAGTTGGCTTAAAGCTCAGCATTCAGAAAACGAAGATCATGGCATCTGGTCCCATCACTTCATGGCAAATAGATGGGGAAACACTGGAAACAGTAGCTGACTTTATTTTTCTGGGCTCCAAAATCACTGCGGATGGTGATTGCAGCCATGAAATTAAAAGATGCTTACTCCTTGGAAGGAAAGTTATGACCAACCTAGACAGCATATTGAAAAGCAGAGACATTACTTTGCCAACAAAGGTCCATCTAGTCAAGGCTATGGTTTTTCCAGTGGTCATGTATGAATGTGAGTGTTGGACTATAAAGAAAGCTGAGTTCTGGAGAATTGACACTTTTGAACTGTGGTGTTGGAGAAGACTCTTGAGAGTCCCTTGGACTTCAAGGAGATCCAACCAGTCCATCCTAAAGGAAATCAGTCCTGAATATTCATTGGAAAGACTGATGCTGAAGCTGAAACTCCAATACTTTGGCCACCTCATGTGAAGAGCTGACTCATTTGAAAAGACCCTGATGCTGGGAAAGACTGATGTCAGGAGGAGAAGGGGACGACAGAGGATGAGATGGTTGGAGGGCATCACTGACTCAATGTACATGGGTTTGGGTGGACTTAGGGAGTTGGTAATGGACAGGGAGGCCTGGAGTGCTGCGGTTCACGGGGTCTCAAAGAGTCGGACATGACTGAGTGACTGAACTGAACTGAACTTCACAAAAGTTGAAATGATCTTACGGAGGGGCCCTTTCAGTTAATTGAATGTACTGTAGTCATTTTCACATCCGCACAGGTAGTAGGGATTGACATGTTTTATACTTATGCATCCTTGTCATATAAATTCCAGAATTTGACTAATTGGAAAGAATAATAAAGGAAAGTGCTAGTGAGGTAGAGTAACTAAACTTCATGCGATTTGCCATCAGAGAGTCTGCCAGGATTTAGCATAAGAATATATTTTACTCTCTGACAAGCAAGATGTTCACTGTGTGAATCAATGCTTTTTTTTTTTTTTTTTGAAAGTCAGAAACCTCAGTCTCATTGGAGCTGGCTGTAATGTTGTCATACCTGTACCAACAAGGATGGTTGATACACCCCAGGAAAATTCAGAAGACTGTCAGGTAAGTGAAATATCTTGGGATTATGTGTACATATATTTAATGTTCAATCTCTTCAGTATTCAAAGAAAAAAATGCCATGTGTTTTTTTTCCCACCACTATAAAGAACATCCAGCTCATACTAGTCTCTGTGTATTAAAGATAGTATGTGATGTACATGAACTTTCTACTTGGTCATTTGTATTGGATAACCCAGTAATCAGAGATTTTGAGTGGGAGTCAAACCAACTGGCAATGCTGGAAGCTGGCAGACAAGCTGTGGCATACTTTCTATGTTTTAAGCCTACAATTCTAATAACTCTTTTAAGTTACAATCCCTGTAACTGAAGATTTTGTGGATTGGATCCCCTGGCAAAGGAAGACAAGCTTCAACCAAAGATGCTCTTTACTCAAGGATATTTTAAGTGCTCATTTTTAGTAGGTCAGTCCCAGTAGAGTGAGAGTGAAAAGCACAGATGACAGAATATTACCAAATTGGTTATTGCTTCAGCAAAGACACAACCATTCACTTATCCATGTGAGATACCACTGTGCCTTATACACACCAATAGAAAAAGGGGTGGGAGTGATTTACTTGGACCACCCTCCCAATCTTCTTTCCTTCACTGGTTAAACTTCACCCCTCTCAAATTCTAAGTTATATCATCTGGTTACTTATGTTCTTCCTGGGGAAGTCATATCCCATGACCTGTGACCAGATGCTTCACACATCTCTGAAAGTGAGAGGAGGAGCCAGCCACGTCCACCTTGATGCTGATAAACTACAAACAATAACAACTCTCAGTCTCTACAGAAATGACTAAGAAGAAAGAAATCAAGTGAGGCTGAGAGATCTGAGGCAGCACATTAGGGGCATCTGATGCATATTCCATTACTATTCTTATCTTATTTCCTTTATGAGCTATAAACACAAATAAAGGGTAATGAACACTAAAAAGGGCTATATATAAGTCAACATTCATTTGAAGTTCCTTTTATCACTTAAATTACTGGTCTAAATGAATCATTACATTTTCCATCTACTGAAGTCACTTAAAAGTTTCCTGAAGTGATATTTCCCACTACATCAGGGAAGTAGAATAAGGAAATATCTTTCTTAGGAAAGGAAATTATATATGAAATAATTTATTTCCTTTTTCTAGGCAATATTAATTATTTTAGGGGATATCTATTGCCTGCTATTATTAAATCCTGGTGAGATAGGGGGCTATTAGGCCACTATTAAATAGTGGGAGGAAATTTCTGTAGTTCATTTCTTTTTTCCTCAAGATATGACAAACATGGTTTGATAAACTGGTCAGAATTATATTTGCATTAACTAGTAATATTTTATACACTCTTAACATCTTTAGGACTTCCCTGGTGGCTCAGATGGTAAAAAGTCTGTCTGCAACGTGAGAGACCTGTGTTCAATCCCTGTGTCGGAAGATCCCTTGGAGAAGGAAATGGCAACCCACTCCAGTATTCTTGCCTGGAAAATCCCACGGATGGAGCAGCCTGACAGGCTACAGTCCATGGGGTTGCAAAGAGTTGTACAAAACCCAGTGACTTCACTTTCTTTCCTTTAACATCTTTACTTAATAGGCTGTTGCTATGACACCTTTTTACCAAGAACTGTTACAATATCAAAATGAACTGTTTGATGATCCATGTCATTTGATGTGGCATTTTTTTAACCAAGTTTTATCAGTGTGGTGTATGTATTTATAGGTTTTCTCATCACAGCTGGGGAATATATGTAGCCCAGAACACAGTAAATATACTTCTGCTTCTAATGCAAGAATTTGTAATTAGAATATATAAGGAATGGAAATTTATGAATATATGTGTTTATCTGTGTGAGGAAGAGAAAGAAGTCAGGTATTTTACACATCAAACTGTTTCTTCCTGCAGTCAAAATTTAACATTCAAGTAATTACCAATATCTTCAGTAGAAATTGCCATCTGCTTTCAAAAAATTCAAAATTAACTTTTAAATACCATCACTTTGTTAGTAATTTTAAGTTGAGTAGTGCATCCTGAGTCTCAAGCCATGATCACCAAGTCAAATACTATAGAAGGACTGCTTCTTGGTTATCAGATAGAGTCAGTAGATTTTCTCAGTAACAAGATAGTTAAAATAGCAGTCAAACTCACAGAAGCAGAGAACAGAATGGTCATTGCTAAGGGACAGGGGAGGGAGAAATGGGGAGATATTGGTCAAAGGGAATAAAGTTTCTTTTATGCAAGAAGAATAAGTTCTGAAGGTCTAATGTACAGCATACATGACTATAGGTAACAATACTGCATTAGATACCTAAAATTTGCTAAAATGGTAAATCATAAGTATTGTTATCATGAAAATAAAGTAATAAAATAAAAGAAGAAAAATACAAAAATAATTTTGTTCAGTGATGTATGTATTAATTCACTTGATTGTGGTGATTATTTCACAATGTATACATATATCAAAACATCAAGTTGTACATCTTTATATCCAATTCTTATTTGTCTATTATCTGTCAATAAAGATAAGGAGAAAATCAGACTAACAGAGGAAAAAAAACAAAAACAAATTTAAAAAGAAAAAAGGAAACTTGAATTTTTATTCCTATTTGAGGACAACTGCCTTTTCAGAGCAAGGTCATTCAATACTTCAATGATACAACTGATGCACTGTAAAGCAACAATCCCCTCCTTCTTTCTATATTCTCTTTTCCACCAAAGCCTCCAAAATACTTTTTTTAGTTGTATATCAGCCAAGACCAGTTACCAGCACCTCATTATATTCTGACACTCCATTACATTCAGTAGAGCATCCGTAGGTTCATTTGTAAGACAGGTAGGAGAACCTGCACAGCCTGCTCTCGGTGGTAAATGCATCAGCTTTGACAATACGTTCTGTGTCAGACAAGCCACACTCAAGCCTCTCTACAGTAATCCTCATAATTATCACCAATTTCCTATACTCACTATTTATAAAGTCAGATATTTTTTTCAGTATAACAGGAATTTGTATCCATACTCTATAGACAACTATAAACTTAATACAGATGAGAGAATATACATAGTTTTCAACAGTTCAACATTTATGATTAACTGGAGATCAGCCCTGGGATTTCTTTGGAAGGAATGATGCTAAAGCTGAAACTCCAGTACTTTGGCCACCTCATGCGAAGAGTTGACTCATTGGAAAAGACTCTGATGCTGGGAGGCATTGGGGGCAGGAGGAGAAGAGGACGACAGAGGATGAGATGGCTGGATGGCATCACTGACTCGATGGACGTGAGTCTCACTGAACTCCGGGAGTTGGTGATGGACAGGGAGGCCTGGCGTGCTGCGATTCATGGGGTCACAAAGAGTCTGACATGACTGAGCGACTGAACTGAACTGAACTGAATTCTTTCTAGGTTCAGTCATCCTACTTACGTTGTCCTCCGTTTCCTAATCTTGCTAGGAACAAATTAGTATGATTTTCTTTTTACCACATGACAATGATTCCTTTCTGTATTGCTAACATGCAGATAATCATCCATATATACAACTCTAGCTTAACACTGGGATCTAACTTTTTAGAGCAGTGCCAGCAGCAGCAGCAGCAATAGAACTTTCTGCAATGACGAAATTGTCCAGTGGTGACTATTAACCACATGTGCTATTAAAGACAGGAAATGTGACCGATGTGACCCAGTTTTAAAATCTATAATTTAAATGTAAATAGTTAAAGGTTCTATAATATGGGCAGTAGTTTGAGAGAGTAAACTCAATTTTCAAAACCATAACCTAAAAAATATACCCAATACATCAAGGCACATTGGAGTCTAAAATTTTGACCAATTATTTGCAATATACAAATTCTATTCCTTGTAACGTAAAAACTTTGGATGAGTTATTGCTTTCAAAGTGTCAGTAAATTAGGATATTTTACCATAAAAAGGGTGAACATTTTTTATCTCCTTACTCTCTGAAATGAGAGTTCCTATGAACAAAACCTTTCACATATTAAGAAAAAATTTAAGAACAAGGAAACATTTGAAAACAACTATTCTCATTTTTATAGCTCAACAGTCCCCACTCTTTTCAAAGAAGCAAAGTAAGGATTGGACAAGGTCACATGACTACTGAGGAATAGTGTGAGTTATAGACTCAGGCATACTGGCTTCTACTTAGTGCTCTTTAGGCTAAACATATCTAATGTGAAATTATCATAATAAGTAGCTGGTTTTTTTTTTTTAAGAGAAAAAAAACCCACAAAATTTAAAAGGCTTGATATTTTAGAAATGAGTTAAAATTAAACATTCCCAAAAGCACTATCTTGAATAGCAGAGCCAGGTTTTCATGAGTGTTTTCAACTAAGAGCTTAATATATGATACGTAAATGGTCTTTTTAGCACTGAGCTTTGGGTCTTACTTGCAAACATTATTCCGTATTGGAGTAATCTAAGAGTCATCACAAACTCAAAGTGGATTTATGGACTCTTAGTTTGTTTACAGTTTCACAGGGAAGCATTTTTCTTCATACATACATTTATACTGTAGTACATAGATCATTTTTATGGCTTAACATGTTTTAAAATGAAAAAAAAAGACAATAATAAAAAACACCTGTGTTCCCACAAGCACTAATTAACAAGCATAAGATTTTGGCATTTTGTTTTAGAAACTTTAGGTACAAAAGATATTGCAGAAAAAGTTGAAGTTCCTTTTGTTTCCTGCATTGTATTTTCAATATTTTTCAGTTTTACTATTTAAGCGGATTTACTGCCTCCTCATACCCCAGACACAGTTGGCAGAAATAATCTGTTGATTAATCAGGATAATATTTTAAAAAAATCTGAATCTGCTCTTGCTTGGATAAATGAAAGATGTCTATCACAAAGTCTGAAATTACTTAAAGATCCATTGGATAGAATGAAGAAATAAATGCTTGGGTAAAAGGCCACATACAACTTTCTAGCTATTACATTCATTCTCCACTGCAATCATTCCAGAGATTGCCCTAGCTTTCCTTCCAAGGTTTACTTTACATAAGAAAACAGACTAACGTCGAGAATATTTTGAGAGTTCTGTCTGTTTCTTGTTCTCAATTCTTGATTTGCTATTTCTGCAGAATTTAGACTAGTCCCTTAATTGATTTTGGCATATGGATATTACAACAAACTAGCTGAAGTTTCAGTGAATTAAAACAAACAGTATTTCTGGTGGTGAACAAATTGTCTTTAGAGTTGTCATTACTGGAGGAAATAAATCTGGTCTTGGTATTAGAATCATGGAAATTTGATTTTAATTCCAAATTTTATTTCTGGCTTATCTAGTTGTGATCTTATGTGAGATGTACAAGTTTCCTCTGAGGTAACTTTCTTTCTTTCTAATAATTTGGCCAAATTAAATGAGACTAAAAAGGTGAAAGAGCAAAAGAGAATATTAGTAATATAGGAAGCTATCAATAATTATTAGATAAATACCCAATAAGTGATTTTGGTGACTCAAAACTCTTACTGCTTGCACAATACTTAGATACTTGAAATGAATACTCTTATGACAGTAATTCTATGGAAGAACTACAAAGAAAAACAGATTTCTTACATGGAATCATTTTTTTTTTTAATTGATTATTTGTAGGTCAATAAGACTAACCCTTAAAATATACTGGAGACTGTTATACTTAAAGACCTTTAGCAAATACACTTTGGGGCTACAAAAGTTAAACAATGTTTTGTTGTTCTCTTTGCAACAGAAAGAGAAAACTAACAAGTATTTTTCTTTCTATTTTCAGTTTACCATTTCCTAGATTGGAAAACATTATACCTATTAACTAACATCCATAAAATGCCTTAAGTTCCAACTGGTTCCTCAATTAGAATTTTACAAAAGGACATGAAATTCATTCACCTTTTTTGGATTCAGTAACTTAATTAGTAAAATCATTTATTATCACTAATTTACATGCCAGAAAGTCAGCCCAAAATAGTTAAATTTCATTATGTTTATTAAACAAGATTTGTTTAGTATGCATACCATGCCTTATGTTATTTAAATATTCATTGCTAATTTCAAGAGCAATCTGCTTTGTATATAAAATTCTTTAATTCTTGCAAACAATAAAAATGATTAATTCTATTTAATGGTTACTAATTGTTAAGTTACTACATTCTTTAAATACATCAGGAAGTAGGTATGGTCATTATCAATTTAGCAGGTAAAGACCTTGAAGTTTAGAGAGGTTAAATAAGTTTTAAATGTCAAAGAGCTAGTAAATGATGTCGGGCAGTGTCTAATTCTGCAACTTCTTCCCTAATATGCTATACTATATTAACATTTTTATGATACATATTTAATCTACTTTACAAAATTGTTTTAAAATTAAATACCTGCACATCATTCTACATTACTATTAATTATATATTTTAGGTTGTGTGCATGCTACATTGCTTCATTCATGTCCGACTCTTTGAGAGACTATGGGCCATTGCCCATCAAGTCATCCCTATGCAGATTCTCCAGGCAAGAATACTGGAGTGGGTTGCCATGGTCTCCTCCAGGGGATCTTTCCAATCGAGGGGTCAAACACACATCTCTTATGTCTCCTGCATTAGC
Organism: Bos grunniens; assembly: GCF_055505025.1. Lineage (NCBI taxonomy): Eukaryota > Metazoa > Chordata > Mammalia > Artiodactyla > Bovidae > Bos > Bos grunniens. The sequence goes on from NC_141172.1 coordinate 92,092,154, forward strand.
AGCCAGGTTCTTTATCACTAGTGCTACCTGGGAAGCCCATATTTTAGGTTATGGCTAGTATGATAAGAAAAGAACATATAATCAGAAAAATTTTAAATCTGACTTGCAAAGTAAACAGCTGCTTACATAGAAAAGTAGATTTATAAAATATGAATTATATGTTAAAAATAGAGAATAGTTTGTTAAATTAGTAAAAAAGTATTTATATATAGTACATAAAAATATTTCATAGGAAAGGATAGTACTTACATAGTTCAAACTAAGAGGTGTTATTGAAAGACATAAAATGAGATATCAAGAGTAAATGCTTTTAGAATATCAGATTTACTATTGTAAAAGTCTATTAATGTAATGTAATTAATGGAACTCTAATCAGGGTTCAGAGTTTAAGGGAAAAAAAAAAGAATGATTTTAAATTCCAAAATAAGGAAAACAGTTAAATAAAAGCCAAATCCATTTTGAAAAAGCAAAATTTTAGGAAGGGCTATGAGATCATAAATCGTCTGCCTGCAATGTAGAAGACCCAGGCTGGATTCCTGGGTTGGGAAGACAACCTGGAGAAGGAAGGGGCAACCCCTTCTAGTATTCTTGCCTATAGAATCCCATGGACAGAGGAGCTTGGGGGGCTACAGTCCATGGGGTCTCAACAGTCGGACATGACTTGGCAACTAAACCCACCAACTATGAGATCATAAAATTTACCAAAAGTCTACTTCACTCAAACTAGTATAATATTGGCACAGGATAAATTAACTATTACAATATAAAATATAGGAATTGTGCTAAATATGTTGAGGAAATTATTCTATTACAAAGATAATTTTATTTCAATTAAAATAATTCAATTAATTAATTATTTCAATTAATTAAACTTAAAAGCTTTTGTACAAAAAAGGAAACTATAAGCAAGGTGAAAAGACAGCCTTCAGAATGGGAGAAAATAATAGCAAATGAAGCAACTGACAAATAATTAATCTCAAAAATATATAATCAACTCCTACAGCTCAATTCCAGAAAAATAAATGACCCAATCAAAAAATGGGCCAAAGAACTAAACAGACATTTCTCCAAAGAAGACATACAGATGGCTAAAAAACACATGAAAAGATGCTCAACATCACTCATTATCAGAGAAATGCAAATCAAAACCACTATGAGGTACCATTTCACACCAGTCAGAATGGCCGCGATCCAAAAGTCTACAAGCAATAAATGCTGGAGAGGGTGTGGAGAAAAGGGAACTCTCTTACACTGTTGGTGGGAATGCAAACTAGTACAGCCACTATGGAGAACAGTGTGGAGATTCCTTAAAAAACTGGAAACAGAACTGCCTTATGATCCAGCAATCCCACTGCTGGGCATACACACTGAGGAAACCAGAAGGGAAAGAGACACGTGTACCCCAATGTTCATCGCAGCACTGTTTATAGTAGCCAGGAAATGGAAGCAACCTAGATGCCCATCAGCAGATGAATGGATAAGAAAGCTGTAGTACATATACACAATGGAGTATTACTCAGCCATTAAAAAGAATACATTTGAATCAGTTCTAATGAGGTGGATGAAACTGGAGCCTATTATACAGAGTGAAGTAAGCCATAAAGAAAAACACCAATACAGTATACTAACGCATATATATGGAATTTAAAAAGATGGTAACAATAACCCTGTATACGGGACAGCAAAAGAGACACTGATGTATAAAACAGTCTTTTGGACTCTGTGAGAGAGGGAGAGGGTGGGATAATTTGGGAGACTGGTATTGAAACGTATAATATCATATATGAAACGAGTCGCCAGTCCAGGTTTGATGCCCCATACTGGATGCTTGGGGCTGGTGCACTGGGACTACCTGGAGGGATGGTATGGGGAGGGAGGAGGGAGGAGGGTTCAGGATGGGGAACACATGTATACCTGTGGCAGATTCATTTTGATATATGGCAAAACCAATACAATATTTTAAAGTTAAATAAAATAAAATTTAAAAAAAATAAAAGAGAATTGAATTATTAATTATATTTACTTATATTAATTTGCAAGAAAATTAATATAATTTATTGTTTTATATTTATGTTTATATATATGCATATATATATAATGACACTTGGATGTATAGAATATGACCAAAAAAAGAAAAACAGTAAGGATAAAAATAATCCAGGAGCCAATAAAGGAAATATAGCTCAACTGACTAAAAAAAAATATTAACAGTTTTGTTAGAGTATAACAGAATTGATATGCATAAACTACAAATATTTAAAGTCTAAAATTTGCTCAGTTTTGACTTACATATGAAATCCTCACCACAGTCATCATAATGAAGGTATACATTAGGTCAAAAAGCTTTCTTATACTCCTTTATAATTAATCCTTCCTTTCCTTTTTAAAATTGCTTTCTGTCACTGATTATTTTCTATTTTCTAGACTTTTATATAAATGGAATTATACAGAATCCATCTGGATTCTTTCACTCAGCATAGTTATTTTGAGATTTCTCCATGTTGCTGTACCAATCATTTCTTTCATTTTACTGCTAAATTCTATTGTATGACTACATCACAATTGGTTTACTAATTCACTTGTTGATGCACATTTGGGCTGTTTTCAATTTTATTCATTTTGAATTATCTTTGTCATGCAAAACCACGGCAAGTACAGTTGCACTATAAGTTTATCTATAAGTGCATTCCCTACGTCCCTCGCCAGGCAGAATGTGGGCACAACCAGAGCCTGGACTTGGCCCCTACTTGCCTGCCCTCTGGCAGAGGGTCACATTTGTCCAGCTCCACGGTCCTGTGACTGTGGAGAGAGGACCTGAAGGATGCTCAGGGCCATTCATGGTTGAATAGGGTCTGCTGGTGCCATTGAGGGTCCCCGCCGGAGTCTGTTTCCACCCTGAGTGAGGTGGAGGGCAGACTCTCCCACCCATCCACCCAGCTTTGGACCAAGAAAGGCTGCAGGGCCCAAGGCCATTCCCAGAGTGTCTGCTCCCAGACTCCCACTTGTCCCCTACAGCTTTCTGGTTCCTGGCCCCCCAGGACGTCCCCGTCAAGACAGACCTCGCACTACAAGGCTTTCTCTGCCGCACCCCCACCCCGCTACCAAACCCACGTCTGCACTCAAGGGTCATCCACCCCTTGCCCCTGGAGTCCCAGCACAGGTGGGAGAGCAGTGTGGGCCACCAGGGCTCAGTGCTTTGTGTAAACTATAAGTTTATCTTTAGCTCAAAGCTTTGAGTCTCACTTGCCAACTGCCTAGTTGAAATAGTCTATAGAATTAGCAGGAACTCAAAATGGATTTACAGACTATTTTTATACCTGTAATGACTTATTTGCTCCCCCATATAAGTTCATTCTCTATTATAATTTAAATGTTTTACAGTGCACAAAAAAAGAAAAAAGGCAATAAAAAGCACCTATATTTCTACAATCAATAATTAATAAGCCTAATATTTTGTCTTTTTTGTTGTTTTAGATATTTTAGTAATAAAATATAGGTTTAATGAAAAGTGGAAGTCACTCAGTCATGTCCAGCTCTTGCGATTCCATGGACTATACAGTCCATGGAATTCTCCAGGCCAGAATGCTGGAGTGGGTAGCCTTACCCTTCTCCAGGGTATCTTCCTGACCCAGGAATTGAACTGGGGAATCCTGCATTGCAGGTGGATTCTTTACCAACTGAGCTATCAAGGAATCCCAAAATATAGATTTAAATTATTTCAAATATAACATGTTAATAAATAGCAAAGTCAAATAAAAAAGCAAAACACAGACTAGAAGATGTATTTGTAGGAAATGTGACAGAAAATGGTTATTACATATAATAGATATATTCAAAATAGGTCAATTTTTCAAGTTTTTTAGTTTTTCATATGTGACACACTGTATTACTTTTTTTATATTAAACATTTAAAATGTTCCTTTTCCTATTTTACATCCTCTTCCTTTTTTCATCCTTCCCTTTTCCTCAACCTTGAAATCTCGAAATAATTCAACTCTAAAGCTAGTGACAGAAGCTGAGCAAAAGTAGTACAGTTTGTCCCTCAATCCTGACTCCTACAACAGAACTCAGAGTGGTTTAGGATTCCAAGTGGGGTGAGAAGGACGTTCACGTGGAAATGCTGGCATCCTTCCTTGTTTAGTGGATGAGAACCAAGTAGGGCAAAGAGGAAATCTACTCTTGGCTTATTGTGGAGATTGAGAGTCTGAGTATGGGGACAGGTCATCCTAACTAAGGAGCTGCTGGAATGTGGTGGTAGAGCCCAAGCAGGACAAGGATAACGTTCACACAGAGGAGGGAGTGGAAGTTGAGATGGGAAACTGCTATTAAATTGGACAAATGATCAAGTAATACCTTTTATTAAATACAGAGAAACACAGTTTTCTCAATGTTAAGCAATGGAATTACAATACAAAACTATGATATTAATAGGAATTTTGAGTATTGGTTTGTGTTCACAGTTTTCAATTTAAATAGATATAATAAGATGATTGATAAACTGAAAGTAAAAATGTACAGAGTTGTGCGTGTGTGTCTATGTAGCCAGGGAACAGAATTTGATATCAATAAGTGGGCCTCTAACAATTATATTTTAGTTTCTAAATTTTCTACTAAAATAAATTAGAACTGCTTGGGCAAAAAGTTAATTCTAGGATTGAGTAGGAAAAGCACAAGAAAGCCTGGCACTCCTTATTGTGCAAAAAAAATGCCAAAGGAATAACAGAAAAATGACGAAGAACATAAAGCCAGATTGAATGGCCAAACTGGGGATACTCTGAATACTCAAAAGATGATTATGATCCAATGAATACAAAGAAAACAAAATTTCATGAGCATGTGGTGTGTGTAATTTTATGAACAGTGGGATTTTTACAGAGCTTCAAATTCTTCAAATTACATCTTTCCCCAAATCCTAAAAATGAAGGAAAAGAAAATCTTTATAATAGAGAAATGAAATATTCCAACTATCAAGTGATCAACATAAAAACCAGTAAAGGGATATACTAGAGCTGTATACCACCTGAAAAGATACGGTGAAAGAACATACCACTTCAGTGATATTCTTGCTGAAAATACATGAGTATAATCATGAGAAGACACTAGAAAAATATAAATTAAGGGACAACCCTAAACAACTGACATTCAATCCTCAAAGCCAAAGAAAAATAACTCTAGAATAAGAATAACTCTAGAGAGGAGACTAAAAAGGCATGGCATCTAAATGTATTTACTGATTATTAACAACAGCTATTTAATAGAAGGGTTTCCCTGGTGGCTCAGTGATAAAGAACCCATTGCCAATACAGGAGAGGCTGGTTCAATCCTTGGGCTGAGAAGATCCCCTTGAGGAGGAAATGGTAATCCACTCCAGTATTCTTGCCTGGGAAATCCCATGGACAGAGGAGCCTGGCAGGCTACAGACCCTGGGGTTGCAAAAATTCGGACATGACTTAGTGACTCAACAACAACAACAGTGTATATGTACATATACAATACAAATATATGTGTGTATATATATGACTATTATTCAGTCATAAGAACAGGAAATCCTTCCACTTGCAACCCCATGGATAGATCTTGAAGGCATTATGCTAAGTAGAATAAATAAGAGAGAAAAAAAACCAAATACTGCATTTAATTTATATGTGGGATCTAAAAAAGAAGTTATACTCTTAGTAACAGAGTAGAGAAGTGGTTGCAGTGGCTCAGAGATGAGGTAAGAAAAAATGAGGTTGGTAACAGAGTACAAATTTTCAGCTATAAGCTAATGTCTGAGGTTCTAACGTAAAACATGGTGACTACAGTTTATAACACCATAGTATATAATTGAAATTTGTGAGAGGAGTAGAAAAATAAGACACATATGTGAGATGTGAGGTGATAGATTTGTTAATTAACTAAATTGTGGAATTCCTTTCACAGTATATTGCAAAATTATATCAAATAACCACTATATGTACTTTCAATGTCTTTGATGTTGTTGAGTCCCTAAGTCATGTCTGACTCTTTGAGGCCCCATGGAGAAGGCAATGGCACCCCACTTCAGTACTCTTGCCTGGAAAATCCCATGGACAGAGGACCCTGGTAGGCTGCAGTCCATGGGGTCGCTAAGAGTTGGACACAACTGAGCAACTTCACTTTCACTTTTCACTTTCATGCACTGGGGAAGGAAATGGCAACCCACTCCAGTGTTCTTGCCTGGAGAATCCCAGGAAAGGTGGAGCCTGATGGGCTGCCGTCTCTGGGGTCACACAGAGTCGGACATGACTGAATCGACTTAGCAGCAGACTGTAGCCTGCCAGACTCCTCTGTCCATGGGATTTCCCAGGCAAGAATACTGGAGTGGGTTGCCATTCCCCATCTATGGAATTTTCCACACCCAGGGATTTAACCACATCTCCCGCATTGGCAGGCAAGGCCTTCACCACTGAGCCCACCAGGGAAGCCCTTGGAGTTTAATTGATAAATACAATTCATATTTGTGAAACTCTAATAAAGCAGAAACAAATAAATGCAATAAATGGTTCTGAAATGGGTCATTTTGCTTTATAGGATATTATTGGGAGATTGTAAAATTTAATTGATCTGAGAAATTAGATATTAGTAATTATCAGTGCTAATTTTTAATTGTTGAATTATCTAGTCTTCCTGTTTCTCTCTTTTTCTGTACAGGAGAATGTACATGTTTATAAGAAAAATACACTATAGTATGTAGAGATGATGAGGCATCAGATCAATAATTTACTCCTAAATAGTTGAAGAAAAATTATTCTTTATACTGTAATTCTAATTTTTCTACAGGCTTGTGACTATTTTATGTTTTTAAATAAAAAGGTAATATTTAAGTGAAGACAAATGAAAATACTATTGCTATGATGCAATATGAAAACAAAGAGAATAGTTAAAATTAACATTTTGAATAATTTTTAAGCAAATGTAAACATTAAACAACATCATTACCATTTATAGTTACCTAAATTAATTCATCTGCAATCCAATGATTTATAATTATATGCCTAAATAGCTCACATTACAATCTGTTTATATGTGTTTAAATTAATTACATAGTCAATGAGTTCCTCTCATATATCCTGGATAATCCTTATTAATTTCTCCTCAATGAATCCATGATGCTTAATTTGGTTAAGCAAATACCTTTACTATCATAAATTAATGCATGTGATGTACTTAATATTCACAGTGAATTTTATCTCATATAAAACAATACCGATGGATTAAAGGTGTTCCAGGCAAGAAAAATAATTTCAAAATCTATTATTATGTTGAATATAATTATTTTATTCAGTCTATAGCAGTGTGTCTGCTCATTAGGGAACTTTTAAAAAATCAATTATAATGAACCGATATGTCAGGAAAATGTTAAGGATTAGTATTTTTCAATGATTTGTGCACTAATTTAGAGGGAGAATAGATTTAGATTAAAAGTTGTGAGTACCTTGACAACCAGTCTCCGCCGTTTTGTCTTAACCTCTTTTTAAGAACATAAATGAATTTCATGTGCGTGCTTTCTGCTCACAGCACAGTTTACCACTTGTCTGCCGATATCCTTTCCTATGGAGATAGAGAAAGGGTCCCTTTGAAAATGCGGGTCACAAATACCATCAGTTATTTCAATGGGAGTTCAGTATTTGTACAGGAAAATGAGGACTAAGGAGAAAGTATCTGATTCAAAGTTGAGGGAAAACATTTGTTGTCTGTAGGCCTCATGCAGAGAAGACTGAATCCATTGATAGGGATAGGCTTATTGGTACCACATGTTTTGGGAGACAGGCTCCGCTTCATGAAGCCTCTCTGATTAGACAGTGCCACACCTGTCAGGGTTCTGCGATGATGAGTCAGGGCTTCCTAGCTGCAGGACTGGCCACAGGTAGACATTGTACTTCCCTTTGTGGGCTACAGTCCATGGGTTACAAAGAGTCGGACAAGACTGAGTGGCTTCACTTTCACTATACTATCTCAAAAACTTAATAGCATCCTATTTCAAGTGACAATCTAATCTCAACAATTACCTCCAATAATAAAGGTAAGATGTAGTTGAAATGAAACCTCTATGTGAAAGTAGTAGCAAGCTTAGGAAAGGCATTTCTCCAGGATGTTACTACTATGGAGATGTGATCATATATAAAGCTACTAAGAGGAATCTGGCAATAGACATGTAGCGACTATAATACATAATATCTAGCATGGATATGGAGAAGGCAATAGCACCCCACTCCAGTACTCTTGCTTGGAAAATCCCATGGAGAAGCCTGGTAGGCTGCAGTCCATGGGGTTGCTAAGAGTCGGACATGACTGAATGACTTCACTTTCACTTTTCACTTTCATGCATTGGAGAAGGAAATGGCAACACACTCCAGTGTTCTTGCCTGGAGAATCCCAGGGACGGGGGAGCCTGGTGGGCTGCCATCTGTGGGGTCACACAGAGTCGGACACGACTGAAGTGACCTAGCAGTAGCAGCAGCAGCAGCAGCATGGATATGTAAAGAAAATAATTCTCCAAAGATTCTCGAAAATGATTACATATGAGATCCTGATGAAATGTTAAACTTTTTATTAAAAGTAGATGGGTCCCTAGCTAAATATGTTTTGTAGTGTTCATGAAAATGGGATTTAATAGGCTTGTAAAATTGGGAAACACCAGGAATAATTTTAAAAGAAGAAAACAATTCTAACCTTTCAAATACTGCAGGTGAAGTTTTGAAAGTAAATTTTGCCTCCCTCCCAAAATATGCCAAAAGTTTTCATACTATAGATAGAACCTTTTCTCCTTTGCCATTAGTCCAGTTGCACTTGTTCATAGGGTTCTGCTTCCTCGAGCCTCTCACCCAGGACTTGAGACACAGTTCATAGAGTGAAACGGCTGCCTACACCTCAGCTCTGGAGCCGCATGCAGAAGCTGTCCTCAGCACTCAATCCAAAATGGCTGCAGGATGCAGGAGGTTGTGCTCTGAGATGATGCACCTGCGCTGTTATCTGGAGTGTGAGTGCAGGAGCACCACAGCTGTACCCTATCTAGGAGAACTCTGCCCCTTTCCCAATTATAAGATCCCTATAAATTTGCCTGGCAGCTGGGGAAAGCGCATACTCTATATGGTAGACATATCTTCCCATTTATTCCATGATAACCTATATGAGAAAATCTTAAAAAGAATGAATATATGTATATGCATAACTGAATCACTTTGCTGTACACTTGAAACTAACACAACATTTTAAGTCACATATAGTTCAATAAAACAAATATTAAAAGAATACAACTTTCCTTTTCTTCTGAATTGAGCTTGGTCTCCTAAAGTTCTGAACAACTCAGGGCAGGAGGACCCTTATAGGGGCCCTAATGGAAAGGATCAGTAATAGATACATTGGATAAAATTAAACTATCTTCCTGAGAAATGGCAAATATTCACTTTAAATTATGAAACAAAAATATACATATTTAGTGCCATACTGATGACATTCCATAAAAATTAACTGAGTTATATCTCTTTAAGACCATTCTTTTTTAAAGCAACACTTTTTATTTATCATCATAAGCACGCATAACTCTACAGTAGAAAGACACTACAGAATTCTAATATTTAAATAAAAACTATAGTTAGATACCATACAGGAAATTTCTGGAGTTTTTGTGCTTGAACAGAAATAAATTCCATATAAGTTAATTTATGTCATGTAAATAGGCCATTCTTTGATAAATAATGCTTTTGATAAAGTTAACTTTATTGAATGAGCAGCTCTACTTAAATGAAGTGTTTTAGCCACTTTCATATAAATAATATACTCTTGGAAAATTTAGGACACCTGGTTAGATAGAAAATAGTTTATACATATTGTAAGACACCTAGTTGGGTAAAAATAAAAGAGGAAATAAGGATATTTGAAATTTCTGCTAAAACATAGATTTTTTAAAACCATTTTGGTTTTAAAAATGGTTTTTTTAAAACCATTTAAAACCATTGATGATTGACTTGGGAAAAGCTATACGTATTTAATATACACAACTCAAAGACTTTGGGGATAAGGATACATTCATGAAATCATTACCACCAAGACAATAAATGAATGTTTTCTCCCAAAGATTCCATTTACCCATTATTATTGTTGTTGAAGAGCTTTTTTTTTTTTTTTTTTTTAGTTTTAAAGAACTGTAATATAAATTTTATTTTACATTGGAGTATAGTTGATTAACAATGTTGTGATAGTCTCAGTATACAGCAAAGTGACTCAGCCAACATATACATGTAGCCACTCCCTTTCAAACCCCCCTTCTATTTAGTCTGTCATAACTGAGCAAAGTTATCTGTGCTATACAGTAGTGAAGACCATTATTTTTGAATACAATTGTTTTTACCTAAAATAACATAATGTATGATTAAAACAACAACTTATTTGTTGTGAACATTCAGGCTCTTTGCTATGGATCATGGCAAGATAGTTTTCTATATTTTTTTCCTTACATTTTCTAGTTGCTCTGCTATAGTGAAGATTCAATTCCAAGTTTTCTAATCTGTCAGTGACTATAATAAAGCAGATCCAACTCACAGTGCAGGTTAGCTGTAGGTGAGTCAAAATTATTAGTAGTTATATTGATCCTCAGATTTCTTTTTAGGAAATGACAGTGCTGCTACAATTGAATGAAGATGGCAGTGACAAATCAGCAAAGTGCTGGCTCACTGATTATATCCTATTCTGACAAGACCAATATATATAGAAGTAGCATTGATTTTGTTCCCTAATTTTCTCTTGTCCTTTCCAATGAGGAATACCATACCCAATGCACCAGGATATGACTAACATGTAGCACTGTAGCATCCATGATTCCAGAGTTGAAGAGCTATAGACAGCTAGTTCAATGGGACTCTGATCAGGGGCCTCTTATAGTCACAGTTTATACAGTAACATGAACACTATCATCATCAGTCTTTGAAATTCTGTAATTGAAACTGGTAAAAAAAAAAAAGTGTATATATACCTTTCTATCATGTTCACACTTACCCAAGGTACAAAAGCCTATGAATATTTGGGATGACAAACAACACAGGATCACATAGTTGCAAAAACGTTGAGTGTATATTATCTGCTGCTTTGGAGTAACAGTTCAAATTCCTATCAGTTTTGTTGAGACAGGCTCCACAAGCAGGGTTTCTGAAAACAAAATACTGTAAAAGAATGAGAAACAAGACACAAGAATCCAGTGCAAAGCGAGGATCAGGGGACCAACACCGCTCCAAGGTGGAGGTGCTGACACTGAATCCAAGTCAGCTTAATTATACTTTCAGCCGTGAAGGAAAGAATATGCGGGGAGTTAAGCTATAACCTGTGTGGCCTTCAGGGCCGAAGAACAAAGTGATCATTAACCACTGAGTAACTAAGAAACAGTAATCAATAAAAAATCAGTAACTAGACTAATATTTTTATCTATAGATTTTCCACCGGATACATAAAACATGTGACTATGAGACGCCAGTTGAGAAAAAGTCTGAGGTCGGTTTTCTGACTCTAGGATCATACCTTGTTTTCAAGACTGTGAACTGTGCCCTCTGGACTTTTTCCAAGAGTCTCATGCCTTATAGAAACCAGTTTATCAATAATTATAATTTTCTTTTGTGGTCCTTGCCAGGGCCTGCTGTTCTTTTATCTTCTTGTCTTCTACACAGTTTCAATGATTTTCATGTCTAAATAGAAATGGAGTATTCACTCTATCAAATTACAAATATTTTACACATTTATTCAACATTTTCTTTATCTAATATGTTGAAAACTATCACTAGGATTTGTTCTAGAATTAAAAATAGTGCAAGTGTTACTGAGAATACTTTGTAGACTTATATAAGGGATTTTAAGCCATAAGCAAAATTTTTATCTGCTATCTTTGAAGCATTCAGAAGACAAAACAATCACAAATGCTAAAAATTCTTTGTGCTACCAGAGGTAAATCTTTGACGTTAACTTTGGAGCTTAGGACTACATGACTGTGCAGGGGTGCACATGTATGCATGTGTGTGTGAGAAAGGGGAAGGGGGACTGTGGCACTACCTGCTTTTTCAATATACAAAACAAAGCAAAATTCTATTCTGGACTGGTGGATTTGTAGACATTGGGCAGCAAACTTGCATTCAGTGGTATAAAAGTTCCATTTCTGGATGCAAAAGTTATTATGAGGACAGTGGATTTGGGCTTCCATTGAGAGGTTCTTAGGAACCAGACATCAAATTGCTAACATCCTCTGGGTCATCAAAAAAGCAAGAGAGTTCCAGAAAAATATCTATTTCTACTTTATTGACCATGCCAAAGCCTTTGACTGTGTAGATTATAATAAACTGTGGAAATTCTGAAAGAGATGGGAAAACCAGACCACCTGACCTGCCTCTTGAGAAACCTGTATGCAGGTCAGGAAGCAACAGTTGGAACTGGACACGAAACAACAGACTGGTTCCAAATAGGAAAAGAAGTACATCAAGGCTGTATATTGTCACCTGCTTATTTAACTTCTATGCAGAGTACATCATGAGAAATGCTGGGCAGGATGAAGCACAAGCTGGAATCAAGATTGCCGGGAGAAATATCAATAACCTCAGAAATATTAATAACCTGCAGATAACACCACCCTATAGCAGAAAGTGAAATAACTAAAGAGAGTCTTGATGAAAGTGAAAGAGGAGAGTGAAAAAGTTGGCTTAAAGCTTATGGCATCCGGTCCCATCATTTCATGGCAAATAGATGGAGAAACAGTGGAAACAGTGGCAGACTTTATTGTTTGGGGCTCAAAAATCACTGCAGATGGTGACTGCAGCCATAAAATTAAAAGATGCTTGCTCCTCGGAAGAAAAGTTATGACCAACTTAGACATCATATTAAAAAGCAGAGATACAAGTAGGCCAACAAAGATCTGTCTAGTCAAGGCTATGGTTTTTCCAGTAGTCATGTGTGGAAAGGAGAGTTGGACTATTAAGAAAGCTGAACGCCAAAGAATTGATGCTTTTGAACTGTGGTGTTGGAGAAGACTCTTGAGAGTCCTGTGGGCTGCAAGGAGATCCAACCAGTCCATGCTAAAGGAGATAAGTCCTGGGTGTTCATTGGAGGGACTGATGTTGAAGCTGAGACTCCAATACTTTGGCCATCTGATGTGAAGTTTGAAGGGATTTTCCAGGCAAGAGTACTGGATTGTGTTGCCATTTCCTTCTCCAGAATGAAAAGCACTGCATGGCAATTTAAAATGACATTCAAAAAGTAGCAACTAGTTAAAAAACAGGCTTTTTAATGATTCTTCAGTAGTACTGAGGAGGTGCTGGACTGTTGAGTCTTAAGAGAAAAATGTAGTCTAAGAATGCAGTTTAGATATTAATGGAAAAGACACCCACATATGGCTCACTCAGATCATTGGGCTACAGTGCAGGTGCTGACTCTTGATGGCATTCCATTCCGCTATCACTTATCCATACATCATGCAATACAGGGAAAATGCCTATACACTGCCCTTTAAAGCATATGCCATTTGTTTCTGTTTATCATCACCTTCACCACAACCAGACCAGGCCAAGCCACCATCTACACCTGAGTTATTGTAGTGTTTTCTATGAGTTATCCTTACTTCCTATTTTATCTCCATTACAACCTTCTCTATACACAAATTATATTTTTAAATGTAAATCAGATCATATCACTTACTTGTCCCAAACAGTTTTATTTCATTTTACTCTTATAAAGTAATTCAAGTATCTTAACATTATTTATAAGACCCTGACTCCTGCCTAATGTGTCACTCCTTGATACTCTCTCTGCTTTAGTAGTAAAAAAGTTTTTGCAATTCCTCAAAGGCATTACTTAGCACCTTTATGCTTCTGTTTCTCACTGCACATCTTCCCATAACATGTTCCTTCACACAGCTTCACATAGCTCTATTCTTCCTGAAATAGATTTCCCAACATTCTCTCTACTTTTTTTTTCAAAGTACATATTGATTTAAAAAAAAAAAAAAAACTTTTGTGGTATTTTTTTCTTTTTATTATAATTTTAAATAAACCAAAGAGAAGTTGAAGGAATTCAAGAATTCCTATATATCCTTTATTATGATTCAACAGTTGTTTACATTTTGTCTGTTTGCTTTTTCTTTATTATTCTCTCTATATACCTATATCTATCTCCATAAGTCAGTATAGTAGTTATATTTCCCACCAAAATTGTTAAAAAAATACAAAATAAGGAAATTTAGCATTGATTTTTATTTAATCAATTATCCATATTTAAATTTTTGAAATTGTCATAATATTGTCCATTGTATTTTTCTTTGCCTTTTCAGGGTCTATCATCCATTTAATTGTTATGTCTCAAGTGTTTGAGAGTCTATGGACAGGCTGTTTTGTGTTGTTGTTTACTGCTAATCCCATTAATTAGAACTTGTGAGGCAACATAGCACTAAGTTTATAATCATGGGCTCTAGAGGGCTGGCTTGGTCTTGCCATCCATCAGCTGTGTAAACTATGGCAGGTGATATAAATTCTCTGTGATCCTAGACTCTTCTTTTGTAAGATAAGGATGATGGCAGTCATTTTCCAGGGCTGAAGTATGATTAAAAGAATTTATGCATAAGTGCTATATTAATCTCTGCTATACAGTAAGCATTATATGTCACTGTAAAACACAATATCTGGCCGATACCTGGCAATCAGCAAACAGCTGCTGAATGAATAAATAGATTTGGTGATACATGATATAGTATAGATTTCACACATATCCCAGATCCTTACAATTAAAGTTTCAGAAAGATGATACTGATCATTGATGTGGAGGGAGAGGAAATTCTGTGGTCATTCAATAATGCCGGCTGACTGAAGCCCTGCTATTGTGAATATATGGTTTCCAAGGTCACTTGGCATATCGTATGTCACCAGTACAAGGGGGAAAATGGAATCAAAATGGTGAAAAAGCCCATGAAGGTTATTTATGGACCAGGTCTATAACATGAATAATATATTTTTTTTGCTAGAACTCAGCCAAATGCCATACCTAACAATAAAAGAAAAAGGCAGATGTGGTTTAGCTATGAGCACAGAAATATTAATAACAGAAAGTTATTCTAGTGAACAGCCATACAGACTGAAAACCATAAAATCTGTTTAAAAATAAGTAAACAAAGATGAAAAATAGCATTTATTAATCATATTCAAGGTGGTAGAAACTCTGCACCTACTACACAGGATTTCAAAATCACAGCTATTAAAGTAGCAGATTCCTATATGTGACAATAAATTGTTTTCCCATAATGATACATAAAATGACTCAGGGCTAAGTAATCAGGAGGAACGCAAATGCTGAAGCAGTGAGAAGTGAATGGTAGTACTTCGGGAAATGGTGGATGATCCAATGTGACTTGAGTCATAGAAAGAATGGAGAAATGGATCTAGAAAGCCAAATATGGCTTCCCTGGTAGCTCAGGTGGTAGAGAATCTGCCTACAATTCAGGAGACCCTATTTGATTCCTGGGTCAGGAATTTCCCCTGGAGAAGGGATAAGCTACCCACTCCAGTATTCTTGGGCTTCCTTGGTGCTCAGACAGTAAAGAATCTGCTTGTAATGTGGAGACCTGAGTTCGAGCCCTGGGTTGGGAAGATCCCCTGGAGGAGAGCATAGCAACCCACTCTAGTATTCTTGCCTGGAGAATCCCCATGGACAGAGGCGCTTGGAGAGCTACAGCTGACAGGGTCACAAAGAGTCAGATACACTGAACAACAAAGCATGGCATATATATATATATATATATATATATATATATATATATACACACACACCCATCCATACACATATACATACATATATTCACTATGTCCATAAATTGCTTATAATCTTAAACTATACAGCAGCTTATATGGAGTCTCTCTTTCACTCCAGTTAGGGTTTTAGTCATTTTTCTACCTATACACAAAAAATGTTTCTTTTGCCAGGACTTCCCTGGTGGTTCAGTGGCTGAGACTCTGTGCGCCCAATGCAGGGGACCTGGGTTCAATTCCTAGCTTGGGAACTATATTCCACATGCTGTAACTAAAGATCCCACACCCCACAACCATGACTGAAGATCCCATGTGCTGTAACTAAGACCCAGTGGAGTTAAAGAAATAAATTAGTAAATTAATAAATACATGGAATAACAAACTGGTTCCAAATCAGGAAAGGAATACGTCAAGGCTGTATATTGTCACCATGCTTATTTAACTTACATGTAGAATACATCATGAGAAATGCTGGGTTGGGATGAAGCTCAAGCTGAAATCAAGATTGCTGGGAGAAATATCAGTAACCTCAGATACACAGATGACACCAACCTTATAGCAGAAAGTGAAGAAGAACTAAAGAGCCTCTTGATGAAAGTCAAAGAGGAGACTGAAGAAGTTGGCTTAAAACTCACCATTCAGAAAATTAAGATCATGGCATCTAGTTCCATCATTTCATGGCAAATAGATTGCAGAACAAAGGGAACAGTGACAGACTTTATTTTTGGGGGGTTCAAAAATCTGCAGATGGTGACTGAAGCCATGAAATTAAAAAACACTTGCTCCTTGGAAGAAAAGCTTCCTTGGAAGAAAAGCTATAAAGCAGAGGCATTACTTAGCCAACGAAGGTCTGTCTAGTCAAACCTATGGTTTTTCCAGTAGTAATGTATGGGAGAAGAATTGATGCTTTTGAACTATGGTGTTGGAGAAGACTCTTGAGAGTCCCTTGGACTGCATGGAGATACAACCAGTCCATCCAAAAAGAGATCAGTCCTGGGTGTTCATTGGAAGGACTGATATTGAAGCTGAAACTCCAATATTTTGGCCACCTGAGGCAAAGAGCTGACTCATTTGAAAAAACCCTGATGCTGGAAAAGATTGAAGGCAGGAGGAGAATGGGACAACAGAGGATGAGATGGCTGGATGGCATCACCAACTCAATGGACACGAGTTTGGGTAAACTCCGGGAGTTGGTGATGGACAGGCAGGCCTGGCATGCTACAGTTCATGGGGTTGCAAAGAGTTGGACACGATTAAGCGACTGAACTGACTGACTGATTGAGGCGATGGACATGAGGTTGTAGGCTCCAAGAGTTGGTGATCGACAGGGAAGCCTGGCATTCTGCAGTCCATAGAGTCACAAAGAGTCAGATATGAATGAGTGACTGAACTTAACTGAACTGAATAAATACACACATATAAATAAAAAGTTTTTGTCAAGGTTACTGTGAACTTCATATTGCTAAATTAAATTAAAGCTATATACTTATATACTTATATAAAAATATGTTTAAATAATTATTACAGTAGTTACAATAACAAATAATAATGAAGTCATCTATTGCATCTACTGTGATCATCATCAACTCCAAATTTGCATGCCGTGCAAATATTTGGAAAAAAAAGAAACCTTCATTTTTCCTAGATTCAGTTCATTTCGGTTCAGTCACTCAGTCATGTCCGACTCTTTGCGACCCCATGAATTGCAGCACGCCAGGCCGCTCTGTCCATCACCAAGTCCTGGAGTTCAGTAAACTCATGTCCATTGAGTCGTGGTGTCATCCAGCCACCTCATCCTCTGTCATCCCCTTTTCATCCTGACACCAATCCCTCCCAGCATCAGAATCTTTTCTAAAGAGTCAACTCTTTGCATGAGGTGGTCAAAGTACTGGAGTTTCAGCTTTAGCATCATTCCTTCCAAAGAACACCCAGGGCTGATCTCCCTCAGAATGGACAGGTTGGATCTCCTTGTAGTCCAAGTGACTCTCAAGAGTCTTCTCCAACATCACATTTCAAAAACATCACTTCTTTGGCGCTCAGCCTTCTTCACAGTCCAACTCTCACATCCATACATGACCACTGGAAAAACCATAGCCTCGACTAGACGGACCTTTGTTGGCAAAGTAATGTCTCTGCTTTTGAATATGCTATCTAGGTTGGTCATGACATTCCTTCCAAGGAGTAAGCATCTTTTAATTTCATGGCTGCAGTCACCATCTGCAGTGATTTTGCAGCCCCCAAAAATAAAGTCTGACACTGTTTCCACTGTTTCCCCGTATATTTCCCATGAAGTGATGGGACCGGATGCCATGATCTTCGTTTTCTGAATGTTGAGCTTTAAGCCAACTTTTTCACTCTCCTCTTTCACTTTCATCAAGAGGCTTTTTAGTGCTTCTTCACTTTCTGCCATAAGGGTGGTGTCATCTGCATATCTGAGGTTATTGACATTTCTCCCGGCAATCTTGATTCCAGCTTGTGCTTCTTCCAGCCCAGCGTTTCTCATGATGTACTCTGCATAGAAGTTAAATAAGCAGGGTGACAGTATACAGCCTTGATGTACTCCATTTCCTATTTGGAACCACTGTATTGTTCCATGTCCAGTTCTAACTGTTGCTTCCTGACCTGCATACAGGTTCCTCAAGAGGCAGGTCAGGTGGTCTGGTTTTCCCATCTCTTTCAGAATTTCCACAGTTTATTGTGATCCACACAGTCAAAGGCTTTGGCATAGTCAATAAAGCAGAAATAGATGTTTTCCTGGAACTCTCTTGCTTTTTCCATGATCCAGCAGATGTTGGCAATTTGATCTCTGGTTCCTCTGCCTTTTCTAAATCCAGCTTGAACAGAATAACTGCCCTAGTATGCAAATAATATCTTTGGTTTTCCAGTTTTGTATAGGGCTTCTCATGTGGTGCAGTGGTAAAGAATCTGCCTGTCAATGTAGGAGATATAAGAGACATGAGTTCATTCCCTAGGTTGCGAAGATCTCCTGGAGTAGGAAATGGTAACCCACCCTAGTATTCTTGCCTGGAAAATCTCATAGATGTAGGAGACTGAAGGGCTATAGTCCTTGGGGGCACAAAGAGTCAAACACGACTGTGCACACATGCAGCCATAGGGCGCAACATTTCCTTTAATGTGTGAACAGATGCAAAGGTAAAATTGGAAGAAAAAAAAAGGGGGGGGGGAAATGCCCAATAACTTATTACCTTTGCCTTTTTTTTTTAATTTTCAAAATTTTGAAAGGTTTCAAAATATGAAATCAAGATTGACCCACAACATTGACTTAGTTTCGTCGTATTCTGTTATAAAGTTATGAATGGCTATGCAGTTAATATATGAGATCATTAAACATTAGAGTGACAACCATAACTATATCAATTTGTGATGTAGATCATAGGAAATAAATAGGCAACATAATAATTCACATTTAAAAATCCCTAATATGCCTATGCTGTGGCTGCTAAGTCGCCTCAGTTGTGTCTGACTCTGTGCGACCCCAGAGATGGCAGCCCACCAACTCTCCCGTCCCTGGGATTCTCCAGGCAAGAACACTGGAGTGGGTTGCCATTTCCTTCTCCAATGCATGCAAGTGAAAAGTGAAAGTGAAGTCACTCAGTCTTATCCGACTCTTAGTGATCCCATGGACTATAGCCTACCAGGCTCCTCATCCATGGGAGTTTCCAGGCAAGAGTACTGGAATAGGGTGCCATCGCCTTTTCCAAACATGCCTGTAGTAGCCATAAAAGTAGAAACAATAAAAATATCCACCAACAGGTGAAATAATAAACAAACAATGTTATATCTATACAGTGGGGTACAAGTCAACAATAGATGGGAACAAATTGCTGATACATGCTATGATGTGGATGAATCTCAAAATAATTATGCTAAGTTAAAAAAGAGTAAACACTAAATAATACTATTAATATAAAATTCCAGACAGATACAAACTGATCTCTAGTAACAGAAACTTGACCAGAAGTTCCTGAGGACATGAGGGATGAGCGAAAAGAATTGCATTTCACAAGAAGACTTCCCAAGCATGCGAGTATGACTATTATCTTGATTGTGGTGATGGTTTTATAGGCGTATACATATGTCAAAACTAACTGGAGTGTATATTACATGCAGTTTATTGTACACCAACTGAAATTCTATAAAACTTTAAAAAGATAAACAAAAGAAACATTTAAAAAAACCCTAACAACTTTCTAGTAAAGACAGACCTTTCCATTTTATAGATTACAGTGAAAGTGAAGTCACTCAGTTGTAGTCCAACTCTTTGCGACCCCATGGACTGTAGCCCACCAGGCTCCTCTGTGCATGGAATTTTCCAGGCAAGTGTACTGGAGAAGGGTTGCCATTTCTTTCTCCAGGGGATGTTCCCAACCCAGGGAGCAAACCCGGGTGTCTAGCATTGCAGGCACATGCTTTACCATCTGAGCCACCAGGGAAGCTCTAGATTACCGTACTGAGGGGTTATTGAAGATGTTGCTTGACAATTCTTTTTAAACAGTAGTCCATATTTTTAAAATTTAAAGTGATCCATCAGCATCTATTTTCTCCAACTAAATCTTGACTCTCTTGTCACACTGGCAAGCCAAAGATCTATTCTATTAACTGATTTGAGTTCAGAGTTATGCTCCGAATGGCCCCATTAGCCAGTTTGAATTATTCACCCCAGGAGGATAATGTCATCCATGCTATCACAGATAAAGAACTTCCTAGAAGAAAGTGCGAGAGCAGAGAAACTGTTTGCAAAAAGAGAATGCTTGAAAAAATGGTAAGAAACTTTCTTCATGTGTTAGATGCTCCCTACAGCTTAATTAATGAAGTCATGCACTCAGATTTATCTATGCCAAAAATGTTTTTCTTTTCATTTGCTGCTCTCCTTTACATTGTGATTGGCAAAAATGAGTCTCAGTTTTTGTCCTTTATTTTCCAAGTTTAAAAAGAAATGGACTTTTCACCTCTCAGCTATTATAAACAGTGCTGCAGTGAACTCTGGAGTGCATACATCCTTTCAGAAAATGTTTTTCTCCAGATATATACCCAAGGGGTGGGATTGCAGGATGATTATGTGAAAGTGCTGCACTCAATATGCCAGCAAATTTGGAAAACTCAGCATGGCCACAGGACTGGAAAAGGTCAGTTTTCATTCCAATCCCAAAGAAAGGCAATGCCAAAGAATGCTCAAACTACCACACAATTGCACTCATCTCACATGCTAGCAAAGTAATGCTCAAAATTCTCCAAGCCAGGCTTAAGCACTACGTGAACCATGAACTTCTAGATGTTCAAGCTGGTTTCAGAAAAGGCAGAGGAACCAGAGATCAAATAGCCAACATCTACTGGATCATCAAAAAAAGCAAGAGAGTTCCAGAAAAATATCTATATCTGCTTTACAGACTATGTCAAAGCATTTGACTGTGTAGATCACAATAAACTGTGGAAGATTCTTCAAGAGATGGGAATATCAGACCACCTGACCTGCCTCTTGAGAAATTTGTATGCAGGTCAGGAAACAACAGTTAGAACTGGACATGGAACAACAGATTGGTTCCAAATAGGAAAAGGAGTACATCAAGGCTGTATATTGTCACCCTGCTTATTTAACTCATATGCAGAGTACCTCATGAGAAACACTGGGCTGGAAGAAGCACAAGCTGGAATCAAGATTGCCGGGAGAAATATCAATAACCTCAGATATGCTGATTACACCACCCTTATGGCAGAAAGTGAAGAAGAAATGATGAAAGTGAAAGAGGAGAGTGAAAAAGTTGACTTAAAGCTCAACATTCAGAAAACTAAGATCATGGCATCTGGTCCTGACACATCTTGGAAAATAGATGGGGAAACAGTGGAAACAGTGGCTGACTATTTTTTTTGGGCTCCAAAATCACTGCAGATGGTGACTGCAGCCATGAAACTGAAAGATGCTTACTCCTTGAAAGGAAAGTTATGACCAACTTAGACGGCATATTAAAAAACAGAGACACTACTTTGCCAACAAAGTTCCATATAGTCAAAGCTATGTTTTTTCCAGTAGTCTTGTTGGATATGAGAGTTGCACTATAAAGAAAGCTGAATGCCGATGAATTGATGCTTTTGAACTGTGGTGTTGGAGAAGACTCTTGAGAGTCCCTTGGACTTCAAGGAGATCCAACCAGTCCATCCTAAAGGAGATCAGTCCTGGGTATTCATTGGAAGGACTGATGTTGAAGCTGAGACTCCAATACTTTGGCCACCTGATATGAAGAGCTGACTCATTTGAAAAGACTCTGATGGTGGGAAAGGTTGAGGGCAGGATGAGATGGTTGGATGGCATCACTGAATCAATGGACATGAATTTGGGTGAACTCTGGGAGTTGGTGATGCACAGGGAGGCCTGGAGTGCTGTGGTTCGTGGGGTTGCAAAGAGTCGGACTCAACTGAGCAACTGAACTGAACTGAATGCCTTTGAGTGTGTGGATCACAATAAACTGTGGATAATTCTGAAAGAGATAGGAATACCAGACCACCTGACCTGTCTCTTGAGAAATCTGTATGCAAGTCAGGAAGCAATGTTTGGAACTGGACATGGAACAACAGACTGGTTCCAAATAGGAAAAGGAGTACGTCAAGGCTGTATATTGTCACCAGGCTTATTTAACTTATATGCAGAATACATCATGAGAAATGCTAGGCTGGATGAAGCCCTAGCTGGAATCCAGATTACTTGGAGAAATATAAATAATCTCAGATATGCAGATGACACCACACTTATGGCAGAAAGTGATGAAGAACTAAAGAAGCTCTTGATGAAAGTGAACAAGGAGAGTGAAGAAGTTGCCTTAAAGCTCAGCATTCAGGAAACTAAGATCATGGCCTCTGGTCCCATCACTTCATGGCAGATAGATGGGGAAACAGTGGAAACAGTGGCTGATGTTATATTTGTGGGCTCCAAAATCACTGCAGATGGTGACTGCAGCCATGAAATTAAAAGATGCTTACTCCTTGGAAGGAAAACTATGATCAAACTAGACAGCATATTAAAGAGCAGAGGCATTACTTTGACAACAAAGGTCCCTCTAGTCAAGGCTATGGTTTTTCCAGTAGTCATGTATGGATGTGAGAGTTGGACTGTGAAGAAAGCTGAGCGCTGATGAATTGATGTTTTTGAGCTGTGGTGTTGGAAAAGACTCTTGAGAGTCCCTTGGACTGCATGGATATCCAACCGGTCCATCCTAAAGGAGATCTGTCCTTATTGTTCACTGGGAGGTCTGATGTTGAAACTAAGAGTCCAATACTTTGGCCACCTGATGAGAAAAGCTGACTCATTTGAAAAGACCCTGATGCTGGGAAAGTTTGAGGAGGAGAAGGGGATCACAGAGGATGAGATGGTTGGATGGCATCACCGCCTCAATGCACATGAGTTGGTGCTTTTGAACTGTGGCATTGGAGAAGACTCTTGAGAGTCCTGGAGTCCAGGAGTAGACTTCTGAAGTTGGTTATGGACAGGGAGGTCTGGTGTGCTGCAGTCCATGGGGTCACAAAGAGTCGGACACGACTGAGTGATTGAAGCGAACTGAGGTGCTATCTCACTGTAGCTTTGGTTTGCATTTCTCTAATAATTAGCAATGTTGAACATGTTTTCACAGGCGTCTTGGCCATCTGTATGTATACCTTGAAGAAAATGATTATTTAGATTTCCTGACCATTTTTTTAACTTTTTTGTCTGTTTTGATGATAGTAAGCATGTCCGTCAACAGAGCAATGGGTAAAGAAAATGTGGTACATATATACAATGGACTACTGCTTAGCCATTAAAAAGAATAAAATAATGCCTTGGCAATGACATCAATATACCTAGAGAAGGTCTTACAGAGTGAAGTCAGTCATAAGAAATATGTAAATTATATATATATACATATAATATTATATAAACATATTATTTATGTAGTATATAAATATATAATTTATATAGTATAAATTAAATATCATCAGAAATATCATATGATATCTCTTTTATATGCAACCTTAAAATAAATGATACAAACGAACTTGTTTACAAAATATAAACAGACTTACAGACTTAGTGAACAAACTTATGGTTACCAGCAGGAAAGGTAGAGGGAAAGGTATAGTTAGGAAATTTGGGATTGGCAGGTGCACACATATTTAAAATGGATAATCAACAAAGACCTACAGTATAGTGGTATAGCACAGGGAACTCTGCTTAATATTATGTAAAAACCTAAATGGAAAAATAATTTGAAAAAGAAAAATGTTTGTGTGTGTGTGCATATGTGTGTTTTAGTTGCTCAGTCGTGTCCAATTCTTTGTGACTTCATGGACAGTAGCCCTCCAGGCTCTTTCATTCATGGAATTTTCCAGGCAAGAATACTAGAGTGGGTTACCATTTCCTTCTCCAGGAGATTTTCCCAACCCAGGGATTGAACCTGAGTCTCCCAAGGCAGACTCTTTACCATTTGAACCACCAGGGATATATGTATATGTATAACTGAATCACTTTGTACAGATCAGATCAGATCAGATCAGTCACTCAGTCCTGTCCAACTCTTTGCGACCCCATGAATCGCAGCACGCCAGGCCTCCCTGTCCATCACCAACTCCCGGAGTTCACCCAGACTCACGTCCACCCAGTCAGTGATCCCATCCAGCCATCTCATCCTCTGTCGTCCCCTTCTCCTCCTGCCCCCAATCCCTCCCAGCATCAGAGTCTTTTCCAATGAGTCAATTCTTCGCATGAGGTGGCCAAAGTACTGGAGTTTCAGCTTTAACTTCATTCCTTCCAAAGAAATCCCAGGGCTGATCTCCTTCAGAATGGACTGGTTGGATCTCCTTGTAGTTCAAGGGATTCTCAATAGTCTTATCCAACACCACAGTTCAAAAGCATCAATTCTTTGGTGCTCACCCTTCTTCACAGTCCAACTCTCACATCCATACATGACCACTGGAAAAACCATAGCCTTGACTAGATGGACCTTTGTTGGCAAAGTAATGTCTCTGCTTTTCAATATGCTATCTAGGTTGGTCATAACTTTCCTTCCAAGGAGTAAGCATCTTTTAATTTCATGGCTGCAATCACCATCTGTAGTGATTTTGGAGCCCAGAAAAATAAAGTCTGACACTGTTTCCACTGTTTCCCTATCTATTTCCCATGAAGTGGTGGGACCGGATGCCATGATCTTTGTTTTCTGAATGTTGAGCTTTAAGCCAACTTTTTCACTCTCCACTTTCACTTTCATCAAGACACTTTTTAGTGCTTCTTCACTTTCTGACATAAGGGTGGTGTCATCTCCGTATCTGAGGTTATTGATATTTCTCCCGGCAATCTTGATTCCAGCTTGTGTTTCTTCCAGTCCAGCGTTTCTCATGATGTACTCTGCATAGAAGTTAAATAAGCAGGGTGACAATATACAGCCTTGACGAACTCCTTTTCCTATTTGTAACCAGTCTGTTGTTCCATGTCCAGTTCTAACTGTTGCTTCCTGACCTGCATACAGAGATCTCAAGAGACAGATCAGGTGGTCTGGTATTCCCATCTCTTTCAGAAGTTTCCACAGTTTATTGTGATACACACAGTCAAAGGCTTTGGCATAGTCAATGAAACAGAAATAGATGCTTTTCTGGAACTCTCTTGCTTTTTCGATGATCCAGTGGATGTTGGCAATTTGATCTCTGGTTCCTCTGCCTTTTCTAAAACCAACTTGAACATCAGGAATTTCATGGTTCACATATTGCTGAAGCCTGGCTTGGAAAATTTTGAGCATTACTTTACTAGCGTGTGAGATGAGTGCAATTGTGTGGTAGTTCACTTTGTACAGTGGGTAGTAAAAAGTCATAAACAACTTTTACTTCCACAAGTTTAACCTTGTCTCCATAGGATGGATGAATGTGAGGTGGGTTTGGAGTCTAGGGTAAATAAATGGAAGTTTAGTGGGTATTATTTTATGAATCATACTTAAATTGTATTCTTAAATGTTGGAGCTTATTAATAAATGTTTTTTCAATTCTAGGACTTAAAGTAATTTCACTTTAAATTAAATAAAACAAAATTAACATATGGGCCCATGATAGTTTCATGTATTGAATAGAACATTTGCACATAACTTTATTTTCATAATTAAATCCTCTTCAGAATCCATCTAAGTGGTATAGGCAACAGCTGGCAAATGTCAGAGCTGAAGCTACAACCTGGATATGGCTGAATTAAAAAAAAAAAAACTATTATTTTTCTGCTATGTTTAACATTCCTGATATTTATTTACTATTGAGTGTTAAGGACATCAAATATTTCTGTCAAAAATATTTGGATTTTAACAGGATTCATACTCTGTTCAGCTTATTTCCTTTGGAAATTTCAACTTATATGGTGTATCTGTTAAGACTGACTCTTCCAGTTCCACTGTAACTCATTGATCTGATCAATACAGTTGATGCAGTGGCTGGATTATAAATATACACACAACCAAGATATGACAACGTTATATGTTTGGGCCATCAAGTTGCTCAAATTGAGTAGAAAACTCAAATTAATTCCAAGCACTGAATAGTTATCCCCTACATGACTCTTAAATTTCTTCCAAGCCATTCATCTTTAATGTATGTCGAATCAATGCTTTTACACCTATAGGAACTGGGTATTCATTATCTCAGTTAGCAGACATAGTTGAATCCCTTTGGCACAAAACTCTGCCTTCACTTAAACACAAATCTATTTTTGAAATACTTATCTAAAACAGACATTAATCCCCTTGCTCATGACAGGCTTTCAAATACTGAAGAGATATACCTAATTCCCTTGTGAGCTCACTCTTTGCTGTTTTAAAATGCCATGCTGCCTTCCATCATATGTCAATTTAGACTCCCTTAGATTCTTCTTTACTTCTTCATTTTTATCTGAATTAATTCCATTTTTATATACCTGACATTGAACAAAACATCTGAAGAAATGTCATACCCTTAGTTTCCTTGACTGGCAAATCATGAGACTTGTCATACACAGTTACACATCCTTTGAGGATCTTGTAATTTTGTAGTATCTACAGAAATCTCCCAGGTGGCGCTAGTGGTAAAGGACCTGACTGTCAATGCAGGAGACATAAGAGATGCAGGTTTGATCCCTGGGTCAGGAAGATACTCTGGAAGAGTGCAAGGCAACCCACTCCAGTATTCTTGCCTGGAGAATATCATGGAAAAGTAGCCTGGCAGGCTACAGTTTATAGTGTTGCACAGAGTCAGACATGACTGAAAAGACTTATAATGCACAGAATCTAGCAAAGTGCATAGTGTCTTTTTAAAAATGTTAATTGTAAGATTGTACATCTACAAATATTACTGTGTTTCATTTACAGTTTAATATCAGAGAGTGAAAATTTAGAAGACATAGATGAATGGTTAACAAGTTTTGCTCTCTGACAGTTACTATCAGCCATAATGACTGTCAGTTTATGTAGATATTATTTTGAAGTTGACTTAGGTGAGCAAGTAATTTGTATGATTTTCCTACAATGTGTTCAGTTTAGAGATTTATAATATTCTCCAATAATGATAAAATGATTAAATAGTTCAAAAGACAACTACTAAACTCAAACTTCATTTAAAAAAATAATACTCAAATTTCCTTTTAAGCTTCTTCTCCTTTTAAGATTTTTATTTGCATCCAGCAACAAAGGAAAAGCACCAGAAAGATGGAATGAGGGGGAAAATCATGCTTAGAATCAAACCCCATTCATGCCAGAGACACTCAGAGGTTTCAAACAAACCTTCGACAAACACCAGGACCCAAAGACCTACAGAGACTGAAACATAAATGTGTTTGAGTGTCTCCTGCAGAGGTATGGGTCAGCAGTGGACTGCTCCAGGAACAGGGCCTTTGGGTGCAGTAGACCTGGGTATGGAATAAGCCCTCTTGGAGGAGGTCACCATTAACCCTACCATGGAGCTGCCAGAACTTACACAGGACAGGGGAAACAGACTCTTGGAGACCACAAACAAAATCTTGTGTTTTCACCAGGACCCAGAAGAAAGGAACAGTGACCCCACAAGAAACTGACTCAAATTGCCCATGAGTGTCCATGAGTTTCCAGTGCAGGCATGGGTTGGTGGTGGCCTGATGCAGGATTGGGGCCACTGAGTGCAGCAGTACATGCAAGGGGTCCTTTTGAAGGAGGTCAACATTATCTTCATTACCTCCACCATAGTTTGGGGTCAGGTCAAATAACAGGGAGGGAACACAGCCCCGCCCATACACAGAAAATTAGACTAAATTAGATTAAAGGTTTACTAAGCATGGCCACAGGACTGGAAAAGGTGAGTTTTCATTCCAATCCCAAAGAAAGGCAATGCCAAAGAATGCTGAAGCTAATGCCTAATTGCACTCATCTGACATGCTGGTAAAGTAATGCTCAAAATTCTCCAAGGCAGGCTTCAGCAATACTTGAACTGTGAAATTCCAGATGTTCAAGCTGGTTTTAGAAAAGGCAGAGGAACCAGATATCAAATTGCCAACATCTGCTGGATCATGGAAAGAAGCAAGAGAGTTCCAGAAAAACATCTATTTCTGCTTTATTGACTATGCCAAAGCCTTTGACTGTGTGGATCACAATAAACTGTGGAAACTTCTGAAAGAGATGGGAATACCAGACCATCTGACCTGACTCTTGAGAAACCTATATGTAGGGTGGGAAGCAACAGTTAGAACTGGACATGGAACAACAGACTGGTTCCAAATTAGAAAAGGAGTATGTCAAGGCTGTATATTGTCACGCTGCTTATTTAATTTTTATGCAGAGTACATCATGAGAAACACTGGGCTGGAAGAAGCACAAGCTGGAATGAAGATTGCTGGGAGAAATATCAATAACCTCAGATATGCAGATGACACCATCCTTATGGCAGAAAGTGAAGAGGAACTAAGAAGCGTCTTGATGAAAGTGAAAGTGGAGAGTGAAAAAGTTGGCTTAAAGCTCAACATTCAGAAAACTAAGATCGTGGCATCGGGTCCCATCACTTCATGGGAAATAGATGGGGAAACAGTGGAAACAGTGTTAGACTTTATGTTTTGGGGCTCCAAAATCACTGCAGATGGTGATTGCAGCCATGAAATTAAAAGATGCTTACTCCTTGGAAAGAAAGTTATGACCAACCTAGATAGCATATTGAAAAGCAGAGACATTACTTTGCCAACAAAGGTCCGTCTAGTCAAGGGTATGGTTTTTCCAGTGGTCATGTATGGATGTAAGAGTTGGACTGTGAAAAAAGCTGACCACTGAAGAATGGATGCTTTTGAACTGTGGTGTTGGAGAAGACTCTTGAGAGTCCCTTGGACTGCACGGAGATCCAACCAGTCCACTCTAAAGGAGATCAGCCCTGGGATTTCTTTGGAAGGAATGATGCTAAAGCTGAAACTCCAATACTTTGGCCACCTCATGCGAAGAGTTGACTCATTGGAAAAGACTCTAATGCTGGGAGGGATTGGAGGCAGGAGGAGTAGTGGACGACAGAGGATGAGATGGCTAGATGGCATCACTGACTTGATGGACGTGAGTATGAGTGAACTCCGGGAGTTGGTGATGGACAGGGAGGCCTGGCATGCTGCGATTCATGGGGTTGCGAAGAGTCGGACACGATTGAGTGACTGAACTGAACTGAACTGAAGCATGGCCCCACAATTCAGAACAAGACGCAATTCCCCCTCAGTCAGTCTCTCTCATCAAGAAACTTCCATATGCCTCTTATGCTTCTTCATTAGAAGGTATGCAGAATGAAAACCACAACAAAAAACTAACCAATCTGATCATATGGACCACAGCCTTGTTTAACTGAATGAAACTAAGAGTCATGCTGTATAGGGCCACCCAAGATGGATGGGTCATGGTGGAGAGTTCTGACAAAACGTGGTCCACTGGAGAAAAGAAAGGCAAACCACTTCAGTATTCTTGCCTTGAGAACCCCATGAACAGTATGAAAATGAAAAAACATAGGACACTGAAATATGAACTCACCAGGTCGGCAGGTGCCCAATATGCTACTGGAGAAGAGTGGAGCAATAACTCCAGAAAGCTTGAAGAGACGAAGCCAAAGCAAAAACAACACCTAGCTGTGGATATGACTGGTGATGGAAGTGAAGTCTGATGCCGTAAAGAGCAATATTGCATAGGAACCTTTAAATTCAGATTCATGAATTAAGGCAAAATGGAAGTGGTCAACCAGGAGATGGCAAGAGTGAACACTGACATTTTAGTAATCAGTGAACGAAAATGAACTGGAATGGGTAAATTTAACTCAGATGACCGCTAAATATACTAATGTGGGCAAGAATCCCTTAGAAGAAATGGAGTAGCCATCATGGTCAACAAAAATCTGAAATGCAGTACTTGGATGCAAGGTCAAAAAAAGACATAATTATCTCTGTTCGTTTCCAAGGCAAACCATTCAATATCGCAGTAATCCAAATTTATGCCCCTACCAGTAATGCTGAAGAAGGTGAAGTTAAATGGTTCTATGAAGAGCTACAAGACCTTCTAAAACTAACATGCAAAAAAGATGTCCTTTTCATCATAGGGGACTGGAATGCAAAAGTAGAAAATTAAGAAACACCTGGAGTGACAGGCAAATTTGGCCTCGGAGTACAGAATGAACCTGGTCAAAGGCTAATAAAGTTTTGCCCAGAGAACACACTGATCATAGCAAACACCCTCTTCCAACAACACAAGAGAAGACTCTGTACATGGACATCACCAGATGGTCAATACCGAAATCAGATTGATTACATTCTTTGCAGCCAAAGATGGAGAAGCTCTATACAGTCAGTGAAAACAAGACTGGGAGCTGTCTGTGGATCAGTTCATGAACTCCTGACTGCCAAATTCAGACTTAAATTGAAGAAAGTAGGGAAAACCACTAGACCATTCAGGTATGACCTAAATCAAATACCTTATGATTAACAGTGGGAGTGACAAATAGATTCAAGGCATTATATCTGATAGAAAGAGTGCCTGAAGAACTGTGGACAGGAGTTCATGACATTGTACAGGAGGCAGTGATCAAGACGATCCCCCCAAAAAACAGAAATGTAAAAGGCAAAAATAGCTCTCTGAGGAAGCCTTACAAACAGCTGTGAAAAGAAGAGAAGAGAAAGGCAAAGGAAAAAAAAAAAAAAACTTACATTCTTAAGAATAAAAAATAAATAAATAAATAAAAATTAAACTGTGCTCTAAAAAAAAAAAAAAGAAAAGAAAAGGAAAGATATACCCATTTGAATACAGAGTTCCAAAGAAACGCAAGGAGAAATAAGAAACACTTCCTCAGTGATCAATGCAAAGAAATAGAGGAAATCAATAGACTGGGAAAGAATAGAGATCTCTTCAAGAAAAGGGAACATTTCATGCAAGGATGGGCATAATAAAGGACAGAAATGGTATGGATCTAACAGAAGCAGGAGATATTAAAAAGAGGAGGCAAGATATACAGTAGAACTATATAAAAAATCTTCATGACACAGATAATCACGATGGTGTGATCCCTCACCTAGAGCCAGACATCCTGGAATGTGAAGTCAAGTGGGCCTTAGGAATCACCACTATGAGCAAGGATAGTGGAGGTGATGGAATTCCAGTTGAGCTATTTCAAATCCTGAAAGATGATGCTGTGAAAGTGCTGCACTCAATATGCCAGCAAATTTGGAAAACTCAGCAGTGGCCACAGGACTGGAAAAGGTCAGTTTTCATTCCAATCCCAAAGAAAGGCAATGACAAAGAGTGCTCAAACTACCATACAATTGCACTTCTCACAAGCTAGCAAAGTAATGCTCAAAATTCTCCAAGCCAGGCTTCAGCAGTACATGAACCGTGAACTTTCAGATGTTCAAGCTTGATTTAGAAAAGGCAGAGGAAACACAGATAAAAATGCCAACATCCATTTGATCATTGAAAAAGTAATAGAGTTCCAGAAAAACATCTACTTCTGCTCTATTGACTATGCCAAAGCCTTTGGTTGTGTGGATCACAATAATCTGTGGAAAATTCTGAAAGAGATGGGAATACCAGAACACCTGATCTGCCTCTTGAGAAATCTGTGTGCAGGGGTAGAAGCAACATTTAGAACTGGACATGAAACAAAAGACTGGTTCCAAATCAGAAAGGAGTATGTCAAGGCTGTATATCATCACCTTGCTTATTTAACTTATATGTCGAGTACATCATGAGAAAGTTTTGACTGGATGAAGCACAAGCTGGAATCAAGATTGCTGGGAGAGATATCAATAACCTCGTATATGCAGATGACATCACCCTTATGGCAGAAAGCAAAGAAGAGCGAGCCTCTTGATGAAAGTAAAAGAGGAGAGTGAGAAAGTTGGCTTAAAGCTCAACATTCAGAAAACTAAAATCACGGCATTTGGTCCCATTGTTCATGGCAAATACATGGGGAAACGATGAAAGCAGTGACAGACTTTAATTTTTTAGGCTCCAAAATCAGTGCAGATGGTGACTGCAGCCATGAAATTAAAAGACACATGCTCCTTGGATGAAAGGCTATGACCAATAAAGACAACATATTAAAAATCAGATGCATTACTTTGCCAACAAATGTCCATATAGTCAAAGCTTTGGTTTTTCCAGTGGTCACGTATGGATGTAAGATTTGGACCATAAAAAAGCTGAGTCCCAAAGAATTGAGGCTTTTGAACTGTGGTGTTGGAGAAGACCCTTGAGAGTCCCTTGGACAGCAAGGAGATCCAACCAGTCTGTCCTAAAGGAAATCAGTCCTGAATATTCATTGGAAAGACTGATGCTGAAGCTGAAACTCCAATACTTTGGCCACCTGATGCAAAGACCTGATTCATTTGAAAAGACCCTGATTCTGGGAATGATTGAAGGCCAGAGGGGTATGGGATGACAGAGGATGAGATGTTGGATGGCATCTCCAACTGAATGGACAGAGTTTGAGTAGGCTCTGAGATTTGGTGATGAACAGCGAGGCCTGTTGTGCTGAAGTCCATGGGGTCGCAAAGAGTCAGACATGACTGAATGACTGAACTGAACTGAACTTAGGAGTTTTAAATAAAAAATCAATTAGAATAAAATAATATCCAATTTTATGAGCCGTGGGAAGACCATGCAATTTAATCTATCATTAGACATCACTTCCACTAAGATATCTTTTGAACATTTTATTCCTAGGGATTGTCTTTCTTTCAGCTGCGTCAGTAAACAGAAGGTGTAATAGTGTTCAATTTTTCTTGTATGTGCTTTGTTTTCATCTGCCATCAGCTGAAGTCACTTGTCAGTCTCGAAGATGTAATTTTGCCATAGAGAATGTCTTGACACAGTTATTAAAATAACAATGAAAGGTTTCTCTAGAGGACACATTTTCTGAACACCATGCAAATGTAATCCTTTTAAAGTGCTTTTTTTTCCAACATGAATTCCTAACACTATACTTATTTCAAAGTTAAAAGGTACACTTTTAAATTTGTTATTCATATGGATATGTAGTCTTGATGATATGTAACAAAACTAGTAAATACCACATTAAAATCAAGTTAGTTTTTCTTTTGTGGCAAAA
This sequence comes from Bos grunniens, assembly GCF_055505025.1. Taxonomy (NCBI): domain Eukaryota; kingdom Metazoa; phylum Chordata; class Mammalia; order Artiodactyla; family Bovidae; genus Bos; species Bos grunniens. Next base: position 92,125,516 of record NC_141172.1, read on the forward strand.
TAAATAAAACATAAATTAGTATATTAGTCTTTTAACACTTGATACTAAATATGGTCTTAGAACCAAACAAAAAAATAAGTAATGTAATAAATTATATTACAAAATCATGTGAACCTTTTTGCTTTGGAATCTAAAAGAATACAGTTTCTATGAGATACTGTATATGTTCCAATAAAACAGAGAAATAAAAGCATGAACTTAGAAAATGTAATTTTAGTTCCTTTAGGTATAACTTTATTTGACTATGCTCTTCCAAGAAAAGCGTTATCTTTAAATCTTATTTTATTTACAGAAAACTCTAAATTATCATGTGAATAAAAACTTAAAATGAAGGAATTACAGAATGTGATTATATGCTTAGTGATTACATCTGTTACTGAATATTCAGGAACAAAAATTAGCAGTTTAGAGGATAAGGTAAATGGAGTATGTGACAACAAATCTGATGAAATAAATTAAATCTTTGGGAAGTGACATGCAGTATAAGGGAAAAGGGGTCCAGACAGATATATTAAATATTTTGATCCCATCTTACTCTACCACATCTTACTACAGTTGAGTATTGAGTAGTTTATAGATAAAGAAATATCATTCTTATGTTCTAGCTCATTTTTATCTTTCTAAAAATAATTTCTCCCTGCTCCCTATCTAAGAGAGTACAGTTCATTATCCTCTATCCTGCCATCTTTATTCTCATAGTTCTGTTTCTCTCCTCATCCTTTCCACATCTTCTCTCTTCAATTCTCCTTTTCACTTTTCTGCTTTTCTCCTTTGAAATAATCAAAAGTGGTGATTTGATATAGGAAAACCCACTCCTTAATTCTGTCAAATTGAGGCAGAAGTCTCAAGGGATATGTTTTTTCTTACTTTTGAGAATGTATTATGCTAACTTTAAATATGCAGATAAGCAATAGTAAACTGAGCTGCATATTTTAATATAATAAATTTTATGTTACAATGTATTTTCATTTTTTTTTATCAAATTAGTTTTTAGGTACTTGGTATTTATAGCTTGCCAAGTGACAATCATAAACCACCAAGTAAAAAAAGATTACCATGTGCTCTCAAAGGTCCTGTAATGAATAAAGGCTAAGGTTTAAAACAAAGCTGGGATCTGACCTTAACAAACCAGTTAAACATTCTTTGCTTCATTTATATGTAGTATTAAATGAGGATATTCTTATCCATGTTGTCTATATAACTATTATATTATGGTATTGAGTAGACAGTGCCTTTAGAACAAAATAAGAAATAGAGCCAGCCATAGAGTATTCTGGTAATGAAATAAAACTAATTCTGCCTTTTTTCTTTCAAGAAATGTCTCCTTTTTTGTGTTGTTGTTTAGTCACCAAGTCGTGTTCAACTCTTTGCAACCCCACAAACTGTAGCCCACCAAGCTCCTCTGTCCATCAGATTTACTAGGCAAGAATACAGACATGACTTGCCATTTCCTTTTCCGGGGAATCTTCCCTGGCCCAGGGATTGAACTTACATCTCCCTTCTGGTACCTAAGGATTGAACCCACTTTCCTGCTCTGCAGGCAGATTTCTACCGCTGAGCCTCCAGGGAACATACATATCCAGGGGTCATATTGCAGCTTCAAATATGTGAAGGGAATTTTAAAACCTGACCTTGCAAACTTTCTTAAGTTTCTTAAGTAATTCTTCTACTAATCTCTCCTCACATCCCTTTGTCAAATTGCACTCTGTTTTCCTTTATAGACTTACCCCATGGTTTTCTTACTTGATTATTTTGTGTCTTGCTCATTAGACCATAAGCTCTGTGACACTGGTGAACATGTCTTTTTAGTTCATCATTATATACCCAGAACAAAACAGAATTGAAAAAAAGGTGGATTAGTGAAAGGAAAAGTAATCTGATTAAGTTCAGTTCAGTTCAGTTCAGTCACTCAGTCGTGTCTGACTCTTTGAGACCTCATGAATTGCAGCACGCCAGGCCTCCCTGTTGGAGAAGGCAATGGCAACCCACTCCAGTACTCTTGCCTGGAAAATCCCATGGACGGAGGAGCCTGGTAGGCTACGGTCCATGGGGTCGCTAGGAGTTGGACACGACTGAGAGACTTCACTTTCACTTTTCACTTTCATGCACTGGAGAAGGAAATGGCAACCCACTCCAGTGTTCTTGTCTGGAGAATCCCAGGGATGGAGGAGCCTGGTGGGCTGCCATCTATGGGGTCGCACAGACTCGACACAACTGAAGTGACTTAGCAGCAGCAGTAGCAGTCCTCCCTGTTCATCACCAAGTCCCGGAGTTCACTCAGATTCATGTCCATCGAGTCAGTGATGCCATCTAGCCATCTCATCCTCTGTTGTCCCCTTTTCCTCCTGCCCCCAATCCCTCCCAGCATCAGAGTCTTTTCCAGTGAGTCAACTCTTTGCATGAGGTGGCCAAAGTACTGGAGTTTCAGCTAGAGCATCAGTCCTTCCAAAGAACACCCAGGGCTGATCTCCTTCAGAATGGACTGGTTGGATCTCCTTGCAGTCCAAGGGACTCTCAAGAGTCTTCTCCAACACCACAGTTTAAAAGCATCAATTCTTCGGCGCTTAGTTTTCTTCACAGTCCAACTCTCACATTCATACATGACCACTGGAAAAACCATAGCCTTGACTAGACGGACCTTTGTTGGTAAAGTAATTTCTCTGCTTTTCAATATGCTATCTAGGTTGGTCATAACTTTTCTTCCAAGGAATAAGCGTCTTTTAATTTCATGGCTGCAGTCACCAGCTGCAGTGATTTTGGAGCCCAAAAAACTAACTAAAGTTTGACACTGTTTCCACTGTTTCCGCATCTATTTCCCATGAAGTGATGGGACCAGATACCATGATCTTAGTTTTCTGAATGTTGAGCTTTAAGCCAACTTTTTCACTTACTCTTTCACTTTCTTCAAGAGGCTTTTTAGTTTCCCTTCACTTTCTGCCATACGTGTGGTGTCATCTGCATATCTGAGGTTATTGGTATTTCTCCCCGCAATCTTGATTCCAGCTTGTACTTCTTCCAGGCCAGTGTTTCTCTTGATGTACTCTGCATAGAAGTTAAATAAACAGGGTGACAATATACAGCCTTGACATACTCCTTTTCCTATTTGGAACCAGTCTGTTGTTCCATGTCCAGTTTTAACTGTTGCTTCCTGACCTGCATATAGGTTTCTCAAGAGTCAGGTCTGATGGTCTGGTATTCCCATCTCTTTCAGAATTTTCCACAGTTTATTGTGATCCACACAGTCAAAGGCTTTGGCATAGTCAATAAAGCAGAAATAGATGTTTTTCTGGAACTCTCTTGCTTTTTCCATGATCCAGTGGATGTTGGCAATTTGATCTCTGGTTCCCCTGCCTTTTCTAAAACCAGCTTGAACATCTGGATGTTCACGGTTCACATATTGCTGAAGCCTGGCTTGGAGAATTTTTAGCATTGCTTTACTGGTGTGTGAGATGAATGCAATTGTGCAGTAGTTTGAGCTGATTAAGAGTATCTAATTCCATACATTTTAAAATTACAATAAAAGTGAAATACAAATTAAAATATTCACGAGAAAAAAAATATTCACGAGATATCATTCATCATCATATAGATTGCCAAAGCATACAAACACTGGTAAAGCACAGAACTGGCAAGGCTGTGATAAATTTACACTTATTTGTAATTATAATAAATAATCACATTATTTTTAGGGTAAATTTTAAATTTGAGAGGAATAATTCTTAGGTGGATGTTATTAGGTTGATGAAAAATATGTTTTCTTTCACATATCAACTAAGATTTTTCAATATAAATTTAATATTAGCAAAAAAGTTGAAAAAGGACAAAATTTGTAACTCAGCTTATCAGCTAGGATCACCCTTTCCCTTAACATCCAGACAAAAGCAACTTGAGGGACTTCCCTTGTGATTTAAATGGTAATGAACCTGCCTGCAATGCTAAGATACCCTAGTTCAATCCTTGGGTCTCGTAGATCCCCTGGAGATGGAAATGGCAACCCACTCTATTTTTGTATTTTTACCTGGAGAATCCCATGGACAGAGGAGCCTGGTAGGCTACAGTCCATGGGGGTGCAAAGAGTCAAACACGACTGAGTGACTAACACGTACACATACACACACACACACACACACACACACGATTAGCTTGAATATTCATTTTATATCTTGTGTAAGGAATAGTGTCTTCTTATACAAATAATCAGGCAGCCACCTGTGGCACCATTACTTTCCTTTATTAAGTTATCTTTCTCTGTTTATGCTCTTTCACTTTGGTAACAATTTCAAGCATGCCCTTTATCTTGAAATTTCCCCATCCTTCAACTAAATCAAGCAAATAATAATTTAAAGATGTTTTTATGCACAATTTTAATGAATTCCTGTCAGTGATGAAAGAGTAATTAGGTTGCTGAACTTTTGAATATTATTTATCAGGTACCATATTTCTTTAAAAAAGTCTGAGAGTCCTGTTGACAACTGTCCATATGATGCATCCTTATGTTTATGGTTCCTGTTTCCTGAACTCCACTCTTATTGCACATTTCCTGTATGGATCTTCCAACTGTGTTCTCATTTTTCAATCCTTCCCTAGCAATCTTAGCTGCGGACCTATAATGTTAAAATTTTTTTAACTAAAATAAATACAGGGTACTGTGTGACCATTTGCTAGTAAGAAGGACAATACTTTTTCTCCTTTAAAATAATGTCTAGTTGTAAAATATAGTCATATTTTTATTTATTTTTTTAATTTTATTAAAATTTTAAACTTTACAATATTGTATTAGTTTTGCCAAATATCGAAATGAATCTGCCACAGGTATACATATGTTCCCCATCCTGAACCCTCCTCCCTCCTCCCTCCCCATACCATCCCTCTGGGTCATCCCAGTGCACCAGCCCCAAGCATCCAGTATCGTGCATCGAACCTGGAATGGTGACTCGTTTCATACATGATAGTATACATGTTTCAATGCCATTCTCCCAAATCTTCCCACCCTCTCCCTCTCCCACACAGTCCATAAGACTGTTCTATACATCAGTGTCTCTTTTGCTGTCTCATACACAGGGTTATTGTTACCATCTTTCTAAATTCCATATATGTGCGTTAGTATACTGTATTGGTGTTTTTCTTTATGGCTTACTTCACTCTGTATAATAGGCTCCAGTTTCATCCACCTCATTAGAACTGATTCAAATGTATTCTTTTTAATGGCTGAGTAATACTACATTGTGTATATGTACCACAGCTTGCTTATCCATTCATCTGCTGATGGACATCTAGGTTGCTTCCATGTCCTGTCTATTATAAACAGTGCTGTGATGAACATCGGGGTACACGTGTCTCTTTCCCTTCTGGTTTCCTCAGTGTGTATGCCCAGCAGTGGGATTGCTGGATCATAAGGCAGTTCTATTTCCAGTTTCTTGAGGAATCTCCACACTGTTCTCCATAGTGGCTGTACTAGTTTGCATTCCCACCAACAGTGTAAGAGAGTTCCCTTTTCTCCACACCCTCTCCAGCATTTATTGCTTGTAGACTTTTGGATCGCGGCCATTCTGACTGGTGTGAAATGGTACCTCATAGTGATTTTGATTTGCATTTCTCTGATAATGAGTGATGTTGAGCATCTTTTCATGTGTTTGTTAGCCATCTGTATGTCTTCTTTGGAGAAATGTCTATTTAGTTCTTTGGCCCATTTTTTATTGGGTCGTTTATTTTTCTGGAGTTGAGTTGTAGGAGTTGCTTGTATATTTTTGAGATTAGTTGTTTGTCAGTTGCTTCATTTGCTATTATTTTCTCCCATTCTGAAGGCTGCCTTTTCACCTTGCTAATAGTTTCCTTTGTTGTTCAGAAGCTTTTAATTTTAATTAGGTCCCATTTGTTTATTTTTGCTTTTATTTCCAATATTCTGGGAGGTGGGTCATAGAGGATCCTGCTGTGGTGTATGTCGGAGAGTGTTTTGCCTATGTTCTCCTCTAGGAGTTTTATAGTTTCTGGTATTGCTAGTCATATTTTTAAAAGTGATCTCTTCTTTAGATGATTCAAATAATTTGTAATGTGATAGGACCAACATGTGACTGAGAATTGTGAAACTTCTAGTCTCTGCTCTGACCATTGCTTTATGAAAGTTGTGGTAAGCAGAATAATCACTGCCTAAAAATTCCTGTATCTTGGGACTTCCCCTGGAAGTCCAGTGATTAATACTCCACACTTCTACTCCAGGGAGCGTGAATTCAGTCTCTGATTGGGGAACTAAGATCCCACATGCTGCATCGTGCTGCCAAAATAAATAAATAAATAAATAAAGCCTATTATCTTAATCCTGCAACCTGTGAATATTTTGCTTTATATGGTAAAAGAACTTTGGAGGTATGATTAAGATGAAGGATCTTGAGATGGACAGAACTATAGCATGATAAACTTGAGCTGTTTTTACCTAGTAAGTTTGTGATAATGTGTTACAGCAGCAAGAAGACACTGACATAGGTTCATCGCATTTCCACACTTGCCAGTATGTGGAAACCAGAATGTATGGGTTTTAGAATAATTTTAATGCACAGAGGCATGTATGTCTCAAAAACTTTTCTAATAAAGACTTATTAAAGAAAATATATGGTCTTTGGAGAAGAGACTATTCTATGAATATACACAATAAAGTAAGTAATCTTGTAGTCACCAAGTATAATACCGAAGTATAATTCAGAAGTAGTTAGTAGAGCAGTTATATGGCATGTGAGAAGTTAAATATAATTTCCTCTCCATGCCATGCATTTGTAATTAATTTCAACACTGAATCAGAGCCACAGTGTAAGCTTAAAATACACTGCAACACAACACTCAAGGGTGCTACTACTAATTTTTAGTTGAAGTGTATGTCATTCAAAATTCATTCTGAGTAGAGTAAGGGTCGTAAGTACTCAAAGTAGTTAAAATATGGGCAACTTAATAGAGAGCTAATTACAAAGGTGACTGAAATCTAAGAAGATAAAAGGGAAAACTGAGGATACTTAGAGATTAACAATGGCAGGAAAACACTACAACCCTCTGCAGGAGTTCTATGTCCTGCTGCTTAGAAGTTATAGCCAGTGCTGGAAAATTTTATGAGGGAAATGAAGGTTGAAATATATATCCTTTGTGTATGTGGATATGTATACATACCTCACTTTCTCTTTATCCATTCAGCTAACAGGGAATTCTTAGTTTGTTTCCCTATCTTCACTATTATAAATAATCCAACAGGAAACATGGGGCTGAGGACATTTTTTCAAGTTAGTGTTTTGTTTCCTCTGGATAAATACTCAGAGTGAAACTGAGTGGATCATATGGGAGTTCTATTTCATAATTTTTGAATACCCACCACTCTACCATCTCCCACTAGTACCTCTCATTAACTCCAAACAAGCTGGAAGCCAAGTGAAACTGAGCCAAGGAAACGTAAGAGGCAAATATCTACTGTACCAAAAAGAGCAAGAGGGATGAGGAAGGGATCTGAGAGCAATTGGCTCTGGATCATCAGTTCAGTTCAGTTGCTCAGTCGTGTCCAACTCTTTGCAACCCCGTGAATCATAGCATGCCTGGCCTCCCTGTCCATCACCAAGTCCCGGAGTTCACTCAGATTCATGTCCATCGAGTCAGTGATGCCATCCAGCCACCTCATCCTCTGTCGTCCCCTTCTCCTCCTGCCCCCAATCCCTCCCAGCATCAGAGTCTTTTCCAAAGAGTCAACTCTTCGCATAAGGTGGCCAAGGTACTGGAGTTTTAGCTTTAGCATCATTCCTTCCAAAGAAATCCCAGGGCTTATCTCCTTCAGAATGGACTGGTTGGATCTCCTTGCAGTCCAAGGGACTCTCAAGAGTCTTCTCCAACACCACAGTTCAAAAGCATCAATTCTTTGGCGCTCAGCCTTCTTCACAGTCCAACTCTCACATCCATACATGATCACAGGAAAAACCATAGCCTTGACTAGACGAACCTTTGTTGGTAAAGTAATGTCTCTGCTTTTCAATATGCTATCTAGGTTGGACATAACTTTCTTCCCAAGGAGTAAGCGTCTTTTAATTTCATGGCTGCAGTCGCCATCTGCAGTGATTTTGGAGCCCCAAAAAATAAAGTCGGCCACTGTTTCCACTGTTTCCCCATCTATTTCCCATGAAGTGATAGCATATAAATTTAAGACAAAAATTTTTTAAAGGGCATTCCCTATTAAAACAAACAAACAAACTCTTTGATGTATCCAGAAACCTGAAGAAATCATATTTTGAAAAATAGGGATTCTGTAAAAAGGGATGCATTTTCTAGGATGTAATGATGACAAAAACTGAAGTATATAAGACAGAACTGCTCCCACATAAAACTCCTTCCTATTTCACTTGTTTGTAGAAAGCCAGCCTGGTATGCTACATGCATTGGAAAAGATATTTAATAAAAATTGCATGCCCTTTTATTTGACTTGTCCGTGTACAATATAACCATTCTAGCTCAAAAAGTCAATTTATGAATTACATAAGATTAAATAGGTGCAATTTCCAAGTTTTTCAAATGGGTGCTTTGTGGAAATAATTGTTAGGTACGCTATTAGATTAACATAAAATATTAAGAGACTGTTGACTGGATATAGTCATAATGTGGTCATATAGTTTTACTATTTCCACATTTAAGATACATCTAATATTGATTTCATAAGACATAGATAAAATTTGGAATATTCATCATTTTTTAAAAATGAAGATTATAAAGTTTCTGATTTTGTTAGGTGTGTTTCTCTATTGCTATATATAATAATTTCCAGCAGAAAATTATGCTTGGCATTTTTAATTAAAAAAATGAAGTAAAATGTATGCCAATTAGTAGGCAATGATAATTTTCCTAGGATAGATTATAATAAGCACCCACTACACAGATGATTAACTTTGCAAAAACAATCATCAAGATATAATCTGTCTCTCAGCATTTATCAATCTTTTCCCTCCTCAGTCCATCAGCACAGACTTCATGCCCATCTGTCATAATCAATTGAATATTTTTCAGCTGATAGACTAAAGTACATGGGGAAATTCCTAGATGACATGATGGCCAGAACTCTTTCTGTCGGAAAACTGAAAGGTAGATTAAGGATTCATTTTGTCTATTACAAGTGTTTAAGCATTTTGGTTCCTAAAAGTTAGAGTGAAAATTTGTGCCTTTATCCATTGTTCTGCTATGTTAGGGAATTTTCACATTTTATTTACAAATATTTATTTTTATTTTGTATTATTATTATTATTTTACTTTACATATTGTATTGGTTTTGCCATACATCAACATGCATCTGCCACAGGTGTACACGTGTTCCCCATCCTGAGCTCCCCTCCCACCTCCCTCCCCATACCATCCCTCTGGGTCATCCCAGTGCACCAGCCCCAAGCTTCCTGTATCCTGCATCAAACCTGGACTGGTGATTCATTTCTTATATGATATTATACGTGTTTTAATGCCATTCTCCCTGATCACCCCCGCCCCCCCCCGCCCACAGAGTCCAAAAGACTGTTCTATACATCTGTGTCTCTTTTGCTGTCTTGCATACAGGGTTGTCGTTACCATCTTTCTAAATTCCATATATATGCGTTAGTATATATTTACAAATCTTATGGTATACTTTGCTTTATTTCTCATAAAGAAATCCATCTGTCATTTGAAATGTCTCTGTATAACACAGGTTAATGCCTGTTTGATTCAGTGCTAGGAAGGTGAATTCCTCAATTTAATTTCCTCGGTTAATAGTTTCATCGATAATAAGGTATTGAACTTCCACAATGCATTAATTTTATCTTAATGAGCTCACTGTCTGATAAGAAAGATAAATGTATAAACAAAGTATTACTATTTAGAGTATCACATGTAAAAATGAACTTACGGATACAACATTAAATAGTTGTTGTGGTTCAGTTGCCAGTCGTGTCCGACTCTTTGCTACCCCAGGTGCTGCAGTACGCCAGGCCTCCCTGTCCCTCACCATCCCCTGAAGTTTGCCCAAATTCATGTCTGTTGCATTGGTGATGGCATTCAGTCATTTCATCCTCTGACACACTCATCTACTTTTTCCCTCAAATTTTCCCAGCATCAGGGACTTTTCCATTAAGAGCTGTTTGCATGAGATGACCAAAATACTGGAGTTCCAGCTTCAGCATCAGTCCTTCCAATGAGTGTTCAGAGTTGATTTCCCTTAAGATTGACTGGTTTGATCTCCTTGAAGTCCAAGGGACTCTCAGGAGTCTTCTTTAGCACCACAGTTCAAAGACATCAATTCTTCTGCACTCCGCCTTCTTTACAGTCCAGCTATCACAACCATACATGACGACTGGGAAGACCATAGCCTTGACTATATGGACCTTTGTTGGCAGAGTAACGTTTATGCTTTTCAATACACTGTCTAGTTTTGTCATAGTTTTCCTGCCAGGAAACAAATGTATTCTGATTTCATGGCTGTAGTCACCATCTGCAGTGATTTTAGAGTCCAAGAAGAGGAAATCTGTCACTACTTCCACCTTTCCCCCTCTCTATTTGCCATGAAGTAATGGGACCAGATGCCATGATCTTAGTTGTTTTATAATATTTCGTTTTCAGTCGACTCTCACTTTCTCTTTCACCCTCATCAAAAGGCTCTTTAGTTCTTCTTGGCTTTCTGCCATTAGAATGGTATCATCTGCATATCTGAGGTTGTTGACATTTCTCCTGCCTATGTTGATTTCGGTTTGTAACTCATCCAGACCAGCATTTCTCATGATGTGCTCAGCATATAGGTTAAACAAACCAGGTGACAGCAGACAGCCCTGTCATACTCCTTTCTCAATCTTGAAACAATTAGTTGTTCCATACAGGGTTCTAATTGCTACTTCTTGACCTGCAAGGGACAGGTAAGATGGTCTGGTATTCCCATCTCTTTAAGAGCTTTCTACAGTTTATTATGATCCACACAAAGGCTTTGGCATAGTCGATGAAACAGAAGTAGATGTTTTTCTGGAATTCCCTAGCTATCTCTATGATCCAACGAATGTTGGCAATTTGATCTCAGGTTCCTCTTCTTTTTTCTAAACCCAGTTTGGACATCTGGAAGTTTTTGGTTTGCATAATGCTGAAGCCTAGTGTGCAAGATTTTAAGAAAGATTTTAAGCATGACTTTACTAGTATGAGATATGAGTGCAATTGTTTCATGGTTAGCACATTCTTTGGTACTACCCTTCTTGGGAATTGGGATGAGGATTGACCTCTTCCAGTCCTGTGGCCACCGCTGGATCTTCCAGATTTGCTGACATATTGAATGCAACATGTTGATGGCATCATCCTTTAGTGTTTTGAATAATTCTACTGGAACACTACATAATTAGTTCTACTAAATGATTATTAGTTCTACTAAATAATAATAATAATAATTTTAAAATATAAATATAATAAAAACATTTCTACTAAACCATTAGTCAGGTGGATTAATTTCCTGAAGAATGAGAGGAGTCTTCATGGGAGGTAAAGCTTATCTTTTGATGGAAATGAGCTTTTATTTGAAAATCAGGTATGAGTGTTTATCACAGGAGTGAATGTGTGTTTTCCACTTCATTTATATATGCCCTGCCATGCTAAGTCACTTCAACTGTGTCCAACTCTGTGCGATCTCATGGACCATAGCCCGCCATGCTCTTCTGTTCATGGGATTCTCCAGGCAAGAATACTGCAGTGGGTCACCATGCCCTCCTCCAGGGGATCCTCCTCACCCAGGGATTGAATGTTCGTTTCATGTCTCTTGCATTAGTAGGTGAGGTCCTCATCACTAGTTCTTCATCTACATCAGATAGCATTGTAAAGGCACAGGATGCACACACACACACACACACACATCTATGAAAATTCCATTATCACTACTGACCAAATCTCTTATTAAATTCTAGATGTGAACCAGAGGATGTTTTTATATTAGTTGATTTATACCAGGCATTCAGGAAATTTTACTAATCCATAATGCTCCTATCAATCTAACTCTATACTAGCCATGATAGTGAAAAATATATCTTGATTCTAACCATGCCTCAGTGGGAAATGAACATCTACTTAGTTCTGGCAAAATGCAAAGTCTAGTGCCTGCAGTAGACTTCTAGCAGCTGTCAGTGTGGGGAAGTTATTGTGAGGCAGTCAATCATGAAACTTAGTTTGGATTTTTAATGAGTGACCTTGGTTGAATATTATCAACTCTTATTTAGTATCTTTAAGAAGACCACCACATGGTGTCTTCTATAATATATTGATCTAATGTAGTGTTAAATTTCCTAATGTTGATTCACCCTTGAAGACTTAGAATAAATCCTATTTCTATTATTATTTCTATTGAAATAATCTATTGATGTTAATTTCATTTGCTTTTCCTTTTTTTCACCATTCACAATCATACTAGCTAGTAGTTTTACTGATTTAAATTTGTTACTTTGTTATCAAACATATTCTGGTTAATGAAGCCAGCTAGGGAGATTTCATGTTTTTTATAGTTGAATGTTTTCAATTATATTGGATTTAATTACTATTTTAAAATTATATGTAGAACCCATCTGTAAATTATCTATTCATGGTGACTTTTAAGAATATATTTTAAATTTGTTATATTACTCAGGGAACTTAAACTGGGGCTCTGTAACAACCTAGAGGGATTGGAAGAGGTGGGAGGTAGGAGAGAGGTTTAAGAGGGAGAGGACATTTGTATTTCTATGGCTGATTCATGGTGATGTATGGCAGAAATCAACAGAATATTGTAAAGCAATTATCCTTCAACTAAAAATATTTTTAAAGAATAGATTTTCAACTATCTTCATAATGTATTCTATGATAAATGGTTTATCAAGTCTTTGTCCTTATTTAATAAATAGTGGAAGTTTATCACTAAGAAATTGTCTATTTCCTTCAGATTTTGAAATTTCTTGCCCTAGAGTTTACAGGTAATACTCTCTTAAAAATATATTAACTCTGCTGCATTTGTGGATAAATTTCTGTTTTCATTTCTAATCCTTGAGAATTAGATAAAGGATGAGAATCCTTTCATCTCTAATCCTTCTAATCCTTTACTCTGTCTCTATTTTTTTTCATCAAGCACATGAACCAGTTCTTCATTAATTTATCCTTTCCAGTATTTTCTTGGTTTTCTATATCATTATATTTCTTTTTTTTAATTTTTAATTTAATTTAATTTTATTTTTAAACTTTACAATATTGTATTGGTTTTGCCAAATATCGAAATGAATCCACCACAGGTATACATGTGTTCCCCATCCTAACCCTCCTCCCTCCTCCCTCCCCATACCATCCCTCCAGGTAGTCCCAGTGCACCAGCCCCAAGCATCCAGTATCCTGCATGGAACCTGGACTGGTGACTCGTTTCCTATATGATATTATTCATGTTTCAATGCCATTCTCCCAAATCTTCCCACCCTCTCCCTCTCCCTCTCCCACAGAGTCTATATCATTATATTTCTATGTCTGCTTTTATCATTATTAATTTCTACTTTTTTATTTAAAAAATGCTGCATGCTCTCTTAAAGTAAGTATTAAATTCTTATTGATTAGTCAGTTCAGTTCAATTGCTCAGTTGTGTCTGACTCTTTGAGACCCCATGGACTGCAGCATGCCAGGCTTCCCTGTCCATGTAATATTATACACACTAACATCAACTTCATGTGAGATTCACTCTTATCTACTATTAGGTTGAGATTACCTTTTAATGAAATATATTTTCATATAACAGAACAGGTCTACAATAAAGATGGAGACTCTCTATTTATAGTTAAATTGTGACCCCAGAAAGATATTTTGCTGTCCTTATATCTGTAGTTATGAATGAGACCCTATTTGGAAAAATATTTGCAAATGTAATCAAATTAAGATGAAGTCATTAGGATGAGTCTTAATTCAATATGACTGGATTCTTATAAGAAAAGGAAAACACTATTTGAATACAGACACTCAGGGAAAATGACATGTGACAGTGGGAACAGAGATTCAGATGCTACAGCTGAAAGCTAAGAAATGCCAAAGATCCCCTGGCAAATCACTAGAAACTAGAAAGAAGCAAGGAAGGAGATACCTCTTCTTGTGAATCATCCCTCCATTATTTATTTCAAGCTTTTATTTAATCATCTGGTTTATCTACAAAAATTACCTTACTATGCTTGTTCATTTGAGGCCACTCCCCACTTTGAGTAAAGATGAAGTTTCACACCATTTTTGTTTGATTTGGTCATATCTTTAGAATTTTATGTAGAAATTTCATGTTTCCATAATCTTAGATTCCCTCTCTTTTCTGAAAGTAGGCTTTTTGATAGGTGGAACTATGTTTATTTTTGTAACTTTCACACCTAAAAAAACTAGGTGCACTGTAAGTATAAAATAAAAATGTATTAAAGGAATGAATGTTACCAATTTGTTCATTATCAAATGACGAGTGTGAAAAAAATTCCCAAAGACATATAATATTTGACAATGGAAAATAATATTTCATATGGCTTTTCACTTACAAAAAGATAAAGTGTATACAATAATTGAGATATAACATCCAGTGTTAAAATGAATTTTCTATTATGTGTTGGTTATTTTTAAAGGATGATCTATACTTTTTTCTAAAGCTAGTAAATATTTTTCATTGATATTTTCATGGTTTCTCAATTTTTACTTAGCAATTTTATCAGAACAGTAGAAACTGCATTATTATTGAGAAATAGGATTTAGAATCCAAGTTCTGTTTCTGTTCATCTTGGTGCATGAGAGTTTTCCAGTCAATTAAAAAGGCCAGTGCCATATTCACCCATGACTGAGATGAAGACAGTATTTAGCTTTAGAATTCTCAATGGATAAAAGATAGTAATTCATGAACCCCATTGAGCATAAATACAAAATCAAATCAATGAATCAAACTCCCTTTTATCAATTACCTACCTAATAGCTAGAAAGTCCATTTTTAATAGCTAGTCATTAGAGACTTGCCTTGGAGTAGAATAAAAAATACTTTAGACAAATGGCATCTGCCTTTAATATTTTCTTTTCCTGTTCTTATTTATCCTAAGAATTAAAAAATCTAAATGTAATAGCACTTCTTGAAGAGTCCTTGACTGTTTTATAAAAATCACTGACCATAAATTTTAGAATTGCTTGTCCAATTTTTCCAAATGGGATATGTGAAGAAAAAATAGAGTGTGTATTTTAGATCATCCAAGAGAGTGAATGGGAGTCTAGAATAAAAAATGTCTCTGAAGAATTCTCAGGTATGTTATTTGAGGTAAAATACTACTATTTTTACAGGGTTTTGACCTTTTTTGTGTATTGAATGCTCTCCAGTTTTCCATACTTTTTCTGACTAGTTGTTAGGGAATTGATTCTTCCTCATTTTTCACTGTCATTCTGAAATTAGCTATCCAGATATCATCTTCTTTACTAGTGGAGAGAGAGAATTATAATCTAAGCTTGACCAGACAAATGCTTTCACTCTAAGAATTTTGAAACTTGAGGTTAGTAATGGAAGTATGGAGATGATTCATCTTGTCAAAATGCAATTTTGAGACTAATCTGGATCTTGGAATTTGCCAGGCATTTTTTTCCTCTTTCCACATCTTGATTTTCCTGATTTCCTAAAAACAGAGATATAATCTTATTTTTTAACTAAAATATGTCTTTCTTACTAAGGAAATATGAACACAATAACTGAGGACAAAAAGCTAATAAGAGAGAATCTTGACTGTTAAAGTACCAAAAGTAAGTCATATGAAGCAAAAACATTGATAAGTTGGACTTCATTAAAATTTAAAAATCTGTCCTGATGAATCTACTTTAAAGAGAATGAAAATACAATTCACATACTGAGGGAATTTTCAAAACCTGTGTGATAAAGAACTGTTATCCAAAATCCACACAGAGTCTTTAAAGTTCATCAACAAAAATAAACAATACAATTAACAAATGCGCAAAAGATCTTAAAAAGATATTTCAGCAAAGAAGATGTTCAGAATTCAAACAAAGAATACTCAATACCATACATCATTCAGATCAGATCAGTCGCTCAGTCGTGTCCAACTCTTTGCGACCCCATGAATCGCAGCACGCCAGGCCTCCCTGTCCATCACCAACTCCCAGAGTTCACTCAAATTCATGTCTATCGAGCTGGTGATGCCATCCAGCCATCTCATCCTCTGTCGTCCCCTTCTCCTCTTGCCCCCAATCCCTCCCAGCATCAGAGTCTTTTCCAATGAGTCAGCTCTTCGCAAGAGGTGGCCAAAGTACTGGAGTTTCAGCTTTAGCATCATTCCTTCCAAAGAAATCCCAGGGCTTATCTCCTTCAGAATGGACTGGTTGGATCTCCTTGCAGTCCAAGGGACTCTCACGAGTCTTCTCCAACACCACAGTTCAAAAGCATCAATTCTTCGGCACTCAGCCTTCTTCACAGTCCAACTCTCACATCCATACATGACCACAGGAAAAACCACAGCCTTGACTAGACGAACCTTTGTTGGCAAAGTAATGCCTCTGCTTTTGAATATGCTATCTAGGTTGGTCATAACTTTCCTCCCAAGGAGTAAGCGTCTTTTAATTTCATGGCTGCAGTCACCATCTGCAGTGATTTTGGAGCCCAGAAAAATAAAGTCTGACACTGTTTCCACTGTTTCCCTATCTATTTCCCATGAAGTGATGGGACAGGATGCCATGATCTTCGTTTTCTCAATGTTGAGCTTTAATCCAACTTTTTCACTCTCCACTTTCACCTTCATCAAGAGGCTTTTTAGTTCCTCTTCCCTTTCTGCCATAAGGCTGGTGTCATCTGCATATCTGAGGTTATTGGTATTTCTCCCGGCAATTTTGATTCCAGCTTGTGTTTCTTCCAGTCCAGCGTTTCTCATGATGTACTCTGAATATAAAGTAAATAAGCAGGGTTACAATATACAGCCTTGATGAACTCCTTTTCCTATTTGGAACCAGTCTGTTGTTCCATGTCCAGTTCTAACTGTTGCTTCCTGACCTGCTTACAAATTTCTCAAGAGACAGATCAGGTGGTCTGGTATTCCCATCTCTTTCAGAAGTTTCCACAGTTTATTGTGATCCACACAGTCAAAGGCTTTGGCATAGTAATAAAGAAGAAATAGATGTTTTTCTGGAACTCTCTTTCTTTTTCCATGATCCAGCAGATGCTGGCAATTTGATCTCTGGTTCCTCTGCCTTTTCTAAAACCAGCTTGAACATCAGGAAGTTCACAGTTCACATATTGCTGAAGCCTGGCTTGGAGAATTTTGAACATTACTTTACTAGTGTGTGAGATGAGTGCAATTGTGTGGTAGTCTGAGCATTCTTTGGCATTGCCTTTCTTTGGGATTGGAATGAAAACTGACCTTTTCCAGTAGGTTAGACATTGCTATAAAAATTTTTGAAAACTACAACCAGTCTATATGGAGAAAAAATTATAATGAAGTAATAGGAAATAACAAACCACTCCAGTATTCTTGCATGGAGAATCCCATGGACAGAGGAGCCTTGTGGGCTACAGTCCATGGGATTACAAAGAGTGAGACATGTTGAGGGACTTCCACTTTCATCTTCATATAATCTATTATTTTAAGTAATGACTGCATGCATGCATGTTCAGTTGCTTAGTCATGTTGGATTCTTTGCAACTGTTTAGACTGTAACCTGCCAGGCTTCTCTGCCCATGGAATTTTTCAGACAAGAATATTATGGTGGATTGCCATTTCCTCCTTCAGGGGATCTTCTTAATCCAGGGATTAAACCTGTATCTCCTGAGTTGCAGGCAGATTCTTTACCACTGAGTCATCAGGGAAGCCCAAGTAATGATTACTGCTCTATAAATTGCAAATGAAAATTATTATTTTTGTCATAACTGATACTTTACCAATATAGACATAAATATAAATATGAGATCTTGAATATATAGAAAGAAATGTTTAACAGCAGATCAACTAGAAGAATATCAACAGAAATTTGCAAAACAATTATTAAAAAGAAAGGTGCTCAGAACTTCCACATAGAGTATCTAATGATAGATTTAATAATCAACTTAAAAAATAAAATGTACAACTCTATATTCCATAAAAATATGGAAATATTAAATCACAACTCTGTATCACGTTCATCCTAGTATATTTTAAGTAAAACTCTAGTATCTACAAACAAGGAATTTTTATGGCTATGCATCTGTTCATTTTGCTGATCCTGTCTAAAAGGGCATGGTTTTGATGTTGATTTTTCCTTCTTTCATTGTTACCTAACACAAAATAGGAAGATATTTACTAGAAATTTCTCAGGTTTTTCTTCATGGAATTTGAAGTTCTATTCTTACATGCATTAAACAATTAAGCATATTATGTCTCTTTTCTGAATATAGTCCTTAATAGTTCTGAAATATCCCTCCTCTTTCTGTTAACAGTCCTTGATCTGAAGCCTCTCCAGTTTCCTTTTGATTAATGTTTTTATTGCATTTTCCCTCCTCTTTTACTTTTAGCTTATCTACTGTTACATTTAAAATGAAATTCCTGGAGAAAGTATATAAGAATGTCTTATTTTCATTATCAACCTTAGAATCAGTCTTCTTATGAGGATGCTTAGATCATTTACACTTAATACAATTATTGATGTGTTTATGACTGAGCGACTAAACTGACTGACTGATATATAAATATATAATTGTGCTAGTTTCTTTTCATTTTACCTTTTAGTCAACTTTTTTCTGCCTAATTTTAAATTAAATGTGGATTTTTATTACTTAGTTTTATCGTCTTTATAAATTTATTAGTTATGTTTCATTGTCTGTTTTATTAACTGCTCTCAGATGTACAGCATGTATCTTTAACTTATCACAAAGGATCCACAAATATATATTTTTGCACATATTATATGAATATTGCAACAGTGGATTCTAACTTATTTCCCCTCCTTTGTGTCCTTTGTTATATTTTTCACTTACATGGCAGAAACCTATAATTAATCGTTGTCATTCTTGCTTTAGGCAGTCAATTATCTTTACAAGTAGATAATTGTAAATAATAATAAATCAATGCTCTATATTATATCTTGTTTAAGATAATAAATAATTTTTGCATTCACTTTTCTTCTTCCCATTTCTGAAACTACTTATTTATTTGTGTAAATACAAGTTTTTCTCTGTCAACAATTTCTGTATAGATTTTCTTTACCATTTGTTACAGTTCATGTTGGCAACAATTTATTTTTTCAAATATTGCTTGTCTGAAAGCCTTATATTGCCTACTTTTTAAAATTTATTTATTTTAATTTACAATATTGTAATGGTTTTTGCCATACACTGACATGAATCAGCCATGGGTGTACATTTTCCCCCCATCCCGAGTCCCCCTTTCTTCTTCTCTCCCCATCCCATCCCTCTGGGTAATCTCAGTGCCCCGGCCTTGAATGACCTGTTTCATGCATTGAACTTGGACTGGTCATCTATTTCATATATAGTAATATTCATGTTTCAATGCTATTCTCTCAAATCATCCCACTCTCACCTTCTGCCACAAAATCCAAAAGTCTGTTTTTACACCTGTGTTTCTTTTGCTCTCTTGCATATAGGGTCATTGTTATCATCTTTCTAAATTTCATATATATGCATTAATATACTGTATTGGTGTTTCTCTTTCTGACTTATTTCACTCTGTATAATAGGCTCCAGTTTCATCCACCTCATTAGAACTGACTCAAATGTGTTCTTTTTTATAGCTGGGTAATAGTCCATTGTGTATATGTAACACAACTTTCTTATCCATTCTTCTGCTGATAGACATCTAGGTTGCTTCCACGTCCTAGCTATTGTAAACAGTGTTCCAATGAACTTTGGGGTAATGGTTTTCAGGTTTTCATATTAGAATTCCTCTGTTATTGTCATTTTTTCTTATATTTGCTGATTCTTGATATATGGCTAACCTCAAGATCTTCCTTTCATCTGACTTTCAGCTTTCTGAATATTATTTGTCTTGGCATAGTTGTGTTTATTGGTGAGTGCATGTGTGTATATGTGTATGAGTGTGTCTGTCTTAGATATTTATTTTTATTTTACTTTCCTTCACTTTTTGGATTCATTGCTTGATTTATTTCATCATATTTTAAATTTGCTTGCCAGTGCTAAATTCAAACATTTTCTCTTCTTTCCTTCTGCTTCTGAAATTCCAAACTGATATATTCTGCACTATTTGACCAGTTTATCTGTTCTCTTTCCACCTTTGTTTTGTTTTTTTCTTTATGTTTAAGGTTAGTGATTGAACTATATTCAATGTATTTAATTTTTGCTTCAGCACTGTTAACTCTACTGAATAAAACTTTCAAAGGAAATAACCACCGTGACTGCTTTTGATCAGGAAGCAACAGTTATAACTGGACATGGAACAACAAACTGGTTCCAAATTGGAAAAGAAGTATGTCAAGGCTGTATATTGTCACCCTGCTTATTTACTTCTATGCAGAGTACATCATGAGAAACGCTGGGCTGGAAGAAGCACAAGCTGGAATCAAGATTGCCGGGAGAAATATCAATAACCTCAGATATGCAGATGACACCACCCTTATGGCAGAAAGGGAAGAGGAACTAAAAAGCCTCTTGATGAAGGTGAAAGTGGAGAATGAAAAAGTTGGCTTAAAGCTCAACTATCAGAAAGCGAAGATCATGGCATCTGGTCCCATCACTTCATGGGAGATAGATGGGGAAACAGGGGAAACAGTGGCAGACTTTATTTTTTGGGGTTCCGAAATCACTGCAGATGGTGACTGCAGCCATGATATTAAAAGACGCTTACTCCCTGGAAGAAAAGTTATCACCAACGTAGATAGCATATTGAAAAGCAGAGGCATTACTTTGCCAACAAAGGTCCGTCTAGTCAAGGCTATGGTTTTTCCAGTGGTAATATATGGATGTGAGAATTGGACTGTGAAGAAAGCTGAGTGCTGAAGAATTGATACTTTTGAACTGTGGTGTTGGAGAAGACTGTTACGAGTCCCTTGGACTGCAAGGAGATCCATCCAGTCCATTCTGAAGGAGATCAGCCCTGGGATTTCTTTGGAAGGAATGATGCTAAAGCTGAAACTCCAATACTTTGGCCACCTCGTGCGAAGAGTTGACTCATTGGAAAAGTTGCTGGGAGGGATTGGGGGCAGGAGGAGAAGGGGACGACAGAGGATGAGATGGCTGGATGGCATCACCAACTAGATGGACGTGAGTTTGAGTGAACTCCGGGAGTTGGTGATGGACAGGGAGGCCTGGTGTGCTGCAATTCATGGGGTCGCAAAGAGTCGGACAGGACTAAGAGACTGAACTGACTGACTGACTGACTGCTTTAGTGGCAGCATTTCATTTTCATACTTCATTCTATTTTCCATCTCTTTTCTGAAATTCCCTTTACATTCATACGTGTTGTTAGCTGTTCCCCTCAAATGCTTTAACATCTTGAGTATAGTGGGTTTTTTTTTAAAGACCTTGTATCCAATGTCCATCATCTCTCAAATTGATTCTCTAGATTGCTAGATATAGATCTTTTATAATGCCTCAAACATTTAACTAAATGCCAAACATCAAACCAGTCAATCCTAAAGGAAATCAATCCAGAATATTCATTTGGAAAGACTGGTGTTGAAACTGAAATTTCAATACTTTGGCCACCAATGAGAAGAGCTGACTCATTAGAAAGGACTCTGATGCTGGGAAAGAATGAAGGCGGGAGGAGAAGGGGATGACAAAGGATGAGATGTTTGGATGGCATCACCAACTCAATGGACATGGGTTTGAAAAGGCTCTGGGAGATGTTGAAGAACAGGGAGACCTGGTGTGCTGCAGTCCTTGGGGTTGCAAAGAGTCAGACACGACTGAGAGATTGAGCAACAATGGACCAGAGGTGGATATTCCTTGAAAGTAGAGCTTCCCCCTTAAGTTTCAGCTGATTCTTTAAGCTTGCACCTAATGAGGGATGTCTCTCTCCATGCTCTTCTCCCTCACCTCATGGCAGACTATTCCTGCTTGTTACTTGGTGCTTGCTAGGCACAGTTGTGGTATGTGTGTCTTATTTTAGCATGTTCCCTGCTGTCCCTGTAGTTAAAGAGTTCTGGGTAATTGCTTCTTACACTGTAGCTTTCTCAGAATTCTTGTCCCTCTGTTCCAAGTCAATGAGGCTCTGTCTTAAATCTCTAGTGAGTCTTGTGATGGAGAAAGTCCCCACCACCACCTTCTTCCAGTGGTAAGAGACCTGTAATAATAGCTGCCTAAAGTCAAATCTGCTTCCCATCCTTTCCTTAGATGTAATACGGCTTTTTAAAAAAAATCATCCTTTAGCAGTCACATGTCTTTGTTTCCAGGAAAAACTCATCTTTCTATCCCTCCCCAAGAGGCTTCAGGCTTGATTTGGGAAGGGTTGGAAGGTTTTTGCCTTTTATTTTGCAGGATGCATCTTACCTTCTGCAATACCTGCACTAGGAAAAGGGCCTCTCTCCGGTCTCTTGCACCTCCCACATGCTTTTTTTTTTAAATTTATTTATTTATTTTAATTGGATGCTAATTACTTTACAATCTTGTAGTGGTTTTTGTCATACATTCACATGAATAAACCATGGGTGTACACGTGTCCCTGATGCTGAACCCCCCTCCAACCTTCCTCCCCATCCCATCCTTCAGGGTCATCCCAGTGCACCAGCCCTGAGTGCCCTGTCTCATGCATCAAACCTGGACTGGCAATCTGTTTCACATATAGTAATATACATATTTCAATTCTATTCTCGTAAATCATCCCACCCTCCCACAGAGTCCAAAAATCTGTTCTTTACACCTGTGTCTCTTTTGCTGTCTCACAAATAGGGTCATCGTTACCATCTAGGAAACTATAAGCAGGGTGGAAAGACAGCCTTCAGAATGGGAGAAAATAATAGCAAATGAAGCAACTAACAAAGAATTAATCTCAAAAATATACAAGCAGCTCATGCAGCTCAATACCAGAAAAATAAACGATCCAATCAAAAATATGGGCCAAAGAACTTAACAGACATTTCTCCAAAGAAACATACAGAAGGCTAACAAACACATGAAAAGATGCTCAACATCACTCATTATCAGAGAAATGCAAATCAAAACCACTATGAGGTACCATTTCACACCAGTCAGAATGGCTGCAATCCAAAAGTCTACAAGCAATAAATGCTGGAGAGGGTGTGGAGAAAAGGGAACCCTCTTATACTGTTGGTGGGAATGCAAACTAGTACAGCCACTATGGAGAACGGTGTGGAGATTCCTTAAGAAATTAGATTAGAAATTAGATTAGAAATTCATGGTATTCCATATGAGTAGCTGAGCCCTCTTACATCAGTGCCTCTCAAGGGTTGTATATGCTACTACTCTAGCCCAAAATCTGTCTTTAGCAGTTGGCTGAACTTTAAGCTGATGTCTTCCAACCTGTTTGTATTGCAGTTTCAATTCCTTCCCATGGTTTGTGACAGGCAAGACAGTCTAAGTAACCTAGCTGTTTTTGGTGGGGGATGGATGCTGTCCTTTCTTGGACTTTATGCTACTCTTACCTTCCAACCTCACTTTTCTGAAGGGATTAAGAAAAAATATTTCTTTAGTTAATTATCTGTCTTATGTCCCCCTTATTTCTAGAGTTATTGAAGTGTTATTTTCATCTTTCTACATTCTAGGAGGAAATGGAATTGTATACATTTAAAATTAATTATATACAGGTATTACATATATATGCACATACATATATATATACACACAAAACATGCATTAAAATACTTTAAGAAAGTTTGCATTTCTCATTACTTAAAGTAAAAGTAAGCATTTCATAAAAATTATTTCAATATTTATTGCTTAGGCTCATTAGAATCCAGTTTTATATATTGCATCTTTATTTAATTCACTCTACATTTCCAAATTTGTCCCTACTCTTTGTATATGTATACTCTGGTAAATGGCACTGCCTCTACAGCTTTTTTTTTTTTTTTTTTTTTTTGAGGGAATTCTGTCTAATTTTAGGCAATATTTTATTTTTTAAAAAATGAGTGATGTTTGTGTAGCTTATATTTTGTAGTATTTGCTTGATCACAGAAAAATTTGTCATGAAAAACAAATTTCATTCACTAAAAGTTATGAAAAAATAACATCAGGCATTCTCAAATATACAAAATTAAGTCAAATATCTAGTAGAGAAAATTCTTAAATGATGTCCAATATTCATAATATGCTCTATTTTAAATTGGCTGCGAATATTTTTTTAGAAGAAAATCCCAGTTCAGTTACTAATGGTAAGCAAAACACAAATCCAGATCCTTACCTCTTGTCAGAAACTTTTCCTGTCAACTCAGAAGATTTGATGGGATCCAGGGGTCAGTAATTGCTCAATATCATTTTTTCAACCTACATTTCTATCTCTTGGTCTGAAGAACTCTTTTTAATTCAGATCAGCCTCCAATTTAAGTTGCCATAACTCGTTCTGATATAGTGAGTCACATGTTCCTCGCTGTACCTCTGTCAACAGCTGAGCTGAACCGTCTTTGAATTCATATTGATAAACTGGGTTCTAAAATTTCAGTATCCTAAGAGTTTGCATCTCTTCATTCTACTGCTGCTACTGCTAAGTCACTTCAATTGTGTCAGACTCTGTGCGACCCCATAGATGGCAGCCCACCAGGCTCCCCCCGTCCCTGGGATTCTCCAGGCAGGAACGCTGGAGTGGGTCTTCATCCTACAGAGTGCATATATAAATTATTACATGTTAATACCAAATAAACTTGCATCTCTTTCTATATTATTATGACAAAATTTATTTTTATCCCAGTGAAATATTGACAAAAAAATCACTGCTTAATAAAAGGAGAAAATTTCCACAGTTCTTCCAACATCTGCTTGATGTAGGGTGAAGGAAAAGCTAAAAGGCATGGACAGGTAAGGTGAGTACATTCATGAGAAACAGATTTAGTCTTTATATCCTGGGGCTTTGTTTTAGATAATCTAAAAATTTGCTACCACCATATTCCTTTATGCTTCTTCTAGTCTGGAAATTCATTGTCTCTGAATGGTAAATTAGTGATAAAATCCCCAAATTTCTTGATCTTTAAGATAATATCTTAACATTATACACCACCACTCAGAGGAAAAAAATCCACATAACAGTTCTATTAAATTATGGTACCCATATATATGTATTCTATTTTTAAAATACCTTTTTCCCAAATATATCATTGAAGAACTAATTCACCAGGTACCTCAGTGGAAGACTGACTTCTCTAGAAGGATTTTGTGCAGTCTTTCACTGCATTACTTCTTTTATTCATCATTGTACAGTGTTTGATATATTTAGTGATTGTGTATTAGTTTCTTAAAAATCATTTTTAAAAATACAAGTGGTTAAGTTTCACAAAAAATCATTATTCAGTAGTTAGATTTCTATTACTCATTCTTACATTCTTAAGTATCAATGCATAAACTTATGCACCCAAATAGATAGTCATAATTTCTTTGCAAAGCTATGAATACTTTCAAAAGGAAAACAATTGTATTTTACACTTAGACTTTATTCTGTACAACTGTTACTAATAAATAACATTGACTTTCCTCCTTCCTTGTCTCCACCTTCCTCTTTCTCAGCCTCTCTTCCTTCCTTTCTTCTTTTCTGCCCTTCTTTCTATCTTTCCTCCCTTCCTTCTATACTTCCATTTTTAGTCTTCCTTTAAACTTGGACATAAATTGAAAAACCTTCTTTGAAAACATTTAATAAGTTACTTAAGGCAGCAGAATGACCACCCTGTACTGGAACCACTCACAAATGATTATTACAATGCAACAGACATTGCAGTGCGTGTTTTGAAATGTGATTGTGAAAGATGAAATGAAATTCTGCAAAACAGACAGGAGACAATATGAGAAATGACTAGGAAATCAGACAGCCTTAGAGATCTCAGGCACCAGTAAACTTTTACTCTATGTGGTTACCACAGAGGAACTAACTGTTAATAGTCATGACCATTGTTAGATATTCAACTTGCTAGTTGAAATCTCCAGACCCTGTGACTTTCTAAGAGAAAGTTCAGAAACTCTCAGGAGGGTACTTTTGTGATGTGAGGAGGGTAGGCAAGAGAAAGAAAAAAGGAAGAATGGTCGGTGTATACTTCTATTGAAATGCCTGTAGAATCTGAAAGATACTAGTCCTAAAACGTGGAGTTTTTTTCTTTTTTTGGTATGAGTGACATACTAACTTAGAAAATTTTTTTATTAAATTATAGTTGATTTACAATGTTGTATTAGTTTCAGATGTACAGCAAAGTGATTCAGTTATACATATACATACCCACTGTTTTTTAAAATTTAGATTCTTTTCCTATGTAGGCCTTATGCAGTTTGAAGAGTTCCTTGTACTGCGCAACAGGTTCATATTAGTTATCTGTTTTATATATAATACTGTGTATATGTAAATCCCAATCTCCCAATTTATCCCTCCCCATTGCATCCCCTGTTAACCATAAATTTGTTTTCTCTAAAAAAAATAAAATAAAATAAAATAAAATAAAAATACAAGTGGTTAAGTTTCACAAAAAATCATTATTCAGTAGTTAGATTTCTATTACTCATTCTTACATTCTTAAGTATCAATGCATAAACTTATTCACCCAAATAGATAAATAGTCATAATTTCTTTGCAAAGCTATGAATACTTTCAAAAGGAAAACAATTGTATTTTACACTTAGACTTTATTCTGTACAACTGTTACTAATAAATAACATTGACTTTCCTCCTTCCTTGTCTCCACCTTCCTCTTTCTCAGCCTCTCTTCCTTCCTTTCTTCTTTTCTGCCCTTCTTTCTGTCTTTCCTCCCTTCCTTCTATACTTCCGTTTTTAGTCTTCCTTTAAACTTAGACATAAATTGAAAAACAAATGTAAGTCAAGTTGTTGTTGTTATGTTGCAATTACTAATTTAAAAAATAAAACTCTGTCTCTGTCTTCCAGAATTTAACAAGTCAGATATGAATTATCCAACATTAACTCCTAGTTGATCAGTGCTCTAGGTATTCATATTCCCCAATTCAATTTATGGTGATGTCCTAGAGACAAAGGCAAATGTTGAAAAGATCAATCTATTGAAAGAGAACCACTCTAAGAAGAATGTTGGTGATTGTATGTATTGAAGAAATATTAGTCAATCCCCTGGATTCAAAACCTTGCTCTAATTTGACTATGTGACCTTGAAGAACTCATTCAATAGTTCAGTTTTTCATTTGTAAAGCAGATATAATTCCTAATCTATAGAGTTATCTTGCCATATAAATGTGTTGCTAAATGGGATACACTTACAGAGAATATTAAGCATTAAAAAGCATAAACTATTATCCTAATTATCATCATACACTGAAAAAGACATATCAAAATGGGAAATTTATAACAAGTGGCACTTACAGGTGTAGTTGGTAAACCTCAAGTCTGAGTTTCCATCTATCTGATCATATACATAAAAAATGAAGTGAAGTCACTCAGTCGTGTCCAACTCTTTGTGACCCCGTGGACTGTAGCCCACCAGGCTCCTCCATCCATGGGATTATCCGGGCAAGAATACTGGAGAGGGTTGCCATTTCCTTCTCCATATACATAAAGTAAAGTCAAATGATCTATCAAGAACTCTGAAGAGTTTTGGATTTTACTCTACTTGCAAGCTGTTTTGGACCACAGTTTCTTTGGTAAGGGTCTACATCAAGAGACTCTTGCAACAGAGATATGATTACTTAGGGCGTAGGAATTAGTTCTTTGGCTTCCCTGGTAGCTCAGATGGTAAAGAAGCTGCCTGCAATGCAGGAAACCCTGGTCCATTCCTGGGTCAGGAAGATCCGTTGAAGAAGGGATAGGCTACCCACTCTAGTATTCTTGGGCATCCCTGGTGGCTTAACTGGTAAAGAATCTGCTTTCAATGCAGACCCTTAAATATGTATGAACACTTATAATTTAATATTTACACTTGTCTTCAATTGTTCACAAAGTGCATTAATTTGTGCATGCTCAGTCACTCAGTCATGTCCAACTCTTTGTTACTCTGTGAACAGCCACCTATGAGGCTCTTCTGCCCATGGAATTTTTCAGGCAACAATATTGGAGCAGGTGGCCATTTTCTTCTCCAGGGGCTCTTAACCGACCCAAGGGTTGAATCTTTGTCTCTTGAGTCTCCTGCATTGGCTGGCAGATTCCTTACCACTGTGTAACATGGGAAATCCTTTTTGCATTTGCGTATTAATTCTATATAGTCTAACTATGTATGGATGTGAGAGTTGGACTGTGAAGAAGGCTGAGTGCTGAAGAATTGATGCTTTTGAACTGTGGTGTTGGAGAAGACTCTTGAGAGTCCCTTGGACTGCAAGGAGATCCAACCAGTCCATTCTGAAGGATTCAGCCCTGGGATTTCTTTGGAAGGAATGATGCTAAAGCTGAAACTCCAGTACTTTGGCCACCTCATGTGAAGAGTTGACTCATTGGAAAAGACTCTGATGCTGGGAGGGATTGGGGGCAGGAGGAGAAGAAGAAGACAGAGGATCAGATGGCTGGATGGCATCACTGACTCAATGGACATGAGTCTTAGTGAACTCTGGGAGTTGGTGATGGACAGGGAGGCCTGGAGTGCTGCAATTCATGGGGTCGCAAAGAGTCAGACACGACTGAGTGACTGATGATCTGATCTGATGTTTTATGAATCCCATTATTTAATACAACCTTTACCTCCAAATCATCAATGTTCTTACACAAAGGTGAAGGCATTTGAAAAATTTTACCTCTATATTACAATTAGTTGTCTAATTTTTCATTCCACTTGGCATGTATTAGTAAATATTAGGTAGAAATACTAATTTTCTCTGTAATATATAAGTGAAAATTTTGTGCACACAGTTTACACTTGATATGTGTTTATTAAAAGAATTGCTGAAAGTCTAAATGGATGTCATAGATTGACAAAAAATGAAGTACAACATTACTTTGTTGGCAAAAGACTATTATAAAGAGAAATCTGACTTCTAGGGACACATATTTTATTCAATGGTTGCATAAAGAGAGGAAATAACAAGCATATCATAACTGGTTTCAGTATCTGTGAGAAATGTAGAGCATCCTATGTAAAGAACTTATGTTTTCAGTAGCAGAAACTTCCAAAATAACTATTTCTGTGACATATATGGGCAAATTGTGGTTCTAACTAACATCCAAGCTAGTTATGGTAGATACCTAGAAAATATAATTGCATTTATTTAGAATATAGTATGGATTTCACTATTTTACCATATCCACTGTCTCAGACTACTGACCTGAAGATCAGAAATATTTAAATGAGAAGGTATAGAAATTAGTTCAAATATAGAAAATAATATAAAGTCTATAACATATATTAAGAAATACTATTTTTACAGAATAGGACTGAGAATTGAAAATATCATGTTAACTTCCCACAATCCACCCCCTGTCACATATTATAGAATATAGAGTCAAAGCATAATAAAATGAGGCCTTTGCTAAAAATCTAAGAAATGTTGATCAAGTGGTAAATTAACTGAAGTTTAGGGATGTCCATGAAACTTTAAGTTGTGAATTATTTGACAGTGAGTGAGTTAGTCCCAGATAATCACAATGGTGTGATCACTCACCAAGAGCCAGACATCCTGGAATGTGAAGTCAAGTGGGCCTTAGGAAGCATCACTACGAACAAAGCTAGTGGAGGTGATGGAATTCCAGTTGAGCTATTCCAAATCCTGAAAGATGATGCTGTGAAAGTGCTGCACCCAATATGCCAGCAAATTTGGAAACTCAGCAGTGGCCACTGGACTGGAAAAGGTCAGGTTTCATTCCAATCCCAAAGAAAGGCAATGCCAAAGTATGCTGAAACTACCACACAATTGCACTCATCTCACACGCTAGTAAAGTAATGCTCAAAATTCTCCAAGCCAGGCTTCAGCAATATGTAAACCATGAACTTCCAGATGTTCAACCTGGTTTTAGAAAAGCCAGAGGAACCAGAGATCAAATTGCCAACATCCACTGGATCATAGGAAAAGCAAGAGAGTTCCAGAAAAGCATCTATTTCTGCTTTATTGACTATGCCAAAGCCTTTGACTGTGTGGATCGCAATAAACTGTGGAAAATTCTGAAAGAGATGGGCATACCAGACCACCTGACGTGCCTCTTGAGAAACCTATATGCAGGTCAGGAAGCAACAGTTAGAACTGGACATGGAACCACAGACTGGTTCCAGGAAAAGGAGTACATCAAGGCTGTATATTGTCATCCTGCTTATTTAACTTATATGCAGAGTACATCATGAGAAACACTGGGCTGGAAGAATCACAAGCTGGAATCAAGATTGCCGGGAGGAATATCAGTAACCTCAGTTATGCAGATAACACCACCCTTATGGCCGAAAGTGAAGAGGAACTAAAAACCTCTTGATGAAAGTGAAAGAGGAGAGTGAAAAAGTTGGCTTAAAGCTCAACATTCAGAAAACTAAGATCATGGCATCTGGTCCATGGCATTTGCCATGGTTCGTGGCAAATAAATGGGGAAACAGTAGAAACAGTGTCAGACTTTATTTTTCTGGGTTCCAAAATCACTGCAGATGGTGATTGCAGCCATGAAATTAAAAGACACTTACTTCTTGGAAGGAAAGTTATGACCAACCTAGATAGCATATTGAAAAGCAGAGACATTACTTTGCCAACAAAGGTCCGTCTAGTCAAGTCTATAGTTTTTCCAGTTGTCATGTATGGATATGAGAGTTGGACTGTGAAGAAAGCTGAGTGCCGAAGAATTGATGCTTTTGAACTGGGGTGTTGGAGAAGACTCTTGAGAGTCCCTTGGACTGCAAGGAGATCCAACCAGTCCATTCTGAAGGAGATCAGCCCTGGGATTTCTTTGGAAGGAATGATGCTAAAGCTGAAACTCCAGTACTTTAGCCACCTCTTGAGAAGAGTTGACTCATTGAAAAAGACTGATGCTGGGAGGGATTGGGGGCAAGAGGAGAAGGGGACAACAGAGGATGAGATGGCTGGATGGCATCACTGACTCGATGGACGTGAGTCTCGGTGAACTCTGGGAGTTGGTGATGGACAGGGAGACCTGGCGTACTGTGATTCATGGGGTCGCAAAGAGTCAGACACGACTGAGCGACTGATCTGATCTGATCTGAGTTAGTCTTAAGATGATATATGAGTGAGGAAGAAAGCCATGTGTATATTTGAGGAACATAATACATGCATACATATTTTGAAAAACATCTACATGGAAAACTTGCTTCTAGTTTTCATATGTGGAACCAAGGATTCAATTAGCACATGGTGTTCTGATTTACATGCAAAATTTTTAGTCACTTCTGGGAGATTAAATGTATTTATTTAAAGTAGCATGTGCATTTCAACAAATTATGACTGAGGAGTGGAAAAATAAGCATGTAAATAACCTGATCTTTGTTGAAGTCAAACTTATGGTTATCAAAGGGGAAACATGGGGGTGATTTATAAATTAGGAAATTGAGATTAACATATACAGATTACTTTATACACCTTCCCAGGTGGTGCTTTTGGTAAAGAAATCACCTGCCAATGCAGGAGACATAAGAGATGTGGGTTCAATCCCTGGGTCAGGAAGTTCTCCTGGAGGAAGGCATGGCAATCCATTCCAGGATTCTTGCCTGGAGAATCCCATGGACAGAGGAGCCCAGTGGGCTACAGTCCATAGGGTCACAAAGAGTCAGACACATCTGAAGCGACTTAACACACACAAACACACACACACATACACACACACATACACACACACACACACTACTATATATAAAATAGATAATAATAAGGATCAATTCTCCAGGCAAGAATACTGGTGAGGGTTGCCATTTCCTTCTCCAGAGGATATTCCCAGCTCAGGAATTGAACCCACGTCTCCTGCATTGGAGGCAGATTGTTTACTGACTAAGCCACCAGGGAAGACACTGTAAAGTATAGAAAACTCTACTCAATATTCTACAATAACATATATTGAAAAAGAATCTGGAAAAGAATGGATCTGTATATATGCATAACTGATTCAATTTGCTATACACGAGACTAACACAAAATTATAAATCAATTCCATGAGAATAAAAATTAAAAAATAAAGTACACTCCAACAATTATAACTGATAAGTATAAAAATAAACATGGATATACTCTAGCTTTTGTTGAAATAAGTCACAATTGTAATAGTGCAAACAATATTGGGAATGAAAAATACAGCTTCAATAAATCTTTTTATGATACATGTGATTCTGATTCCTTTAGAAATATAAAATAATTTTATGGGTTTTTTTAAATTTTATTTTATTTTTAAACTTTACAATATTGTATTGGTTTTGCCAAACATCGAAATGAATCCGCCACAGGTATACACGTGTTCCCCATCCTGAACCCCCTCCCTCCTCCCTCCCCATACCATCCCTCTGGGTCATCCCAGTGCACCAGCCCCAAGCATCCAGCATCGTGCATCGAACTTGGACTGGCGACTCATTTCATACATGATAGTATACATGTTTCAATGCCATTCTCCCAAATCTTCCCACCCTCTCCCTCTCCCATAGAGTCCATAAGACTGTTCTATACAACAGTGTCTCTTTGCTGTCTCATATACAGGGTTATTGTTACCATCTTTCTAAATTCCATATATATGTGTTAGTATACTGTATTGGTGTTTTTCTTTCTGGCTTACTTCACTCTGTATAATAGGCTCCAGTTTCATCCACCTCATTAGAACTGATTCAAATGTATTCTTTTTAATGGCTGAGTAATACTGCATTGTGTATATGTACCACAGCTTTCTTATCCATTCATCTGCTGATGGACATCTAGGTTGCTTCCATGTCCTGGCTATAATAAACAGTGCTGCGATGAACATTGGGGTACACGTGTCTCTTTCCCTTCTGGTTTCCTCAGTGGGTATGCCCAGCAGTGGGATTGCTGGGTCATAAGGCAGTTCTATTCCCAATTTTTTAAGGAATCTCCACACTGTTCTCCATAGTGGCTGTACTAGTTCACATTCCCACCAACAGTATAAGAGGGTTCCCTTTTCTCCACACCCTCTCCAGCATTTATTGCTTGTAGACTTTTGCATTGCAGCCATTCTGACTGGTGTGAAATGGTACCTCATAGTGGTTTTGATTTGCATTTCTCTGATAATGAGTGATGTTGAGCATCTTTTCATGTGTTTGTTAGTCATCTGTATGTCTTCTTTGGAGAAATGTCTATTTAGTTCTTTGGCCCATTTTTTGATTGGGTCATTTATTTTTCTGGAATTGAGCTGTAGGAGTTGCTTGTATATTTTTGAGATGAGTTGTTTGTCAGTTTCTTCATTTGCTATTATTTTCTCCCATTCTGAAGGCTGCCTTTCCACCTTGCTAATAGTTTCCTTTGTTGTGCAGAAGCTTTTAAGTTTAATTAGGTCCCATTTGTTTATTTTTGCTTATGGGAGGTGGGTCATAGAGGATCCTGCTGTGATGTATGTCGGAGAGTGTTTTGCCTATGTTCTCCTCTATATAATACAAACAGGGAAATTTTTCAGAAAAATTTTGCATATAAAAATACACACAAAAACTAAGAAGCTGACTAAATCATAGGCATAAATGCCGATAAAAGAAATTTTGTTCAAGGATGACTTTGCTACCATTCAAGCTCAATGGGAGGTGTTAGAATTCCTATAAGAAAGGTCATTATAAAGATAAGTAGCTTTAAATCCAATGTCATTATTTTCATCATTCATAATTGCTGTTTGCACTTGCTTTAGTACACATTTGCTTTGTTGATTTATGTTGTTATTCCTCCCATATGAGCGAATTAAATTGCTACAAAAAATTCCCTTCAGCCATTTCAACATTATTACGTAACAAAATTTCAGACATAAAACAACAGTATTGCCATACTAGAGTGCAAGCTACCATGGAAAATTAATAGCTGTCTGTAAATGGGTAGCTTAACTGGCAAAATCATGTTTCCTGGCTGTTAAGAGACATCTAGGCTTCTGAAATTATTATTATTAATAATAATACACAATAATTCTCTAGAAATGCAGAGTAGAGGGGAAATAATTCAAGAACATTTTTAATACACTGCAAAACTGCTAATGATGCATGATATGTGTGGGGTGGTCAGGAAAAGGGTGGGGATAATTGTTCTTGCCTGTATTGTCAACAGTATCAATGTTGTCTAAACTGGTGTTACTATACAAACATCAGACAATATAGATTTTTTAAAAAAGACACAACAGTTTAGTGTTAAATGTAGAGTTGAAGAAGGTCATCAGTTCAGTTCAGTTCAGTCGCTGAGTCATGTCTGACTCTTTGTGACCCCATGAATTGCAGCACGCCAGGCCTTACTGTCCATCACCAACTCCCAGAGTTTAGCCAAACTCATGTCCATCGAGTCGTTGATGCCATCCAGCCATTTCATCTGTCGTCCCCTTCTCCTCATGCCCCCAATCCCTCTCAGCATCAGGGTCTTTTCCAACGAGTCAACTCTTCGCATGAGGTGGCCAAAGTACTGGAGTTTCAGCTTTAGCATCAGTCTTTCCAAAGAACACCCAGGATGTCTGGCTCTAGGTCAGTGATCACACCATCGTGATTATTTTGGTCATGAAGATCTTTTTTGTACAGTTCTTCTGTGTATTCTTGCCACCTCTTCTTAATATCCTCTGCTTCTGTTAGGTTCATACCATTTCTCAATATATATATAAAAGAGAAGGAAATAAGAAGAGTCAGATCATGAGTACTAAGACTAATGGGTTAAGAGGAAACATCACACTGAATAGCTGGTGATGTAGACACTAAATTAGGTTTTTCTATTAATATATATTCACTTTAATTGCTTTTAAATTATAATATAAATACACTACTACCTTCACCATTTAGCAGATAATGAATGTTCCAAAGACCATATGAAACATTCAGTTTATAGAGTCACAGTTCCAAATTTGGTGTCACTTACCTCTAATGTAGGTATTTTACCTCAAAATAGGCAAGGATGCCAATAAAACATTGAAGAAGATTCAGAAAGAAGTCCATATATGTATGAGAGATTAGTTTATGACAAGCTATAAACCAGTGAGGAAATACTAGTCAATAAGAATAAAGGTATGCAAACAATGGTCTTTATTAATTAAAAGAGGGATTGATTACTAATCGTATCAGCCAAAATCCTAGGTAGATTGAGTTCTTCAAACATAATGATATTGTTCTAAGGAAATTTTTCTTATCAGCCCCAAAGTAACATAGAAACAGTGTAAATAATATAAAAATAAAACCAACAAGTATATTCACAGCATATGTAACTGATAAATATTAGAATCCAGAATACATAAATGTTAAATATTAAAATATGACAAAAATACAGCATATATGAATTAGCAATCCATCTCACTAATAAATGACAGTCTATGATATATGCATTTAAATGACTATTTAAAAAAATCTGACAATTTTAACTTCAGCTTATTCTAATTATTCTTATTTTAAGAAATATTAGCAGTCATATACTTCTAGTGAAAGTATACACTGAAGTGCAATTTAGTAATATCTAGTTAGGGATATGGAGAAGGCAATGGCACCCCACTCCAGTACTCTTGCCTGGAAAATCCCATGGATGGAGGAACCTGGTAGGCTGCAGTCCATGGGGTCTCTAGGAGTCGGACACGACTGAGCAACTTCACTTTCACTTTTCAGTTTCATGCATTGGAGAAGGAAATGGCAACCCATTATCCAGTGTTCTTGCCTGGAGAATCCCAGGGACGGGGGAGCCTGGTGGGCTGTCGTCTCTGGGGTCGCACAGAGTTGGACACGACTGAAGCGACTTAGCAGCAGCAGCAGTTACTGCTATTGCAGTAATGTAATACTCTATTACACAGTAATGTCATGTGTAGCTATACATGTTAGAAATAATCTTTCTCCTCTCAAAAAGGAGGTATACCCAACTGTTCATAGCTTCACCATTAGGCATAGCAAAAATTTAAAAGCAATATTGAACACTCAGTCACTCAGTTGTGTCTGACTCTGCAACTCCACTGACTGTGGCCTGCCAGGCTCCTCTGCCCATGGAATTTTCCAGGCATGAATACTGGAGTGGGGTGCCATTTTGGAAAAATAAATTGATAGGCAAAAATAAATTATAATTACATTCATTTAAAATGAATGAAATAGAGCCACATATATCCATGTGGAGTCAAACAATTCTTTTTTACCAAAATTTTCAAGAAAGATGGTAATGATAACCCTGTACGTGAGACAAAAAGAGACACAGATGTATAGAACAATCTTTTGGACTCTGTGGGAGAGAGCAAGAGCAGGATGATATGGGAGAATGGCATTGAAACATGTAAGTTATCATATGTGAAACAAATCGCCAGTCCAGGTTCAATGCATGATACAGGGTGCTGGGGGCTAGTGTACTGTTATGACCCAGAGGGATGGGATAGGGAGGGAGGTGGGAGGGGAGCTCAGGATGGGAAACACATGTACACCCATGGAGGATTCATGTCAATGTATGGCAAAACCAATACAATATTGTAAAGTAAAAATAAATAAATAAATTAAACAAAGAAAAATAACTTGAAAAAAAAAGAATCATAATATGTGCTAAATAATGTCTTTACTTAATTTTTGAAAGCACAGAGAGTCCCAGATTATGATGGTTCAACTTATGTGATATTTCAAACTTTATGATGGTGTGATATTCATTCGGAAGAAGCTGTGCTTCACATTTTGAATTCCGATCATTTCCAAGGCTAATGATAATCAGCAAGCTTCCTTGATAGCTCAGATGGTAAAACATCTGTCTGTAATGCAAGAGACCCCGGTTCAATTCCTGGGTCAGGAAGATCCCCTGGAGAAGGGATAAGCTACCCACTCCAGTATTCTTGAACTTCCCTTGTGACTCAGCTGGTAAAGAATCCAACTGCAATGTGGGAAACCTGAGTTCAATCCCTGGGTTGGGAAGATTCCCTGGAGAAGGGAAAGGCTACCCACTCCAATATTCTGGCCTAGGGAATTCCATGGACTGTATAGTCCATGGGGTCACAGAGAGTTGAACACGACTGAACAAATTTTGATTATAAGCAGCAGTTTGCCACAACTCCTAGTCAGCCACAGGATCATGAGGGTAAACAACTGACACACTTGCAACCATTCTGTACCCAAAAAAGAAACCATTCTGGTCTTCATGTTCAACGCAGTATTCAATAAATTACATAGAGATGTTTGAGACTATTAAAAAGTTGGCTTTGTGTTAGAGGACTTTGCCCAAATGTAGGCCAATGTAAGTGTTATGAGAACAGGTCAGGTAGGCTAGGCTAAGCTATGATGTTTGGCATTTTAAGTGTATTAAAGGTACTTTTGGCTTACAACATTTTCAATATTGAAATGGGTTTATCAGGATATAACCCTGTTGGAAGTCAAAGAATATATGAAACATAGAATGTAAGTATCACAACAGTCAGAGGTGTGTGTTGTTTCTGTCAAACCTTAAAACATGACTCTTGAATTTATAGCATGCTTCATCCTTCACAGAAAAGACATTTCACAGTGTGTCATCACTGTGAATA
Organism: Bos grunniens; assembly: GCF_055505025.1. Lineage (NCBI taxonomy): Eukaryota > Metazoa > Chordata > Mammalia > Artiodactyla > Bovidae > Bos > Bos grunniens. The sequence continues at coordinate 92,163,138 of NC_141172.1, forward strand.
TACCAAAAACACAGAGTTCAAAAGTACAAATGCTACAGCCAGAAACCAGGGTTGCTTAGATTTGTTTTTGGGAAATCATTCAAGATTATAGCTGTCTAGACTTATGAGAAAGGAATAGCAAACCACTTCAGTATTCTTGCCTTGAGAACCCCATGAACAGTATGAAAAGGCAAAATGATAGATTACTGAAAGAGGAACTCCCCAGGTCAGTAGGTGCCCAATATACTACTGGAGATCAGTGGAGAAATAACTCCAGAAAGAATGAAGGAATGGAGCCAAAGCAAAAACAATATCCAGTTGTGGATGTGACTGGTGATAGAAGCAAGTTCCGATGCTGTAAAGAGCAAAATTGCATAGGAACCTGGAATGTCAGGTCCATGAATCAAGGCAAATTGGAAGTGCTCAAACAAGAGATGGCAAGAATGAACGTCGACATTCTAGGAATCAGAGAACTAAAATGGATTGGAATGGGTGAATTTAACTCAGATGACCATTATATCTACTACTGTGGGCAGGAATCCCTCAGAAGAAATGGAGTAGCCATCATGGTCAACAAAAGACTCTGAAATGCAGTAGTTGGATGCAATCTCAAAAACGACAGAATGATCTCTGTTCGTTTCCAAGGCAAACCATTCAATAGCACAGTAATCCAAGCCTATGCCCCAACCAGTAACGCTGAAGAAGCTGATGTTGAACGGTTCTATGAAGACTTACAAGACCTTTTAGAACTAACACCCAAAAAAGATGTCCTTTTCATTATAGGGGACTGGAATGCAAAAGTAGGAAGTCAAGAAACACCTGGGGTAACAGGCAAATTTGGCATTGGAATACAGAATGAAGCAGGGCAAAGGCTAATAGAGTTTGCCAAGAGAATGTATGGGTCATAGCAAACACCCTCTTCCAAAAATACAAGAGAAGACTCTACACATGGACATCACCAGATGGTCAACACTGAAATCAGATTGATTATATTCTTTGCACCCAAAGATGGAGAAGCTCTATCAGTTCAGTTCAGTTTGGTTCAGTCGCTCAGTCGTGTCCGACTCTTTGCAACCCCATGAATCGCAGCACGCTAGGCCTCCCTGTCCATCACCAACACCTGGAGTTCACTCAAACTCATGTCCATCGAGTTGGTGATGCCATCCAGCCATCTCATCCTCTGTCATCCCCTTCTCCTCCTGCCCCCAATCCCTCCCAGCATCAGAGTCTTTTCCAATGAGTCAACTCTTCGCATGAGGTGGCCAAAGTACTGGAGTTTCAGCTTTAGCATCAGTCCTTCCAAAGAAATCCCAGGGCTGATCTCCTTTAGAATGGACCGGTTGGATCTCCTTGCAGTCCAAGGGACTCTCAAGAGTCTTCTCCAAAACCACAGTTCAAAAGCATCAATTCTTTGGCACTCAGCCTTCTTCACAGTCCAACTCTAACACCCATACATGACCACAGGAAAAACCATAGCCTTGACTAGACGCACCTTTGTTGGCAAAGTAATGTCTCTGCTTTTCAATATGCTATCTAGGTTTACAGTTAACAAAAACAAGACCGGGAGCTGATTGTGGCTCATATCATGAACTCCTTATTGCCAAATTCAGACTTAAATTGAAGATAGGAGGGAAAACCACTAGACCATTCAGGTATGACCTAAATCAAATCCCTTATGATTATACAGTGGAAGTAAGAGATAGATTTAAGGGACTAGATATGATAGATAGAATGCCTGATGAAATATGAACAGAGGTTGGTGATACTGTACAGGAGACAGGGGTCAAGACCATCCCCATGTAAAAGAAATGCAAAAAAGCAAAATGGCTGCCTGAGGAGGCTTGACAAATAGCTGTGAAAATAAGAGAAGGGAAAAGCAAATGAGAAAAGGAAAGATATTAGCATCTGAATGCAGAGTTCCAAAGAATACCAAGGACAGATAAGAAAGCCTTCCTCAGTGATCAATGCAAAGAAATAGAGGAAAACAACAGAATGGGAAAGACTAGAGATCTCTTCCAGAAAATTAGAGATACCAAGGGAACATTTTATGCAAAGATGGGCTCCATAACGGACAGAAATGGTATGGACATAACAGAAGTAATGACCAAGATAATCACGATGGTGTGATCACTGACCTAGAGCCAGACATCCTGGAATGTGAAGTCAAGTGGGCCTTAGAAAGCATCACTATGAACAAAGCTCGTGGAGGTGGTGGAATTCCAGTTGAGCTATTTCAAATCCTGAAAGATGATGTGAAAGTGCTGCACTCAATATGCCAGCAAATTTGGAAAACTCAGCAGTGGCCACTGGACTGGAAAAGGTCAGTTTTTTTTCCAATCCCAAAGAAAGGCGATGCCAAAAAATGCTCAAACTACTGGACAACTGCACTCATCTCACACGCTAGTAAAGTAATGCTCAAAATTCTCCAAGCCAGGCTTCAGCAATACGTGAACCTTGAACTTGCAGATGTTCAAGCTGGTTTTAGAAAAGGCAGAGGAACCAGAGACCAAATTGCCAACATCCGCTGGATCATTGAAAAAGCAAGAGAGTTCCAGAAAAACATCTAGTTCTGCTTTATTGACTATGCCAAAGCCTTTGACTGTGTGGATCACAATAAACTGTGGAAAATTCTGAAGGAGATGGGAATACCAGACCACTTGACCTGCCTCTTGAGAAACCTATATGCAGGTCAGGAAGCAACAGTTAGAACTGGACATGGAACAACAAACTGGTTCCAAATAGGAAAAGGAGTACATCAAGGCTGTATATTGTCACCCTGCTTATTTAACTTCTATGCAAAGTACATCATGAAAAACACTGGGCAGGAAGAAACACAAGGTGGAATCAAGATTTCTCTGAGACATATCAATAACCTCAGATATGCAGATGACACCACCCTTATGGCAGAAAGTGAAGAGGAACTAAAAAGCCTCTTGAAAAAGTGAAAGAGGAGAGTGAAAAAGTTGGCCAACGGAGATCATGGCATCCGGTCCCATCACTTCATCAGAAATAGATGGGGAAACAGTGGAAACAGTGTCAAACTTTATTTTTTTGGGCTCCAAAATCACTGCAGATGGTGATTGCAGCCATGAAATTAAAAGACACTTACTTCTTGGAAGGAAAGTTATGACCAACCTAGATAGCATATTGAAAAGCAGAGACATTACTCTGCCAACAGAGGTCCCTCTAGTCAAGGCTATGGTTTTTCCTGTGGTCATGTATGGATGTGAGATTTGGACTGAAGAAAGCTGAACACCGAAGAACTGATGCTTTTGAATGTGGTGTTGGAGAAAACTCTTGAGAGTCCCTTGAGCTGCAAAGAGAATCAACTGGTCCATTCTAAAGGAGATCAGTCCTGGTGTTCATTGGATGGACTGATGCTAAAGCTGAAACTCCAATACTTTGACCACCTCATGTGAAGTTTTGACTCATTTGAAAAACCCTGATGCTGGGAGCATTGGGGGGCAGGAGGAGAAGGGGACGACAGAGGATGAGATGGCTGGATGGCATCACCAACTTGATGGACATGAGTTTGAGTGAACTCCGGGAGTTTGTGATGGACGGGGAGGCCTGGCCTGCTGTGATTCGTGGGTTTGCAAAGAGTCGGACATGACTGAGCGACTGCACTGAACTGAGACTTATGATATTTTTAAACTTATGATGGGTTTAGGCGATGTAACTTTATCATAAGTTAAAGAAGATCTATATTCAAATCCATATTCTATACTGATTCCGTATGTGTGTGTGTACTAGTCACATATGCTGCTGCTGCTGCTGCTGCTAAGTCACTTCAGTCGTGTCCGACTCTGTGCGACCCCATAGCCGGCAGCCCACCAGGCTCCCCCGTCCCTGGGATTCTCCAGGCAAGAATACTGGAGTGGTTTGCCGTTTCCTTCTCCAATGCATGAAAGTGAAAAGTGAAAGTGAAGTCTTTCAGTCATATCCGACTGTTTGCGACCCCATGGACTGCAGCCTACCAGGCTCCTCCGTCCATGGGATTTTCCAGGCAAGAGTACTGCTTGGGGTGCCATTGCTAGTCACATATAGATGCTCTAAATAAATGGTCTATTTTAGGAAACTTTTAGCTTTACACACAAATTGTGAAGGTAGCATGGAGTTTACAGATATCCCATACTTTGTTGCATTTACTATTTAAATCTTATATTAGTATTGTACTTTCTTCACAAATAATGAGACAATATGATACATAGTTATGAACTAAATACATGCTTTATTCAGATTGCCTTCACTTTAAACTAATGTCCTTTTATCCAAGTATATAGAACTTCATTATATGTATTGGCTGCACCAGTTTTGTCTTACTTTTCCACAATAAATTTATTTTATCTCAACTTTTCATACAAAATGTTATGTATTGGATATGTTTGAATATAACATAATTCCACTTTGACATTGGGAGCTTTTTCAGTTGGTTCCTGTGTCCTTTTATAGACTCCATTATTTATTCTATTTTTAAATAATTTTCTTAATTTCTGGTATTATAAGATGCTCAGGCTTGTTTTGTTATTTATGCTCTTGTCCTAGAGATAACCATTACTTCAAAGACCATGGTTCCTTTAATTGAAGATAATATTAAAACTCTGGATGCTAAGCATGCTTGTACTACTAATATCTTCTTGCTTCTTATCCATTTCAGGTGACAGCACAGGGTAATATATGTGTATATACTAACCTGTGCCTATTCTCATATTTCTATATTTGACTACCTATTTTATATGTTGTCATGCATACATGCTCATTCATGTCTAACTCTTTGTGAATGTATGGACATAGCCTGCCAAACTCCTCTGTCCATGGGATTACGTTGACAAGAATACCAGAATGGGTTGCCATTTCCTCTAGAGGAATTTCCCCACCCAGGGATCGAAACTGCATCTCCATTAGCTCCTGAATTGGCAAGTGTATTCTTTACCACTGAGGCATCTTCTTTTATATTTAGGTGTTCATGAATTTATACTGATGTCTCCAGCTCTAATCTGTTAATACATGGATACGTCTAGCCTCCCCTTCTTATTTCTGTCTACTGTATCACTTCAACAGTGAGAAGTATGAATCCTACCATCTGCTGCTCTTTTACCTAATTGTTCATCATACTATATACATGAAGTGAGGGGTTTCAGAACTGTTAATCAGTTCTCCATGAGAAACACTCTACCCAAAAGAGGACTGTGATATGCATGGTTCCTTTAGCTTTACTTTTATGTGTCTACTCATTTCCAAAATCACCTACATAGGAACACTATCCCACTACACCTTCATTGAGTTATTTGATATATTTGAGGTGGCAGATTGATCCCAGGGTAGCGAGCAGCAGCAGAGAGGTGGGGGAGCCCTCTGCTTCTGAGTGTCCTCTAACCTCAGCTTGAGCCTTCCCCAGAATGCCTTTCTGGGACTTCAGCAGGGTCTTTGCCCCTGACCCAAGGCAGCACATTGACCAAAACCCAGCAGCTGGTGAAGGTTTGCACTCTCAATGAGGATACGCACTGGGAAAACCAGGGAGCTACACATGTTGTCAGCTATGTGGTGAGGCTGAAGGGCGTGTCTTTGTTAGTCAGGGCCTGACAAAATTTGGTCTGCTAGAGAAGGGAATAGCAAACCACACCAGTATTCTTGCCTTGAGAACCCCATGAGCACAATGAAAAGGCAAAACTATATGACACCAGAAGATGAGACCCCCCAGGTCAGTAGGAGTCCAATATGCTGGTAGGGAAGAGCAGAGGAACAACTTTACAAATAATGAAGAGGATGAGCTAAAGCGGAAACGTTGCTCAGTTGTGGATGTGTCTGGTGCTGAAAGTAAAGTCCAGTGCTGTAAAGAACAATATCACATAGGAACCTGGAATGTTAGGTCTATGAATCAAGTTAAATTGGAAGTGGTCAGGCAGGAGATGGCAAGAGGGAACATCGACGTTTTAGGAATCAGTAAACTAAAATGGATAGGAACAGGCAAATTTAATTCACATGATCATTATATCTACTACAGTGGGCAAGAATCAATTGGAAGAAGTGGAGTAGCCCTCATAATTTATTTTTTTTTTCTAATTTTATTTTATTTTTAAACTTTACATAATTGTATTAGTTTTGCCAAATATCAAAATGAATCCGCCACAGGTATACATGTGTTCCCCATCCCGAACCCTCCTCCCTCCTCCCTCCCCATACCATCCCTCTGGGCCGTCCAGTGCACCAGCCCCAAGCATCCAGCATCGTGCATCGAACCTGGACTGGCAAATAATTTAGAAAAGAGTCCAAAATTCAGTACTTGGGTGCAATCTCAAAAATGACAGAATGGTTTCAGTTCATTTCCAAGGCAAACCATTCAACATTAGAGTAATCCAAATCTATGTCCCAACTGCTTATGTTGAAGAAGATGAACATTTCCTTGAAGATCTACAAGACCTTCTAGCACCAAAAGAAAAAAAAAAAAGATGATCTTTTCATCATAGGGGACTGGAATGCAAAAGTAGGAAGTCAAGAAATACCTGGAGTTAACAGGCACTGGCCACAGGACTGGAAAAGGTCAGTTTTCCTTCCAATCCCAAAGAAGGGCAATGTCAAAGAATGTTCAAACTACCTACAGTTGCACCCATTTCACATGCTTACAAGGTAATACTCAAAATCCTTCAAATTAGGCTTCAACAGTATGTGAACTGAGAACTTCCATATGGACAAGAAGCAACAGTTAGAACTGGACATGGAACAATGGACTGGTTCCAAATTGGGAAAGGAGTATGTTAAAGCTGTATTGCCAGCCTGATCATTTAACTTATATGCAGAGTATGTCATGAGAAATGCTGAGCTCTGTGAATCAGAAGCTGGAAATAAGATTGTTGGGAGAAATATCAACACTTCAGATAAGCAGATGATACTACTTTAATGACAAGAAAGCAAAGATGAACCAAAGACCCTCTTGATGAAGGTGAAAGAGGAGAGTGAAAAAGCTGGCCTAAAACTCCACATTAAAAATACTAAGATCATAGCATCTGGCCCCATTCTTTCATGGCAAATTAATGGGGGGAAAGTAAAAACAGTGACATATTATCTTCTTGGTTTCCAAAATCACTGTGGACAGTAACTGCAACCACGAAATTAAAACACACTTGCTCCTTGGAAGAAAAGCTATGGAAAACTGAGACAGTGTTAGAAAGTGGACACATCACCTTGCCAACAAAGGTCCATATAGTCAAAGCTGTGATTTATCCAGTAGTCATAAACAGACATGAGAGTTGGATCATAAAGAAGGTTGAGCACTGAAGAACTGATGCTTTTGAACTGTGGTGCTGGAGAAGACTCTTGAGAGTCCCTTGGACTGCAAGGAGATCAAACAAGTCAATCCTAAAGGAAATCAACCCTGAATATTCATTGGAAGGACTGATGCTGAAGCTGAGGCTCCGATATTTTTGCCACCTGAGGTGAAGAGCTGACTCATTGGTAAAAACCTTGATGCTGGGAAAAATTGAGGGCAAGAAAGGAAGGGGGTGGCAGGGAATGAGATGCTTGGATGGCTTCACTGACTCAATGGACATGAGTTTGAACAACAGGGATATAGTGAAGGACAGGGAAGCCTGGTATGGTACAGTCTGTGGTGTCACAAAGATCCGGACACAACTTAGCGACTGAACAACTCATTTCCAAAGCACTTACATACGTATACTGTCCCACTACCACTTTCAATGACGTTATTTTTCACATTTTTAATGCAGTCAGTTTCTTTCGTCACAGTCGTCATTCCAGTTTGTGATCCAAGAGCTTCTTCTTCTTCTTCTTTTTTTTTTTCAGCTTTCTTTTCTTTTTAATTTTATTTTATTTTAAAACTTTACAGTATTGTATTGGTTTTGCCAAATATCGAAATGAATCCGCTACAGGTATACATGTGTTACCCATCCTGAACCCTCCTCCCTCACCCCTCCCCATACCATCCCTCTGGGTCGTCCCAGTGCACCAGCCCCAAGTATCCAGTATCATGCATTGAACCTGGACTGGCGACTCGTTCCATATATGATATTATACATATTTCAGTGCCATTCTCCCAACAGCTTCTTAAATGGCTTTCTTTATTTGAATATAAACAGGTATTCTTTGTGTCATTAAGTTCCACTGCTTTTGACCAATGCATAGTGTTATATATCCACCATTACAGTATTGTACTGAATACTTTCAATGATCTAAGAAAATCCCTATTCTTCACCTATTTAAATACCCCTCCAGCACATGGCAACTACTGTGCTTTTAACTATCTTCATAGTTTTGCTTTTTTGGAATGTCATATTAATGGAATTATACAGTATGTAACCCTTCCAGATTAGCTTCTTTGGTTTATAAATTTGCATTTATGATTAATTTATATATTTTCATGTTTCTTTTATATTTACTGATGAAGAATATTCTACTTTATGGATGTACCACAATTTTGTTTTTTCTATTTACAAACTGAAGACACATTGATACTTTGCAGTTTTCATAAATTTTAAAGGATATTGCTATAAACAATCATATACAAATTCTTTGAGTGGAGGTAAGTTTTCAAATCAGTTCAATATATATCTAGGAACTTAATTTCTGGATCACAGGGTAAACATAATATACTTTTGAGGTAAATCAAGGAATTAAAAGCTCACAATAAAGTATAGACATCACAAAATGATTGTGTATTGCTGTAAGTAGGACTTAAGTTCAAACTAAATTCATTTTAAAAATATCTACCTGCTTTCTGATTCAAAAATTTCAAAAGCTATTAACCTTTACTTAGTGATACAGCCTAGCAGTTGCAATCCATTGCAGGCTCTATACATGGCAATGGTGTGCATAAATCAAGGGGTTAGTTTGTCCAGTAGTGATGGAAAAAATCAATAGTTTAAGGAAACTGGCTTCACCTCCATGACTTATGTCAAAGAGATGCTTGGCACTGCTTGATTCCCAAACTCTATCTACATTCTTCTCCCTCAAATTGGTTCTAAAGTTATCCTCTCTTGCAGGTTCATTGTGGCATGTTACACAAGCCTAGTTTTTCACATGCAGTTGTGATGAAATTAGGATTATTACATTTTGGGAAAAAAAACACAAGATATCTAAAATTGAGTCAGATAAACAATAAATTTTAAAGCATAAATATGTCTCAATGTTGCAACTATTAATTATTTATCACAAATTCATATTTTACTGCCATTAAATGTTGGACATGACTTTGCACCTGAAAAACAACATATTTAAATGAGTGTCTTGCATTTTGATTTCTACTTAATAGCTTTTATTCTATACTTTAAAGACACGCTCTAAAAAGCTCTTACTGCTGACTCAAACTGACTCTTCATTCCTGAAGTTGGTTTTTAAATTTTTTAATCACAATAAATTATGGAAAATTCTGAGAGAGCTGGGAATACCAGACCACCTGACCTGCCTTTCGAGAAACCTGTATGCAGGTCAGGAAACAATAGTTAGAACTGGACATGGAACAACAGACTGGTTCCAAATAGAAAAAGGAATACATCAAGGCTGTATATTGTCACCCTGATTGTTTAACTTATATTCAGAGTACATCATGAGAAACACTGGGCTGGAAGAAGCACAAGCTGGAATCAAGATTGCCGGGAGAAATATCAATAACCTCAGATATGCAGGTGACACCACCGTTATGGCAGAAAGTGAAGAGGAACTAAAGAGCCTCTTGATTAAAGTGAAAGAGGAGAGTGAAAAAATTGGCTTAAAGCTCAACATAAAGAAAACTAAGATCATGGCATTCAGTCCCATCACTTCATGACAAATAGGTGGGGAAACAGTGGAAACAGTGGCTGAGTTTATTTTTGGGGGCTCCAAAATCACTGTGGATGGTGATTGCAGCCATGAAATTAAAAGACACTTACTCCTTGAAGGAAACTTATGACCAACCTAGATAGCATATTCAAAAGCATAGACATTACTTTGCCAACAAAGATCCGTCTAGTCAAGGCTATGGTTTTTCCAGTAGTCATGTATGGATGTGAGAGTTGGACTATAAAGCTTAGTGCTGAAGAATTGATGCTTTTGAGCTGTGGTGTTGGAGAAAACTCTTGAGAGTCCCTTGGACTGCCAGGACATCCAACCAGTCCATCCTAAAAGAGATCAGTCCTGGGTGTTCATTGGAGGGACTGATGCTGAAGCTGAAACTCCAATACTTTGGCTACCTGATGCAAAGAGCTGACTCATTTGAAAAGAACTTGATGCTGGGAAAGATTGAGGGCAGAAGGAGAAGAAGATGGCAAAGGATGAGATGGTTGGATGACATCACCGACATAATGGACATGAGTTTGAGTAAACTCTGGGAGTTGGTGATAGACAAGAAGGCTTGGCGTGCTGCAGTTCACAGGGTTGCAAAGAGTCGGACAGGACTGAGTGACTGAACTGAACTGAATGAATTAATCAACTCATTTCCTAATTAGTTATTGGATCTCATCATATCTAGAGAACCTTTCAGGCATTCTGTTGACTTTAGAACAACAGCTTTGCCAATTATCTGACTGTTCTTGTAAGTAATCAAAGTTCTTCCTTTGAACTCACTAAATTGGCTAGAGGTCTGATATATACTGATAGAATTCCTTAGAGCCACTGACTTTCTGCTAACTTGTATGGCACAGTACCACCTGTTCCTGTGTTCAGTGTTCCCATATTCTAATACTATACAATTGTTTAATGTTGAATCCACTGGTGTCCACTGCCGAGCTCCGATACTGTGTTCTGGTTAATGGTTTGCAGTATGTGCATATTTTTGGTATGCACTCAGCCCAAAAAATGGGTATTCTCTCTTCCTTCCCTCGTACCCAGCATTACAGCATTTTTTCAATAAATTTCTAAATGAACAGAGATTTTCTTTCACTAAAATTCTTCCTATGTATTATGTTTTTTAACTGGACACAGTGTATAGAATGATCTCTAGGTTCGGTGCTCTTTCCAGCATGTTCAGATCCTTCAATGGTCAATATTGAAAGTAGGAAAATTGATCCAACTGAAGAACAGAATGCTCAGGCAATATTTCAGTGGTGTAGGAGAGGAAGAAAAATTTAAATTATGTGGGAAGAAGAGAGTCAAAGAAGCATGAAGAAATAAAATTAAATGCCTGAAGATCAAATTTGATGACAGTATTTCATCATGCTTTGTGGAGTCAGTTCCGTCTCGACCTCACATATTTCTCAAAATCCTTCTACATTTTATTAATTGGTGCAAACTATTTGCAAAATAGCTTTAACATTATTTGGCATTGCCCTTGTTTGGGATAGGAATGAAAACTGAACTTTGCCATCCCTGGGCCACTGCTGAGTTTTCCAAATTTGCTGACATATTGAGAGCAGTGCTTTAACACATCATCTTTTAAGATTTTAAAGAGCTCAGTTGGAATTTTTTCACCTCCACTAGGTTTGTTCATAGTAATGCTTCCTAAGGCCCACTTGACTTCATACTCCAGGATGTCCGGCTGTAGGTGAGTGACCATACCATGACCACATCATGGTTATCCAGGTTACTAAGATTTTTTTTTTTTTCGTACAGTTCTGTATATTCTTGTCACCTCTTCTTAATCTCTTCTGCTTCTGTTGGGTCCTTACTGTTTCCATCCCTTAGCATGCCCATTCTACCATGAAATATTCCCTTAATATCTCCAATTTTCTTAAAGAGATCTCTAGTCTTTCCCATTCTATTGTTTTACTCTATTTTTTTGAATTGTTCATTTAAGAAGGCCTTCTTATCTCCCCTTGATATACTCTGAAACTGCATTCAGTTCTTTCTTTCTCTTTCTCCTTTGCCGTTCACTTCTTTTCTTTCCTCAGCTAATTGTAAAGCTTCCTCAGGCAACTAATTTGCCCTCATGCATTTCTTTTTCTTTGGGATGATTTTGGTCACAGCCTCCTGTACAATGTTATGAATCTCTGTCCACAGTTCTTCAGGAACTCTACCAGATCTAATCCCTTGAGTCTATTTTTCACCTCCACTATATACTCATAAGGTCATACCTGAATAAACTATTGATTTTCCCTATTTTCTTTATTTAAGCCTTAATTTTAAATAAGGAGCTCATGATCTAAGCCACATTCAGCTCCAGGTCTTGTTTTCACTTACTATATAGAGCTCCATCTTCTGTTGCAAAGAACTGATTTTGGTATTGACCATCTGGTAATGTCCATGTGTAGTGTTGTCTCTTGGGTTTATGGAAGGGGTGTTTGCTATGACCAGCATGTTCTCTTGACAAAACTCTGTTAGCTTTTGTTGCTTCATTTTGTACTACAAGGCCAAACTTGTCTGTTATTCCAAGTATCTATTGACTTCTTATTTTTTCATTCCAAACTTCTGTGATGAAAGGACATCTTTTTTTGATGTTAGTTCTAGAAGGTGTTGTAGGTCTTCATAGAACTGGTCAACTTCAGCTTCTTTGCCATTAATAGTTGGGACCTAGTCTTGGATTACTGTGATACTGAATGTTTGCCTTGGAAGAGAACCAAGACCATTCTGTCATTTTTGAGGCTACATCTAAGTACTGCATTTCAGACTCTTTTGTTGACTATGAGGGCTACTCAATCTTTTCTAAGGGATTCTTGCCCACAGTATTAGGTATAATGGTCATCTGAATTAAATTTGCCCACTGCTGTCCACTTTAGTTCACTAATTCCTAAAGATGTCAGTGTTCAATCTTGCCATTTCCTGCTTGACCATATCCTATTTACTTGTACTGATGGACGTAACATTCCAGGTTCCTATGCAATATTGTTCTTTATAGCATTGAACTTTACTTTTAGCACCAGACACATCCACAGCTGAGTATTGTTTCTGCTTTGGCCCAGCCGTTCATACATTCTGGAGCTATTAATTGTACCTAGTAATTGTCCTCCCCTCTCTCCCAGTAGTATGTTAGACACCTTATAACCTAAGGGGTTCATCTTCCGGTGTAATCGTTTTGCATTTTCATAGTGCTCACGAAGCTCTCAAGGTAGGAATACTGGAGTACGTTGTCATTTCCTTTTCCGATGAACCACATTTTGTCAGAATTCTTTACTATGACCCATCCATCTTAGGTGGCCCTTCATGGCATGGTTCATAGCTTCACTGGATTAGGCAAACCCCTTCACCATAACAAGGCTGTGATCCATGAACTGGCTTTGCCAAATAATGTTCAAAGTACCATACAATTGTGCTCATTTCATGTATTAGCAAGGTTATGCTCAAAATACTTCAAATGAGGATTCAGCAGTACATGAACTGAGAACTTCCAGATGTACAAAGTGGGTTTTCAAGAGGCAGAGGAACCAGAGATCAAATTGCCAACATTCTTTGGATCATAGAAACAGCAAGATAATTTCCTCCCAAAACATCTACTTCTACTTCATTGACTATGTTAAAGCCTTTGACTCTGTAGATCACAGCAAAGTGTGGAAAATTCCTAATGAGATGTGAGTACTGGACCCCCTTGCCTGTCTCCTGAGAAACCTGTATGTGAGACAAGAACCATCAATTAGAACCGGAATAACTGACTGGTTCAAAATTGGGAAAGGAGTACAACAAGGCTGTATATTGTCACCCTGCTTATTTAACTTATATGCAGAATACATCATACAAAATGCCAGGCTAGAAGAATCACAAGCTGGAATCAAGAGTGTTGGGAGAAATATCAACAACCTGAGATATGCAGATGATATCACTCTAATGGCAGGAAGTGAAGAGGATCTAAAGAGCCTCTTGATGAGGGTGAAAGAGGAGAGTGAAAAATGGCTTGAACTCAACATCAAAAACATCTAAGATCAAGGCTTTTGGTCTCATCATCTCAGGGTAAATAGATGGGGGAAAAAGTGGAAGAAGTGACAGATTTTATGGATACTGATATGGGAATAAATAAACACAGATATAAACACCTGTATTGGAGTAGGAAATGGCAACCCAATTCAGTACTCTTGCTTGGAAAATTCCATGGACAGAGGAGCCTGTAAGGCTGCAATCCATGGGGTCATAAAGAGTTGGATATGAATGAGCACAATACAGCATACATCTGGACATATAGCTATACAGATATTAATATAGAATTCCTATAGGTGTATATTAAGTATATATTAAAAACAGATTTAATATACACTAGGAATATCTGTAAACATTGACAATAAAAAAAAAACACAATAAAAGTGTACCTATTCAGATTATTTAGATAGATTGATCTAAAGTTGAGAAAGGAAAAATAAACTGAGAAACTGAAAATAGTTCATTTAGGTACAATAGAGACTCCTCCAAGGAGACTGGCAAGCATTGAGTTTTACTAACCAAAACATAAAGTGATTATATTAGAGGACTTATTAGATTAGAATGAGTTATTAACTTAATTGATCAATTTTGAAACCTATAATTGTAATTAAGTAGCATAATTTTGAAACCACAGTATTTTGCTTGACTTAATGAGCATTTATTTAACTTTTATTATTTGCAATTTTTGGTGTGCCTTCCAAAGATTACTGAGATGTAAGTAGTGATGCAGTGGAGCCAGCTCTTACTAGCTCACTGGAGTCAATTATGCACAACTCTTTCCAACTCAGTTTTTAAGGATGTCAAGTTAGCAGCATCAAATCTGCCACGGTAAAAATATTTATGGAAATTAGTCTAAACTCAGGGCATCTTGTTATATACATATTTTTAAAAGTTTGAGAGCCAGTAAGACATTTGCTATGTCACTGAGTCATTATTAATTAATGTCTAGACTACTGAAACCCTGATGCTGAGAGGGATTGGGGGCAGGAGGAGAAGGGGACGACAGAGGATGAGATGGCTGGATGGCATCACCGACTCGATGCACATGAACTTGGGTGAACTCCAGGAGTTGATGATGGACAGGGAGGCCTGGCATGCTGCAATTCATGAGGTTGCAAAGAGTCGGACACGACTGAGTGACTGAACTGAACTGAACTGAGACTACTGAAAAATGATATATATTCTTTAATTTTTTTCACTTAAATAGTGCTTTTACTTATTTCATATAAAATTATGTTTCTTTACAATTTAGTTATTGGTAATGTCATATCAATAAACATTTAATATGTTTCCATGATAATTATGTATTTTTCAAAATGTGTATTTGTATCAAAGAAGAAAATATATTCCTTTTAAAGCAAATTAAAGAAAAATTTCATGATGATAAAGACAAAGCTGACCTGGACAACTTGAAAGTAAAAGTATATTTTCACTTTTCTGGGCTACAGTCCATAGGATTAGAAAGAGTTGGACATGACTGAAACAACTTAGCCTGTAGCAGATTATCACAGATAAGTCAGGTACAGTGATGCTGGTATATTATTAATTGGGATGTTGGGGAACTTTAAATCAGTGAGTCTACTTCAAATTTAAATTGTTCATGTTTTTAAAACATTACAGTAAATTATTCATCATGAACGAACAACCAAAACACCCTCCTGTCAGTTCATCTGCTTCATAAAAACATGGAAACTTTCAAAAAACAAACCTGTGCTTTCTGTACTTATTGTTGATCAATACAATATGATCCAAATATCTGGATGTTGAGTTATCTGACCATGGAATAGCCAAAAGGCTCTTCTTCCTTCTATCTGACACTTGGTATCATCTAATTCTTTTGTTTGATTGCAAAGCATATTTTTTAGTTTTGTTTTTATTTAATCTTAAGTTTTTGTTGTATGTCATGTAACGTCAAATGTTATGACAGTAACATTGAAAAGTATTATTCATGTTGAGACAAGTTTTGGCTTCCACGTGGGTTGTGTAGTTTCATCCTGAAGAAATATCTTACTAGAGGACCATTAGATCATTTTAGAAGTAGCTATCAAGAAGAAGACAATCAGCAGTCAGTAAGAAGAACAAATAAAACTTAACACATTCTTCTCCATTTTGTTTTCAGAGTTCAAAATTATGGGAGTTATAGATGTTTTCCACAATTGAAAAATTTGTATTTCTTATTTACCAACAACATAAAGTATATAATTTTTCTTTTGTCTGTCTCTCAGGAAGTTTTCAAAAATCTCAAATTCTCTAATGTTCATTAACAGTTCCTTATATCAGAGGAGCTCCCTAATTTTCATATACTAATTTTTAAAAAAACATTGATTTTTTTTGTTCAGCTTAAATTATTCTTATTTCTATTGAAAAAACCTATTGATCTCTTAGCAGAATTTTAATAGTACGTTTTAAATTTCTCCTTTAGCACTTATTAGAGTTTTTACAAAATAGGAATTATTTGTTACAAGCTTATACTCAGAGCAAGCTATGCAGAAGTTATTTTCAGTATTGAGACTTTGGTATACCAAAAGCAAAACAAAACTGCCATCCTAAATAAATCAAGGACTGTGTTTCAATATATCTGAATAGTGCTATGCCACATACTAATATCTTTCTTAACTTTTTTATTTCATCACAATAGTAAGCTTAAAGAATCTCATTTTATAACTGTTATGTAAGGGTTCATATTTTGAACACAGACTAAAAATAAGAAATAGCTCATAAATTATCATCACTGTTTTACAACTTTTTTATACTTTTCTTTCTGCTTCCTTTTCATAATTTTTTCCTCTTTATTTCTTCTGTTTTTCCTTTTTCTACTATTTTCTTTCTCTTCCTCTCTTTTCATTCTTTATTTCTCTTCCTATTATACTTATTCTTTCCATTAAAATCTTTATCTTCTTTTTTTTTCTTTTAACAGATTTATTTTATTTTATTTTATTTTTAAACTTTACAATATTGTATTAGTTTTGCCAAATATCGAAATGAATCCGCTACAGGTATACCTGTGTTCCCCATCCTGAACCGTCCTCCCTCCTCCCTCCCCATACCTTCCCTCTGGGTCGTCCCAGTGCACCAGCCCCAAGCATCCAGTATCGTGCATCGAACCTGGACTGGCGACTCATTTCATACATGATATTATACATGTTTCAATGCTATTCTCCCAAATCTCCCTGCCCTCTCCCTCTCCCACAGAGTCCATAAGACTGTTCTATACATCAGTGTCTCTTTTGCTGTCTCATACACAGGGTTATTGTTACCATCTTTCTAAATTCCATATATATGCGTTAGTATACTGTATTGGTGTTTTTCTTTCTGACTTACTTCACTCTGTATAATAGGCTCCAGTTTCATCCATCTCATTAGAACTGATTCAAATGTATTCTTTTTAATGGCTGAGTAATACTCCATTGTGTATATGTACCACAACTTTCTTATCCATTCATCTGCTGATGGACATGTAGGTTGCTTCCATGTCCTGGCTATTATAAACAGTGCTGCGATGAACATTGGGGTACACGTGTCTCTTTCCCTCCTGGTTTCCTCAGTGTGTATGCCCAGCAGTGGGATTGCTGGATCATAAGGCAGTTCTATTTCCAGTTTTTTAAGGAATCTCCACACTGTTCTCCATAGTGGCTGTACTAGTTTTTATTGCCACTTCTCTTCCTTCCTTCTTTTTTTTTTTCTTTTTTTTTAAACTTTGTATCATCTCTTCTGCAATGAACCCACCATATATTTCTTCCTCCTTGGCCTTTCCCTTTTTCCTCCTCTCTACTCTCTTGCTTTCCCATTTCTGTTTCACACACCCTGCCCCTTCACTTTTCATTTTTAATCTTCCACTTCTTTGGAATAGTCATGGAAGAGAAAACATAAAGACATCTTGACCTACCTCATTCGAGTTTCCATTGTTCATAATTCTATTGGGGGCTTTTTGTATTATGCACAGATTCATACTAAACTACATATATTATTTTTCCTACATTTCTCTTGCATTATGATTCCAACACTAACTTGGATCCACAAAGTAAAATTTTTATAATTTTGAATACAAAATTCCCACATTTATTTTCTATTAGCTTGCCTCTGTTCTTGTTTTTGCTACATAATTTTCACCTTTATATACCTATGACATTTGGACAATGAAAATGAAAGATAATAACAGTCAGTTAGTTAGAAAAGTCCATTAATAAATATTATAGATATGTTTACATAAAATGATATGCCTATTAGTGTCACCTAAGACTATCATAAAGGAGAATAAATAGATTTCCTCATATATGAAGTAAAGGAAGTGGTTAGCAAACTTCAGTTCAGAAGTGGGAGGATGGTCAGAGAATAGGTTATACTGACTTCGAGTTCCTCAGGAAAGGCTTACTTTATTAATAAACCACTTATTTTCATTTTTAATTCATGAAGGCACACAGTGCCTCTCAACACATGTCTTTTGGCAACTTCTATGTATTTGTCTAAATTCAATTTCTATTCTTCCAGCTTTCAGATAATGAAGACAAATAGGCTTCATATGTCGAACTCTGTCACTACTTGGAGAAGACTGTTAAGAATCCATCACCCATTGCCTAGAATCTTTATTTTAAAAGTACACAAACTTCTTTAGTCCATTAATTTGTGTAAATAAGAGAAAAATATGAGGTCTTTGTATTTTTTATATAAGTGAATCTGTCACACTTTTACATTTACACATGCTTTTGGAATTAAAGTTGGAAACATTTTTCCCAAGATTACAGCTTAGATTGTTTTCTAAGTATTAACCTTGGAAAAAATAACTTTATGTCTTATTTTATTATGTTGCTTTTGTGGAGATACGGAGTTTACATAGTCAATTTACTTTCCTTATTAACTTGTTCCATAGTGTGGATATTTATTTTTAATTTAGCATTTATAAGGATGCATATATATATATATACACACACATATACATTTCCAAAAGTCTTACTTAGTTTAGTTTTAGGGTTTAGGTAACTTATTAACTTCTCTCTTTATAACTCATAAATACTCCAGGGAATCCAAGGAAAATTTTGTCTGCCATCAATTTGAAGTAAGTAACTGTCTTCAACAGGCCTGCCTCATCTCCCTTTCCTTGTCTCTGTCATTCGCCACCTTTCTAACAAGTATCCTAGACTCACGTTAACAACTTCAGCTATAAACCAGTTCCCTGACTCTTATGGGCTGAATTGTGTCCTGCTTTATAATTTGTATGTTAAAGCTCTAACATGAGACATCTCAAAATGTGGCTATAATGGGGGACTGTCTTTAAAGAGATAATTAAGTTGAAATGAGATAGTATGGGTGGGGCCCTAATCCAACAGGACTAGTGTTATTGCAAGAAAAGTATGAGAAATGAGAAGTATCTGTTCATAGAGAAAAGGCAAGATAAGGACAGAAAGATTAAACAAGCCACCTGTAAGTCAAGGAGAGAAGGCTCACCAGAAACCAACTCTGTCTGTAATTTTCTTGGACTTCAAGTCTCCAGAACTGTGAGAAAATAAAATCTTACTGTCTAGAATGAGTTATAGCTATTAAGTTGCCTTAAATTGTCAATACAAATAATGAACAGATAATAGATTTTTATTGATTCCAAGTCATGTTCACCTGTACATTTCCTTTATAATTCATACTAGTTCAGTTCTACAAAAGTGCATATGTCAATATTCATGCCAGATATCAGGCTAAATACAAGAACATTTGAGGGAGACAATGATATAAATAGCAATCTTTTGTATGATTTGGTGGCTCAGATGTTAAAGAATCTGTCTGCAATGCAGGAGACTGGGTTCAGTCCCTGGGTCAGGAAGATCCCTTGGAGGAAGTATGACAACCCACTCCAGTATTCTTGACTGGAAAATTCCATGGACAGAGGAGCCTGGTGGACTACAGTCCACAGAGTCACAAAGAGTCAGACAAACTGAGTGATTAACATTTTCATTACATTTTCACTTTATTTTATTTTTTATTTTTTTTCATAGGCTGGATAAAATACACCTAGAACTTACACTTTATTTGTGAATTCTTTGCCTTCCTCCTAGCCTCCTTTTCTCCATCCCTTCCTTTTGCTTGCAGCTGAACTTGGCTTACCCCTTTGTCCTGGACAACTGGTGACTTCTCCAACTTTAATTATGCTCTCTCCTTTACATTTTCAATGTTGTATTATGTTTAAATTTCATGCTATGACATGGAAGCAACCTAAATGTCCATCAACAGAGGAGTGGATAAAGAAAATGTGGTACATATATACAATGGAATATTACTCAGACATAAAAAGGAATGAAATTGGGTCATTTGTAGAAATGTGGATGAACCTAGAGACTGTCATATAGAATGAAGGCAGAAAGAGGAAAACAAATATCGTATAATATCACTTACATGTGGAATCTAGAAAATGATATAGATGAACTTATTTGCAAAACAGTAGTAGAGACACAGACGTAGAGAACAAATGTTTGGATACCAAGAGGGGAAAGGGGGATGAAATAAATATGTATGAAATAGATAACTAAAGGAGATCAGTCCTGGGTGTTCATTGGAAGGACTGATGCTGAAGCTGAAACTCCAATACTTTGGCCACCTCATGGGAAGAGTTGACTCACTGGAAAAGACCCTGATGCTGGGAGGGATTGGGGGTAGGAGGAGAAGGGGACGACAGAGGATGAGATGGCTGGGTGGCATCACCGACTTGATAGACATGGGTTTGAGTGAACTCCGGGAGTTGGTAATGGACAGGGAGACCTGGCGTGCTGTGATTCATGGGGTCGCAAAGAGTCAGACACTACTGAGGAACTGAACTGAACTGAATTGAATGAGAACCTATAGTATTGCTTAGAGAACCCTACTCAGTGCTCTGTGGTGACCTAAATGGGAAGGAAATCCAAAAAAGAGGGGATATATGTATACATATAGCTGACTTGATTTGCTGTACAGCAGAAATTAACACAGCATTGTAAAGCAACTATATGCCAATGAAAAAATTTTTAAATAAATTTCACATTCACTGCAATGTGAATTCTCAGCCACCAGCACACCCAATATCCCTGGCATGACCAACCTGAAAGGTACCATCAAGAGAGGATATAACTGCAGATTACAGCTGAGAAGACAAAGGTGCAGAGAGGGAGCATGTTTTTCTCAAGAACATGACACCAGTTCAAGTTTGAGCAAGCTCCGTGAGATAGTGAAGGACAGGGAAGCCTGGTATGCTGCAGTCCATGGGATTGCATAAAGTCAGACACAAGTGAATGACCAAACAACAGCAAGGCAGAGCTGGACCCTGACCTTATCCTCTGTTCCCCATCCAGTGCTCATTTTAGCACATCATCTGAGCACATGTGTATTCTCTCTTGGGGGAGAATTTAGTTTCTTAGGAGTGGTTGGTTTGCAGAGTTCCAACAGACTTCTCATGTGCTATTTCAAGATAGAATCCATGGGGTATTTAGAGCTGGGGGTGGGGGAGTTTAAGATCATCAAATCCACTGTCATCCTGTTGCAGAGGAGATGACCAAGACTGAGAGAAGTGAAGAGGGTCTTGCTCAGATCTCACAGCTGGAGAGGGGCAGAGTAAGGTCAGGGATTCCAGTCCACTGACTCTCAGGCCCATGTTTTCTCTCTCTACATGCTCATCCTTATTCCTCAGAGTCTCCACTTCAAGAATCCATCTCATTACAGTCACACACACTGAAAGGAGTTCTGCTGCACAAAGCCTGGGGGAGCTTCAAGTGGAATGTATCCATATCAGGATGAAGCTGTGTCCTTGGTTTTCCTGAGATGGTCAGTTCAGGTTGGTGTGTGGTGGGGTGGAGGTGTGGGAAACTGGCCAATTCTGCTCTGGCAAGTCCTTCATCCTTTCCTCCCCGAAATGTATCCCAGTTATTGACGTCTTCGTGAAACCAGAGCCCAAGCCAGTCAAAGCGGAATCGGGAACTTTGAACTGGGCCCAACCCTTTAATTTTCAAACGATCAGTATAAAAAATGAAGAGGGAGAGTTCCTCACTGATTCTAACTTATGTTCACATGTACATTTCCTTTGTAATTCATGTTATTTGGCAATCCACTCCAGTACTATTGCCTGGAAAATCCCGTGGACAGACGAGCCTGGTAGGCTACACAGTCCATGGGGTCACAGAGTCGGACACGACTGAGTGACTTCACTTTCACTTTCCAGTTTCATAAAAAGGTGCTTGCCAACATTCACACTAGCTATCAGGCTCGCTATAACGACATTTGAGGAAGATAATTATATAAATAGCAATCTTTTATATGATTTAGAAACTGACTAGGAATATAGTCACATATTATTAGGGACTACAGAGAAGGAGCTTCCCTGGTGGCTCAGACGATAAAGCATCTGCCTGCAATGCAGGAGACCCGGGTTCGATTCCTGGGTCAGGAAGATCCCCTCGAGAAGGAAATGGCAATCCACTCCAGCACTCTTGCCTGGAAAATCTCATGGATAGAGGAGCCTGATAGGCTGCAGTCCATGGGGTCGCAAAGAGTTGGACATGACTGAGCGATTTTACTTTCACTTTCACAGAGAAGGACAATCTGTATCAAAATAGGGTGATATCTAAACTGAGTGTTGAGGAATAGTAACTACAAGTTTGACAAGCGGAAAAAAGAATATGAGGAAATGACATACTAGAAAACAGAACAATAAGGATTCCCTTCATGGTCCAGTGGCTAAAGACTCCAGGATCCCAAGGCAGTGGGTCCAGGTTAAATTCCTGGTCTACAATTACTGTGTTCAACACATAATTCTTTAGGAAACTTAGCATTTTCTGTCAAAATTTAAATGTACAGAATCTTTTAGTTAACAATTCTTTGTCTAGGACTATATTCTGCAGGAATCCCCCAAATGGAAACAGAATATATTTTGTAGTAATCCTTCAAATGGAAGCAGATGTATATTTTCAATAATATTCTTAGAATCATTCACTCATTCATTGAATATTCGTTTCACCTACAATATGTCAGGAACTACAGTATGCACTTGGAATGAAGCAATAAGCAAAATAGATCTATCACATGCCTTCCTGAAGATTAGAGATTAGTGAGCAAGAGAAAAATAATTAACATTTACACAGATGGTTAGATATAAACTGTGAAAGTAGAATGGAAATAAATACAAGATGCTATGAGAGCTTGATGGAGGCTTCCCTGGTGGCTCAGACGGTAAAAGCGTCTGACTACAATGCGGGAGACCCAGGTTCGATCCTTGGGTGGAGAAGATCCCTGGAGAAGGAAATGGCAACCCACTCCAGTATTCTTGCCTGGAAAATTCCATGGACAGAGGAGCCTGATAGGCTACAGTCCATGGGGTCGCAAAGAGTCAGACACGACTGAGCGACTTCATTTCACTTCTTCATGAGAGCTTGATAGAACAATTTTTATATTAAGGTATACTGTAGTGACTACTACTGAATTAGTTACATTCAGGCTGACATTTCAAGGATAGCTATCAGTATGGTAGGGGTTAAGACTGAGGGTGGAAAAAAAAAAAAAATGAATCTTAGTCTGTAAGGTCATAGAAATATCCTTTAAGGAAGTGACATTTCATCTGAGATGTGAAAAGAGAGAGTGGGGTATGTGGGGAAGAGAAGAAATTTCCAGACAAAGGAAACCCCATGTGAGAATAATATACGAGAAAAAAATAAATGTTGGGACTAAACCAAGGTTATTATGTTGCTTAAACATAATATTTCAAACTCTGACAGAAACTCTAAATATGATTAATAAAGAGCTAAATTATGCTACACTCATGAAATCCTATGAAAAATATAGATATACAAACAGATTAGACAGAAGATAGATGTCTTGTTAAATGAAAAAAAAATGTATCTCAAAACAATGTTTCAATTTAGAAAAGAAACAAAAATTATACCATCTGCATATTGTGTGTATATGGGTATTTATTGGTTGAATGATTTTATAGTCCTTCATATATGAAAACTGTATTTTGTTTTCATCATTATTGTTTTTTAAGGCATTCCATGTTCTATACTTTTACCTGATTGTATGGTCTGATTGTATGGTCATACAATACATACCTGATTGTATGGTCAGAACAAGATAGGTTACTCTCTTGTTCTCAGTACAGCCCCTGCCTACCAGTCTCAATCTACAACCTACTCAATGACTGACCTGCCTTCTTAATCTTAAATGGCTTCCCTGGTGGCTCAGCTGGTAAAAAATTTGCCTGCAATGCAGGGGACCCTGGTTGATTCCTGGTTCAGGAAGATCCGCTGGATAAGGGATAGGCTACCCACTTCAATACTCTTGAGCTTCCCTGGTGGCTCAGATGGTAAAGAATCTGTCTGCATTGTGGGAAACCTGGGTTTGATCCCTGGGTTGGGGAGATCCCCTGGAGGAGGGCATGACAACGCACTCTAGTATTATTGCCGGGAGAATCCCCAAGGACAGTGGGGCCTGGCGGGCTATAGTCTATGGGGTTGCAAAGAGTCAGACATGACTGAGCGACTAAGCACAGCACTTAATCTTAAAGCCTAATCAGTAACTGCCTAGGGGCTTGCTCCCCAGCCCCAGCTAGAGTCCACTGGGTTGGTGTCGCAAAGAGTCAGACAAACTGAGCAACTAACACTAACCAAGACTTAGGTACTTCATGATAGTTTCCCTGATAACCAATAAGTCAAAGAAGGAGTCAATTTCCCCTATAACTGACAACACTCCCAACCCCATTCTGCCACCTTAGTGAAGATTGCTGCAAGCCCTGTCCTACTTGCTGTCTGTCATCCACATTTGGGTGTCTCTCCAGAACCCACTTGGCTCAGACATTTAAGATCAATTATCAAAATAAATCACTGATGTCTTTGTCACTGTCTTCAGGTCCTTCAGTGTTGAGGATGGGCAGTTATAGGGTTTGCAGCTCTACAGGGTGCAGCCCTAGATATCCACAGGAAAAAAATTAATTTATCTGTAGCAGATCTTATTTTTCTTTCAATCTGCTTTTTCTGTCATCCACTTAATTAAATGTTTCACCTGTAATGGTGCAGAATTGTACAATGCACAATCAGATTTTATGACAGTATCATTGTTTGGTAGCTAAATCGTGTCCAACTCTCTTGCAACCCCATGGACTGTAGGCAGCCGAGCTCCTCTGTTCATGGGATATTTCAGGCAAGAATACTAAAATGGGCTGCCATTTCTTTCTCCAGGGAACCTTTCAGACCCAGGGATTGAATCTGTGTCTCCTGCATTGGTAGGCAGATTCTTTACCACTGAGTCACCAGGGAAGCCCTAAGCCTCTTGTACATATAGGTAGAGAAAGATACTTTAACTGAAAAAAATAAATTGAATATTTTTTGTTTTATTTTTATTTTAAGTCTGGGGGTGGATGAGTCTTCGCAGCAAGGAAAATAAGCAGCTGGATTGTTAATGAATAGATAATGTTCCATAAGAGCTAATTTAAGATTCTAATCCAAGTCAATATATTATATTGAACCCAAGGGGTAAGAAAAGACAAATTCAGTAAGAGATGCCTAGGACCTCAGAGTTTAAAGTTGAGTCTGAATTTTTGTTAAAAAAAAAAAAAAAAAAAAAGGAAGGGGGAAATAGTTCACAGCAAATATTTTGAGGTGCGTGACATGAAATCTTTATCAGAAAAGGTTAAGGGCAAACAATTTTGGAATATACAGGCTGTGTTAAGGATATCCATGATTCAAGGTTTAGATTACTTTTTAGTGTTTATAAGATTTATTGCAACAGCTAAGATGTGTAAGAAAATAAAGGCCCAAAGTGGAAAAAACAATCAGTAGCCTATAGATGGTATCTCAGTCACTGAACGTGATAGGCAGGGAGAAGTGCTCCACAGATGAAAAAGCCTAGGATCCACCTTGGACATTAATTCATTTATTATTCAATAATCATTTATGCAACATCTATCGCACATAGGATTCCCTGGTGGCTCAGTCAGTAAAGAATTCACCTGCCATGCAGGAGACACAGGTTTGATCCCTGGGTTGTGAAGAGCCCCTGGAAAAGGAATCAGCAATCCCCTAAAGTATTCTTACCCAGGAAATCCCAGGACAGAGGAGTCAGGCAGGCTTCATTGCAGTCCATGGGGTCGCAAAGAGTCAAACATGATTTAGCGACTAAAGCACCACCACAACCATCATTGCTACATAGAAGTATTTCTTTATTTATCAGTGATAAAGCAGTGAAAAATACTAGTCAAACTATTCACTTTTATGGAATTCATGTTCTAGTGGACTCTAGAATATTATAATAAGGGCAAGTGTGAAGAAAGCACCAGCTAAACAGTGTGAGAAGAGGCTGCTAGCAAGGAGTGAGTAAAAACAGAAATAATATGGTATCACTCTCAGAGAGAGAAAGGTTGACAGATGCACAAAACATATTGAGAAGAGAAGAATGGAAAGATGCAGTCACCAGGGTCAAATACTAGATAAACCAAATGGAAAAATGTCTCCTGGATTGCCCCCCTGGGCCTGTGGGGGCATGTGTCCTACCGACAAGTATACTTTCACATATGCACAGCCATCATGCCATTCAGAGTGGTATGTGCCGTAAAAAGAAATAAACAACTGACTAGATTCAGAGTGAGGATAAGCAGAAGCATGAAAAGATGCCACATTCCAGCAGCAGAAGTAAGACATGTGGTCTATAAATGCTTCCTAAACAGTTCCTTCCTAAACAGTCTTTGTAATTTCTCACTCTCAAACACGCAGACTTTTCCATAAAAAGAATATACA
The DNA here is from genome assembly GCF_055505025.1 of Bos grunniens. Lineage (NCBI taxonomy): Eukaryota > Metazoa > Chordata > Mammalia > Artiodactyla > Bovidae > Bos > Bos grunniens. The sequence continues at coordinate 92,189,618 of NC_141172.1, forward strand.
AAAATAGTGCTCTGAATTGGCATTATCTTGACAGCAAGAGTTTCAAAAAACACGTGAAAAGGTGTGTTGAATATTTTATTGTGTGTCTACCCATCCTTCAAAAGAATAGTGTGTCTATTCTAAGTCGGTTGCCGATAAGCAAAAACAGAAAATCAAAAATATAAATATTTTTCAAAACTCTTAAATTCCTATATGACAAAAAATGCATAAAATTCAAGTTACATAGACCATATTAGATAGACTGTTGTTGAACTGGCAATCTCAATGCATTTACCTTTGCAGAACAAGAAGCATCTGTGAAACAGTGTAAGAATATTAGTATCAGAGTAAGTCTGGAAACCTTTCTGATTAGTTTGTTCTTCATTTTGAAAAAAAAAAAAAAAAATCAGCTTGTATGGAAAGATATTAGCATTACTCCAGAGCTAGTTTGAACCTGTAACCGAAACATGATAGAGAGGTTCTTTTCTTAGCGCACATGTACCCCAGTGAGCCATTGCTTTAGCAGTGATATCGTCTTTCATGTATTTATATCTGTTTCAACATAGGACAGTTTGAATATGCGTTGCTAAGATTATTTGAGAGGGTATTGTCCCACCTTCATTGCACCATGTAGTTTTGCTTTTTTTCCTTTTCTTTCCCACAGATAATGTAAACCTAATTGGACATCTTGCAATTCTGCATCATTATAAAAGAATGCTATACATGAACAATGCTTTATTTGAGCGGTTTATTTCCCTCTTCTGTAAGATAATACAAATGACAATCAGCTTGGGATCCTACACATGGCAGATTTTCATGGTGCTATTATATCAGTTTAGGTGCTATCTATGAAATCCTATGTGCCTAGTAATAACTTTAGAAAGCAGGGTTATCAAAGGAGTGCCTATTTCAGCAAGAAAGAGAATCATCCACAACTGGCAATCTCTATAGACTGCCAAATTACCCAAAATTCTATTCTGTAAAGCAGTCATCTTTAATGTTTCAATAAAAAGGAACTCTTTCAGGGATAGCTATTGTGCTTATAACTGCACACTCAGAAACTAATTTGCATAATATTGCAAGAGACCACAGAAAACACACTGATAAAAAAAGATAATTTAAGATGAATGGAAGGCTGTTTGTGCCTATGATACTCTGTTTTCATTCAATTATCAAGCACCTACTCTGTGCCTGGCATATGTGAGTCAGTGAGAATAAAGATTTGAAAAGAAAATTCCCATGCCCCAAAGGAATCTATGTTTTAGTGCTATAAAATAGCACAGACAGTAAGAGCAATGCTTCAGACTTGTCACTATAAAAGTATGTATCATGGATATTTGGAGATGGGAATTTGAGCCTTTAAGAGTGTTGAGTCAAGGAAGCTATTTACACAAGAAGGCATTTGATGAGTTAGAAACAAAGATGAGGAACCAGAGAGAGAGGGTATTCTATAGAGAGGGAGTATCATGAGAATGCACTAAAAAAAAAAAAAAAAAAAAAGGTGGGTACATTTTGTGCATAGAATATGATTTAGGTTGACCATGTATGTGGAAGAAAGAGAAAAAATAAGAGCATGCAAGCCCTTGCCCTCCAGAGGAGACACAAAGGACACAATCTCTGAAGCATCCAGTTTGGGGTTATTGATTTTATTTTTCCATAAGCATATTTTCCTGTTGCTTATCTCTTCTTAACCAGAGCCAAGCATTTACATGTGTGAATAGGCTGAAGTGAATAAGCAAATTACTGATTTTCGGAGTCATAAAGAACAGAAAGTTACACCTGAAAACGCATGCATCTTCTAATCCAAAGTTCTTTTTTTACAGATAGATGAATTGAGTCTGGTTGGGAAAAGGAACGTGCCTATGGTCAAATGCATTGCATAGTTGAATCAGATACAGTATTTTAAATGGTGTAACCTTATAGATTTTGTTATACCACAGTGAAAAGTGCCTGTCGGAACTATTATGTAGACTTGATTCCCCTATGCAAGTATGAGACAGATTATATCCAAAACTCACATTCCAAAAATCATTCTGTTATCAGATGCTTAATGAGCCCTTAACAAACTTATTGTCTGAAGTTTCTTTATGCTTGTATCTGCTGGATACCGCTCAGTGTGTCTCTTCTTACTTTGTTGTGGAGTATAAACTCATCTTCTTTGTGTTTCTTTTAATATATTTCTGCTAATTTACTTTTGCTCTTTGGCACATCAAGCACAAAAAGCACATTAAATTCAATTTTGAGGTTTTTTTTTTTAGAGTATGCATATAGTTAGAATTTTGGTGAAATATTTGAAATCTACACAAGATTTGACTTGTGGTTATCAAATATTATTTGTGACTTTATTTCCATTGAAGAGACAATAAAAATTCATGAGAGAATGCTTTCCTATTCCTGTGAGCCTACTGAGTTTATTTTTGCATTCACTCTTAAAATCAGAGTCAAGAATTTGAGGGTTTATGCAGAGGTACACTGTTAAATTATCACTTTTGGTGAATTTGAGTGTTTATATCCTGTCTTGCATATTTCTCAAAAGTGTAAAAACAGAAACTCAAGTTCTCCAGAATTTGCTAAGAAGACTAAAACGATAATTAAGGTTTAGATTTCACTTCTTGAAGATTATGTTTCACTATATTTTGGGGGTTTGTGGATTCTTTAGCTTTCTGCCAGATATTTAAAAATATCTGTTCAGCAAATTATTTGTTTACAGTTCTATTTGTCTTTTGGGTCTAAGCATTTAGCTCACCTTTTAGTAAAAGCAAGAATATCACTGTAATTTCCACTGGAGATAATATAAACAATTGCCAAGCAAAGCAAATTAAAATAGAAATAAAATAAACAATCTATAACAAAGTTGAACACTACAGAAAAGTTCAATAAGCTGTGGATGTAAAATATGTATTTGGATCAAGACATTATATATATATATATATATATATATATACACATATATATATACACACACATACACATATATATATCAGATCAGAACAGATCAGTCACTCAGTCATGTCTGACTCTTTGCAACCCCATGAATCGCAGCATGCCAGGCCTCCCTGTCCATCACCAACTCCCGGAGTTCACCCAGACTCATGTCCATCGAGTCAGTGATGCCATCCAGCCATCTCATCCTCTGTCATCCCCTTCTCCTCTTGCCCCCAATCCTTCCCAGCATCAGAGTCTTTTCCAATGAGTCAACTCTTCACATGAGGTGGCCAAAGTACTGGAGTTTCAGCTTTAGCATCATTCCTTCCAAAGAAATCCCAGGGCTGATCTCCTTCAGAATGGACTAGTTGGATCTCCTTGCAGTCCAAGGGACTTTCAAGAGTCTTCTCCAACACCACAGTTCAAAAGCATCACTTCTTCGGCGCTCAGCCTTCTTCACAGTCCAACTCTCACATCCATACATGACCACAGGAAAAACCATAGCCTTGACTAGACGAACCTTTGTTGGCAAAGTAATGTTTTTGCTTTTGAATATGCTACCTAGGTTGGTCATAACTTTCCTTCCAAGGAGTAAGCGTCTTTTAATTTCATGGCTGCAGTCTCTATCTGCAGTGATTGTGGAGCCCAGAAAAATAAAGTCTGACACTGTTTCCACTATTTCCCCATCTTTGCTTTCCCACTGTCTGATAAAATGACTATTGCAGATATGTATATCTCTGCAATAGTCATTTCATCAGACAGTGGGGAAGGAACTCAAATTATAGCACTCCTTGAACTCAATGGTGAGTTAGCATATGGCACTTTTAAGAAATATGGTAGTATTTGTTGTTGTTTAGTCACTAAGTTGTGTCTGACTCATTTGCAACCCCATGGACTGTAACCTGCCAGGCTCCTCTGTCCATGTGATTTCCCAGGCAAGAATACTGGAGTGGGTTGCCATCTCCTTCTCCAAGGGATCTTCCCAAACCAGGGATTGAATTCATGACTCCTGCATTGGCAGGTGGATTCTTTACCAGTGAGCCACCAGGGAAGCCTCTGCTGCAGTAAGTGCTCAATCTCTTCAGTTGTATCCAGCTCTTTGTGACCTCATGAACTTTAGCCTGCCAGGCTCCTCTGTCCATGGGGATTCTCTAGGCAAGAATACTGAAGCGGGTTGCCCTGCCCTCATCCATGGGATCTTCCCAACCTAGGGATCAAACCCATGTCTTTTATGTCTCTTGCATTGGCAGGTGGGCTTTTTTTTTTTTTTTTTCACCACTAGCACCATCTGGGAAGCCCATCTATTAAAGTATAGAGGAGAATAAAATAAAGCCATTTAATTGAGGACCTTAAAGTTTCATGAAAAATTAGCACACTAAGGATATGATTTGAGGATGTCTACAGCCCCTTGAAAAGTTACCAAAGAACTGGGAGAGATAGAATACACATAATGCAAGAAGAAGTTAATTGGACAAGACTGTATTTAAAGGGACATGAAGGAATAGCACTGGGAAGTCTATCATTCTTGTAATCTTTTTTGTTTCTTTGTTTATTAGCATAGCAATGCAGCTAAATTTCTGTCTATAGCTGACTGCCCATGATTTCATTTTTAACTATTCAGGTGTTATGGTCCTCTACAATTTACAGAGAAGCAATATAGGTGTGTGTAAAATGGTTAGAGTTACAAGTTGGAATTAAGAGAGGCAGGAAATGCAGATGATACCACTTTAATGGCAGAAAGCCAAAGGAACTAAAGAGACTCTTGATGAAGGTGAAGGAGGAGAGTGAAAGAGTCAGCTTAAAACTAAATATTACTCAGCCATTAAAAAGAATACATTTGAATCAGTTCTAATGAGGTGGATGAAACTGGAGCCTATTATACAGAGTGAAGTAAGCCAGAAGGAAAAACATAAATACAGTATACTAACGCATATATATGGAATTTAGAAAGATGGTAACAATAACCCGGTGTACGAGACAGCAAAAGAGACACTGATGTATAGAACAGTCTTATGGACTCTGTGGGAGAGGGAGAGGGTGGGAAGATTTGGGAGAATGGCAATGAAACGTGTAAAATATCATGTAGGAAACGAGTTGCCAGTCCAGGTTCAATGCATGATGCTGGATGCTTGGGGCTGGTGCACTGGGACGGCCCAGAGGGATGGTATGGGGAGGGAGGAGGGAGGAGGGTTCGGGATGGGGAACACATGTATACCTGTGGCGGATTCATTTTGATATTTGGCAAAACTAATACAATTATGTAAAGTTTAAAAAAAAAAAAAACTAAATATCAAAAAAAAAAAAAAAAACCACCTAACACCATAGCATCTGGGCCCTACTTCATGGCAAATAGAAGAAACAAATGTGAAAATAGGAACAGATTTCCTCTTCTTGGGCTCTAAAATCACTGCGGACAGTACTGCAACCATGAAATCAGAAGGTGATTGCTTCTTGGCAGGAAAGCTAAGAAAAAACTTGACAGAGTGTTGAAAAGCAGAGACATTACTCTGCCAAAAAAGGTCCATATATTCAAATCTATGGTCTTTCTATAACCTTGTACTCATCTCACACAATAGCAAAGTAATGCTCAAAATTCTCCAAGCCAGGCTTCAGCAATACGTGAACCGTGAACTTCCAGATGTTCAAGCTGGATTTAGAAGAGACAGAGGAACCATAGATCAAATTACCAACATCTGTTGGATCATCAAAAAAAAAGGAGAGTTCCAGAAAAACATCTACTTCTGCTTTATTGTCTATGCCAAATACTTTGACTGTGTGGATCACCGCAAACTGTGGAAAATTCTTAAAGAGATGGGAATATCAGACTACCTGACCTGCCTCCTGCGAAATCTGCATCCAGGTCAAGAAGGAAAAGTTAGAACTGGACATGGAACAGACGGATTCCAAATCAGGAAAGGAATATAGCAAGGCTATATATTGTCACCCTGCTTATTTAACTTATATGCAGAGTACATCATGAGAAATGCTGGGCTGAGAGAAGCGCAAGCTGGAATCAAGATTGCCAGGAGAAATATCAATAACCTCAGATATGCAGATGACACCACCCTATGGCATAAAGTGGAGAGGAACTAAAAAGCCTCTTGATGAAAGTGAAAGAGGAGAGTGAAAATGTTGGCTTAAAGCTCAACATTCAGAAAACAAAGATCATGGCATCTGGTCCCATCACTTCTTTGCAAATAGATGGGAAATAATGGAAACAGTGAGAGACTTTATTTTTGGGGGCTCCAAAATGACTGCAGATGGTGACTGCAGCCATGAAATTAAAGGATGGTTTCTCCTTGAAAGAAAAGCTATGATCAACCTAGACAACGTATTAAAATGCAGAGACATTACTTTGCCAACAAAAGTCCATCTAGCCAAAGCTATGGTTTTACAGTGGTCATGTATGGATGTGAGAGTTGGACTGTAAAGAAAACTGAGTGCCGAAAAATTGATGCTTTTGAACTGTGGTGTTGGAGAAGACTCTTGAGAGTCCCTTGGACTGCAAGGAGATCCAGCCAGTCCATCCTAAAGGAGATCAGTCCTGAATATTCATTGGAAGGACTGATGCTGAAGCTGAAACTCCAATCCTTTGGCCACCTGATGGGAAGAACTGACTCAATTGAAAAGACCCTGATTCTCGGAAATATTGAAGGCAGAAGGAGAAGGGGATGAGAGAGGATGAGATGGTTGGATGGCATCACTGACTCGATAGACATGAGTTTGAGTAAGCTCCAGGAGTTGGTCATCTACAGGGAAGACTGGTGATATGCTCTACAGAGAGATAATTTCCAAATCTAAGAGGACGTTTTTAGCAGAACAAGCAACATGTTTTAAGTGCTAGAGTATGAAAAAGCATGGCATGTCCAGGTGGAGAATGTTAAGTTTAGTAGATTTTACTAAAATCTGTCTGTCATAAACAGATTAAACATGACAGACAGATAAAACTAGAGATAAAAATACACTTTCTTATATTATTTGTGCTTTGGATAATATAAGCAGTGAGTGTTCCTAACCTTGCTCATAACTTATGTGTTTTCCATGGGAATAATAATAGAATTCTTAAATTTGTTTATCATTTCTGTTCATTTGAGAAAGCTGATCAAAGGAATAAGAATGTTTTTTTTTATGATTTCTACCTAAAACATGAGCTTAGAAAAAAATCTTTGCATAGCAAATGTACTACATTAAAAAAAAAATCAGGATACACTAAAATCAATCAGGATATCCTTCCTTTTATGTCACGGTTGCTCAGTTAATATATACCATCTTAAACACGTAAAAAGAGAGGTAGAGGCTTAGTTGAAAAGAGAGGAGTCCATGAAAATAACCTTAGTCATCATAACTTGAATTTCTTTGCTCAAATTATCTTGTTCTGTGGATCAGAAGATGATATTATTGAAGAAAAAAGAAATTGCAAGAGCATAATTCTAATATCAAAGTCATAGATATATCCCAACAAATATCACATTACTCCTTTTCCTACTGAAGAACATACAGAAAGCAATATTTCCTAAATGCCTATATTGAACCACATTTTGCCTGTAAGAAGATACTAAAGTTCTGGGTTGAGAAGACAACTATTTGGAAACTTAGAATCCTTTGTAATCCACATATTATGAAAGCAAATTATAAACACAGTGAACCCTCACTAATCCTTTAATTATATGAATAGAAGAGGAAATCCACTCCTCCCCAAAAGTATACTATATATAATATATATTATATATAATATATATTATATAATATATATATATTCCACACACAAACAACATGTGCTTTTTTTTGCCATGCTTTTATAATTTATTAAAGCTTACTAATATCCATCCATTTGCTCATTCAGAGATCTGGTGTCATTTTATTGCATCTTTCTCACTACCAGGCCCATGAATTCAATTTTCAGATTACATTGACTTTTTCAAAAGATAAGTTCCCTAACCTATGTTCTTGAATCATTCTTACCAATTTAGAATCCATTCTCCTCTAAGTTTCCAGGGTATCCTTTCAAAATGTCATTTGGATTTTGAAAGTTCTATGGTTAGAACTTTTTAATAGCTTACTGTTTCCTTTAAGAAAAACCCAAATCTCACTAAAACCTACATTTCCCAGATACTGCCCTTCTCTATTGCTACTTTTGAGATTTTAGGCTCAGCTCATTAATGGTAAAGAATAACAATTAGTGAAAAGCTTTTTAGAATCAAAGTTCAGTTACTTCAAGTATTAAATGGAATTGTTAATAACTCAGTACTTGTAAGGATTCAGTAAAAGTGTATCATTTTCTGATACAACATTCTTTTTTTGAACTTCAGCTTTATTAAATTATTGACACATTGTAAGATATTTAAAGTGCACATAATGATGTTATATGCATATATTTTGAAAGGATTCCCCCATCTAGTTAATTAACACATCTGATAGAACAATTTTTAATATGCAGTCTATACATTTGGTTTCTTTAATAATAATAAGTGATTTGCTCTTTGGTGAATAGGAGTTATCCTAATTTTTCTATTCCTTTATTTTGAATCCATGATGGCAAATGATTCTGTTTCACTTAGAATTATTCAGATGCCTAACCTTCTGCCTGGTTCAAACCAGATAGTCAGAATACTTGGTTGAATAACTTTTGGGGATAGAGAGATCATATATGTAAATATAGAATGTGACCTAAGTCAGTTCTTAAGTTATAATGTTTTCTTTTAGGATATAATTATTCATATAATCTAATGATTACTTAAGGGAAACATTGATTACATTTCTCAGACCCATCTCTGGCTAGATTTCCTGGAAGACTTATTTTCCTCTACTACAGGGACTTAAACCTTTCACATTACCTTCTTTAAGTAGTAGTTTACTAGTCCTTGCCTTATGACACAATATGGTCGCCGGGTTTGTGCTGAGGAGAACAATGGCAGAAAGTATTCCATAAGTAGGCTCATATACCCTAGTACCCTCTAGCTGTCCTTTCACATTTATAAGAGGTCTTAACCCTGCTATCGAATCTGATATGAAGGCAGGTCATTCTTTCCCCCTTGCTTAATGTTGATTCTAGCATGACACAAAAACTTAGAATATTAAAAGAAGGAACACACTATTCATGGAATCAATTATCCTCATACTGTCTGTATCACATCCTATAGATGGACTTCAAATTGTCACACTGGTTTACAGCACTATTTCATCTTTGGTATGTTTCTATTAACCCGTGTATCTCTGTGGAGAGGAGCCTCAGTAGCTTCTCTACCTGCTCTCTGACTCTACACAGCAGAGCTGGACATATTTTATTTCCTACTGTATTAAAACATATGATAATAGAGGAAGGGGAACCTACAGGACTCTGATAAAATTTTATTAAGGCTATACTGAGAGGTGAGAAACAGTTGAGGAGTCTACAGCCTCTAGCAGGATAAGAAAGAAATCCTGGTTGGGTGGGGAGGGGGGGGCGGGGAGGCGGCAGCAGCGATGATTTTTTTAAACATGGAATTGGTTTTCTCCCTTTCTGTGAATGCAAAATCTAATCACTTCCAAAATTTACTTTCAAATTTTATAAAATATGAAGGTCCTGAACTTTATCCATCCTTAAAATTGAAGAAGTATTTCTAGAATCAGGTCCCAAAGTTACATGAGCCCTTGAGCTTCTAGAATTCATTATGCTAGTTCTAATTTCATCTGGGATTGGAATTAAGACAGGATCTGTTACTAACAAGGCTATTCTTGCTCATTTCTTTTATCGCTGGGATGAAAGTCATCAAAAAGAGCTCCATGCTCTCCCCCACTTCACTTTCCTTTTAGAAGGAACCTGCATGTCCCACAGCAGAGTCCTTTCTGGTGGGCCTTAGATACTGGTCTCAGGAGGGTGGGTTTTCCTCTGATTTGGTTATACCACCATTTGTTTTTTCTGCCAACTGACCCACTCTCTTAATTTGGGGCACATAGTATCCTCTCTCAATGAACTTCCCAAGTGGTTCAGTGGGTAAAGAATCTGCCTGCAATGCAGGAGATACAAGAGATGCAGGTTCAATCTCTGAATCAGGAAGGTCCCCTGGAGAAGGGTATGGCAACCCACTCGGGTATTCTTTCCTAGAGAACCCCATGGACAGAGGAGCTTGGTGGGCTACAGTCCATAGGGTCACAAAAAGTTGGACTTGACTGAAGAAACTGAGAACAGCACAGCATAGTATACTCTTTCAGCCATATGGACTGCTGACTTCTTTGGGCTCTTGCTTGCAGCCTGAATCTTGGGCCGTTCTTGCTATCACGAACTCTTCCCTCTGGCTTCTCTATTGGCATCTGACAGCTGGGAAATTTCCAGAGCCCACCATACCCACTCAGGGTATGCTTTTCTTTTAATACATAAATGTCACTTTTCTAAATGCAGCTAAATTGCATGATTACATAATTTCTGCATTAAAATGATGTATCTTTCAGTTCAGTTCAGTTCAGTCGCTCAGTCGTGTCCGACTGTTTGCGACCTCATGAATCCCAGTATGCCAGGCTTCCCTGTCCATCACCAACACCTGGAGTTCACTTACATCCATCGAGTCGGTGATGCCATCCAGCCATCTCATCCTCTGTCGTCCCCTTTTCCTCCTGCCTGCAATCCATCCCATCATCAGAGTCTTTTCCAATGAGTTTACTCTTTGCATGAAGTGGCCAAAGTACTGGAGTTTCAGCTTTAGCATCATTCCTTCCAAAGAACACCCAGGACTGATCTTTAGAATGCACTGGTTGGATCTTCTTGCAGTCCATGGGACTCTCAAGAGTCTTCTCCAACACCACAGTTCAAAAGCATCAATTCTTCAGCGCTCAGCTTTCTTCACAGTCCAACTCTCACATCCATACATGACCACTGGAAAAACCATAGTCTTGACTAGACGGACCTTTGTTGGCAAAGTAATGTCTCTGCTTTTGAATATGCTATCTATGTATGTTTTACTTAGTGCTAAATAGGGATCACCATTCATTTACTATTCCTGATAACAATATATTTTTTACAAAGTGGAGAAATGTTAAGATATTTATCAAGCAGAAATGGTATGAATTGCACAATCATTTCAAGAGAGTGTAAGAAGCAGTCAGGAGTCAGACACTTGTCAATCCTGCCTTATTTCCCTTTGTTTTTCTTTAACACAAAACCTAAACCTTGGCTTAAGATCCTCTTTCACTAGTTCTGCAATTTTTATAATTCAAGCTAAGTATGAATTGGGTCATACCTGAATAGACTCAGCAATCTCATTTCCCTTCCGAAAATGGATAGTTGTGTTTTAAATTGCTTAACGTTCAATACCCTGATATTGCGTTCTCTTGATATAAACTGATTTGAAGTATTTCTCTCTTCCACCTTCCAAAATTATTATGTAATTTGTTGTTACTGTTCTTTAAATGAGGCTTCTTACTTCACTCTTTTGTTTAGGTCCTCACTTTAAGTTTTTCATAATAGTGACTTATGAAGCAAATCCCTTACCTAGACTTAATTCAACATTAGTTTTCAATTTCCCCTGAAAATATAGTGAGTTCCACCCTTGAACTCAAATACATTACCTGCTTCATCAGAATAAGTCTCTAGGAGTCAAATGGAATTCCTTGATACGTTAAATGGAACTTCTGATGGCAGGCATGGCTAAGGTAAAAGTTTGATACCAGAATATTAGTGTAATTAAATCTCACTAATTCCCTTATCCACAACTGTTTTAGATGTTTTGGAAAAGATCTGAAAATCAAATTTCAGGGATTTTTAAAAGAAGTTTTCAGTGCTTACACCGGCTCTGTGGTTTTGCTACATTTTTTTTCCTTTTTTTTATTTTTTAACTTTACAATATTGTATTGGTTTTGCCATATATCAACATGAATCTGCCACAGGTATACACGTGTTCCCCATCCTGAACCCTCCTCCCTCCTCCCTCCCCGTGCCATCCCTCTGGATCATCCCAGTGCACCAGCCCCAAGTATCCAGTATCATGCATCGAACCTAGACTGGCGACTTGTTTCATATATGATATTATACTTGAACTGTGAAGGAGGTATTCACTTTAAAATACTTTAAAACATGCAATGGTCCCTACACTCACCAATCCATTAAGGGAGCCCAACTCATATATAAATAGCTACCATACATAACAATAAGTTTATACTAGATATTTCAACCATTTAGAGTAACAGAAAAAAATATGAATTCTGTCTATCCTAGAGATGACAAGAACTGTCCAAAAATTCTTCAAGGTGAATGTGACCTATATTTAAGATGTGCAGCTGTACTCTAGGCAGGAAGCAGATATGTGAGGACAGGGAGTCAGAGCGCAACTCAAACCTCCCCCTTCCCTGCCTCCTGCACCAGGATTTTAACAGATATATTTTCAACACCTTCCAAATACATTTATTTCTCTTTCAGATGTCCCATGGGCATAGACACAATATTTTTTGAGTTATTACAAGATTTCATTTCCTAAGAAGAAAGGAAAAGTTGCTCACATATGATGTATCAGGAGCAAAGAGCCTGTTCATTCTTTTTTGGCCTCCATTTTTTAAGTGTCCTGGTTTTCCACTTCTCTGTAGCCTGTCCTCTCCTATTGCCACCACCAATTTTATAAATAAATCATAAACAAATGTCACTGAGAGCCAAGGTATTTAAAATACATATTTACTTTGAGATTTTCAAAAGCATTTCTTCTTACTCGGGTGGCAGTTGCATTTTAAGAAGTTTTGGCTTCCTCATTTTAGCATTGTCTCTATTTGTGGAGTAATATTTCCCTATTGTTTGAAAGGCAAAAGGAATGCTGTGATCTTGTCTTGGCCTTGACAGTTTAAAGTCTTCTCTGATAAGTTTCTTCAATATTTATAATACAGAGGATATATCCTAAAACTTTAACTATTTTTTTCTGAAATAACAATAATCACAATTGTAAATCTATAATTAAATATCCAGTTCATGCTTCAGGAGAATGGTTAAACTGGGTAGTCTTCAATACTCCTTGAAATTCCAATATTGTATAATTCTACTGTAACTTTTTCTGAAAAAGAGGAACCCTTGTGTACAGGGGGAGCTTTCACCTTTAAATCTCCATAATTTTCTCTATCCAGTGTCAAAAAATAATGACTTAACTAATTTGTATCTTAGAAGAAGGAAAAGGAAGTGGTCTAGTGTTTTCATGTATCAATGAAAAGTTGTGACCCAGTTTTAAAGTGGATATAGTAGAATGTTACCAAGATAATTACACTCAGATTTTAAGCCAAATAACTTATTAGCATGTATATTTTTAAAGATAGACTAATATTAATTACATACACATTTCCCTGAATGCCATTTAAATAACTTGTTACTTAGGGAAAGTGTAACAATTTTGGATTTAACCTGCTTTTCATTCAAGGACATTACTGAGAAAAAACAGAGTTAGAATTGATTCAGAAGCTTATGAGATTTCAGGGAAACTGTTTCCTCCCACCCATGCCAACTTCAATTGCTTAAAAAATTTTTAAAGAATAATCAAAAGGATATGAAGTGTAGAAAGAAGGGTATTCTCTCCCACTCCAAATAGCCACACACACACAGATACGCATACATCTCTAAAATGTAATTTTTGGACTATTGTAGAAGTTTCTAGAAAACATCAAGGGACTAAGATGTAATAAATTCTGAAGTAATATTCTTAAATTATGTACATTTGTGAGAATTTTCGGAAGCACAGTTCAGTTCAAGAGATCAGTAGGCAGTCCATATATCCTTAAGGCACTGCCACTATAGATCAGAGGTCTAGAAGCTTTTAAAAAATGTAGCAAAATACATCTAACATGAAATTTACCGTTTAACCATTCTAACTATTCAATTCAATGGCTTTAAGTACATTCAGAACTTTAGGTACATAATGCTGTTGTACAACCATCAGTTCAGTTCAGTTGCTCAGTTGTGTCCGACTCTTTGTGACCCCATGAACCTCAGCACACCAGGCCTCCCTGTCCATCACCAACTCCTGGAGTTCACCAAAACCCATGTCCATTGTGTCAGTGATGCCATCCAATCATCTTATCCTCTGTCGTCCCCTTCTCCTCCTGCCCTCAATCTTTCACAGCATCACCATCTTTTCAAATGAGTCAGCTCTTTGCATCAGGTGGCAAAAATATTGGAGTTTCAGCTTCAACATCAGACCCTCCAATGAACATCCAGGACTGATCTCCTTTAGGATGACTGGTGGATCTCCTTGCAGTCCAAGGGACTCTCAAGAGACGTCTCCAACAGCACAGTTCAAAAGCATCAATTTTTCAGCGCTCAGGTTTCTTCACAGTCCAACTCTCACATCCATACATGACCACAGGAAAAAACCATAGCCTTGACTAGACGGACCTTCGTTGGCAAAGTAATGTCTCTGCTTTTCAATATGCTATCTAGGTTGGTCATAACTTTCCTTCCAAGGAGTAAGCATCTTTTAATTTCATGGCTGCAATCACTATCCACAGTGATTTTGGAGCCCAGAAAAATAAAGTCTGACACTGTTTCCACTGTTTCCCCATCTATTTCCCATGAAGTGATGGGACTGGATGCCATGATTGTGTTTTCTGAATGTTGAGCTTTAAGCCAACCAACTTTTTCACTCTCCTCTTTCACTTTCATCAAGAGGCTCTTTAGTTCTTCTTCACTTTCTGCCATAAGGGTCGTGTAATCTGCATACCTGAGGTTATTGATATTTCTCCCACACTCTTGATTCCAGCTTGTGCTTCTTCCAGCCCAGCGTTTCTCATATGTACTCTGCATATAAGTTAAATAAGCACGGTGACAATATACAGCCTTGATGTACTCCTTTTCCTATTTGGAACCAGTCTGTTGTTCCATGTCCAGTTCTAACTGTTGCTTCCTGACCTGTATACAGGTTTCTAAAGAGGCAAGATGGTCTGGTATTTCCATCTCTTTTAGAATTTTCCACAGTTTATTGTGACCCACACAGTCAAAGGCTTTGGCATATTCAATAAAGCAGAAATAGATGTTTTTCTGGAATTCTTTTGCTTTTTTGATGATCCAGCAGATGTGGGCAATTTGATCTCTGGTTCCTCTGCCTTTTCTAAAACCAGCTTGAACATCTGGAAGGTCATGGTTCACGTATTGCTGAAGCCTGGCTTGGAGAATTTTGAGCATTACTTTACTAGCCTGTGAGATGAGTGCAATTTGTGTGGTAGTTTGAGCATTCTTTGGCATTGCCTTTCTTTGGGATTGGAATGAAAACTGACCTTTTCCAGTCCTGTGGCCACTGCTGAGTTTTCCAAATTTGCCAGCATATTGAGTGCAGCACTTTCCCAGCATCATCTTTCAGGATTTGGAATAGCTCAACTGGAATTCCATCACCTCCACTAGCTTTGTTTGTAGTGATGCTTCCTAAGTCCCACCTGACTTCCCCTACTGAAATCATCACCACTCTCTAACTCTAGAACTGCTTTCATTTTGCAAAACTGAAACTATGTATCCATTAAGCAATAACTCTTCATTCTCCCCTCTCCTCTTCTCTGGCAGCCACCATTCCTTTTCCTATCTTGATGAATTTCAGTACTAAGTGGAATCACAGTATTTGCCCTTTTTTGACAGGCTTATTTCACAAAGCATTATGTCCTCAAAGTTCATCTACATTGCATGTATGTCTTTCACTTTTAAGGCCGAATAATACTCCATTGTACAAGCATATCTCATTTTATAGCACTTTGCTTTATTGTACTTCCTTGACGCTGATTTTTTTTTTTCGTTTTCTTTTTTTTTTTTAACAAATCCAAGGTTTGTGGCAACCCTGCATGGAGTAAGACTAGTGGCACCATTTTTCAAACAGGATTTGCTTATTTTATGTATTTGTGTTACAGTTTGGTAATTCTCTCAATATGTCAAATGTTTTCATTATTATCAAATTTGTTATGGTGATCTGTGATCTTTGAGGTTAGTATCACAAAAAGATTGTAACTCACTGAAGACTCAGATGATGGTTAGCAAATTTTAGCAATGAAGTATTTTTTTTAATTAAGGTATAAGCATTGTTTTTTAGATAGTATTATTGCACAGATAATAGACTATGCTTTATATTGTAAAAGTAAATTTTATAGGCACTGAGAAACCAAAATATTTGTTTGATTCATTTCATTGCAATATATTCTTCATTGCTGTGGCCTAGAACTAAACTTGCAATATCTCTGAGGCATGTCTGTGTACATTATATGTGATAAATAAATATCAAATACAGTATAATAAAGTAATTATATACATACACACACACATTTAGATTTGATGGAGAAATCAAAAGCTTTACAGGCAAGCAACAGCTAAGAGAATTCAACATCACCAAACCAGCTTTACAATAAATGCATGTGGATATTCATTCAGTTTTCTATTCTACTCCACTGGTTTGTATATCTGTCTTTAGGCTGCTATCACATAGAATTTTGATTACTATAACTTTGTACTAAGTTTTGAAGTCAGTATTTGTGAGACCTCCAATATGCTCTTCATTTTCAATGTTGTTTTGACTTTTCTCGGGACTTCTGTGGACTGAGATTTGTGTACTCTCAAATTCATACATTGATACTTAATGCTCAATGTGATGGTATTAACAGGTGAGCCTTTGGGTGTTATTTAAGTCATAAGTTAAGTCATTTAACTCAAATTAAATATGAATTTAAGTCATATTTAAATCATAACCTTCTTGGGTAGGATTAATATTCTTATAAAAGAGACCACACAAGAGCTCCTGAGTTCCCTTCCATCACATGAAAGCATAGGAAAAGATGGAAATCTAGAGTCCCAGATTCCATTCCAGGCCTACTGAGTCAGAGTAGGCCTTCATTAAAATGTACACTTTCATGAAGATTCCTAAGGTGATTTTTTATATACTCTTCTGGGACAACTTTTCTCACCTTTATTTTTATTGGGTTTTTTACAATCATTTCTATCTCTAATAAAAATAAGTATTAAAAAATTCTCTCCCTTTCATCTAAACTCAAATAACATCAAGCCATCCTTTGTTTCATGCCTTCATTGAGAATCATTGCTGTCAATATTCTATTTTTTGGTTTCACTGGCTCTTTGCCTTTAGAAGATTTAAGAGATATTTTAGTAGTACAGGTATTTTTTTCTATTGACTTTAGTTTTTGACATATCCTTAAGTTGGCTTGAAATTCCCTAAAGTCTTCAAAAACTATTTTATTGAAAAGGTATGGCCTTGGAGATTATACTTAGTTGAACTCGCTTATTGAACCTGCTATTCACTATCTCTGAGGATCTGGGAGAGTTATTTAATGCCAAGAACTCTTCATTGGACTATAATGAAGACTAGATGGTAGAGACTATTTAAATCTTATATTCTGTGCTTTCCTTATATTAACCTGGTAAATTTCATCTGACACCCCACATTTCTACTTGCTTTCCATTAAGTGGAGAAAAGTATAACTCTTATAGGAACCTGTCAATTGCCCTATTCCAATTCTTCCTTCTTCCAGAATAGTAGAATCTGTGATTCTGTGTGAATATGTAGTTGCCTAGACTAAAGACTGTTTCCAAGCTTTCTTGAATGTGATCATGTGGAAAAAGTAGAAGCACTATATATACAAGGACAGCAGTTTCCTTAAGACAAATGACATTGCTCCTCATTTTTTTTTCTTACTTGCTATTTGGAGTGTGGATATATTAAGTGAGCCTACAGCAGGCATCTTGAATCATAAGTTGTAAAGTTCATAATGAAAATAACAGAAAAAAAAAAGATTAAAAGAACTGGATTTCTAGACATAAGTGGCTTTCATATCAACCCAGGGCCAGGCATCTGATTTTAAATTACAAATCAACTTTTATCTTGATAAAGCTGTTAATGAATTCCCTGGTGGCTCAGACGGTAGAGCGTCTGCCTACAATGTGGGAAACCCAGGTTCAATCCCTGAGTCAGGAAGATCTCCTGGAGAAGGATATGGCAATCCACTCCAGTATTCTTGCCTGGAAAATCTCATGGACGGAGGAACCTGGTAGGTTACAGTCCATGGGGCTGCAAAGAGTCAGACACACAACTGACTTCACCTCACTAAGCTATTAGTATTTTATATTTTTGATTATTCAGAGCTGATATTAGTCTTTTTTTTAATTTTATTTTTAAACTTTACATAATTGTATTAGTTTTGCCAAACATCAAAATGAATCCATCACAGGTATACATGTGCTCCCCCTCCTGAACCCTCCTCCCTCCTCCCTCCCCATACCATCCCTCCAGGTCGTCCCAGTGCACCAGCCCCAAGCATCCAGTATCGTGCATTGAACCTGGACTGGCATCTCGTTTCATACATGATATTTTACATGTTTCAATGCCATTCTCCCAAATCTTCCCACCCTCTCCCTCTCCCAGAGAGTCCATAAGACTGTTGATATTAGTCTTAACTATTACAAACACTTAACTAAAATAATAACATAAAAGAACAAGTAAGAGAGTAAATGGGTCAAGAAAATATAGTTCCAAATCATAGCTCAACTTTTAAGTATAATGACAATACATTTAAGCATTATGTGCCTCAACTTACACTTTTTAAAGCAAAATAATAATAATGATAATAGTAATAAAAATAATAAGGTATACCCTGTATAAATGTACGAATTAAATGAGATAAATCACATGCAGAGTCTAGAATAGGAGTCAGTAAATTAAGGCCCAAAGTCCATACATGGCCTGTAGGTCATGTCCTGCACTCTGTTTGTTTCTGTGAGTAAATTTTTGTTCAAACACAACCACATCATTTGTTTATGTATTGGTTTCATTACTTTCATGCTAGAATGGCAGAGTTACATAGTTGCAGCAAATACTTTATGGCCCACAGAGCCTAAAGTATTTATTATTTGGCCCTTTACAGAAAAAGCTTATATACCCCTAATTGAGGACACAGAAACTGATCATTTGATTATACATTTTTCTCTATGAAATCTTTATAGTAAGATATCATCTTGCCTAGAAAATGAATATATCACCAATCAACACTCAATTACACATATGCTTAGCTGTGGCTTTTGAGTGATAGATATAAGATTTTACTAATTCAGCAGTGCTTATTGACCTTTGAGGCCTATGGCATCTATCTACTGAATGCTACTTTTAGTCTATAGCATCAGAACAGAGAATAACAGATTGGTCAATACCGTATGAAACCCTTGATTCATCAATTGCTATTATGGGTTAGAAAGCCAGCCTGCATATAAGTCCTTTCCCAACCAATGTAAGATTCTTCTCCTTATGGCATGCAATACGCTAACACTTACGTATTAGAAGGCTGCCAGGAGTAATCAATTGCTTTAAACTCAATTGAACTAATATAGCTCAGGCACTAAAAATCAATGATTCAAATGAAAGAAGTATCATACAAAAATAACTTGTGGAAATGTTAAAAAATCCAGATCCTTCTTAAACAACTAAGGCATCAGTGGATTTGAACGAATCCTATTTGCCTTAAGGGCTTCCCTGGTGGCTCAGAGGTTAAAGCATCTGCCTGCAGTGCAGGAAACTTGGGTTCAATCCCTGGGTCGGGAAGATCCCCTGGAGAAGGAAATGGCAACCCCCTCCAGTATTCTTGCCTAGAGAATCCCATGGACAGAGGAGCCTGGTGGGCTACAGTCCATGGGGTCACAAAGAATCAGACACGACTGAGTGACTTAACTTTCTATTTGCCTTTATTAGAAATCACTACAGTGTTTCCCATGTATCATGCTCTGATTTTTAAAAATTAAATTATTTTTTATGGAAGGATAATTGCTTTACAGAATTTTGCTGTTTTCTGTCAAACCTCAACATGAATCACCCATAGGTATACATATATACCCTCCCTTTTGAAACTCCCTCCCATCTCCCTCCTATCCTACCTCTCTAGGTTGATACAGAGCCCCTGTTTGAGTTTTCTGAGCCATACAGCAAATTCCCATTGGCTATCTATTTTACATATAGTAATGTAAGTTTCCGTGTAACTCTTTCCATACATCTCACCCTGTCTTCCCCTCTCCCCGGGTCCATAAGTCTATCCTCTATGTCTGTTTCTCCATTGTTGCCCTGTAAATAAGTTCTTCAGTATCATTTTTCTAGATTTTGTATACATGTTCTAGAATATGGTATTTATCTTCCTCTTTCTGACTCACTTCACTCTGTATAATAGGTTCTATGTTCATCCACCTCATTAGAACTAACTCAAATGTGCTCCTTTTATGGCTGAGTAATATTTCATTATGTATATATGACACCACTTTATCCATCCATATCAATGGACATCTAGGATGCTTCTATGTTCTAGCTATTGTAAATAGTGCTGCAGTGAACAATGGGATACATGTGTCTTTTTCAATTTTGGTTTCTTCAGAGTATATGCCTAGGAGCAGGATTACTGGGTCATACGGTGGTTTTATTCCTAGTTTTTTAAGGAATCTCCATACCATTTTCCATAGTGGCCACATCAATTTACATTCCCACCAACAGTACAAGAGTGTTCCCTTTTCTCCACACCCTCTCCAGCATTTATTGTTTGTAGACTTTTTGATGATGGTCATTCTGACCAGTGTGAGGTGATGTCTCATTGTAGCTTTGATTTGCATTTCTCTAATAATAAGTGATGTTGAACATCTTTTCATCTGTTTGT
Organism: Bos grunniens; assembly: GCF_055505025.1. Lineage (NCBI taxonomy): Eukaryota > Metazoa > Chordata > Mammalia > Artiodactyla > Bovidae > Bos > Bos grunniens. The sequence continues at coordinate 92,210,132 of NC_141172.1, forward strand.
TAGCTATCTGTATGTCTTCTTTAGAGAAATGTCTGTTTAGGTCTTTTTCCCACTTTTTGATTGGGTTGTTTGTTTTTCTGGTATTGAGTTGTATGAGCTGCTTGTATATTTTGGAAATTAATCCTTTGTCAGGTGTTTCATTTGTTATTATTTTCTCCCATTCTAGGGTTGTCTTTTCACCTTGCTTATAGGTTTCTTTGCTGTGCAAAAGCTTATAAGTTTAATCAGGTCCCGCTTATTTACATTTGTTTTTATCTGCATTATTCTAGGAGGTGGGTCATAAAGAATCTTAGTTTGATTTATGTCATCAAATGTTCTGCCTATGTTTTCTTCTAAGAGTTTTAGTGTTTCTGGTCTTACATTTAGGTCTTTAATCCATTTCGAGTTTATCTTTCTGTATCGTGTCAGGAAGTGTTCTAATTTCATTCTTTAACATGCAGCTATACAGTTTTCTCAGCACCATTTATTGAAGAGGCTGTCTTTGCCCCATTATATATTCTTGCCTCCTTTGTCAAAAATAAGGTACCCATAGGTGCATGGGTTTATTTCTGGGCTTTCTGTCTCGTTCCATTGGTCTATATTTCTGTTTTTGTGCCAGTACCTTACTGTCTTGATATCTGTAGCTTTGTAGTATAACCTGAAGTCAGGAGGCTTGATTCCTCTACCTCCATTCTTCTTTCTCAAGACTGCTTTGGCTATTCAGGGTCTTTTGTGTTTACATACAATTGTGAAAATTTTTATTCTAGTTCTGTGGAAAATGCCATTGGTAATTTGATAAGGATTGCATTAAATCTGTAGATTGCATTTGATAGTATAGTCATTTTCAAAATATTGATTCTTCCTACCCAGAAACATGGAATATCTCTCCATCTGTTTGTATCATCTTTGATTTATTTCATTAGTATCTTATACTTTTCTGTGTACAGTGCTTTCATCTCCTTAGGTAAGTTTATTCCTAGATATTTAGTTCTTTTTGTTGCAATGGTGAATGGGATTGATTCCTTAATTGCTTTTCTGATTTTTCATTGTTAGTATATAGAAATGTAAGTGCTTTCTGTATATTGATTTTGTATCCTGCAACTTTGCTAAATTCACTGATTAGCTATAGTAATTTCCTGATACTATTCTTAGGGTTTTCTATGTAGAGTATCATGTCATCTGCAAACAGTGAGAGCTTTACTTCTTTTCCAATCAGGATACCTTTTCTTTTTCTTCTCTGATGGCTGTAGCTAGGACTTCCAGAACTATGTTGAATAACAGTGGTGAACATGGACACCCTTGTCTTTTTCCTGATCTTAGGGGGAATGTTTTCAGTTTTTCACCATTGAGAATAATGTTTGCTGTAGGCTTATCATATATGGCCTTTACTATGTTGAAGTAGGTTACTTCTATGCCCATTTTTTGAAGACTTTTAGTCATAAATCAGTGATGAATTTTGTCAAAGTCTTTTTCTGCATCTATTAAGATGATCATATGGTTTTTATCTTTCAATTTGTTAATTTGGTGTATCACATAGATTGATTTGTGTACATTAAAGGCTCCTTGCATCCCTGGAATAAACCCAACTTGATCACAGTGTATGAGCTTTTTGATGTGTTGCTGAATTTTGTTTGCTAAAACTTTTTTGAGGATTTTTGCACCTATGTTCAACAGTGATATTGGCGTGTAGTTTTCTGTTTTTGTGTTGTCTTTGTCTGGTTTTGGTATCATGGTGATGGTGGCCTCGTAGAATGAGTTTGGAAGTATTCCTTTCTCTGCAATTTTTTGAAAGAGTTTTAGAAGGCTAGGCATTAGCGCTTCTCTAAATGTTTGATGGAATTCTCCTGTGAAGCCATCTGGTCCTGGGCTTTTGTTTTTTGGGAGATTTTTTATCACAGCTTCAATTTCAGTGCTTGTAATTGGGTTGTTCATAATTTCTATTTCTTCCTGGTTCAGTCTTGGAAAATTGAACTTTTCTAAGAATCTATCCATTTCTTCCAGGTCATCCATTTTATTGCTACAGAGTTCTTCATAATAGTCTGTTATAATCCTTTGTATTTCTGCATTGTTCATTGTAACCTCTCCTTTTTCATTTCTAACTTCGTTGATTTGATTCTTCTTTGTTTCTTTTTTTTTTTTCTTGATGAGTCTGGCTAAGGGTTTGTCAATTTTGTTTATCTTCTCAAAGAAACAGCTTTTAGTTTTATTAGTCCTTACTATTGTTTCTTTCATTCCTTTTTCAATTATTTCTGCTTGGATCTTTAAGATTTCTTTCCCTCTACTACTTTTTTTTCTTCTTCTTTTTTTCCAGTTGCTTTTATATGTAAAGTTAGGCTGCCTATTAGATGTTTTTTCTTGTTTATTGAGGTAGGATTGTATTGCTATAAATTTCCCTCTTACAACTGCTTTCACTGCATTGCATAAGTTCTGAGTTGTTGTGTTTTCATTGTAATTTGTTTCCAGATTTTTTTTTTTATTTCCCTTTTGATTTCCTCAGTAACCTATTGGTCATTTGGAACCGTGTTGTTTAATCTCCATGTGTTTGTGTTTCTTACAGTTTTTTTTTTTTTTCTCCTTGTAATTGATATCTAGTCTCATAGCATTGTAGTCAGAGAAAATGCTTGATACAATTTCAATTTTCTTAAATTTACTGAGGTTTGATTTGTGACCAAAGGTGTGGTCTATCCTTGAGAATGTTCCATGATCACTTGAGAAGAAAGTGTATTCTTCTGCATTTGGATGGAATGTCCTGAAGATATCAATGAGATTTATCTCATCTAATATATCTTTTAAGACTTGTGTTTCCTTATTAATTTTCTGTTTTGATGATCTGTCCATTGGTGTGAGTGGGGTGTTAAAATCTCCTTCTATTATTGTGTTACTGTCAATTTCTCCTTTTGTATCTGTTAGTGTTTGTCTTATGTATTGAGGTGCTCCTATGTTGGGTGCATAGATATTCACAATTGTTATGTCTTCCTCTTGGATTGATCCATTGATCATTATGTAGTGTCTTCCTTATCTCTTGTAATCTTTATTTTAAGGTATATTTTTCTGGTACGAAGATTGCTACTTCAGCTTTCTTTTGCTTCCCATTTGCATGGAATATATTTTTCCATTCTCTCACTTTCAGTCTATATGCGTCTTGAGGTCTGAAGTGGGTTTCTTGTAGACAGCATATATATGGGTCTTATTTTTGTATCCACTTAGCCAATCTTTGTCTTTTGCTTGGAGCATTTAATCCATTGACATTTAAAGTAATTATTGCTGTATATGTTCCTATTGCCATGCTCTGATTTTGATTGCAAAACTTTCCAGGTTGATTAAAGTGAGTCTATCAGTCATTACAATAGTACTTTTAAACTAGAATCAGACTTTGTACCCCAAGAAATATTTCCAGACACTATGGCATTTCTCATTAAACTATGTAAGCACTTATGTTGAGACTTTGCTCTTTAATGAACTTCTGCCCCCTCCTAAATTCAAGGTACTTATTAGATGTTTAAATTAATCACATTCCCCTCCCTTAAGGATTTAGGATTGTTAATGCATTATTGTAATAGGCTTTTCAGTGTGCTTTTCTGTATAATTCTTTTTTTTTTTGCAAGACTGAGTGTTAGTTTCTCAGTCGTGTCCAACTCTTTGCAACCCCCTGGACTGTAGCCTGCCAGGCTCCTCTGTCTATAGGATTCTCCAGGAAGGAATATTGGAGTGGGTTGCCCTTCCCTTCTCTAGGGGATCTTCCTGACTGAAGGATCAAACCGAAGTTCAATTTAACTTGATTCAACAAGCATTTATTTTATTTGACATATGTCAAAATATTCTGTCACTTTCAGATATATGTTTAAATTACTCATAGTTTCTCCTCTCATATAGATAAAAATCCAATGGTGTTGATATATATATATATATAGTTAAAAGAGGGAAAGGCAACCCATTCCAGTATTCCAGCCTGGAGAATCCTCATGGACAGAGGAGCTTGGCAGGATACAGTCCATGGGATGGCAAAGAGTTAGACATGACTGAGCGACTAAGCAGAGCACACAGAAAATTTGAAGAACAAGCATAAGTAAACAGTGAAATAACTGAAATGAAAAATACATTCAGTTCAGTTGCTCAGTGGTGTCCAACTCTTTTTGACCCCTTGGACTACAGCATGGCAGGCTTCCCTGTCCATAACCAACTCCAAGAGCTTGCTCAAAGTCATGTCCATTGAGCTGGTGATACCATCTAACAATCTCATTCTCTGTCATCCCCTTCTTCTCCTGCCTTCAATCTTTCCTAACATCAGGGTCTCTTACAATAAACCACTTCTCTGCATCAGGTGGCCAAAGTATTGGAGCATTACCTTCAGCATCAGTCCTTCTAATGAATATTCAGGACTTATTTCCTTTAGGATTGACTGGTTTGATCTCCTTGCAGTCCAAGGGACTCTCAAGAGTGTTCAGCACCACAGTTATTCGGTGCCCAGCTTTCCATATGGTCCAACTCTCACATACATACATGACTACTTGAAAAACCATAGCTTGAACAAGATGGGCCTTTGTCAGCAAAGTAGTGTGGCTGCTTTTTAATATGCTGTCTAGGTTGGAAATATCTTTTCTTTCAAGGAGCAAGTGTCTTTTAATTTCATGTCTGTAGTCACCATCTACAGTGATTTTGGGGCCCAAAGAAAGAAAGTCTGTCACTGTTTCCATGGTTTCCCAATTTATTTGCCTTGAAGTGATGGGATAAAATGCCATGATCTTAGATTTTTGACTGTTGAGATGTAAGCCAACATTTTCCCTCTCCTCTTTCAATTTCATCAAGAGGCTCTTTAGTTCCTCTTTGTTTTCTGACATAAAGGAGGTGTCATCTACTAAACTGAGGTTATTGATATTTCTCCCACCAATCTTAAGTTGAGCTTGTGCTTCTTCCAGCCCAGCATTTTGCATGATGTACACTGCATATGAGTTAAATAAGCAGGGTGACAATATGCAGCCTTGATGTACTACTTTCCCAATTTGGAGCCATTCCATTTTTCCATGTCCAGTTCAAACTGTTGCTTTTTGACCTTCATGCAGATTTCTCAGGAGGCAGGCAAGGTGTTCTGGCACACCCATCTCTTTATTTTCCACAGTTTGTTGTGATTCATACAGTCAAAGTCTTTGGTGTAGTCACTAAAGCAGAATTAAGTATTTTTCTGGAACTCACTTGCTTTTCAGATGATCCAACACATGTTGACAACTTGCTCTCTGGTTCCTCTGCCATTTCTAAATCCAGCTTGAACATCTGGAAGTTCTCAGTTCATGAAATGATGAAGCCTGTCTTGGAGAATTTTGAGCATTACTTTGCTAGCATGTGAGATGAATTCAATTGTATGGTAGCAGGGCATTCTTTGGCATTGCTTTCTTTAGCATTGGAAAGGAACTGGCCTTTCCAGCCCTGTGCCCTCTGTTGAGTTTTCCAAATTTGCTGATATATTGAGTGCAGTACTTCAGAGCATCATCTTTTAGGATTTGAAATAGCTCAACTGGAATTCCATCACCTCCCCTAGTTTTGTTCGTAGTGATGCTTCCTAAGACCCACTTTACTTCACATTCCAGGATATCTGGCTTTAGTCCAGTGATCACACCATCGTGATTATCTGGGTCATGAATATCTTTTCTGTATAGTTCTTCTGTGTATTCTTGCCACATCTTCTTAGTATCTTCTGCCTCTGTTAGGTCCATACCATTTCTGTCCTTTATTGTACCCATATTTGCCTGAAATATTCCCTTGGTATCTCTAATTTTCTTGAAGAGATCTCTAGTTTTTCCCATTCTATTGTTTTTCTCTATTTTTTTTGTTGATCACTGAGGAAGGCTTTCTTATCTCTCCTGCTATTTTTTGGAACTTGACATTCATATGGGTATATCTTTCCTTTTTTCCTTTTCCTTTCATTTGTCTTCTTTTTTCAGCTATTTGTGAGGCATCCTCAAACAACTATTTTGCCTTTTTCCATTTCTTTTTCTTGGGAATGGTCTTAATCACTGTCTCCTGTACGATGTCACAAACCTCCATCCATAGTTCTTCAGGCTCTCAGTCTATCAGTTCTAGTCCTTTGAATCTATTTGTCACTTCCACTGTATAGTCGTAGTTCAGTTTAGTTCAGTCGCTCAGTCATGTCCAACTCTTTGTGACCCCATGGACTGCAGCATGCCAAGCTTCCCTGTCCATCACCAACTCCCAATGTTTACTTAAACTCATGTCCTTTGAGTCAGCGATGCCATCCACCTATCTCATCCTCTGTCATCGCCTTTGATTTGATTTAGGTTGTATCTTAATGATCTAGTAGTTTTCCCTACTTTCTTCAATCCAAGTCTGAGCCACAGGCAGCTCCTGGTCTTGTTTTTGCTGACTTTGTAGAGCTTCTCTATCTTTGGTTGCAACAATATAATCAATCTCATGTTGATATTGACCATCTGGTGAGGTCCATGTGTAGAGTCTTCTCTACACACGTGTTGTTGGAAGAGGGTGTTTGCTATGACCATTGTATTCTCTTGGCAAAACTGTTAGCCTTTTCCCTGCTTCATTTTGAATTCCAAACCTAAATTTCCTATTATTCCAGGTATCTCTTGACTTCCTACTTTTCATACATTAGAAGGAATCAATAGTAGAGTAAAATGAGGCAGAAGAATGAGTAAGTGATCTGTAAGACAGAGTGGTGGAAACCACTACCACTGAACAGAGTAAAGAAAAAAAAAAGAGAGAGAGAAAGAGATAGAGAGAACAATGTAAATAAATGAATATGGTCTCTGAGACCACTGGCTAAATATTACGTGCACCAACATTCACATTATAGGCATCTCAAAAATACAAAAAAAAAAAAAAAAAGAGAGAGAGAGAGAGATAAGAACTGAGAAAATATTTGAAGATATTACAGTTGAAAACTTCCATAACATAAGAAACACTAACTCATGTCCCAAAATGTAGAGAATCCCATGCATGATGTACCCAGGGAGGAACATGTCAAGATACATATTAATCAAACTGATAAAAATTAAAGGAAAAAATATTTAAAGCAACAAGGGTAGAGCAACAAATAGCATATAAAGGAATCCCCACATGGTTATCACCTGATTTCTCAATGTGCCTGAAGGGAATAGCACTATATATTTTAAGTAATGAAAGGGAAAAACCTACAACCAAGAATACTCTACCTAGCAAGGCTCTCATTCAAATTTGACAGAAAAATCAAAAGCTTTACAGAGAAACAATAGCTAAAAGAATTCAGCACCACCAAATCAGCTTTATAATAAATGCTAAAGGAAGCTCCCGAGACGGGAAAGAGACAAGCAACTTAAAACACCCTTGTACATATGTTGTTGGTGTTCAGTCGCTAAATTATGTCCAGCTCTTTGCAACTCCATGAACTTCAGCACACTAAGCTTCCCTGTCCTTCACCATCATTTGGATTTTTCTCAAATTCATGTCCATTGAGTTGGTGATGCGATCTAACCATCACATTCTCTGCTGCCCTCTTCTCCTTTTGCCTTCAATCTTTCCCAGCAATAGGGTCTTTACAGTAACTTGGTTCTTCAGATCAGCTGGCCAAAATACTGAAGCTTCAGCCTCAGCAACAGTTCTTCCAATGAATATTCAGGGTTTATTCCCTTTAAGATTGACTGGTTTGATCTCATTGTAGTCCAAGGGACTCTCAAGAGTCTTCTCCAGCAATTTGAAAACATCAGTTCTTCACTGCTCAACCTTTTTAATTGTCCAGCTGTCACATCTGTATATAACTACTGCAAAAATCGTAGCTTTGACTAGATGGACCTTTGTTGGCAAAGTGATGTCTCTGCTCTCTAGGTTTTTTCTTAGCTTTCCGTCCAAGAAGCAAGCATATGTTAATATCACAGCTGCAGTCACTGTCTGCAGTGATTTTGGAAGAAAATAAAGAAAATAAAATTTGTCACTGCTTCCACTTTTTTCCCATCTATTTGCCATGAAGTGATAGGACCTCTTGTTGAAAGTGAAAGAAGAGAGTGGAAAAGTTGGCTTAAAATTTAACATTAAAACAACCAAACAAATAACTAAGGTCATGGCATCTGGTACCATTACTTCAATAAGTGGTGCTGAAAAAGCATGACAGCTACATGTAAAAGAACGAAACTAGAACATTCTTTAACACTATAAACAAAAATAAACTAGCTGAAGGGCTCAATTTTGGTAGATAAGTCACTCCAATGTGTACATGGGGAACATTTTTTCCTCTCAATCTGGGCTTTTCCTTTATGGGACAAGCCAATTTGGTTGGGTATCCATTTGCAGAGAGGAAGTATTGTTGGTCTCTACCCTGAACCAGTTCATTGGGAACTAGTCCTTGTGGGGCAAGCCCACCCTAGTTGGAATTAGCTCATTTGTAGGGTAAATGTATTTACCTGACTTAGCAACTGGTCAGCAACTGGAACCAGTTCATTTGGGAGCCAGTTCTTGTGGGGGTGGTTAATGTAGTTGAAACTAGTTCATTTGTTTTATAGGGTAAATTTATTTACCCTATCAAGGAATCGGTTCCTTTGTATGCATCAGTGTTGGAATCTGTGCTGTTCTTGTCAGAATTTGTCTGTTTCTTTTGTTTTAGTGTTACATAGCTAATAAAAATGGGAAATATTTCACTTCCCATTCATTCCTGAGAAGGAAACAGCAACCCACTCCAGTGTTCTTGCCTAAAGAATTTCATGACAGAAGAGCCTGGTGGGCTACAGTCTATGAGATCACAAAAAATCAGACATGACTGAGTGACTAACACTTATATTTACTTATTAAACTCAAAAGGGATTAAAGGCCTAAGCGTGAGATTGGATACTGTAAAATGCTCAGAAAAATATATAGGCAGAATGCTCTCTGACATAAATCACAGGAAGACTTTTTTTGAAATAACTCTGAAAGTAGTGAAAATAAAAACAAAAATAAACAAATGAGACTTAATTAAACTTAAAAGATATTGCACAGCAAGGAAAGGAAAGTGAACTCACTCAGTCGTGTCTGACTCTTTGCAACCCATGGACTGTGGTCTACCAGTCTCCTCCATCCATGGGATATTCCAGGCAAGGATACTGGAATGGGTTTCCATTTCCTTTTCCAGAGGATCTTCCCAACCCAGGGATCAAACCCCGGTCTCCCACATTGCAGGCAGACACTTTACCATTTAAGCCACCAAGGAATGGAGACTGTAAACAAAATATAAAGAAAACTCAAAATGGGAGAGCATATTTGCAAATAAAGAGATCCATAAAGGATTGATCTCGAAAATATACAAACAGCTCATGCAACTCAATATCACATAAATGAGCAAGCCAATTAAAAAAAAAAAAATGAAGCATCCAAACAGACATTTCTCCAAAGAAGACTATAAATGGCCAAAAAGCACATAAAAAGATGCTCAGCATCACTAATTATTAGAAGAATGCAAATCAGAACTATAAGAGGTATCACATCACACCACTTAGACTGCTGCTGCTCCTAAGTCGCTTCAGTCGTGTCTGACTCTGTGCGACCCCAGAGACGACAGCCCACCAGGCTTCCCCATCCCTGGGATTCTCCAGGCAAGAACGCTGGAGTGGGTTGCCATTTCCTTCTCCAATGCATGAAAGTAAAAAGTAAAAGTGAAGTCGCTTAGTCGTGTCCAACTCTTCGCCACCCCATGAACTGCAGCCTACCAGGCTCCTCCATCCATGGATTTTCCAGGCAAGAGTACTGGAGTGGGGTGCCATTGCCTTCTCCGCCACTTAGACTAATCGTCATCAAAAAATTACAAACAATAAACTCTGGAGATGGTGTGGAGAAAAGGGAACCCTCCTACACTGGTGGGAACGTAAAATAGTATAGCCACTATGGAAAACAATATGGAGAGTCCTAAAAAAATAAAAATTACAGCTATCATATAATCAAGCAATCCCATACTGGCCATATATCTGGTGGGGGTGGGGGGTGGGGGTGGACAGCATTATTTGAAAGCATACAGACACTGCAGTGTTCATTGTAGCACTATTTACAATAGCCAGGACATGCTGCTGCTGCTTCTGGTAAGTCGCTTCAGTTGTGTCCACCTCTGTGCAACCCCATGGACTGCAGCCTACCAGGCTCCTCCATCCATGGGATGTTCCAGGCAAGCATACTGGAGTGGGTTGCCATTGCCTTCTCCAAGCCAAAACATGGATGCAACCTAAATGTCCATTGAGGGAGGAATGGATAAAGAGGATGTGGTGCATATATGCAATGGAATATTAGTCCTAAAAAGAATAAAATAATGCCATTTGCAGTGACATGGGTAGCTCTAGAGTTTGTTATACTGACTGAAATTAAGTCAGACAAAGACAAATGTCATATGGTATTTCTTATATGCTAAATCTAAAAATAACTGTCTAAATTAACCTATTGACAAACAGAAATTGAGTCACAGATTTCGAGCACAAACTTACGGTTATCAAGGAGGAAGGGGGAAGGACAAATTAGGAGACTGGGATTTAATGTGCACACTACTATATAAAAAATGGATGACTGATGGGAACTTACTGTATAGCATGGGAACTCTAGTCAATACTCTGTAATGATCAATATAGGAATAGAATCTAAAAAAGAGTGTGATATACATATATATATATATTATACATATATATATGTATAACATATATATACATATATATGTAACATATATATATACATACATATACATATATATGTATATATGTATAACTGACTCACATTGCTATACAGCAGAGACTAACACAGTTTTGTAAGTGAAACATACTCCAATAAAAATTACTTAAAAAAAGAGTGTGGAAAAAATGAATTGTGCTTAAGGAAGAAAATTTAACTTATTATTTATACGTACCCATTTCAGTTAAGATTAATAATGATGGCACATGTTAGAAGTTTGGCATTTGGTTGGCCTTTGATTAATATGGGTTCACTTTTCTACTTTGAATGTATATAGGGGCATGGAAGAAAGAGTGTTTCCAAGGAAGAGACTGTTAATAAAAATCAAAATTTTAAATAGATACAGCTTTTATAGGCAGAAGCAGTTCATTCCTGGAAGCCAAAAAGTGTGAAGGTAAGGCTTTTGAGAATACAGGGCAGGCTTTTTGATCTGGATATGTTTGTGAAATAGTGAAGTAGGCTCTAAGACTGGCTAGTTTTGTGAAGGACTTCCCTTGTGGCTCAGCTGGTAAAGAATCCATCTGCAATGCGGGAGACCTGGGTTTGATCCCTGGGTTGGGAAGATCCCCTGGAGAAGGGAAAGGCTAACCACGCCAGTATTCTACCCTAGAGAATTCCGTGGACTGTACAGTCCATGGGGTCGCAAACAGTCAGACATGATTGAGTGGCTTAATAAAAAAAAAAAAAAAACGTTTTGTGCAAAGGTACAGGTTAATTGAAAGGAAAGTGTAATGAAATATCACATTATTGTGATTAGAAAAATTAATGGAATATAGTTACACTTCAATAAATGTTTGATGAATGAATTTTGATACATATATTTCTACCCCAGTTCATTGTGTCAGTTATTACTAATGAGATGGCAACAGGTTCTATTCTTTGCAAAATGTTTATGTTAGTGCAATGAGGTAGGCAAATTACTGAATGTCAGTCTAGTAAAATGCTACATAGGGTACTCTACTTTCCTGGCATGACTAATTTCATTTCAATTGCAAAATAGAAACTGGGTTATAAACACACAGACCCACAACCACAGACACACACACACCGTGCGGCACTGTCCTTCAAAGAAAATATAATACTTATGACAGTGCTACTGTTATCTTCTTGCCCTTTTCTGCCACTTTTTAAAATTTAAGTCTTTACTTTCCCAAATAAGTATATGCCACCCAATGTGACAGTTGTGCTAGAAGCAAAGGACACCTGTCATTCTTCCCAAGTGAATCCTGGAGTAATGAAAATGGTGTGGTTAGAAAGAAGAGAACCAAATGAGAGTCTCAAGTGTAGAACTAAATGGAGAGCATAAAAGTTCAGTGAAATCTCCAGTTTAGAAACCTCCAGCCACCATCTCAAGAAAGATCTTATCTTTAAATACATTATTTGCCCTAATTTCTTATTTTCCTGTAATAATGATTCATAAACAATTAAAAAATAATCTTCAAAGTAAAGGACTTGTATGCTTATTTTGATGGAACTAAAGAAGAGAAAGAAATGTGAAAATTTGCTTGGAAATCCAAAGCCAAGCTTAAAAGGTACATAAAATCTGGTAGTGAAGTGAAAGTGAAAGTGAAGTTGCTCAGTCGTGTCCGACTCTTTGCGACCCCATGGACTGTAGCCCACCAGGCTCCTCCGTCCATGGGATTCTCCAGGCAAGAATACTGGAGTGGGTTGCCATTAAAATCTGGTAGGAGACACCCAAAGCCAGCATTATAACATAAGGATATGTGAAACAACTTTTGTGACAGGGTTACATTGATCCAAGCAATAAATATCAATAGATATATCTACAGAATCCCTAAGGTCCCTATTTTTTAAAGCTAACTTTCAATATTATCATAATGTAGCAAAAGCAGATAGTGACCTCAGTAGAAGGAATAAGGTTTGACCCATTTCTTTACTTCTCTTCCAGCTATGTGACTTGGGACAACTCATGTAACATCTCTGGTAGTATTTGAATAAATTATTTTCAAGAGCTATTCTTGCTCTAAAATGCTCCTTGATGCTATGAAATGGATTACTGGAACCAGAGACACAAAAGCAAAGACAATTTTAATCATGATGCAGACAAGATGCAGCAGTAAAAGACATTGGAATTTCACAATAATTCCCTTTCCTCTGATAAGGAGACTAATGAGCAGTGAAATGACCAATTGTAAGCAACAGATGGAAAACAGGGGAAAAAATTCTGAAAAAGTCCATTACTTAGATAATCATCTCCTGAATAATTCAGTGATGACTGAATTGCTTTTCTCGTTGCCCAAATATTTAGCAAACCTCATTGATGTTACTTCTATGACTCTCCTGAGGTCACTTTCATCAAAACAAATGCACCTCCATAACAATTCAATGATAAGAAAAGAACAAATGAGGCTTTCCCCATTTGCCATTCATCGGTGACTTTGAGTCCAGCTAGGTTTTCCTTGTCTCTTTTTCAAAGGATTATATCCAGTCCATCCTCACTATCAATCCCTTTGTCCATGCCGCAGTACCTCTCTCCTAGATTTTTGTCCTAATTGTGAATATTCAAATTGTTCATTGAAAAATGACCAATATCTCTCTTTAGCGAAAGCTGTGCTGTGCTGTTCTAAGTCGCTTCAGTTGTGTTGCACTCTTTGTGACCCTATGGATTGTATCCTGTCAGACTCCTTTGTCCATGGGATTTTCCAGGCAAGAATACTGGAGTGGGTTGCCATGCCCTTCTCCAGGGTATCTACAATCCAAAATGCATGTTATTGCAAGACCTCCCTTTAGCTTTTAAGCACATTTCTTTTCAATTCCACCTTTTTTATTCCAATAATAAGGAACATTTTTATTCTTCTTACATCAGATTGGAGTAGTTCCAAAGTTTATGTTATTTTTTTTAATAGAAATTTATAGATACTGTATACGTGTATACCTGTGGCGGATTCATTTCGATGTTTGGCAAAACCAATACAATATTGTAAAGTTTAAAAATAAAATAAAATTAAAAAAAATAAAATAAAAAAAATGTAAATGTAACAAAGCAGTAAGTAGTAAAATGTAAAGAGAAAAAAAATGCAACTTGTTTACTACTCTACTTCTTGAACTCCATCACTTAGCAACTTGTATCTATTTATATTGCTGTTATTAATTTATTGTAATTAAACAACAAATTGATGTCTAGGCCTGGGTCTTATTGAATATAACATGCTCAGATAACACATCAGTGTTTGGAAGGTAAACAATTCTGTAAATGTTTATGGACTGGATTCTATGCTGGTTTCCCATGGTTGCCATAAAAAAAAAAAAAAAGTACAGATTTGGTGGTTCATAACAACAGTACTGCATTCTATCTTATTTCTGACAGTCAGATGCTTGAAATCAAGGTGTCAATAGAGTGTGTTCCTTCTGGAGGCTCAGAGAGTGAGTTTTATACCTTTCTTGTAGCTCTCCTGGCTTCCCAGCATGCCTTTTCTTGGTGCCAGTCTCTGGCACCGTTTTCACATCATCTTCTCCCCTGTGTTTCTGTATGTTCTATTTTGTCTCTTATAAGGACACTTTATCATTCGATTTAGGACTCATTGTAGTCCAGTATGATCTCATGTTAAGTTTTACTTAAATTACATTTACAAAGACCCTATTTTCAGATAAGGCTGTCTTCAGAATTTCAAATTTCCATTAAAATATCCCTATGAAATTCAATCTGTAACCAGGAGATAATAATAGCTAATAACTATTGAGAGCTTTTAGTCAGTTTAACACTACTCTAAGTGTTCTATATGAATTAAATAATTTGTCTCATATCAACCCTGTGATACAGGTACTAATATCACATTATTCCTATTTTACAGATGAAAAAACTAAAGCAGAGTTGTTTTATAACTTACCTAAGGTTTTATGATTAGTTATTAGTAGAGCCAGGCTGTGAACCCAGACATTCTGGCACCAAACCTCACATCTTTAAATACGGCTCAACTACCCCTCAGTGGAAGGGTTAAGCTCCACTAGGAGGAAGTGGGGCTAGCTAGAGTCTTCTATTTCTGGCTTGTCAGGCTACTGCTTTGTTTAATAGGCTGTAGGTTTATTAGTTGAGGAGGGCACAGGCATCCCAGTCCAGTATTCTTGCCTGGAGAATCCGTAGACAGAGGAACCTGGCAAGCTACACTCCATGGGGTCACAGAGTCAGACACGACTGAGCAATGAAGCACAGCAGAGCACAGCACAGGCCTATTAGTGATCTTCAGAGAAACAGAACCAATAGGATGTCCAGTTGATCCTTGAACAACAAGAGTTTGAGATGCACAGGTCGACTTATACATGGATTTTTTTTTCAATAAATACTGCAGTGCTACATGATCTGTTATTGATTGAATCTGTGAATGCCAGAAGTGCAGCTATGGAAGGCTGACAGTAAAGTTGTCTGCATTTTTTGACTGTGTGTGGGTCAAAGTCAAGTGCTGTGTGTAAGTCCTTCAGATAACTTCCATACAAGTTAGAACAAATAATTTTGCCAATAGGTATGCTCTATTCCTTTCTATTAAAGCAGGTTTCATCCCTCCTCCCATAAAATTCTTACACTTATGATTCATCCATTTGAGTTTTCTGTCTTCATGCAGATATTTATTTTCTGTCACTTAGTATGGCCTATCTCCTAACTTCCTTGTAGCTTTTATTTATTTTTTTTAATTTTATTTTATTTTTAAACTTTACATAATTGTATTAGTTTTGCCAAATATCAAAATAGCTTTTAAAACCTAATCCTTGGAATGCAGTCCCAAGATGGCAGAGAAATAGGGAGAGGAGACCAGTTTCTCCCCCACAATTCATCAAAAGGTCATTTGAATGCTGAGCAACTTCCACAAAACAACTTCTGAATGCTGGTGGAGGACACCAGACACCCAGAAAGGCAGTCCATTCTCTCCAAAAGGAGGTAGGACAAAATATAAAAGACAAAAGAGAGACAAAAGAGTTAGGGATGAAACCCATCCTGGGGAGGGATTTGTGAAAGAGAAGTTTCCAAACAGTAGGAAACCCTCTCACAGGCGAGTCTGTGGGGAGTTTTGGACTCTCAGAGGACAACATAACGGAAACAAAACAAAACACATACACAGAATAAGCACGCCTAACTGCAACTGCCAGCAGAGAAGAAGCCCAGATGCTCATGTCTGCCACCAGCAAGAAGGGGCTGAACAGGGAGGCACAGGCTGCATAATCATTGCTTAGGGAAAGGACTGGGCCTGAATGCCATGAGGACAATCTGAGGGAGCTAACATGAGACAACAACCCAAACTGTGGGATCACCTAAGGGGAAAAAAAAAAGAGAGAGAGAGAGAATGCTCCCATGAAAGGCTCTAATGCACAGCCTGGTCCGTGCACAGAACACAGGATTGAGCAAATACCAAAGGAGAGCTAGCTGGCTGCTACAGGCCCCTCCCCTCCACCGGAGGTAGAGAGGCAGGCTTGCAATAGCCAGAGCTGGAAGGCAAGAGGCTGGCTGCAATCTTGGCCCCAGAGACTGTGTCTTCCACCAAACTGTTAGCAGACTCCCAATTGCTAACCACATTTTCCTGTGATCCTGGACGGTTGACATCTGCCAGGAGGGTCACAGCCTGAGATCAGCTCCCCAGAGGAGACACACGGCACAACAGTGCACTTGAGAAATCTGGGAAATTTTCACATCTGGGAAACTGAGCAGCTGGGATTTTTTTTTTTTTTTTTTTTTTTTAGTAAATTTTTTTTTTTAATTCTTTTTTTTTTTTTTTACTTTTAAATTTTATTTTATTTTTAAACTTTACATAATTTTTTTTAAACTTTACATATTAGTTTTGCCAAATATCAAAATGAATCCGCCAAAGGCATACATGTGTTCCCCATCCTGAACCCTCCTCCCTCCTCCCTCCCCACACCATCCCTCTGGGTCGTCCCAGTGCACCAGCCCCAAGCATCCAGTATCGCGCATCGAACCTGGACTGGCAACTCGTTTCTTACATGATATTCTACATGTTTCAAAGTCACTCTCCCAAATCTTCCCACCCTCTCCCTCTCCCACAGAGTCCATACATCAGTGTCTCTTTTGCTGTCTTGTACACCAGGTTGTTGTTACTATCTTTCTAAATTCCATATATATGCATTAGTATACTGTATTTATGTTTTTCCTTCTGGCTTACTTCACTCTGTATAATAGGTTCCAGTTTCATCCACCTCATTAGAACTGATTCAAATGTATTCTTTTTAATGGCTGAGTAATACTCCATTGTGTATATGTACCACAGCTCTCTTATTCATTCATCTGCTGATGGACATGTAGGTTGCTTCCATGTCCTGGCTATGATAAACAGTGCTGCGATGAACACTGGGGTACACGTGTCTCTTTCCCTTCTGGTTTCCTCAGTGTGTATGCCCAGCAGTGGGATTGCTGGATCATAAGGCAGTTCTATTTCCAGTTTTTTAAGGAATCTCCACACTGTTCTCCATAGTGGCTGTACTAGTTTGCATTCCCACCAACAGTGTAAGAGGGTTCCCTTTTCTCCACACCCTCTCCAGCATTTATTATTTGTAGACTTTTGGATCGCAGCCATTCTGACTGGTGTGAAATGATACCTCATAGTGGTTTTGATTTGCATTTCTCTGATAATGAGTGATGTTGAGCATCTTTTCATGTGTTTGTTAGCCATCTGTATGTCTTCTTTGGAGAAATGTCTATTTAGTTCTTTGGCCCATTTTTTGATTGGGTCATTTATTTTTCTGGAGTTGAGCTGTAGGAGTTTTTAAAATACCATATTCACAGTACAATGTTTTGACATTTATTAGTACAAAAGATACTTGGATTTGATATGTATTTACACTCGGAGAATGATCCTCAAACAAATAAAACAAATATAGAAAAAAACTAGTGGTTACCAGTGGGGAGTATAAGAGGGGATCCACAGGGTTGGAGGAGTGGGAGGTTCAAACTCTGGAATGTATAAGCTAAAGGGATATATCATACAGCATGGGAAAGTAGCCAATATTTTGTAGTAACTGTCCATGGAGGTTCTCCTTGAAAAACTGTATAACTTCTTTTTTTGTTAAAAAAAACAATGTTACTTGTCATTACTGATATATCTTTACATAAATTAAAAAATATGTATTTTTTTTCTTTCCTCCATCTGTCTCTTATAGTTGGGAGGACTTAAAGGACTCTGTTTCCTCCATCTATCTCTTATAAGATTAAATAATTATTTTAAAATTTATCAGATTATAGCAACAGGCCTAAAGCAATAATTTTCAATGTGTGGTCCCTTGACCAGCAAACTTATTAGTTCACCTGGGACCTTATTAGTTCACCTGGGACCGGACCTTGTTAGATATGGAAATTCACAAGCCCTACCAGAGAAATATTAAATCAGAGACTCTTAGCACTGGGTCCCAACAGTCAATATTTAATGAGTCCTCCAAGTGATTTTGACACACAGAAAAGACACATTCTCTAATAAAAAGATGCATATTGATACTAGAATTGAATGGAAGGGAGTAGATATATGTGACATATGGAAAAACTGGAGTATAATGAGGCCCACTAAATCACTGTTTTAAGCATCTAAAGTTCTTAGAGATAACTAATTTTGTCTATGTTTACACATAAAAATTCAAGGACCAGAATGGTTAGATCTATTATATACTGATTTAAGTTAATCGATATTTTGGAAATAGCTTGTTATGCAGCAACATTTTTATTTCTTCAATATGTCAAATTTTTCAATGCCTGAAAACAATCTAATATTGTTATTAAAACATCAGCTTTATGAGACTAGTTTAACATTTAACTTTGTAAACCTTTGGTCAAGGGGGTGGTAAAGCCCAAATTGACTGCCTCTTTCAAATTCCATGTTGTGTTTCCAGGAAGACAGTGGGTGGAAACTCTGACACTTACTGATTTGATTTCTTATTCAATTGTGTAGTCAATTTCAAGTTTATTAACTTACTCAACAAATGTTTACTGAATATTTAATTTAACCCAGGCACTAGGTAAGGGGCAGATCTCTCCTCATGCTTCATAAAGAGATGACTTCAGCTTTAAAAAGGAAATTCTTGAGAGCTACAGTGAGGGCCACTTCTTGAATTTCTATGATCCATACAGTCGATGAGAACGTATTTTCTCAAAGGGTGTTGGATATCCTTGCTTCTTAAATGTAGAGTTGGGGTGTGTGTGTGTGTGTGTGTGTGTGTGTGTGTGTATGTATACTCAGTCATTTCAGTCATGTCCAGCTCTTTGCAACCTAATGGGCTGTAGCACAGCAGGCTTCTCTGTCCATGGGATTATTCTGGCAAGAGTACTGGAGTAGGTTGCTGTGTCCTCTTCCAGGGGTTTTCCTAATCCAGGGGTCGAACCCAAGTCTCCTGGGTCTCTTACATTCACAGGTGGATACTTACCACTAGTGCCGTCTGGAAACCCTATATTATATAAATAATTGTATGTAGAGAAATTATGAAAAAACTGCAAATATATCAGTTCAATTCAGTCATTCAGACATGTACAGCTCTTTGTGACCCCATGGATTGCAGCATGCCAGGTTTCCCTGTCCATCATCAACTTCTGGAGCTTATTCACTCATCTCCATCAAGTTGATGATGCCATTCAACCATCCCAAAATAGCATCAGTTATTCAGAGCTTAGCTTTCTTTATAGTCCAACTCTCACATCCATACATGACTACTGGACAAACCATAGCTTTGACTAGATGAACCTTTGTTGGCAAAGTAATGTCTCTGCTTTTTAATATGTTGTCTTGTTTGTTGATAGCTTTTCTTCCAAGGAGTAAGCGTCTTTTAGTTTCATGGCTGCAGTCACCATCTGCAGTGATCTTGGAGCCCCCCAAAATAAAGTCTGACATTGTTTCCACTGTTTCCACATCTATTTCCCAAGAAGTAATGGGACCAGATGCCATGATCTTCGTTTTCTGAATGTTCAGCTTTAAGCCAACTTTTTCACTCTCCTCTTTCAGTTCCATCAAGAGGCTCTTCAGTTCCTCTTCACTTTCTGCCATAAAGGTGGTGCATATCTGAGGTTATTGATATTTCTCCCAGAAATCTTGATTCCAGTTTGTGCTTCTTCCAGCCCAGCATTTCTCATGATGTACTCTGCAAATAAGTTTAATAAGCAGGGTGACAATATACAACCTTCATGTACTCCTTTTCCTATTTGGAATCAGTCTCTTGTTCCATGTCTAGTTCTAACTGTTGCTTCCTGACTTGCATATAGGTTTCTCAAGAGGCAGGTCAGGTGGTCCAGGATTCCCATCTGTTGAAGAATTTTCCACAGTTTATTGTGACCCACACAGTCAAAGGCTTTGGCATAGTCAGTAAAGCAGAAATAGATGTTTTCCTGGAACTCTCTTGCTTTTTCAATGATCCAGCGGATGTTGGCAATTTGAGCTCTTGATTCCTCTACCTTTTCTAAAACCAGCTTGAACATGTGGAAGTTCACAGTTCACATATTGCTGAAACCTGGCTTGGAGAATTTTGAGCATTACTTTACTAGCGTGTGAGATGAGAGCAACTGTGCGAATAACTGATGATAAAGTTTCCCGACTGACTGCAGTCAAGGCATCCTCACCAGTTGCTGGTGCCCAGGAGTTGGGTGGTCTGTACTGTGACCCATAAAAAAAAAAAAAAAAAAAAAGAAAGAAAAGATATTCATTACCCAGATAACCACAATGGCATGGTCACTCACCTAGAACCAGACATCCTGGAATGTGAAGTCAAGTGGGCCTTAGGAAGCATCACTGTGAATAAGGCTAGTGGAGGTGGTGGAATTCCAGTTGAGCTATTTCAAATCCTAGAAGATCCTGTGAAAGTGCCACACTCAATATGCCAGCAAATTTGGAAGACTCTGCAGTGGCCATAGGACTGGAAAAAGGCAATTTTCATTCACATCCCAAGAACAGCATTGCCAAAGAGTGTTCAAATCACTGTACAATTGCACTCATCCCACATGCTAGCAATGTAATACTCAAAATTCTCTGAGCCAGGCTTCAACAGTATGTGGACCATGAACTTTCAGATGTTCAAGCTGGATTTAGAAAAGGCAGAGGAACCAGAGATCAAAGTGCCAACATCCTTTGGGTCATTGAAAAAGTGAGAGAGTTCCAGAAAAAAAGAAAATCTGCTTTATTGACTATGCCAAAGCCTTTGATTGTGTGGATTACAACAAACTGTGGAAAATTCTTAAAGTTATAGGAGTACCAGACCACATGACTTGCCTCCTGAGAAATCTGTATGCAGGTCAAGAAGCAACAGTTAGAACTAGGCATGGAACATCAGACTGGAATCCAAATTGGGAAAACAGTATGTCAAGGCTGTATATTGTCACCCTGTTTATTTAACTTATATGCAGAGTACATCATATGAAATGCCAGGTTGGATGAAGAACAAACTGGAATCAGGACTGCCAAGAGAAATATCAATAACCTCCGATATACAGAAGACACCACCCTTATGGCAGAAAGTGAAGAAGAACTCCAGAGCCTCTTGATGAAAGTGAAAGAGGAGACTGAAAAAGTTGGCTTAAAACTCAACATTCAGAAAACTAAGATCATGGCATCCGATCCCATCACTTCATGGAAAATAGATGGGGAAACAGTGGAAATAGCGACAAATGTTATTTCCTTGGTCTCCAGAATCACTGCAGATGGTGATTGCAGCCATGAAATCTTTAAGAAAAGATATGAACAACCAAGACAGCATATTAAAAAGCAGAGACATTACTTTGCCAATAGAGACATTACTTTGCCTTTTCTGGCAAAGGTGTGGTGGCATCTTTGCCAACAAAGGTCCATCTAGTCCAGGCTATGGTTTTTCCAGTGGTCATATATGGATGTGAGAGTTGGTTTGTGAAGAAAGCTGAGCACCGAAGAATTGATGCTTTTGAACTGTGGTGTTGGAGAAGACTCTTGAGAGTCCCTTGGACTGCAATGAGATCCAACCAGTCCATTCTGAAGGAGATCAGCCCCGGGATTTCTTTGGAAGGAATGATGCTAAAGCTGAAACTCCAGTACTTTGGCCACCTCATGCGAAGAGCTGACTCATTTGAAAAGACTCTGATGCTGGGAGGGATTGGTGGTAGGAGAAGAAGGGGATGACAGAGGATGAGATGGCTGGATGGCATCACTGACTTGATGGACGTGAGTCTGAGTGAACTCTGGGAGTTGGTGATGGACAGGGAGGCCTGGCGTGCTGCGATTCATGGGGTCGCAAAGAGTCGGACACGACTGAGCGACTGAACTGAACTGAGGTTGGTCATAGCTTTTCTTCCAAGGAGAAACCATCCTTTAATTTCATGGCTGCAGTCACCATCTGCAGTCATTTCGGAGCCCCCAAAAATAAAGTCTCTCACTGTTTCCATTATTTCCCATCTATTTGAAAAGAAGTGATTGGACCAGATGCCATGATCTTAGTTTTATGAATGTTGAGCTTTAAGCCAACAGGGAGGCCTGGCGTGCTGCAATTCATGGGGTCACAGAGTCGGACATGACTGAGCGACTGAACTGAACTGAACTGAATGAAAACTTCAGATACTTGTACAATGACAAGGTCACTTTTTATAACAAACATAAATGCTATTATACAAAATCACTTTGAATTCACTTAGTAATTTTATTTTTACATTTGTGTGCCATTGTTTAGTGTCTGAAATCTTTTTTGCAACACAGAGGGAAATGACCAAATTGATAGTCCCGTCTATGGATGGATAGATAGATATACAAATCATACATATATACATCTTTACAGGCATATACACATAAATAGGTGAATCACTGAAACCATCACAAGCTTGAAGAACCTATTTTATCTCAGAACCACTTTTATGTATTAATATCTATATATCTATATATACATATTTTATGGGGAAAACTATGTGCCATATTTTCAATTAGTAACATTTTGCAAAATCTTATAAAATAACTTAATATCCAGGACCAGCTATCCTTACCTTTTTAATGTGTTATTTAAGAAATAATTAATATAAAAATTATAGCCTACAAAATACTTACTGTGGGCTTAGAAATTCATACTTTTCTTACTAAATAAGCACTTTGCAGGAAAACATCAGCATTAATAGTGTTGAATTAGAGGATAGTAAAGCAATATATCTGGAGAAGGCAATGGCACCCCACTCCAGTACTCTTGCCTGGAAAATCTCATGGATGGAGGAGCCTGGTAGGCTGCAGTCCATGGGGTCGCGAAGAGTTGGACACGACTGAGCGACTTCACTTTCACTTTTCACTTTCATGCGTTGGAGAAGGAAATGGCAACCCACTCCAGTGTTCTTGCCTGGAGAATCCCAGGGATGGGGGAGCCTAGTGGGCTGCCATCTATGGGGTCACACAGAGTCGGACACGACTGAAGTGACTTAGCAGCAGTAGCAGCAGCAGAAAAGCAATATATCAAAGTCAGACATGACTTTGTGACTCAACAACAAAGTCCAGCTGGTGTGTGGTGGCACCTCACTGTAGTTTTGATTTGCATTTCTGTAGTTATTAGCAATGATGATTTTTTTTTTCATGTGGCTATTAGCTAGCTGCATGTCTTCTTTGGATAAAAGTCTATTTAGGTCTTCTTTCCATTTTTCAACAGAGTCATTTATTTTTGTTGTTGTTATTAAATTGTAGGAGCTGTGCTATATTTTGAAAATTAAGCACTTAGCAGTCACATCATTTGCAAATATACTCTCCCAGTTCATAGGCTGTCATTTTGTTTTGTTTATGGTTTGCTTTACTATGAAAAAATCTTCTAAATTTAATTAGGTTTCATTTGTTTATTTTTGCTTTTATTTCTATTACTTTGGAAGACTGATCTAAGAAAACACTGGTACAATTTACGCCAGAGAATGTTTTGCCTATGTTCTCTTATAGGAGTTTTCGTGTCTCGTGTTTTAGTCTTTAAGACATTTTGAGTTTATTTTTGTGTATGGCTTGAGGGTCTGATGCTGAAGGTAATGAGGAGTTAAGGGGGACCCTCCTATACTGGTGGAGGTATTTAAATTGGTGCAGTCACTATGGAAAAAAATATGGAGTTTCTTAAAAAAATTAAAAATGGAGTTACCATATGGTCTAGCAATTCCATTCTTGAGCTTATATCCAGAAAAAACTATAATTCAAAAACATACATGCATCTTTATGTTCATAGCAACACTATTTACCATAGCCATAGCCAGGGCATAGAAGCAACCTAAATGTCCATCAACAGATAATGGATAAAGAAGTCACACACACACACACACACACACACACACACAATGGAACATAACTTAGCCATAAAAGAATAAAATAATGCCATTTGCAGTAACATGGATGAATCTAGAGCTTATCATACTTATCAAAGTGAGTCAGAAAGAGAAAGACAAATACTATATGATATCACTTATATATGGAATCTAAAATATACCAGAAATGAACATATCTATGAAACATAAACAGAATCACAGACTTGGAGAACAGACTTGTCATCACCAAGGGAGTGGGGAGTTGGGTAGGGAAGGATTGGGAGTTTGGGATTAGCAGATGCAAATTATTATGTATATGGAGAATAAAACAGTAAGGTCCTAACTGTATAGCACTAGGAAACTGTATCCAATATCCTGTGATAATCCATAATGCAAAAGAATGTGAATTACTTTCTTGTAGAGCAGAAATCAAAACAATTTTATTATTGATTCTAAAATTATATATATGTATATAATTTGGGGGGAAAGAAAGTCAGCTGAAATTCCCTGAGGAGCTAAATAATGGCAACTTATGCAAATACTATTCTGTATAGTATTTTTATTCATATATATTAGTTGGATGGAGTGGTAGGTAGAATTAAAATTTTCTAACTCAGCTCTATCTATAAGTTGATAATGTTAATAAGCACCTAGACTTCTTTAAGGCTTCCCTGGTGTCTCAGACAGTAAAGAAGCTGCCTGCGAGGTGAAAGACCTGGGTTCGATCCCTGAGTTGGGAAGATCCCTTAGAGGAGGGCACAGCAACCCACTCCAGTATTCTTGCCTGGAGAATCTGCATGGACAGAGGAGCCTTATGGACTGTGGTCCATAGGGTCACAAAGAGTCTGACATGACTGAGCAACTAAGCATAAGCGCAAGTCTTTAAAAACTTGTATCCGTGAGCAACCAATAAGGTTACAAAAGTAAAAGGCAATGTAAGGTTATGCAAAGGATTTAACAAAAGACACATGAATGTCAGGGAAGTTAGGATTACAACCAAGCTTAACAGATAGATGTTTAGATTCATACTTCTGTCATGTCATCCAATAAATTAAGCCTATATGAAAAACTGCAACAATTTTTATTAAGATGTAAATCAATTGGTTATTTTAAAACCATTTAGTCAGTAAATGTTTATGAAAGTAAACACCAATATTAGACTGAGTAGTAGAAAACATAAAACACAAGTAGAAGTGGCTCCTTTTGTTTTTTTTTTTTTTCCTTTAACTCTCAGGGTTCTTGGCTCTTTATGATGTCACCACTTAGCATCACTAATTTGAACTCACAATGCTTAAGTCCTGGAAAATCATAGGTGGGGGAAATGTCTGTACCAAGATTGTAAGTCCTCTTGTCAAATTTTATCTTTTAAAATAACTGAAATGCTCTAGTTAGCTTTACATTTATTCTCTTCAGTGTAAAGAGATGTTTGCTATATTATTTTATTCCAGTGACAGAGAGCATGTGTTTAGTAGACACTTCTGTTCTCAAGCAGCATCATAAGTCATTTTGATCCAAGACTTAACTAGTTCATTCATTTAAGTAAAATATATATATATGACAATGGATAATTCTTTTTCAATGTGATTCTTCATTTTTTATTATATTGTATTTTGGATCATATAAAATGAAAGAATACATGATTGATATTCAGAGAACTATCATCTCCTTAGAGGCCATTTGGAAATTTATGGGAACATATTCTTTGTCACAGTGACTAAGGAATGTTACTGAAATTTAGGGGACATAGGTCAAGGGTGCGAAAACTTTGGCAGTAAGTGGCACAGCCCAACATAAAGAACAATTAAACACTAAATGTATCTCCTTGAGAAATATTGAGTATGCAAAAGTACTTTGCAATTAGAAGCAGATTATCCAGACCTAGGATGATAATAGCATGCTTATCCTTAAATTATCTTGTGTTAAAATGAGCCAGAAAAATAAAACTTTTCAATTATTTAAAGCTTTTTTTTTTTTTTTTTTTTTTACTGTGAAGACATGGAACAGGCAAAGGCATGTAACTCTGAAATATAAAGGAGAGTGTAATTGGGTTTTCTTTGGACACTACTGTTAAAGGAAAGATAAAACACAAATCTTGAAAATAAAACAGGCTTCCCTGTGCCTACCTCTTTATAATACAATCACTACTTTAAAGGAAAATCTTTGGCAAAATGTTTATAATTTTCATGATTGCTTTTTAGATGTTGGGTGACTTGCTGACTATTTCACAGTAATCTCTGCTCAGGCATACACCATGACAGAACAACATTATATTGTAATTTCTTTAAAATGTTTCAGTGCAATAAAATACTGATGTTATTATTATTATGAGCATTGTGTAGCTTTCAAAGAATTTCACCATAATGGTTAAAAATTTTATTTTTGGTTTTAGGAATATTTTTATAATGTTGGTTTCTACTGTAACCCCAAAACACTTGTGCTATTATAGAATAAAAGTGTGGTTGAATTCATAATCAAATAGCTTCATTTTTGGCCAATGACATACAAAAATCCTTAATAAAATTATCATATACCTTCTGTCTCAAGTGGCAAGTTCTCATTCTCATTTTGAAATGCAGAAAATAAATTTCTACTTCGTCATTCCTCTGAATTTGTCTGGCAATGATAGGAATTTAATATTAGGCTTACATTTCTATTCCATGACTACCAACTTTGTCCCTGATAAATAAAATTCTCCTCATTGAGCTCACTACGCCTTCCTCCCATTCATTCTTCTTTAATATCTTTATTCATCTGAACCTGAAGAGTTTTACCTCATCTTGCTTTCGCCTCTAATTCAGGTTGTGTCAGTCAACTCTACCCTTCCATTACTAATTTTAAGTCTGTATAGGACATCTGAAGGAAGTGGAGAGGTTTTCCCCAAAATTTGGCATTACATATGGTATCTAAAAATGTGAACTTCAAAAAACTTCTAGCCTTAGCTTCCACATCTCATATCCATTGTGCATTTTATCTCTCTCTTCCTTACATTGCATTAATAGGTTCTTTCTTACTCTCTTGGCCTAGAGATTCACCTTGATATATAGAACAGGGTTTACCAACCTTGGTACAGTTGACATTTTAGGAGGGATAACTCTTTTCTTGGAGTTGAAGATGGGGTAGGGGGTGCAGGGAGGAATGGGAGTCCTGTGTATTGTAAGATGTGCAGCAGTATTCTTACCCACTAGTTGTCAGTATCAGCAAGTGTGTGTGTGTGTGTGTGTGTGTGCGTGTGCGCGCGCACTAAGAGCCATCCGTCACCAAGAAAATCCCATGTGGCTCTTGACATTTGCCTTTATTTAGAGACACCTCTGCAAATACAAGATTGACTCAGGCCCCTGCCAATCCCGGGAAAACTTTTTGCTAAGTCTTTTGTGCCCTTGTTTACTATGCAATTGATACAGAACTCCAAAATCCAACACCTGTTGACTGGATATATTGGGATATTCTCACATAAAGGCTGTCTATGGGCATTTCAAATGGAACTACAGGCACCAAGATACGGAAGCAATGTAAATATCCATCAACAGATGAATGGATAAAGATGATATATATGCCACATCTCTGTCACATCTGATTTTTTGTGACCCAATGGACTATAGCCTGCCAGGCTCCTCTGTCCCTGAAATTTTCTAGGCAAGGATACTGGAGTGGGTTGCTATTTCCTACTCCAAGGGATCTTCCTGATCCAGAGATCAAACCTGTGTCGCTTGTGTCTCCTCAATTGGCAGGCAGATTCTTTACCACTGTGGTGGTACTCGGTAAGCCACTATATATATGTACATATTATTATACATAAGGAGAAGGAAATGGTGAAGAACTCCAGTGTTCTTGCCTGGAGAATCCCACAGACAGGGGAGCCTGGTGGATTATAGTCCATGGGCTGCAAAGAGTCAGACACAACTGAGCACATGTCTGACTTGTGCTCATTTATATATTTATGTATATACACGCATATATGTATTTCATATATATATATGAAATAGAATATGGCTCAGCCATAAAAAAGAATGAAATTGTGCTACTCTAACAAAATAGATGGACTTGAAGAATGTTTTGTTAAGTAAAATAAGTTAAAGAAAGAAAAATACTGCATGATATCACACATAGAACCTAAAAAAAATAAAACAAACTAGTGAATATAACAAACAAGAAACAGACTCAGAAATACAGAAGATAAACCTGTGGCTACCAGTGGGGATGGGGAAGTGAGGAGGGGCAATAAAGAGGGAGGCAATAAGAGTTGCACAAACTAGTATAAATAAGCTACAATGATATATTGTAAAATATAGTGAATATAGCCAATATTTTATAATAAGTGTAAATGGAAATGGAATATAACCTTTAAAATTGTACATCTACTATAACATAAAAAGACTTCAACAAAATGAAATTGGAGGCAATATCACATTATTGAGAGTCCTTACCCCATGAATTTATTATTCATTTTTATAATTATTTCCAAACAGAGATACTATTAAAGGAAAAAGTAAAAGCAGGTGTATTTTGTTCTTATATTAAGTTTCCAGACCAAAACTAAATCCTACAAACTTGGTTCAATGTGTAATCCTTTAATAAAGTACAATTTACAGTGGTAATATAGACACAGATTTTTCTCTTAACATATGATCTCCTCATGTCTCCTAGTTTGGGATCTCAACCTTTTATTCAGGAAAATCTAAAGCTAGCTTCCCTTTGTTAAGTCCTGAACATATTATATTCCCTAATGCTGACAATGTCTATCTTCTTCACATAAAAAAGCTCACAGATACTCAAACTTTTTTCTAACAATTAGATATGTGGATTGGAAGTAAAGATCGATTTGTGACTTCTGTGTTCCATTTAATCTTAGTTAAGATGAAGTATTAGTTACGCTGTATGTATGTATAATTCATTGTGTGTGTGTGTGTGTGTGTGTGTGTGAGTGAGCGTGCGTACACGTGCACTAAGTTGCTTCAGTTGTATCCAACTCTTTGTGACCCTATGGAGGACTCTACCAGGCTTCTCTGTCCATGGGGATTCTCCAGGCAAGAATACTGGAGTGGGTTGCCATACTCTCTTCCTCCAGGAGATTTTCCCTACCCTGAGATGAAACTTGCATCTCCCGCATTATAGGTGGATTGTTTACTATCCGAGCCTCCAGGGAAGCCCAAAGATCTTAATATATATATATATCTTCAAAGACCTTAATTCAAACACTAATCGTATCACAAAATAACAGTCTTTCTACTTAAATATCATGTTTCATCTTTTTAAAGTAATTAAATTAGACCATTTCCAAACTTTTGAGGGACTTCTTTAATGAAGGATAGAAATAAATTTATAGTCACATAAAAATGGTTTTTAAATAAAACCTATTAAAACATATACTGGCAGTTTGTGTTTTTTTTTTTGTTTTCTGTTTTTTTCCATAAGAAACTTCAAAAATTAAATCTGAATACATCCTGGTCTAAACAAATTTCTTGACTGTTACAGAGAGGCAAGGAGAGAGATTCGATTACTAGCAGAACCAGACTTAGGGGGACTATCGAGTCCTAAAATAGTAAATTGATTTAACTGCTTATGATGTGTGTAAATTTACATAGTGAGTGAGAACTATGATATTTGGATCATTGCTATTTTGGGGTCCTATAAATTCTCTTCAGTAAAAACAAAATTAAATGCATTGAATTGTCGTTAACCCTAACCTAGCCAACCTTAAGAAACAGGAATTTCAACCATATCATTAAGTTACATTTTGCCAGTTTATACTCAGTCCATTCCTGCCCTCTTCATAAATGGCTGCTAAGTTACCATTGAAAATCTTTCCTATTCCTGAAAATCATACAAATTAAATCATAACATATATACGCTGGAATTTTTGGCTTCTGGAATTTTTTTTTTCTTTCAGTATAGCATTTTTTTGAATCATCCATGTTGCCATGTTGCATACACTAGTAATTCATTCCTCTACATTGCTGAGTAGTATTCCATTACATGGATACACTGTATTTAGTTTACCCATTCCCCAAATGATTGCTTTAGTTTTTGATTATTATGGGGTACTTCAGTTTTGGGTTCTTACGAATAAAGCTGCTATAAATATTTTCCCCAAGTTTTTGGTAGAATTCTCTTGGGTAAGCTACTAATGAAAATATTGAACCATAAAACATGTGTATGCTTAATTTTATTTTAAAATATCAAATTACATTCAAAATTGATAGTACTATTTGCATATCCATCATTGATGATGAACATGTCAGATACTCTATATTGTATTGTAGCTGATGACTGGTGTCATTAATCCTTAAAACTTTAGGTATTCTAGTGGGTTTAAATGGTTCTTTTATTTTTAATCAGAGAAAAAGTTTCTTTTATTTCTAATCAGAGAAATATATATTTTTACATGTATAATTTTTTCTTTTTCATCTTTCATTTCCCAGAAGATTTATTATTTTTTTTTTGGTTTCTTTACATAGGTCCATATATTTCAATAAAATTATTTTAAAATAATTTATTACAATTTATATTCTATTGTTTCTTTAAATGTAAATTCTTTTATAATTATAAATATATAATTAATTTATATAATTAGAGCTTATATTATATGATCTTATTACATTCACTAAATATCTCTAAATAATTATTTTTTAGCTGTCATTCAATATAGTATTTACTCAATCATGCGCTCTGTGAATAAAGACCATTTTGCTTCCTGTCCAGTCTTAATGTTTTTAGTGCCTTATAGAACAAAACAGGGTCTAGGTTAAAATGCAGGAATGAAGTGAATATCCATAACTTGTTTACAGATTTTAGAGGAAAGACAGTCAATATTCCACCATTAATTTAATTTTAATAGTAAGTACTGTCTAGACTCATTTATCAATTTGAGGAAGATGTGTTTTATTTTTTGTTTTCTCAGACTCTTTAATCATGAATGAATGTTACTTTTTTTCAAAACTTCTAAATATTTTGAGATGATCAAGAGGATTTTCTTATATTTTTTGAGGTAATTACACTGATTAATTCATATACCTTAAACTAACATATTTACATTCCAGAGAGTAAACCTCAACGATCATGATGTATTAGACTTTATGTATATTACATATTGTTCAGCAAGAATAAGAAATCGTTAAGGAATTTTGTCTGTAATAATGCATAGTATTAGTCTGTAATATACATTTCTAGTAATGTTCTTGAGACATTTTGATGACTGTTCTTTATATCTGTCTCAAGAATGGGTATAAACCTCTGCTCCTTCTTGTTTCTGAAAAAATTGTGTAGAGTTAGTATTTTTTCCTTAAGTTTTAAATTTGTTTTATCAATAAAATGCTATGAGCCTGGGCTTTGATTTCTGGGAAGCTTTAAGATAATAGATGAAATGTATTTAATAGTTATTGGACTATTCACTGTTTTATTTTTTCATTGAGTGTCAGTACTGGTAAACAATCCTAGAGAAGGGAACCCACTCCAGTATCCTTGCCTGGAAAATTTTATGGATAGAGGAGCCTGGTGGGCTATAGTCCATGGGGTTGCAAAGTGTTGGACACGGCTGAGAGACTAACACACTTATTGGTAAATAAACAAATTTTACAAGGAGCTCATCTATTTCACTTAAGTTGTTCAATTTACTGTAGTAAAATTATTACTGATATAGCTCATTATCCTTTAAAATATATATAATTATAAAACCTTCATCTGTCCTGATACTGGTAATCTGTGTATTCTCTCTCTTTTTCTAATCAATCTTCTTAAAAGTCAATATATTTTAATAACCTTTTCAAAAAGCAAACATTGGATTTTTATATTTGCTCTAATTTTTTAAAATTATCATTTTATATTGGAATAAAGCTGATTTGCAGGTTTCGGGGATACAACAAAGTAACTCAGTTATACATATACATGGACCAACTCTTTTTCAAATACTTTTCCCATTGAGGTTATTTCAGAATATTGATCAAGGTTTCTTGTACTATAGTGTAGGTTCCTGTTTGTTATCTACTTTTAAATACAGTAGTATGTATATGGCAACCCAGGAACCCAATTTATTCATCCCCCTACTAAAGTTTGTTTTTAAGTCTGTGAGTTCCTTTCTGCTTTGTAAATAAGTTCATTTGTATCTTTTTATTAAGATTCCACATATAAGTGATTATGATGTTTATCATTATCTAACATACTTAATATGACAATTTCCAGGTCCATCCATGTTGTTAACAAATGGCATTATTTCATTCTTTTTAATGACTAATATTCCATTGTATATGTGTACCATATCTTTTTTATCCATTCCTTCATCAATTGACATATAGGCTGCTTCCATGTCTTGCTTATTGTAAACAATGCTGCAATAAACAATGGGGTGCATGTACACTTCGAAACCATGTTTTCCTTCAGATATATGCCCAGGAGTGGGATTGTTGAATCATATGATAGCTTTATTTTTAGTTTGTTTCAGGAACCTTTATACTGTTCTCCATACTGGCTATACCAATTAACATTTCCACCAACAGTGTAGGTGGGTTCCCTTTTTGCCACATTCTCTCCAGCATTTATTGTTTGTAGACTTTTTGATGATGGCCATTCTGACTGCTATGAGGTGATCTCATTGTAGTTATCACTTGCATTTCTCTAATAATTAGTGAAGGTGAGCATCTTTCCACGTGTCTTTTGGACATCTCTATGTCTTCTTTAGAGAAATGTCTATTTAGGTCTTCTGCTCACTTTTAGATTGGGTTATTCATTCTTTTGGCATTGAGCTGAGTGTGCTGTTTGTAAATTTTGGAGATTAATCGCTTCTTGGATGCATTGTTTGCAAATATTTTCTCCCATTCTGTAGATTTTATTTTCTTTTTGTTTATGGTTTCTTTTGCTGTGAAAATATTTGAGCATAATTAGGTGACATTTGTTTATTTTTATTTACATTATTCTAGGAGATGGACCAAAAATATATTGCTGCAATTTATGTCAAAAAGCATTGTAATATATTGTGGACTTATGTTTTCTTCTAAGAGTTTTATAGTATCCAGTCTCAGATTTAGGTCTTTAATCCATTCTGAGTTTGTTCATGTGTATGGTGTGATCAGATGTTTTAATTTCATTTTTTTACATGTAGCAGTCCAGTTCTCCCAGAATCATTTATTGAAAAGACTGTGTCTTCTCCATTGCATATTCTTGATTCTTCATCACAGATTAGAGGAAATGCTTTCGAGCTTTTCAACATTGAGTATGATGTTAATTGTAGTTCTGAAATATGTAGCCTTTATTATGTTGAGGCATGTGCCCTCATTGCCCACTTTCTGGAGAGTTTTTATCATAAATGCTTGTTGAATTTGGTCAAAAGCTTTTTATCATCTATTGAGATGATCATATGGTTTTTAGTCTTCAATGTGTTATTGTGGTGTAACATACTAATTGATTTGTGGATATAGAAAACTGCTTGTATTCTCGGGATAAATCCTACTTAATAAGTGGTGTATGTCCTTTAAGCAGAGACTTTACTTTGCCAACAAAGGTCCATCTAGTCAAGTCTATGGTTGATCCAGTGATCATGTATGGATGTGAGAGTTGGACTGTGAAGAAAGCTGAACGCCAAAGAATTGATGCTTTTGAACTGTGGTGTTGGAGAAGACTCTTGAGAGTCCCTTGGATTGCAAGGAGATCCAATCAATCTATTCTAAAGGAGATCAGCCCTGGGTGTTCTTTGGAAGGAATGATGCTAAAGCTGAAACTCCAGTACTTTGGCCACCTCATGAGAAGAGTTGACTCATTGGAAAAGACTCTGATGCTGGGAGGGATTGGGGGCAGGAAGAGAAGGGGACGACAGAGGATGAGATGGCTGGATGGCATCACTGACTCGATGGAAGTGAGTTTGAGTGAACTCCGGAAGTTGATGATGGACAGGGAGGCCTGGCGTGCTGCAATTCATGGGGTCACAAAGAGTCGGACATGACTGAGCGACTGAACTGAACTGATGATCCTTTAATGTACTGAAGGGATTTCATTTGCTAGTATTTTGTTGAGCATTTTTGCCTCTATATTCATCAATTTATTGGCCTGTAATTTTCTATTTTTTGTAGTGTCTTTGGTTTTGGCATCATGGTGGCCTCATTGAATGAACTTTGGAATGTTCCTTCCTCTGTATTTTTTTTTTTTTTTGAATAGTTTCAGAAGGATGGTTTCCCTGGTGACTCAGTTGCAAAGAATCCACCTGCCAATGCAGGTGATATGGGTTCAATCCCTGGGTCAGAAAGATCCCCTGAAGAAGGAAATGACAACCCACCAACTGTACTCTAAATATTTGAGAGACTTGGCCTGTGAAACCATCTGGTCCTGGACTTTTTGTTTGCTGGGAATTTATAAATCACAGTTTCAAATTCAGTACTTGTGATTGGTCTGTTCATATTTTCTATTTCTTCCTAGTTCAGTCTTGGGAGATTGTAATTGTCTAAGAATTTGTCCATTTCTTCTAGTTTGTCCATTTTATTGGTATATAATGCCATCAGTAGTCTATTATGATATTTTGTATTTCTTTAATGTCAGCTCTAACTTCTTTTTCATTTGCTATTTTATTGATTTGGGTCCTCTTCCTTTTTCTCTTGATGAGTCTCACTAACAGTTTATCAATTTTGTTTATCTTTTCAAAGAACCAGCTTTTAGATTCATTAATGTTTTCTATTGTATTTTCATCTATATTTCGTTTATTTATCCTGTTATCTTTATGACTTTTGTCCTACTAATTTTGGGTTTAGTTACTTCTTTAGTTACTTTAGGGTAAGATTGGGTTGTTTATTAGAGATTTTTCTTGTTGCCTCAGGTAAGATTGTATTGTTATAAACTTTCTTCTGAGAACTGCTTTTGCTCTGTCTCATAGGTTTTGAATTGTGATGCTCTCATTGTCATTTGTCTCTAGGTATTTTTTAATTTTCTCTTTGATTTCTTCAATGATCAACTGATTGTTTAGTAGCAGTTTTTTTTTTTAGTCTCTACATGTTTATGTTTTTTAGGCTTTTTTAAAAAATTGATTACTAATGTCATAGACTTGTGGTCAGAAATATGCTTGATTTCAACTTTCTTAAATTAATCAAGGCTCATTTTGACACCCAAAATATGATCAATCCTGAGGAATGTTCCATGTACATTGGGAAAAAAATACATTCTTCTGCTTATGATGGAATGTTCTACAAATATCAATTAAGTTCCCCTGTAAGTATCAAGTAACTATGTGAACACTTTTTTCAAATCCTAAAAGTAAATTCTAAAAGTACAGGAGGCAGTGATCAAGTGCATCCCCAAGAAAAGGAAAGCAAAAATTCAAAATGGTTGTCTGAGGAGGCCTTACAAATAGCTAAGAAAAGAAGAGAAGCAAAAGGCAAAGGAGAAAAGCAAAAATACACCATCTGCATGCAGAGTTCCAAAGAATAGCAAGGAGAAATAAGAAAGCCTTCCTCAGTAATCAGTACAAATAAATAGAGGAGAACAACAAAATGGGAAAGACTAGAGATCTCTTCAAAAATTAGACACATTAAGGGAACATTTCATGCAAAGATGGGCTCAATAAAAGAGAGAAACGGTATGGACCTAACAGAAGCAGAAGATGTTAAGCAGTGGCAAGAATACAAAGAAGAACTATACAAAAAATATCTTAATGACCCAGATAACAATGATGGTGTGATCACTCACCTAGAGCCAGACATCCTGGAGTGCAAAGTCAAGTGGGCTTTAGGAAGCATCACTATGAACAAAGTTAGTGGAAGTAATGGAATTCCAGCTGAGTTATTTCAAATCCTAATTTCAAATCCTGATGTGGTGAAAGTGCTGCACTCAATATGCCAGCAAATTTGGAAAACTCAGCAGTGGCCACAGGACTGGAAAATGTCAGTTTTCATTCCAGTCCCAAATAAAGGCAATGCCAAGGACTGTTCAAACTACTGCACAATTGCATCCATCTCACATGCTAGCAAAGTAATGCTCAAAATTCTCCAAGCCAGACTTCAACAGTACATGAACTATGAACTTCCAAATGTTCAAGCTGGATTAGAAAAGACAGAGGAAGCACATATTAAATTGCCAACATCTGTTGGATTATAGAAAAAGCAAGATAATTTCAGAAAAACATCTATTTCTGCTTCATTGACTACACTAAAGCTTTTAACTGTGTGGATCACAGCAAACTGTGGGAAATTCTTGAAGAGACGGGAATACCAGACCACCTTACCTGCCTCATGTGAAAGCTGTATGCAGGTCAAGAAGCAACAGTTAGAACTGGACACTGAACAACAGGACTGGTTCCACATTGGGAAAGCAGTACATCAAGGCTGTATATTGTCACCCTGCTTATTTAACTTATATGCAGAGTACATCATGTGAAATTCTGGGCTGGAGGAAGCCCAAGCTGGTATCAAGATTGCTGGGAGAAATATCAATAACCTCAAATACACAGATGACATCACCCTTATGGCAGAAAGCAAAGAGGAACTAAAGAGCCTCTTGATGAAAGTGAAAGAAGAGAGTGAAAAATCTGGCTTAAAATTCAACATTCAAAAAACAAAGATCATGGCATCCAGTCCCATCATTTCATAGCAAGTAGATGGGGAAACAGTGGAAACAGTAACAGACTTTTTTTTTCTTGTGCTCCAAAAATCTTCAGATGGTGACTGCAGCTATGAAATTAAAAGACACTTGTTCCTTGTCCTTAACTTGTTCCTTGTCCTGGTCCTTAAAAGACACCTATTTCCAACCTAGACAGCATATAAACAAGCAGAGACATTACTTTGCCAGCAAGGTCCGTCTAGCCAGTAGTCATGTATGGATGTGAGAGTTGTACCATAAAGAAGGCTGAGAGCTGAAGAATTGATTCTTTTGAATTGTATTGTTGGAAAAGATTTCAGAGTCCCTTGGAGTGCAAGGAGATCAATCCAGTCCATCCTAAAGGAAATCAGTCCTGAATATTCATTGGAAGGACTGATGCTGAAACTGAAGTTCCAATACTTTGGCCACCTGAGAGAAGATGTGACTCATTAGAAAAGACCTTGATGCTGGGAAAGACTGAAGGCAGGAAGATAAGTGGACAACAGGGGATGAGATGGTTAGATGGCATCACTGACTAAATGGACATGAGTTTAAGCAAGCTGGGAATTGGTGATGGAGAGAGAAGCCTGGCATGTTGGAGTCAATGGAGTCAAAAAGAGTTGGACACGACTGAGCAACAGAACTGACGAGTTCAAATCCTTGTTGTTCAAGGGTCAACTGTAATTTTGTTATTGGTTTTTAATTCAATTGCTTTATGATCAAAGAATATTCCTCAGAGATTACATACAATTTCATGGACCATGCTTATGTACCACTTTAAAATCTCATATATAATAACGTGTTTTCTGTTTCAGAGCACTTACGGAAAAAAGTTTATAACCATGATTGAAAATAAAAAAATTTCACCAGGGAATCAACAGCCGCCATCTTGTCGCGGACCCGACCGGGGCTTCGAGCGCGATCTACTCGGCCCCGCCAAAAAAAAAAAAAAATTTCACCAGTATATAAATGTACATTGGCGAGATCTAAGCCTAGAAATTTAGATATAGTAGGACAAGTAATTTTAATACACATCCCCAGTCAAGAAATACTAGGTCAGATAACTTAATAGTCAATACATTTTAAATTTTATTCAATTAATTCATTCAAATTTTTGTAGAGTGGCAAACATGTGCCAGGTTTTGTGCTGGGAACTAAAATTTTAATGAAGCTACCAAGATACTTTTTTTTTTTTTTTTACTATATTTTATTAGTATTATTTATGCAATGTCAAAGAAGTAAAATGCTTTGTGGCCATGTGTGTTTTTAGGTGTATGCATGTGTGTGTTTGTGTGTGTGTGTGTGTTTGTGTGTGTGTGTGTGTCAAACTGAAACTCATGATCATCAGTGACTTTATTTTTGTAATATAATGGGCTAATGTATAAATATATTCTTTTAACAGATCTTATTATGTGCCTTAGTTAAAATAAGAATTAGATGTAAA
Source organism: Bos grunniens (assembly GCF_055505025.1). Classification (NCBI taxonomy): domain Eukaryota; kingdom Metazoa; phylum Chordata; class Mammalia; order Artiodactyla; family Bovidae; genus Bos; species Bos grunniens. The sequence continues at coordinate 92,247,982 of NC_141172.1, forward strand.
ATGTTTCTTTGTGAGCATAAACATGTGTTTATACTGCTAAGACAAACAGAAACTACTTTATAACACCAGTTTTATTTATCTTGAAAACATCAAAATCCATATCAATAATTGTGGTAACCACTGGCCAACACACACACACACACGCATCTCATGGAAAAACATGTTTGCCATTTATCAATTTGGATTTGGTTAAATTCTGAGATTATTTTGAGGATCTGGCCTTACCTAGGCATAGTCTTTTTAAGACTATATCTTATAATTCTTACAATGTCTTACAGTTCAATTTTAAGAGTCTTTGGAACACAAAGTGGGGAAAATTTCACTCATGGTTTCACATTAAAAATAAATCATAAATGTCAATATTTAAGATATGTTAATTGAGTTTTTTCTGAAAAATCTTTACCCACCTTATTTTAATTATGTTGAAGTTTGTGCTAAAAACACATATTTTACTGCTCTGCATTTTTCTGTGTTGAAGTAATCTTACATAATAAACAGATCTAAGAATGCAAAATATTTCTCTAGCTTGCAGTGGCAAGTGTTTATGTGTAATAATGATCATTAAATAGAGTGATTTTATATAAATTGATTAAAACTTTTCCCTCTTATTTCAATAGCCAAAAAATAAACTTTGGAGCATATGATAATTACGTTCCAGGTAAGAAAGAGTTCATTTTAAAAAAATGTATAAGTAATTTTAGGGGTAAGTGATAAAACAACAGCTGTTAAGGAGCATTATTAAAAATCAACTTTTAATTTTTCAAGCACTTTTATGATGGGTTCAGTAAATACCTTCTAAAGATATTTTGTCTTTAATTCAAAGAAAATTAAGTAAATATGTTTAGCAACATAAAGAAGGACATATTTACATGTTAGAACTCAAAACAATCAGAAAATCTTACATGAGAGGCAGTGTAAAGAATGGATAAACAACTTCTCATCTGTGTCAGAAATGTCTTCTGCTACATTCCTGATACTTTGTACCAGACTTATAACTGACAAAGAATTCATTACTTGACAAGGCCAATCAATCTGATGTTGAAGTGTAAGTAAGTGTTAGTTGCTTAGTCATGCCTGACTCTTGGCAACCCCATGGACTGCAGCCCACCAGGCTCCTCTGTCCATGAGATTTTCCAGGCAAGGATACTGGAGTGGGTTGCCATTTCCTTCTTCTTCTCTTATATCAAGTAATCAATTTTAACTCATATATTGAACTTAAACACATCTTTCATTTTGCATATTTTCTCATTGATCCTGATTCTGTCTTTAGAATGACAAGTCTCATATATAGCATGTTTTATACATATTTAAATTGAATGAACATATCTCTTTCACTGGTCTCACTGGTAACCTTAATGTTTTTAACTGTTTATATTATAGTTTCTATGTAACTCAACCATCATAATCATAATTCTGTAGGTACTCCTTATCAATTTTCTTCATTAGTATATCACTTATAATACTGCAGTTCTTGGGCATATAACATTTATTCTTGTAGCTTAGAAAATGGTTAATAATTAAGAGAATCTTAGACTCAATCATATATTTACTGATTATTTTAAACAAGAAATGTGCTAAGGGCTTTGGAAGTTACAGAAGTAGTTACAACATCTTCTGTTCTCCACAGAATTGTATTCCAACCAAAAGAGTATTAATAAAAAACCTAGAATGGAGAGATAGAAGGATTAAGAGGAAACAGTAAAACTGCTTCTTTCTATTTACATGACAGACTATATTAGTTTCACAGTGACTATATAGCTAACCATAAAGCTGGTCAAAATTTTAAAATGATCAAATTTAATTTCCTCATATTAATAATAAAAATTTTTAAATATTACCAAATGCATGAAACCATAATTTGAATCTTTTATTTATTCATTTACATATAATTACCTTACTGCCATTTTATACCTGGTAAAATTCTATTTACTCTAAGATGTATTCTTATTTTTTTTTATTTCAGTCAGTGAATTAAGCAAAAAATCATGGAATCAGCAACATTTTGCCCTGGTATTTCCCAAACCACCAAGGCCAGGAAAAAGAAGGAGATCAAAACCTTCCCTACTACAAGAAAATACAAGTCCTGTGAGTATTGAAAAAGTTATATAATTTTACTCATAATAATCTTCAAATCATGAATATTTTGTATATGTTATAGATGAGTGCTGACCAATGGGATTTCCGTGATGATGGAAGTATTTTATACCTTTACATTCTAATTCCAGTATTGCTACTGAACACTTGAAATGAGACTAGTCCAACTGAGCAATTGGATTTTACAATTCAGTTGGATTCAGTTCACATGAGGCTTTTAAATAGCATACTGGACCATACATGTGAGTTAAGTCGTTTCAGTCGTGTCTAACTCTTTGCAACCTTATGGACTGTGGCCCACTGGACTCCTCTGTCCATGAGATTCTCCAGGTAAGAATACTAGAGTGGACTTCCATGCCCTTCTCCAGGGGATATTCCCAACCCAGGGATCTAACCTCCATCTCTCTTTTTTTTTTTTTAACAGGTTTTAAATTTTATTTTATTTTTAAACTTTACAATATTGTATTAGTTTTAAGGGAGGGAGGAGGGAGGAGGGTTCAGGATGGGGAACGCGGGTAACCTCCATCTCTTATGCCTCTTAAATTAGGAGGCAGATTATTTACCACTAATGCCACCTGGGAAGTTCATGAATAGTACAGTTAAAGGTAGTTCAATTCTACTACTTGGAGAAAGTAGTTATATTTTATTTGCATTTCACTGTATAAAAAGTATTCCCATATTTTCTATCAAATATTAGTTCAGCAATACCACATTACAGAAAATATGTATCCAAGAAACATAGAAATCTGTATATCCTAATGTTACAGTTAGTATGAACATTCAGAAAATATTCATCAGCTGGAGATATCCCTTCATTAGAATCATGGAGTTACATCATACACTGAGAAAGTTTCAATGCTTTCCCATTTCCAGAAATATATAATTCAGAATTCTGAGCATTAGAAGATTAATATTTCCCAATGTTTCTGGGATCATCATGGAATATGAAAAATTTCAAGAAAAGTTTTCACAAAATGATGTATCTTCAACTCATTGATGTAACCCAATTTCTTCTGTTTTTTCATGTGCTTTTTTTTCTTTCTTTCTTGTTTGTTTTATCATTCATTAACATTCTTTCCAAAATGTGTTACTTTTGCAATTAAGTTTTTAAAAATATTTGACTATGAGTTGAAAACAGAATATACCATTCTGCAGAAACTAGTTGTCAATGAAAGGTTATTGCTTTCATTATTGCAGGTTCTTAGCTGATGTTCAAATTATATCTTGTCAAGGAGAAGAGTACCAGGCTTTTAATTTTAACCACAGGTAGCATTCAAACTTCCAGAGACCTTGAATGTAACAATAGAGACCAGAATATACTTGAACATGAAACTCTTAGATATTAGAGAATAATTAGTTCTTGAGTTAGCATAGAAATGGAAAGTGGGTAAGATATTCCAACAAGCTTCAAGAACACAGAGTTCAAAAAAAGAAAAGGTCTCTCATGATTGTGAAGAGAGCTTCTGATACGTCATTAGAAAATGGATGTCTCTGAGAATTTTAACATAAATCTTGAGGGAATTATGAAGGTCCTCTAAATTAAAATTAGCCCTAAAATGAGATATGGCTGTCCTTTATTACAACAAGGAACAAAATTTTTTAAAAAGCACAATAAACTATGCAAACTACCACTTATCTGCTTCCCTGGTGGCTCAGAGGTTAAAGTGTCTACCTGGAATGCAGGAGATCTAGGTTTGATCCCTGGGTCGGGAAGATCCCCTGGAGAAGGAAATGGCAACCCACTCCAGTACTCTTGCCTGGAGAATCCCATGGAGGGAAGAGCCTGGTAGGCTACAGTCCATGGGGTCGCAAAGAGTTGGACACGACTGAGTGACTTTTCTTCCTTTCCCCAAATCTTTTCATGGTCAAAGTTGAATGCATTCAATATCTGGTAAAAAGGGCTGTGTAATTCACACACAAGTTGCTCATCATTATTCTAACCCATATTTCAGAAACATGATGCAGAGAAGTTAAGGGGAGATCGTAAACAACCTTTATGGATGCACCGTTCTTTAATGAGAATTTCTGAGAGACCATCTGTTTATTTAGCTGCCAGGAGTCGATATCCCCAGAAAGAAACTCCTCCCTCCCAGGAGGATGCTAAACAGGCAGCAAAACCTTCATCTCCGAAGGTTAAGAAAAGTAAAGAAGACAAGGACAAATCAGATTCAGAAGCGGAGTCCATAGTTTCAAAGGAAAAACCCAGGAAACTTTCAAAAGCTAAAGAAGAGAAACCAGATGAAAAGAAAGATTTAAAAAAAGAGAGAAAAGATTCAAAGAAGGGCAAGGAATCAGCAACAGAATCTGAAGATGAAAAAGCAGGTGCAGAGAAAGGTGCTAAAAAAGATAGGAAGGGCTCAAAGAAGGGCAAGGAGACTCCTTCAGATTCAGGAGGTGAAAAAGGAGATGCAAAGAAAGATTCCAAAAAAAGTAAGAAAGATTCAAAGGGCAAGGAGTCTGCTACAGAATCAGAAGGTGAAAAAGGAGATGCAAAGAAAGATGACAAAAAAGGTAAAAAAGGTTCAAAGAAGGGCAAGGAGTCTGCTACAGAATCAGAAGGTGAAAAAGGAGATGCGAAGAAAGATGACAAAAAAGGTAAAAAAGGTTCAAAGAAGGGCAAGGAGTCTGCTACAGAATCAGAAGGTGAAAAAGGAGATGCGAAGAAAGATGACAAAAAAGGTAAAAAAGGTTCAAAGAAGGGCAAGGAGTCTGCTACAGAATCAGAAGGTGAAAAAGGAGATGCGAAGAAAGATGACAAAAAAGGTAAAAAAGGTTCAAAGAAGGGCAAGGAGTCTGATTCAAAGGCAGAAGGTGATAAAGGAGATGCAAAGAAAGATGACAAAAAAGATAAGAAAGGTTCAAAGAAGGGCAAGGAGTCTGCTACAGAATCAGAAGGCGAAAAGAAAGATTCAAAGAAGGATAAGGCAGGGAAAAAAGATCCAACGAAAGCAGGTGAGAAAGGTGATGAATCAAAGGACAAAAAAGATGCAAAGAAGAAGGATAGTAAAAAAGAAAAGAAAGATGAGAAGAAGCCTGGTGAGGCAGAAAGTGAACCAAAGGACTCAGCCAAGAAGGATGCCAAGAAGGACGCCAAGAAGGATGCCAAGAAGGATGCCAAGAAAGATGCCAAGAAAGATGCCAAAAAGGGAAAGTAGGCCTTGGATGATAATTCAAAAGCATACTTGATGAAACAACTTTAGTAGTCTGAAACTGCATCTATGAGTGGAAGTTGTATCCAAAGAATTAATGACATAATTTGTAAAATGGAGGAAAGAAGAATTCAAAAGATGGACTCAAAAAAGCTTCATTAAAAAAAATAAGGAAAAACATTAAAAGGGCTTGGAGGTTAGTTACAAAAAATTTGGGGAGATGAGGATTCAAAGAAAGACCCCCAGAAAGATTCAAAAAGAATATTCAAATAAGAATGTAGAAGTTAATGATGTTGAATCTATGGATACAAGGAAGAAACAAAATCAACAAAGGAGTAAAAAAAAATCATGGATACAGATGTTGAATACATAGATTTAAACAACTTGAAGTTAATACCCACAGATTTAAATAAAGAATCGTAGAAGTCGCGAGGGGAAGTCAAACAAATTTCATAAAATCTACTTTCAAATAAGCACAAATACAGCATTCCTAAAAAAAAAAAAAGGAAAAAAAAAAAAACGAAAAAGAAAAAAAATTACTGCTTTTTTGTGAGCCTATACCATCTCTGAAGAATAATCAGCCACAAACAAGTTGATGGATATTGAATACTCTGCTTCCAAGACAAGATAAACATACTTGGTAAGTTAGGTTTGCTTCCTTTTAAATAAAATAAGATTAAAAATCAATTGAACTAGCTTAAAGGTTTGAGTTTAAATTTATAATTCTTATAAAATCTCTGTAATCTGATTAGATTTTCATCAGGTTTGAACATTTTCATAAGAAATATTTAAGAATGTGGTGGGGACACCACATGAATGAAGGTTTTTAAAGTGCCAGTAGAAAGGTTAAGGGAAGCAGAATTATTTAAGGTGAGGGAGAAGAGACTGGTTTATGATATATAACATAATTACTTACCAAAAATTTTATGTATTTGATTGTTTTAACAGAAAATGGTGGCCAACTTCTCTCCATTTAAGGAATGATGTAAATCAAAATTGTCCAAATTACAAATGTGAGTAAATTTAAAATAGAGATATTGATTCTTGATAATCTGATAAATACATATATAAAAGCAAATGAACCAGAATTAAACAGAGTTTAGCAGGGGCTTCCCTGATAGCTCAGTTGGTAAAGAATCCGCCTGTAATGCAGGAGACCTGGTTTGATTCTTGGGTTGGGAAGACTTGCTGGTGAAGTGATAGGCTACCCACCCCAGTATTCTTGGGCTTCCATTGTGGCTCAGCTAGTAAAGAATCCTCTTGCAATGCAGGAGACCTGGGTTCAATCCCTGGATCAGGAAGATCCCCTGGAGAAGGAAAAGTCTACCCACTCCAGTATTCTGGCCTGGAGAATTCCATGGACTGTATAGTCCATGGGGTCGCAAAGAATCAGACATGCATGAGTGACCTTCACTCACTCACTAGCAGAGTGAAAATACTGCCATGATGTTATTTTCATGTGAAAATAGTTAACTTTATAACTATATTAAACTCTCTTCTATCCCATGAATCTTATTAATGTGAAAAAATTAAAAAGCAATATAAAACAAAAGTCAAAACCTTGGACTTGCCAATTAGTGTCAATTAAATCTTTTTTTGATTTAAAACATACTCTTTCAGATGAACTCAACAACGTTGCAGAACTTGCTTCTCTCCCCTTTCTTATTCCCAATAGAAACTCTAGATCTAAGATAAAGCTTCCCCTTTAATATTAAAGGAAGGGTCTCTGATTCCAAATGCACTCAAAAGCTAACTTTCTATTAAGAGTGAAGTGTAGTTTCTTTGCCTGTTCTTAAAATATTGGCCCCTGTCTCCATATATCAACTACTCAGGGGTTAATGGCTGTAGCTCATGGTCTTCCAGGTGGTCTTACCTTCCTGATCTGAAACAATTGTGATGACAAACAGTTGAATCCTGCCCCATTGGTCTCCTCTCCCCCTTCCAGGAAACTCCTCATTCTCCCTCTGCTTATAGTAAAATCCTGTGTTCAGATATTCAACCTTTTCTGAAAATATTAGCATCAGTCTGAAAATTTAGGAGAGCATTTTAAAAACAAAATTTATTGAAGTGTAGTTAATTTACAATGTTGTATTAGTTTAGGAAATCATTTAGTCTCCCACTTACCTCTAAAAATACCTTAAAATTTTCTAACATAATATTCAAAAGTCAAATTTTAGATTCAAATTTAATATCTAGTGAAAGAACATCTGAACATTTGCCTTTATCATTCTACTGAACTGCACCAAAGTCATCAGGAAACCTCCATACAGCCAAATCAAACAGCAGTATATTTTTATCCTGACAGCTTGTCTCTTTTCTATCTGTATATTTCCCTGAGTTATCCCATCCATTCAAAGGGATTTATAGATCATTCTTACACTGTTGAATCCTGCATTTTAAACATAGTATTGATTTCTCCACTCAACTCCAAATTCATATATCCAAATATTAAATTAAAGCATCTACATCATTCTCTTCCAGGCAACTCAAAATTGTTTCACTTAGTTTCTTAGTCATGTCTGACTCTTTTGCAACCAATTGATTGTAGCCCACCAGGCTCTTCTGTCCATGGGATTTCCCAGGCAATAATACTATAGTGGGTTGACATTTCCTTCTCCAGGGGATCTTCCCAACCCAGGGACTGAACCTGCACATTCTCCACTGACAGGCAGATTCTTTACTGCTGAATGGTAAAGGAAGTGCATCTCAATTTTTTTGTTGTTCAGTCACTAAGTTGTGTCCGACTCTTTGTGACACCATGAACTGCAGCATGCCAGGTTTCTCTGTCCTTCATTATCTCCCTAAGTTTGCTCAAACTCATGTCCATTGAGTCAGTGATGCCACCCAACCATCTCATCCTCAATGGTTGAGATGAAATCCTCACCCCCTTCTCCTCTTGCCCTCAATCTTCCCCAGCATCCCCCCTAATGTGACTCTTCTTCGCATCAGGTGGTCAAATTATTGGAGTTTCAGCTTCAGTATCAGTCCTCCCAATGAATATTCAGGGTTGATTTCCTTTAGGATTGACTGGTTTGGTCTCCTTGCTGTCCAAGGAACTCTCAAGAGTCTTGTCCAGCACCACATTTGAAAATGTCAGTTCTACAGCGCTCAGCCTTCTTTATGGCCCAACTTTCACATTCATACATGACTACTGGAAAAACTACAGCTTTGACTATATGGACCTTTGTTGGCAAATTGGTATTTCTGCTTTTTAATACATTGTCTAGGTGGTTTGTCATAACTATTCTTCCAAGGAGCTCTTCATTTTCTCAAATTAACATTTCCCAAATAGAACCCTCCTGTGGTTCTCCAAAATTTCACCAAATCAGTAAATGACAGTGGTATCTAATCTGCTGACTCAATCCAAAATTTATGGGTCATTCATAATTAATTTTTCCTTTTATCCTACTTATTAATTAACAAATTCTTCCTGATTACCTCCAAGATAATTGCATTGGTCTTTTTCACTGCATTTCCATCACTTTCACACTAGAAGTCCAATTAGCTATTATAACTCTGTTGGATACCTCCCAAATTCCACCTAAATGTAGGGGAAGCCCACTCTATCATGTCTTACCACTATGCTGTAAATCATTCTTAACAAAGTCATGATGTTTCTCCATTACTCAAACTTCCCAGTGTATTACCATCACATTAAGCATAAACTTTCCTTCTGCTCTAGGTTATAAAGTCTTTAATAATCTGACTGCTCACTACTTCTCTGCCCTTTTGTATCAAAATTGCCTAGAATGGTCTTGTCATACTGGATTTCTTTCTGTATTTAACTATACAGACCAGCAAGGTTTTTCGGCTTCACACTTGTTCTCTCTGCTTATAACACAAATCTCCACACACTTCACACTGCTGACATCTTCAAATTAATTGTCTTCAGCTTAAACTTTACCTGAGTGTTTTAAAATAGATTCTACTTTTAGAACAGTTTTAGGTTTACAAAAAAATTAATCTGTGAGTACAGAGATTTCCCATGCATGCCCTGAACCCACACATGCGTAGTTTTCCCCATTGTCAACACCCCTCACCAGAGTAATACATGTTACTACTGATGAACCTATATTTATATATCATTATCACATAAAACCAATAGTTTACCATTGGTGGTGTACATTTTGTGGGTTTTTAAAAATGCATGACACATAATAGTTTCACTGTCCTAAAACTCTTCTGTGCTCTGTTGATTCATCTCACTGTTGCCCCCTACCCCTAGCAAGCAATGATCTTTTTACTGTCTTCAGTTTTTCCTTTTCAAGAATATCATATTGTTGGAATATTAATAGCCTTTATTAGACTGGCTTCTTTCATCTAGCAATATGCATTTAAGATTCCTCCATGTCTTTGAATGGCTTAATAGCTCATTTCTTTGTAGTGCTAAATAATATTCTATTACCTAGAAACACCACAATTTGTCTATTTACCTACTGAAATGGAGAAAGAAATGACAACCCACTCCAGCATTCTTGCCTGGAGGATCCCATGGACAGAGGAGCCTGGCAGGCTACAGTCCATGGGGTCGCAAGAGTCGGACACAGCTTAGCAACTAAACCACCACCACCGCCACCTACTGGAAAATATATTAGTTGATTCTAAACGTTAGCAATTATGTATAAAGCTACTATAAACATGCATATGTAGATATTTTCATAGGCATAAATTTTCTACCCCTTTGGGTAAAAACCATGGAGCAAATTAATGGATCGTATGATAAGAATGTTTAGTTTTGAAACAATACTATATTATATACTTAGAAATTTGCTAAAAGGTTAGGTCTGTTTTTATATTAAAAATGGTAACAATATATAAAGAAGGTGAAAGGAAACTTTTGGAGGTTATGAATATGTTTACAGTGAAGACTGGTGAGATGGTTTCTAAGATATATATTTATCTCCAAACTCATAAAGTCATCAAGGTGTCTACATTAAATATCTATAACTTTTTGTGAGTCAGAAAAGTATGTGTGTATGTATATATGTGTATACATACAGATATATACATGTACAGGTTCAATCCCTGGGTTGGGAAGCTCTCCCAGAGAAGGAAATGACAACCCACTCCAGTATTCTTGCTTGTAAAATCCCACAGACAGAGGGACCTGGTGAGCTACAGTCCATGAGGTTGTGAAGAGTTGGACACAATTGAGAGACTGAGTCAGACACACATGCATGTATGTGTACTTTATTATTACACATGCTCATATACACACATACACAAAAGAAATTTGAAAACTACTTTTTATAGTGAGCTTCACAGTTCTGCATTCCCACCAGCAATGAATGAGAGTTACTCTTGCTCTACATACTTCTTAGCATTTGGCAGCATCAGTGTTTTAGATTTTGGCCATTCTAATTGGTGTGGTACCTCATTATTTTGATTTGCATGTCTTCTAAGACACACAGGTGAGAACCCTTTCATATGCTATTTGCAATCTATCTTCTTTGAAGAGGTCAAGGTTTTGACTCATTTTTTAACCAGATTGTCTGTTTACTTATTGTTGATTTTCAAGAATTCTGTGAATATTTTTGATACACATTACTTATCAGATATATCTTTTTCAAATATTTTCTCCCACTCTGTGGCTTATCTTTCTATTCTCTAGTCAATGTTTACATAAAGCACAGTTTTTAAATTTGTTTTAATGAAGTCTAGCTTATCAATTCTTTCTTTCATGAATTTCTTTGGTTTTGTATCTAAAAAGTTATTACCAAACCCAAGATTATTTAGTTTTTCTCTTATAGTCTAAGACTTTTAGAGTTTTACATTTTCTATTTAGGTCTATGATCCATCTGATCCAGACATGTTTCTCTGTACATCTTTTTGTCCTTCACTTCCCTGTCACCCAGCTACTTCTCTCCTCTAACATGCTATATTCTTCTGTGTAACATATATAATCACCTGTTGTCTGTCTATATCCATCAATCTATTTTATTTGTTTTCCAATGTAAATTATCTTTAATCTATCTACTTCTCTCTCTAGTCAAAATCATTTATTGCATTCTTCCTGTTTTCTTGATAAGAATAAAAACTTCACCAGGGAAGGAAAATTATGGGACTTATTTACTGCTGTCTCTAGTATACAGCATATACTACACTGCACACGAAGTATACACTCAAACCATATGTCTGGTAAATGAATGTGTCAGTTGGAGTATCTACTTGAAATTACTTACTTGGGGTAGGCATCTCCAAGATCCTAAACTGAAACTTATGACTTAGAAAAATCAAACTAATTCTCCAATTGCTATTTAGCTCACAAGGATATGGCCTAATCTCATTTGATAAGATTCCTCTCAATGTGACTATCAGATCAGATCGGATCAGATCAGTCGCTCAGTCGTGTCCGACTCTTTGCAGCCCCATGAATTGCAGCATGCCAGGCCTCCCTGTCCATCACCAACTCCCAGAGTTCACTCAGACTCACGTCCATCGAGTTAGTGATGCCATACAGCCATCTCATCCTCTGCTGTCCCCTTCTCCTCTTGCCCCCAATCCCTCCCAGCATCAGAGTCTTTTCCAATGAGTCAACTCTTCGCATGAGGTGGCCAAAGTACTGGAGTTTCAGCTTTAGTATCATTCCTTCCAAAGAAATCCCAGGGCTGATCTCCTTCAGAATGAACTGATTGGATCTCCTTGCAGTCCAAGGGACTCTCAAGAGTCTTCTCCAACACCACAGTTCAAAAGCATCAATTCTTTGGCACTCAGCCTTCTTCACAGTCCAACTCTCACATCCATACATGACCACAGGAAAAACCATAGCCTTGACTAGACAGACCTTTGTTGGCAAAGTAATGTCTCTGCTTTTGGATATGCTATCTAGGTTGGTCATAACTTTCCTTCCAAGGAGTAAGCGTCTTTTAATTTCATGGCTGCCGTCACCATCTGTAGTGATTTTGGAGCCCAGAAAAATAAAGTCTGACACTGTTTCCACTGTTTCCCCATCTATTTCCCATGAAGTGATGGAATTCACTCTCAAATGCTTAGCTCAGCTTAGAAGTTATGTTACCTAATTTCACACCCTTCCTGTTTATGATCTGGCAAAATAGATTAGAATTAAAAAAAAAAAAAAAAGGTTTCCACTACATAGAAACAATTAAGGATCATATCCCCTCCAAATCTAGTATGAAGAAAAAGTACAGGTTCAGTTTTTTGAGTCATTACTTGTAGCTCTGATTTCTAACCTATGTAATTAATTCTTCTATAAGGGCTACTAGTATCACCTAAAAACAACTATACTTATCAGTTTAGACTCTGATCTATAGCAGAGGCTCTTGGTTTTTTCCTAATGCTATATTTTATGAGCCAAATGTGGACTATGAGTTCTGTTAGAAATATATGGAAATGATAAAAAAATAAACCTGTAATTCATATACAAAAAAGGCTTTTGGCCATTAACATAATAAATATAATATATATAATATATATTAAGAAAACTCTGCAATCAATGAGGATTATACCTGTCTCTAAATATATCCAGTTTTCTAACTTTTAGTCATTTGCTTTTTCTTTATTTCTAACAGTAAGCAGCAGCAGAGATGATTGATTGTTTAACTATAGGTTGTTTCTCTAACCCTTATTGACCTTGTCTCCTACTAAGGCCAAACAGGAAGTGAAACAGGATGGGATATCAATTCAAATGGAGAACTCCATGTATAGGACAACATTCGTCTCCATAATCTTGACATATGATTCAATTCTCAATTTTGACTTTTCATCACACAGTTTGCAGGGGAAGATTGTCTTCTTCTCTTACTGGTTAATTTTTCTTGAGTAAAGTTTAGAGCTATAAAATTGAAATCCAGATATTAAAGAATTGCTACTTTTGTAAGCTTGTGATCAGTGGATATATGATTAAATCATTGGGATGACTTGCAGTGATGGCTAAAGATTTTCAGTATGACTAAAATCACATTAGCAGTTACTGTTTAAAAGAAAAAGGAAATCTTATCTTTAGCAATGTATATGTCTGGAAAAAAATACATAATTTCTCTGGCCTCCTTGTGTGGAAAATTAAGGTAGTACAATAAATCATTCTTTAGTCATGTTTGATATTATAGAATTCTATAGATACTCCACAATATGCTTCATTACCTGCAATGGTATGAATATTTGCAAGGTGTTCCTGGTTTGAAGATTTTTTTCTTCTCTGTGTGTATATGTGTGTCTGTCTGTGTTTATGTAATTTTGTCAATGTTAGAGAGCAAATAAAAATGTTAAAAGTGAATATCATTTAAGATTAAATAACTGATTGACTTTAATTGTTTGTTTTATGTAAGAGAAAACAAACATCACAGTATGCCCAATATAAAATACCCACTGATTTTCTGAAATAATAGATTTTAGATATTACCAGTTTCCTTCAATTTCACTAAAATCACTATTATCAATAATTCTAATATAGGAATAAAAATCAATAGCAAAAAGGAGGGGGATTAAGATGGCAGGGTAGGAAGACATAGAGCTCACCTCTGCATAACATGCAACATCAAAAATACATCTATAGAGACAGAGATGGCAAATGTGCACAGTTTCAAAACTAGAAAAGGCAGGGAAACTGAGTATCCTCTAGAGGCTCCAAAAAAGAAAGCTACTGGGCTGACATGTTGATTTTTGCCAGTGAGAACCCTGTTGGATTTCTGGCCTATAGTGCTATCAGATAATTCTCCTGTGGGACTTTCCATAGAGGAAAAAAAGATGTTTTATTGGATCTTCTATGAAGTGGTGAGTTAGAGCTTGCATCTCAGTCTATGGATCATCAGCAGGAACTTCACTGACTGAGGTTTGTGAATAAATATTCTACATAACATGAAGACAAAAGACACCATTTTAGCTTTAGTTCTAAGAGCAGACCCTGACATGAGGACTTGGGTGATGCTAGGAAACAAAAATGAAGAATGAAGAAAAAAATCAGGGAAACGAAACGCTAATGAGCAGATAATCACTCAGTTCCCCTCTGGAACTTCTGATAAGCCATGGAGAACACATACTGGGATCTTCCTACTGTGGAATGGCACGTGAAAACGAAAGTGAAAGACACTCAGTTGGTGGCAGACTCTTTGCGACCCCATGGACTATGCAGTCCATGGACTTCTCCAAGCCAGAATACTGGAATGGGTAGCTGTTCCCTTCACCAGGGGATCTTCCCAACCTAGGGATCACACTCAGGTCTCCCACATTGCAGTGGGCTTCTTTACCAGCTGAGCCATGAGGGAATGGCAAGGCCAGGACATTTATCCTCTGATTCTTCTCTCCTAATTGGGAAAATAGATTGCTCATCACTGAGTACTGGTCTCCCAGACTACACTTTCCCACAATTCTGGGTTGCTCCTAATCAAGAGAAACCTGTAGTGCCAGAGAAAGTTCTGAAGCAGAGACTAAGAGATTCTGGTGTTTAAGGTAGGACTGTTCGTTTGTTAGAAACATCCACAGCTGTCTGTGAGCTCAGATGAGCTGAAAAGATAAGGGACAGCAGATCTTGTTGACAAAAACCAGAAAACTATACTTGTGGTGGGAGAAAAACCTAGATGATACACACTTAAAGTGATTATTTGAGGGGAACAAAGGATTTACTTACTGTTAAAATGGGAATGGGCTTCCCTGGTGGCTCAGTGGTAAAGAATCTGCCTGCAGTGCTGGAACCACAGGAGACTGTGGGTTCAATTCCTGGGTTGGGAAGATCCCCCTGGAGGAGGAAATGACAACCTACTCATCAGGACAATCCCATGGACAGAAGAGCCTGGTGGGTTACTGTCCATGGGATAGCAAAGAATCAGACCCAACTGAAGCGACTGAACAGGTATGCACAAAATGGGGATGACAAATGAATTCCAACTCTCATACCATCTCTGATTAACTGGATGCACAGTGTGCTATGTTGAGGAGGATTCTCAAAAGGCTTAGTAGGAAATTGTATCTTTATCAATTAGCAACCAAAACATGGAAATGGAAGAACAGAGGGACAGCATGTGGGCCATGTATGTGCCATACTTTTTAAAGTAGAGGCTATTTTTATTAACAGCATCACTGAATGTTATTTCTTTAATAAATTCTTCCACAGATTTGATCTTTCAAAATGCACAGCATGTGGGGTATCTTCGGTTAACAGGCAAATTCTCCAATTAAAGTTATGAATAAAACTGGGATAACTTCAAAAGCACAGTAGTTTTGGCATTAGCTTTGTTATTCTGCTACATGCTTCAAGTAAACATGATATTTTTTTCTCAGTTATACACAAAAATCAGTCATGATATTAACCAGAAGATACAAAATGTATTAAAGAAAGACAGTGTTTAGTAGTGTCAGTGCTTGGTCATAGTCATCAATGTTGGAACAATGAGGGGTGTTAATATATCAGTTCCCTTAGTAATTTTCATTAAACAATACAGTGTTAACAAATATGGATATGTTAGTTAGTTAGATGGGAGGAATCCTTTCACAATGTATATGTATATCAAATAACCATGATGTGTACTTTTGTCAATTATACCTCAATAAAACCGGAAAAAAATCCTTAGAGGAAAATGAATCATTAAATCAAGTGGGCAAAAAAAAAATTATTCATCTGTCATAATATCTTGATAAGGAAAATATCACCATTTACTTTAAGATATTATTTGAACTTCAGACTCCAACAATAAGTACAATATCTCAACTTCTACTTTTGCAACACAACTCAATTTCAAGTTCTATGGTTATTCCTAAGTGAAGTGAAGTCGCTCAGTTGTGTCTGACTCTCTGTGACGCCATGGACTGTAGCCTACCAGGTTCCTCCATCTATGGGATTTTCTAGGCAAGAGTACTGGAGTGGGTTGCCATTTCCTTCTCCAGAGCATATTCCTGACCCAGGGATTGAACCCAGGTCTGCCACATTGTAGGCAGACACGTTACCATGTGAGCCACCAGGGAAGTCCTGGTTATTCCTAAGTAGCCCTCAAATCTCATCTCCAATAATGTTTATGAGTAAAAACTACCATCAGGTCCTGCCAAAACCACTACTGCTAATATACCTGTATTTAGCTTCATCACAATGTAGCAATAGTAATATATGTATATATACACACACACACATATATGATGCACAAACGTGGAATAATTCTCATGGAAAACTAACTGGAAACTGGCAGAAGAGCTCCAACACAGTCAAAACTGGCCTTTGTCAGTGTGTGCAGAGGGAGTTGGTGACCCAACAGTATGCAAAGGCTAACCAATGAATCTAGGGCAGAGAGCCACTGGCATAGGACTCATTTAGCTACACAGAGGCAGCCTGGAGGATCTGGGCTGTGGTTACGGTGGGAGGGTGGCAGTCATTGTCAGCACACTCAGAAGTATACAGTGGTTTGTCTCCCAGAGAGAGTATTCCAGTTCTGCTCACTCCACACTGAAGCTTGCTAAATCTGGGGCAGACAGGTCCTGGGATAAGACTGCCACAGAGACAGCCAAGATCTCAGGCAGCAGTGCAGTCACCTCAATTCTTGCATAGCCACAACTCCAAACCACCAGCTCTAGGCCCAGACTACTAAACACAACAGCTTTGCACTAACTAGATCTGTGATGAACATAAGAGAGAAAGGTTTGTGATGGGGACTCCTTCTGAGCAGAATCATGGCTACATACAGAAACGATTCATACGTCCTGGGTGACCACACAGGCCTTACCTGCATTATCAATCCCTCTTTTGGGGCAAGGTGCACACTCATGGGCAACCATACCTGGTTGAACTTGACCCTCAGAGCTTCTTATCCAACAACTGGGGGGCAGACTTCACACCCAACAGGACATTGGCAGATATAACAGAGAGGAAGCCCTGACTCACATCCTGCACAGGCTTCAGACAAACCAACACCAGCTACACCCTCTATCAAAGAGATAATGGCCAGCACACCCTGAGTAAAGACAAGCATCCAGAAGAACAAAACAATAAAGTCTCTAAATTTTCTTCATGAAGTATACACATAAAGTTTACCTCCAAGGAAGGAGATATTAATATAAAGCCTATAAGTATCTAAAACTTACATGAAGGTTTTGTGATATGCATGATTTTTTTTTAACACAAAATTTGGCCTCATCAAGAAAGTTACAGTTCAGGGAAAATATGAAAGCAATTTTGAATAAGGTATTATTCAAATTCCCTTTGCAATGTACATCTTTCTCAGGTAGGAAAGGAATAACTTGCTAAAATCTGGATCAATCTCTGCAAAAATGAGAGAGGGGTAATCATTGTTATAACACATTTCTCTAAAGGTCACTAGTGAGGAATATCCTTCCACCTATATATTTATCTATCTACCCATCCATCCATCCACTGGCATACCTATCTACTTATACACCTACCTGTCTACCTACCTGCCATCTATCTCTATGGTCTGCTTTCAGTTATTTTAGTATTTTTGCATCATGCCTTGCTATTTCAATTTTATTTATTCATTGGACAATAATTCACTAGTAAGTACACCAGATGGGCTTCCCTGATAGCTCAGTTGGTAAAGAATCCACCTGCAATTCAGGAGACTCTGGTTTGACTTCTGGGTCAGGAAGATCCGCTGGAAAAGGGATAGGCTACCCACTCTAGTAATTATTGGGCTTCCCTGGTGGCTCAACTTGTGAAGAATGCACCCACAGTGTGGGAGACCTGGGTTTGATCCCTGGGTTGGGAAGACCCCCTAGAAAAGGAAAAGGCTACCCACTCCAGTATGCTGGCCTGGAGAATTCCGTGGACTGTGTAGTCCATGGGATTGCAAAGAGTCGGACACGACTGAGTGACTTTCACTTTCACTTTCAAGTACACCAGATGGAAGAAGTCTGGGTTTTAGTTATCATTGAACATGGTATCTGGAGAAATCTAATAATTTCTAAGAAAACATAGCTCTGATTTCAAGACTCTCCTTGTTAAATGATTCAAATAGAACTGCACTCAGTCTAATCTGGAGCCTAGTGTATTATAAAAATGAAATTGTCTATAAAAAAAAAAGTGCTTCCATAGGCAATTACAGAACAAGTATATGAAACACGTATAGCATGTTATGAATGAAAAATATTACTATGAGTAAATGTAAGAGGAAGGTATCTGGATAGTGACTTCTAGTTTTCTTACCAGATTGAGGTAGTAGGAGACAAATAACAGGAAATCTATTTGTAGTGCTGAATCTGTTTAAGAATTAATTTTATGGTTCTCAGAAAGTTATAATACATGCTATAATTTTTAATTTCCTAAGTTCTTGAATGCAAAAACAAATAGCATCCATGATAATTACACTTGCAGTTCTAACAGTTAGAAATAAAATAAGTTTCAGAGTGTGTGAGTGGGTAATAGTGACAGAACACTGAATTGTGCAACACAGTTTTGGGATAAAGAATGTTAAATCAAAAACATACATAAACAATGGAAATACATTTTTTAGAGAAAGAAGTAAAGATGTGATTTTATTGATACCAAGATTAAGTACCATGTAATATGTTTGGAAATCTAAGGATAAATCTAGAATAATAATCCTTGAGATATTTTCAACATGAATCACCTCTAAAATGTATCTCTTAAGTGTTCCTTGGAGTATCTATGTGAGCATGTCAAGTGATATGGATTACTAGATTTCAGGATACGGCATTTCTGTCTCTGACTATCTATGGCTTTTAGAAGACATTCTCCCTACGTCTAGCTATACACTTTCCCTATGCAGATTCTAACCTTCTAGTTTCACTTCTTGCTTTGCCCCAAATAACTGTATTCATTCAAATTTAAGTATGCATTAAATCACAAAAAATGGAAAGATAGAGACAAATCTCAATTGCTCAGGCCCAGTCCAAGCTCAGCTTTGGAGATAGAAGTGAATGACTGAGTGAATGGAAATCAAATGAAAACTGATAAAGAACTCAAAACTGGGCAAAGAGAGTGGCCTAAGATTGAGGGAAAGCAGCAATCTCTGGAAGCAGAAATTCATCATCATGGGTAGAAAATGGGTCAGACAATGGGACAGCTTTTCTCTTGAGTACTTTGCCATGGGAAGATCATTGCATGCTGCTGCTCCCTCTGAGCAGAAAAATGGTGCAAAGCAATGTCATAGTTACTGTAAGGTGTTGGTAGCATCGGTGTAGGATGATTCTTCTTCTCCTGTCCTTTAATCCCTTGAGGATTATAAAGCCAGCTAAGGAGAACAGCTCTTAATGAGTGTTCCCTCATAAATGAGTGGTTCCCTGAACCACATAATGGGAGTGAAGCAAAAGAGGGTAATCAATACTATGACTACGTGAAAAGTCTCCAACCATCGGGAGCCCTATCATGAACTGTATGAACTGGGTGAAGTGTATTGAATCTTAAATCAGTGCATTCTTACTTATCAATTATATTATTCGTATTCATGCTATTCATTTATCCTTCCCTTCAGAATTTTAATAGAATTTTTGTATGTGCTAGCCAGTAACGCCATTATTGTTATACTTTCTGCTTTTACTACTTCTAAGGACATTTCATGGTAGTTTAAGACTTTCTTTTCTTTTTGGTTTAGATTATTCTGTTATCTTATCCATCTCCAGTTAAAGACCTGACTGAAGCAAATTGGCATGCACCCAGCTTCTCATTAAATTATTGATTGTAAATAATTTTCTTGTGATCAAGTGAAAAAAGCTGCATGCTGATTGATTTAGTTGAATTAACAGGAAAAGTTTTCTTTATCTTAAATAAAATACCTTGAAATAGAATAATAAGATAATTAAGCATGAGAGATGAGGTCTTCTAAGTATAGCCCAGATAAAAGATATTTACATTAGAAAAGTCAATTCCTCTACATAAGAAATAAAAAGGAAATTATTGTTCTTGTTGTTGATTGAGATGGAGAGAGGGAAGCTGGCAGCTAGTGCTAAAGTTATCCTAAGTGGCAAGAGTAAAGTAGCGAAAAAGGACATAGGAAAACCAGGAAAAATATTAAATTACCCTTTATGTGTAATGAAGATCTAATTTTAAGATAATCATGTTTAGTATATGTTTTTTTTTTCTTGCCACATCTATTGTCATTATCTGCTGTCCAATATCTGCAATAAAAATCATTTCTACCATTATACTTGTTTTAATGATATTTATGGAGAATAAATGAAATGTTAGGAAATAATAAGGAGAACAGAGAAAGAAATTTAAAATGAAATGTAAAGTGGGAAGCAGCTGTGAAACAAGTTTAAAAATGAACTATTAAAATACATCCTATTAATACTGAAAAACTCCCCAAATTCAAACTAATATTAAAGAGTTAGAAAATCTTAAGGTTCATGTGATTATAGTTATAGGTTTCTTATTTAGACATAAAGGATATAGACAGATTTCTTAAGGTTTGGTGTCATCAGAAATATATTTATTTCATAAAGAGTTGTTTAATTTTCAAGGAAAGCATGCTTTAGCTGTTGCCTCTAATTTAACTAATGAATTTGTCTGAAAAAAATATAGTCATCAATTATATATTCTGCTTATCTATTCAGAAACTTCTCTTTCATGGCATTTTACTCTATTTATACATGTTTGAATGTAAGTAAGTATATTCGAAAAAGCAAGAGAGTTCCAGAAAAACATCTATTTCTGCTTTATTGACTATCCCAAAGCCTTTGACTGTGTGGATCACAATAAACTGGAAAATTTTTAAAGAGATGGGAATACCAGACCATCTGACCTGTCTCTTAAGAAACCTGTATGCAGGTCAGGAAGCAATAGTTAGAACTGGACATGGAACAACAGACTGGTTCCAAATAGGAAAAGGAGTACGTCAAGGCTATGGTTTTTCCAGTGGTCATGTATGGATGTGAGAGTTGGACTGTGAAGAAAGCTAAGTGCTGAAGAATTGATGCTTTTGAACTGTGGTGTTGGAGAAGACTCTTGAGAGTCCCTTGGCCTGCAAGGAGATCCAACCAATCCATTCTGAAGGAGATCAGCCCTGGGATTTCTTTGGAAGGAATGATGTTAAAGCTGAAACTCCAGTACTTTGGCCACCTCATGCAAAGAGTTGACTCACTGGAAAAGACTCTGATGTTGGGAGGGATTGGGGGCAGGAGGAGAAGGGGACAACAGAGGATGAGATGACTGGATGGCATCACTGACTCGATGGACGTGAGTCTGAGTGAACTCCGGGAGTTGGTGATGGACAGGGAGGCCTGGCGTGCTGGGATTCATGGGGTCACAAAGAGTCAGACACGACTAAGCGACTGAACTGAACTGAACTGAAGGCTGTATATTGTCACCCTGCTTATTTAACTTATATGCAGTACACCATGAGAAATGCTGGGCTGGAAGAAGCACAAGCTGGAATCAAGAGTGCTGGGAGAAATATCAATAATCTCAGATATGCAGATGACATCACCATTGTGGCAGAAAGTGAAGAGAAGCTACAAAGCCTCTTGATGAAGTGGAGGAGGAGAATGAAAAAGTTGGCTTAAAGCTCAACATTCAGAAAACGAAGATCATGGCATCTGGTCCCATCACTTCATGGGAAATAGATGGGGAAACAGTGTGAGACTTTATTTTTGGGGCTCCAAAATCACTGCAGATGGTGATTATAGCCATGAAATTAAAAGACACTTGCTCCTTGGAAGGAAAGTTATGACCAACCTAGATAGCATATTTAAAAGCAGAGACATTACTTCGCCAACAAAGGTCCGTCTAGTCAAGGCTATGGTTTTTACAGTGGTCATGTATATATGTGAGAGTTGGACTGTGAAGAAAGCTGAGCACTAAAGAATCGATGCTTTTGAACTACGGTGTTGGAGAAGAGTCTTGAGAGTCCCATGGACTGCAAGAAGATCCAACCAGTCCATCCTAAAGGAAATC
Organism: Bos grunniens; assembly: GCF_055505025.1. NCBI lineage: Eukaryota > Metazoa > Chordata > Mammalia > Artiodactyla > Bovidae > Bos > Bos grunniens. Next base: position 92,270,032 of record NC_141172.1, read on the forward strand.
AGTCCTGGGTATTTATTGGAAGGGCTGATGTTGAAGCTGAAACTCCAATACTTTGGCCACCTCATGTGAAGAGTTGACTCATTGGAAAAAATCCTAATGCTGGGAAGGATTGGTGGGGCAGGAGGAGAAGGGGACTACAGAGGATGAGATGGCTGAATGGCATCACCAACTTGATGGACATGGGTTTGGGTGAACTCTGGGAGTTGGTGATGGACAGGAAGGCCTGGCGTGTTGCAGTTCATGGGGTCTCAAAGAGTCTGACATGACTGAGTGACTGAACTGAACTGAACTGAATTGAAGTATATTAAAAACATGTATTTTTCTAAACTGGCATGACCAAATATCAGTTGGACCCTCCTTTAACTTTTCTAGATATAATTGATAAATCTTTCTTAGAATTTATATAGGAAGGATATATTTGTCTTCTAGGGCTTCCATAGTAAAGTACCACAGACTGGGTAGCCTAGTCACATCAATTTATGTTCCTACAGTTCCGGAAGCTAGAAGTCTGAGAGCAAGGTGTCTGCATAGTTGATTTTTTCTGAGTCATCTCTCTTTGGCTTGTAGATATTCTTGTTATCCCTATTTCTTCATATGGTGTTCCCTCTGTGTATGTGTGTATCCTAACCTTTTATAGGAATATCATTCATATTGGATTGGGGCTACCTTAATGACCTCAGATAACCATAATCACCTAATTTAATGTCCTCTATATCCAAACCACATTCTGAAGTACTGGGGACAGGGATTTCAACACATGAGTTTAAGAGCATATATAAGACTAGCTCATTTTATAGTTTTAATTACTCAAATCCATAAGGTAGTAGGTTTGAAACTTACAATTGCAGTAGAGGAATTTGTACTTATTCTTTTGGTATAAATTGTTGCCCCTGGAGATAAACTTTAGTATCTTACTAGATTCTGGTCTTATATTTCAGGACTGCCATGAAGATGTACTGAAAGTTCTACCACACTGGAAGAGTCTAATACCCCACTCATTTGATGATTTGCCAGCTCTAATTTTGGAAGAACATACTGACCACGATGGTGAAAATATCAATTTAAAAAAAAAATGTACTCTCTGTACTATGTGAGTCTATTTCCCTATTTTCCTGTGTGTTTTGACCAAACTTACAACTACTTGCACACAGCTGCATGTGGCTTCTGTTTTGTCAAACTATTAAACCAGTCTTACTTAAAATTATATTTCTCTTTCTCTTTTTTTTTTCCCCTACTGGTCTACCTTGACTTTGCCTTCAGCATTTGCTCATCAAGACTGAGATATGAAAGGATCCTGATCTCCTTCACCATATGATTCCTGTGTCAGAAAATTCAAAATGTCTTTCAAGTTTTGCAGTTATGCATTTGACTTTATTCTCAACATATTCTCTAATTTCAACACTGCATTTTTCATTTTTTTTCCTCATGTAATTTGTGTTGGTTCCCATAAATTTGAAAATTTACACTTTTATTCTTCCACAAAATTCCCATCCACAAGGCTTATTTCTAGTTGGGAGTTTAGGAATTCCCACCTTATCAAAATGTTAGTACTCAGGTTCTTAATTTCTAGTTTACCCTCTAACACATAACTTACAGTTTGAAATTTAGCTAATGAATTTTGTGACATGTAACCCTTAGAGTTAACTCAAAATTATCATTTGTTGTTGTGTTAGTTCCTAAGTAATGTTTGATCCCTTGTGATCACATGGACTGTAGCCCACCAGGCTCCTATATCAATATGATTTCCCAGACAAGAATACTAGAGTGGGTTGCCATTTCCTTCTCTAGGGGATCTTTCCAACCCAAGGATCAAACCCACGTCTCCTGCAGTGCAGGCAGATTCTTTATCATCTGAGCCACCAGGGAAGTCTCAAACCATTATTCAGTTCAGTTCAGTCGCTCAGTCGTGTCTGACTCTTTGTGACCCCATGAATCCCAGCATGTCAGGCCTTCCTGTCCATCACCAACTCCCGGAGTTCACTCAGACTCACGTCCATCGAGTCAATGATGCCATTCAGCCATCTCATCCTCTGTCGTCCCCTTCTCCTCCTGCCCCCAATCCCTCCCACCATCAGGTTCTTTTCCAATGGGTCAACTCTTCACATGAGGTGGCCAAAGTACTGGAGTTTCAGCTTTAGCATCATTCCCTCCAAAGAAATCCCAGGGCTGATCTCCTTCAGAATGGACTGGTTGGATATCCTTGCAGTCCAAGGGACTCTCAAGAGTCTTCTCCAGCACCACAGTTCAAAAGCATCAATTCTTCGGCGCTCAGCCTTCTTGACAGTCCAACTCTCACATCCATACATGACCACTGGAAAAACCATAGCCTTGACTAGATGTACCTTTGTTGGCAAAGTAATGCCTCTGCTCTTCAATATGCTATCTAGGTTGGTCATAACTTTCCTTTCAAGGAGTAAGCATCTTTTAATTTCATGGCTGTCCTTCAATTAAAAAAATAATTAAATAAAAAATACATGATTTATACTCTACAAACCATTATTAGTAGAGTACAAATCATGTATTTTTAAAATTAATTTTTTATTGAAGAATAATTGCTTTACAGAATTTTGTTCTTTGCTGTCAAACCTCAGCATGAATCAGCCATAGGTATACATATATATCCTCCTTCCTGAATGTCCCTCCTATCTCCCTCCCCATCCCACCCCTCTAGGTTGATACAGAGCGCCTGTTTGACTTTCCTGAGCCATACAGCAAATTCGCATTGGCTATCTATCTTACCTATGGTAATGTAAGTTTCCATGTTACCCTTTCCATACACTTCACCCTCTCCTCCCCTCTCCGCATGTCCATAAGTCTATTCTTTATGACTGTTTCTCTATTGCTGCCCTGTAAATAATGCTGGGAGGGATTGGGGGCAGGAGGAGAAGGGGACGACAGAGGATGAGATGGCTGGATGGCATCACTGACTCGATGGACATGAGTCTGAGTGAACTCCAGGAGTTGGTGATGGACAGGGAGGCCTGGCGTGCTGCAATTCATGGGGTCGCAAAAAGTCGGACATGACTGAGTGACTGAACTGAACTGAAAATAAATTCTTCAGTACCATTTTTCTAGATTCAATATATATGTGTTATAATACCATATTTATCTTTCTGTTCTGACTCACTTCACTCTGTACAATAGGTTCTAGGTTCATCCACCTCATTAGAACTGACTCAAATGTGTTCCTTCTTCTTATTGCTGAGTAATATTCCATTGTGTATATATGCCACCACTTCTTTATCCATTCATCTGTCAATGGACATCTAGGTTGCTTCCATGTTCTAGCTATTGTAAATAGTTCTGCAATGAATGATGGGATACATGTGTCTTTTTCAATTTTGGTCTCTTCAGAGTATATGCCTAGGAGTAGGATTGCTGGGTCATGTGGTAGTTTTATTCCTAGTTTTTTAAGGAATCTTGATACCATCTTCTATAGTGGCTGTATCAATTTACATTCCCATCAACAGTGCAAGAGTGTTCCCTTTTCTCCACACCCTCTCCAGCATTTATTGTTTTAGGCTTTTTGATGATGGCCATTCTGAGCAGTGTGAGGTGGTGTCTCATTGTAGTTTTGATTTGCATTTCTCTAATACTGAGCGATGTTGAGCATCCTTTCAGGTATTTATTAGCCATCTGTTTAGGTCTTTTCCCCAATTTTTGGTTGGTTGGTTTGTTTTTCTGGTATTGAGTTGCATGAGCTGCTTATATATTTTGGAAATTAATCCTTTGTCAGTTGTTTCATTTACTGTTATTTTCTCCCATTCTGAGGACTGTCTTTTCACCTTGCTTCCCTGGTGGCTCAGAGGGCAAAGCATCTGCCTGCAATGCAGGAGACCTGGGTTCGATCCCTGGGTCAGGAAGATCCCCTGGAGAAGGAAATGGTAACCCACTCCAGTACCCTTGCCTGGAAAATCCCATGGACAGAGAAGCCTGGTAGACTACAGTCCATGGGATCGCAAACAGCTGGACACGACTGAGTGACTTCATTATAGTTTCCTTTGCTGTGCAAAAGTGTTTAAGTTTAATTCAGGTCCCACTCATTTACTTTTGTTTTTATTTGTGTTACTTTTAGGAGAGGGGTCATAGAGGATCTTGCCTTGAAAAAATATGAAATGATTCATGAATCCATACTTCATCCTAGAACGGGGGCCATGCTAATCTCTGTATCATTCCAATTTTAGTATATGTACTGCCAAAATGAACATTTTCTTTTCTTTTCTTTTGATGCAAGTGCCTAGCTTAAACTTTGATTGCTGAGGCAACCACTTCAAGGGCTATCTACTCCAAAGTCAGCTATCTAGAATAAATATCTACATCCTCAGAAACATGACTAGATAAAGTACCAGGCCACCTCTCAACACTGCGGCTTATTTTTTTAGAAATCCTAGTTGATTTCCATAACTGATCATTTGGGCCACTTTTTATTTTCCCCCCACACTTTAAATTACCACTTTTGTTTTAAATTCAGCAACAGTGAGCCCACAAAACTTCTAGACTATTACCTTCATCCCAAATAAAAGCAGAACCTCAGACCAGTGCACTCTTTTACCCACTCTAGCTCTGATTCTCCTTCACTCTCCCATTTCCCATTCCCAACTCCCTGCTGTATGACTCCAGTTGCACTGTGTGATTTCTAGATCTTATAATTAATCAGGGTTTCCTTGGTGCCTCAATGGTAAAGAGTCTGCCTGCAATGTGGGAGACCTGGGTTTGATTCCAGGGTCAGGAAGATTCCTGGAGAAGGGAAGGGCTACCCACTCTGTTATTCTTTCCTGGAGAATTCCATGGATAGAGGAGCCTGGTGGGCCACAGTCCAAGGGGTTTCAAGGAGTTGGACATGACTGACTGACTAACATTTTGGACTCCCTGGTGGCTCAGTGGCAAAGAATCTACCTGAAATGTGGGAAACCTGAGTTCAATCCCTAGGTTGGGAAGATCCCCTGGAGAGGAAAATGGCCTACATGCTACAGTATTCTTTCCTGGAGAATTCCATGGACAGAGGAGTCTGGTGGGCTCATGTCGCAAGGAGTCAGACACAACTGAATGACTTTCACTTTCATTATAATTAATCAACCTTTATTTTTTCAAAGTTTCTTGATGATATTGCTGAACGGTGTCTTGAAATCATAATAAGAACTATAAGGTCAGTCCAGCCACAATGGTAGTTATTAACAGGCTAAGAGAGAAAACAAAACAAAACACAAAATTTTATCAATAAAACTGAAATCTGTATCAACCAGTTAATATCAGGCCATATAATTCCCTTTGGTAGATCACTTTTGAGTTTTAAATAGTCTTTAAGTTGAGTGAAAATGAATTACAATCAAAACAATTTATTTTTTTCAATCTGATTCCCACTATTATTTTACCTCTCTTCCTTAACTCAACAATATATGTCAATGTTCTTTTTTTCCCCAAAAATATGGTTTATATTTCCTTTCTTGGTGTATATATCATGCTATTTACTTGACCTAGAATATCATTTTCTTTCACTGTTTCTGCCTTTTTTTTTCTCTTAATATCCTCCAGTGTTCCTATTTAAGCAGTTGTCTTCACGAGTTTCAGTCCTATAATCTGAGCTTAAGGCCGCAGGTGGGTGTATACTAGAGAAATGTTGAGCTCTCTTTATTTTCATAAACAGAAATCAGAGTAAGTTATGGATAGCAGTATAATTGGTTCAAAAGAACAGTGCTTAACTCCATAAATTCTTCTCATCAAATTTGGCTTCATGGACCAGTGAACTTGCTAGGGTTTAGCTGTACTTGGAGTTGAATATTCTGTAGTCATTGTGTTGAAATTTTATCTTTGTGTGTTTTATAAATGAATCCTATCAAAAAATGCAGAATGGGAGTGGGAAGCATCAAATTTAAATGAGAACCCTGCAGCATCTGGGTCTAGGTAAGTTACTGTCCATCCCTGACTCATCCAGGCAGCTCCATGGTACTTTCCAGGGGGACTTAATGAGGGCTTCTCACCTAATCCCTATCCAGACACTTAGTACATCCCTCATGAATATTGTAATACATTTGGGAGACTGAAAGTGTTAGGGTGGTGGACTCTAGGGAAAGGAAACTTATGTCTTGCCCCCAGCCAGAGCCTTGCTTTTTTTTTTTTTTTTTGGCTTGGGTCCCTCATGTTATGTAGTAAATCATGCCTCCAATGAATTACAATGAATGCCTCCAGTGAATGAGCAAAGAACCACTCCATACCAATTATTCTGAGGTAAGTGAAGCTCCTTCTCACACTGCCACTCACACAGTTGAACATTTAAAATTAAACAAGAGAAACACAGAGGGGTAAATTCACTCCACAGCCATTGATTATATACTTTTTTCTCCTGAATGGTTTCAATACACAGTATTATAATGTTAAACTTAATACAGCTCTGAAGGTAAGATATATGTATGTGTATGTGTGTGTGTGTATATATATATATATATATATATATATATATATATAAAGCATAAAAGAATAATCTGAGAAAAAAGTTATATGTATGGAAGTAATAAAGGGAGATTTCAACATAGTGCAATACATAAACTGTGTGTGTCTTGATTTTGGACCCACCACTTTTTAGATGTTTATTCTGGTTTCCAAATATCACATTTTTTTCTTATTTTTATTTGTTTAAATCTGAAATGAACTATTGATAGATGTTCAGTAAATTTTAATTACTTTTTTACTCTAAAGCAATTATCTTCTATCATTAACTCAGAAAAGCACATTGAGTTGCTAAATAACTCCTAAAATATATCACACAGGGAATGGCCTGGAAATAAAAACACTGACACACAAAAAATTTAATTTTAAAAATTAAGTGAGAAATTTAGATTTTCCAAGACCACCTAAGGAAAGTAAACATAGAGCCCTTAGAAGGGGCAGAGGGGAATCAAAGACAGTAAATGATATAATTAACACATCATGATTATTGATGGTTAGTGAGAATTACTCAGAGACATTTGAAGAACTTTTTGTTGAATAGTAATGGCATATATTAAGGCTTCCCTGGTGGCTCAGTGGCAAAGAATCCACCTGCCAACACAGGAGAAGCAGGTTCTATCCCTGGGTTGGGAAGATCCCTTGGGGAAGGAAATGGCAACCCACTCCAATATTCTTACCTGGGAAAGTTCATGAACAGAGGAGCCTGGTGGCATACAGTCCACAGAGTGGCAAAATAGTTGGACTCAACTCAATGACTAAACAATAACAATTGCATATAGTACTCTTCAATAAAATATCTCCCAATGGTCAATAAAAATTAAGTACAGGCTTGAACAATAATTTTGTGAAGAGCAACTAAGTAAGGGAGATCTATTGGAGAAGTGCACCATGGTGCAAACTAGGGATAACCCATGAGAATGGGGTGTTCCAACCACTGTGCTGATTCACTAGGTATAAGAACTCAACTCAGATATGTGAATTTCCTATTCTCCTTCTGCTGGAGAGAAAAAGGATAAAAACTAACTAGCACAAAAATTATCTCAGACACTTAGCATTAAATGTGTAAGAGACAATTTTTTATTCAACATAAAACTATTCTGAAGCAGATACCATCATTAGATGGATAAGGAAATTAAGGGACAGAAAGGTGGTTTGCACTCTTTCACATTGATTACAAGTGTGACAGCCAGGATTGAATCATGACTCTCCAATTACAGAGTCTATGTGGTTAACCTCTATATCACAAGATCTCTCTTTAGAGATTTCTTTTTTAATTAAGGTATAATTGATTTATACTACTATACAAGTTTCAGGTGTGCAAAGTAGTGATTCACAATTTTAAAAAGTTAAGGCACTACTCAGTGAGATGTCATTCCAGGACCTTGCTTCAGACAGTTTTCCTCCAACACAGATAACTAGGAAAATATGAAGGAAGCCTAGTACCAAGGAACTGATCTGGATCCAGGGCATGCAGCATTCACTCTGGCTTCAAGATATCAAGTTCTGAGGCTTTGGAGTGGGAGCACCAACTTCAACTAACCCTAGGGAGTATCAGAGAGAACTCACACAATGGAAACCACTTGAAGATAAGACCCAGCATCACCCAACCACCAGGAGCATGTTGTGCAGGATGCTTAATCTAAACAACAACAACAAAAATACAAACTTAATCATCAGCAGACACGATTACCACATCACTCAGCCTTACCCATCAGAGGAAAAACAAACAAAACCTCAGGATAAATCTCACCCTATGCAAAGCCTACACAAACCACTGGACCAACCTTGGGAGGGAAGAAACCAAAAGGAAGAAAGAATTCAACCCTGAAGCCCGGGAAAAGGAAACCTCATACACAATATGTTGAAAAAAAAAATAATGAAAAGGCAGATAAATACACAAATGAAGGAACAAACTAGAAACACAGAAGTCCAAATAGATGAAGAGGAAATAGGCAAACTACTGGAAAAAGAATTCAGAATAATGATAGTAAACATGATCAAAAACCTTGAAAACAAAATGGAGAAAATGAATCAATTAACAGTGATATAGAAGAATTAAAGAATAAACATACATAGAAAAACAGCACACTTACTGAAATCAAAAATATTTTAGAAGGAATCAATAGCAGAATATATGAAGCAGAAGAACTAATCAGTAAACTGAAAGATAAAATGGTGGAAATAACTTCTGAAGATCAGAATAAAGTAGAATGAAAAGAACTGAAGATAGTCTTAGTGACTTCTGGGACAATATCAAATGCACCAACATTCTAATTATAGAGCTCCCAGAATAAGAAGAGAAAAGGAGGGGTATGAGAAAACTTTTGAAGGTATTATAGTTGAAAATTTCCCCAACATGGAGAAGGAAATAGTCAATGAAATCCAAGAGGCACAAAGAGTCTCATACAGGATAAACCCAAGGATAAACTTGCTAAGGCACATACTAATCAAACTAACAAAGACTAAACACAAAGAAAGAGTATCAAAAGCAGTAAGGGAAAAGCAACAAGTAACATAAAAGGGAAATCCCATACACTTAATGGCTGATCATTTAGCAGAAACTCTGCAGCCCAGAAGGGAATGGCAGGATATATTTAGAGTGTTGGAAGGGAAAAATCTACAACCAAGATTACAGTACCCAGCAAGGATCTCATTCAAAATTGATGGAAAAATAAAAAGCTTTTCAGACAAGCAAAAGTTAAGAGAATTCAGTACCACCAAGCCAGCTTTATAACAAATGTTATAGGGACTTATATAGCCATGATATATGAGAAGAAAAACATCTACAAAATCTACATGAAACAATTAAGAAAATGGCAGTAGGAGCATATATATCAATAATTAATTTAAACATAAATGAATTAAATGTTCCAATAAAAAGACCCAGGCTGACTGAATGTATACAAAAACAAGACCCATATATATACTGTCTATAATAAACCCACTTCAGACCTAAAAACACATATAGACTGAAAGTGAGAGAAAAAATATATTCCATGAAAATGGGAAGCAAATGAAAACTGGAGTAGCAATTCTCATCTCAGACCTTAAAATAAAGATTAAAAGAGATAAGGAAGGAAACTACATAATGATCAAGGGATCAATCCAAGAGGAAGAAATAACAATTGTAAATAACTATACACCCAACATAGAAACACCTCAATACATAAGACAAACACTAACAGATATAAAAGGAGAAATTGACAATAACACAATAATAGTAGGAGACTTTAACCCCCCACTTACACCAATGGACAGATCATCAAAACAGTATTAATAAAGAAACATGCATCTTAAATGATACATTAGATGACATGGATCTCATTGACATCTTCAAGACATTCCATGTTAATGCAGAAGAATACACCTTCTCAAGTGCACATGGAACATTCTCCAGGATAGGTCACATCTTGGGTCACAAATCAAGTCTCAGTAAATTTTTAAAAATTGAAATTATATCAAGCATCTTCTCTGACCACAACGCTATGAGATTAGATATCAATTACAACAACAACAAATGTAAGAAACACAAAAACACATGGAGATTAACAACACGTTTCTAAATGACCAATAGGTTACTGAAGAAATCAAATGGGAAATCAGAAAACTTCTATAAAAAATGCCATTGAAAACATCATAACTCAAAACCTATGGGATGCAGCAAAAGCAGTTCTAAGAGGGTAGTTTGTAGCAATACAATCTTACCTCAAGAAACAAGAAAAACATTGAATAGACATCCTAATTTTATACCTAAACAACTGGAAAAAGAAGAACGACAACAACAACAGCAAAAAAAACACATAATTAGTAGAAGGAAAGAAATAAAAAAGATCCAAGCAGAAATAAATGAAAAAGAAATGAAAGAAACAATAGTAAAGATTAATAAAACTAAATCTGGTTCTTTGAGAAGATAAACAAAACTGACAAACTTTTAGCCGGACTCATCAAGAAAAAAAGAGAGAAGAATCAAATCAACAAAATTAGAAATGAAAAAGAAGAGGTTACAACAGGCAATGCAGAAATACAAAGGATTATAAGAGACGATCATGAACAACTATTTAGCACTCAAATGGATAACCTGGAAGAAATGAATATAGTCTTAGAAACGTTCAATCTTCCAGGACTGAACCAGGAAGAAATAGAAATTATGACCAATCCAATTATAAGCACCGAAATTGAAGCTGTGATCAAAAATTTCCCAAAATACAAAAGTCCAGGGCCAGATGTCTTCACAGGAGAATTCTATCAAACATTTAGAGAAGAACTAATGCCCATCCTTCTAAAACGTTTTCAAAAAATTGCAGAGGAAGGAACACTTCCAAACTCATTCTATGAGGCCACCATCACCCTGATACCAAAACCAGACAAAGACAACACAAAAAAAGAAAACTGCAGGCCAATATCACTGATGAACACAGATGCAAAATCTCTAACAAAATTATAGCAAACAGAATTCAGTGACACATCGGAAAGCTCATACACCATGATCAAGTTGGATTTATTTCAGGAATTTTCCATATATGCCAACCAAACAATGTGATATACCATATTCAGAAATTGAAAGATAAAAACCAAATGATAATCTCAATAGATGCAGAAAAGGCCTTTGACAAATTTCAGCACCCATTTATGATTAAAACTCTTCAGAAAATGAACATAGAAGGAATCTACCTCAATATAGTAAAGGCTATATATGATAAGCCTACAACAAGCATTATTCTCAATGGTGAAAAACTGAAAGCATTCCCCCTAAGATCAATAACAAGACGAAGGTGTCCACTTTCACCACTATTATTCAACATAGTTCTGGAAGTCCTAGCTACAGAATCAGAGAAGAAAAAGAAATAAAAGGAATCCATATTGGAAAAGAATTAAAGCTTTTACGGTTTGCAGATGACATGATACTGTACATAGAAAACTTTATTATTTATTTATTTATTTATTTTTAATTTAATTTAATTTTTAAACTTTACAAAATTGTATTAGTTTTGCCAAATATCAAAATGAATCCACCACAGGTATACATGTGTTCCCCATCCTGAACCCTCCTCCCTCCTCCCTCCCCATACCATCCCTCTGGGTCGTCCCAGTGCACTAGCCCCAAGCATCCAGTATCGTGCATCAAACCTGGACTGGCATCTCATTGCATACATGATATTTTACATGTTTCAATGCCATTCTCCCAAATCTTCCCACCCTCTCCCTCTCCCACAGAGTCCATATAGTATCAGAAAATTGCTAGAGCTAATTAGTGAAATTAGCAAAGTTGCAGGATACAAAATCAACAAACAGAAATCACTTGCATTTCTGTATACTAACAATGAAAAATCAGAAATAACAATTAAGGATTCAACCCCTTTCACCATCACAACAAAGAGAGTTAAATATCTGGAAATAAACATACCTAAGTATGAAAAGGCAAAATGATAGGATACTGAAAGAGGAAATCCCCAGGTCAGTAGGTGTCCAATATACTACTGGAGATCAGTGGAGAAATAACTCCAGAAAGACAAAGGGATGGAGCCAAAGCAAAAACAATACCCAGCTGTGGATGTGACCGGTGATACAAGCAAGGTCTGATGCTGTAAAGAGCAATATTGCATAGGAACCTGGAATGTCAGGTCCATGAATCAAGGCAAATTGGAAGTGGTCAAACAAGAGATGCCAAGAGTGAACGTCGACATTCTAGGAATCAGAGAACTAAAATGGACTGGAATAGGTGAATTTAACTCAGATGACCATTATATCTACTACTGTGGGCAGGAATCCCTCAGAAGAAATGGGGTAGCCATGATGGTAAACAAAAGACTCTGAAATGCAGTACTTGGATGCAATCTCAAAAACGACAGAATGATCTCTGTTCGTTTCCAAGGCAAACCATTTAATAGCACAGTAATCCAAGCCTATGCCCCAACCAGTAATGCTGAAGAAGCTGATGTTGAATGGTTCTATGAAGACTTACAAGACCTTTTAGAACTAACATCCAAAAAAGATGTCCTTTTCATTATAGGGGACTGGAATGCAAAAGTAGGAAGTCAAGAAACACCTGGAGTAACAAGCAAATTTTCCCTTGGAATAGGGAATGAAGCAGGGAAAAGACTAATAGAGTTTTGCCCAGAAAATGCACTGGTCATAGCAAACACCCTCTTCCAACAACACAAGAGAAGACTCTATAAATGGACATCACCAGATGGTCAACACCGAAATCAGATTGATTATATTCTTTGCAGCCAAAGATGGAGAAGCTCTATACAGTCAACAAAAACAAGACTGGGGGCTGACTGTGGCTCAGATCATGAACTCCTTATTACCAAATTCAGACTTAAATTGAAGAAAGTAGGGAAAACCACTAGACCACTCAGGTATGACCTAAATCAAATCCCTTATGATTATACAGTAGAAGTGAGAAATAGATTTAAGGGCCTAGATCTGATAGTTAGAGTGCCTGATGAACTATGGAATGAGGTTCATGACATTGTACAGGAGACAGGGTTCAAGACCACCTCCATGGAAAAGAAACACAAAAAAGCAAAATGGCTGACTAGGGAGGCCTTATGAATATCTGTGAATAGAAGAGAAGTGAAAAGCAAAGGAGAAAAGGAAAGATGTAAGCATCTGAATGCAGAGTTCCAAAGAATAACAAGGAGAGATAAAAAAAAGCCTTCCTCAGCGAACAATGCAAAGAAATAGACGAAAACAACAGAATGGGAAAGACTGGAGATCTCTTCAAGAAATTAGAGATACCAAGGGAATATTTCATGCAAAGAAGGGCTCAATAAAGGACAGGAATGGTATGGACCTAACAGAAGCAGAAGATATTAAGAAGAGATGGCAAGAATACACAGAAAAACTGTACAAAAAAGACCTTCACGAGCCAGATAATCAAGACGGTGTGATCACTGACCTAGAGCCAGACATCCTGGAATGTGAAGTCAAGTGGGCCTTAGAAAGCATCACTATGAACAAAGCTAGTGGAGGTGATGGAATTCTGGTTGAGCTATTCCAAATCCTGAAAGATGATGCTGTGAAAGTGCTGCACTCAATATGCCAGCAAATTTGGAAAACTAAGCAGTGGCCACAGGACTGGAAGTCAGTTTTCATCTCAATCCCAAAGAAAGGCAATGCCAAAGAATGCTCACACTACCACACAATTGCACTCATCTCACATGCTAGTAAAGCAATGATTCAAAATTCTCCAAGCCAGGCTTTAGCAATACGTGAACCGTGAACTTCCTGATGTTTAAGCTGGTTTTAGAAAATGCAGAGGAACCAGAGATCAAATTGCCAACATCTGCTGGATCATTGAAAAAGCAAGAGAGTTCCAGAAAAACATCTATTTCCGCTTTATTGACTATGCCAAAGCCTTTGACTGTGTGGATCACAATATGCTGTGGGAAATTCTGAAAGAAATGGGAATACCAGAACACCTGACTTGCCTCTTGAGAAATCTGTATGCAGGTCAGGAAGCAACAGTTAGAACTGGACATGGAACAACAGACTGGTTCCAAATAGGAAAAGGAGTACGTCAAGGCTGTATATTATCACCCTGCTTATTTAACTTCTATGCAGAGTACATCATGAGAAACGCTGGACTGGAAAAAGCACAAGCTGGAATCAAGATTGCCGGGAGAAATATCAATAACCTCAGATATGCAGATGACACCACCCTTATGGCAGAAAGTGAAAAGGAACTCAAAAGCCTCTTGATGAAAGTGAAAGAAGAGAGTGAAAAAGTTGGCTTAAAGCTCAACATTCAGAAAATGAAGATCATGGCATCTGGTCCCATCACTTCATGGGAAATAGATGTGGAAACAGTGTCAGACTTTATTTTTTGGGGCTCCAAAATCACTGCAGCTGGTGACTGCAGCCATGAAATTAAAAGACGCTTACTCCTTGGAAGGAAAATTATGACCAACCTAGATAGCAATTGAAAAGCTGAGACATTACTTTGGCAACAAAGGTCTGTCTAGTCAAGGCTATGGTTTTTCCTGTGGTCATGTATGGATGTGAGAGTTGGACTGTGAAGAAGGCTGAGTGCTGAAAGATTGATGCTTTTGAACTGTGGTGTTGGAGAAGACTCTTGAGAGTCCCTTGGACTACAAGGAGATCCAACCAGATCTCCTTCAACCATTCTGAAGGAGATCAGCCCTGGGATTTCTTTGGAAGGAATGATGCTAAAGCTGAAACTCCAGTACTTTGGCCACCTCATGCGAAGAGTTGACTCATTGGAAAAGACTTTGATGCTGGGAGGGTTTCAGGGCAGGAGGAGAAGGGGATGACAGAGGATGAGATGGCTAGATGGCATCACTGACTCAATGGACATGAGTCTGAGTGAACTCAGGGAGTTGGTGATGGACACGGAGGGCTGGCGTGTGTGATTCATGGGGTCACCAAGAGTCGGACACGACTGAGCTACTGAACTGAACTGAAATGAAGGAGACAAAATAAGTGTACACAGAAAATTAAAAGACACTGATGAAAGAAATCAAAGATGACATAAACAGGAAAGATATCCATATTCCTGGGTAGGAAGACTCAATATTGTGAAAATGACTATACTATCAAATGCAATCTGCAGATTCAATGTGATCTCTATCGAATGACCAATGACATTTCCCCAGAACTATAATAAAAAATTTCACAATTCATATGGTATCACAAAAGATCCCAAATAACCAAAGCAGTCTTGAGAAAGAAGAATGGGACTGGAGGAATCAACCTTTCTGACTTCAGATTATACTACAAAGCTATAGTCATCAAGACTGTTTGGTGAAAGTGAAAGTCGCTCAGTCATGTCTGACTCTTTGTGACCCCATGGAATAGCCCATGGAATTTTCCAGGCCTGAATACTAGAGTGGATAGTCTTTCCCTTCTCCAGGTGATTTTCCTGATCCAGGAATTGAACGAGGGTCTTATGCAGTGCAGGTGGATTCTTTATCAACTGAGCTATCAGGGAAGCCTGGACATTATGGTACTGGACAAAAAATGGAAATATAGACAAATGGAACAAGACAGAAAGCCCAGAAATAAACCCATGTACCTCTGGGCACCTCTTTTTTAACAAAGGAGCAAAGAATATACGATAGGGCAAAGACAGCCTCTTCAATAAATGGTCCTGGGAAAACTCAATAGCTACATGTAAAAGAATGAAACTAAAACACTTCCTAACAGCAAACCAAAGATAAACTCAAAAAAAATGGATTAAAGACCTAAATGTAAGACCAGAAACTATAAAACTATTAGAGGAAAGCATAGGCAGTACATTCGATGACATAAATCAAAGCAAGATCCTCTATGACCCACCTCCTCAGTTCAGTTCAGTTCAGTTGCTCAGTCCTGTCTGACTCTTTCCGACCCCATGAATCGCAGCACGCCAGGCCTCCCTGTCTATCACCAACTTCCGGAGTCTACTCAAACTCATGTCCATCGAGTCATGAAAGGAGGAATCATTGACATAAATTGGATACACATGAAATTTAAAATGAGGTAACAGTGTCCAGAATAGTCCAATATTCAAGGTAACACAGGGATACTAATGTTTAGGAAGACATTAGACAATATGTCTTAATTAGGAATTTGGTCCAGGATTAAAACTGTAACATATTCTTGGAGAAGCTGTCACTTGGCACAAATATGTGATTCAAAAGAAAAATGGAAATTAATTTTTTGATTATACTGATTTCTTTTTTCCATTTTTGAGGAGATGATTTTCCTATATGGATTTTTCCCTCAAGATATTTTAAAGTGCCATAGTAAACATCAAATATTTAAGTCAACTCAGTTAAAATCCAAAAGTCCTGTATTTTGAAATAGACTATTGTTTTGATAATGACAAATATTAGATATTTTTTCTCCTGTTCACAATCTATGATTCAGATATCACTGATCTGATATGATTCTCAATACCACTGAATTTATGTTCTGGAAAATAAGTTTTCCTGGAAAAAACTGTTTTGGGCTAGTATGTAGCTTGTTTCTTTAATATTTTAAAATTTAAATGAATAATTTAATACTTTTAAATATTTGATGCTATAATAAGTTTGTTTCATATTAGTTGAATCTTTTTAAAAGTAATATTCATGAAAGACTTGACATGGGATTTAAACAATTTCTGATGTCCTAAACAACTCAATACACCTTCACAGAGAAATACATTATATTGAAATAATCATGTAAATCCCAGTTTTAGCCAGTCTATTCTTCAAATTAATCCATATTAGGAAATAAAAGCTAGCACTAGGCTGCTAAAACCATCACTTCCTTTCACTAACCTCTGGTTGAGGCTCGATAAATATGAAACTTTGAGGCTTTCAGCACTTGATGCCAATATCAAATTTGATCAGTTAGGTCGACATCAAATTCTTGCACAGAAATTATGAAAAGATAAATATTCACTGTGGACTGAACCTGTTAAGAGTTGTTGTAATTTGTTACTCAGCAATAGGTAAGTGATGTACAGAGCAAAGGGTTTACATAAAAAGCTTTGGCTTGAAATCCCAATGTTCTGCTTTGGTAAGCTGTGCTGGTCGGTGCTCAGAATTCTTTTCCCTATTCTTAAGGTCTTCAATTCTAAAACAATGCAGTCAAAAGACCTGCTGTGATTCTAACCCCTTGTGAATGTACTGGATCTTAAATTTTCATACATTTAAACAAGGAGAAACAACACACTGAAACAAAGCATTCCACGTAGATTCTATCCTTGGACAACTCTCAGTGCTTCAATCTGCATCCTACAAATAGTACTCCTTTTCCTTGATGCACTCCTTTTCCTCAATGATTGTGTTTTCTAATAAATGCCAAAGTCTTTAACTTCTTTCCTGGGAAGTCAGAGAGATGAGAAGTGAAGCATAATAAAAAGGGAACCTAAACTTTACCTGGAAATAAAGATAGGTTATATTTTTTATTATTTAATAAAGAGGTAAAATTAGAGGCATTAAAAAAAATAGATCATCTGTGGTTACCAGAGTATAACGAATGGTGGAGAACTAGGGAGGGAAGATACATGATCAGGCATTTGTCAAAACCCATAGAACCACTTATTACCAAGAGTGATCTTTCATGTATGCAAAAAAAAAAAAAAAGTAAATAATGGTGAAGAATACTAGGATGGAATGCAACTATTATAAATAAATCTAAGTGTATTACAGATATATCACTTTACTCTCTTAAAAGGGTGGGGGGGATACAGAATCTTACATAATTTTGGGAAACGATGTTTTGACTGGAGACTCTAAAATTAAAAACAAAGGAATTCCTCAACATAAGCAATGCACTCTGGTTGGTACGTTCATATTTCCTGGTGGCATGGATTAACAAGAATACTGGGAGCTAAGTGTTTCACTGTCAGAGACGGAAGTTATAAATAGACAAGAAGGAAAGCTAGTCTAGAGCCTGTGTTAGAGACATCCATATAAACTCATTTGTTGATGTGTGTGCATGTGTGCCTACATACAGATAAATATATAATAAACAATTATAGATATGTGTGTATATGCATGAATAGTTAATCATACATATATTACCCAGCTCTAGCCTCTAAGAGAACTGAGATGCATTTTACAGTACTGAAAAGAAAGTACTCAAAACCAAAACCATGTTGTCATTGTGGCACAAGAACCAACCTGAAAGATTTCCCAATGGAAACAGTGTCCCCACCTGAAAGATTCCCAATGGAAACAGTGTGCCATTGAAATAATCTGAGCAAAATATTCAAAAATAGATGACAGTATCATATTCAGTTCAGTTCAGTTCAGTTAGCAAGGTAAAAATAAAATATATATCAAGGTCATATTATTATACATTATAAAATAAATAAGTAAATAAGAGACAAATCATCCAGCAGAAAAAAAAATTCAAATATTACACGTAAATATTCTCTTCTCAAGGTTGTAGAGTTTATACACTTGCCCTTTAACTATGGGCAGGACATAGTGACTTACTTCCAAATAAAGGATACTGAAAAGGGGAAACAATCATTTTAAAGTGGAGAAACCTGGCAGATGCTACATTGATCAAATGATCAAGGCTAAAACTATCAATGATGTTATGTGGATATCAAACAACCCTATAAATGATATAAATAATACGAACTCTAAGGGGAAAAAAAGGTACTTTACCTCAATGATATTCTTCTCTAAAACTAATCAACCAAGTCTAATCATTAGAAAAACATCAGACAAACCCAAATTGAGAAACCTACAAAATATTGACTAGTTGTCCTTAAAGCATTCAGACATAAAAAACAAGGAATGACTGGGAAACTGTCATAGGCCAAGGGAGATCCCAGGTGGTGCTAGTGGTAAAGAACCCGCCTGCCAATGCAGGAGATATAAGAGACAGGAGTTCGATCCCTCAGTTGGGAAGATCTCCTGGAGGAGGCGATGGCAACCCACTCTAGTATTCATGCATGGAGAATTCCTCGGACAGAGGAGCCTAGCGGGCCATGGCCCATAGGGTCATGTAGAGTCAGACATGACTGAAGCACAGTACACAGTACAGGGGAGTTTAACCCCAGAGACTTGACAAATAAGTGCAATGTGATATTCAGGAATATGAAAAGGACACCAATAGAAAAGTTAGTTAAAGGAATATGAATACAGACTGGAACTGAGTTAATAGCAATATACCAAAGTTGATTTATTAGTGTTGAAATGTCAAGGTAAACTATTATAATGTCAAACAAACTAAATAAGGGGTACATCAGAACACTTGGTATTTTCTTTGCAGCTATCCTATATACCGATTGTTATTCCAGAAGTAAACATGTATGAAGATTCTATAAAATAAATTTTATTTTTATAAGTTAATAAAGTTGCTAAATATTAAAAATTCAGATTATTTTAATCTTAATCAGATTATACCAATTGCCCTTTAGTATACTTTGTGCAGTAAGATATAATGACAGATCTAATCAGCTAATAGAAAAACAGAGAAAAATTACTTTCATATATTAATTTAATGTAAATAAATGAATACTTAACCTGTCTATAAATACATACTTCTGTTGTAGTTCACCATACAGCTTTTTCAAAAATTCCCATTGTATTTTAAGTCAATATTTAAAAGAATCTCATGTAAAAATATTTTAGAAGTAAAACAACCACAGAAAGAAATTATCCTTTTCACATGTTGTTTATAAACTACTTTAATTTTATGTTGTATAATCTGAACCCTGTGGTTTTAAAATACATTTGACATCTAAAGGATAAATTCCTTCATTACTCTTCCATTTGAAATCTTCCAGAGTATTTGCAAGTATACTCTTTCAGAAGTACTACAGAATCATTTTGTTAAATTTTATGTAATTTAGGTTCTATAATGGAAAGTCATATATTTAGTGAATTATATTTTGAGAGATTTAGTAGGTCTAAGGGCTTGCCAGGTGGCACTAGTGGTAAAGAATCTTCATGGTGGGTTCAATCCCTTGGTTGGGAAGATCTTCTCGAGTAGCAGCAGCAACAGTAGGTCTAGACTATATAATCTCCTGAGCCCAAGTTCATGGCAAATCTCTACTGTAGAGTTTAGAGTCTCAAAAAGCATAGCTACTGCATAGTTCAAATTTTTCTTTAGTTTTATTTTTTTACATTTTTCTCACTTCTCTGAATGAGATATTTTATTTCATATTATTCTCCTTACTATCACTCTAGTAAAAAAGAAATCTATGATATTTGTATATTTATTTTATAACAAAACGCTTAATTGAAATACTTATTATTTTTGATATTTGTTCATTAGATTATCATATGATTGTTTATATAGATAGTCCTATCACCTGCAGAGTGAAAAAAAAAAGTTGTTCTAATCCTTACACTTTATATAATTTTCTTGCAATTACAGTGACTAAAACTCAAGTAAAACAAATAAATAAGAATAACGAGGGTTGCTCTAGTGCTGTGCTGCGTTGTGCTGAATCGCTCAGTCGTGTTTGAATCTTTGAGACTTCATGGACTGTAGTCCTCCATGCTCCTCTGTCCATGGGGATTCTCCAGGCAAGAATACTGGAGTAGATTGTCATCCTCTCCTCAGGGGGATCTTTTAGACCCAGGAATCGAACTAAGGTATCCTGCATTAGAGGACGATTCTTTACCAGGGAGGCCCTTCCAGGGAGGTCCTGCCCTGGTGATTCATTGGTAAAGAATCTGCTTGCCAACTCAGGAAACAAGGCTTTAATCCCTGATCAGGGAAGAACCCACATGCCACAGAGCAACTAAGCCTATGCACCACAACTAATGAGCCTGTGCTACAGAGCCCAGAGCTACAACCACTGAGCCCACATGATGCCACTACCGAAGTTCCTGCACCCTAGAGCCAGTCCTCTGCAGCAAAAGTAGCCACCGTAATGAAAAGCCTCCATGCATGGCAACTGGCGAGTAGCCTCCTCTCTCTGAAAACAGAGAAAAAGCCCACATAGCAGTGAAGACCCAGCACAGCCAAAAATAAAAAAAAATAAAATAAATAAGTAAATAAAAAAAGAATACTGATGTAGGTGACATCTGGGAATAGCCTTGCTATAAACTTTAACACGGACCCCTTTATGGTCCATAATTTCAAGCCAATTCATGCTTACATGATTAGTTTTGTTTTGGTTATGTTCAATTTTATGAACTGGAAAAATAGTTTGAATTTCTTTTTTTTTTATTCAATTTTAATTTAAAAAAAAATTATACATGTGTTCCCCATCCTGAACCCTCCTCAATAACTGAAAAGTTTCTGCTTTGCCTACTTATCTCTTTTCTTATTATGATACTAGGACTGGAAAAATGTGATATCACACAGTATCATACAGAATCTCAATTACAAAAGAAATCCAACTCTGTGTCTGACCCTTCTTTTCCACTCTCTGTTTTGGTCTAATACTAATTTTACCACATCAAAGCAAAGTCAAAAAATGTGACTTGATATGATGCTTTGATTTTGATTATTGTTTTTTGTTTTTTAGATTCTGTGTTGCTTCAGTTCAGTTCAGTTAACTTCAGTCACTCAGTCGTGTCTGACTCTTTGCGACCCCATGAATCGCAGCACGCCAGGCCTTCCTGTCCATCACCAACTCCCGGAGTTCACACAGACTCACGTCCATCGAGTCAGTGATGCCATCCAGCCATCTCATCCTCTGTCGTCCCCTTCTCCTCCTGCCCCCAATCCCTCCCACCATCAGAGTCTTTTCCAATGGGTCAACCCTTCGCATGAGGTGGCCAAAGTACTGGAGTTTCAGCTTTAGCATCATTCCTTCCAAGGAAATCTCAGGGCTGATCTCCTTCAGAATGGACTGGTTGGATCTCCTTGCAGTCCAAGGGACTCTCAAGAGTCTTCTCCAACACCACAGTTCAAAAGCATGAATTCTTTCTGGCTTACTGGAGCCTATTATACAGAATGAAGTAAGCCAGAAAGAAAAACACCAATACAGTATACTAACACATATATATGGAATTTAGAAAGATGGTAACGACAACCCTGTATGTGAGACAGTTAAAGAGACACAGATGTATAGAACAGTCTTTTAGACTCTGTGGGAGAGGGGGGGTATGGTTTGGGAGAATGGCATTAAAACATGTATAATATCATATAAGAAATGAATCACCAGTCTAGGTTAGATGCAGGATACAGGAAGCTTGGGGGTGGTGCGCTGGGATGACCCAGAGGGATGGTATGGGGAGGGAGGTGGGAGGGGGGTTCAGGATGGGGAACATGTGTACACCCATGGGGGATACATGTTGATGTATGGCAAAACCAATACAATATTGTAAAGTAAAAAATAATAATAATAATAATAAAAAAAAATTTTTTAAAGCCCACAAAAGCATCAATTCTTTGGTGCTCAGCTTTCTTCAAAGTCCAACTCTCACATCCATACACGACCACTGGAAAAACCATAGTCTTGACTAGACGAACTTTGTGTTGCTTATTACCATCCAAATACATGAAGTTCTAATGAAATAAAATCATACAGTACAGATAAAACTTGGCTATGAAAGGCCAGAGCTGTTTTAGGGCCAAATGGTAGACTACTCAATAGTTCACACTTTAGGAATTTGAAATGCCTAAAAATAGGTTTAGAAGAGAAAAGAAAAGAAAAGATCAAAGAAAGAAAGGAGAAAAAGAGGAAGGAGGGAAAGAGGAAGGAGACAAGAAACCATTCAGGAAATGTTAGCTCACAAGAACACCTGACTTAAAAGAAGCAAAAAATGCAGAAAAATTACATAAACTTTGTGCAGGTTAATGAAATAGTAAACAATGGAATATATAGGCTTCCTAATACTTTTGCAATGGAATATACATAATGTCTCCAGCACTTTTGGAAAATATGCAGACCTTAATTAAAGATCATCCTTTGCTTAGCCACTCAGTTGTGTCCAAATCTTTGTGACCCCATGGATTGTAGCCTGCCAGGCTTCCCTGTCTACGGGATTCTCTAGGTAAGAATACTGGAGTGGGTTGCCATTTCCTACTTCTAAGATCATTCTAGATAAAGCAGAGACACTACTTTACCGACAAAAGTCCGTATAGTCAAAGCTATGGTTTTTCCAGTAGTCATGTATGGATGTGAGAGTTGGACCATAAAGAAAGTTGAGTGCAGAAGAATTGATGTTTTGAACTGTGGTGTTGGAGAAGACTCTTGAGAGTCCATTGGACTGTAAGCAGATTAAACCAGTCCATCCTAAAGGAAATCAGTCCTGAATATTCATTGGAAGGACTGATGCTGAAGCTAAAATTCCAATACTTTGGCCACCTGATGTGAAGAGCTGACTCATTGGAAAAGACCCTGATGCTGGGAAAGATTGAGGGCAGGAGAAGAGGACGACAGAGGATGAGATGGTTGGATGGCATCACTAACTCAATGGACGTGGGTTTGGGTGGACTCTGGGAGTTGGTGATGGACAGGGAGGCCTGGCGTGCTGCGGTTCATGGGGTCACAAACAGTCAGACACGACGAGTGACTGAACTTAACTGAATATTCAAAGGTCCCCCAGAATATAGATTCCCAGAGAATAGTTCCAGGGAATAGATTCCCAGGGATCAATCCATGGATGGCTGAGTTTTGGGATGAGAAATGAGGATATAGAAGGTCAATATTTTATGCATGAGACGTGAGCATCCACTGATTTTGGTATCCAGGAATGTCTATATATCCAATATTGCTAAGTATCTGTCTATTTTATAATTTCCAATAGAAGAAAACATATAACTGAGCATATTTGGTAATTTAGTTTCTAAAATAAGTATGAATTTCAAAGGAATAGTTGAACTGTTATATACTTGTCCTAACATACTGGTTATATTTTTCTGGTTATATTTTTATATTTCTCCTCCACATTCCCTCTCTTCCTCTACCACATTCTTCTCTTTTTACTGCTTCTTCTGTCTCCTTCCTCTTTCTTGTCTTTTTCTTCCTCCTCTTTCTTCTTTAATTCCTAGTTACTTTTTACATTAAAAAATATTTGCAAACAAGAATCATTATTTTTGTTTATTTGCTATTTATGTATTCCATTACTGTTGTTCATTACATGTAAATAAAGCTATATGTTCACATTTGAATCTATCCTTTTCTAACTATTCATATTTAGTATTTTTTTTTTCTATTGCCTCTTTTTGGAAAAATTAAGAAATTGTCACAATAGCACATTCCTATTCTATGCTTCCCCATGCATTAAGTTGCTGTTTGGTTAAATTTGGGATGGTTAAATTTGGACTCAATTTTTTCTATTTATTCTCTTTTTATTTTCAGTATGACATTTATTATTATATTAGTTTACATAGATTACCTACCACAGACAAATTTTTGAATCTTATTAATATTCTTATTTGCATTTAATTCTGATATTCAATAATTTGTTTCTTAGTACCTGCTATTTTACCTAATTAAATTTTGATTCTTTGTTTTTACTCATTTCCTTATGGCAAAAGGTTCATCTTCATATAAGCTTTCAGAAAACTCATTTGGTGTTATTGTTCCCTTTGCATGTAAACAAAATTTAGCACTTTAGTCCTCTGTCTCTTCACCCTTGCCTCCAAATCTCCTGTCACTTGATAGATCACATTCTATTAAAAGGTGGAAATGATATTGTTATGTTTACTGGAGATTACTACAGAATATTTCACCAGCAGATAGTGTTCACAGCAGACTGATAAAGGTATAATAAGATTAAAAACAAAAACTTTAAAACCACTAATACAAAGTCTATTTTATAATAAACTGACTATGTCTTGTAATTTATTGAATGCTGCAGTAAAAGTGAAAAAATATTATGGTTGTAGGGGTATAGAATGCTTGTGATGGTTTAGTTGCTAGGTCATGCGCAATTTGCAAATCAATGGACTGTAGCCTGCTAGGCTCCTTTGTCCATGGGATTCTCCAGGCAAGAATACTGGAGTGGGTTGCCATTTCCTTCTCCAGGGGATCTTCCTGACCCAGGAAACAAACCCAGGTCTCCAGCGTTGCAGGCAGATTCTTTACCAACTGAGCTATGAGGGAAGTATGCTTATAAGTGTATCTATTGTTTACCCTGTGATCAAGTGCCTGACTGGGAGCAGCAGCTGACTGCTGTTGCCCTGCACCGAGAGAGAGTATAAGAAGTACCACGGATCACTAGCCTGGGAAAAGATAAATATAAAAAAAGTTGAAATATGGGTTCTCTGGGATTCATATGGTTTCACATCAACTTAAAGCTGAAAAATAAGTTGAATCATTGTAAATTGAGGATGATCTATATAGTGTTCTGTCTACAAAATACATGACTAAATTAAAAAAAAAAATCAAGGTTATCAAAAACAAGAAAAGTCTAAGAAACTGTCATAGCCATCAGGATTCTAAGGAGACATTACTAAAAAATATATGATAAATTTTGGGTGCAACCCTCAAATCAAAAAAGAACAATAAGGACACATTTAAGAACTCTGAAAAAGTATGAATTTTAATTACCAAATTCAGACTTAAATTGAAGAAAGTAGGGAAAACCAATAGACCATTCAGGTATGACCTAAATCAAATCCCTTATGATTATACAGTGGAAGTGAGAAATAGATTTAAGGGCCTAGATCTGATAGATAGAGTGCCTGATGAACTATGGACTGAGGTTCATGACATTGTACAGGAGACAGGGATCAAGACCATCCCCATGGAAAAGAAATGCAAAAAACCAAAATGGCTGTCTGGGGAGACCTACAAATAGCTGTGAAAAGAAGAGAAGCAAAAAGCAAAGGAGAAAAGGAAAGATACAAGCATCTGAATGCAGAGTTCCAAAGAATAGCAAGAAGAGATAAGAAAGCCTTCCTCAGCGAACAATGCAAAGAAATAGAGGAAAACAACAGAATGGGAAAGACTAGAGATCTCTTCAAGAAAATTAGAGATACCAAGGGAACATTTCATGCAAAGATGGGCTCGATAAAGGAGAGAAATGGTATGGACCTAACAGAAGCAGAAGATATTAAGAAGAGGTGGCAAGAATACACGGAAGTACTGTACAAAAAAGATCTTCACAACCCAGATAATCACGATGGTGTGATCACTCATCTAGAGCCAGACATCCTGGAATGTGAAGTCAAGTGGGCTTTAGAAAGCAGCACTACGAACAAAGCTAGTGGAAGTGATGGAATTCCAGTTGAGCTATTTCAAATCCTGAAAGATGATGCTGTGAAAGTTCTGCACTCAATATGCCAGCAAATTTGGAAAACTCAGCAGTGGCCACAGGACTGGAAAAGGTCAGTTTTCATTCCAATCCCAAAGAAAGGCAATGCCAAAGAATGCTCAAACTACCACACAATTGCACTCATCTCACATGCCAGTAAAGTAATGCTCAAAATTCTCCAAGCCAGGCTTCAGCAATATGTGAACCATGAACTTCCTGATGTTCAAGCTGGTTTTAGAAAAGGCAGAGGAACCAGATATTGAATTGCCAACATCTGCTGGATCATGGAAAAAGCAAGAAAGTTCCAGAAAAACATCTATTTCCACTTTATTGACTATGCCAAAGCCTTTGACTGTGTGGATCACAATAAACTGTGGAAAATTCTGAAAGAGATGGGAATACCAGAGCACCTGACCTGCCTCTTGAGAAATCTGTATGCAGGTCAGGAAGCAACAGTTAGAACTGGACATGGAACAACAGACTGGTTCCAAATAGGAAAAGGAGTACGTCAGGGCTGTATATTGTCACCCTGCTTATTTAACTTCTATGCAGAGTACATCATGAGAAACGCTGGACTGGAAAAAGCACAAGCTGGAATCAAGATTGCCAGGAGAAATATCAATAACCTCAGATATGCAGATGACACCACCCTTATGGCAGAAAGTGAAGGGGAACTCAAAAGCCTCTTGAAAAAAGTGAAGTGGAGAGTGAAAAAGTTGGCTTAAAGCTCAACATTCAGAAAACGAAGATCATGGCATCTGGTTCCATCACTATGGGAAATAGATGGGGAAACAGTGGAAACAGTGTCAAACTTTTTTTTTGGGGGGGAGTGGCTCCAAAATCACTGCAGATTGTGACTGCAGCCATGAAATTATAAGACGCTTACTCCTTGGAAGGAAAGTTATGACCAACCTAGATAGCATATTCAAAAGCAGAGACATTACTTTGCCAACAAAGGTTTGTCTAGTCAAGGCTATGGTTTTTCCTGTGGTCATGTATGGATGTGAGAGTTGGACTGTGAAGAAGGCTGAGCGCCGAAGAATTGATGCTTTTGAACTGTGGTGTTGGAGAAGACTCTTGAGAATCCCTTGGACTGCAAGGAGATCCAACCAGTCCATTCTGAAGGAGATCAGCCCTGGGATTTCTTTGGAAGGAATGATGCTAAAGCTGAAACTCCAGTACTTTGGCCACCTCATGCGAACAGTTGACTCATTGGAAAAGACTGATGCTGGGGGGGATTGGGGGTAGGAGGAGAAGGGACGACAGAAGATGAGATGGCTGGATGGCATCACTGACTCTATGGATGTGAGTCTGAGTGAACTCCGGGAGTTGGTGATGGACAGGGAGGCCTGTGTGCTGCGATTCATGGGGTCGCAAAGAGTAGACACAACTGAGCGACTGAACTGAACTGAATATCAGTTCATAACTGATCAATTCTAATGTAAGGTGCTAATGATAGGGGAAATTGGGTGTGGGTTATATGGGAATTCTCTGCTATATTTAAAACAATTTGTAAATCTAAAATTGTTATAAAAGAAAACGTTAACATACTGCATATAATCATACAACAAAGATAAGGCAAAAGAAAATATTCTGTTTATGTTATTTATTAAATGAATAAATTCAATGTCATTGGAAGGCTATATTCAGACCTCATGTCAGAACATAAATCATAATTGAGGTAGGTATGATTTTAGATCGTTCTCTCATTTATCCCAAAAGCAAGAAGCCATGCACAGGCCTCTGAATTCTGAGTTAGCATTCCTTTCTAGAAAGCTCTCATCATTCTAAGATTTTGAGCTGCAGGATAAATGTGGAGCAGAGTTGGATTGATCCTTAATCCAGAAGAAATTTTGCCCAGGAAATCCTCTGCAGAGTAAGCTTCATGAAAAAACTAAGAGAGAACAAACACTCTAATCCTATTTCTTTGAGGGCTACATTTTCCATTTAGTTCATCTCTAATGCAGATTTGAACTCTTAATGACATGCATTAGATAAAGTGTTTGCTCAGCTATGCAGGCTGATCCAAAGTTACAAATGTGCCTCAGAGCATAGGTTTTGATTTATGGGGGAAAAATAAAAAATGTTGAAAGTATTTTTTTGGATGGAATCAAATTGTAAGCTTTGGCATTTTAACAATGCCCTATGAATTTGAGTTTGCAGTTTAAGCTCAATGAAGCTTATCAAACTATTTGGGGAAAAATTATGTTATTTTATTACTGGATACTATGAAATAAGATGTTTTAAAATTTTAACTAAAACCAGAGTATTATGATATGGTAACATCATTTGCATGTTATTTTCATCTAAAGTATTTCATGTGAATTATAAAATAATCTAAAGCATCAAGAAAAAAACTGGAGTTATTCAATGAGGGGGATTTGATCATGTTTTAAATTTAAATTATAAACCACACTGATAGAGTACTGTTTTAACTTCTGATGAGTTTACCTAAGTTTATCCCAATTTTCCCAAAATTTTAATAATGACTGTTAGTTTACATAAGAGATCAAATACCTTCAAAGTAAATTTTATAATAGTTTAGATAAAATGCCAAAATATTTAGATAAAATGTCTAAATATTCTTCAAAACACTGCATAGAGATCCATTCCCCCTCCCCCCCCCCCCCCGCCAAATGCTACCTATTCTGTTACATTCCTGGCTTTGAAATCTCAGAACAGCCATCGAGAAAAAGACTAACTAATAACATCTAGAGTCAGGATTTTGTCTCAGAAAATTGTTTCCATACTTGAGAGGAATGAGCTTCTGCTTTTCTTATCATTATATCCTATAGTTATACCTACAAATTGAGAATGAATCTGTATTTTTACACTTATTTGAAGCTACTTCTCAAATACTGGTTCAGATAAATTTTTTTACATATTTTTAGTTCAAGGATACACTTCTTTTTCTATTACTGTCAAAAATGTTATTAGTAGGAGTGCATCTATACTTTCTTTGTTGTGGCAGAATACATATAATATTTATCATCTTATCCATTTTTAAGTATACCATTAAATATATTTAGATTGTTGTACAAACAATCTCCAGAACTTTTTCATCTTGCAAACCTGAAAGTCTATGCTCATTAAACAACTCTCCATTCCCTTCTCCCCCCAGCTCTTGGAAATCATCATTTTAACTTCTTTTTCTATGAATTTGACTATTATACAGACCTCATATAAATGTAATCATACAGTAATTGTCTTTTTGTGACTGGCTTATTTCCTTTAGTGCAATATCTTCAAGCTAGTTTCATCCATGTTGTAGCATGTATCAAAATTTCCTTTCTTTTTAATCTGAATAATGTTATATATATATATATGTATATGTATATATATATACACCACATTGTACTCATTCAGTCATCTGCTAAGGAACACTTTAGTAACTTCCACCTCTTGGTTATTGAGAACAATGCTGCTACAAACATGGGTATACAAATATCCCCTGGAGACATTGCTTTTAATTTTTTTGTATATATATATACAGAGGAGGCATTTCTGGATCATATGGTAATTCTATTTTTAATTTTTTTTCTGTTTTTCATAGTGACTACACCATTTCACATTCCTTCCAATTTATGAGCTTATATTTTGAAATATATGTTTCTCTCATCTGTTATTTACAGCACCAGTGTCAGGTTTTCTATTTTATTTGTTACATATTTTTATGGGTGTAAGGGCTGCCATCTATGGGGTTGCACAGAGTCAGGCACGACTGAAGTGACTTAGCATAGCGTAGCGTAGCATAAGTGGTCATGTATGGATGTGAGAGTTGGACTGTGAAGAAGGCTGAGTGCCGAAGAATTGATGCTTTTGAGCTGTCGTGTTGGAGAAGACTCTTGAGAGTCCCTTGGACTGCAAGGAGATCCAACCAGTCCATTCTGAAGGAGATCAGCCCTGGGATTTCTTTGGAGGGAATGACACTAAAGCTGAAACTCCAGTACTTCGGCCACCTCATGTGAAGAGTTGACTCATTGGAAAAGACTCTGATGCTGGGAGGGATTGGGGGCAGGAGGAGAAGGGGATGACAGAGGATGAGATGGCTGGATGGCATCACTGACTCGATGGACGTGAGTCTGTGTGAACTCCGGGAGTTGGTGATGGACAGGGAGGCCTGGCATGCTGAGATTCATCGGGTTGCAAAGAGTTGGACATGACTGAGCAACTGATCTGATCTGATCTGAATGAAATTTTATTATCTGAATGAAATTCTGAAATAAATTTCCTTAGCAATGATGAAAAGTTAGATTTTGATCAGTGACTATACTAGCCTGTTCTCCAGGGCAACACCTAAAACTTTCCTTCTGCTTCAAGTGAAAAGTCAAAAAATATCTATCTAAATAATCCAGAATTTCTCACATTAATGTTTATTAGTTGTGTTCTAGAATTTACACTTTTGAACTTTATGTGATAAGAAGATCAACTACAAATAGAGTTTTTCATCAGCCATGAGGTAGCCCACCCATATACTATCAGATCAGATCACTGGCTCAGTCATGTCTGACTCTTTGTGACCCCATGAATCACAGCACACCAGGCCTCCCTGTCCATCACCAACTCCCGGAGTTCACTCAGACTCACGTCCATCAGCATCCAGCCATCTCATCCTCTGTCATTCCCTTCTCCTGCCCCCATACACAATATAATTTTGCATGCTATTAACAGCATCGGAGAAAGCTCTGATTCCTATATTTGGGTTATGGGCATGGGACTGCTAGTTCTCATGCTCTGTCAACTGCAAATTTAGCAGGGGTCTTTGGGTTTCTGAAACTTTTCCAGAAATGATTTTGAACATATCTTCAGAAACAAGATATACTAACAGATTCTGTAAATGGCCCTTATCTTGAATTAGTGATACTTCCATTAGCAGCTAAATGAGATAAAACTTTATATGATTAACTTGTGTGCAGAAAGGTAAAACTCTTCATAAGCATAAAGGTTATGCACCTCTTTCAAACAGAGATGCATCTCTTTCAAATAGAGAAATCCAGAGCTAGAGAAATACTCATAACAATGAAGCAATCACACAGACAGTGAACATTTCCACATGGAAATTCTTAAAGGGTTGAAAATCTCTTTAAGAAAATATCACAGAAAAAATATGTAGGGAGCAGGGAAAATAAGATGAAGCACTGAGAATTAGATGAGAGAATATAACAAAAGTTGAATTTATAACCTATGAATAATAAGGACTTTGAAAAAAATATTGTTCATCCAACTTTTAGGTATTTACAATTAACTTATGATTTTAATGTGATTATGAATAACTGATCGGAGTTAAAATTAAACATGTACTTGGCTTTGCTGTTACATTGTTAAGTACTTATTACTTTTAAAAAGTCTCAGCTAAAGTCCAGACAGGGATTTCATGACTAGCGAATAGATCATTTTATAGGTAACCACAATCCATGTCTTTGGGAATGTAAATATAAAAATATTTGCATAAATTTCTTCAAAAGCAGTGATTATTAAATTCTAAAGAGAAAAAAAAATATATATCAAAAGTAACAAAATTATTTATATTATTTTATACTCTGACTAATGAACAAAGTAATGAAATCTGTTTTCATTCATAATATACTAGAGTACCCAATAAGTAAATAAGATCTTAATAGATTTTTAGGATGATCAGAAATTAACCCAAGATTTATAAGTTCAAAATGTTTCCCAAAGTATAACAGAGCAGGAAAATTTCATTTAGTGTATGAAAATAGGAAACACCTTGGGAGTGGGGTAGGTGTACCTGACCTAAAGAGAAATACTTTCACAAGCATTATAAGAGCTCTAAATTTCAAATGATTTCCTATTGCTTCAAACTCTCATAGCACTTTAACTTTCTGTTTTAACTGTGGTGAAGTAATGGAAGAAAGTTTGTAGGATTTAAACATAATACTTCAAAATCTACAATTTTATGCAAGAAGTTCTTACTTTATCTTTAATCAGTCCCTCACAACCAAAACACCTCTTGTTCCTACTAAATATTAAAGTCTAAATTCTAAATGTATATAAACAAATGAATTCAAGACATAAAAATTTATCTTGTTTAGTACTGCTGCTGCTGCTGCTAAGTCGCTTCAGTTTTTCATACTCTGTGTGACCCCATAGGTACTAGATGGAATTATTCACATTTTATATTCATATTTTTCTTCAGCCTAACAAAAGATCAAACATTTATTTATTTTTGTTTATTTATTACAAATCCTATTTTTATTTTACTTATTTTTAAATTTCCTTGGTTCTAGCAACCAAAAGTTATACTTTATATAAGAACCTCACAAAACTGCTTCCATATTTCTATGCAAAATTCTGAACATCTTCTTGCAATTAAGGCAGTATACTTTTTTCCAAAGCATTCTTTTTATTTGAATTTGTAACTTTAGATTTTATATATAAATGTTGCTGCTTAATAGTTGATGGCTTTGTTTAATTAACCAATACATCTCCACAAATAACATGCTGTGATTTGAATAGTTCACTATTAAATATGGCTGCAAAACAAAATTCATTATACGAGGGAATATACTTCTAAGTACAACCAGTACAAACTATAGTGAATGCCATTGATTCTAAATTACTTGTATCATCATTTTTTAACTAGCATAGCTGCATTCAGAAAAGCCAGTGTGCAAGTGTGCTTTTTACATAAAGGACAGGTAATTTTGTTTTATGATTAGCAAAGTAAGACTGAGAATAAAGATTAAAATCATTATGTACCAAATTTGAGTAATAATATATAATTATAAACCACAAAACTGGCTTGATTGCAACTGAATTTTATTTTTTAAGTAATACAACAAGGAAATAGCTAAATATCTATATTTTAGTTGTAAAAATAGACACAGTTTTTACTTTCTCAGATTTTAATAAACTTTGGGGATACTGCTGATAAACAATCTCAATATACTACATATTATAATAAGTCCTGCAGGGGACATATTATTATAAAGACTGGTTCACAAAATCCCCTACATGCAATTTACTATGAGAGCAGACCACTACACAAACATGTCTACATACTGTTTATGGTAACATATACATTCATTATGTCCATGGATGAACTATAGTAGTTATGAAAGTTTCTAAATGCTTGTTTTCAATTACTATAACTGTTTCATTTGATTATCAATTATGGTGTGCAGAACACCACTGATCTATGCTGATGTTCAGTCACCATATTATGCCCGACTCTTTGAGACCCTATGGACTGCAGCCCACTAAGCTACTCTGTGTTTGGAATTCTCCAGGCAAGAATACTGGAGTGGGTAGCCATTTTCTTCTGCAGGGGATTGTCCCAACCAGGGATCGAACCCATGTCTCTTGCATTGCAGGCAGATTTCTTTACTATCTAGCCATTAAGGAAACCCAACAGGACCATAAGATGTTTTTTAAAAAGACAAATACATTGATAAATTCATAGCAAGATCAATTAAAGTAAAAGAAAAAGTAGATAATGGAGATATAAATGATTAAAAGATATTTAAAACAATTTTATGTCAATCATTCATCTTAAGTAAACTGAACAAATCCTTAGAAGTTACACATTATCAAAACAAACACAGAAGAAATACAAAACCTACTACTTATTTGTAAAATGAACATAATAAAGAATGAAGAATCTTCCCATTGCAAGAAGAAATACCAGAACTAAATAAATGTTTCTAAGCATTTTAAAAATGGACATCATTAAATAGAAAATCAGTTCAATTCAGTCACTCAGTCGTGTCTGACTCAGTGACCCAATGGACTGCAGCAGACCAGGCTTCCCTGACCTTCACCAACTCCAGGAGCTTGTTCAAACTCATATCCATCAAGTCAGTGATGCCATCCAACCATCTCATCCTCTGTCATCCCCTTATCCTCCTGCCTTCAAATTTTCCCAGTATCACAGTCTTTTCTTTCTTTCTTTATTTTTACTTTACAATATTGTATTGGTTTTGCCATACATCAACATGAATCAGCCATGGGTGTACACGTGTTCCCAATCCTGAACCCCCCCTCCCACCTCCCTCCCCATACCATCCCTCTGGGTCATCCTAGTGCACCACCCCCAAGCTTCCTGTATCCTGCTTCGAACCTGGACTGGCAACTCATTTCTTATATGATATTATACATATTTTAATGCCATTCTCCCAAATCATCCCCCAACTCCCTCTACCACAGAGTCCAAAAGACTGTTCTATACATCAGTGTCTCTTTTGCTGTCTCACATACAGGGTTATCATGACTATCTTTCTAAATTCCATATATATGTGTTAGTATGCTGTATTGGTGTTTTTCTTTCTGGCTTACTTCACTCTGTATAATAGGCTCCAGTTTCATTTACCTCATTAGAACTGATTCAAATGTACTCTTTTTAATGGCTGAGTAATACTCCATTGTGTATATGTACCACAGCTTGCTTATCCATTCACCTGCTGATGGACATCCAGGTTGCTTCCATGTCCTGGCTATTATAAACAGTGCTGCGATGAACATTGGGGTACATGTGTTTCTTTCATTTCTGGTTTCCTTGGTGTGTATGCCCAGCAGTGGGATTGCTGGGTTGTATGGCAGTTCTGTTTCCAGTTTTTTAAGGAATCTCCACACTGTTCTCCATAGTGGCTGTACTAGTTTGCATTCCCACCAACAGTGTAAGAGGGTTCCCTTTTCTCCACACCCTCTCCAGCATTTATTGCTTGTAGACTTTTGGATCACAGCCATTCTGACTGGTGTGAAATGGTACCTCGTAGTGGTTTTGATTTGCATTTCTCTGATAATGAGTGATGTTGAGCATCTTTTCATGTGTTTGTTAGCCATCTGTATGTCTTCTTTGGAGAAATGTCTATTTTTTTCTTTGGCCCACTTTTTGATTGGGTCGTTTATTTTTCTGGAATTGAGCTGCATGAGCTGCTTGTATATTCTTGAGACTGACTTTTTGTCAGTTGTTTCATTTGCTATTATTTTCTCCCATTCTGAAGGCTGTCTTTTCACCTTGCTTATAGTTTCTTTTGTTGTGCAGAAGCTTTTAATTTTAATTAGATTCCATTTGTTTACTTTTGCTTTTATTTCCAATATTCTGGGAGGTGGGTCATAGAGGATCCTGCTGTGATGTATGTCGGAAAGTGTTTTGCCTATGTTCTCCTCTAAGAGTTTCACAGTTTCTGGTCTTATGTTTAGATCTTTAATCCATTTTGAGTTTATTTTTGTGTATGGTGTTAGAAAGTGTTCTAGTTTCATTCTTTTACAAGTGGTTGACCAGTTTTCCCAGCACCACTTGTTAAAGAGATTGTCTTTTCTCCATTGTATATTCTTGCCTCCTTTGTCAAAGATAAGGTGTCTATATGTGCATGGATTTATCTCTGGGCTTTCTATTTTGTTCCACTGATCTATATTTCTGTCTTTATGCCAGTACCATACTGTCTTGATGACTATGGCTTTGTAGTAGAGCCTGAAGTCAGGCAGGTTGATTCCTCCAGTTCCATTCTTCTTTCTCAAGATCACAGTCTTTTCAAATGAGTCAGTTCTTTGCATCAGGTGGCCAAAGTATTTGAAGTTCCAGTTTCAGCATCAGTCCTTCCAATGAATATTCAGGACTGATTTCCTTTAGGATGGACTGGTTTGGTCAGCTTACAGTCCAAGCGACTCTCAAGAGTCATCTCCAATACCACAGTTCAAAAGCATCAATTCTTCAGCGCTCAGCTTTCTTTATAGTCCACCTCTCATATCCATACATGATTACTGGAAAAACCATAGCTTTAACTAGACAGATCTTTGTTGGCAAAGCAATGTCTCTGCTTTTAATATGTTGTCTAGGTTGTTCATAACTTTTCTTCCAAAGAGCAACCATCTTTTAATTTAAAGCTGTGGTCAACATCTGCAGTGATCTTGGAGCCCCCCCAAAATAGTTTTTCACTGTTTTCATTGTTTCCCCATCTATTTGCAATGAAGTGATGGGACTGGATGCCATGATCTTAGTTTTCTGAATTTTGAGTTTTAAGCCAACTTTTCACTCTCCTCTTTCACTTTCATCAAGAGGTTCTTTTTTCTTCACTTTCTGCCATGAAGGTGGTGTCATCTGTGTATCTGAGGTTACTGATATTTCTCCTGGCAATCTTGATTCCAGCTTGTGCTTCATTCAGCCTGGCATTTCTCATGATGTACTCCACATATAAGTTAAATAAGCAGGGTGACAATGTACCACCTTGACGTACTCCTTTCCCAATTTGGAACCAGTCTGTTTTTCCATGTCCAGTTCTAATGTTGCTTCTTGACCTGCATACAGATTTCTCAGGAGTCAGGTAAGGTGTTCTGGTATTCCCATCTTTTGAAGAATTTTCGGCAGTTTGTTGTGATCCACACA
The DNA here is from genome assembly GCF_055505025.1 of Bos grunniens. Classification (NCBI taxonomy): domain Eukaryota; kingdom Metazoa; phylum Chordata; class Mammalia; order Artiodactyla; family Bovidae; genus Bos; species Bos grunniens. Next base: position 92,306,443 of record NC_141172.1, read on the forward strand.
GTCATTTGGGTGCAATCCCCAAAACGACAGAATGATCTCTGTTTGTTTCCAAGGTAAACCATTCAATATTACAGTAATCCAAGTCTATGCCCCAACCAGTTATGCTGAAGAAACCGAAGGTGAACAGTTCTATGAAGACCTATCTGCAAAGTACCATAAATACATCTTAATCCAAGATGGATTACAGATTGAAACCTTAAGGGTAAAGCATTTATTTTTCTCTATAAAAAATGCAGAAACACGTTATCATGATTTGAGGGTAAGGGCAATTTATTAAATGGTCATAAAAGACAATAACCATAAAAGTAAAGATCGATTTAATTAGCCTTCATTGAAACTAAGCATATATATTCATTACAAGACACAATCATGGGAGTAAAAAAAAGAAAAAAATCAAGCCACAAGGTGATAGAAGAGACTTCTAATACATATATTTGGCTAAGGACTTAGTCAAAGTATATTATGAGCTCTTATACATTACTTGTAATATACAAGACATAGTTTGTAACTTCACTGAATCTGAATCTATAAGGGAAAAATGAATAGTCTGGTAAATAAAATAATGAGAGCATCAGAGGAGTCCTAGGAAAGACATTAGTTAGATGTTATGACGTGATATAATGAAGATTTAGGGAGATTTTATTTGAATTGAAATATATGAAAAGGCAGCTATGGAAAAGAAGAAAAGAAAGCTGGGGAGAACATTCATGAAGACATATAAGATAGAATCTGGCAAGGAAGGTCTGACAAAACATGAGGTATAAGCAAATGTTCATCTATACTGAACAGAACTTTCCTTTGTCTTCCACTTTGAAAACAATAGGTGAAGGAAAATATCATTATATTCTTAAAATCTGCCAATTATTTTATGGCCACTATTATCTTTATTTGAAAAGCTAAGCCTTAATTAATTTAAATGGAACTTTAATATTTTATTATTTATTTATTATTATTTTATACACTTTACAAGATAGATGTTAAAATATTGTAAGGACTACTTTTTTGTAAAGAATGTTTCCATGGAGTGAGGCATACAATTTTCTAAGAAAGAAGATATGTTTTATGTCAATCACGACAATGTCTTAAGAATAATCTCCACAGATTTTTCTACTGGAATATAACACAATAGATACTTTGTAAATAAAAGTAGATTATTAAAAAAAAAGAGTGTGGCTGACTTGATTTTATAAAATACATTAAGTTTAAGATTTTGTACTACTTATTTCATAAGAACAGAGGTTAACATTATGTCAGATATCCTAGTTAATGCTATCGAATAATAGCCTAGTAAAGAAAATAGTTGTTTAGAGAATAAATAAGGAAAACAAACTAAAAAACAATGTGACTAACCATAACCAGTAGAAACTATTCAGACTCAGTTTAGCCTTCTATTTCTAATATCTACAATATCTTAATCGTTCAGTCCTGTCTCTTTGTGATCCCATGGATTGTAGTACCCACCCCCCCAACCCCAGGTTCTTCTGTCCGTGGAATTCTCCAGGCAAGAATACTGGAGTAGGTAGCTGTTCCCTTCTCCAGGGGATCTTCCCAACCCAAGGATTGAACCCAGGTCTCCTGCATTGCAGGCAGATTCTTTACTATCTGAGCCACCAGAAAAGCCCAAGAATGCTGTCTATACATTTAATTTTGTGACTGGAACTCAGAAAAAATGCGTTATATATAAGTCTAACAATATAATAAATACATCCAAGGCATGTTGGAAAGTATATATGATAAAACAGTACTAAAGAGATCTCCATAGTTTAACGCTGGGGGAAGACTGACCAACAGAATGAGGCCTTAATGGATCACTTTCAAAAAGAGTATCAATGAATTTTGTCCAGTATTCATATTTCAGTCTATTAATGTCTCCCAAATGCAAGATTTCCTGACAAGCATAATAGAAGGTAACTCTACAGCTAGAATTTGCAGTCAGGCAACTATGGCATGAGAAACAAGAACCAATATAGGCAGATTTAAGCTGGAATTAGAAGTGTGGTATACAGACCCAAACCTCAGACATCTAGGAAAGGAACACTGGTGCAAAACTGATGAAAAATATGAATAAGAAATGAATTTCCAAGATAAGATAAATGAGATATTAAATTAGTAAAATAGAAAGGACTGATAGAACTTATCTTGAAGGCTGATATTTATGCAGTCATAATATAGATCAAGAAGTTTCTGATCCATTCAGTGTATCTGACTGCTTTTCCCATTCCAGAACTTCCCCAAGCACTATGCAGATGGATGCTAAATCAGACTTAGTCTGAATTATACAAAGACATATGGGTACTATAAGTTCCAGAATTGTTTGTGTACCTCATTCAAGAGCCAGTCCAACATTTGAAACTATTCTACAGGTAAGATTCTGATTGCCACTTTTATATTTCTCCAGAAGTCTAAACTACTCTGATTATTCTAAATTAAAATAAGGGAATATTTATGAACTTGAATCATTCTATACTTTCCTAATTGAATATTTTTGGAAATTAAGTTGACAGAATTTTGATAGACACAGACTCAAGAATGTCCAATTGCTGTTTTATTGATCATCACTTCTCCTGAGGGGTTCCTAGGGAAGCTATATCTATAAGGAGAAATAAACATGATAATGTTTGAAGAATCTTACTTAAACTTGTGCCAGGGCTGAAATTCCAATTTAGTGGGTTTTTTTTTCTTTTGCTGTTATTTTTTGAGAAAGTCTAATTTAGAAGTAACTTAAACTTACAGGTTTAGTTGAAACTCCAATTCTTCTAGATTCCAAATCTTAGGATATTATCATCCTCTGGATTTCTAAATTTTCAGGAAAAAAAAAAAAGGATATGGTGTAACTTTTACTTTCCAGATGGAATTTTGATCCATAAATAGACTAAAGGAAATATACAATGTTAAATTATCAGAACTTCATGTTTCATTGCTTTAAGTTCATTACTTCCACAAAAAGAATATTAAGAATTTCATGATGCTTTTCTCTTGAGTTAATTTTATCGAATTTAAAGAATGCATAACTGACTTTAGTACACAGTTTGCTTAGAGGCAAATTTAAAGTTAAACAGAAATCACTCAACTACTAATGTCCTGGAAATATTTGAAGGACATGACACTCTTCAACAAAGACAGATTAACACTAATGCAGTTATGTCAAGTACACATTTGAAGGCATGCTTATATATCCAAGGAGTTTGGGAGGAAAGTGAGGGGAGAGTAAATAAATATTGGACTCACTACGGACACATAAACAGGCTCATCAATAAAATAAAATTCTTATTTTAAAAGGGAACTGGGTCAAGGACAAGAAAACAGTATTCTTAAAGTGAAAAATCCAGACAGCATTAAATATGCTAAAATAAAAATTTTTACTCAGCAGACTGATAAAGATTAAAACCACAACAAAAAAGTTAAGTCCTAATATTGCAGTATTATGCAGACATGGAAATTTTTATAAACAAATGGTGTGAGTAACAGTATAACTGCTCAAGTACACAATCTGGCAAGGAATCGAAGAGAAATGCAGTTTCTTCTTACAGTCAGGAAAAAACTTATTTATAATCTTGCATTCACTACTGTTTAATCATCTAAAGGCTTACACACACTATTCTTTAGCCAAGAGAAAATACCTTTTATTCCTTTAAAGCCCTGCTTAATAGTTGTACCCTTACTTGGACCTTTACTTTTTAAATTCTAGACATGAAAGTTGAATAGCTCATCATCTGAAACATTCCCAGACATTTGATTCCATTACTCATATATGTCCCTCATATTTCTATTAACTGAAAGAATTGTCTTTTTTATTATTGTTTATTTTTATGATTATTTAGTTCTACTTTCAGAAAGCAAAGTATTTTATACAATTTTACTGCTTAAGTTAACTAGAATAAGTTTCTGCTCTTTGCAACTAAAAAATAAGAATTTTATCCAGGCATTAACTATGTGTGCCATTTGATTTTAAAATAACAATTATTGATCTCACCAATTAATAATCACTACTGTTAAAGAGTATCAACTAATTCATATAATCAAATAAATAGACTTTAAAAATCAACTTCTAGTAAAAAAAATCAATGAGGAAAGACACACTGAAACTATTTACATAGGACTACTACACCTGGGGGGGTATACTACCATACCCCCACATCTAAAGAGCGGCGGCTGCATGGATGCAGGAGGGCCTAGAGGAGCTACTCCACATTCAAGGTTAGGAGGGGCGGCCCTAAGGAGATACCCCTTGTCCAAGGTAAAGAGCAGCGGCTGCGCTTTGCTGGAGCAGACAGGAAGAGATACCCCACGACCAAGGTAAGAGAAACCCAAGTAAGACGGTAGGTGTTGCAAGAGAGCATCAGAGGGCAGACACACTGAAAATAATCACAGAAAACTAGCCAATCAGATCACACAGACAACAGCTTGTCTAACTCAATGAAAATAAGCCATGCCGTGTGGGGCCACCAAAGATGGACGGGTCATGGTGGAGAGGCCTGACAGAATGTGGTCCACTGGAGAAGGGAATGGCAAACCACTTCAGTATTCTTGCCTTGAGAACCCCATGAACAGTATGAAAAGGCAAAATGATAGGATACTGAAAGAGGAACTCCCCAGGTCAGTAAGTGCCCAATATGCTACTGGAGATCAGTGGAGAAATAACTCCAGAAAGAATAAAAGGATGGAGCCAAAGCAAAAACAATACCCAGCTGTGGATGTGACTGGTGATAGAAGCAAGGTCTGATGCTATAAAGAGCAATATTGCACAGGAACCTGGAATGTTAGGTCCATGAATCAAGGCAAATTGGAAGTGCTCAAACAGGAGATGGCAAGAGTGAACATCGGCATTCTAGGAATCAGCTAACTAAAATGGACTGAGTTAAATTAAATGAATTTAACTAAAATGGACTGAGTTAAATTAAATGAATTTAACTCAGATGACCATTATATCTACCACTGTGGGCAGAATCCCTTAGAAGACATGCAGTAGCCATCATGGTCAACAAGAGTCCAAAATGCAGTACTTGGATGCAATCTCAAAAATGACAGAATGATCTCTGTTCGTTTCCAAGGCAAACCATTTAATATCACAGTAATTCAAGCATACGCCCCAACCAGTAATGCTGAAGAAGCTGAAGTTGAATGGTTCTTTGAAGACCTACAAGACCTTTTAGAACTAACACCCAAAAAAGATGTCCTTTTCATTATAGGGGACTGGAATGCAAAAGTAGGAAGTCAAGAAACACCTGGAGTAATAGGCAAATTGGGCCTTGGAGTACAGAATGAAGCAAGCCAAAGGCTAGTAGAGTTTTGCCAGGAGACTGCACTGGTCATAGCAAACACCCTCTTCCAACAACACAAGAGAAGACTCTACACATGGACATCACCAGATGGTCAACACCAAAATCAGATTGATTATATTCTTTGTAGCCAAAGATGGAGAAGCTCTATACAGTCAGCAAAAACAAGACCTGGAACTGACTGTGGCTCAGATCATGAGCTCCTTATTGACAAATTCAGACTTAAATTGAAGAAAGTAGGGAAAACCACTAGACGATTCAGGTATGACCTAAATCAAATCCCTTATGATTATACAGTGGAAGTGAGAAATAAAGGGGCTATATCTGAAAGAGTACATGATGAACTATGGATTGAGGTTTGTGACATTGTACAGGAGACATGGATCAAGACCATCCCTATGGAAAAGAAATGCAAAAAAAACAAAATGGCTGTTTAAGGAAGCCTTACAAATAGCTCTGAAAAGAAGAGAACTGAAAAGCAAAGGAGAAAAGGAAAGATATAAGCATCTGAATGCAGAATTCCAAAGAATAACAAGGAGAGATAAAAAAGCCTTCCTCAAGGATCAATGCAAAGAAGTAGAGGAAAACAACATAATGGGAAAGACTAGAGATCTCTTCAAGAAATTAGAGATACCAAGGGAATATTTCATGCAAAGATGGGCTCAATAAAGGACCTAACAGAAGCAGAAGATATTAAGAAGAGGTGGCAAGGATACACAGAAGAACTGTACAAAAAAGAGCTTCATGAACCAGATAATCACGATAGTGTGATCACTGACCTAAAGCCAGACATCCTGGAATGTGAAGTCAAGTGGGCCTTAGAAAGTATCACTATGATCATAGCTAGTGAAGGTGATGGAATTCCGGTTGAGCTATTTCAAATCCTGAAAGATGATGCTGTTAAAGTGCTATACTCAATATGCCAGCAAATTTGGAAAACTCAGCAGTGGCCACAGGACTGGAAAAGGTCAGTTTTCATTCCAATCCCAAAGAAAGACAATGCCCAAGAATGCTCAAACTACCGCACAATTGCACTCACCTCACATGCTAGTAAAGTAATGCTCAAAATTCTCCAAGCCAGGCTTCAGCATTATGTGAACCGTGAACTTCCAGATATTCAAGCTGGTTTTAGGAAACGCAGAGGAACCAGAGATCATATTGCCAACATCTGATGGATCATCGAAAAAGCAAGAGAGTTCCAGAAAAACATCTATTTCTGCTTTATTGACTATTCAAAAGCCTTTGACTGTGTGGATCCCAATAAAATGTGGAAAATTCTGAGAGTTGGGAATACCAGACCACCTGACCTGACTCTTGAGAAATCTATATGCAGGTCAGGAAGCAACAGTTGGAACTGGACATGGAACAACAGACTGGTTCCAAATAGGAAAAAGAGTACGTCGAGGGTGTATATTGTCACCCTGCTTATTTAACTTATATGCAGAGTACATCATGAGAAATGCTGGGCTGGATGAAGCACAAGCTGGAATCAAGATTGCTGGGAGAAATATCAATACCTCAGATATGCAGATGACACCACCCTTATGGCAGAAAGTGAAGAACTAAAAAGCCTCTTGATGAAAGTGAAAGAGGAGAGTAAAAAAGTTGGCTTAAAGCTTAACATTCAGAAAACGAAGATCATGGCATCCGTTCCCATCACTTCATGGCAAGTAGTTGGGGTAAGAGTGGCAGACTTTATTTTTCTGCGCTCCAAAATCACTGTGGATGGTGATTGCAGCCATGAAATTAACAGACGCTTGCTTCTTGGAAGGAAAGTTATGACCAACCTAGATAGCATATTAAAAAGCAGAGGGATTACTTTGCCAACAAAGGTCTGTCTAGTCAAGGCTATGGGTTTTCCAGTGGTCATGTATGGATGTGAGAGTTGGACTGTGAAGAAAGCTGAGTGCCAAAGAATTGATGCTTTTGAACTGTGGTGTTGGAGAAGACTCTTGAGAGTCCCTTGGACTGCAAGAAGATCCAACCAGTCCATTCTGAAGGAGATCAGTCCTGGGTGTTCATTGGAGGGACTGATGCTAAATCTGAAACTCCAGTACTTTGGCCACCTCATGTGAAGAGTTGACTAATTGGAAAAGACCCTGATGCTGAGAGGGATTGAGGACAGGAGGAGAAGGGGATGACAGAGGATGAGATGACTGGATGGCATCACCGACTCGATGGACATGAGTTTGAGTAGACTCTGGGAGTTCGTGAAGGACATGGAGGCCTGGCGTTCTGCGATTCATGGGGTCGCAAAGAGTTGGACATGACTGAGCGACTGAACTGAACTGCCTATACCTGGTTCAATGACATGTAAACACTGTCACTTCTGGAGACATACCAACAATGATCGTTTTCCTACATGACACTAGACTCTAAATTCAGTTAGCATATTTTATCTCTAACTCACTCTGAAAATATGCATGACTTCAAGATGAAACATCCTGAACAAAAACAATAGAGTAGTTTAAATTAAGTTACACGTTATGTGCATTCTGTCACATTATCCAAAATGTGGTTATCTGCTTTCCTTTTGAACAATGGTACCATTGAATTAAAAATCTTCCATTTTGTTTTCTTTTTTTACTTACCAACTTTTTTTCTTCCACTTTTCTTCAATTTCCTGCCTTCTTTCAATTAATAGATATTTATGTTACAATTTTTGCTTCCTTTTTGGCTTATCCACTCTATTTTTTTGTTTTATTACTTTAGTTTTTTCACTGTTTTAAGATACATTGTATATACCTTAAAATTTTATTTATCTATTTGCTAGTAATATTATATCACTTCAGGAAATGTATAAGAATCTCATATTTCCATTCCTCCCATGCCAACTTATTTTCATATTGTTGTTCAGTCACTAAATCGCGTCAGATTCTTTGCAACCCCATGGACTGTAGCTCTTTTGTCCTCCACCTTCTCTCAGAGTTTGCTCAAATTCATGTCAACTGAGTCAGTGATGCTATCTAACCATCTCATCCTCTGTCATCCCCTTCTTTTACTTTCAATCTTTCCCAGCATCAGGGTCTTTTTTAATGAGTTGGTTCTTTACATCAGACGGCCAAAGTATTGGAGCTTCAGCTTCAGAATCGGTCCTTCCAATGAATATTCACAGTTGATTTCCTTTAGGCTTGACTGGTTTGATCTTGCAGCCCAAGGGACTCTCAAGAGTCTTCTCCAGCACCACCACTTGAAAACATCAATTCATTGGTCTTCAGCCTTCTTTATAGCCCAACTCTCACACCTATACATTACTACTAGAAAAACAATAGCTTTGACTATACAGACCTTTGTCAGCAAAGTGATGTTTCTGCTTTCTAATATGCTGTCTTGTTTGTCATAGCTTTCCTTCCAAGGAATAAGTGTCTCATAATTTCATGGCTCCAGTCACCATCCATAGTGATTTTGAAGCCCAAGAAAATAAAATCTGCCACTGTTTCCACTTTTTTCCCTTCTATTTGCCATACAGTAGATCAGATCCCATGATCTTAGTTTATTTCATGTTGAGTTTCAAGCCATTTTTTTCACTCTCCTCTTTCATCCTCATCAAAGGCTCATTAGTTGCTCTTCAATTTCTGATATTAGAGTGGTATCATCTGCAAATCTGAGATTACTGATGTTTCTCCCAGCAATCTTGATTACACCTTGTGATTCATCTGGACCAGCATTTCTCATGATGTCATCTGCATAGAAACTAAATAAACAGGGTGACAATATCCAGCCTTGAAATACTCCTTTCCCAATTTTGGACCAGTCTGTTATTCCATGTCTGGTTCTAACTGTTCCTCCTTGACCCACATACAGTTTTCTCAGGACATAGGTAAGGTGGTTTTATACTCACATCTCTTCATGGCAGTTTGTTGAAGTTTGTTGTGATTTACACAAAGGCTTTAGAACAGTCAGTGAAACAGAGGTAGATTTTTTTTATGGAACCCTCTTGCTTTCTGATCCAATGAATGTTTTTATACAATTATGTATGTATCTATTTATGGATGCATCACTACATTTTTATCATTTCTAATATCCATCCCTCATTGGGTCCTTCCTTCCTTCCTTTCTTTTTTTTTTTAAAATCAGTTGCCCACTCAGGGCCTGGCCAGGACGCGAACGCGGCTCTCTGGCCTTTGTCTAGAACGACTGCTTGCCGCAGGATCCCGGCCCTGCGCAAAGCCGAGCCCGTCGGAAAAGGATGGGATGGAGAAGCAGAAACCCCTTCCTTCCTTTCTTACTTGCTTTTTTTTTAAATTCCTTTAAATTTATTTATGTTCTGATTAGTATTCTTTAATTTGTTTATTTTTTATTTGAAGGATGATTGCTTTACAGAATTGTGCTGTTTTCTGTAAAACTTCAACAAGAATCATCCATGGGTTTATATATATACCCTCCCTTTTGAACGTCCCTTCCACCTCCCTCCCCATCCCACCCTTCTAAGTTGATACAGAGACCCTATTTGAGTTTCCTGCTGAAAGAGATAGGAATACCAGACCGCCAGACCTGACTCTTGAGAAATTTGTATGCAGGTCAGGAAGCAACAGTTAGAACTGGACATGGAACAACAGACTGGTCCCAAATAGGAAAAGGAGTACGTCAAGGCTGTATATTGTCGCCCTGCATATTTAACTTATATGCAGAGTACATCATGAGAAACCCTGGGCTGGAAGAAGCACAAGCTGGAATCAAGATTGCTGGGAGAAATATCAATAACCTCAGATATTCAGATGACACCACCCTTATGGCATAAAGTGAAGAGGAACTAAAAAGCCTCTTGATGAAGGTGAAAGAGGAGAATGAAAAAGTTGGCTTAAAACTGAACATTCAGAAAATGAAGACCATGGCATCTGGTCCCATCACTTCATGGGAAACAGATGGGGAAACAGTGGAAACAGTGTCAGACTTTATTTTGGGGGGCTCCAAAATCACAGTAGGTGGTGATTTAATCCATAAAATTAAAAGACTCTTACTCCTTGGAAGAAAAGTTATGACCAACCTAGATAGCATATTCAAAAGCAGAGACATTACTTTACCAACAAAGGTCTGTCTAGTCAAGGCTATGGTTTTCCCAGTGGTCATGTATGGATGTGAGAGTTGGACTGTGAAGAAGGCTGAGCGCTGAAGAATTGATGCTTTTGAACTGTGGTGTTGGAGAAGACTCTTGAGAGTCCCTTGGACTGCAAGGAGATCCAACCAGTCCATTCTGAAGGAGATCAGCCCTGGGATTTCTTTGGAAGGAATCGTGCTAAAGCTGAAACTCCACTACTTTGGCCACCTCATGCGAAGAGTTGACTCATTGGAAAAGACTCTGATGCTGGGAGGGATTGGGGGCAGGAGGAGAAGGGGACGACAGAGGATGAGATGGCTGAATGGCATCACTGACTCGATGGACGTGAGTTTGAGTGAACTCCGGGAGTTGGTGATGGACAGGAAGGCCTGGCGTGCTGCGATTCATGGGGTGGCAGAGTCGGACACGACTGAGCAACTGAACTAAACTGAGCCATACAGCAAAATCCAGTTCGCTATCTATTTTACAAATGGTATGTAAGTTTCCATATTACTCTTTCCATACATCTCACCCTTACCTCCCCTCTCCCAATGTCCATAAGTCTGTTTTCTATGTCTGTTTCTCCATTGCTGCCCTATAAATAAATTCTTCATTATCCTTTTTTTCTAGATTTCATATATATGTGTTAGAATATGATATTTATCTTTCTGACTTAATTTACTCTGTAAAATAAGCTCTAGGTTCATCTACCTTATGAGAACTGACTCGAATGCATTCCTTTTTATGACTGAGTAATATTCTATTGTGTGTATGTACCACAACTTCTTTATTCATTCATCTGTTGATGGACATCTAGATTTCTTCCATGTTCCAGCTATTGTAAATAGTGCTTCTTGTTTCAGAAACTATAATTTTTATCTCTCCAAGATTGAATTTAGATCCTGTCATATTTCCATGTGTACATTTTAACAGGTTTTTTTGAAGGTGTAATCAATATATGAACAATCCACCCATATAAACTGAGTAAATGCTGTTTTTTTTTTTGTTTCTTTGTTTGTTTGTTTTTTTTTTTTTAGTTTGCTTTCAGGTATGTGAAATACTGACCACAGTATAATTTTAGAACAGATTTTTCTACTCAAAAATAAACCTCTAGCTATCAATTTAGCTAAAGGGATTTGCGTTGTCTATCAAATCGTGCCTCTCCATTTCCAACTCTAGTCCTATGCAACTACAAATATAATTCTGACTACAGATTTGTCTATTCTCAATATTTCATACAAATGAAATTATAACATGCTCTTTTACAAATGACTTATTTCACTTAGTATAATGTTTAAAGTGTTTATTTCTGTTATAGAATAAACCAGTACTTCATTCTTTTAATGGAAGGATAATATTCCATATTATGGAAATGTCATAGAATGTTTACCCATTCATCAGATGATGGGAAATAAGCTGACTCCATCTTATGAATATTATATATACCTATAGCATATACTTAATGCTATAGGTATTCATGCATAAATTTATATGTGGATATATATTTTAATTTTTCTTGGATATAGATTTAGGAAAATAGTAACACTTGCAGAGTCATGCAGCAACTGAATGTTTATCCAATTGAAGAACTTCTAAATTATTTTCCAAAGTCACTTCATTATTTTAAACTCTCACCAGAATTGTGAGCATTTACATTTCTTGACACCCTCACCAACAATTACTATCAGATACAACACTTAAATGGGTATGAACTGGTTTCTCATTCAGTGAGAAACTGTGAGAATCAACTAATGAAGTTAAGCATCTATTCCTTATGCTTATTGTTGTTCAGTCGCCAAATTGTGTCTGAATCTTTGTGACCACATGTTCTGCAACATGCAAGTCCTACCTGTTCTTCACTATTCCCCAGAGTTTGCTCAAACTCATTTCCATTGAGTTGGTGATGCCACCCAATCATCTCATGCTCTGTCATCCCCTTTCTCCTTTTTCCTTCAATCTTTCTCAGCATCAGGGTCTTTTCCAATTAGTCAACCCTTCACATCAGGTGGCCAAAGTATTAGAGTTTCTGCTTCAGCATCAGTCCTTCCAATGAATATTCAGGACTGATTTTTTTCTAGGATTGACTGGTTTTATCTCCTTCTTGCCCAAGGGACTCTCAAAAGTCTTCTTCAGCACCACAGTTCAAAACCATCAATTATTTGGCTTTCAGCCTTCTTTATGGCAACTCTCACATCTGTACATGACTACTGGGAAAAACAAAACAAAACAAAACATAGATTTGACTATACAGATCTTTGTCAGCAAAGTGATGTTTCTACTTTTTATTATGCTTTCTAGATTTGTCATAACTTTTTCCCCAAGGATCAAGTGTCTTTTAATTTTGTGGATGCAGTAAGTGTCCACAGTGATTTTGGAGCCCAAGAAAGTAAAATCTGTCACTGCTTCTAGTTTTCCCCCTTCTTTTTGACATGAAATGATGGGATTAGATGCCATAATTTTGGTTTTCTGAATGTTCACTTTATTTTTTTTTAATTTTATTTTAAACTTTACAATATTGTATTAGTTTTGCCAAATATCGAAATGAATCCGCCACAGGTATACATGTGTTCCCCATCTTGAAACCAGCTTTTTCACTGTGCTTACCACCATTCATATGTCTTCTTCAAAGAGATATCTTTTCAAATCTATCACTTATTTTTAATTGGACTGTCTTTTTCTTGTTGGATTGTAAGTATTCTTTTTATATTCATGATATTAGTTCTTTACAGATATAAGTTACAAATATTTTTGCCCATTCTGTGGGTTATATTTATCTTTTGTGATAGTATCCTTTCAAGCAGAAAAGTTCTAAATTTTGATAAGCATACATCTTGCAAGTTTTTTTTTTCTTTTGTTATTCATACTTTTGGTGTCATATCTAAAATTTCAGTACAAAATCTGAGGCCATGACATTTTAACCTTATGTTTTACCTTTAATTATTTTATTTTATTATTATTTTTTAAATTTTTGCCAAGAGGCTGATTTTATTTGCCATCGAAGCCTTCTGGGCCCCATCCTCACCTGGCCTCCTGGGAAGATTCAGAAGATCTTCAGCAGCTCTAGTTGCAAATTCCCACAAACCTCCCTTAAAATTTTTTTTTATAGTTTTAGTTACTGTATTTTGACCTTTGCCTCACCTTAATCTTGTATATGGTATGGGGTAAGGGTCAAATTTCATTCTTTTGTATCTGGCTCTCCAGTTTAACCAGTATGATATTTTGAAAACACTACAGCTTAAGATTGATCTTGTCTAATGTTAATGACCACAAACACAGGGTTTATTTTGGACTCCCAATTATATTTCATTATGTTCAGTCACATGCTAGTCTTGTTACTGTTGCCTTGTAGTGTGTTTTGAAATTAAGTGTGTGCTTTCCTACTTTGTTCTTCTTCTTCAAGATTGTTTTCATTATTTTGGATTCCTTGAAAAATCTATTTGGATTAAAGAATCAATCACAGAGATGTCAGCTGACCTTCTGCTAAGGACTGTTCTGAATCTGTAGATCATTTTGAAGAAGTACTGTCATCATGAAAATATTCAGTCTTCCAATTCATGAATATGGGATATTTTTTTAGTTATTCTTTATTTTCTTAAAATTATCCCAACAATGTCTTATAGTTTTCAGAGTAGTAGTTTTGTACTTTATAGATTTTTTCAGATATATTTTATTTATGTTGATGCTATTGTACATGGAATTTTCTTAATTTCACTTTCAGATTATTCATTGCAAGTTTATATAAATACAATTGATTTTTGTGTATTGATCCTATAGCCTGAAACTTTCTTTAACTTGATTATTTGGCCTATAAACTGCTGTCAATCTCATCTGTTTAGTGCTGGTTGTCGTGTGTCCCATCATCTCCACAACTAGGGTAGGAATCTTTTTCACAGCAATGGAAATAATAGGATGTCTAATAAATCAATATTTGAATACAGTAATTAATTTTCCACAGTAATTTATACAAAATAAATTGTACAAACAGTAGGTGTTCAATATACTCACTGATAAATTCTGTCTGGTTCAAAGAAATTCTCTAATATAGAACTCAAATATTTATCATAATGTTATCTTTTTTCCCTGTTTTATCTCTTTCACTAAATATATTTAAAATATACTAAATTTACTGTATGTAATAAACATTATATACTTTTAAAATGTACGTGTTACTTTGATACATTTTATATTATTTTTCTTCTTTTTGTTATTATTATTATTATTTTACTTTACATTTATATTTGGAATGTGATGGCTATTGTAGCATGTTACATAATTATAGCAAAATATTGCTGTCTATGTTCATTATAATATGCATCAGATCACTGTAGTTTAGTTACTGCTCATGGAATTATAATGTTAATATGGTAAAAACTATGGGTTCATTGGAAGGACTGATGTTGAAGATGAAACTCTAATACTTTGGCCACCTGATGCAAAGAGCTGACTCATTGGAAAAGACCTGAAGCTGGGAAAGATTGAGGGCAGGAGGAGAAGGGGAGGACAGAAGATGGTTGGATGGCATCACCGACTCAGTGGACATGGGTTTGGGTGGACTCCGGAAGTTGGTGATGGACAGGGAGGCCTGGAGTCCTGTGGCTCATGGGGTCGCAAAGAGTCAGACATGACTGAGAGACTGAACTGAACTGAACGGAACCCTACTCTTTTGAAGATGGAATTAAATAATTGCTGACATAGTTCTTTAAATTTCATGGCATCTGATTGAGTGAAAGTGAGAGTGACATATTTGGTAGTACATATTTGCCTAATTTACTTATTTCATAAAGAAATTTCTTAAATCTAATTGTAATTTTTACACCCTATGCATTAGATTCTCCCTTTTAGCCATACTACTCACTTAATGGGCAGTATATTAAAAACTATTCTCTTCAGATATAGGAGACTGCAACTTTGCTTCATCTGTTCCAAATTTAGAATATTGAGTACATAAATAGAGTCCTCAAATGGAATACATTTATAATTACCTTAATTACTAGGTTACATGTATTTTAGATACTTGATACAGAAAATAATTAAAAAGTAATACCAAAAGTACTGCTTATCAATTGCTATGCTCTATTTTAAGGAATTCCAAGAATTCAAGAAAATATTCAATGAACTATATTTGCAAAGAACCTCTTGATGAAGGTGAGAGGGGAGAGTGAAAAAGTCATCTTAAAACTCAACATTCAGAAAACAAAGATCATGGCATCCAGTCCCATCACTTCATGGCAAATAGATGGGGAAAAAATAGTGATAGCTTTTATTTACTTGGGTTCCAAAATCACTGCAGATGCTGACTGCAGCCGTGAAAGTAAAAGGCACCTGTCCCTTGGAAGAAAAACCACAAGCATCACTTTGCTGACAAAGGTCTGTATAGCCATATATACATTTTTTCCAGTAGTCATGTATGGATGTGACAGTTGGACCATAAAGAAGGTTGAGTGCATAAAAATTGATACTTTCAAACTGTGGTGCTGAAGAAGACTCTTGAGAGTCCCTTGGGCAGCAAGGAGATCAAACCAGACAATCCTAAAGAAATCAGTCCTGAGTAGTCAATGGAAGGACTGATGCTAAAGCTGAAGCTCCAATACTTGGTCACCTAATGTGAAGAGACAGCTCGTTGGAAAAGACCTTGATGCTGGAAAAGATAGAGGGGAGGAGGAGAAAGGGGCAAAAGAGGATAAGATGGTTGGACAGCATCACTGATTCAATGGACATAAGTTTGAACAAACATCAAGAGATAGCAAAGGGCACGGAATCCTGGTGTGCTACAGTCCATGGGATCGCAAAGAGTCGGACATGACTGAGTGACTGAAAACAACAAAAATTTTACTAACCAGCTGTATTTAAGAGATGATGTGATTCAGACACAGAACATTTCTGTACATTTTCGAAGAAACAATTCTGACATGTAATAGAATTGGGATTCATACACGGCCAGTTGATTCCAGAATCTGTGCTCCTCAAATCATACAATAGAAGATAAATGTACTCAGAAAAACAACTCTTTTTCTAACAATCCTGTAATGTATAAATGCATGAGTTCACTGATGCATTTTAACAATATTTCAATTATATAAACTCAAAATACATTACGTGTTTCAATATTTCACGTTGTTTTTATCCCTCCATAGTAAATGTCTCTCTGAAAGTTGAAGTTTCCTTTACAGGTCTTTATTGTGGTTCTCAATTTGTTTTATTTTCATAATGGCTCTAGCCTCAAAAACATAATTTAACATAAATCAAAATGTCGGTGGTCTGTTTAAAAAACATATCAGTCTTTTGGTTAACAAAGTTTTTACTTCTTCTATCTTGCATATACATGAACACACACACAGGCTGTTAAAGACACAGAACTGTCATAGAAACACACAATTTTAAGTATAATAGCAAAATGTAGCTTAACATAATACCATCCACAGAATGTCCAAAATATTTACTGCAAAAAAGAAATGCAAAAGGTTTTGATTGCACCAATTTTAGAAAGATCTTTTGTTAAAATGACAAAAAGAGCAAAAAACTATAGTTACATTTTTAAGTTTTAACATACTTTTTTTAATTTTATTTATTTTATATTAAAATATAGTGATTTACAGTGTTTTGCTTGTTTCTGAACCACTCAGTTTTGCTCAGATCTGAACCACTTTGCTTTGTAACAAAAAGTAATACAACATTGTAAATCACTATATGCTAATAAAAAATAAGTATTTTAAATTTAATTCTTCCAATCCAAGAGCATGGGATCTTTCCATTTTTTAAATCATTTTCAATTTCCTTTGTCAATATTTACTAGTTCTGGTAGGCATATATATTTTTTTACCTTCTTGACCAGGTTTATTTCTAAATTTTTTAGGGTTATTTGGATATGCTTTTAAAAGTGTTTTTTTTTTTTTTTTTTTTTTTTACTTTCCCTTTCTGGTATTTCATTGTTAGTGTAAAGAAATGCAAGAGATTTCTGTATGTAAATCTTAAATCCTGCTACCTTACTGAATTTGTGAGTTCTGGTAGTTTTGGGGGGTTTTGTTTTTCTGGAGTCCTTAGGGCTTTCTTTACATAGTTCCATGTCATCTGCATATAATGACAATTTTACCTCTTCCCTTCTGATTTGGATACCTTTTATTTATTTTTTCTTTGATTGCTCTGGCTAGGACTTCCAGTACTATACTGAATAGAAGTGGTAAGTGTGAGCATCCTTATCTTATTCCAGACTATAGTGGAAGGCTTTCAACTTTTTACCACTGAGTAAAATGTTCACTGTGGGTTTGACATAAATAGCTTTTATTATGCTTAGACATGTTTCCTCTACACTCACTTTGATGAGAACTTTATCATGAATGCTTTTTCTGCATCTATTGAGAACATTATGTGGCTTTTGCTTTTCTTTTGTTGATGTGATTTATCCCACTAATTGTTTGTTGATTTATCTTTGTGACTATGTGATGAATCTAATTTGTTCATTGCATATGATCCTTTTTGTGTGTTTTTGGGTTTGGTTTGTTAATATTTTGCTGAAGAATTTATGTGTATTATTCATTAAAGATATTTGAATGCAATTTTTATTTTTTATAGTGTCGTTGTCTAACTTTGGTATAAGGGCAATGGTGGCTTCATAGAATAATTTTGGGAGTGTTCTCTTCAATCTTTTGGAAAAATTAGAAAAGGATTGGCATAGATTCTTTTTGTATGTTTTGAAGAACTCACCAGTGAAGCCATGTGGTCCTTGATTTTAGTTTCCAGGGAATTTCTGTTGTTGTTGTTTTTTAATTACACATTATATTTTACTTTAGTGATTGGCTTGTTCTAATTATCTTTTTTTTAAATTTAGTTTTGGTGGGCTGTACGTTTCTAGAAACTATCCATTTCTTCTAGGTTGATCAATTTGCTGGCAATATTCTCTTATGGATTTTTGTATTTCTATTTTATTAGTTATTATTTATGTGGTATTATTTCTCCTCTTTCATCTCTTATTTTGTTTATGTGGGTCATCTCTCTGTTCTTATTGGTTAGTCTGGCCAGAGGTCTGCCAATTCTGTTTATCCTTTCAAAAAAACAGCTCTTGGTTTTTGTTGATTTCTTCTATTCTTTTTTAATCTCTATTTTTGTTTATTTCCTCTCAGATCTTTATTTTTTCTTCTGACTTGTGTGTGTGTGTGTGTGCGCACACATGCACTCAGGCATGTCTGATTCTTTGCGACCTCATAGACTGTAGCCCACCAGGCTTCTCCATGGAATTTTCTGGGCTAGAATGTTGAAGTGGGTTGTCATTTCCTACTCTAGGAGTCTTCCTGACCCAGAGATCAAACCTGAGTCTCTTGCATCTCCTACAATGGCAATTAGATTCTTTACCACTACACCACCTGGGAAGCCCTTTACTGACTTTACACTTTGCTTTTATTTTTATTTTTTTACTCATTGTTTAAATGATGGGTAAAATTGTTTATATGAGATTTTTCTTTTGCTTTTTGAAAAAGACCTGTGTATGAACTTCCCTCTTAGGACTGCTTTTGCTGCATCCTGTAGATTTTGTATAGTTATGTTTTCATTGTCATTTGTCTAAAAGTATTTTAATTTCTTCTGTGATTTCATTCTTTCCCTGTTGTTTTTTTTTAAGTAGTATATTGTTTCATTTCCATGCAATTGTTTTTATTTTTTTTTCTTTTAAATTTTATTTTATTTTTAAACTTTACATAATTGTATTAGTTTTGCCAAATATCAAAATGAATCCGCCACAGGTATACATGTGTAATTGTTTTTATTTTTATTGTTTCTATCTCTGTGGTTGATTCCTACTTTAATGCTGTTGTGGTCAGAAAAGATACTTGAGAGAATTTCTATGCTCTTAAATTTGTTGACGCATGTTTTGTGTCCTAAAATGTGGTCTGTTCTAGAGAATCTTCCATGTGTACTTGAAAACAGTGTGTGTTTTCCTGCGTGTGCTGACCTCTATATTCTTGACAGGGAGTGAGTCTCATTGCGTTGTGGTGATCAGAGCTTGCACTAGATAGTGAGTGTTGAGTGAGGCCTCTTTGTTACTCTGTGTTTATTACAGTCCAGTTTGGGGGCAAAGTCCGCTCCTTGTTTGTTGGAGTAGCAGGCTCTGGCTTTAGTTCTAAGCTGCAGGGTGAGGTAGGTAGGATTGACTTGCTCCCAGTGGAAGAGGAGCCTCTGAATATTCCTTTGCAGAAGCTGTCCACATGGAAACTGTGCTCTGTAACATTGCTGACTACCAATCACCTGTTGTGTTGTACATACACTACACTGTCGTTGGCACTGTTCTTGGCCTCACCTAAGCTTAGGGAATGCTGGCAATAGGCCTGGATGTACCTCAGGCACTTGCTCACAAAGCCAACAGAAGATATCTTGCTGAAGCCCAACATCCAGACCCACTGCAGACATGGACCAGGACACGCTATGGGAGCTACAGGAATCAGTCCAGACTCCAGCCCCACGTCCCTGTATCTGTGCACATAAAGCCCACTGCTGCTAAAACTGGACCCACTTCCAGGCACTGAAGTACAAGTAATCCACTCAGATATCCCACAGGCACTGTGCTCACAAAATGCAAATGGTGTAAATCTGCTGAACTTGTGTAATGCTTTGGCAATTGGCTCAGATTCCAACCTTGCCTCTATGTTAGCAACCTGCTGGTACCTGAATACTTCCAGAATTTGTAGGGGTGGAGACTCACCTGCTGTGAGGTTGCTATAGTGAGACCCACCCATCTCTTCACATTCTTTAACAATGAGGCTTCTATGGAGCACCCAGGCTGTTTCCTGTGCATACCCTTGAATGCATCCCAGACTAAAATCTAGTCCCTTTGGGCTGTCTTTATGCAGCCAATCCCATTCCTCTTCCCATATCTGTCTGTTGAAACCTGAGTTCAGCACCCAATCCCTTCACACACCAGCAAAGACCATCTTAGGTTGGGGAGTACAGAAAGGGGGCCAGGACTATCTGTGGTAGTCTCTATATTCTTCCTGCTGAAAGCTGGCTTCTATACTCTCCTCTGAGCCTCTGAAGCTCCTTATCTGTCCAAGCAGATTTCCCAGCAGATTTCCCAGCTTTTGAAGGGAGTTCCCAAGGTGGGGAGACCTTTCCTCCGTCACAACTCCCTCCCAGATATACAAGTCCAGTCCTGATTCATTTATTTTCTTTCATCTTATCCAGTTTGTGGTGATGCTTCTTGCATCTTTTGTAGTATGAGATCTGCCAGGATTCAGTATGCATTCTGTGAGAACTGTTCCACAGGTAGATGAATTTTTGAGGTATTTGTGAGAGGAAGTAAGCTCCATGTCCTTCTTTCTGTCACCTTCATCCCATCTCTAAATATATGTTATTATTCATGTGCTTAAAATCTTTCCACTTCAGATTCTTAGATCTGTAACAACCTCATCTCTTTAACTTTCTTTTTTAACTAAATAATTTTTTCACTAACCATGGAGTCAACGCCTTTCTAAAGTCTAGCTCATTTAGAGACTAGAATATGGGTAAGTATACAAATGGCCCATGTTCTTGAGAATGTATTCCTAGTATAGTAGACAAAATATAGACAGAGTTGGTTTGGAACTTAACTTTTGATATGGTGATAAAAACACTCTCATTACAATCTGATAGTACTTTATAAGTGCAAGTGAGTTAGCATTTAAGTGTCAAGTTAATAATTCAATTTATTTACTTTCTGATTAACAGAAATTGAGACTATTCAGTCATAGTGTATTTAACAAAAACATGACACCCAATTGAAAAATATGTGTCCAAACAAACAGTTGATTCCAGAAAGGGAGAGTACAAAGCCTATAGCATTGTTCCCTCCTCCTATCAGCAACTTGTGGGATAAATATTTTCTTATTCTTACATCAGTTCTCAAGTATACATGTATTCCGATCAAATGAAATTTCTTGACTAACTGAGGCAATGTTTATTCACTATAGGAGCCATCTAGGCACTAGACTTTTTCCTCATCTCCATCATTTTATGGAAACTTTAACTGTTTACAGATATATATTCTTTGCATTCATAAGGGGGAAATGCCGAGTGTTAAAAGTGATACTGATTACCTCAGGAACTTAAAAGAGAAAGATAAAACTTCATATAGAGGCACAAATCTAAACAAATATTTAAAAGCTGTGTACGCAACTAACCTCTGTGACAGGTGCATATTTCCAATATGAATGCCACCCTTCATCCTTCAAATTCAAATAGGGGTGACATTCAGAACATTTATTGCATTATTAAGGCAGTAAGTGGAAGTTTTAATTCGTATTCTATTCTAAAATTTTACCTTATCTTCATAGCACTTCTCTGATTATCTATAAGAATGCCCTTTTCTTCATTATCTTCTTCACAGCTTTATTGTGTCACTTTACATAGATTACAACAAATTGAGGGGTTTTTTTTAACCACTTGTTTCTAAGTTTTAAATGAATCACTGCTTCAAATGTATTGTCACTATTTTTTTATTACTGTCTTTGGATCCACTGACCATAATTTAGATCATGAATGCCAAATCTCTGTATGTTAATTACTATTTAACATTCTTTTTGACAATGAGGAGTATAATGTATCCTTAAGAGAACTTCCCTTACTTAATGCACTCTCTTATTAAAGATGTGCATTTATGAAGATTTCATTTAGAGAATTAAAATTAATTAATTTTTAATAAAAGGTAATTTTAATAGCCTTTCAAAAATTAATTCCTCCAAATCTGAAAAATAATTTCAAATTTCAATCTTTTTCATTAGTGGTTGTCTCTGCCTCAGACCATGTTATCCCAGAGCTTACAAATGGTTGATTGGCTTTTTCTCATTATCTAGAACTAATTTCAAATATCATCTCAGAGAATTTTTCTTTAAACAACCTATTTTAGGAGACATATATACTGGTTTATTTTCTTTTTATATGATTTGAAAATATGTTTAATTCTAATGTATTTCTGTGTTGTGCTTAGTATTTTCCTCCCACTGAAAAGAAAGCAAAGCTCTTTGAAAGCAATGCCTGTGTAGATTACTATACCCCAGCACCTAGAATAATACCTGGAACTCTGCTGCTGCTAAGTCGCTTCAGTCGTGTCCAATTCTGTGCGACCCCATAGACGGCAGCCCACCAGGCTCCCCCATCCCTGGGATTCTCCAGGCAAGAACACTGGAGTGGGTTGTCATTTCCTTCTCCAATGCACAAAAGTGAAAAGTGAAAGTGAAGTCGCTTAGGCATGTCCGACCCTCAGCGACCCCATGGACTGCAGCCTTCCAGGCTCCTCCGTCCATGGGATTTTCCAGGCAAGAGTGGGGTGGGGTGGGTGTGCCATTGCCTTCTCCAACCTGGAACTCTAGGTGCTTAAAATGTTTACTGATATTAGTAGTGAAGCATTATACTCGTATATAATTTTTTAGCATTTTCATTGGATTTCATGTCTATATGCAAAAATAAGCAGAATAGTTCTTGCCCTAAGAAGTCACCAATACAAAGGAGTGACATATATAAAGTAATATTAGTGTCATGATACAGGACAATCAGAGATGATATTTAAGTTGTTACATTACAGGGCAGTGAATTGTTCTGGTTTCAGGGGCAAAGAGGCTACACAAGTCAACTTGAACTGAGGCTTATAGGAGAAAAGGAAGCATAGATTTTTCAGGGGGCACTAAAAGAATTTGACAAGGAAAGGTGACAGCAAGACTGGAATGAAAATATCATCATATTAATATTTTACATGGATATTGTCAAATATTTTAACTTTTGGCTATAAGGTTCCCTCAGCATTAAAAGGAATTTCAATGCCAGTGCCAGTCATATAATGATTTAATGATTATATGAAATTCCTTCCATATGTCACCTCATTCAACACAACCTAGAATTACTGATTTTATATATATTATAGAGATGAGTAAAAGGAATGAGATCTAATATTTTATCCAAAACTTCATTATGACACAAAACTTTGGCCTTAAACATTCCTCTGCACTTGTTCTTAAGTTGGCAAATTCAAAGAAAGAGGTGCCTCTACAGGGCTTCAGTAGTGTATTGCTTCTTGGGACTAATTAAATTTTAGAAATTTTAAGTGATGCATTGTCAAGAGCGAATTGAACTTACTTCTGACTAAATAAAAAAAAATATGTGATATTGCAATTTAAAATCATATTCTATTCTGCATACTAGAACTTACAATGACTCCTATCAAATAAGCTACAAAATCATATTCTAAGTTAAATATTACCATAATTTTTAAAGTTTAACATCTCTGGTCTTAGAATTTTACACATTTTACCCAGGTTATTTAGATATAATTTACATACAACATTGGGTACATTTAAGGTCTCAAATGTATAGATTTGATACATTTATATTTTGCAAAATGATCATCATCATAGCATTGACTAACACCTCCACACTGTCATGTAATTGTTGTTGCTTAGTCGCTCAGTCATGTCCAACTCTTTGTGACCCCATGGACTACAGCATGCCAGGCTTCCCTGTCCTTCATCATCTCCCAGAGTCTTCTCAAACTCATGTCCATTGAGTTGGTGATGCCATTCAACCATCTCATCCTCTGTTGTCCCTTTCTTTTGCCTTCAATCTTTCCCAGTATCAGGGTCTTTTCTAATGATTCAGCTCTTCACATCAGATGGCCAAAATATTGGAGCTTCAGCTACAGCATCAGTCCTTCCAATTAATATTCAGGATTGATTTCCTTTCAGATTGATTGGTTTGATCTCCTTGCAGTTCAAAGGACTTTCAAGAGT
Organism: Bos grunniens; assembly: GCF_055505025.1. Classification (NCBI taxonomy): domain Eukaryota; kingdom Metazoa; phylum Chordata; class Mammalia; order Artiodactyla; family Bovidae; genus Bos; species Bos grunniens. Next base: position 92,330,499 of record NC_141172.1, read on the forward strand.
CTTCTTCAATACCACAGTTTAAAAGCATCAATTCTTGAGCACTCAGTCTTCTTTATGGTCCAACTTTCACATCCATATATGACTACTAGGACAAAAAACATAGCTTTGACTATACAGACCTCTTTTGTCATATAATTAAAACTTTAATTTTATAGTGTGAATATTTAAGGTTTACTCCCTTAATAACTTTCAAATACAAAATACAGTATCATTGTCTATAGTCATAATGCTGTAAATTAATGCTTATTCATCTTATAACTGGAAGTTTGTACCCTTTGACCAATATCTCCTCCATTTCTCCCATCCCCCAGCCATTGGTAACCATCCCTCTACTCCTTACTTCTATGATTTTTTTTTTTAGATTTCATATATAACATATTATAAATATTAGACTTTCTCTTTCTGACCTGTTTCATTCAGTATGATGTCCTTAAGGTCCACTAATGTTGTTGCAAATGGCAGGGTTTCTTTCTTTCTCATGGTTAAATAATATTCCATTGTATATGTACTTCATACTTTCATTATCCATTTATCCATCAATAGACACTTCAATTGTTTCCTTATTTTGACTCTTATGAATAATGCTGCTATGAACATGAGGTGGTGATACTTGAGATCCAGCTTTCACTTCCTTTGGCTATAAACCCAGAAGAGAGACTGTTGGATCATATGATAGTTCTATTTTTAAGTTTTTTTTAGGATTTTCCATACTGTCTTCCATAGTGGTATTCCAATTTACATTCCCACCAGTTGTACACAAGCATCCCCTTTTCTCCACATCCTTGCTCTCTTTTGTCATTTTGCTAACAGTCATTCTATTAATAAAAGGGGTAAGGTGACATCTCATCATGTTCTTTTTTTTTTTTTGTATTTCTGTGATTAGTGTTGGTGTACATCTTTTCTTATACTGTGGGCCACTTGTATATATTCTTTGAAGAAATGTGTATTCAAATTATATGCTCACTTTTAATCAGGCTAATTGTTTGTTTGCTATTAAGCTACCATGTGATCCAGCAATCCCACTTATTTATAAAAAATAATTGAAATCAGGATCTCAAAGAAATGAGTGCACTCCCATGTTCACTGCAGCACCACTTGCAATAATCAAGATGTAGAATCAATCTAAATTTCCACTGATAGTTGAATGGATAAAGAAAATATTGTAGATACTTACAATGGATTATCATCTAGCTTTATAAGGAAATTATGCCATATGTGATGATATGGATGAACATTGAGGACATTAAGGCAAATACATTAAGCCAGTCATAGAAGGGTGAATACTACATAATTCTACCAGTATGAAATATCTAAAATAGTCAAGCTCATAGAAGCAGAAAGTAGAAGTATAGAAGTTGTTTGAGGCTGGGGGAAGGAGCATATTGGAAGTTGTTATACAACAGGTATAAATGTTCAGTTATACACAATAAATAACTTCTAGAGGTCTTCGGTGCAACACTATACCTATTGTTAAAAAAACAGTATTATATACTTAAAAATGTGTTAAGAGTACAGATCTCATATTGGCATTATTACCACAATTTTAAGAAATCATAGTAAAACAGGAATGCAGTTTCAGAAGTCTTTATATAATAATCATCTCACTGACCTTATTAAGGTCAGTCAATACTATAAAGTCAGATGTAAGACTAGGACCCAGAGAAGACAAGGGATGGCAAGTGTAAAGGCCTAGATTCCAAATCACAGAATATTTAGTCATAGGAATTACACAACATCTCAGTTACTAACATATGGCCAAGTAAATAAAACATTAGAAGTACCATCAACAATACAAGAATGGCTTGAGGGAATTATGCAAACCAGTTTTAGAACATTTTTCTTCCACTTGTCTAAGTTAGGAATGGGAAGAAAACTATACACTAACTTACATTTGCCTAATTTGTTGAATATAGGGAACTATGCTTACTCCTTGGAAGGAAAGTTATGACCAACCTAGATAGCATATTCAAAAGCAGAGACATTACTTTGCCAACAAAGGTCCGTCTAGTCAAGGCTATGGTTTTTCCTGTGGTCATGTATGGATGTGAGAGTTGGACTGTGAAGAAGGCTGAGCGCCAAAGAATCGATGCTTTTGAATTGTGGTGTTGGAGAAGACTTTTGAAAGTCCCTTGGACTGCAAGGAGACCCAACCAGTCCATTTGAAGGAGATCAGCCCTGCGATTTCTTTGGAAGGAATGATGCTAAAGCTGAAACTCCAGTACTTTGGCCACCTCATGCGAAGAGTTGACTCATTGGAAAAGACTCTGATGCTGGGAGGGACTGGGGGCAGGAGGAGAAGGGGACGACAGAGGATGAGATGGCTGGATGGCATCACTGACTCGATGGACGTGAGTCTGAGTGAACTCCGGGAGTTGGTGATGGACAGGGAGGCCTGGCGTGCTGCGATTCATGGGGTCACAAAGAGTTGGACACAGCTGAGTGACTGAACTAAACTGAACTGACAACTACACAAATAAAAAACATATCTATGAATGAGATAAGCACAGTACTGCTTACCTCTAAAGCAGATAAGAGAAGCTCACTCTATTGTTGGATCTCAGCAAATTCCTTTTGATATATAAACATATTGCTTAGTTTTCTCATTTTAACAGAATCTCAATCTTTCCTAATAATGGATATTCAAATTTTAGAAAATGATTATATTTCTTATTAACAAACAAACACAATACACTGTAGTCACTTTTGTAATAAGAGTTTTGTACATTATATTATAAGCATTATTTAAATTTTATTTACAAATTTTCTTAGCAGATGATTAGAGATGTTGCTAATGTTCTAGAATTTGTAAAAGCAATAAACAACTGATACAGTTTTAGTGTGATCAACTTCTTAAATCTGTCTTCATTGGAAAAATAATAGCTTTGTATTTTGAGACCTAACTGGTTTAGTTTCCTTTATTAGAAGATACATTAGTGTGCTTTAGTTTTGCTTCTTTGCATACAATTTCATTTCTATACCAAGATTTATTTTTACTTACTATAGCTAATCCTTGAACATTATAAGGGTTAGGATAAAAATTATTACTCTGTAGTAAAAAAAATTCCACCTATAACTTACAGTCTTCCATATCTTTGGTTCCAGTTCACAGATTCAACCAATCTCATATTAAGTAGTACTATAATAAATATTAGGTCGTCCCTTGTGGCTGAGAAGGTGAAAAATCTGCCTGCAATGCAGGAGACCAGGTTTGATCCCTGGGTTGGGAAGATACCCTGAAGAAGGCAGTGGCTACCCAATCTAGTGTTCTTGCCTGGAGAAGACTGAGGAGCCTGGCAGGATATAGTTCATGTGGTCACAAAGATTCAGACATAACTGAGTGACTAACACTAAAGCAATAGTAAGTATTTACTGAAAAAAAATTCTGCATTTAAGTGGACCTGTACAACTTCAACACATGTTGTTCAATGGTCAACTTTAATTAGGAAAAAAAAACAATTAAAGAAAATTCTACTGGATGTTGTTTTCTAATGGTTGGAGAAGGAATAAACAATTTAATACTTTGCTCATTTAGATCTATACATGATACCAAGACTACCAACATTTTTATTTATTTATATAAATCTATGCTATTCTGAAAATGAACAGAATCTAGCTCATTATAAAAACATACAAATAAAACATTAAAGGGAATCTTAAGGTAAAATGTCTTTATACTCCATTCTCTGTCCCAAGTCACTGTTCACTTCAATTCAGTTCAGTCACTCAGTCTTGTCTGACTCTTTGAGGCCCTGTGAATTGCAGCACGCCAGGCCTCCCTGTCCATCACCATCTCCCGGAGTTCACTCAAACTCATATCCATCGAGTCAGTGATGCCATCCAGCCATCTCATCCTCTGTCGTCCCCTTCTCCTCCTACCCCCAATCCTTCCCAGCATTAGGGTCTTTTCCAAGTCACTGTATATATGCTCTTACATTTTCTTCTGCCATTTTGATTTTGGTTTTTCTATATATCTTACATTATTTTTGTTACTCACTTCCATTGTTTTCTTCTTTTCTAATTTTTAGTGTATACTTTTGATTCCCTGTCATTTCCTTTATAGTCTATCTTTTTAGCTATTTTCTTGGGGGTTACTATGGGGTTACAAATAATATATTGAACTAGTATCTTAAGCAAAACTTGTATTTTATGTCTTTAACTCATAAAACCTTTTTCAGACTATACTTTTGAAAGCCAATTTTATCTCCCTCATAATGCTTCCTCAAATTATCTACATCTCTTTACCAGAGATGACAAAGGATAAATGGATGTAGAGAGGGATGAGCATCAGAAGGAAGTAGAAAAGGAAAACTGATCAGATATGATGAAGTAAATAAGCCCATCTTTACCTTTTGTTCTGGTAAAATCTTCCCAATGCTCTTGTTATGTTCAGCAATTATTAAGTAGATCATAGGAATATGGACTTAAATGACATCTGGATCTATGCACCTATCATCAATGTTGAGAAAAGTGCTAACATTATAAAGGCACTAAAGCAGAAATTGGAAATGGGAAATGAAATCTCTAAAAAAAATGTATAAAGGCCATGATCTGATGAAGGCTCAAAGGTAGGAAAACAAAAACTGGATAGTTATAGTATGAATAGTCCAATGAAATAAAGAAATGAAAATCCACCCAAGACATTAGGATGTCTACATATCCTTTTGGTTCTTCTGTCTTAAGATATCCTAACGCATGGTTAAATATAATGGGAAGGGAGACAAAAATAAAAAACAAACAAAAAAAGTTATGATTTATGCAATAATAATTTTCTTCTGTCTATGAAAAATTAAATTGTTTTGCTAAATAATGTTTATTTTAGTCTTTATGTGTTTACATTTAACATCTCTGATTACATTTTCTGCTTCCTAGCCTCATGTCCAAGGGCAAAGGAGAAACCCCAGTAAGACAGTAGGAGGAATGAAATGGCATTTGGAATCAAATCACATACCCACCAGAGATGTTTGTAGTGCTCAAACAAAATCTTGTGTGCACCAGGACCCAGAGACCCAAAGAGACTTAGCCAGACCTACCTTTGAGTGTTTGAGTGTCTCCTGCAGAGGTACAGGTCAGCAATGGCCTGCCTGCGGCAGATCTGGGACATGCAGTGTGTGGCATAAGCCTTCTTAGAGGAGGTCACTATTGGCCCCACCACAGAGCCACCAAGCAGATGATCCACAAATTGCAGAAAAATTATATCAAAGAAATTCTTGCATTGTTAAGAAAGTTCGAGGACTCACAACAGATTTTCCAACCTGGGGATCTGGCAAAGGGACTGAGAATCCCCAGGGAATTTTACTTTGGAGCCTAGTGGGATTTGATTACAGAACTTCCACAGGACAGGGGAAAAAAACTCTTGGAAGGCACAAACAAAACCTTGTGCACTAGCAGCCAGGAGAAAGGAGCAGTGTGACACGAGGGACTGAGCCAGACTTGTCTGTAGTGTCCGGGAGTCTCTGGCAGAGGTGTGGCTTGACAGTGGCATGCTGTGGGGTCAGGGGCACCAAACACAACAATGAGTGCATAAGTTCCACATTACCTCTGCCATAGTTTGGCCTCAGGCCAAACAAAAGGGAGGGAAAAACAGGTTGTTGTAAAGGGAACAGAGGCACCCATCAACAGAAAATTGGATTAAAGATTTACTGAGCATGGCTCCACCCATCATAGCAAGACCCAGATTCCCCCAGAGTCAGTTTCTCCCATAAGGAAGTTTCCACAAGCCTCTTATCCTTATCCATCAGAGGGGAGACAGAATGAAAACCACAACCACAGAAAACTAACCAAACTGATCACATGGATCACAGTCTTGTCTAACTCAATGAAACTATGAGCCATGCTGTATAGGACCTCTCAAGACTGATGGGACATGGTAGAGAGTTCTGGCAAAACATGGTCCACTGGAGAAGAGAATGGCAAACCACTTCTGTATTCTTGCCTTGAGAACCCCATGAACAGTATGAAAAGGCAAAAAGATATAACACTGAAACATGAATTCCTCAGATTGGTTGGTGACCAATATGCTGCTGGAGAAGAGTGGAAAATAACGCCAGAAAGAGTGAAGAGGTGGAGCCAAAACAAAAACAACACCCAGGTATGGCTTTGACTGGTGATGGAGAAAAGTCTGACATTGTAAAGAACAACACAGCACAGGAACCTGGAATGTTAGGTCCATTAAAGGTAAATTGGAATTGGTCAAACAGAAGATGGAAAGAGGGAACATTGACATTTTATGAATCAGTGAATTAAAATGGACTGGAAAGGGTGAACTGAATTCAGATGACCATTATATCTACTACTGAGGGCAAGAATCCCTTAGAAGAAATGGAGTAGCCCTCGTAGTCAACCAAAGAGTCTGAAATGAAGTACTTGGGTACACTCTCAAAAATGACAGAATTATCTCTGTTCATTTCTAAGGGAAAATATTAAATATTACAGTAATCCAAGTCTATACCCCAACCACTAATGCTGAAGAAGCTGAAGTTGAACTGTTCTATGATGACCTATAAGACTTGTACAAGTAACACCAGAAAAGGATGTCCATTTCAGCATAGGGGACTGAAATGCAAAAGTAGCAAGTCAGGAGATACCTGGGGTAACAGGCATGTTTGGCCTTGGAGTACTCAATGAAGCAAGGAAAAGGTTAACAGGGTTTGCCAAGGGAACACGCTGGTCATAGCAACCCTGTTCTAACAATATAAAAGACACCTCTACACATGGACATCTCCAGGTGGTGAATGCTGAAATCAGATTGATTATATTATTTGCAGCCAAAGATGGAAAAGCTCTATACAGTCAGCAAAAACAAAACCGGGAGCTGACTGTGGCTCAGAACATGAACTCCTTATTGCCAAATTCAGATTAAATTTAAAAAAGTGGGGGAAACCACTAGACCATTATCTAAATCAAATCCCTTATGATTATATAGTGAAAGTGACAAATAGAGTCAAGGGATTAGATCTGATAGAGTACCTGATGAACTATGGACAGAGGGTGTGACATTGTACAGGAGGTTGTGATCAAGACCATATACAAGAAAAAGAAATGCAAAAATAAAAATGGTTGTATGAGGAGACCTTACAAATAGCTGAGAAAAAAGAGAAGCTAAAGGCAAAGGAGCAAAGGAAAGATGTGTCCATCTGAATGCAGAGTTCCAAAGAATAGCAAAGAAAGAGAAGAAAGCCTTCCTAAGTGATCAATCCAAAGAAATACAGGAAATTAATAGCATGAGAAAGATTAGAGATCTCCTCAAGAAAATTAGAGATACCAGGGAACGTTTCATACAAAGATGGTCACAATAAAGCACAGAAATGGTATGGACCTAACAGAAGCAGAAGATATTAAGAAGAGGTGGCAAGAATACACAGAAGAACTACACACAAAAAAAGATCTTAGTGACCCAGATACAATGATGGTGTGATCACTCACCTAGAACCAGACATCTTGCATGCAAATTCAAGTGGGCTTTAGGAAGTAACACCATGAGCAAGGCTAGTGGAGGTGATGGAATTCCATTTGAGATATTTCAAATCCTAAAAGTTGATGCTGAGAGAGTGCTGCACTCAATATGCTGGCAAATATGGAAAACTCAGCAGTGGCCACAGGACTGGAAAAGGTCAGTTTTCATTCCAATCCCAAAGACAGGTGATGCCAAAGAGTGTTCAAACTATTGCAAAAGTGTACTCATCTCACACACTAGTAAAGTAATGCTCATAATTCTCCAAGCCAGGTTTCAACAGTATGTGAACCGAGAACTTCCGGATGTTCAAGCTGGATTTAGACAAGGCAGAGGAACCAAAGATCAAATGTCCAACATCCTCTGGATCATTGAAAAAAAGCAAGAGAGTTCCAGAAAAATATCTACTTCTGCTTTATTGCCTTTGCCAAAGCCTTTGATTGTGTGGATAATAAAAAAAAAAAAAACTGTGGAAAATTCTTCAAGAGATTGTAACACCAGACCACCTTACCTGTCCTCTGTGAAATCTGTATGCAAGTCACGAAGCTACCGTTGAACCAGACATGGAACAGTGGGACTGCTTCCAAATTGGGAACAGATACGTCAAGGCTGTATATTGTCACCTTGCTAATTTAACTTCTATGCAGAATATATCATGAGTAACGCTGGGCTGGATGAAGCACAAGCTGGAATCAAGATTGCCGGGAGAAGTATCATAACCTCTGATATGGAGATGACACCACCCTTATGGTAGAAAGCAAAGAACTAAAGAGTCTCTTGAAGGAAGTAAAAGATGAGAGTGAAAAAGCTGGCTTAAAACTCAGCATTCAAAAACTAAGATCATGGCACCCGGTTCCATCACTTCATGGCAAATGGATGGGCAAAATGGAGAGAGTGGCAAACTTTGTTTTCCTGGGCTCCAAAATCACCACAGATGGTGACTGCAGCTGTGAAATTAAAGGACACTTGCTCCTTGGAAGAAAAGTTATGACAAATCTAGACAGCACATGAACAAGGAGTGACATTATTTTGCCAACAAATGTCCATCTAGTCAAAGCTCTGGTTTTTCAGTAGTCATGTACAGATATAAGAGTTGGACCATAAAGAAGGCTGAGCACTGAAAAATTGATGCTTATATTGTGGTGCTGGAGAAGACTCTTGTGTGTCCCTTGGACTGCAAGGAGACTCAGCCAGTCAATCCTAAAGAAAACCCATCCTGAATAGTGAGCAGAAGGAATGATGCTGAAGCTGAAGTTCCAATACTTTGGCCACCTGATGAGAAAAGCTGACTCATTAAAAAAGACCTTGATGCAGGGAAATATCTGAAGGCACGAGGAGAAGGGGACAACAGAAGATTAGAATGTTGGATGGCATCACTACTCAACAGACAGGCGTTTGGGCAAGCTTGTGGAGTTGGTGATGGACAGGGAAGCCTGGCATGTTTCAGGCCCTGGGGTCCAAAGAGTCAGACATGACTGAGTGACTGCATTGACTGCATTGAAGAAGAAAGACTGTTTCTTTGCTATCCTATGCATAGTTTAGTTGCTGTTGTTCCTGTTCACTCACTAAGCTCTGTCTGACTCTTTGCAATATGGACTGTAGCATGCCAGGCTTCCCTGTTCTTCACTATCTCCCTGAATTTGCTCAGTTTGCTTAAATTTGTGTTTTGTGAGACACTGATACCATCTAACCATCTCATCCTCTGCCACTCCCTTCTCTTTGGCCTTCAATCTTTCCCAGCAATAAGGGAAGACTCTACACATGGACATCACCAGATGGTCAATACCTAAATCAGATTGATTATATTCTTTGCAGCCAAAGAAGGAGAAGCTCTATAAAGTCAGCAAAGACAAGACTGGGAGCTGACTGCAGTTCAGATCATAAACTTCTTATGGCCAAATTCAGACATAAATTGAAGAAAGTAGGGAAAGCCACTAGACCATTCAGGTATGACCTGAATCAAATCCCTTATGATTATACAGTGGATGTGAGAAACAGATTTAAGGTATTAGATCTGATAGACAGAAAGCCTGAAAAATTATGGACAGAGGTCATGGACCAAGGCCATCCCCAAGAAAGAGAAGTGCAAAAAAGCAAAATGGTTATCTGAGAAGGCTTTACAAATAGCTTAGAAAGGAAGAGAAAGAAAAAGCAAAGGAGGAAAGGAAAGCTGTATCCATCTGAATGCAGAGTTCCAAAGAATAGAAAAAAGAAATAAGAAAGCCTTATTCAGTGATCAGTGCAAAGAAATAGAGGAAAACAATAGAATGGGAAAGGCAGAGATCTCTTCAAGAAAATTAGAGATGCCAAGGGAGGGAATATTTCACATAAAGATGGGTACAATAAAGGATAGAAATGGTATGGACCTAACAGAAGCAGAAGATAAAAAGAAGAGGTGGCAACAATACACAGAAGAGCTATACACAAAAGATCTTCATGACCCAGATAATCACGATGGTGAGATCACACACTTAGAGCCAGACATCTTGGATGCAAAGTCAAGTGGGCCTTAGGAAGCATCATTACGAACAAAGCTAGTGGAGGTGATGAAATTCCAGTTGAGCTGTATCAAATCCTAAAAGATGATACTGTGAAAGTGCTGGGCTCAATATGCCAGCAAACTTGGAAAAAAGTGGCCATAGGACTGGAAAAAGTCCATTTTCATTCCAATCCCAAAGAAAGGCAATGCCAAAGAATGCTCAAACTACTGCACAATTGCACTCATCTCACATGCTAGTAAGCAATGCTCAAAATTCTCCAAGGCAGGCTTCAATAGTACATGAACCACGAACTTTCAGATGCTCAAGCTGGATTTAGAAATGGCAGAGGAACCAGAGATCAAATTGCCATCCATTGCATCATTGAAAAAGCAGAAGAATTCCAAAAAAACACATCTGCTTCTGCTTTATTGACTATGTCAAAGCCTTTGACTGTGTGGATCACAACAAACTGCAGAAAATGCTTAAAAGAGTTGGGAATAGCAGACCGCTTGACCTGCCTCTTGAGAAATCTGTATGCAGGTAGGAAGCAGCAGTTATAACTGGACATGGAACAACAGATTTGTTCCAAATCAGGAAAGGAGTATGTCAAGGCTGTATATTGCCACCCTGCTTATTTAATGTATATGCAGAGTACATCATGAGAAACTCTGGGCTGGAAGAAGCACAAGCTGGGATCAAGATTGCAGGAGAAATATCAATAACCTCAGATATACAGATGACACCACCCTTATGGCAGAAAGTGAAGAAGAACTAAAGTCTCTTGATGAAAGTGAAAGAGGAGAGTGAAAAGTTGGCTTAATTCAACATTCAGAAAACTGAGATCATGGTACCTGGTCTCATCACTTCATGGCAAACAGATGGGGAAACAGTGGAATCAGTGACAGATTTTAATCTTTTTGGGCTCCAAAATCACTGCAGATGGTGACTGCCGCCATGAAATCAAAAGATGTTTACTCCTTGAAAGAAAAGTTATGACCAACATAGAAAGAATATAAAAAAGCAGACACATTACTTTGCCAACAAGGTCCATCTAGTTAAAGCTATAGTTTTTCCAGTAGTCATGTATGCATGTGAGAGTTGGACTATAAAGAAAGCTGAACACTGAAGAATTGATGCTTTCAAATTTGGTGTTGGAGAAGACTCTTGAGAGTCCCTTGGACTCTCAAGCAGATCCATCCAGCCCACCCCAAATTAAACCAGTCCTGGCTATTCTTTGGAAGGACTGATGCTGAAGCTGAAACTCCAATACTTTGGCTATCAGATGAGTAGAACTGACTCATTTGAAGAGATCCTGATGCTCGAAAGATTGAAGGCTGGAGGAGAAGGGGACAACAGAGGATTAGATGGTTGGATGGCATCACCAACTCAATAGACTCAAGTTTGAACAAACTCTGGGAGTTGGTGATGGACAGGGAGTCCTGGCGTGCTGCAGTCCGTGTGGTTGCAAGAGTCGGACACGACTGAGTGACTGAGTTGAACTTTCCCAGCATCAAGATCTTTTCCACTGAGTCAGCTTTTCCTGTCAGTTGGCCAAAGTATTAGAACTTCAGCTTCAGCATCAGTCCTTTCAAGGAATATCAAGATTGATTTCCTTTAGGCTTGACTGATTTTGTCTTCTGGAATCCAGTGGACTCTATAGAGTCTTCTCCAGCATCATAGTTCAAAAGCATGAATTCTTTGGCACTCAGTCTTCTTTATGGTCCAACTCTCACATCCGTATATGACTACTGGAGAAATCATAGCTTTGACTATATGGACTTTTGTCAGCAAAGTGATGTCTCTGCTTTTTAGTACTTGTTTTAATGCTGTCTATGTTTGTCATAATTTACATTCCAAAGAACAAGTGTCTTAATTTCATGACTGCAGTCCTAAGCCAAAGAAAATATAATCTGTCACTGCTTCCACTTTTTCCCCATCTATTTGCTATGAAGTGATTGTACCAGATACCGTGATCTTCATTTTTTAAATGTTGAGTTTTAAGCCAGATTTTTCACTCTCCTGTTTCATCTTTGTCAAGAGGCTCTTTAGTTCCTCTTTGCTTTCTGCTTTTAGGGTAGTATCATCTGCTTCTCTGAGGCTGTTGATATTTTCCCTGGCAAACTTGATTCCAGTTTCTGATTCATCCAGCTTTATGTTTTGCATGATGTATTCTGAATATTAGTTAAATAAACCTGGTGACAATAAACAGCCTTTACATACTCCTTTGCCAATTTTGAACCAGTCCACTTCTCCTTCTCCAGTTCTGTTTCTTCTTGACCAACATATAGGTTCCTCAGGAGACAGATGAGGCGGTCTAGTACTCCCATCTCTTTGAGAATTTTCCAGTTTGCCGTGATCCACACAGTTAAAAACTTTAGAGTAGTTAATGAAGCAAAAGTAGATGTTTTTTTCTGGAATTCCTTTGCTTTCTCTATCATCCAGCAACGCTGGCAATTTAATCTCTGGTTCCTCTGACTCCTCTAAACCCAGATTGAACCTACGGAATTTCTTGTTTCACATACTGCTGAAACTTAACTTAAAGGCCTTTCAGCATAACTAGCCAGCATATGAAATGAACAGAATTGCACCATAGTTTGAATATTCTTTGGCATTGCCCTTCTTTGGGATTGGAATTAAAATGATCTTTTCCAGTCCTGTGGCCACTATTGAGTTTTCCAAATTTGCTGACATATTGAGTGCAGCATTTTAACAGCATCATCTTTCAGGATTTTAAATAGCTCAGCTTGAATTCTATTTGCATAGTTTAGATAATAATTAATTTTTCAAATATCATTTCAAAAAAGCATTATATAATTATTAAATTGTAGTTTTAAATGCCATTACTTTTCAAAAATGGCTTAATTATATTTTGATTGACATATAAACTTATTTGAATAGTGTCATATTTCATATTTCCACAAAATGTGCCTTTATTGTTTTCAGGCAAGTGAACAGGAACAACTAACATGTGATTTATTATGTGAAGCTCACACACAGATATTCATAAAAGGAGATGGAATTTGGAGTCAGAAGAGTTGATTTTGAATCATATATTTCAGACTGATATATCTATGCTTTGGTAAGTAAATTGACCTTTGTAATACTCATTTTTTTTCTTTATTTGCACAGAGCAATGACACATCTTACAAGGTTATAGTGAAGATAAAATATAATGTATAAAATAGTACCTTGTAAATTATATATTTCCATTGTTATTACTTAAGCCATTGCACATATTAAATTTTTAGCTGAAGTTTAGTTTCTTGCATCCGACAACCAACCCCAGACAATGACAAATCTTAAAATATAGCCCTTTAAAATCAGCTCTTCTTTAAGAGACAAAAATATACATTTCTCCTGGTGCCCACAAATAGGTCAGGTATTGGACAACTCATTAATTTCAAACTGCATTTATCCCTTCAGAGAAATAAATAATCCAGAATTGTTTTTAAAACTATAACGTAAACTCTATTATATTAAATATTGATAGTCTCTCATGTTAAGTCATCATCACTTATTCCTGTTAAAACTGGACCTTACAATTCAAAGGTAAATTAATCAGGTGTCAAATCATGGCCAACTGGTATTTTTAAACAAGTCTTTTTAGTGTCAGAGATTTAACGTTACCATAAAATGACATATGTCCTGATTCAATGTTCTTCTTACTTTGTAAGTCTCTACTAATTCAAGGTCATTTTAGGAAAGTTTTTAATTTATGATAATATGAATATTTGAAGAAGAAACACTTTATTTGTTTTCAGTGTTAGTTGTTATTATTACAGGCCAAACAAGGGGGAGGTAGAGATGGAGGGAAGACAAGGAGGTATCCAGTGACTTTAAATACAATTGCTGTTACTATATCACCTTTATGTAAATATAAGAAAATTCTACCATCCCTCCCTTTTTGAGTCTGTCTCCTCGTTTTCTGAGTGCAGATAATACTAGATGACATATAAAAATTGAAAACAGTTGAGCAGAAGATCAGAAAGCAGAATGGCAGAATTAAGCTACCAGAGGGGCCTTTAGTGGACTTCCACTAACCTTCAGAATAAATCCCAGGTACTAAGGTCCAGGAAACTATGTGACTCAAGTTTCCTCCTCAGCTAATCCCTCCTGACTCACATACTCACATAGGTTTTCACAGCTGGTGCTCAAGAGGCACTTAATAGAGCACCTCATGTATGACAAAAGCCACCACAATATTGTATAGTAATTAGTCTCCAATTAAAATTTAAAAAAATAGTGCACCTCAACACTGGTCTTCAAATGAACTTCATCAGAAGGGTGCAAACTTCCAATTACAGATGAGCAAGTGCCAGGGATGTGATGTACAGAATAGTGAATATAACTTAATAGTGTGTACTATACACTTGAAAGTTGCTTAGAAATCTTAAATGTTCTACACACACAGACAAACATATGTAGATGGTAATTGTGCAAGGTAAAGAATTTGGTAATTGACCTTATTGTGGTTAACAGTTTGCAATATATATGTGTATCAAATTATCACATTGTATACCAACCTTGAACAATATTACATGTCAAATATATCTCAATAAAGCTGGCAAAAAAAAAAAAATGAGTTACCTTGGGGGAGTTGGCAGTTACCAAGGTGATAAAATCAGACTCATCAGGGCTGGGGCTTGGATATTTCCTTTTGAAAACTGTTCACATGATTCTTATGTTCTTTATATTCAAGAATTTTTTTCTTTTCTTTTCTTTTTCTTCAGTAGAGGAAGGTAACTAATGTGAGCTAACTCTCCACATTAATCTCAGCCTGGTTTACTTCTGTGGTTCAGTGTCCCTTTTCTTGCCACTAATTAGCATTTGTTTTGAAATAGTTAAACTAATTCTAAATCAGCTTCAGCTCATTTAGCAGTATAATTTGTTTTCTAATTTTTTAAAAAAAATTTAAAGTTGATATATAGTAGATAATATTACATTATTATTTTCAACTGTGCAACATAGTACAGTTGAAAATTTTATAGATTCAAAATTTTAATTTTAATTCAAAATTTTACAGGTTCAAAATTTTATAAATTATAGTCCATTTAAAGTTATTATAAAAGATTGGCTATATTCCTGTGCTGTGCAATGTATATTTTTTTTCCCTTAGGAAACTTGTTATTTTGAACTAACTTTAGATTTATAAGGAAGTTGCAAAAATAATTTTAAAAAGTTTCCTTATATCCCTCAACTGGCTTCCCCTAATTTTTATTTTTAACATTCTTTTTTTGATTGTTTTTCTACTTTTACAATGTTGTGTTGGTTCCTGCCACAGACCGACATGAATCAGTCATAATTATACATATATCCACCCCCTCTAGAGCTTTCCTCCTCTCCCCCGCCCCCATCTCACCCCTCTAGGTCATCACAGAGCACCTGATTGGGTTCCCTGAGTTATACAGCAACATCTCACCAGCTATTCATTCTACACATGGTAGTGTATATATGTTGATGCTACTTCTTCCCTTCATCCAATTCTCTCCCTCCCTCACTGTGTCTACAAGTCCCTCCCACACTGTGTCCCTTTCTGTTGTGCTACTTTCTCCGTCCCTCCTACTCTCTCCCTCCCAGACTGTGTCTCTGCATCTGTGTCTCCATTCTTTCCCTGCAAATGGGTTTATCAAGACCATTTTTCTAGATTCTATATATATGCCTTGATATACGATATTTATTTTTCTCTTTCTGACTTACTTCACTGTGTATAACAGGTTCTAGGTTTGTCTACCTCATTAGAATTGACTAACATTTATTCTTTTTTTATGGCAGAGTAACCTCCCATCTTATATTTGCACAATATTTTCTTTATCCATTTATATGTTGATGGACATCTAGGTCGCTTCCATGTCCTGGCTGTTGTGAACAGTGCTGCAATGAAACTTGGAGTACATGTGTCTTTTAGAATTGTGGTTTTCTCAGGATATATGCTAAGTTGTGGGGTTGCTAGGTCATATGGTGGATTTATTCCTATTCCTGGTTAAGAAATCTCCATATTTGTTCTCCATAATGGCTATATCAATTTACATTCCCATCAACAGTGTAGGAGGATTCCCTTTTCTCCACATGTTCTCTGGCATTTATTGCTTATAAATATTTTTGATGGTGGCCATTCTGACTAGTGCGAGGTGATATCTCATTGTAGTTTTGATTTGCATTGCTCTAACAATTAGTGCATTGCTCTAACAATTAGTTCAAGGTAGGAGGGGTGGCGGTGAAGAGATACCCCATGTCCAAGGAAAGAGAAACCCAAGTAAGAAGGTAGGTGTTGCAAGAGGGCATCAGAGGGCAGACACACTGAAATCATACTCACAGAAAACTAGTCAGTCTAATCACACTAGGACCACAGCCTTGTCTAACTCAATGAAACTAAGCCATGCCTGTGGGGCCACCCAAGATGGGCAGGTCACGGTGGAAAGGTCTGACAGAATGTGGTCCACTGGAGAAGGGAATGGCAAACCACTTCAGTATTCTTGCCTTGAGAACCCCATGAACAGTATGAAAAGGCAAAATGATAGGATACTGAAAGAGGAACTCCCCAGGTCAATAGGTACCCAATATGGTACTGGAAATCAGTGGAGAAATAACTCCAGAAAGAATGAAGGGATGGGCCAAAGCAAAAACAATACCCAGCTGTGGATGTGACTGGTGATAGAAGCAAGGTCCGATGCTGTAAAGAGCAATATTGCATAGGAACCTGGAATGTCAGGTCCATGAATCAAGGCAAACTGGAAGTGGTCAACAAGAGATGGCAAGAGTGAACGTTGACGTTCTAGGAATCAGCAAACTAAAATGGACTGGAATGGGTGAATTTAACTCAGATGACCATTATATCTACTACTGCAGGCAGGAATCCCTTAGAAGAAATGGAGTAGCCATCATGGTCAACAAAAGGGTCCGAAATGCAGTACTTGGATGCAATCTCAAAAATGACAGAATGATCTCTGTTCGTTTCCAAGGCAAACCATTCAATATCACAGTAATCCAAGTCTATGCCCCAACCAGTAACGCTGAAGAAGCTATAGTTGAATGGTTCTATGAAGACCTACAAGACATTTTAGAACTAATACTGGGAGTTGGTGATGGACAGGGAGGCCTGGCCTGCTGTGATTCATGGGGTCGCCAAGAGTCGGACACGACTGAGTGACTGAACTGAACTGAACAATTAGTGGTGTTGAGCATCTTTTCATGTGTTTATTGGCCATCTGATTGTCATCTTTATGGAAATGTCTGTTTTGGTCTTCTGCCCATTATTTGGTTGGGCTTTTTGTTTTCCAGATATTGAGCTGCATGAGCTACTTGTATATTCTGGAGATTAATACTCTGTCAGTGGTTTCATTTTCTATTATTTTCTACCATTCTAGGGATCGTTTTTTAATCTTGTTTATTGTTTTTTTTTAATGTACAAAACATTTTAAGTTTAATTAAATCCCATTTGTTTATTTTTGTTTTTATTTCCATTGCTCTAGGAGGTGGATAAAAGAGGATCTTACTGTGATTTATGTCAAGGAATATACTGCCTATGTTTTCCTCTAAGATATTTATAGTTTCTGGCCTTATATTTAAATATTTAATCCATTCTGAGTTTATTTTTTGTGTGGAGCTTGGAAGTGTTCCGGTTTCATTCTTTTACATGTGGCTGTAAAGTTTTCCCAGCACCATTTATTGAAGAGGCAATCTTTTCTCTGTTGTATACTGTCATCTCCTTTGTCAAAGATAAGTCATCTCTTTATGCATGGGCTTTTCTTTGGGCTTTCGGTCTTATTCCATTGGTCCATAT
Organism: Bos grunniens; assembly: GCF_055505025.1. Taxonomy (NCBI): domain Eukaryota; kingdom Metazoa; phylum Chordata; class Mammalia; order Artiodactyla; family Bovidae; genus Bos; species Bos grunniens. The sequence goes on from NC_141172.1 coordinate 92,348,209, forward strand.
TTCTGCTTTTGTGCTGGTACCATACTAGCTTGATGACTGTAGCTTTGTAGTATTGTCTGAAGACAGGAAGGTTGATACTTTCAGCTCTATTTTTCTTTCTCAAGATAGCTTTCGCTATTCGGGGTCTTTTGTGTTTCCATGCAAATTGTGAAAATTTTTGTTCTTGTTCTGTGAAAAATACCACTGGTGGTTTAACAGGGATTGCATTGAATTGGTAGCTTGCTTTGGGTAACAGAGTTGAATCTTCCTGTCCAGAACGTGGTGTATCTCTCCATCTGTTTGTGTCGTCTTTGACTTCTTTCATCAGTATCTTATAGTTTTCTGCATACAGATCTTTAGTCTCTTTAGGTAGGGTAATTCCTAGGTATTTTATTATTTATGCTTAAATGGTGAATGGAATTGTTTCCTTAATTTCCCTTTCTGATTTTTCATTGTTATGTATAGAAATGCAAGGGATTTCTGTGTATTAATTTTATATCCTGAAACTTTACTGCATTCATTGATGAGCTCTAGTAATTTTCTGGTGGAATCTTTAGCATTTTCTATATGTAGTACAAATAAGCATTATTTTAATGGGCTTTTAAATCTCCAGAAATATAAAAATCTAATACCAAGTTTTTTCTTTTACATCTAGAAATAATAGTCTTAAAATGTTTCACCCAGAAACTAAGTTATAAAAGAACACAAACATTACAATTCCTTATAATTTAATTGTTACCTGCCACACAATTAGGTGGAAAGTAAAGTCATGTATCCAAACAAATCAATGGAAATACAACCAAGAAATGTTATTATCATGACTTGTTCTTGGAAATGAGGTTATTTGTGAACAGAGGTTCAACTCCTCTCTTTTCCCCATTATCCAAAGTAATGTTTGGAACAGTGTTTTGGTCCTTAATGAATAGTAACTTAATAAAGAAAAAGGACTTCCCAGGTTTTGCTGTGGCAAAGAATTCACCTGCTAACCCAGGAGACACAGGGGCTACATGTTCAATCCGAGTTGGGAAGAACTCCTGGAGAAGGAAATGGCAACCCACTCGAGTATTCTTGCCTGGAAAATTCCATGGACAGAGGAGCCTGGCAGGCTACAGTCCATGGGCTCACAAGGTGTCAGACACGACTGAGTACACACACACATATAAAGAAAAAATAAATAACCTTGGACTTGTTATTTCAAAGAAGTTTAAGCTGTGCTGGCTTTATAACTAAAATATGTTAATCAGGATACATTTTGAGAGGATAAAGCAGAGTGGAAGAATGTCATAAAGAGTACTAAAGTTAATTTCACTTCTTTCTAATAACTTAGTAAAGGTAAATAGGACATAGCTAAGAAGGCCAACCCATTTCTCTCTATGTGGCACTCTTTTATCTCTTTTCTCCCTTTCAGTAACTCTTTCTTACTTAAGCAGTCTCCTCATTTCTGCAGACCCTTAGAAAGCCCATCAGAACTAGAAAGAAGTCTCTTAGAACAACAATGCTTATAACTACATTTGCAAGTCCAGTTGCTATCAGGGGGATTGATAACAAGTTCTAAGGACCACAGAAGGCTTGTCAGACTACTAGAACAGCTAAACTGATATTTTAAAAGTCTTATGAAAGAGCAAGGGCACTATAACATGGTCAATGATCTGTAGGCAAAACTGATAATTCTGGTTTCAGGAGTTCTCAGTACAGGATACTTAGAAAAATCTCAGACTGCAGAGTCAGTTACATTTTTGATAGCAAAAACGTGTCTAGAAGGGAAAACTCTTGGATCTTCATCACTTCTTTTTCTGGTAGAGAGATTTCAGTGCCTTTTTTCTTCTTTTATTTTTACAGGGCACTGGAATAGGAGTTGCTCCAGCTCAAAACAAGTAAAGCTTTGACTTAACAGACTCCCTTAATAATGTCAGTTATGGTAGGTGAGAAAAAATATTTCCTTCCCAGATTCTTTTTTCCACTCTAATCCACGTTTTGACTATATTTGATAGATATTTCTCAGTGAATTTCAAGTGCAACAGGAGAACAGTTAAACAAAGACATTTTACTCTGAAATTATGAAGGTCAATTAAAGTGCCTGAAGATGTTAAAAACTAAGAAAAAGCAAGGTATGAATAGAAACATGTACCTACTCTTTGTCTGTAAGTTTGTTTTTCTTTGAGGGCAAAATGATGAGAAAGGCTAATGAAAGCATCATTTCTTTCATGATAAAGTTCTTAGGAGAGAAGAACAATAAAGATAATATAAATTTCATCCAACTGAACCTTTAAATATATATAATTTTGCCATATGTTTCATTTATATAATCTTACATATTAAAGCATGGATTTTATTAAAGTATGTGCACAGTATCCAAATTTTTAAAGAAAAACAGTCGTTCTCATTTCTCACTGTCTAATCTCACTCCTAAATGGTAACTAGTATTAATAATTTGAAGTGTTCTCTTTCTGATATTTAAAGTAAATGCAGTAAGTTAATTCATTTTGATAAGTACATTGAAATGAGTTATTGAATCAATTCATATTTGAAAATGTTTGAGCTACACTATTTTTCCTGGAATAAACAATGATGAAATTAAAACTTCAGAGTTTGAAGTGCCATAAGAGAATATCTTGCCTGATGCCCTATCTTTACACTAGTAAGATACTATCACAAGGAATGAAAAGCCCGGAAGTGCTAAGGAATTCTCTTAACAGATAGTGTTCTGGTTGGTGTCAGTCTGGTTAAGACACAGTGACACAGTCCAAATCCTACTAATATAAATCCTTCTGAAAGCTAGAATACTTTTAAATGAAAATAATGCATGTGTAATTTTTAAACGTTTAAATAGTACAGCTCCCCAACTCCCAAACTCAATTTATTTTTAATTTCACAGGTTATAAACTCCAGACAACTAGCAGCAATTCATGGGCATTCTGTTGAAATTAGAAAGTAAGAAAATCTTCTGTTTTAGATTCCAATTTCTCTATATTTCCTCCAAATTTTGCATAGCATGTATTATAAATTCTGATTGTTAAAAAAAATGTGAACCTAAATTATAGTTCATATTGTTTTCCCTAGAGTAACACTTTTGCTTAAGAAATAGTATTTTAGAAGAAACTTTTTCCTTATGTATAGCTAACTACAGTGGCCATTTTAATGTTATATGTTACATTTCCAAAATTTTATGAGTATGTAGCTTGTGCTTTGATAATACTATGCGTCTTGTTATTTTTCTAGAATATTCCAATATTAAAATCACTGAAGGAACTAACAGTTTCTACTAGAAGACAACCACAACTGGAAAAAGAAAACTTAAACTCCCAATGGGTTTCCCTGGTGGCTCAGACATTAAAGAATCTGCCTGCAAGGTGGTAGACCCAGGTTCAATCTGGGTTGGGAAGATCCCCTGGAGAAGGGAATGGATATCTAGTATTCTTTCCTGGAGAAGTCCATGGACAAAGGAATCTGGTGGGCTATAGTCCAAGGGGTCTGTGGGGTCCATGGGGTTGCAAAGAGTCAGATAAGACTGAGAAATTAATACTCTTAACTTTCACTTCAAACCCCAATAAGAAACTGAAATTTCTCTGTCATAATTAAATATAATAATATAAAGTATAGAGATGCCAGGTATGTTTTAGGGCTATGGTATTTCACTTATGAAGTGGATGGGAATTATTTTGAGTTTTGTTTTGTTTTGTTTTTCTGTATGTTGTAGTTGCTGTTTTGAGTTTCCAATGCACATTACGTAAGCTTACTTGAATTTGTTCAGACACTAAATTTGTGCTCACTAAAACGAAGTACAATAAATAAAGGTAATACATTAGTTTGAATAGTCTCAACCTAGTCTATAATGTGTCTTCACTGAATTTATGCATGATTTACAACCTTCAGTAACTCCGAGGAGGAATATTATCAAAGTTCTCCCATAAAAATTTTCAGAAGTTAAACAATTTGCATCAGTAGTCCCTGGTAGATAAGCTGAAACATGATTAAAGACTAGAATAATGGTGTGAAAACATGTAGGCTGAGATCCTCTAGCTCTTTGGATACCCTTCATTTGATACACAAAGAAAGATCCGTGATTGACTGTGAATAGGCTGTTAAGTTCTTTGGATAGAGAAGAGAACCGACTAGTTCAAGAAGAACACTAACAACAAAACACGGAAGACAACTAATAAAGGGAATTTCACAGCTAACTTCTTCTTCACAGCATACCATCAAATGACCCCAACATATATAGTTTTTAAGATATTAAAATGTATATTCATCAAGAGTATAAAAATAATTGATTTTGGATCAAATGGTCACCTGATTCTTTTCTCCATGAATTTTAATGAAATAAGTAGAAATGTGCAAACTCTTAGATGACTAGGGCATTCTTCCTTACTTATTTCTATTTTTCTTTTATTCTGCTCTTCGTATTTCCTGGAAAATTATTATTATTATTATTTTGGTCCATGATTCCAGAAAGATAAGATGCTCTTACAAGCTTATACTTTGCCTGGGAAGGCCTAGGTTCCAGGTTCTGGAATTGTCACTAGTGCAAACATTAGTAATTCATGATAGTCCAAGAATTTAGGAAGGACTGGTAGAGTTTGAATTCAAATTACTTAAGATTTCAAAGTGGCCCCTTTTCTAAACATTATTTATATGCATATGCTTCCCTGTGGAAGAACAAGGAATAGTAGGTTACTAGCTGAGAACCAGAATCAAGGAATCAAGGTCCTGTAGTCTAAAAAACAAACAAACAAACAAACAAAAACTGAATTTAAATAAAAATGTATAAGAAGAACTTAAATAAAAATTCTTTCCACCCAGTAAATAAAAAATGTTTAAATTATTAAGATAGATTTACATAAAAATCTGAAACATGACACTAAAAATAAAATATCCAAAAATATAACAGCAGGTCCGTGGAGAAATTCATATCAAAGTTTTGAGATATTTGTTTTAAATTATAATTTTTTAGATTAAAAGAGAACTATAAACAAAAAGAATGCCATAAACAATACCACTTTGTAATTCTCTTATCAAAAAGAGATCATTTTAGTATAGTATCTGGATGGCATCACTGACTCAATGGACATGAGTTTGAGTGAACTCCAGGAGTTGGTGATGGACAGGGAGGCCCGGCGTACTGCAATTCATGGGGTCGCAAAGAGTCAGCCACAACTGGGTGACTGAACTGAACAGCATTTTTTAATGTTTCAACTTCCAAATGTATTGTCTGTTTTCCCAGATACTGAAAAATATAAGTGAATATTACTGCAGGTCCTTTTATTGCTTTTGCTGGATGCTGGGCCAAGAATTACTTTTTAATTTCAAATTTTGAAAAAGAAAATAATAAATAAACTCCCCTAGTAGAAAATTTAAAAAATGATTTCATAATGATTTTGATACATCATTTTAGGGAATGTGTAGATGTACATAAATTTAAAAAATCAAGTTATGCTTTTCATTCAGAATTTTGGTCCTCTCATGTAACTGGGCCTTTTCTTACATTAAAACTCCTATTTCAATACAAAATTCCCAGCTATGTCAATAAGTGTGATTTTATAACTTGAAAAAAAAAAAGGTGGAATCTATTAAGTTAGTACCCAAACTTTATGATTCTGTGCTATTAATTTTTACCCAGTTTTGCAGGTATTGATTATTTCTTTAGTGATTATAAAGAACCAAATTTAGAGTGAATTAGTAATAGTGACAAAAAGATGATGACAAGGCTTTTAAGGGATTCTTACAAGCCTCTAACAATTTTGAGAAATACATTTTTAAAGAATAAAGAACACACTTTATCATTATAGAACTGGACAAGAGAATGCAAACATATCAATGAAAAATATACCATCTCTTCTAGTTGATAATTCTAAATCTGTCTGTCTCTAAGTGTCAGAAAGTGCTAGCACTGGACTTTATAAACATCAGATAATAACTTAGAGTAAAAAATAAATGAATTTATCTGGTAAAATACACTAAATTACAAAATAAGATCATAAATGTAGAGAAAAGACATTGATTGATTTGCGGATATTGAAGAATCCTTGCATCCCTGGGATAAAGCCCACTTGATCATGGTGTATGATCTTTTTAATGTGTTGTTGGATTCTGATTGCTAGAATTTTGTTAAGGATTTTTGCATCTATGTTCATCAGTGATATTGGCCTGTAGTTTTCTTTTTTTGTGGCATCTTTGTCAGGTTTTGGTATTAGGGTGATGGTGGCCTCATAGAATGAGTTTGGAAGTTTACCTTCCTCTGCAATTTTCTGGAAGAGTTTGAGCAGGATAGGTGTTAGCTCTTCTCTAAATTTTTGGTAGAATTCAGCTGTGAAGCCGTCTGGACCGGGGTTTTTGTTTGCTGGAAGATTTTTGATTACAGTTTCAATTTCCGTGCTTGTGATGGGTCTGTTAAGATTTTCTATTTCTTCCTGGTCCAGTTTTGGAAAGTTGTACTTTTCTAAGAATTTGTCCATTTCTTCCACGTTGTCCATTTTATTGGCATATAATTGTTGATAGTAGTCTCTTATAATCCTTTGTATTTCTGTGTTGTCTGTTGTGATCTCTCCATTTTCGTTTCTAATTTTGTTGATTTGATTTTTCTCCCTTTGTTTCTTGATGCGTCTGGCTAATGGTTTGTCAATTTTATTTATACATCACATTAACAAATTGAAAAATAAAAACCATATGATTATCTCAATAGATGTAGAGAAAGCCTTTGACAAAATTCAACATCCATTTATGATAAAAACTCTCCAGAAAGCAGGAATAGAAGGAACATACCTCAACATAATAAAAGCTATATATGACAAACCCACAGCAAACATTATCCTCAATGGTGAAAAATTGAAAGCATTTCCTCTAAAGTCAGGAACAAGACAAGGGTGCCCACTTTCACCATTACTATTCAACATAGTTTTGGAAGTTTTGGCCACAGCAATCAGAGCAGAAAAAGAAATAAAAGGAATCCAAATTGGAAAAGAAGAAGTAAAACTCTCACTATTTGCAGATGACATGATCCTCTACATAGAAAACCCTAAAGATTCCACCAGAAAATTACTAGAAGTAATCAATGACTATAGTAAAGTTGCAGGATATAAAATCAACACACAGAAATCCCTTGCATTCCTATACACTAATAATGAGAAAACAGAAAAAGAAATTAAGGAAACAATTCCATTCACCATTGCAACGGAAAGAATAAAATACTTAGGAATATATCTACCTAAAGAAACTAAAGACCTATATATAGAAAACTATAAAACACTGGTGAAAGAAATCAAAGAGGACACTAATAGATGGAGAAATATACCATGTTCATGGATTGGAAGAATCAATATAGTGAAAATGAGTATACTACCCAAAGCAATTTATAGATTCAATGCAATCCCTATCAAGCTACCAACAGTATTCTTCACAGAGCTAGAACAAATAATTTCACAATTTGTATGGAAATACAAAAAACCTCGAATAGCCAAAGCGATCTTGAGAAAGAAGAATGGAACTGGAGGAATCAACCTGCCTGACTTCAGGCTCTACTACAAAGCCACAGTTATCAAGACAGTATGGTACTGGCACAGAGACAGAAATATTGATCAATGGAATACAATAGAAAGCCCAGAGATAAATCCACGCACATATGGACACCTTATCTTTGACAAAGGAGGCAAGAATATACAATGGATTAAAGACAATCTCTTTAACAAGTGGTGCTGGGAAATCTGGTCAACCACTTGTAAAAGAATGAAACTACACCACTTTCTAACACCACACACAAAAATAAACTCAAAATGGATTAAAGATCTAAACGTAAGACCAGAAACTATAAAACTCCTAGAGGAGAACATAGGCAAAACACTCTCCGACATACATCACAGCAGGATCCTCTATGACCCACCTCCCAGAATATTGGAAATAAAAGCAAAAATAAACAAATGGGACCTAATTAACCTTAAAGGCTTCTGCACATCAAAGGAAACTATTAGCAAGGTGAAAAGACAGCCTTCAGAATGGGAGAAAATAATAGCAAATGAAGCAACTGACAAACAACTAATCTCAAAAATATACAAGCAACTCCTACAGCTCAACTCCAGAAAAATAAACGACCAAATCAAAAAATGGGCCAAAGAACTAAATAGACATTTCCCCAAAGAAGACATACAGATGGCTAACAAACACATGAAAAGATGCTCAACATCACTCATTATCAGAGAAATGCAAATCAAAACCACTATGAGGTACCATTTCACACCAGTCAGAATGGCTGTGATCCAAAAGTCTACAAATAATAAATGCTGGAGAGGGTGTGGAGAAAAGGGAACCCTCTTACACTGTTGGTGGGAATGCAAACTAGTACAGCCACTATGGAGAACAGTGTGGAGATTCCTTAAAAAACTGGAAACAGAACTGCCTTATGATCCAGCAATCCCACTGCTGGGCATACACACTGAGGAAACCAGAAGGGAAAGAGACATGTGTACCCCAATGTTCATCGCAGCACTGTTTATAATAGCCAGGACATGGAAGCAACCTAGATGTCCATCAGCAGATGAATGGATAAGCAAGCTGTGGTACATATACACAATGGAGTATTACTCAGCCATTAAAAAGAATACATTTGAATCAGTTCTAATGAGGTGGATGAAACTGGAGCCTATTATACAGAGTGAAGTAAGCCAGAAGGAAAAACATAAATACAGTATACTAACGCATATATATGGAATTTAGAAAGATGGTAACAATAACCCGGTGTACGAGACAGCAAAAGAGACACTGATGTATAGAACAGTCTTATGGACTCTGTGGGAGAGGGAGAGGGTGGGAAGATTTGGGAGAATGGCATTGAAACATGTAAAATATGTAAGAAACGAGTTGCCAGTCCAGGTTGGATGCACGATACCGGATGCTTGGGGCTAGTGCACTGGGACGACCCAGAGGGATGGTATGGGGAGGGAGGAGGGAGGAGGGTTCAGGATGGGGAACACATGTATACCTGTGGTGGATTCATTTTGATATTTGGCAAAACTAATACAATTATGTAAAGTTTAAAAATAAAATAAAATTAGAAAAAAAAGAAAAAAAAAGAGAAAAGACAATATCAATATTTTCAGATAATAGCCTCATACACTTAATAATGGAGAAGGCAATGGCAACCCACTCCAGTATTCTTGCCTGGAAAATCCCATTGGCAGAGGAGCCTGGTGGGTCGCTAGGAGTTGGACACGACTGAGCGACTTCATTTTCACTTTTCACTTTCATGTATTGGAGAAGGAAATGGCAACCCACTCCAGTATTCCTGCCTGTAGAATCCCAGGGATGGAGGGGCCTGGTGGGCTGCCGTCTATGGGGTCTCACAGAGTCAGACACGACAGAAGTGACTTAGCAGCACACTTAAAAAACACAAGAGAATAAAGAGAAATAAAACCATAAAAACACCTCAAGGAATTGGAGTGTGATAAAACATAAAATTAGAAAATCAGTAGTATATACCAGGATTTTTTTTTTTTAATAGAGTGAAAACACAATACAAGGTGAAAGTTATATAAATACATAGGGATAATCTTAATGAGAAGGTGCTAAATCTAGATTAACTTCTAAGTAACTTCAGTGAGAGATAGGAAAGAATAGAATATATTTAGTTGCACACTATATAATTCAAGATAAGATGACTAAAAGCTGTTATTTTTTCTAAGATAAAATTATGTTTTATGCACATATTATAGCTCGCAAATTTACTCTAAAGTCCATTTAAAAATATTATATTGATTTTAAGATGCACAAATTTTCATATGTTAAAAACTCTAATATTGGGCTTAGTTTTATAATTGATGGGGCTTTCCTGATGGCTCAGTTGGTAAGGAATTTGCCTGCAATGCAGGAGACCCTGGTTTGATTGCTGGATTTGGAAGACCCCCTGGAGAAGGGAGAGGCTACCCACACCAGTAACCTTGGGCTTCCTTTGTGGTTCAGCTGGTAAAGAATCCCCATGCAATTCAGGAAACCTGGGTTTGATTCCTGGGTTGGGAAGATCCCCTGGGAAAGGGAAAGGCTTCCCATTCCAGTATTCTGTCCTGGAGAATCCATGGATTGTATAGTCCATAGGGTCACAAAGTGTCGGACATGGCTGAGCGACTTTCACTTCTCTTTACAAATGGTGGACTGTTATAATTTAGATGATAGATTTTCTTTTATTTTTACATAATACAAAATCTTGTATTGTAAATTATAATATCTCAAATGATGGGGTATCATCAAGAACTATGGTATCATCAAGAATTATGGACGGAGGTTCCTGACATTGTACAGGAGGCAGTGATCAAGACATACACAAGAAAAAGATGCAAAAAGCAAAATGCTTGTCTGAGGAGGCCTTACAAATACCTGAGAAAAGAAGAGAAACAAAAGGCAAAGGAGGAAAGAAAAGATATACCTATTTGAATGCAGACTTCCAAAAAATAGCAAGGAGATATAAAAAAGCCTTCCTCAGTCATCAATGCAAAGAAATAGAGGAAAACAATAGAATGAGAAAGATTAAGGATCTCTTCCAGAAAATTAGAGATACCAAGGGAGGGAACGTTTCATGCAAAGATGGGCACAATAAAGGATAGAAACAGTATGGACCTAACAGAAGCAGAGATATTAAGAAGAGGTGGCAAGAATACACAGAAAGGAAAGGAAAGTGAAAGTGAAGTCGCTCAGTCGGACTCTTTGTGACCCCATGGACTATAGCCACCAGGCTCCTCTGTCCATGGGATTTTCCAGGCAATAGTACTGGAGTGCATTGCCATTTCCTCCTCCAGCGGCTCTTCCTGACCCAGGGACGGAACCCAGGTCTCCCACATTGTAGACAGATGCTTTACTGTCTGAGCCACCAGGGAAGAATACACAGAACCATACAAAAAAGATCACGACCCAGATAATCAGGATGGTATGATCGCTCACCTAAAGCCAGAAATCCTGGAATGTGAAATCAAGTAGGCCTTAGGAAGCATCACTACGAACAAAGCTAGTGGAGGTGATGGAACTGCAATGGAGCTACTTCAAATCCTAAAAGATGACGCTGTGAAAGTGCTGCATTCAGTATGCCAGCACATTTGGAAGACTCAGAAGTGGATACAGGACTGGAAAAGATCTGTTTTCATTACAATTCCAAAGAAAGGCAAACCAAAGAATGCTCAAACTACTGCACAATTGCACTCATCTTGCACACTAGTAAAGTAATGCTCAAAATTCTTCAAGTTAGGCTTCAACAATATGTGAAACGTGAACTTCCAAATGTTCAAGCTGGATTTAGAAAGGCAGAGGAACTAGAGGTCAAATTGCCAACATCTTTTGGATCATCAAAAAGGTGAGAGAGTCCCTGAAAAACATCTACTTCTGCTTTATTGACTATGCCAAAGCCTTTGACTCTGTAGATCACAGCAAACTATGGAAAATTCTGAAAGAGATGGGAATACCAGACCACCTGACCTGCCTCATGAGAAATCTGTATGTAGGTCAAGAAGCAACAGTTTGAACTGGAAATGGAACAACAGACTGGTTTCAAATCAGGAAAGGAGTATGTCAAGGCTGTATATTGTCACCCTGCTTGTTTAACTTATATGCAGAGTACATCATGAGAAATGCCAGGCTAGATGAAGCACAAGCTGGTATCAATATTGCTCGGAGAAATCCATAACCTCAGATAGGCAGATGACACCAACCTGATGGCAGAAAGCAAAGAAGAGCTTCATCTTCTTAATGAATAAGAGCCTCTTGATGAAAGTGAAAGAGGAGATTGAAAAAGTTGGCTTAAAACTCAACATTCAGAAAGCTAAGATTGTGGCACCTGGTCCCATCACTTCATGGAAAATAGGTGGGGAAACAATGGAAACTGTGAAAGACTTTATGATTTGGGGCTCCAAAATCACTGCGGATGGTGACTGCAGCCATGAAATTAAATAAACAAACAAACAAACAAAAAAAAAAAAACTTGATCCTTGGAAGAAAAACTATGACCAATCTAGACAGCATATTAAAAAGCAGAGACATTACTTTGCCAACAAAAGTTCGTTTTGTCAAAGCTGTGATTTTTCCAGTAGTCATGTATGGATATGAGAGTTGGACTATAAAGAGAGCTGAGCGCCGAGGAGTTGATGCTTTTGAACCATGGTGTTGGAGAAGACTTTTGAGAGTCCCTTGAACTGCAAGGAGATCCAACCAGTCCATCCTAAAGGAAATCAGTTCTGAATATTCATTGGAAGGACTGATGCCGAAGCTGAAACTCCAATACTTTGGCCACCTTATGTGAAGAACTGACTCATTGTAAAAGACCCTGATGCAGGGAAAGATTGAGGACAGGAGGAGAAGGGGACGACAGAGGATGAGATGGTTGGATGGTATCACCGAACCAATGCACTAGGAGTTTGAGTAAGCTTTGGGAGTTAATGTAGGACAGGGCAGCTGCAATGACACACAAGCGTGTCTGCGAGGAGGTACCCCACGTCCTAGGTCAGGGGCAGAAGCTGGGAGGACCGCACCCCCGAGAGGGGCGGCGGCTGGGAGGAGCTACCCCATGTCCAAGAAGCGGTGGCTGCGTGGGAGCAGGAGGACCTAGAGGATCTACTCCACTTTCAAGATCAGCAGGGGCGGCGGTGAGAAAACCTAATCCAAGGTAAGGAGCAGCGGTTACGCTTTACTGGAGCAGCCATGAAGAGATAGCCCATGTCCAAGGTAAGAGAAACCCAAGTAAGAAGGTAGGTGTTGCAAGAGGGCATCAGAGGGCAGACACACTGAAATCATAATCATAGAAAACTAGTCAATCTAATCACATGGACCACAGCCTTGTCTAACTCAATGTAACTAAGCCATGCCCTGTGGGGCCACCCAAGATGGGCGGGTCATGGTGGAGAGATCTGACAGAATGTGGCCCACTGGAGAAGGGAATGGCAAACTACTTCAGTATTCTTGCCTTGAGAACCTATGAACATTATGAAAAAGCAAAATGAGAGGATACTGAAAGAGGAACTCCGCAGGTGAGTAGATGCCCAATATGCTACTGGAGATCAGTGGAGAAATAACTCCAGAAAGAATGAAGGGATGGAGCCAAAGCAGAAACAATACCCAGTTGTGGATGTGACTGGTGACAGAAGCAAGGTCTGATGCTGTAAAAAGCAATATTGCATAGGAACCTGGAATGTTAGGTCCATGAATCAAGGCAAATCGGAAGGGGTCAAACAGGAAATGGCAAGAGTGAACGTCAACATTCTAGGAATCAGCAAACTAAAATGGACTGGAATGAGTGAATTTAACTCAGATGACCATTATATCTACTACTGTGGGCAGGAATCCCTTAGAAGAAATGGAATAGCCATCATGGTCAACAAAAGAGTCCAAAATGCAGTACTTGGATGCAATCTCAAAAACGACAGAATGATCTCTGTTCATTTTCAAGGCAAACCATTCAATATCACAGTAATCCAAGTCTATGCTCCAAACAGTAATGTTGAAGAAGCTGAAGTTGAACGGTTCTATGAAGACCTACCAGACCTTTTAGAACTCACACCCAAAAAAGATGCCCTTTTCATTATAGGGGACTGGAATGCAAAAGTAGAAAATCAAGAAACACCTGGAGTAACAGGCAAATTTGGCCTCAGAATATAGAATGAAGCAGGGCAAAGGCTAATAGAGTTTTGCCAAGAGAATGCACAGGACATAGCATACACCCTCTTCCAACAACACGAGAGAAGACTCTACACATGGACATCACCAGATGGTCAACACCAAAATCAGATTGATTATATTCTCTGTAGCCAAAGATGGAGAAACTCTAAACAGTCAGCAAAAACAAGACCAGGAGCTGACTGTGGCTCAGACCATGAACTCCTTATTGCCAAATTCAGACTTAAATTGAAGAAAGTAGGGAAAGCCACTAGACCATTCAGGTATGACTTAAATCAAATCCCTTATGATTATACAGTTGAAGTGAGAAATAGAGTTAAGGGTCTAGATCTGATAGACAGAGTGCCTGATGAACTATGGATGGAGGTTTGTGACTTTGTACAGGAGACAGGGATCAAGACCATCCCCATGGAAAAGAAACGCAAAAAAGCAAAGTGGTTGTCTGGGGAGGCCTTACAAATAGCTGTGAAAAGAAGTGAAAAGCAAAGGAGAAAAGGAAAGATATAAGCATCTGAATGCAGAGTTCCAAAGAATAGCAAGAAGAGATAAGAAAGCCTTCCTCAGTGATGAATGCAAAGAAATAGAGGAAAACAACAAAATGGGGAAGACTAGAGATCCCTTCAAGAAAATTAGAGATATCAAGGGAACATTTCATGCAAAGATGGGCTCGATAAAGGACAGAAATGGTATGGACCCAACAGAAGCAGAAGATATTAAGAAGAGGTGGCAAGAATACACAGAAGAACTATACAGAAATGATCTTCATGACCAAGATAATCACAATCGTGTGATCACTCACCTAGAGCCAGACATCTTGGAATGTGAAGTGTAGTGGGCCATAGAAAAGCATTACTATGAACAAAGCTAGTGGAAGTGATGGAATTCCAGTTGAGCTATTTCAAATCCTGAAAGATGATGCTGTGAAAGTGCTGCATTCCATATGCCAGAAAATTTGGAAAACTCAGCAATGGCCACAGGACTGGAAAAGGTCAGTTTTCATTCCAATCCCAAAGAAAGGCAATGCCAAAGAGTGCTCAAACTACCATATAATTGCACTCATCTCATACACTAGTAAAGTAATTCTCAAAATTTTCCAAGCCAGGCTTCAGCAATATGTGAACTGTGAATTCCAGATGTTCAAGCTGGGTTTAGAAAAGGCAGAGGAACCAGAGATCAAACTGCCAACATCTGCTGGATCTTCGAAAACGCAAGAGTCCAGAAAAACATCTATTTCTGCTTTATTGACTATGCCAAAACCTTTGATTATGTGGATCCCAATAAACTGTGGAAAATTCTGAAAGAGATTGGAATACCAGACCACCTGACCTGCCTCTTGAGAAATCTATATGCAGGTCAGGAAGCACCAGTTAGAACTGGGCATGGAACAACAGACAGGTTCCAAATAGGAAAAGGAGTACGTCAAGGCTGTATATTGTCAACCTGCTTATTTAACTTCTATGCAGAGTACATCATGAGAAATGCTGGACTGGAAGAAGCACAAGCTAAAAATCAAGATTGCCAGGAGAAATATCAATAACCTCAGATATGCAGACGACACCACCCTTATGGCAGAAAGTGAAGAGGAACTAAAAAGCCTCTTGATGAAAGTGAAAGAGGAGAGTGAAAACGTTGGCTTAAAGCTCAACATTCAGAAATCGAAGATCATGGCATCTGGTCCCATCACTTCATGAGAAATAGATGTGGAAACAGTGTCAGACTTTATTTTTGGGGGCTGCAAAATCACTGCCTATGGTGACTGCAGCCATGAAATTAAAAGACACTTACTCCTTGGAAGGAAAGTTATGACCAACCTAGATAGCATATTCAAAAGCAGAGACTTTACTTTGCCAACAAAGGTCCGTCTAGTCAAGGCTATGGTTTTTCCTGTGGTCATGTATGGATGTGAGATTTGGACTGTGAAGAAAGCTGAGTGCCGAAAAATTGATGCTTTTGAGCTGAGTGTTGGAGAAGACTCTTGAGAGTCCCTTGGACTGCAAGGAGATCCAACTAGTCCATTCTAAAGGAGATCGGTCCTGGGTGTTCTTTGGAAGGAATGATGCTAAAGCTGAAACTCCAAAACTTTGGCCACCTCATGGAAGAGTTGACTAATTGGAAAAGACTCTGATCCTGGGAGGGATTGGGGGCAGGAGGAGAAGGGGATGACAGTGAATGAGATGGCTGGATGTCATCACTGACTTGATGGACATGAGTTTGAGTGAACTCTGGGTGTTGGTGATGGACAGGGAGGCCTGGCGTGCTGCGATTCATGGGGTCACAGAGAGTCTGACATGACTGAGCAACTGAACTGAAATGCTTGTTTAACTTTTATGCAAGATACATCATGCAAAATGTCAAACTAGATGAAGCACAAGCTGGAATCAAGCTGGCGAGGAGAAATATCAACAACCTCAGATATAAAGATGATACCCAATGGTAGAAACTTAAGAGGAACTAAAGTACCTCTTGACAATAAAATTAGTTATAATTGTTTCATAGAAAAACTGGTTACAGTTATGATTGTTAAGCAGGCATTATTTTAGAAGGACACAGTACAAATAAGTCTTATGATAAAAGCTTGGTTGTGGTCAGGTGTTTTAGAACAGAGTTTCAATATATTTCACGAGTAATTGTAGAATATTCAAATATTTCACAAACATGTTTGGACCCAGATTCCACACCTTTATGCTTCTTCTCAGTTTGGTGGTAGCTTTCAGTAAAATATTTTATTACATTTATTTCAAGTGACAGCTTTTCTGTGTTGTCATTAATGTTGTTTTCAATAGTCATTGCAATTAGATTTCATAATATTAATGATTTCATTGTTGAAACCTAGTGTTTTATTTCAAGGGTGAAACGACTTGAAAAAGAATGGATAAAGATTGTCTTGGAATCATCTACTGACTGTCTTCATTCTGCAACCACTATTAGAAGCTGCTGGTTTCTGTTAGTCTTTTCCAATGGTGAACACATTAATAACATGCCTGTAATATTGGTATTCCATTTTAATAAGGGATATAAGAAGTAATCTCTAACCCTTTTCTATTGTCTACACTCTGTAAACATATACACAGTTAGTTGAAATTATCAAGTGGGTCTATGATCAACTTACTTGTCCTACCAGACTGGTACATAAGGCAAGCATTTCAATGAAAGCAATACTGATGGTCTCTATATGTGGTTTTATAATTATAACATAACATTGTATACTTGCAAAGAAACTATTAATTTAGAAATTTAAATGTTACATTTATGAAAATATATCTAGATATGCATAACCAATCAAAGGAAAGTCATCTGCCTAGACCCTGCTCCAGGAAAATGTTTCTCAGAATATGGTTCTCTAACATCTGCATAGAACCAGCTGTTATACTCGTTAAAAAATCTCATTCTTGGGTGTTACCCCAAGCTTCTGAAACTAAAATTTCCAAAGTATACGCCTGATATTTGCATGTACAATAATTTCCCAATGCCCATGAATATGATGGTTTCTGACCAAGACAATTTGGAAATCTGGTCAGTATGCTGAGATAACTTATGGTAATTCATATTGGTTCCTCTGTTATTTCAGTGATTATATGGGAAATGCTATTAACTGCATTAATTAAATTAGGATTCAAAGTACAGGCAGCAGCTTTTCTGTGTTGTAATTAACGTAGTTTTCAATAGTCATTCCAATTAGATTTCTTGTAATGTTAATGGTTTTATTCTTGAAACCTAGTGTTTTATTTCAGAGGGTGAAAGGACTGGAAAAAAAATGGATGAAGAGTGTCTTGAAATCGTCTACTGACTGTCTTCATTGTGAGACCACTATTAGAAGCTGCTGGTTTCTGTTAGTCTTTTCCAATGTATAGAAGTTTAAGTGGCTTTCTGAAGTCTCAGAAATATAGAAAATGCATTCTATTTTCAGCAGCTCTAACCTCTTAATTCTAGTGGCTGTTGGCTGGCTAGAAAAAGTGATATGTATATGGGGACATATGAATGAATTTTCCTATCCCTATTTTGTCCTTCAACAGCCTCCAGAGGTAAAAGTTGCTTGTCTGTAATATCAGATTTTAAAGGTCACTTTTTATTTTATAGCTCTAGGTTCGTTTTTATTTCTAGGTATTTTACATGACCCATGGTAAATTAGACTCTAACCTGTGCTGAAGGACAAATTGTAACTATGTCTAATACCCCAGAACTTCATTTTCCCACTTTAAAGTGAATACCTTAAAATACCTTAACAAAGTTCTATAGTAGTTCCTTTGGATTGGTACTTAGGCAGTGTATTATGGATTTTAAAAATTTAAACTCTGGGACAATACAAACATGGGTTGGGTTTTTTAAATACTAGCTGTTTAATATTGGGCAAGTTACTTAATTTATAGAAATCTGATTATTTTCTGTAAAACTGAGATAATCATGTTCTTATATTATGGAATTATTTAAAAAATTAACTGAGCTAATATATTTTATGAAAATTACTGATATACAAAAACTATCAAGAAATGTGTATTATTCAACCAGACCATATTTTATCAAATCATACAATCATTCAGTTCAGTTCAGTCACTCAGTCATGTCCGACTCTTTGCGACCCCATGAATCGCAGCATGCCAGGCTTCCCTGTCCATCACCAACTCCCGGAGTTCACTCAGACTCACATCCATTGAGTCAGTGATGCCATCCAGCCATCTCATCCTCTGTCGTCCCCTTCTCCTTCTGCCCCCAATGCCTCCCAGCATCAGAGTCCTTTCCAATGAGTCAACTCTTCGCGGGAGGTGGCCAAAGTACTGGAGTTTCAGCTTCAGCATCATCCCCTCTAAAGAAATCCCAGGACTGATCTCCTTCATAATAGACTAGCTGGATCTCCTTGCAGTCCAAGGGACTCTCAAGAGTCTTCTCCAACATCACAGTTCAAAAGCATCAATTCTTTGGCGCTCAGCCTTCTTCACAGTCCAACTCTCACATCCATACATGACCACTGGAAAAACCATAGCCTTGACTAGATGGACCTTTGTTGGCAAAGTAATGTCTCTGCTTTTGAATATGCTATCTAGGTTGGTCATAACTTTCCTTCCAAGGAGTAAGTGTCTTTTAATTTCATGGCTGCAGTCACCATCTGCAGTTATTTTAGAGTCCAAAAAAATAAAGTCTGACACTGTTTCCCCATCTATTTCCCATGAAGTGATGGGACCGGATGCCATGATCTATACAATCATTAAGCACATTTAATAATTATTTAAATCATCTTTCTACAAAGTCAACAAGAGTACTTTAAATTTCTTTACAAAATCATGAAAAATGAAGTTCAGAGTACAACAGTTTTATTAAATAAGATAGAAGTTAGAAAAGAAAATGCTCTTATTTCATTTTCAGAATGTAATTGAAATTAAATTCACAGGAACAAGCATTTACTTGATATTTTTGTACATCTTTAGGATAGGGATATCAAGTCTAATACCAACAGTTAGATGGATGATGTTCTCAATTTTGTTTAAGATTCCATGATTCCCTTTGCTTATTTGAATAGTGAGAAGATCACCTTGTAATTTCGAACAGTTTATCCACGTTTAACTTAAGAGTGGGTGTATTCCTTGTGATCAATACATGCCTTTTCGTATAAACTAGTGATTGAATGAGAAAACTTTTGGTCTCTGAAAAAGCATGTCACTTGTAGAGAGCTGCTACTGCTGCTGCTGCTGCTAAGTCGCTTCAGTCGTGTCCAGCTTTGTGCAACCCCATAGACAGCAGCCCACCAGGCTCCCCCGTCCCTGGGATTCTCCAGGCAAGAACACTGGAGTGGGTTGCCATTTCCTTCTCCAATGTGTGAAAGTGGAAAGTGAAAGTGAAGTCACTCAGTCGTGTCCGATGAGGACTAGTTTTATTCAAGGAATGTTCATATATTTATTTTTTTACGCAAGTAATTTTTAAAATAATCCAGGAAACGTTTATTTATTTGAGTTATAGCTCAAAGACATAACCAATTAAATATTCTGATATAAATATATTGAAGATACTATAACCTTATAATATAAAATCTCATTCAGTGTATTTGCTCTCTATTAAAAGCACTATAAACCAAATATTGATTCTTAAAAAAAAAATGAGAATGATCTTGTACCAACCAAGGCTTCTATGTAGCTAGCAAATAAAACAAGTCCCTATCATGGGATTTCTACACTGCAACCGGCATGCCAAATGTATCAACAAAGAACAAAAAGAATAGAAAAAGTATGATAATAAACTTAAAATTAAACTAACAAAAGTTTAATTTGGATAATCTCAACTTGCAGTCTGAAAGAAATACTGATTATAAAGATATTTATCTAGACATCAGTTCAATATGATTTTGAAAGTTGAGATAATGGTAGTACATTGATAGTGAAGAAAAAATAAATTTTGTGGATGAATCAAATAGTCTAGATATCAGCGAGTAATCTGGTTAGAAATTTTGATTCTCTTTCTCATCAGTACACACACGTATGCACACAGACAAAAGAGTCTAAATTTTATGAAAATTTTCATATTGAGTGAAATGTCCATTGCATTGAAATAACTGCCAGTATATGTAATGCACCATACACTGTAAAAAATATTATTTCAAAAGAACACAATCGATTTCCTCTGACAGAAAGGTGAAGTTGATTCTTGTTCTTCTATTTTTAAAGTTATCTTCAACTAAGGCCCTTGTGTATTATATATAAAACAATAATAATAAGGATCTGAAAGTTAAAAAGAAGAAAGAAGACAACCTAAGGACCTTAAGACATAAGAAACAATACAATGATGAGTTTCCTGGATTTTCACTTTGCCTCATTTATCCTAGGTTTAGACTTGAAGAAACTGGCTTGCAAACCAGAAATACCAATGGGCAGAGACAAAAAAAAATGAGCAAACAACATCAAGAATAAAATGGTAAAAATCTTCTTTCTCCTGCTAAAAGAACAGGAAAGAGATAGTCTAGCAAGACAGAGAAAGTTTAGACCATAAATTCTCTACACTTACCAAACATAGCCCCATTCCACCTGTACCAGTAAAGGCCAACTAGGGAGTCTGGACTTCCATGTTTGCCTGGCTATAATGAGCCACCCACTTTCCCATTGAAATAGTATCAGACAATGCCCAGTAAGAAGCTGAACTTTTCATTGTCACTGGGCAATAATAACCTCTTCCCACTCCTGTATCAGTTGATACCATGAAGATAACTTGGATTTCTACTGTCACCCAGCAGTAAGGAGATGCTCCTCCACTTTCATGCTGACTTGGCTTCAGAGGAGGCCTACTGGAATGTAAGGATTTTCATCCTTGTCAAGCAACAAAAAAGTCCCTATGATGTCAGAAGAGGCCATAAGGGGAGCAGTAACAAGACATTCCTAACTTTCCCAGTCAGGGTAGTATCTGCAAAAGTCTAGGAATGTGCCAGAACTTCTACCCTTCCTCAGCACAGCAGTAATGAAGATTCCATCACTCTTGACAAGTATCAATCAACAGAAGCAGAGTGAGAAACTTGGACTTCAATTCCTATTCCCTTTCCCTGCCAAAACTGTCAGAGAAAGACAGATTAAATGCAATGTGTAATAAATGCCAGTCTTATAATACTCAAAGTGAGAAAAAAAAATCACCTGTATTACTGAAATTAAGGAAAATTACAACTTGAATCAAGATTGCCCAGAGAAATATCAATAACCTCAGATATGCAGATGACATCACCCTTATGGCAGAAAGTGAAGAGGAACTAAAAAGCCTCTTGATGAAAGTGAAAGAGGAGAGTGAAAAAGTTGGCTTAAAGCTCAACATTCAGAAAACGAAGATCATGGCATCTGGTCCCATCACTTCAAGGGAAATAGATGGGGAAACAGTGGCAGACTTTATTTTGGGGGGGCTCCAAAATCACGGCAGATGGTGACTGAAGCCAAGAAATTAAAAGATGTTTATTCCTTGGAAGGAAAGTTATGACCAACCTAGATAGCATATTCAAAAGCAGAGGCATTACTTCACCAACAAAGGTCCATCTAGTCAAGGCTATGGTTTTTTCAGTGGTCATGTATGGATGTGAGAGTTGGACTGTGAAGAAAGCTGAGTGCCGATGAATGGATGCTTTTGAACTGTGGTGTTGGAGAAGACTCTTGAGAATCCCTTGGACTTCATGGAGATCCAACCAGTCCATTCTAAAGGAGATCAGTCCTGAGTGTTCTTTGGAAGGACTGATGCTAAAGCTGAAACTCCAATATTTTGGCCATTTCATGTGAAGAGTTAACTCATTGGAAAAGACTCTGATGCTGGGAGGGATTGGAGGCAGGAGGAGAAGGGGACGACAGAGGATGAGATGGCTGGATGGCATCACTGACTCTACGAACATGAGTTTGAGTAGACTCTGGGAGTTAGTGATGGACAGGGAGGCCTGACGTGCTGCGGTTCATGGGATCGCAAAGAGTCGGACATGACGGAGCGACTGAACTAACTGAACTGACAACTTGAATGAAAAAGACCCAAAACCTAGATAATAGAAATTTTGAATTATATAACATTGTTTTTAAAAACCCATCACAAAAGTGTTCAACAAGCAATTGTGAATATACATGAAATAAATTAAGGTTTCAGCAAAAAGACAGTGTCAGCAAAGAAATACAATACATAATAAAGAACCAGTTTAAAACCAGAAAATTTAAAACCAAAAATACAATACCCCTCCACACATGCTCATACAAATTAAATGCTGGCTTTAACAGCAGAATGGTGCGCAAAGAACAAATCAGAGACCTATTAAAAGAGAACAGTGAATTACCCAATCCAAACAAGAGTCAGGAAATCAATTTAAAAAAAATTAAAGAGTAAACAGAACTTTTTGGAATCTGTGGGAAGTATAACAAAAGACCTAACACTTTATTGGATTCCAGCAACAATAAGAGAAAGAAGGTGAAATTGAAAAGGTACTTGAAGAGATAAAGGGGTTAAACTTCCCAAATTAGGCAAAAAACATAAATCTACAGATTCAAGAAGCTAAACTTTTAATAAACACAGTAAGATTCTCTGCAAGGCACATCAGAGTTGTAGTTTGAAAAATGAAAGGCAAAAGAAATACTTTGAAAGCAGGCAGAGAATTGATATCTAACCTGAAACCAATTTAAAAAACAGAGAATTTCTCAAAGGAAACTATGGAGGCCAGAAGAGGCAAAGTAAGTTTTAAATACTTCAAGAAAAGAACCACCAAACTGGAATTCTATATCCAGTGAAAATAATCCACATGATGAAATAAAACTAAGTGAATTTATTTGCAACAGGCAGAATTAAGTCTCTTACTCTTAATTTATATTTGTTCCTACCAAAATTCAAGTGTATATCTACATATATGTATTTTAGATGCACTTTTATGTATATATATATATATATATATGTAAGTGTGTGTGTGTGTTTGTGTGTGTGTATGTGTGTACTCTCCAACTTGGTTAACCATTCCTGTATATAACACTTCATCTTCTATTATCAGCATGCATATAGATTTTTTTCTTCTTTTTCTTCAAATGAAATATGCTGCTGTACATAATTCAGCTTAATTACATAACAAGTTGCTAAACATATCTGGTACCTGCTATCATAAACAAATATTCATAAATTTAAGAAAATCTTTGTTCCATTAAAAAAAAAACTCTTTTGCTTCTGTTATTTGAAATTTACACAGAAACTTACTACTCTCTGAGACCCCTGTCTATCTTAAAAATCTCACTGGGAATATATCCATAATCGACAGGAACTGTGTCCAAGAATGTCATCTGTTGTCAGTGAATGAGATGCAGATCACTTCCTACAAACCAATTGCTTAGGTTTTCAAAACACAATTTTGTATTCCAGAATAAGAGCAAAAAATTAAAGTAGAAAAAAAAGAAACTAAAATTAATTATCCAATTATGTTTACTTTTAGGAATCATACATTTCTTTTGCTAGAGGTTTTAATCCTTACTAGTTCTGTCAATTTTTGTGGAACTCGTGATTAGAAACTATATTTTCCTATATCAAATATAACACTGGTTTAAAATACATTAAAACATAATAACACATTTCAAATGTTAACACCAAATCCAATTTAAGGCCATTTTGTGTTTCAGGTCTGATTTGCAATTAAAATTATGAAACTGAATACACAAATCAAATGACAGTTGAAACAAAAACTTAGTACTTTAAATTTATTTCTCCATTATTACCCTAGTCCTGGAGCAGAATAGAAATTCTATAAATACATTGACTAAAACGTGAATGAGGATATTGCCTCAAACCTAAAATGGCATGAGAGAATTTTTTAAGCTCTATAATATAAAAATTCCGAATGTTTCTAACCTGGCAACTAAAGCATTTATATTCACAGGTAGAGGACCAAAAATGCATGTTACTGGTGTAAACTTTACAGATTTGATATAACAGTTATGCTTTCAAATGTTTAAAAATTCTACACTTTAAAGAAAATGTATATATTTTTAAAAGGCTAAACATGAAACAACCTGAATGTCCAAATTAAGATCATGGTCTAGGATGTTTTATATAAGATTTTGACTAGTTCTTAATTTCTTTGGTACCCACCCTGGTAAATAATCAGGTTTGCTGATGCCTCCCATTCGGCTGTTTACCAAAATGCTTAAGGTAAGCTTATTCTTCTAAGTTAATTACTTCTTGTTCTGACTACCAACTCCATTATACCATCAGCCAACCTAATTCTTTCTGGAAGGAGACTACTGAGCTAATTGAACCATATTTCTAATGTTGCTAATGACTTAATGCACTCATCCTCTCAAATAATATACTTGCATTTAAAAAGGAAAATAAAATGTCTTAGTAGAAGAAATGACTACTGTTGTGATTTCAAATAGATTATGAATATTAATGTACTTTAAGTGAAGTTCTCTGGAAAGATATGATTGTGTTTGTTGAATGAGAAATGTTACTGACAAATTATTTCAAAAATATGTTTACAGAAATCAATTCCTGTTTGTAGTCATTTTAATAAAAATGTTCCAAAAATCTAGGCAAAAATTCTCCATTTAATCTAGGTAAAATAAAATACAGTAAGCAAAAATTTGGGAGAATAAAACTTTAAGTGATTTTCAGTTGAGATGAAATGATCAGTTATTTATACAATTATATTTTTAGCCCAGATTTTGAGTTCTATCAGCTCTTTAGTTTCACTTTTTATAGACTTACTGGGGGCCATAGCTCACATACAATAAATATCATGTATTTAAATTATATAGTTTGATAAGTTTGATATGTCTATAAAAATGTTAAACCATTACTAAAAACATATTTGCTACTTCCCAAAACTTCCATTTATCCTTTTGCAATTTGTTCCTCTTGCTTCCTATCCCTATGCACAGTCCTTTGGTATTTACTAATCTGCTTTGTCTCTAGACAAAGTGTGCATTTTACAGAATTCCCCCATACAGAATCATACAGTATATAATATATTTCACTGGCATAATTACTTTCATTAATATTGTTGCATGTAGTAATAGTTCATCCTTTTGAGTGGCTGAGTTGTATTGTATAGCTAGACCATACTCTATTTATTCACTTGTTAATTGATATTTTTACAGTTTTCACTTTTTGCCTATTTCAAATAAAGTTGCTAAAATACGTATACAGTTTTTGGTATATGCTTCAATTTATATTGAATGATTTAGTAGTAGTGGTGTTAGTTGCTCAGTCATGCCCAACTCTTTGCGACCCCATGGACTGCAGCCAACCAGACTCCTCTGTCCATGAGATTTTCCAGGCAAGGATACTGGAGTGGGTTGCCATTTCCTTCTTATCTAGGAGTAAAATGGTTGGATCATATGGAAGTTATACAAAGACCATTTAAATATAAATAGTTTTAGAAAAACAAAAAATTACAAAGATGATTCGGGAAGTTCTCATAAACCTCACACCTGGAACCCCTTCCCTATTTCCCCATGCATGTAAAGATTATGCTTATACCACTAGCATTATATCTAATAATATGTACATACCTTCATTAAAGTATTTTATTGCTAAAGCAGATTTAGCATCATCTGAAGCTTCAGAAAGCCATAATATTTTTGCTGGTAGAGAGTCTTGTCTTGATATTGATTGTTGCTGACTGATCAGAATGGTCATTTCTGAATGTTGCTGAAGGCTGGGGTGGCTGTAGAAATCTCATAACATTAGACAACGATGAAGTTTGCCCCAGCAATTGACTCTTCATTTCATGAAGAGTTGTTTTATAGCATGAGAAGCTATTTGATAGTATGTTAGTCACAGTAGAACTTCTTTCAAAATTGGAGCTAGTCCTCTCAAAACCTAAAGCTGATTATCAACTAAGTTTATGTAATATTCTAAACCCTTTGCTATAATTTCAACAATATTCACAGCATCTCCACTGTGAACAGAATCCATCTCAAGTAACCACCTTCTTTGCTTATGATTAAGAAGCAACTCCTCATTCATTTTTCTCATGAGATTGTAGCAATTCAGTCACATATTTAGGCTCCACTTTTGAGTTCTCTTGCTATTTCCACCACATCTGCATTTGCTTGAATTCCTCAAAGTCATCCATGAGGCTAGTAGTCAGCTTCTTCCAAATTCCTGTTTATGTTGATATTTTGACCTTTTCCTGTTAATCATTATTGTACTTATGGGCATCTTGAATGGTGAATCCTTTCAATAACATCTTCAGTTGACTTTCCCCAGATCCATCAGAGGAATTACAATCTATGGCAACTATGACTTTATAAAATATATTTATTAATTAATAAGGCTGAAAGCCAAAATTGCTCCTTGAACAATGGACTGAAGAATGGATGTTGTGTCATCAGGCATGAAAACAACATAGATCTTTCTGTATGTCTCCATCACAGTTCTTAAGTGACCAGGTGTGCTGTCAATGAACAGTAATATTTTGATTTTTTTTTTTCTGAGCAGTTATTCTCAACTGCAGGCTTCAAATATTTGGCAAACCATGTTGTCAAGAGATGTGCTATCATCCAGGGTTTGTTGTTCTTTTTATAGATCATAGGGAGAATAGATTTAGCATAGTTTTGCTTTTTTTTTCAATTAAGGCAATTTATCTCATTTTGTTAGAAGTGAACATAATTTTTATTTTCTTTTATATTTTTATTTTTAATGGAATATAGTTGCTTTACAAGGTTGTGCTGGTTTCTACTGTATAGCAAAGTGAATTAGCTATACATATATGCTCTCCTTTTTGGATTTACTTCCCATTTAGGTCACCACAGAGTATTGAGTAGAGTTTCCTGTGCTATACAGTAGGTTCCCATTAGTTATCTATTTTATACATTGTATAAATAGTGTTCTTAATGGCCCTGGGATTTTCAGAATGGTACATGAGCATTGGCCTGAACCAAAAATCATCACTGAATTAGCCCCTAAAAGAAGAATCAGCCTCTTTTGAAGCTTTAAAGCCAGCATTAACTTCTCCTCCCTTGCTATCAAAGTCCTAAATGACATCTTCTTCCAATACAAGGTTGCTTGGTCTACATTCACTGCAGTCACTCTCATTTGAGTGTCTTGGCTAGATATTCTGGATAACTTGCTGAATTTCTCCATC
The DNA here is from genome assembly GCF_055505025.1 of Bos grunniens. NCBI lineage: Eukaryota > Metazoa > Chordata > Mammalia > Artiodactyla > Bovidae > Bos > Bos grunniens. Next base: position 92,375,378 of record NC_141172.1, read on the forward strand.
AGCACTTGCTGCTTCTCATTGCACTTTTACATGATGGAGACAGCCTCTTTCCTTAAACCTCATGAACCAGCCTCTGCTAGCTACAAACTTGTCTTCTGCAGCTTCGTCACCTTGCTCAGCCTTCACAGGATTGAAGAAAGTTATGGAATTGCTCTGAACTAGGCACTGGCTTAAGGGAATGTTGTGGTTGGTTTGATCTTCTATTCAGACCATTACTTTCTCCATATCAGGACACATGATGCTTCACTTTTAATTTGCTTCAGTAACTTTTCCTTTGCATTCAAAACTTGGCTAACTCTTTGGTACCAGAGGCCCAGGTTTTAGGCTAGTTCATCTTTCAAAATACTTTCATCACTAAGCTTATCACTTCTGGATTTTGACTTACAGTGAGATCCTTAAAATAAGTGACATAAAGCAATAGTCCTTTCACTTAAACACTGAGGCCACAGTGGGGTTATTAATTCACCTAATTCCAGCATAAGCATTCCTTGGAGATATTGTGGTTTTAGTTCTAGACCACGAGAATAAAATAAATATTACAATAAAGCAAGTCAGAAATGTTTTGATTCCCAGTGCATATGAAATTTATTTTCACACTATACTGTAGCCTATTAAGTATACAATAATATTATGTCTAAAAGCACTGTTTTGCTGTTGTTGGTTAGTCACTAAGTAGTGTTCAATTCTTTTGTGACCCCATGAACTGTAGCCCACCAGGCTCCTCTGTCCATGGGATTGCCAGGCAAGAATACTAGAGTGGGTTACCACTCCCTTTTCTAGGGGATCTTCCCAACCAGGGATCAAACCTGCATCTCCTGCATTGCGGGTGGATTCTTTACTACTGAGCCATCTTGGAAGCCCAAAACCACTGTACCTACCTTAATTTAAAATAGTTTATTACTAAAAATGAGGCTTCCCAGGTGGTGCAGTGGTAAAGAATCTGCCTGCCAATGCAGGAGACACAAGAGACACAGGGTCTGATCCCTGGGTCAGGAGTGAGAAGATCCCATGGAGTAGGAAATGGCAACCTACTCCAGTATTCTTGCCTGGAATAGTCCATGGACAGAGGAGCCTGGCAGGCTACACTCCATGGAGTTGCAAAGAGTTGGACACAACTGAGCATACATTTATGCCACACACTAAATGCATGCCTGCCACATTACTAAAAATGCTAAGTAACATCTAGCCTTTGGAAAGCTACAATTTTTCTTTTGGTAGTAACATCAAAAATTACTGATCACAGACCACTATAACAATTATTACAGTAATGTAAGTGTTTGATATAGCACAAGCATTACTGAAATGTAACACAGAGACACAGACAAGTAAATACTGTTGGAAAAAATGGTACAGGTAGACTTGCTGGATGCACACTTGCCACAAACCTTTAGTTTGTAAAAAAAAAAAAAAAAAAAAGAAAGAAAGAAAGAAAGAAGTATCTAAGAAACTCATTAAAGCAAAGCACAATAAGATGAAGATACCTATATGATTTCCAATTATCTTCTCCTAGTCTATCGTCTGTCTTTCATTTTCTAATGGTGATTTTCAAAGACCAGAAAATGTTAACTTTGATGATTTTCTACTCATCATAACTTTTCCTATTTTATGGGGTCATGTATTTGGTGTTGTATCTACTAAATCTTTGTCTATCCCATTATATGTATATAATTGAGAGTCCTTTGGACTGCAAGGATATCCAACCAGTCCATTCTAAAGGAGATCAGTCCTGGGTGTTCATTGGAAGGACTGATGTTGAAGCTGAAACTCCAATACTTTGGCCACTTGATGCGAAGAGCTGATTCATTTGAAAAGACCCTGATGCTGGGAAAGATTGAGGGCAGGAGGAGAAGGGGACAACAGAGGATGAAATGGTTGGATGGCATCACCGACTCAATGGACATGAGTTTGGGTAAACTTCGGGAGTTGGTGATGGACAAGGAAGCCTGGCATGCTGCAGTCCATGGGGTCACAAAGAGCTGGACACGACTGAGTGACTGAACTGAACTGATCCAATTATATGTATATATATATATATAAATATACATATTGTTCGACAGATTCTTTTCCATTATAGATTATGACAATATGATGAATATATTTTCCTGTGCCATATAGTAAATCTTTGTAGTTTATCTATTTTATACATAGTTGTGTGAATCTGTTAATCCAATACTCCTAATTAATCCCTCCCACCAGTTTTATTTTTGAGTTAGCATTAAAGTAGAATGTGATGTAGAACACAGGCAATCTGCTAAGAAATTGCAAAGACAGAAATAAATCTCACCCTTTTTTTATACTCAGTCAGATACAACCCATTTCACAAATGTTCTCAAAATATATAATAACTGGTCCTCAGGCAAAACGACTTGACAGCACTGTGTGTCACATGTGCTTCATCCCCATTTCACCAGACAGTTAGACTGGTCACCTGTGCTTGCTAATTGGCTTTATTTAAAGTAAAAATAAACTTCTCATGTCATTATGACAGTAGGCACTTTTGCCACTTTGGCTGAGATGCCTGCTTAAGTTAGGTTCCTACCCTCCCTTAGAAACTGAAAAATAGGTGCCCTCTCTTCCTTGATGACCACATTTCAAAAAGATGTTTTTCAGGTCCCACAGAAAGACAGCTGTAGCTGTGAGGATATTATCGCTAGGCAACAAGAGATCAAGATAAGGATTGACCCATGGTAGGAGCTCAGTACATTTTAGCAGTGAAATCCGGAGGCTCTGGAAAAAGGCTTATTCAGCTTTTGAAAAGATTTACATATTTTTGTAGTTTTGATTGTACACATTTTTCCTTTGCTTGGTTAAATTTATTCTGAAGTATTTTATTGTTTTTGGTGCTTTATGATTGTGGGGGATTTCTTTATTTTATTTTTTCAGATGCTTTACCATTAGTGGTATGAAATAAAGTTGATTTCTGTTTGTTGATTTTGTATCTTGCTGCTTTACTAAAGTTAATTCCAACAGGTTTTTGACTGATTATTTTTAATTTTCTATATACAGGATAATATGATCAGCAAATAATGACAAAAATATATAAAACTTCACTGAAACAAAATGAAGACATAAACAAATGTAAGTATACCCCATATTTATGGATCATAAGCATTAATATTGTTAAAATGACCACCATACCCAAAGCCATCTACAGGTTCAATGCAATCCCTATAAAAATACTAAAGGCATTATTCATAGAAATAGAAGAAATAATTCTAAAATTTGCATTAAACCATAAAAGATCCTGAAGAGCCAAAGCAATTCTGAGGAAAAAGAACAAAGCTGGAGGCATCACATTTCTAGATAGCAAACTACACTGCAAAGCCATAATAATAAAAATAGTATGTTTCTGTCACAAAAATAGATGCATCAACCACTGGAGAAGAATAGAGAGCCCACAATTAAATCCAGGCATACACAGTCACTTTGATGAAGGAAACAAGGACAACCAATGGGAGAAAGATAGTCTCTTCAAGGAACGGTGTTCAGAAAACTGGAGAAACATCCACAAGCAATGAAATGGGGCCCCTATCTCACACTATGCACAAAAATTAACTGGGAATAAATCAAAGACTTAAGCACAAAAGATATGATACCATAAAGTTCTTAGAAGAAAACATAGGGGAAAAGTTAATCACTATCGGTCTTGGCAATAAATTTTGGGGGCACTATGTCAAAAACACAAATAGTGAAAGAAAAAAGTTAAAAATAGGATTACATCAAACTCAGAACTGTACAGCAAATGGAACAATTAGCAAAATGAAAAGACAATCTAGAGATTGGAAGACATTTTTGCAAATTATATACTGGATTAGACATTATAATCCAAAATATCCAGTCCCATCACTTCATGGCAAATAGATGGGGAAACAGTGGAAACAGTGGCTGACTTTATTTTTCTGGGCTCCAAAATCACTGCAGATGGTGATTGCAGCCATGAAATTAAAAGATGCTTGCTCCTTGGAAGAAAGGTTACGACCAACCTAGACAGCATATTAAAAAGCCGAGACATTACTTTGCCAACAAAGGTCTGTCTAGTCAAGGCTATGGTTTTTCCAGTAGTCGTGTATGGATGTGAGAGTTGGACTATAAAGAAAGCTGAACACCTAAGAATCGATGCTTTTGAACTGTGGTGTTGGAGAAGACTCTTGAGAGTCCCTTGGACTGCAAGGAGATCCAACCAGTCCATTCTAATGGAGATCAGTCCTGGGTGTTCATTGGAGGGGCTGATGCTGAAGCTGAAACTCCAATAATTTGGCCACCTGATGTGAAGAGCTGACTCATTTGAAAAGACCCTGATGCTGGGAAAGATTGAGGGCAGGAAGAGAAGGGGACGACAGAGGACAAGATGGTTGGATGGCATCACCGACGCAATGGACATAGGTTTGAGTGGATTCCGGGAGTTGGTGATGGACAGGGAGGCCTGCGTGCTATGGTTCATGGGTCGTAAAGAGTCAGACATGACTGAGCGACTGAACTGAACTTATATACAGAACTGTCAACTCAATAACAACACCAAAAAGCAATCGAATTAAAAAATATACGTAAGAATTAAACCAAAGAAGGAAATGACAACACACTCCAGCACTCTTGGAAATGCCATGGACAGAGGATCCATGGACTATGGTCTATGAGATCGCAAAAAATTGGACACAACTTAGCAACTAAACAACAACAAGAATTAAATAAACATTTCTTCATGAAGGACATTGAAATGGCCAAGAGATATGAAAAGATGCTCAACATTACTAAACATCAGGAAAATGGAAATCAAGACAACAATGAGACATCCACCTCACACATGATGAATGGCTACCATCAAGAAGACAAGAGATAACAGGTGCTATCAAGGATGTGGTGAAAAGAGAAGCTTTATACATTATTGTTAGAAATGCAAATCAGTGTGACTAGTATGGAAGGCATATGGCGATTTCTCAAAATATTAAAAATAGACTCACGGTATCATCCAGATTTCTACTTCTGGGGAAATATGTAAGGAAATGAAAACAGGATTTCAACTAGATATATGTGGCCCAAGTTTATCACAGCATTATTCACAATAGCCAAAATACATAAAAAAAAAAAAAGTCCATCAACAGATTAAAGGATAATGAGTTGTTGATAATGAGTTCTTGAGATTTTTATGCTTGAAGTAGTATTCTCATTACTATTAAAACAATTTTTACAATACAAATTTAAATAATCCTTCTGCTTCTTGAGGTTGGAGTATTTTGACCTTTGCGTAGACGTATTTTCATGGTTTTACTCAAAACTGGGTAAAGTTTTTCATCACTTATTCAATTTATTTTTGTCTTCTTTCCTCCTTTTAGAAACTCCAGGAACATTTATACTAATCTGACATTGTCCAACAACTCACTAATCAGTTCAGTTCAGTTGTTCAGTCGTGTCCCACTCTTTGCGACCCCATGGACTGCAGCACGCCAGACTTGAATGTCCATCACCAACTCCTGGAGCTTGCTCAAACTCATGGCCATCCAACAGGTAATGCCATCTAACCATCTCATCATATGTTGTCCCTTTCTCTTCCTGTCTTCAGTCTTTTCCACCATCAGGGTCTTTTCCAATGAGTCAGGTGGCCAAAGTATTGGAGCTTCAGCTTTAGCATCAGTCCTTCCAATGAATACTCAGGAGTAATACTGATACTCAGTTCAACAAGACTCACTGATACTCAGTTCATTTTTGTTGCTGTTGGAGCTTTTTTCCCTCTGAATTTTAATTTGGGTAGTTTCTATTGCTACAATTTCAAATTAACTTACTTTTCCTTTTACAATGTTTAATTTACTGTTAAAATTTTATTTAATTCTTATATCATTTTATTCTTATATCAAATATTGCAGTTTTCATTTTAAGTAGCTTATTTTTATTTCAGTCATATCTATAGTTTATATACATAAGCCATTTATGTCCATGTAAGTGCCTGTTCCTTGAATCTCCTTTTAATCACTTTTTAATAACTTACTGTTTCCCTTGTTAATTAATATATAAAATCAAATAATTGGCATTAGTTCATCTTATATTTGGATAGTAGGGATTTTTACCTATTTAAAAATTATCACTTAAAAAAGTATAAGTGTAATATTCTATTAAGTGGACTTTTCTTAACTACTGCCCTATCGATGAATATTTGGATATTTTTTATTTTGCAATTACAGATTGATCATGTATTCTTCATGTACATGGCTTATTTATTCTACTTTAAAACTTTTATTTAGGGAAAAGTCCAAAATACATGTGAATCAGTTCAGTTCAGTCTCTCAGGCTTGTCCGACTCTGTGACCCCATGGACTGCAGCATGCCAAGCCTCTCTGTCCATCACCAACTCTCGGAGTTTACTCAAACTCATGCCCATTACTTTGCCAACATATATTGTTAGTTGTAGTTATTTTTACTGTAAATATAATGTATTTTCAGCATTAAGTAGCTCTGTTATGGAGTATCTAAGTTAAAAATTGAAGATGCATAATAGAATTCATTCTATTTTTTTATTAATAGCAGTTAATAATCAAAAACTTAATAAAGTCTGAGTTTGCTAGTTTAAAATGTTTAAAGTTGGTGCTTCTGTAGACCCTTCTGGAACTAGGCTCCTGCTGTAAGCACTTACTATCTTTATAAAGGTCTCATTTAAGATGATTTAAAGTCACCAGGGGCATGTACATCATAAAGACTCATACCTGAGGTTAAAATAAATAGTTAAGTAATGCCAAATGAGTTTCTGTGAATATGTCTGTATTTTTCATTTGGTAAAATTTCTTTAAATACTAATTCTTTACCTTTTATGTCTAATAGTAGTCGACAGTTGCATGAGAAAAAAATGATCTTCAGTATCAGTCAACTGCCTTCCATTTCAGTCATCACATATTGATTTGTCATCACCTATACAATTCAGAAGCTACTTAGCCCTCACAGTATTTTAAATGTAACTTCATTGATATTTCTACTAATGTTTTTGATCTAATTGAAACTTAATTATTGTAGTTTTGTTATTTTATAATTAGACTGAAATCCAAATCAAATTAAGTAGAAATGACAATCAGTGCTCTTAAACTGAAAATTGGGACTGGAACTTAATCAAAATTTACAATTGAAAATCACAACATTGGATTGTACTCTAAAGTTCAAAAATAGATCTATTTATAAACTTGTGGAGAGACAGTTACATTACCTGGCTGTTTATTTATTATGCTTACATACTTTTACTAAAAATGTTTATTGAGTATCTGTTATGTGTCAGACTAAATACTGGTAAGTGGTATTGGTAAATAAAAATATAAGTATCATGGTGTTTTTTTTTTCGCCTTGAAGACAGTTTAGATATGCTGGTAAAATAGTCTCACAGAATTAGAAAATGGGAAGGACCAACTCTTTCTGGCTGAAGAGAGGTTCATAAATAAGCACATGTTTTAGTTGGTCTGAAAAAATGGTTATTTTAACATTTCTGAGGTGAGGGGAAAAGTGCCAGGCAGAAAAACAAAAAAGCAAAAGAGAAAAAATTTACCCTGTGGTTATGGAAGAAGGCACGGTCTACATAAGTCTTGTAAAGAAATACATACAGTGAGAGATTTCATATAGAGAAATTAGATTTGGATCAAATAATGCAAAATCATTGTGGATATTATAGTATTTTGACTTTTTCCTACAGGGAATTTTAGGGCCTTGAAGGAAATAATTTAATCTGCAAAACTGATAACACATTAGAAACTGAAGCAAGTAAGTTAATTAGGAAGCCTTTACAATAATCTTAATAAAAACTGTAATAGAATTAAGATGACAAAATGGATCAAAGAACTGTGATAGGTAGAATTTTAGAATGAAATAGAATTTTCCAAACTCTTGGTAGTTAATATCAGGTCCTGGCTTTCATATCATTTTATCAGGCATAACTTTATAAAGCTATCAATTTCAACTATAATTATTGTTATTACTATTGCTGGTATTAATATTTGGTATTGTAATAGGCAAGATAGCCATGGGATGAGGCCAAAAATTAAAGAAAAAAAATAATAAAGCAAGTAAGTAAATAAATATACAAATGACTATATACTTTCACTTTATTGAAATCATTACAAAATAAATAATTTTGAATTATTTATCTCTCTGAGTTATTTTCTAAAAGAAGGAGTCATTAAAGGTCTATTTTTTCTTGAAGTATATTGGATACATTTAAGTTTCTTCATTTACATTATGAAATTTACCACACATTTCTGAAATAATTTTTATAGTGAATTAATAGACTTTATATGTATAACAGCTTTAAATTTGCAGAAAAATTGAGCACAGTACAGAGACTGTCTCTCCCTTATACACATTTCCCCTACTAATAGCATCATGTATTGGTATGATATATTTGATACAATTAATTACTGTCATATCATCTTTAAAGTTCACTTTATCACTGGTTTTATCATTAGAATTTTTGAAAATAAGCAAATAAAATCTACAAGACGTATCTACCTATGAGATGTGTTTCAGTCTCACTCTGACATAGAACCATGACACCATTCTTAAGGTATTTCTATAAGTAAATCAGCAGGTAATTCTCATTTCATACGTTTAAATGTTATTACTCAATCAATTGGGTTACTTTGGTGGCTCAGTGGCAAAAATCCACCTGCTAATGCAAGAGACACGAGTTGGATCTCTGGTCCAGGAAGGAAGTGGCAACCCACTCCAATACTCTTGCCTGGGAAATCCCATGGACAGAGGAATCTGGCAGGCTACAGTCCATGGGGTCACAGTGAGTCGGACATGACTTAGCAACTGAGCAACAGCAACAACATTTGATTACTGAATATAATTTATTTAAGCTCTGTATTCAGAATATTAAATTAGCCAAAACAAAATATAATCAGCAACCATTAGTTAAAGGACAACTGCAAACTGTAACATTTGTAATAATGGTGATAAAAATAACAGCAGTGCTAATAACAATTTTGCCTAATGTTTTTGAGAACGTACTTGTTACCAGATATTTGTACTTTATATGCATTCCTTCATTTGAGTCTCTTAATATCATAAAGATCTAGCTTTGGTATCTCTATTTTATAGATAACATAAATAATATAAAAATTTAAAAATTGAGTATTATACAGCTAGTACACTACAGAAGAGGGACTGGATACAAAACAATTTGATTCTAAAACATTACTCTCTAACCACGATTTATGCTTGCCTTTTCCCTTGTGCCAACCCTCAAAACTTCCTAAATTAGTCTTCTACAAACAAGAAGAAAGTGAACAAAATTTTATTTTTTTTATAACTTGTGAAGGTAATATCATAATATTGAATAATAAAGATTTTATATGAGCAAAATGAATGCTGAGTGTGATCCAAAGTCTACTAAATATTGCCTAATTTCTATATAAAGATCTTAAAAAAAAGTGATTCAAGAAAGTTATCCTTGATACTAACTTACTTGGAACTTACAGTTTTTCTTTTTTCAATATACTTAAAATTCTTTATTAAATATTTCAGTGTATGTACACCTATGCTGGAAAGGACAAAGTCTTCCACAACTGAAAATAACATTTATTTATATATGAATCATTTATTCCATTCACCCAGACATGAATATTGGCATTGTTTCTCTGTAAACAACTGGAAATAATTTGCCAATCTCAAAAAAGTGGTTAATTTTTACTAATTAGTGATGAATTTCTGCAAAATGATAAACCATCTTTCTACCATGTTTCTTTAAGTAATATAAACATCTTTTAATGATACACAGAGCAAAATAACCATCACAAAAAAATGTTTGGTAGGTTAGCAAGCTAGAGTCTGAGAGCATTTAAAAATATTTGGGAAAATATTTTTTGCAGTCACAAAATTAAAATTAGCTTGTGTAAGTATTTCAAAGCCTCAGATATGCAGATGACACCACCCTTATGGCAGAAAGTGAAGAGGAACTAAAAAGCTTCTTGATGAAAGTGAAAGAGGAGAGTGAAAAAGTTGACTTAAAACTCAACATTCAGAAAACTAAGATCATGGCATCTGGTCCCATCACTTCAGGGAAACAAATGGGGAAACAATGGAAACAGTGTCAGGCTTTATTTTCTTGGGCTCCAAAATCACTGCAGATGGTGATCGCAGCCATGAAATTAAAAGACGCTTACACCTTGGAAGGAAAGTTATGACCAACCTAGAGAGCATATTAAAAGGCAGAGACATTACTTTGCTAATGAAGGTCCATCTAGTCAAGGTTATGGTTTTTCCAGTGGCCATGTATGGATGTGAGAGTTGGACTGTGAAGAAGGCTGAGCACCAAAGAACTGATGCTTTTGAACTGTGGCATTGGAGAAGACTCTTGAGAGTCCCTTGGACTGCAAGGAGATCCAACCAGTCCATCCTAAAGGAGATCAGTCCTGGGTGTTCATTGGAAGGACTGATGCTAAAGCTGAAACTCCAGTACTTTGGCCATCTCATGCGAAGAGTTGACTCATTGGAAAAGACCCTGATGGTGGGAGGGATTGGGAGCAGGAGGAGAAGGGGACAACAGAGGATGAGATGGCTGGATGGCATCACTGAGTCGATGGCCATGAGTTTGAGTGAACTCCGGGAGTTGGTGATGGACAGGGAGGCTTGGCGTGCTGCAATCCATGAGGTTGTAAAGAGTCAGACATGACTGAGTGACTGAACTGAATTGAACTGAACTGATGTACTAAAGATTCTGAGAGATAATTGTAGTTATGATTTATTAAGAAAGTAGTTCAATGATTATGTTAAGGACTTTGGATATTACATAAGGGTGAATATCTGTGTGTGTGCTAAGTTGCTTCAGTCGTGTCTGACTCTTTGTGACCCTATGGACTGTAGCCCACCAGACTCCTCTGTTCCTGGGATTCTCCAGGCAAGAATGCTGGAGTGGGTTGCTCTGCCCTCCTCCAGGGAATCTTTCCAACCCAGGGATCGAACCTGGGTCTCCTGCGGCTCCTGCATTTAGGTGGGTTCTTTTACCACTGAGCCACTGGGTAAGCCCTAAGGTTGAATATAAGACTTCACTATTTAGAAAAGGAACCAGAGGAAATAAAAGATAAGACTTAACAACATGTTTCCACCTGCATAAACAATGGAGGGCTACAAAAGGATTCATAGCAGAGTTCACATCTGAGAAAAGTCTTAAAGGGTAAGATTTCAAGAGCTGGACTAGGTATGGAAAGAATATTTTATGGAAGGTGAAAAAGAAATCCTTGTAGGAGCACAGACAGATTTAAATACTATTGAAAAAATGGTTAGAAAGAAAGGTTAAGTCAATTAAGAAGGTATTTTGAAAATATGAGAGGGTAATACTACTTGAAAAAAAAAATCATCCACTCATTGAAAACCAAAGTACTTCAGTAAGTGTCAGCCATTGCAGTTATCAATCACAGTGTATTGCAGGAATAGAGATTAATAAACAGACCATTAAGTTGTCCTTTAGTAAATCCTACAGTTAGTGAAAGTTCTTTTGAAGGACATAGGAACACATGGGAGAGTCACCATTGTAGGATATTCAGAAGAAGACATAAAGTAAGTTACAACTAAGCATATAAATAGCTGGAAAAAATATTATTCAAAATAGCAGAAACAGCATATGCAAAGTATAGAAGCTAATAGTGATCATGCTACAGGCAAATCTTTATATATGCCAGAAAACTGAGAATAAAAAATAGAGAATGCTTTTGCAAAAAGAAAATTAAATGCATGGACTTGGTATTAGATAGATCATGATCCAGACCTTGTGACTTAATAATTAGTTGTTAAGCCTTAGCCAAGTTAATTAACTTCTCATAACTTAAATTATTCCTCTGTAAAATAGAGATAATAATTAAATATAGAGATAATAATTAAAGATTTACCGAGCATGTCTCCACAAATCAGAACAAGACCCAGTATCCCCCTCAGTCAGTCTCTCCCAACAGGAAGCTTCCATAAGCCTCTTATCCTTCTCCATCAGAGGGCAGACAGAATGAAAACCACAATCACAGAAAACTAACCAATCTGATCACAAGGACCACAGCCTTGTCTAACTCAATGGAACAATGAGCCAAGCCATGTAGGGACACCAAGACAGAAGAGATGTGGTGGAGAGTTCTGACAAAACATTGTCCACTGCAGAAGGGAATGCAAACCATGTCAGTATTCTTGCCATGAGAATTCCATGAACAGTATGAAAAGGTAAACAGTTAAGACACTGAAAGATGAACTCCCAAGGTTGGTAGGTGTCCAATGTGCTACTAGAGATCAGTGGGGAATAACTCCAGAAAGAATGAAGAGATGGAACCAAAACAAAAAACAAAATCCAGTTGTGGATATGACTGGTGATGGAAGTAAAGTCCAAGGCTATAAAGAAGAATATTGCATAGAAACATGGAATGTTGCATCTATGAATCAAGGCAAATTGGAAGTGGTCAAACATGAGATGGCAAGAGTGAACATCAACATTTTAAGAATAAACAAACTAAAATGAACTGGAATGGGTGAATTTAACTCAGATGACCATTATATTCACTACTGTGGGTGAGAATCCCTTAGGAGAAATGGAATAGCCCTCATAGTCAACAAAAGTGTCCAAAATGCAGTACTTGGATGCAATCTCAAAAACAACAGAATGATCTCTGTTAGTTTCCAAGGCAAACCATTCAAGATCACAGTAATCCAAGTCTACACCCCGACCAGTAATGCTGAAGAAGCTGAAGCTGAACGGTTCTATGAAGACCTACAAGACCTTCTAGAACTAACCCTCCAAAAGATGTCTTTTTCATTATAGGAGACTGGAATGCAAATGTAGGAAATCAAGAGATACCTGGAGTAACAGGCAAATTTGGCCTTGAAGTATAAAACAAAGTAGGTCAAAGGCTAACAGTTTTGCCAAGAGAACACACTGGTCATAGCAAACACCCTCTTCCACCAACACAAGAGAAGACTCTACACATGTACATCACCAGATGGTTAATACCCAAATCAGATTGATTATATTCTTTGCAGCCAAAAATGGAGAAGCTCTATACAGTTAGCAAAAACAAGATGGGAAGCTGACTATGGCTCAGATCATGAACTCCTTATTGCCAAATTCAGACTTAAATTGAAGAAAGTAGGGCAAATCACTAGACCATTCAGGTATGGCCTAAATCAAATTTCTTATGATTATACAATGGAAGTTACAAATAGATTCACAGGATTAGATCTGATAAACAGAGCACCTGAAGAGCTATGGATGGAGGCCTGTGACATTGTAGAGGAGGCAGTGATCAAGACCATCCCCAAGAAAAAAAAATGCAAATAGGCAAAATGGTTGTCTGAGGAGGCCTTACAAATAGCTGAGAAAAGAAGAAAAGTGAAAGGCAAAGGAGAAAAGGAAATATAAACCCATTTGAAATCAGAGTTCTAAAGAATAGCAAAGAGAGATAAAAAAAAGCCATCCTCAGTGATCAATGAAAAGAAATAGAGGAAAACAATAGAATGAGAAAGACTAGAGACCTCTTCAAGAAAATTAGAGATACCAAGGGAAGATTTGATGCAAAGATGGGCACCATAAAGGACAGAAATGGTATGGACATAACAGAAGCAGAAGATATTAAGAAGAGGTGGCAAGAATATACAGAAGAACTATACACATAAGATATTCATGACCCAGATAACCACGATGATATGATCACTCACCTAGAGCCAGACACCCTGGAATCTGAAATCAAGTGGGCCTTAGGAAGCATCACTACGAACAAAGCTAGTGGAAGTGATGGAATTTCAGTTGAGATATCTCAAGTCCTAAAAGATGATGTTGTGAAAGTGTTACAATCAGTATACCAGCAAATTTGGAAAACTCAACAGTGGCCACAGGACTGGAAAAGGTCAGTTTTCATTCCAATCCCAAACGAAGGCAATGCTAAAGAATGCTCAAACTACTACACAATTGCACTCATCTCACACACTAGTAAAGTAATGCTCAAAATTCCTCATGCCATGCTTCAAAGGTACGTGAACTGTGAAATTCCAGATGTTCAAGCTGGATTTAGAAAAGGCAGAGGAACCAGAGATCAAATTGCCAATTGTGTTGGATCATCAAAAAAGCAAGAGAATTCCAGAAAAACATCTACTTCTGCTTTATTGACTATGCCAAAGCCTTTCAGTGTTTGGATCACAACAAACTGTAGAAAATGCTTAGAGATGGGAATACCAGACCACCTGACCTGCCTCTTGAGAAATCGGTATACAGGTCAGAAAGCAACAGTTAGAACTGAACATGGAACCACAGACTGGTTCCAAATTGGTAAAGCAGTAAATTAATGCTGTATATTGTCAGCCTGCTCATTTAACTTATGTGCAGAGTGCATCATAAGAACTGTCAGGCTAGATGAAGCACAAGCTGGAATCAAGATTGCTGGGAGAATTATCAATAACCTCAGATATGCAGATGACACCACCCTTATGGCAGAAAGCAAAGAACTAGAGCCTCTTGATGAAAGTGAAAGAGAAGAGTGAAAAAGTTGGCTTAAAGGTCAACATTCTGAAAGCTAAGATCAGGGCACCCGGTCCCATCACTTCATGGCAAATAGATGGGGAAACAATGGAAACAGTGACAGACTTTTTTTTTTTTTTTGGCTCCCAAATCACTGCAGATGGTGACTGCAGCCATGAAATTAAAAGACGCTTGCTCCTTGGAAGAAAAACTATGACTAACCTAGACAGCTTTATTAAAAAGCAGAGCCATTTACTTAGCTAACAATCACCCATCTAGTCAAAGTTATGGTTTTCCAGTTGTCTTGAATGGATGTGAGAGTTGGACTGTGAAGAAATCTGAGCACCAAAGAATTGATGCTTTTGAACTGTGGTGTTGGAGGAAACTCTTGAGTGTCCCTTGGACAACAAGGAGATCTAACCGGTCCATCCTAAAGGAAATCATCCCTGAATAGTCATTGGAAGGACAGATGTTGAAGCTGAAATTCCAATACTTTGACTCATTTAAAAAGACCCTGGCGCTGAGGAAGATTGAAGGCAGGAGGAGAAGGGGACGATAGAGGATGAGATGGTTGGATAGCATTACCAACTCTATGGACATGAATTTGAGTAAGTTCCAGGAGTTGGTAATGGACAGGGAAGCCTGGCATGCTGCAGTCCATATCATTGCATGAGCGACTGAACTGAACTGAACTGAAATGCTAGAGGAATAAACATGGCAGTGGTGGTTGTTATGAGCTGTCTACGCATGGGGACCTGGTTTACTGGTCATTGCATTAGTAGTTTTTTGAATAGTACCTGACACAAAATAAATTATTAATTAGTGTTTTGGAAAAATTTAATATTGTTGCTATTTTCACAGAATCCAAGGAAATAGACTTCTGATAAAGAGGATGGCTAAGTCTTTTAAATGTACCCATATGAGAACAATCCTTAAATATCATTTTCTTGGATTAGGAAACAAGTAAGTGGGACTTCCCTGGTGGTTCAGAGGCTAAGACTTAACTTTCCCAATGCAGGGAATTTGAGGGCTTGAGACAAACTGTATTCATTTAAATGAATAAGTTTATTATGTTAATGTTACATAATAAAAAGAGTTACTTTGCTGGAGTTGTGAATGTCAAGAGAGAGGGGATATGACTGGCATTTGAATGACTGAGATCAGTTCCATGGGCTCCAAGTACCAGCAGCAATGTATAAATCATGTTTTTCATGCTGTACCGACCTATCTTTATTCTCTTCTGTAAGATTGAAGACCAAGGATGTAGTCCATTTTTCCCTTAAAGGAAGATGTGTGCCATATGACTCAAAAAGACTAGATAACTAAACACTGCTAACTTGCTAAAGTCCCATACTCCTAAGTCTATGCATAATTGAAGCTTAATCAGTGAAGAAATTGCTTTACAAGCAAAACAATATGACAATAGTTTCACAGAGAAGTAGAAGGTATTTATGGCATGAGTTCCTATATTCTTAATCAGGAGTCAGCAAACTTTTTTTTTTTTTTTTTTTTCTGCGAAGAGCCACATAATATTTTAGGCTCCGTGAGTCAAAAGGAATCTGTTCTAACTATTTAATTCTATTATTTTAGACCAGGGATTCTCAGTCCCGGGGCCGTGAACTGGTACTGGTCCATGGACTGTTAGGAAACAAGCCTCACAGCAGGAGGTAAGCGGCAGGCAAGCAAGTAAGCAAAGCTTCATCTCTATTAATGGACACTCACCATTGCTCACATCGGTGCCTGAACTCCACTTCCTGTCAGGTTAGTTGGAGTATTAGATTCTTGGAGGAGCAGGGATTTTATTGCACTTGAATCATCTGGAAACCATCAGCCCCACTCCTACCCTGGGTCCATAGAAAAATAACATGATGTACTCTGCATATAAGTTCAATAAGCAGGGTGATAAAATACAGCCTTGACGTACTCCTTTTCCTATTTGGAACACTCTGTTGTTCCATGTCCAGTTCTAACTATTGCTTCCTGACCTGCATATAGGTTTCTCAAGAGGCAGGTCAGGTGGTCTGGTATTCCAATCTTTTTCAGAATTTTCCACAGTTTATTGTGATCCACACAGTCAAAGGCTTTGGCATAGTCAATAAAGCAGAAATAGATGTTTTTCTGGAACTCTTGCTTTTTCCATGATCCAGCGGATGTTGGCAATTTGATCTCTGGTTCCTCTGCCTTATCTAAAACCAGCTTGAGCATCTGGAAATTCACGGTTCACATATTGCTGAAGCCTGGCTTGGAGAATTTTGAGCATTACTTTACTATCGTGTGAGATGAGTGACTCATAGGTGTGTTAAATAATTTTCCTAAACTTGCATAGGTAGTAACAGCAGGCCCTGGAACCAAATCCAGCTAAGTATCATTTTCATTCCATATACTTTTCACTAGCAGGGTAATTTTTAAATATATAGGAGTTTTGAAAGTGACCTGAGGATCTGACAAAAGCTGTATTCCACAGAAAAAACACTTATATTAGTAAGACTTCTCTCAAAACTCCGGAGGGCACAATCTTTGAAACCAAAAAAATAGGATATTACAGCAGTGATTCTTACAACAGTGTGAAAAAAAGAGTAACTTGTTTCCTAGAGCTTAATCAGAAGTTGTGTTGTGACCCTGGAGATGGATATATCTACATCTATCTATTCCTAGGCTGCAGGTCTATAGTAGCAAGTCTCCAGGTGATACAGAGATTATTAAAGAACTATCAAGAAACATGAACTCTATTTTGCTCCTAAAATTCCTTCAAATGCGAATGATTTAAAAACATGACCTCATATTTTAATGCACCTTGTTTCTTCAATGCTTTTGTGCAATTAAAAAAAAAGTGTCCCTAATATATACCATTTAGGTGTGTGATGTGTATGTGTATTTGTGTATGGAATGTGAAAAGAACAACTAGCCCTCTAACTTTCAAACATTTCTGAGAAATAAAAACATTCTAATTATTATCTATGTTTTTAAAATTAGGAAATTGAAGAAGGTGTAGATGGAAAGAAATAGCTTATCTTTTATCTCAAAAGTAAATGAACCAATATTAAATCTTTAGCTCAGTCAATGGTTTGCTTCTACATTAAAAGCAGGTCAAATACTAAATTGTCGTACTTTCCCTTAAGTGATAAATTATTTAGAGATATTTAAGAAAGCATGTAAGTAAGCTGTTAACATTAGTCTATGTTGGGGAAAAAAAACTATATGCAAATGAGATATTTACAGAGAAATTTTATTGTAAACACTGTAATTATCTTGGTAACATTCTACTATATCCATTTTAAAACTAGGTCATAATTTTTCACTGAAGCATGAAAACATTACTTCCTTTTCCTTCCTTTAGGATACAGATTAGTTCAGTCATCATTTTCTGACATTGCACTTACCCAGAGAAAATTAATGGGAATTAATTGTAAAAGCTTTCCCACCCACCAACCCCTCCACGCAATCCCCTGGAGTTCTTCCTTTTCAGAGAAAATCATATGGAATTAAATAATGTTGGGGTTGGAAAGAGCCTTAAAGTTTGCCTACTTAAACCACCTTTCTGAAGCATGCATTGAATACTTGATTATAAGGAATGACAATTGTAGCAAATACAATTTTAAGGAAAAAATAGTTAAGATTCTAGGACAGTTCCCACATATAACAATGAAAGTAGAGGAAATATCATTAAAAAAATTAATTTGTTAAGGCCAGGAGAGTACCACAGCTTTCCTCTCCCATTTAAAACTATAGAGAGATTTTGGGACACAACTAAGGAGGATGATGAAAAGAAAAAGCCAGAAAGCCTTGGGAGGCATCCGCCACCCACTTAGGAGGGAATGACTTGAAAACCTCACAAGGAATACATATTTTACATAACTTGCCCTATTTGTGACTTCTACATGTTTATTTATTTTTAAAATGGTGCTAGTGGTAGTAGGGGAGAAAGTACAAGGGAAGGCAAATCAAGACACTGAAAAAATAATAGCCAGATAGGTAGATCGGGCCTTTTATGCTGATAAGTCAGATGAGGGCAGTTTTCTCTTTCTTGTAGAAGGCTTCCCTTATAGCTCAGTTGGTAAAGAATCCACCTGCAATGCAGGAGACCCCGTTTCAGTTCCGTGGTTGGGAAGATTTCCTGGAGAAGGGATAGGCTACCCACTCCAGTCTTCTTGGGCTTCCCTTGTGGCTCAGTTGGTAAAGAATCTGCCTGAAATGTGGGAGACCTGGGTTAGATCCCTGGGTCAGGTAAATCTCCTGAAGAAGGGAAAGGCTACCACTCCAGTATTCTGGCCTGGAGAATTCCATGGACTGTATAGTCCATGGGTCGCAAAGAGTCGAACACAACTGAGTGACCTTCACAAATCTTATAATTTATCAATAAGCATCGTAGTCTCACATCTACATCCTAAAGATATTTGAATGAGAAATAAGTATACTTAGAGGGAATTGAAAATATATTTATTAAAAGTAATAAGAGTGCAAGTTTGTTATTGCCTTCTTATACCTGCCTTCTTCAAAGGGTACAAATGTACAATTTAAACAGGGTAACTGTCATATTCAGGCTTCCCTGGTGGCTCAGCAGAAAATGACCTGCCTGCCAATACAGAAGACACACGTTTGATCCCCGGGTTGGGAAGACCCCCTATAGGAGGAAACGGCAACCCACTCCAATATTCTTGCCTAGAAACTCCACAGACAAAGGAGTCTGATGGGCTACAGTCCATGGGAGTCTCAAATGCATTGGACATGACTTAGTGATTAAACAACAAACTATCATATTCAGCTGGTAGAATCTTCTGACAATACTTTTACTCCCTAAGATGAAATTCATACATTCTTCACTCTTATGTTACAGTATTCAATGTGCGATTTCTATGTCTCTGTATGGCGCTGTGCTGTGCTTACTCACTAGTTATATCTGACTCTTTGTGACCCCATGGACTGCAGCTCACTAGGCTCCTCTGTCCAGTGGATTCGCCAGGCAAAAATTTTGGAGTAGGTTGATATGCCCTTCTCCAGGGGATCTTTCTGACCCAGGGACTGAACCCACATCTTTTAAATCTCCTGCATTGGCAGACAGGGTCCTAGCACCAACTGGGAAGTCTGCTTCTGTATGGTAATTATCTGTATTTGAGGATGGCTCTTTCAACAGATCAGTGGGTGTCGGCACCTCATTTTATTCAATAATTCACCACTCTCACAGGTATCAAGAACACAGCAGAGAATGTATCAGCACTGAAAACCTTCCAAAGAAACTCTTGAAATTTGATTTTAAGATGTTTTGACAGATTCAATTCAGTTCAGTCACTAAGTCGTGTCCGACTCTTTGTGACCCCATGAATCGCAGCACGCCAGGCCTCCCTGTCCATCACCATCTCCCAGAGTTCACTCAAACTAACGTCCCTCGAGTCGGTGGGGAAGAGTAATAGAACATGAGAATTAGCAAAGATTTCACTGTACTAATTTTCTGGTTCCAAACTTTTGCCTGAGCCATACTTATTAAAGAGAAAGCTTAATGTGTCAAAGAATTCCAAAGTTTCAGATGAATTTGTTATTATCTACTCTATTATATATCAGTTCCAAAATTATCTGAATAATATAGTTAAATAGCTAAGCTTAAAACATACAAAAAGTGTTGGGGAATTATATTTTTATATCTGTTCTTTCTAATTATCTATCAAAACTTTGATTCATGCAGGTGCCTAAAACCTGATCCTGTACCCATTCTGTTAATTCTGTCTGGAATTTCTGTTAGATTCTTTCTTCTACTCAGGCACATTTTTAAAATTCTTTTAATATCTCTTACCTCTAATAAGTCTGTTGTAAGGATTAAATTATATAATCTTTATAAATACTTAGCCAAGTATTTGGAACATAAAAAAATAAATAAATAATAAAGTTTGCTGTGCTGTGTGCTTAGTCACTCAGTCTTGTCGGACTCTTCACTATCTTGTGGACTTTAGCCTGCCAGACTTCTCTACCCATGGGGATTCTCCAGGCATGAATACTGGAGTTGGTTGCCATGCCCTACGCCAGGGGATCTTCCCAACCCAGGGCTTGAACATTCTGGAGAATGAATACCACCCATATTTGAATTCAAGCTCAACCACATGGAGTCTTGATTCTTTCTACTTGTTCATGTCTACAGTGGGTCTCCTCCTTGTTTTTATCTACTTCCAACAGAAGAATCAAATTTTATTGATATTTATAAAATATATGTTCAGTAATGAGGACCCCTAGGACCTTTCCTCTTCCAATGCTTAAAATCCATTTTCTTGGCCAGGACAACTCATATTCTATTGGATGATATCCAATAATATAGTCCCTCTTAAATGTGTGAGAAAGGAAGATAAATGTTGAGTAGCTATAATCCCACAAGGACAATGAATGGTAACTAGTAATCATCTAGTAAACTAATTGGTAACATATTCACTGAGAATGGAATCTGTTGGGGATTAAATGGATATGTCGGGGGGCAGGGGTGGTGGTGCCCATCAAAAGAATAGTCTCCTACTTACAGTTTCTGCCCAAACCCAAAAATTTTGATTCTTGTATTACATCTTAATTATTTCTCTCTCTCTTTCTTTTTTTTTTTTCTCTTGTAAGGTGGTGGTTGTGGTGGGTTTAGTTCCTAAGTCATGTCTGACTCTTGCAACCCCATGGACTATAACCCGTCAGGCTCCTCTGTCCATGGAATTTCCCAGGCAGAAATATGGAAGTGGGTTGCCATTTCCTTCTCCAGGGGAATCCTTCCCCTGGAGCCTTCTATCTAGGGATTGAACCCCATCTCCTGCATTGCAGGTGTTCTCCTGTATTGCACATGGATTCTTTACTGAGCCACCGATATATGTGTATATGTAAGTTCATTTTTACTCTTTATTGACTTGTTGGAAAGAAGAGAAACTATCATTACAAAAATCAGATCTCTTTTTGCTCTTAACCACAGTGATAAAATGCTCCAAAAAACACACAAAAAGATTGCCAGATACCACTCAGCACACAATAAATCCCCTTTGAGAAATTTCTCTTTTGCTGTTGCACAGATATAATGGGTCTGGGGTCCCACCTTCAAGTGAAATCAAGAAAGGTGAGATGATATATGACTTTATTGATCACCACACAAATATTTTTTGTATTAATTTTCACAAAACTCTCTTGCAGTTTCTAATCGTTGCAAATGTCAAAGTGATTTCAAAATCACTAATTCAAGAGATAAACTCTAAAGATTAGCATGTGTAGAACCAAAAGCAGAAGCAAATATCCCTATGGTTTTCTCCAGTTGTTTGATATGATTAATGCTATATTCAAATAACCACATAATATTTGGGAAGTACATGATAATTCTAACCATTTATAAATTAGAGTATGCTTTTAAATATGTTCCTTATTCATGAAGTTATTGCTCCAAAAGGCTTACTTTGATATTTTCCCTAAATGTTCACTGGCACATTTTAGACTTCAGACATTCTTGATGATTTTAATGGCAGTTTTGAAATGAAATTCATGACTTTATTCATGTATGCAAAATTTCCCATACTGGATATGAGCAGATACCTTGTGGGAAAAAATGCCAATGTCTGAAGATCCTGTGAATTAAATGGAAGAGCAATCCTAATGGTAATTATCAATCTTAAGGAACACAGAGAAATATCTTAGAATACAAAATGTCAACTGTAAGTTACAGTTGAAGAGCGTGAATCTTATACAGTTGGGCCTTGCTTTAAATCACAACTCTGATACATAAATATTTGTTCATTTATTCAACAAATATGCCCTGAATACAAGCACTGTGCTGCAAAACTACAGACAGACTGTTTAATTTCTCTAAGCTTTGTTTCATTACTTTAAAAAGTGGCTAATAATTTTTAGCCACTAGTCACTAAAAAGTGACTATGACATCTATATTAATACTCATAATACAAGGACAAATAAAAGGAATATAAGAGTCCCATTTTGTGATGAATGTGTGATCAAATTTACAAATCTTAAGAGACATCACCTATGTTTTTAAAATGAGTTGACCATGATGGTGAAGAATTTATAACAGTTTCACATTAGTAAATTTCTTCTATAAATCGAAGAGCAATGTAACTCTAACAGAATGAATATCATTATTTTGGTGTAAGAATGTGGTTAAATCAACCCCAATCTCTCCATACTGGTTATAGAAGTACCTCATGTTTATGCTTCTTCTTAGTTTTTTTTTTTTTTTTAAGCTCTGTAATATTTACCCTCATGAACCATCTAGTTTTCCAAATGTATACAACTTACGAAGATGTTTCTTTTGTGGAACAAATTTGAGTCTCAGCCACAGGTTGGGTCAGAAGCAACTGAAAGTTTTTTTATTATGAAAAAAAAAAGAGAGAGAGAGAGAGAGAATCTTGCAGTGTATTAGATGCCTGAATAAAGAATTTACTGGACCATCTTGTTCCTGGGTTAATAATAAGTACATAGAGTTCTATCTTAAGAATGTGCAATACAGGACATCAACATACTACCTCTTTATCCAGGTAACTCAACTCTTCTCCTTCCCATGGTTGAGTCAAATTATGTTTATTTACTGAGTTCAAGTATAAGAAAGGGGAAAATATGTTATTTGCTGAAACTATTGCCAGTGCTTTGAAACACACATTTAGGGTCCAACTGACAACCGAGATAAGATTGCAGGTACTTCTTCCATCTTTGAGGCATATGTGTCAAATGTTTATTGAATATGATTTCTATTACTATGATATTAAAGGATAAAATGGATTTTAGGGGAAATGTACATAGATCTTGGCATCAGTGAAAGTCTGTGTTTATTAAATGAACGATTTTCATGTAAGGTAAAGGATAGCTCACTCAACTAAATTATGTCATTATTTACTATATGATTTCCTCCTGTAAATTGCTTTACTTTCTGAAGAAATCTGTGTATGGAAGGGGACATTGACACTGAACTATATCATCAGAGTAGACCAAGGCTGACTGAGCTGTAGGATGATCAATGATCTAAGATGTGTCTTGGAGTAAAAGTCAGTGCCAAGCTAGCTGAGCAAATAAAATACGTTCCCCAGGACTTGACCTGGGAGTCAGGACATGCTTGTTGGCAGCATGCCAGAAAGAAATAAACAAAATGGAGCTGAATCATGTCAATGGCAGAACACAAGAATGATGATCTTCAAACTGCCGCAGGTGAAGTCCCCAGAGCCACCTTTGGCTTTGGAACCAGCAATACTAAGAACATTGAATAAAATACTACAACACTTTCTCAATGGTGCCAAATAAATACGGTGGATTCTTTACTGCTGAGCCACAGAGGAAGCCCCAAAATTGGCCATACAAAGGATATATAATGAACTTTATTTTTTTTATTTATTTATTTTAATTAGAGGCTAATTAATTTACAATATTGCATTGGTTTTGCCATACATCAACATGAATCTGCCACGGGTGTACACGTGTTCCCAATCCTGAACCCCCTTCCCACCTCCCTCCCCATACCATCCCTCTGGGTCATCCCAGTGCACCAGTCCCAAGCATCCTGTATCCTTCATCAAACCTGGACTGGCAATTCGTTTCTTATATGATATTATACATGTTTCAATGCCATTCTCCCAAATCATCCCCCCTCCCACAGAGTCCAAAAGACTGTTCTATACATCAGTGTCTCTTTTGCTGTCTCGCATACAGGGTTATCATTACCATCTTTCTAAATTCCATATATATGCGTTAGTAAGAAAAACATCAATACAGTATAATGAACTTTAATATATCATTTGTAATGTGTTTCTATCCATGGTGCTGTGTGCTTAGTTGCTCAGTCCTGTCTGACTCTTTGTGATACCATGGACTGTAGCCCACCAGGCTCCTCTGTCCATGGGGATTCTCCAGGCAAGAATATTGGAGTGGATTGCCTCCAGTATTCTCCTGAGAAGAGAATATTCTCTTTCGACTTTCTGAGAAGATCCTCCAGAGGATCTTCCCAATTCAGGGATCAAACCCAGGTCTCCCACATTGCAGTTGGATTCACTACCATCTGAGCCACCAGGGAAGCCCAAGAGTACTGGAGTGGGCAAACTATCCCTTCTGCATGGGACCTTCCCAACCCAGGAATCAAACTGGGGTCTCCTGAATTGCAGGCAAGTTCTGTAGCAGCTGAGATACCGGGGAAGCAATCCATGGTGGGCTGAATGTAAACCAGAATTATCAGAGATGAACAAAATACATGCTGAGGCAGGCTCTCCAAATTATGCAAATTGGTCTTTCCAAAGGAAGTATGAGATTTATTTTTATCAAAAGGGCTAAAGTAAACTTGCTTTTCTGAGTCATGAAATATCTTAGAATCCACAGAACTCTGATATAGAAACAATTGTTTCCTCAAGATAACCAATGATATGATTTTTATCATACATAAGACAACCTAAAAACTTTTCCAGATTACTAGAACCAAACATATTTCACTGTCAGAAAGTCATTCCTTATTTCAACCTGAAATCTGTCTGCCTGTTACCATTTATCCATCCTTTCCTCTTAGGAAGTTTGTGGACTTCTGATTAAGTCTTGGGGCTTCCCTGGTGGCTCAACAGTTAAGAATCTCCTTGCAATGCAGGAAACACTGGAGAGGAGACATGGGTTTAATTTCTGGATCAGGAAGATCCCCTGGAGGAGGAAATGGCAACCCATTCCAGTATTCTTGCCTGGAAAATCCTATGGACAGAGGAGTAAGGCGGGGGGTGCAGTCTATAAGGGTCACAAAGAGTTGAACATGACTGAACAATTAAGTTTTACCACAGACACCCTAAGATCAGCTCTATACATTCCTGAGGTATTTTTCTGGGGTTATATATTTATGTCTCTTTTGCTCAAAGCAGTAAGGCCAAATAAAATGATGCTATGTTTTAAAGAAAAAAAAGTGCAAGTACTTGTCACAAATAAGGTCAATGATGAAGAGAGGAAGATTGTTCCCAAAATAATTTGGTTTCCTTAGAGTTCACTGAAATTTTCTATTTAATTTACGCAGAAAGAAATATAAAAGCCTGATAAAGTTGTCCCCATCAGCAGATGATAGATACCTCTCTCCTATGTTATTCTTATACAAGTATGGATAAAATAATTACTCTTAGTAACTATTGCAATAAACATAAGGCTTAAAGGGACAAGCAGAACAACACTAAATTCTAGTGAATTTGTTTAAAAAAAATGCAGATAGGGGTATATTTAAAAGATGATATCCAAAACTTTGGCTACCTGATGCAAACAGCTGACTCATTGGAAAAGAACATGATACTGGGGAAGACTGAGGGCAAGAGGAGTGGGCAACAGAGGATGAGATGGTTGGATGGCATCATCAATTCAATGAACACGACTTGGAGAAAACACCAGGAGATAGTGAAGGACAGGGAAGCCTGGTGTGCTGTAGTCCATGGTGCCACAAAAATCGGACATGATTTAGCAACTGAACATACATTTAAATATTTTCTTAGAAGGAATTTATTATAAAATCAAAGATTTTCCATTTGTAATGTTGATCAAAGGAAAAAGTGATGGCCCTTTGTTTATCCCCATATTTTCATCCTTAAGTCCTTTCTTCTTCCACGTCTGCCTTGGGTTAAGCTTTCTCTTCAAGAAGTCAAGTCCTATGGATGAGAATATCAACCCTCCACTTAGCTGCAGTGTCTCTACTAATATAAAATTAAAAAGTAACAGTGAATTGACATCAGAAGTGTAGATCAAGCCTTTGTTAACAGCTTTCATTTCTGGAGAGACTACTGTGAAGTAAGGAATTATTCCCTTTGCTCAGTAATTCTTCTCATTTCTAATTCAGACTGTCTTGGCACTCAGTTACAATAGATCTAATAACAATAAAGTTTTATTTTCACTCAATTTCTTTTGCTTTTCTAACATATTAAATCTCTCTGCACAAATTTCACTCCCTATCATTTCTCTCTGATTACTTCTTGGAATAGCAAAGACATTTCCTTTATAATAATAGACCACTATCATTATTAAAAAGCACACCACTTTTTCAACACAAATTATAGGGTTTGTCCATTGAATAGGTGGATTTCAAAATATAGTATTTAGTCGTCCTGAATTGGATTGGTCATCTTATCAAAGATTTCTTAATCTTCATATTATAGTGAAACAGATGAGGGGCCCGCAGAAGTTGTAAAATTTCTAATTTGCTTTCATGTTTAAGGAGAGAAGAATTTTAAAAGGAAAAATGTTTTTATTATTCTTCTTAGGGATAAGATTTTTCATGTATGTTTGTACTTTTCATTATGCAATGTGGATAAAAACTAAAGGCAGAATTTGATGTCATTTTGGCAGAACAGTATAATAGATGAGGTAATTACTCAAATAAAGATATTGTATAAGGTTGGAACCCTGTACTTATTTTCCTGTTACATATGCATAGGTCCCATAACATAGTACAGTCTTACATGCATACACATACACATGTATGTTTAATATATATTTGCATATGTAATACATCCATAAATTATATATTTAAATTATATATCAAATACTAAAGGGAACAATTATAATTTAGATTATTTTGAATTCACACATATTCAACAAAGAAATAAAATTTGATAATTATAGATATGAAATCTGAGGTTCTCTTAGGTAAAATACTTTGTACAAAGACACCTAAGGGATAGGACTAAAGCTAGACTTTTAAATCAGATCATTTTGCCTCTAGAGCTAGAGAAGTTTCTATCCTTTAATTATTCTTATTAAATGTTTGTTGAATTTTATAGTGTGAATGGCAAGTTCTGGCACTCATGAAACTTAAAAGTAATACTTCTCATGATGATACTGTTTAACTGAGGCCTGCAAAATACAAGCAGAATTTGTGTAGTCACAGAATTTCAGTGCCTTAACATCTGCATATGTACAGACACACAAAATCATTTATGGCTAACAAAAATGACTGAGAAAATGACCAGGTTTTGGATTACCCACATCCACACATGAATTCAGGGAGCTAGGTTGACAGACTCTGCCATTTTGAATGTATACATTTTTTTTTTTAATTCTCTATAGTTGTATATTTTTTAATCTTTTTATTTGAAGTATGGTTGATTTACAGGGTTGTGTTAGTTTCAGGGTTACAGCAAAGTGATTCAGTTATACACATATAATATATGTATATTTTTTCAGATTCTTTTCCCTTATAGGTTATTTAAAAATTGGGTATAGTTAGGGAATTCAAACTGAAGTTGGCCAGAAGGGGAAAGGACATGGGAGAATAAAAGGGAATTTCAGTGTTCTAGGCCTGCCACTGATACACATAACTACTATTTATATTCCATTGACCATAACTCAGTCACATGAAAATTCCTAAGTACAAGAAAGATACAAAATAGGCAGCCTTCCAGTGACAACTGTACACTATGGAAGTAGGTAATAATTGGGACTAAGTAAAGTTCAAATTCTGTTCAACTATTTTATTTGAAGAACTACTCTTAAGACTTTGCCACAAATTATATAGCCACAGGGCATATTTTCTAAGGCAGACATTTTCACTAGTAGGTTAATAATTTCACTGTCTAAATGAATAATGTTTTAAATGAAACAAGATGTATCTACAATAGAATTATTTTTATTTTCAACCTTTCAAACTTGCATAAAATGACAGGTGATTTCATGGCTGTCTATAAGCATGGCTCTATGTTTAAGAACAATTTATTTAGATAATTATGTGAGAATACATTAATACATTATATATCAGTTGCTATATATTGAATGCTTGCATTTTCTAAAATTCATATGTTGAAATATTAATACCCAAGATAATAGTACTGGAGATGGAGCCTTTGGGAGATGATTAGCAGCCCAATATGCTACTGGAGATCAGTGAAGAAATAACTCCAGAAAGAATGAAGAGATGGAGGCAAAACAAAAACAACACCCAGTTGTAGATGTGACTGGTGATGGAAGCAAGGTCCGATGCTGTAAAAAGCAATATTGCATAGGAACCTGGAATGTTAGGTCCATGAATCAAAGCAAATTGGAAGTGGTCAAACAGGAGATGGCAAGAGTGAACATCGAAATTTTAGGAATCAGCGAACTAAAATGGACTGGAATGGGTGAATTTAACTCAGATGGCCATTGTATCTGCTACTGTGGGCAAGAATCCTTTAGAAGAAATGGAGTAGCCATCAGAGTCAGCAGGAATCTGAAATGAAGTACTTGAATGCAAACTCAAAAATTACAGAATGATCTCTGTTCGTTTCCAAGGCAAACCATTCAATACCACAATAATCCAAGTCTATGCCCCGGCCAGTAATGCTGAATAAGCTGAAGTTGAACAGTTCTATGAAGACCTACAGGACCTTCTAGAACTAATACCCAAAAAAAGATGCCCTTTTCATTATAGTGGACTGGAATGCAAAAGTAGGAAGTCAATAAATACCTGGAATAACAGGAAAATTTGGCCTTGGAGTACAGAATGAAGCAGGACAAAGGTTAATAGAGTTTTGCCAAGAGAATGCACTGGTCATAGAAAACACCTCTTCCAACAACACTAGAGAAGACTCTACATATGGACATCACCAGATGGTCAAAACTGAAATCAGATTGATTATATTCTTTGCAGCCCAAATGGAGATGGTCTATACAGTCAGAAAAAACAAGATGGGAAGCTGACTGTGGCTTAGATCATGAACTCCTGATTGTCAAATTCAGACTTAAATTGAAGAAAGTAAAGAAAACCACTAGACCATTCAAGTATGACCTAAATCAAATCCCTTACAATTGTACAGTGGAAGTGAGAAATAGATTTAAAGGAACTAGATCTGATAGACAGAATGCCTGATGAACTATGGACGGAAGTTCGTGACATTGTACAGGAGACAGGGAGCAAGACCATCCCAACAGAGAAGAAATGCAAAAAACCAAAATGTCTGAGGAGACCTTACAAATAGCTGTGAAAAGAAGACAGGCAAACAGCAAAGGAAAAAAGGAAAGATATACCCACTCGAATGCAGAGTTCTAAAGAATAGCAAGAAGAGATAAAAAAGACTTCCTCAGGGATCACTGCAAAGAAATAGAGGAAAACAATAGAATGGGAAAGACTAGAGACCTCTTCAAGAAAATTAGATATACCAAAAGAACATTTCATGCAAAGATAGGCTCAAAAAAGGAAAGAAATGGTATGGACCCAACAGAAGCAGAACATGTTAAGAAAAAATGGCAAGAATACACAGAAGAACCATACAAAAAAGATGTTCCCAACCCAGATAATCACGATGGTGTGATCACTCATCTAGAGCCAGACGTCCTGGAGTGTGAAGTCAAGTGGGCCTTAGGAGCATCACTACAAACAAATTTAGTGGAGGTGATGGAATTCCAGTTGAGCTATTTCATATCCTAAAAGATAATGTTGTGAAAGTGCTGCACTCAATATGCCAGCAAATTTGAAATACTCAGCAGTGGCCACAGGACTGGAAAAGGTCAGTTTTCATTCCAATCCCAAAGAAAGGCAATGCCAAAGAATGCTCAAACTACTGTGCATTTGCACTCATCTCACATGATAGTAGAGTAATGTTCAAAATTCTCTAAGCCAGACTTCAATAATACTTGAACCGTAAACTTCCAGATGTTCAAGCTGGTTTTAGAATAGGCAGAGGAACCAGAGATAAAATTGCCAACATCTGCTGATCATTGAAAAAGCAAGAGAGTTCCAGAAAAACATCTATTTCTGCTTTATTAAATATGTTAAAACTTTTGACTGTGTGAATCACAATAAACTGGAAAATTCTGAAAGAGATGGGAATACCAGACCACCTGACCTGTCTCCTGAGAAATCTGTATTCAGGTCAAGAAGCAATATTTAGAACTGGACATGGAACAACAGACTGGTTCCAAATCGGGAAAAGAGTATGTCAAGTCTGTATTTTGTCACCCTACTTATTTAACTTATATGCAGAGTAAATCATGAGAAACACTGGGCTGGATGAAACACAAGCTGGAATCAAGATTTCTGGGAGAAATATCAATAACCTTAGAAATGCAGATGACACCATCCTTCTGGCAGAAAATGAAGAAGAACTAAAGAGCCTCTTGATGAAAATGAAAGAGGAGAGTGAAAATGTTGGCTTAAAACTCAACATTCAGAAAACAAAGATTATGTCATCAGGTCCCACCACTTCATGGGAAACAGATGGGGAAACAGTGGCAGACTTTATTTTATTTTTATTTTTTGACTCCAATATCACTGCAGATGGTGATTGCAGCCATGAAATTAAAAGATGCTTACTCCCTAGGAGAAAAGTTATAACCAACCTAGACAGCATATTAAAAAGCAGAGAATTTACTTTGCCAGCAAAGTTCTGTCTAGTCAAGGCTATGGTTTTTCCAGTAGTCATGTATGGATGTGAGAGTTGGACTATAAAGAAAACTGAGTGCTGAAGAATTGATGCTTTTGAACTGTGGTGTTGGAGAAGACTCTTGAGAGTCCCTTGGACAACAAGGAGACCCAACCAATCCATCCTAAGGGAAATCAGTCATGAATATTCATGGAAAGGACTTATATTGAAGCTGAAACTCCAATACTTTGGCCACCTGCTGTGAAGTGTTGACTCATTTGAAATGGTCCTGATGCTGAGAAAGATTGAAGGTGGGAGGAGCAGGAGACAACAGAGGATGAGATGGTTGGATGGCATGACTCACTCAATGGACATAATTTTAAGTAAACTCCGGGAGTTAGTGATGGACAGGGAGGCACTGTGTGCTGCAGTCCATGGGTGGCAAAGAATCAGACACAACTGAGTGACTGAACTGAGCTGAACTGAACTGAATTAGGTGATGAGGGAGAAACCTCATGAATTGGGATAGTAGCCTTATAAAAGAGGTCTAGATCACTCTCTCACCAACTCCCACCGTGTGAAGATACTTGAGAAGTTGGCAGTCTGCAACATGGAAGAAAGCCCTCCCCAGAATATGACCATGCTGGCACCCTGATCTTGGACTTGCTGTCTCCAAAACAGTGAATAAAATATGTCTCCTGTTTGTCAGCCACTTGGTCTATGGCATTTTGTTATAGCTGCAAGTATGGCCTGCTGCTGCTGCGTCGCTTCGGTCTTGTCCGACTCTGAGCGACCCCATAGACGGCAGCCCACCAGGCTTCCCTGTCCCTGGGATTCTCCAGGCAAGAACACTGGAGTGGGTTGCTATTTCCTTCTCCAATGCATGAAAGTGAAAAGTGAAAGTGAAGTCGCTCAGTCGTGTCCGACTCCTAGCGACCCCATAGACTACAGCCTACCAGGCTCCTCCGTCCATGGGATTTTCCAGGCAAGAGTACTGGAGTGGGGTGCCATCGCCTTCTCTGAAGTATGGCCTAAGATACTATTATTGATACATTAATATTAATCACTCACTTTACCTATAAAACAGGCAGTTAAGTTAATGATCAGCATTAAACTTGTTCACATGATAAAATAACCCTGCATGATGCAAGGTGTTTTGTCAATAAATCATAGCAGTGTGTATTTCTTTATTGAAACAATGTAAGGAAAAAAAAATACTAGACAAGCCTTATCTGCTGTATAATAACAACAGATGGCCCTATAAATCTGATTTATGAGAACTAAACACAGTAATCTTGAGTTGAGAGTTAAAAACAAATTGAAATGCCAGAAAATCTAAATTCAAGAGACTTTTAGGTTATTCTTTCCTTTAAATCATTCCTTGTTTCTTTCAAAATCTAACACTCAGTAGATATTGCTAGGAATTTTCCCCAAGTGAAATATATTCACAGATTAATGGACTGATATATCTATAAAGTTTTTTTAATTCATTTATTTTAATTGGAGGCTAATTACTTTACAATATTGTATTGGTTTTGCCATACATCAACATGAATCCGCCATGGTGTACACGTGTTCCCAATCCTGAACCCCTCTCCTACCTCCCTCCCCATACCATCCCTCTGGGTCATCCTATAAAGTTTTTAAAAAACTTCAGTCCATGTTATTCTTGTGGAAAAGATACACACTACAGTCTATGAGGCAACACACCAAGAATACAGTTTTGCCCTTTCTCCTGTATACAGACTTGTTAGTTTCCAACAACAACCTGGAAAGGACTTAGACCATCAGTTTTACTGGTTCTCAGGCCTTCAGATTCACAATGATAACTATTACACTGTCTCTCCTTGGTCTCCGGTTTGCTGACTTCAGATCTTGTAACTTCTCAGCCTCTGTAATCACATGAGCCAATTTCTTATAATACTTATATATATGTAATAAGATATAAGCATTTCCTATTAGTTCAATTTCTCTGGAGAACCCAGACTAATATATTGCTATCACAGAAATATTTACTGGAGTTTTTTCTAGCTGAAAACTATATGAAACTATAGTTTCATTTTTTATATTTATCTATTTAGTCTATCTGAAGTATCCTGGCTTATGAATATTTTTGTGGCATTTCAAAGTTGTCTGAATCAAGTTGGATTTTTGAGTCTTTTAAATCAGTTTAACCTTATTTAAAATTAGATTTGAATACTGAAATCATATTATACACATGATGATTATGTCATGATGTAACTGAGCTTCATATCAAGGATTATCTAATGTAATTGGAAATATGTTAAAAAAATCAAGGTATAGAGGGCTCTTTATCAATTAATTTAGTGTATAAACTGTAAACATTCCTTTATTGCTTCTCACTTAGAATGCGGCCAGTAACTTATCATTTGTTATATGAGGCACTCTGCCATATTTTCATTTGCATCATCATATTTAATTCTCATAATTATTTCTCCTTTACAGATGAGGAAATGAAAGCATACAGAGGTTAAGGAACCTATCAAAAATAAACAGAAAATAAATAGTCAATTATAGATTTGAATCCAGGATATCTCTATATATATATGCTGCTGCTAAGTTGCTTCAGTCGTGTCCGACTCTGTGCAACCCCATAGATGGCAGCCCACCAGGCTCCCCCGTCCCTGGGATTCTCCAGGCAAGAACACTGGAGTGGGTTGCCATTTCCTTCTCCAATGCATGAAAGTGAAAAGTGAAAGTGAAGTCACTCCGTCATGTCGACTCTTCGTGACCCCATTGACTGCAGCCTACTAGGCTCCTCCATCCATGGGATTTTCCAGGCAAGAGTGCTGAAGCAGGTTGCCATTGCCTTCTCCATATATATATATATATATATATATATATATATATATATATATATATACACATAATACATATACACCATATTATGTCCTGTTCTCTATTAAAAGATTTGTTCTCTATTTAAATAATTATTTAAACTTGCTGATACAGGCTTTCAAATTCAAACCTTTGAGGAAGGTAGTGCTATTTGTGTTCACCATGATTAGACTGCTCAATGCCACATCCCTCCCCATTTATGTCAGCGCTAGTTATAATAATTGTGATATTGGGTGTTTTGAAGCATCAAATAAAATTTCTTTTCATTTAATTTTAACATTTTAAATTAGTAGGTTGCGATATGTTAAATTGTCATTATAGACTGATTCTGATACACAAAACTGGCAATTTCATATGGGTCAAGTTATTATAAATGAGATTGAACTTTTTCAGTTTTTAATATTTTAAAATCTTCCATGAATTTACTATTGAAGGTGTTTTTCCTAACACTGTATTTTTCTTACCAATTTGTATGAGCTTTGCACATAAGAAGAACATTAACTTTTCTGACCTAAGAAGAAATCTGATGGACAGATAAGGGTAATAAAACATAACAGATAATGCTTTGTATTTCAATATAAGAATTAATGTTTGGGGATGATTTTGTTGTTAGTTAAAAACAATAAACCACAGATACATGCAACTAGACATTTAAATTACATTGTTAAAGTGAGTAGATATTTGATAATTTTATATTAAATTATTCTAAGTTATGGAGAAGGAAATGGCAACCCACTCCAGTGTTCTTGCCTGGAGAATCCCATAGATGGAGAAGCCTTGTAGGCTGCAGTCTCTGGGGTCGCACAGAGTCGGACACGACTGAAGCGACTTAGCAGCAGCAGCAGCAGCATTCTAAGTTAAATAATATCATATGCAAAATAAAAGCAAAGTAATAACATTCAATTCAGTTCAGTCGCTCAGTCGTGTCCGACTCTTTGGGACCCCATGAATCACAGCACGCCACGCCTCCCTGTCCATCACCAACTCCCGGAGTTCACCCAGACTCACGTCCATCCAGTCAGTGATGCCATCCAGCCATCCCATCCTCTGTCGCCCCCTTCTCCTCCTGCCTGCAATCCCTCCCAGCATCAGAGTCTTTCCAATGTATCAACTCTTTGCAAGAGGTGGCCAAAGTACTGGAGTTTCAGCTTTAGCATCATTCCTTCCAAAGAAATCCCAGGGCTGATCTCCTTCAGAATGGACTGGTTGGATCTCCTTGCAGTCCAAGGGACTCTCAGGAGTCTTCTCCAACACCACAGTTCAAAAGCATCAATTCTTTGGCGCTCAGCCTTCTTCACAGTCCAACTCTCACATCCATACATGACCACTGGAAAAACCATAGCCTTGACTAGACAAACATTTGTTGGCAAAGTAATGTCTCTGCTTTTCAATATGCTATCTAGGTTAGTCATAACTTTTCTTCGAAGGAGTAAGCGTCTTTTAATTTCATGGCTGCAGTCACCATCTGCAGCGATTTTGGAGCCCAAAAAAATAAAGTCTGACACTGTTTCCACCGTTTCCCCATTTATTTCCCGTGAAGTGATGGGACCAGATGCCATAATCTTCGTTTTCTGAATGTTGAGCTTTAAGCCAACTTTTTCACTCTCCTCTTTCACTTTCATCAAGAGGCTTTTTAGTTCCTCTTCACTTTCTGCCATAAGGGTGGTGTCATCTGCATATTTATTATAACATAATATATATATATATATTATAAAAATAAAATAAATTGAAAATAAATGCAAGTGCAAAGTGAATGTCCATATATTTATTATTCTTAGCATTTTATTAATTTATGGTAACTCTGGTTCAAAGTAGAAATAACAACTTTATTATACCCATTTAAATCCAGAATATCAAGCTTTTGTGTGATGGGAAAAAGAGAAGGAGTTGGGGGGGGGACAATATTCAGGATAAATACTACACATTTTTAAACATAAATCTCATGTGTACAGAACCTAAAGCAAAGAATTAAATATCTTAAGAAACATATACTTGCTTATTCACAAATGAATAATTTAAATTTTAGACATATATGCAAACTTGTTTTCTCTTTCTCATTTTTAATAATGTCCATAGATGTCTTTCATTACCACATCTTTAAAATGTAAGTACTGTGTACATTTCTTTAAGATATTAACTATAAAATTCTAGTTGTTAAGATTTTTCTTGATTCTTACAAAAGAATGGATGAAATGATTAGTGTTAACTACAGATTCAAGGAAGAATACTA
This sequence comes from Bos grunniens, assembly GCF_055505025.1. Lineage (NCBI taxonomy): Eukaryota > Metazoa > Chordata > Mammalia > Artiodactyla > Bovidae > Bos > Bos grunniens. Next base: position 92,411,196 of record NC_141172.1, read on the forward strand.
TTACTGAATCAATCACTGAAATATATCCACCTCATGCGAAGAGTTGACTCATTGGAAAAGACTCTGATGCTGGGAGGGATTGGGGGCAGGAGGAGAAGGGGATGACAGAGAATGAGATGGCTGGATGGCATCGCTGACTCAATGGACGTGAGTCTCAGTGAACTCTGGGTGTTGGTGATAGACAGGGAGGCCTGGCGTGCTGCGATTCATGGGGTCGCAAAGAGTCGGACACGACTGAGCGACTGATCTGATCTGATCCTTTGTATACTTGATAAATTTAATCCTGATAATTACATTGGACTTTTATTAGCAGTAAACTGTGTGCAAACTAAAATAAATTTTAAAAGTTCCCAAAGTACTCATAAGTATTGTGTGGTACCTTTGTAAAGTATCTACTTCACTAAACTGAACTCAGTTCAGTTGCTCTGTCTTGTCTGACTCTTGAGGCCCCAGGGACTGCAGCATACCAGGCCTCCCTGTCCATACCAACTGCCAGAGTCCACTCAAACTCATGTCCATTGAGTCAGTGATGCCATCAAACCATCTCATCCTCTGCCATGCCCTTCTCCTCCTGCCTTCAATCTTTCCCAGTATCAGGTCTTTTCAAATGAGTCAGTTCTTCACATCAGGTGGCCAAAGTATTGAAGTTTAAGCTTCAGCATCAGTCCTTCCAATGAATATTCAGGACTGATTCCCTTTAGGATGGACTGGTTGGATCTCCTTGTTGTCCAAGGGACTCTCAAGAGTCTTCTCCAACACTACAGTTCAAAAGCATAAATTTTTCGGGGCTCAGCTTTCTTTGTACTCTAACTCTCACATCCATATATGACTACTGGAAAAACCATAGCTTTCACTAGACAGACCTTTGTTGGCAAAGTAATGTCTCTTCTTTTTAATAAGCTGTCTAGGTTGGTCATCACTTTTCTTCCAAGGAGCAAGCGTCTTTTAATTTCGTGACTGGCTGTAGTTACCATCTGCAGTGATTTTGGAGAACAAAAAAAAAATTAAGTCTGTCACTGTTTCCATCATTTCTCCATCTATCTGCCATGAAGTGATGGGACTGGATGCCATGATCTTAGTTTTCTGAATGTTGAGTTTTAAGTCAACTTTTTAAAATTCCTGTTTCACTTTCATCAAGAGGCTCTTTAGTTTTTTCTTCACTTCTGCCATAAGACTGGTGTCATCTGCATATCTGAGGTTATTGATATTTATCCTGAGAATCTTGATTCCAGCTTATGCTTCATCCAGCCTGGAATTTCCCATGATCGATTCTGCATAAAAGTTAAATAAGCAGGGTGACAATATACAGACCTAATGTATCCCTTCCCTATTTGGAACCAGTCTGTTGTTCCATGTCCAGTTCTAACTGTTGCTTCTTGACCTACATACAGATTTCTCAGGAGGAAGGTCAGGTGGTCTGGTATTCCCATCTCTTGAAGAACTGTCCAGAGTTTGTTGCGATTCACACAGTCAAATGCTTTGGCATAATTAATAAAGCAGAAGTAGATATTTTTCTGGAATTCTTTTGCTTTTTTGATGATCCAATGGATGCTGATAGTTTGATCTCTGATTTCTCTGCCTTTTCTAATTCCAGCTTAAACATCTGGAAGTTCATGGTTAATGTACTGTTGAAGCCTGGCTTGGAGAATTTTGAGCATTACTTTTCCAGTATGTGACATGAGGGCAATTGTGCGGTAGTTTGAGCATTCTTTGGCATTGCCTTTCTTTGGAATTGGAATGAAAACTGAACTTTTCCAGTCCTGTGGCCACCGCTGAGTTTTCCAAATTTGCTGGCATATTGAGCGCAGCACTTTCACAGCATCATCTTTTAGGACTTGGAATAGCTCAACTGGAATTCCATCACCTCCACTAGCTTTGTTTGTAATGATGCTTCCTAAGGCCCACTTGACTTCACATTCCAGGTTGTCTGGTTCTAGGTAAGTGATCATACCATTGTGACTATCTGGGTCATGAAGATCTTTTTTGTACAGTTCTTCTGTGTATTCTTGCCATCTCTTCTTAATATCTTCTGCTTCTGTTACTTCCATAGCATTTCTGTCCTTTATTGGGCCCATCTTTGCATGAGATGTCCCCTGGTATCTCTAATCTCTAAATGTAGTTCAGCCTCCTCTGCTGCTCGTCACTGGAGGCTGAACTACATTTCCCCAAATTTGCCTTCTTGTATGTTTCTGTTTACAAGAGATTTCTATGAAAGGCAAAGTAAAGCAGCAGCCATTAAACAGCACACACAGGTTGCCACTTACCTGTTGGCTCACTTCTTTGGCAGAAGGAAGTTGCAGAGCCTGCTCAGGATTTTCCTTCTCTTTTCTGACCTCAAGGCCAGGTCTGCAGGTTTGGCTTGATGAGGAAAGTATCCTGGCTCCTATAAGACACGCATACAACCAAGGTCAGAGCAATGAGAACTGATGTGAATTTTTATGCATATCTATGTATTCTAGCTTATGTTTGTGGATCCAGGCTGTTCTGGTTCTGCTTCTCTAACTGAACCTTGACTGACACAGGCACAAAATGATGAAAGAGTGGATACCAACCCCTGTACCACATTAGTGCTCGACTCAGAGTTTGGCCAACACCTGAACCTCATGTTCTTTAACATAAATGTTCTACCACAAAGACACCAGGTCCTGTTTAATTACTGAGATAAGAAACAGCTGACAAAAATCAAGAAGTCAAACAACTTTTTAATTGAACCCATTAGTTCCAGATACAATCCCAGTATATTTAGCCTTCTTTACTCTTGACATCTGTTATACTTACCAGCTATGAGTTATTGCTCTCATTCCTGTCATAATCAAGCACAATGAACAAAAATATATTTATGTACACACATGGTGGACTACAGTTGCAAAAGAGTCAGACACGATTGAGCAACTAAGCACAGCACAGCATGTACACATACACACATGTATACACAGAAAAAGAGAGAGTGAGCAAACAAGCAAGTGTTCTTTATGCAATAAACTAACTAGTGTGGTTAATTTACTAGTGTGGTTAATCCCTGGTGGTTCTGTGGTAAAGACTCCACCTGTCAATACAAGAGACACAAGTTCAATCCCTGGGTTGGGAAGATCCCCTTGAGAAGGAAATGGCAACCCACTCTAGTATTCTTTTCTGGGAAATCCCACAGACAGAGGAGCCTGATGGGCTATAGTCACAAAAGAGTCAGACAACTTAGCTACTAAGCAATTGTAACAACTAGTGTGCCATAGAATTGACTTTTGAAATCTATCCTATCTCTAGTCTCTAACTACCATCCTTGATATTCCTAAAATAAAAGTTATATAGTACAATTTAAATAAATATAGAAGCAAATTATAAATATTTCAAATATATAGTATATCAGGTATCTTCTGCATTCTCTTTGGTATCAATGTATCTTCCTTTTTAATAGGGGTTCAGAGAGAAAAAGCAAATGATGTATTGTCTCAAAGCTATTTTTAAAAAATAGAGGATAACATTTTGTGAATGTATAATAGCTGTCAAGACCTTTATATGCTGTGGGAGGCAAAATAAATACACACCTCCAAAGGTGGAATACATATGTTACATAAGATAGCAAAAGGGGACTTTACAGATATGATTAAAATTGCAGACCTTGAGATGGGGAGAGTACCCAAGTCTAACCAGATGGGTCGAGTCTAAACACATGAGTCTTTAAGAATGAAGAACCTTTCCCAGCTGTGGTTACGGAAAGAGAGAGAAGAAGTGGGTACTCATTGAAGAAGGGTCAGAGACGTGGCACCATGAGAAGGACTCAACCTGTTATTGCAAGATTTGAAGAAGGTGCTGCTGCTAAGTCGCGTCAGTCCTGTCCGACTCTGTGTGACCCCATAGACGGCAGCCCACCAGGCTCCCCCGTCCCTGGGATTCTCCAGGAAAGAACACTGGAGTGGGTTGCCATTTCCTTCTCCAATGCATGAAAGTGAAAAGTGAAAGTGAAGTCACTCAGTCGTGTCCAACTCTTCTCGACCCCACGGACTGTAGCCCACCAGGCTCCTCCGTCCATGGGATTTCCCAGGCAAGAGTACTGGAGTGGGCTGTCATTGCCTTCTCCATGAAGAAGGTGAAATAGAGCCAAAAACAAGCAATACAGAGCTTCTACAGGAAATAAAAGGTCAGGAACATATCCACCCCTAGATTCTTCAGAAAGAATCCTATAAATGCCTTCCTTTTAGTCCAGTGATATCCATACTTGACTTCTGACTTACAGAATTGTAAAATCGTAAAAAAAAAAAAAAAGTAAAAAAGTTTTATTTATGGCTATTTCTTATAGTAGGAATAGAAAATCTATACAATGGCCTATGTCATTTAGTTTTCAAAAAGGAATCAGATACCATTAACATTCTTCATTACAGAAGAGAACACAGATTCTCATAATGGTTAACCAAGTCCACATAATCACCCAGTTAGTGAGAGAAAAAGATGAAATTAAATCATACTTCTCTATGGACAAGATTTATAAGAGAGAGTTTTAAAATTAATGTCCATGCAGTAAAGTTCCACAGGAAGAAAACTATAAGGAAACTTACAGATTTATAATTATGTGAGATAATGGATGAGGAATTTCCAAATTAAGAAAATACATGAATCCTCAAATTGAAGCAGCACATCAATTTCATAAGTAGAAAAAAGAAGAATTCAGTTATGCAAATAAAGAAAATACCATTTAAAATAGGCAGATAATTGTGATATTACTCTAAAAATTATAGATATAATGAAACAATGACAAGTAGATAGTATATTTCTCATCAGCAACAAAAAAAAGCAAGAAAATATTAAGCTTAATCATCAAAGGACTGAAGACAGAAAATCAAACTAAACTAAAACAAAACGAATATAACCTGAAGGGATTAGAATTCTTTAACACTTAAGATTAAGAGGAGAAGGCAATGGCACGCCACTCCAGTACTCCTACCTGGAAAATCCCATGGATGGAGGAGCCTGGAAGGCTTCAGTTGTTGGGGTCACAATAAAAACGATCGCAGATTGTTAAAGACAGGGCAAATAAAATTAAATAATGAGTAAGTCCAGGTTGAGGAAGGTGGTATTAAGATATTGGCAAAAGACAGGACATAAGGAAAAGACAATTAAGAGTTAAATAATCCAAGTTTTTATATTGTATTGGAAGAGACTAGAGCTTTTGATTGTCATTTGTTTTATAAGTTCAAGTAACTCCTAAAAATTATAAACAGCTTGAAAATTTTCAGATCATGGAAATCAATTTTAATGGGGCAGAGGAAACTATTTCTCTATTGCATATTCTGGCCATGTCTGTCATAGAATAAGTTCAGTTCAGTCACACAGTCATGTCTGACTACTTGTGACTCCATGGACTGCAGCACACCAGGCCTCCCTATCCATCACCAACTCCTGGAGCTTGTTCAAATTGATGTCCATTGGGTGGGTGATGCCATCTAACCATCTCATCCTCTGTTGTCCCCTTCTTCTCCTTCCTTCAATCTTTCCCAGCATTAGGGTCTTTTCAAATGAGTAAGTTCTTCGTGTCAGGAGGCCAAAGTATTGGAGTTTCAGCTTCAGCATCAGTCCTTCCAAAGAATATTCAGGATTTATTTCCTTTAGGATGGACTGGTTGGATCTCCTTGTTGTCCAAGGGACTCTCAAGAGTCTTTTCCAAGACCACAGTTTAAAAGTACCAATTCTTCAGTGCTCACCTTTCTTTATAGTCCAACTCTCACATCCATGCATGACTACAGGAAAAACCATAGCCTTGAATACACTGATCTTTGTTGGCAGAATAATGTCTCTGTTTTTTAGTATGCTGTCTAGCTTGGTCATAGCTTTTCTTCCAAGATGCAAGTGTCTTTTAATTTCATGGCTGTAGTCACCATCTGCAGTGATTTTGGAGCACAAATAAGTAAAGTCTCACACTGTTTCCATTGTTTCCCCATCTATTTCCCATGAAGAGATGGGACTGGATGCCATGATCTTAGTATTCTGAATGTTGAGTTTTAAGCCAACATTTTCACTCTCCTCTTTCACTTTCATCAAGAGGCTGTCTAGTTCTTCTTCACTTTCTGCCATAAAGGTGGTGTCATCTGTACATCTAAGGTTATTGATATTTCTCCTGGCAATCTTGTTTTAGCTTGTGATTTATCCAGCTTGACATTTCACATGATGTACTTTGCATATAATTTAAATAAGCAGGGTGACAATATACAGCTTTGATTTGCTCCTTTCCCAATTTGGAACCAGACTGTTGTTCCATGAGCAGATCTAACTCTTGCTTCTTGACCTGAATACAGATTTCTCAGGAGGCAGGTCTGGTGGTCTGTTATTCCCATGTCTTTAAGAATTTTCCACAGTTTCTAGTGATCCACACAGTCAAAGTCTTGGGCATAGTCAAGAAAGCAGAAGTGGATGTTTTTCTGGAACTCCCTTGCTTTTTCAATATCCAATAGATGTTGGCAATTTGATCTCTGGTTCCTCTGCCTTTTCTTAATCCAGCTTGAACATCTGGAATTTCACAGTTCATGTACTGTTGAAGCCTGCCTTGAAGAATTTTGAGCATTACTTTGCTAGTGTGTGAGATGAGGGCAATTGTGAGGTAGTTTAAACATTCTTTGGCATTGCTTTTCTTTGGGATTGGAATGAAAACTGACCTTTTCCCGTCCTATGGTCACTGTTGAGCTTTCCAAATTTGCCAACATATTGAGTGCTGCATGTTCTCAGCATAAACTTTTAGGATTTGAAAGAGCTCATCTGGTTTTCCATCACCTTCACTAGCTTTGTTCATAGTGATGCTTCCTAAGGCCCACTTGATTTTGCATTCCAGGATATCTGACTCTAGGTGAGTGATCACACCATCATGATTATCTGGGTCTTTAAGATCTTTTTTGTATAGTTCTTCTGTGTATTATTGCAACCTCTTCTAAATATCTTCTGTTTCTGTTAGGTCCAAAAAATTTCTGTCCTTTATTGTGATTATCTTTGCATGAAAATTTGCCTTGGTATCTCTAATTTTCTTGAACAAGTCTCTAGTCTTTCCCATTCTATTGTTTTCCTCTATTACTTTGCACTGATCACTGAGGAAGGCTTTCTTATCTCTCCTTGCTATTCTTTGGAACTCTGCATTCAATGGATATATCTTTCCTTTTCTCCTTTGCTTTACACTTCTCTTCTATTCACAGCTATTTATAAGGCCTGCTCAGATAACCATTTTGCCTCTCTGCACTTCTTTTTCATGGGGATGGTCTTCGTCACTGCCTTCTGTACAATGTCATGAACCTCTGTCCATAGTTCTTCAGGCACTCTGTTTATCAGATGTAATCCCTTGAATCTTTTTGTCACTTCCACTGTATAATTGTAAGGGATTTGATTTAGGTCGTACTTTAATGGTCTAGTGGTTTTCCGTACTTTCTTCAATTTAAGTCTGAATTTGACAATCAGGAGCTCATGATCTGAACCATAGTCAGTTCCCGGTCTTGTTTTTGCTGACTGTATAGGGCTTCTCCATCTTTGGCTGCAAATACTATACTCATTCTGATTTTGGTATTGACCATCTGGTGATGTCTATGTGTAGAGTCTTCTCTTGTGTTGTTGGAAGAGGGTGTTTGTTATGAGCAGTGCATTCTCTTGGCAAAACTCTATTATGCTTTGCCCTGCTTCATTCTACATTCCAAGACCAAATTTGCCTGTTAATTCAGGTGTTTCTTGACTTTCTATTTTTGCATTCCAATCCCCTTTGATGAAAAGGACATCTTTTTTGGGTGTTAGTTCTTGTCGGTCTTCATAGAACCATTCAACTTCAGCTTTATTAGCATTACTGGTTGGGACATAGACTTGGATTACTGTATATTGAATGGTTTGCCTTGGAAACAAAAATTCTGTTGTTTTCAAAATTGCATCTAAGAACGGCATTTCAGACTCTGGCTGACTATGATGGCTACTCCATTTCTTCTAAGGGATTCTTGCCCACAGTAGTAGATATAATGATCATCTGAGTTAAATTCACCTGTTCTAGTCCATTTTAGTTTGCTGATTCCTAAAATGTCGATGTTCACTCTTGCCATCTCCTGTTTGATCACATCCAATTTGCCTTGATTCATGGACCTAACATTCCAGGTTCCTATGCAATGCTGCTTATAGAATCGGACTTTACTTCCATCACCAGTTACACCCACAACAGGGTTTTGTTTTTGCTTTGGCTCCATCTCTTCATTCTTTCTGGGGTTAGTTCTCCACTGATCTCCAGTAGCATATGGGCACGTAATAACCTGGGGAGTTCATCTTTCAGTGTCCTATCTTTTTGCCTTTTCATACTGTTCATGGGGTTCTCGAGGCAAGAATACTGAAGTGGTTTGCCATTCCCATCTCCAGTGCATGTAGAAAAGGCAGAGGAACCAGAGATCAAATTGCCAACATCTTGGGTCATCAAAAAATAAGAGAGTTCCAAAAAAACATCTACTTCTGCTTTATTTACTATGCCAAATCCTTTGATTTTGTGGATCACAACAAACTGTGGGAAATTCTTCAAGAGATGGGAATATCAGACCACCTCACCTTCCTCCTGAGAAATCTGTATGCAGGTCAAGAAACAACAGTTAGAACTGGACATGGAACAACAGACTGGCTCCAAATTGGAAAAGGAGCACGTCAAGGCTATATATTGTCACTCTGCTTATTTAACATATATGCAGAGTACATCATGAGAGATGCAGGACTGGATGAAGCACAAGCTGAAATCGAGATTGCCAAGAGAAATATCAATAACCTCATATATACAGATAACACCACCCTTATGGCAGAAAGCGAAGAACTAAAGAGCCTCTTGATGAAAATGAAAGAGGAGAGTGAAAAATTTGACTTAAAACTCAACATTCAGAAAACTAAGATCATGGCATCTGGTTTCATCACTTCATGGCTAATAGATGGGGAAACAGTGGAAGTAGTGAGAGCTTTTACTTTTTTGTGCTCCAAAATCACTGCAGATGGTGACTATAGCCATGAAATTAAAAAGACACTTGCTTCTTGGAAGAAAGGCTATGACCAACCTAGACAGCTTATTATAAAGCAGAGACATTACTCTGCCAACAAAGTTCTATGTAGTCAAACTATCGTTTTTCCAGTAGTCATGCATGGATGTGAGATTCGGACTATAAAGAGAGCTGAGCACCGAGGAATTGATGCTTTTGAACTGTGGGTTGGAAAAGACTCTTGAGATTCCCTTGGACAGAAAGGAGATCCAACCAGTCCATCCTAAAAGTAATGTCCTGAATATTTATTGGAAGGACTGATGCTGAAGCAGAAACTCCAATACTTTGGCCACCTGATGCAAAGAACTGACTTATTTGAAAAGATCCTGATGCTAGGAAAGTTTGAAGGTGGGAGGAGTTGGGAACAACTGAGGATGAGATAATTGGGTGGTATTAGTGAGTCAATGGACATGAGTTTGGATAAACTCCAGGAGTTGGTGGTAGACAGGGAGGCCTGGTGTGCTGCAGTCCATGGTGTCACAAAGAGTCCAACATGACCAAGTGACTGAACTGATGCAATATTGTTCTTTTACAGCATTGGACTTTACTTCCATCTCCAGATGCATCCAGAACTTGGTGTTACTTTTGCTTTGGCTCTCTTCATTGTTTCTGGTGTTTGGGGCACCTGCCTACATGGGGAGTTCATCATTCATTGTCATATCTTTTTGCCTTTTCATAGTGTTCATGGGGTTCTCATGGAAAGAATGCTGAAGTGGTTTGACATTCACTTCTCCATTTTACCACGTTTTGTCAGAACTCTCCACCATGACCTGTTTGTCTTGGGTGGCCCTATGCAGCATGGCTCATAGTTTCATTAAGTTAGACAAGGCTGGAGTCCATGTGATCTGTTTCATTAGATTTCTGTGATTGTAGTTGTCATAGGATAGGTGACCATAGTTGCAAGTTTTATCTCTGGACTTGCTATACTGTTCCCCTGATCTATATTTCTATTTTAGGAAAGATTGAAGGCAGGCGGAGAATGGGGCGACATAGGATGAGATGGTTGGATGGCATCACCGACTCAAAAGACATGAGTCTGAGAAAACTCTGGGAGATAGTGAAGCACAGAGAAGACTGGCATGCTGCAGTCCATGGAGTCACAAGGTTTCCGTCACAACTTAGCAAGTGAACAACAACAACAACCATACTTTTTGATTACTGTAGCATTATAATGTAGTCTGAAGTCAGGGAGAACAATTCTTCTGGCTCCATGTTTCTTTCTCAAGCTTGTTTGGCTTTTTGAAGTATTTTGTGTTTCCATACAAATTATAAAATTTTTTATTCAAATTCTGTGAACAAAGTCAGGTAATTTAATAGGGATTACAGTGACTCTGTAGATTGTTTTAAGTAATATAGTCATTTTCACAATACTGATTCTTCCAATCCTTGAATATGGTATATCTATATCTCCATTTGTTTGTGTTATCTTTCCTTTAATCAGTATCTTATAGTTATCTGAGTATAGATCTTTTGGTTCCTTGGGTAGCTTCAATCCTAGTTTTTTTTTTTTTTTTTTTTTTAATGTGGTAGTAATCTCTGTTTCTTATCTTATATCGTTAGTGTATAGGAATGCAAGAGATTTTTGTGTATTAATCTTGTGTCCTGCAATTTTACCAAATTTATTGATGAGTTTTAATAGTTTTCTGGTAGCATCTTTAGGATGTTTTATGTATAGTATCATGTTATATGCAAATAGTGACAGTTTTACTTCTTTTGCAATTTGGATTATTTTTATTTCTTTTTCTTCTCTCATTAAGTTCAGTTCAGTTCAGTTGCTCAGTTGTGTCTAACTCTTTGGACACGGACTGCAGCATACCAGGCCTCCCTGTCCATCACCAACTTCTGGAGCTTACTCAAATTCATGTCCATTAAGTCGGTGATGCCATCCAACCATCTCATCCTCTGTCCTCCCATTCTCCTCCAGCATTCAATCTTTCCCAGCATCCGGGTCTTTTCAAATGAGTTCTTTTCAGGGTCTTTTCAGCTCTCCACACCAGGTGGCCAAAGTATTGGAGTTTCAGCTTCAGGATCAGTCCTTCCAATGAATATTCAGGACTGATTTCCATTAGGATGGACTGGTTGGATCTCCTTGCAGTCCAAGGGACTCTCAAGAGTCTTCTTCAACATCACAGTTCAAAAACATTTATTCTTCAGTGCTCAGCTTTCTTTATAGTCCAACTCTCACGTCCATATATGACTACAGGAAAAATCATAATTTTGACTAGACGGAACATTTTTGACAAAGTAATGTCTCTGCTTTTTAATATGCTGTCTAGGTTGGTCATAGCTTTTCTTCCAATGAGTAAGTATCTTTTAATTTCATGGTTTCAGTCACCATCTGCAGTCATTTTGGAGTCCAAAAAATAAAGTCACACACTGTTTCCATTGTCTCCCCATCTATTTGCTGTGAAGTGATGGGACCAGATGCCATGATCTTAGTTTTCCAAATGTTGCATTTTAAGCCAACTTTTTCACTCCCTTCTTTCACTTTCATTAAGAGGCTCTTTAGTTCTTTGCTTTCTGGCATAAGGATGGTGTCATCTGTATATCTGAGGTTATTGATATTTTTCCGGCCATCTTGATCCCAGCTTGTGCTTCATCCAGCCTGGCATTTCTCATGATGTACTCTGCATATAAGTTAAATAAGCAGAGTGACAATATATATTTACTAATTTACAAAATAGAAATAGACTCACACATATACAGAAAACAAACCTTGTTACTAAATGGGAGAGCAGAGGGTGGGTGGTGGAGTAAATTAGCAGTTTGGGGATTAGCATATGAATATTACTATAAATAAAATAGATCAACAACAATGACCTACTGTATAGCACAAGGAATTATATTCATTATTCTTGTAATAACCCATAGTGAAAAACAATTTGAAAAATAACATTCATATATATATATATATATATACACATGTATATGAATCAGTTTTACAGTTGAAACTAATACAACATTGCAAATTAACTATAATTCAATAAAAAAGGGAAGATACAGTGACCTGGGAACTTCCTATGTATAAGTAATTGAGTGTGATGGTCACAGATATCATCCCAACCTCACAGTTCCCAGATCTGTAACTTTCACTAAGGAAGAAATAAACCATATATTAATACCTAAATAAGAGTACATATTTATTACTGATTTCACCCTAGTTTTCCTGTTCTTGGAAACTTCAGTAAGACATTCAGCTGTGGTGGAGGTCAGGCAAGCCTTTGCAATATAGATATCCATGTTGTTGCTTCTACATGTAGTGTTTATCTCTGCCAAAATAGCTTTTTTTTTTTTCCAATAAAGATATTAATCAAGTGTCAATGGCAAGTAAAACAGGTTGAAGCAGGACTAGTTGCCACTGAATATACCTTTGCTATTTCATTATTAGTAACAGAATCCAGAGTTTTATCTAGCACAGCAATGTGTCTAGGTAAAAGCCTACATTTCTTTGTCTCTCATTTATGTGAGATCACATGGCTAAGTTCTGGTCAATGACACAAAAATAAAAAATATTGTGTAATAGTTCCAAAACATTTTGTGTAAAGTGATCCAGTTAGCTGATATATGGATCTTTTTGTATTCCAGCCTTTCCTCATTCTTGTTTCTCGGCACACAAAAAGGATGGGTTGAACTCCAGCAACAATTGTGTACCATGAGCTGAACTCAAAAGACATGGTAATAAAATAATCAGACAGTAATTAGAAGGAAACTAGTTCACTTAAAAATATGAAGCCACCATAACAGTCATGGATTATATAGTCCAAAGTGTTTCCTATGAGTAAAAAATACCTAAGTTTTTAAAGTTGTGACTCTTTTATCTGTTCTATGTCATATTCAACAATGCCTTATTTTAACTCACCTACAGGTTACTGATTCATACAATTAAATGTGCTTTTTCATCTGACATTAAAAACTTCCTCCAGTGTAGGACATATAGTGAATATATATATGAAACTGATATTTTACAAATATTGTGAGGTCGTGTCATCTACTTATTCATGAGGCATCTTTATCACTAATTCCCCAGTTTTGCTCCTTCAAAAAAAATAAATAAATAAAATAAATAAAAAATAAAATAAAATCTAAAGGTTAGGTAAAGAATGTAAAGGTAAAAGCTATTCAATAACACTTAAATGAATTGGAGTAGCACACTCAAATATAATTTGAATTGGATATAGATTCTTACTAAAACTCACTAGGTGTTTTAGCTTATTCTTAGTAAAATTGGTTCTACTATGCATGCATTTATTTGTCCCTTTGAAGGGGATATCCCAATATGCTGCAAATCACTATATTTGTAGAACAGTTAGCAAGAGGAAAAAAAAATCTCTGTATTTTCATGGACTTTATCATATGTTCTTAGAAAATAATTTTTCTTACCAATACCTTTTACAGAGATAACTTCTACTTCCTATTTTCCAAGATATTTCAAAAGTAGATGGTGACTTAAATTAGGAGTACCCTGCTGAGCTGCTGTCCCTGCCAGGTGAAAGCAGAATGCTTTTTATGTTTGCTGTTTACTGGTTTAGAGGAAAAAAAGCTATCTCTGGATCAATAAGAGCATACCAGATGCCAGGGGCTGTATTGATTTGCTTTAGTAAGCAAAGCATATTTGGAACAATAGTTGCAATGGGAAAAAAATCATCTAATTAAGTTCATGATAAAGCTCTATAATTCTTCAGGAAAAAAAAAAAAAAAATCTCTTTGTTGTCTCAGCCAGACTGAAGAGATACATGGGAATGTACTGGGGTGACCACTTCTGAAACTTTCTAGTTTTATGATATGTGATTCCCATAGGGATATAGTGTTGCTTTTGATTCAGTGTTGGCATAGAGAAGTATTCTAGGAACTTTCAGTTGGTCTTTTTTTAAATCATGAGTTCCCTCAGATAAGAAAGCAAGTATTAGAATATCTGTTCATTGAGAAGATGCATTCCTACTCTTCACTCATAAATGGGAAACATTACAATGGATGGGCTCCACTGGGCCAACATAAGACTGATTAGCCTAACAGTGGTATTACTTTACCATTACAAGCCGCTGACACATTTCCCAATGGGCTTCAGTGACAAATTTATACCAAAGGAACCATGAAATTCTCAGAAGAAGTTCATCAGTCAGGAGTCAATTAAATACCACACAAAAGCACTACAGGCTTAAAGAAGTTAGGGTTTTAATATGGAATTTAAAATTAACATAAATAAGCTAGTAACTCTGGAGAAGGAAATGGCAACCCACTCCAGTATTCTTGCCTGGAAAATCCCATGGACAGAGGAGTCTGGTGGGCTACAGTCCATGGTATCACAAGAGTCGGACACGACTTAGTGACTAAACCAAGTAAGTAACAGGCAATGTTAGGTTTTCAAACCTGCCATAGAAGTGTCTAATAAGTCCATGATCTCCATACCTTCCTTTATGATTCACACTGTTACTTGGAACAACAGAGGCAGATCAATTTAGGGCAGGGTTAGAGGGATAATCATAGTAATTATCTATTATTTGATTAGATTATCCTTCCTTAAGTGAGTCCAGTCTCCCTTCATGCAAAAATACTCAGTTTCTTAAACTGATAACTGGGTGAGGGTTTGTAACTCACTCTTTTAATGGTTATATGAATTCACTAAATTCACTAGAACTGAAAATTTTGCATTTCTTTTGATTATGAAGCCCAAGTATCACCTTATCTGTTCATCTGCTATTCATAAGGACACCATGAACAGCAGCCATGAAGAAAGATCCTTTAGGCTCAGACTATTTTATTTACCATGTTTATTCTTTTGCTTCTTGAGATAAACCATGTTCATTTGGACTCTGAACAAGCGGAAGCTAAGTGCTGAGGCTTCTCAGCTGTCACCCTGCTACCTTTCATCCCCACTTAAAATAAAGGTCCTTTTTCAACTATAAAATTTCACATCAGAAGGCAGAGCTTCATTTCAGAGACACTGAGCACTTTTCAAAGATACTGTACTCCTCTCACAAACTGGACAGAAAAGAATGAATTTAGTAGGCTTGAAACTGTTTTCCTTAGAAAGGCCTACTTGTGGGATTGGAACCTGGCTGGTTTCTAGGGACTAAACTTTAGAAGAGTTCTCACAAGTCCTTTCTTGATAGCTCAGTTGGTAAAGAATCCACCTGCAATGCAGGAGACCTTGGTTTGTCTTGAGTCAGAAAGATCCTCTGGAGAAGGGATAGGCCACCCTCCCCAGTATGCTTGGCTTTCCCTTATGGCTCAAACTGGTAAAGAATCCACCTGCAATACGGGAGACTGGAATTTGATCCCTAGGTTGGGAAGATCCCCTGGAGAAAGAAAAGGCTACTCATTCCAGTATTCTGGCCTGGAGAATTCCATGGATTGTATAGCCCTGGGACTTTCACTTTTCTCACAAGTCAGACTCACTATGCCTAGACAGTTTGTATAAGCAATATGGTTTATGTTGAATACCTGATTTATGTTTGGAAGTCTGAAATAGTGAAGTTGGTACTTTCTAAGAAGAAGGACCCACTTCTATGTGGACCTTCTATGAAGGACCTATGTGACCAGATCCCACTGAAAACACGGAGCATGGAATCTCTAATGAGCATACCTGGTAGACAACATTTCACAATATTGTCACAACTCCTTGCTAGAGGAATTAAACAGGTCCTGTGTGACTCCACCGGGATAGGACTCCTGGAAACTTGAGCTTGGATTCCTCTGGACATCCCTGCAATCCACATTTTCCCTTTGCTGACTCTGCTTTGTACCCTTTTGTTATGATAAGTCACAGCCCTGAGTGCAACTAAATGCTGCATCCTATGACTCCTCCTAGTGAATCAATGAATCTGCGAATGGTCTCAGGACCTTCCTAAACACAAATATATATTCGCAGGCTTTAGTACAGAATGGTTTATGGGGTTCCCTAGGATAAGAGGTGTAGTGGGTGAGTTAAATATTTAAAGTTCACTGCATCACTTCTATCTCCCTAAATTATTGGATTCATTTCCCAGTACAAAACCAAGCAAATTTTGGTACCTCACCTTTCTTTACTGCTGAATCCAATTTTCAAACAAGAAGTGTGTGAAAATATGAACAATGCCCTATTGCTAGGGTTAACAAAACTAATCCAGATTTTCTTCAGTTTAGCTTTATTCAAAATATAATTACTGTCTTATTAGTCAAGCACTATCAGACTTTATCCCCACAAATATTTTCAAAATAGTTCACATACATATATTAGACAAATCTTCCTAACAAAATATAAATATAAAAATATTTATAAAATATAAAATATAATTATTTTACTTATTCTGTATTTTGCAATTGTTCCTCCACTCCCAACAGCATGTTTGAAATTGATTCTAGATATAATTGCAGAGATAAAGAGGAACAAATGTGAGGCCAAAATAAGAGGAATATGTCTTATCTCCCTTGTAATTCCCTTCATTTAGGACATTGCAATTTATTTAATTAAGAAAAAAATCTGTCTCATCAGCAAGGGGAAAACAGTACTTTGGTTACAAAGGGTTTTAAGTAACATTTTGGAGATTTGGAGAGATTTAAATATTTCTAAACTCTATTTTATGTCCAATTATTTGTATATGCCACACAAATAATAAATGCCTTAAATTTTAGAACAGAACCAGAAAAAGATTGCAAAATAAGTAATATTAAAATTCAGTAACCTAAACGATAAAACTTCACATTATATTTTCAGTTACTTCACCTTGCAGCATCAGAGTATAAGAGATCAATTTTGGAAAGAAATAAAAATCCTGAAGATCCTTTTGGTGCCTCAGGATGTTAGTTACCTGAACTGGTCATTTCCTTTTTAGAGCTATCCAAGTTCAATATTAGCAGCTATCTCACCCTGACATTCCTTCTGCCTGTCATACTCTTCTATGATATTGGTGATTCTATCCTCAACCATTTATTTTTATTGGGTAATTATTTCCAGATAAATATGTATGATTATTTGGTTATTCTTATGTGTCATTTATCCAAACTCTGATTATTAAATATGTGCTTCCTCTAGCCTCAAATATTCAAGATAACCAACTCACTTAAATTCCCTACATGTAGATGTTATTACCTGTAACAAACAAACTTTTAGGTGCAAATGCTCTCAAATGACTCTGGCTAATTATATGGAAATCAAATTTATTAGAAAAGCTCTGTGATTGCTCACAGAAACAAGCGCTAGAAAATTCATCTCAGAATACTATCAAGAGTCAAGAGTTTCTAGGCATGAGAAAGAAAAAGAACTCAAATATGAATTCATGAGAAAGAACTCAAAAATGAGTTGGTTCGGTGGCCTCACCACTGGACAGCACTGAGATGTTACTGTTATCATCAGTATCATCAGAAGAATGAATTTTAAACTGTCTCTGTCTACTTTTTACACTGATTCATTACAGTCTTGTGGGGGGAGGGGGCGTTCAGATTGGCCAAGCTTAGATTCCTGCCCACATATATAATGTATCTGGCCTTTTAGCTTTGATGGTAGAGTGTTCTAGGATGTGATGGACCCAGCATCACAGAAAGACTCATATTGTAATAGATTTCCAAAATACATTGATCATTATCTGAATTCCATTCTCACTTGCAGAGTTTATAAGCTGTGCTCTCTCCAACCCCAAAAACTCAAATGAAAAGCTTACTTCATATAGTTACAGGTTTTTTCACACTTTGTGCTATGCTTAGTCATTTGGTTGTGTCAGACTCTTTGCAATCTCATGGACTATAGACTGCCAGGCTCCTCTGTCCATGGGGATTCTCCAGGAAAAAATATTGGAATGGGCTTACATGCCCTCCTCCAGGGGATCTGCCCAACCCAGGGATCGAACCCAGGTCTCCCACATTGTAGGTGGATTCTTCACCATAAGAGCCACCAAGAAAGCCCAAGAATGCTGGGGTGGGTAAACCTATCCCTTCTCCAGGGGAATGTCCAGACTCAGGAATCAAACTGCAGTCTCCTGCATTGCAGGCGGATTCTTTACCAGCTAAGCTACCAGGGAAGACCTTATTACACTTTAGAAACAGATTATTAAAGATTGTGATAGATATCTACCTTTAATATACTGTAAAACTGAATCAAGTTTGCATTATTTTTTTTATTAATGACAAATGTTTTCCATAGTACATAGATTATATCAGCGTACTACTTTGAATACAAATGGAAACTGACACAAATATAGAGAACTGCAGTATGCTGTAGAATCGGATACAAAGTACATTATTAAAAATAGTACATAAGGCATACATATAGTGATAGTATCCTTGACAACACTTCCTGTCTTTGAAAATTATTTTTATTAATTAGGGTTTCTTTATTCTCTAGTAAAGAACATCACCGACTTGGAGGACATGAGTTTGAGTGAACTCCAGGAGTTGGTGATGGATAGGGAGGCCTGGCGTGCTGCAACTCATGGGGTCGCAAAGAGTCGGAGATGACTGAGCGACTGAACTGAACTGAACTGTATATTTTAATTTCTTCTTGCTTTTTTTCATGAGAAAGTCTTAGCTTTATGATATAAATTGAATGAACTTTTTGTTATGCTAGGCATAGCTAAAATAGGGATAGTAGCTTTACTACCGCCACCACGATTACCACATCTACTACTAGCTATTGTGTACAGAGGTTTATTATATTCCAGACCCAGTTCTAAAGGCTTTGCATGTAATAGCTTATGTTCCTCACCTCACCTCTCCAAAAACCTGTGAGTTCTTTATTATAACTTCCCACACTGATTAATGCACAATAGCTTTTGTTTATCTAGAAATACAAATTAAAAGACACTTGGATCTACTGTAATTAGCTTTTGCTCAATATTTTTGAAAGAAATATGATCAATTAGGCTGTCTTTCTCAAATGTTTATTTTCTTGCTTGTTTGTAAAGAACACTGTAAAGAGCACTTTTTATGTATAACCTTTTAATCATTCTCAGTGAGTCTCTAGGGAGATTTCTCTGAAACCATGTTCCTTACATTTGCATGAAACTCTCAGTTTACTATAAAATAAAAATAACATTCTAAATTCTGATACAAAGGCTATATTACTTAAGTAAATATTTCATAGAGTTTTGGGGTAAGATTTTCAGTCTTCTTTTAAAAAAAATTCTTCATACCACTTTGCAATACCTGGATCATATAAGTATAATATACTCCAATCTGTAACAAGTGCTCCTCACATACTGCTGTACAAATCAGTCAGGTTTCAGCTTCAGTGATATTTCTAGAGAAGTACTATTTCTCCATCACTTTCTCTTCCTCTGATCACCAGCACATTGATATGTCAAGATATTTATTTGTCTGAGTTTTGGTCAGCTTTACACTAAGTATTTGCTTCTTTTGTAGCAACAAAACAAATGTGAAATAACTTCTAATATTCCAGATATCCATGTTGCCAAATTCACTAATAATCTGATTTGTAGGTTTCCTCTTTAAAATTTAAAGTGGGTGCTCAAAAATAAGCCTAATATTTATTCACTTATTCTTGTGTTCTTTCAACAGGTTTTAAATTAATGTTTACAGTTTTCCGGACACTGTTTTTACCCTAGTCACTTTTGACAATTTTCTCCTAAGATTTTGACTTCATTTCTTTTTCTTTTCTACTTAATTAGAATTGTATTCAACTTGATTTTTCTGAAAACTATTATTTGAGGGACTTCTTTGAGCAATGGATTTTGAAAAGTGCTGGGGATCCCATTGGTCAGAAATATAGAAGTAATAGAGTCCTCAGCTGACGTTGTACAAGTCATCTAGCTGTGAAATGAAGATGAATAAATCCAAGGGACACTGAGAGATAGTGGTAGGACTGAGAGTTTCTTAACAGAACCTTCAAAAGACAGCATAGTAAATCAGAGGAACTGAACTTCAGAAAACAAAACATAAAACAATATAAGATCTAGGAAGCTTTGGACCAAGGTCTTTATTCCCTGGTCTGCTTCAGATGTTCTACAGTGCTTTGAACATTCAAAAGATAATGTGAGAAATAGTTAGCATTTAAGGCAAGATTTTGAGTTATTTTGATTTCCTGCATGTTTCAAAGTCTAAAAAATTTCTGAGAAATTTTACATTAAGTGGATTCATATAATTTTTAATTAGCTTTCACAATACCTATAATATTTGCAAAATCTCAAAAGATTTATCCTAATAAATGTGGAAACTTAAAATACTCTTACATGCCATGGTTCAGATATTCTTTGGGAATCTTCCCAATTGCTAAGGAGAAACCATAAATATAGTAACAAAAACCAAAAAATTGTTACTTGGTAGCAGAAATGAGAAATGGAAGATGGAAAAAGCAATTAATTCCTTTAATAAACTAAACAGGTGGGTTTGAAAATTTTATAGCAAAGTAGATAAAAGAACATAGGCCTTATAAATCATTTTTTAATTAGCAAGAAAAATAATTTCTGCATATGCATAATCTTCCTATTAAAGTCTATAATAACAGCAACTGTATTAGTCAACTGTTTATAATCACAATTTTAGGGCATGGTTGTATAACATAGTATGAATTATATATATGGAGGGAGATATGGTTTCATTTTGTAATATATTCCAATTAATATTGTAGTAAAACATGCAAAATTAGATCCACTAAATCCTTTACAGCTTACCAAGTTCTTTCACAAAATCTGTTCTCATTATGTTTTATAACAATTTCATATTGTTGGTACAGCAGATATTATTGTTTCCACTTTACTATTCTACATGAAACTCAGAGATTTGGGCTCTCTGGTGGTTGAGATGGTAAAGAATCTGTCTGCAGTGCAGGAGACTTGGGTTTGGTCCCTGGTTCAGGAAGATCCCCTGGAGAAGGAAATGGCAACCGCCTTCAGTATTTTTGCCTGGAGAAGTTCATGGACAGAAGAGCCTGGGGGGCTGCAGCCCATGGAGGTCACAAAGAGTCGGACATGACTGAGTAACTAACATTTTCACTTTCACATGCAGGGGATCTTCCTGACCCAGACATCTCCCAGGTCTCCTGTATTGCAGGGAAACTTTTCACACTGAACCATCAAGGAAGCATATTTTGGAATGCTTCATATCAAGGCAAATAGACTTCTCTCACTCTCTCTCTCCCCGTCCCACCATCAGTTTCATCATATTCCAGTTTATAGACTAAAATATCACTTATTTAAATGGTTTACTGATGACGGACTTGTAGGCTATGAATGTAAATTTCCCTACTTCTTTTTTTTTTTTTTTTGCTGGGGGGGGGGGGTGGTGGTGTTTATTTTCTGTTTTCTAAAATGACTGCAAATAACATTTGTCATTTTCAATGCATTGTATTTGTTTATCTCCAGGAAAAATTTCCAGATTCTCAGACTGGTATTGCTGCATCAAAGGATAGATGAATTGATAAAGTGCTAAATGATGGCAATCTGACCTCCATAGAAACTGTATCAAATTATACTGCCCAAGGAATATATACTGGGTTCTAGTATCAAAATTTAGACATATTTTACAATACAGTAAATGAAATTTAACATCTCAGTCAAGTTTTAATTGAACTTCCTGTTGTAATCAACTTTTTAGCAGTTCCAATGTTTTAGAAGCTTTTTAAAACAGTTTTCTAGAAATTTTGTGTTCAGTCTTTGCCAGTTTTATAGTCTTTTGTTCTTTATAAATCTATATGAAGAAAAGTTCTATATGTAGATTTTCTACATTAAAATTCATATATATTTTCCATTTTTTTCAATTATTTTTGACTCATTATTTTTAAATGAAAATGTTTTATGTTGTCAAGTCTCTGAATCTTTCCTCTTTCACAGTTAAATCTTTGCATCACAAAGTTAGTAAAAAGTTATGCTACATTTTTTCTAGTAGCTCTATGCTGCTGCTAAGTCACTTCAGTCGTGTCCGACTCTGTGTGACCCCATAGATGGCAGCCCACCAGGCTCCCCCGTCCCTGGGATTCTCCAGGCAAGAACACTGGAGTGGGTTGCCATTTGCTTCTCCAATGCATGAAAGTGAAAAGTGAAAGTGAAGTCGCTCAGTCATGTCCGACTCTTCGCGACCCCATGGACTGCAGCACACCAGACTCCTCTGCCCATGGAATTTTCGATGCAAGAGTACTGGAGTGAGATGCCATTGCCTTCTCCAGTAGTTCTATAGCTTTCTTATATTTAAATCTTTCATTCATTGAAACATATTCTCTTACTTGGCCTGAAGTATGAATGTCAAATGATTTTTCTAACTTGTTCTTCACTTGTTCAAAATTCATTTATTAAATGAACATCCTTTTTCTCAATAATTTGAGATACTATACCTAAGGCATATAAAAGAGCCATATAAGACTTTTAATACTGGCATTCTTCTGATTTTTTAAGCAGCAACACTGAATGCATTTATATTTATTATTTTTTTCTAGTTGCTCTGCAGAATTCAAAAGTTTTTATTTAAAACACTCTCCGACATAAATCACAGCAGGATCCTCTATGACCCACCTCCCAGAATATTGGAAATAAAATCAAAAATAAACAAATGGGACCTAATTAAAATTAAAAGCTTCTGCACAACAAAGGAAACTATAAGCAAGGTAAAAAGACAGCCTTCAGAATGTAAGAAAATATAGCAAATGAAGCAACTGACAAACAACTAATCTCAAAAATATACAAGCAACTCCTGCATCTCCATTCCAGAAAAATAAACGACCCAATCAAAAAATGGGCCAAAAAACTAAATAGACATTTCTCCAAAGAAGACATACAGATGGCTAACAAGCACATGAAAAGCTGCTCAACATCACTCATTATCAGAGAAATGCAAATCAAAACCACAATGAGGTATCATTTCACGTCAGTAAGAATGGCTGCAACCCAAAAGTCTACAAGCAATAAATGCTAGACAGGGTGTGGAGAAAAGGGAACCCTCTTACACTGTTGGTGGGAATGCAAACTAGTACAGCCACTATGGAGAACAGTGTGGAGATTCCTTAAAACACTGGAAATAGAACTGCCTTATGACCCAGCAATCCCACTGCTGGGCATACACACCAAGGAAACCAGAATTGAAAGAGACACATGTACCCCAGTGTTCATTGCAGCGCTGTTTATAATAGCCAGAACATGGAAGCAACCTAGACGTCCATCAGCAGATGAATGGATAAGCAAGCTGTGGTACATATACACAATGGAGTATTACTCAGCCATTAAAAAGAATACATTTGAATCAGTTCTAATGAGGTGGATGAAACTGGAGCGTATTATACAGAGTGAAGTAAGCCAGAAAGAAAAACACCAATATAGTATACTAACACATATATATGGAATTTAGAAAGATGGTAATGATAACCCTGTATGCGAGACAGCAAAAGAGACACAGATGTATAGAACAGTCTTTTGGACTCTGTGGGAGAGGGAGAGGGTGGGATGATTTGGGAGAATGGCATTGAAACATGTATAATATCATATAAGAAACAAATCGCCAGTCCAGGTTTGATGCAGGATACAGGATGCTTGGGGCTGGTGCACTGGGATGACCCAGAGGGATGGTACAGGGAGGGAGGTGGGAGGGGGGTTCAGGATGGGGAGCACTTGTACACCCGTGGCAGATTTATGTTGATGTATGGCAAAACCAATACAATATTGTAATTAGCCTCTAATTAAAATAAATAAATTTAATTTAAAAAATTTTAAAAAATAATAATAAAACAAATTTTACACAGTACTTTTCAAATATAGTTCTTTCCACAGATATTTATCCCTAGTACTCTATCTTTGATGAACCTGTTGATGAAGGTGAAAGAGAAGAGTGAAAAAGCCAGATTAAAGCTCAACATCCAAAAAACTAAGACCATGGCATCTGGTCCCATCACTTCATGGAACATAGATGAGGAAACAATGGAAACAGTGACAGACTTTATTTCCTTGGGCTCCAAAATTGCTGAGGACAGTGCCTCCAGCCGTGAAATTAAAAGATGCTTTCTCCTTTGAAGAAAAGCTGTGACAAACCTAGGCAGCATATTAAAAAGCAGAGACATTACTTTGCTGAACTTTGTTTGTATAGTCAAAGCTATGGTTTTTCCAGTAGTTACGTATGGATGTGAGAGCTGGACCATAAAGAAGGCTGAGCACTGAAGAACTGATGCTTTTGATCCATGGTGTTGGAGGAGACTCCTAAAAGATCAAACCTTTTACAGTCCATGGAATTCTCTAGACCAGAATACTGGAGTGGGAAGCATCTCTCTTCTCCAGTGGATCTTCCCAACCCAGGGATCAAACCCATGTCTCCCTCATTGCAGGCAGATTCTTTACCAGCTGAGCTACCATGAAAGCCCTAAGAGATCAAACCAGTCAATCCTAAAAGAAATCCCATCATATTCATTTGAAGGACTGATGCTGAAGCTGAAGCTCCAATACTTTGGCCACCTGATATGAAGAGCTGACTTATTGGAATAGACCCTGATGCTGGGAAAGACTAAAGGCAGGAGAAGGGAATGACAGAGGATGAAGATGGTTGGATGGCATCACTGATTCAATTGACATGAGTTTGAGCAACCTCCAACAAATAGTGAAGGACAAGGAACCCTGGCGTGCTGCAGTTCATGGGGTCTCAAAGAGTCAGACATGACGGAGTGACTGAACAACAAAAATTCTATCTTTTCTGGCTAATCTAAAAGGAGTAGTATCCTGTATGATATCTTCTAAACAACTGTTACTGAAATACATGGGACCTAGTGTTTCTACATATTAATTATGTACTATGTTATTTCTACAAGTTAGCATATACTTAGAAAATTTCTAGTTCATTTTGTTTAATTTTTTTGAGTATATAAAGCAGAGTGAGGAGAATACTAATATTTTATTCACATTTTACAGTTTATATGTTTCCAATTCCTTTATCTACTCTAATTGCACTGACTACAACTATCAGTACAATGTTAAGTAATAACCACATTAGTGAATGTTTCTTAACTTCCTTAAAATGCTATAGAGTTAATGAACATATTTTATAAACTAAACAGGACTAATCTCTATTTTATTTTCATTTTATTTATCATTAAACATTAATCCCATTATATCTATGCTGATTCATGTTGAGGTTTGACAGAAAACAGCAATCTGTAAAGCAAATATCCTTCAATAAAAAATAAATTAATTTAAAAAAATGAACAGAAATATTTTATCAATTGCTTACTTCTTATAGAAAAAAATCATATGAACTTTTGGTAGATGCATTAATATGATAAATTATATTATTTATTATCTTGTATTGTTTTACTATTATGCTGTTTTATTTACTAAAATTAACATTCTGGCCTTAATATTCATAAAGTAGACTGGTCTTAATTTTCTTTGTCATTTATATCAGTGTCTTACTATATTTTCTTAAAATAAAAATTAACAAGTTTTCATTTACCCTCCAATATTCTGAAACTATTTAAGTATCACTGGAATTTTTTTTACAGAATTTTGCATTGAAATTCTTCTCTAAATCATATGAACCACATATACTTGGGAGAGAATTATTAACTCTTTATTCCATAAGAATCCTTCTATTTAGACTACCTTCCTCTTCTAAAATTAGTTTTCATAAATTAAAATATCTAAAAATAAATTTTATCCAAGTTTCCATGTATATTTGCATAGAACTGTGCAAGGCAGCTTCTTATCAGTCTTTTCACTTTGTTTGTTTTTGTAGTTATTTATTTTGCACATTGGGTCTTTTCTCATTTTCTCCAGATTAGCTAGTGATTAGCTATTATATTATTTTTCCCAAAGAAACTGATGCTTTTTATATTTGTGAGCTCTACTCTTTTGTTCTAATACATTGTTGCCTGCTTAACTATTGTTATTTCTTTCCTATGCTTCTATTTTATGTTATTGTTCATTTCTGAACCACGTTTAATTAAATTTCATTTTTCTCATGTATGCATGTATATTATTAATTTCCCTTTGAGAGTTGTTTTAGCTCTATACCTTATGCTTTCTTATATATAATAATATTTTATTATTGTTATATTTTAGGTTAAAGTTTCATTTTAGGTTTTATCTTTGATTCAATAATTAGAAAGAAAGTGGGCTTTTCTTTTTTTTTTTTTTTTGGTCTGTCAGCATATCCAGATGATAGAACTTCTTTTTTCTGATTTCAGTTTCAACTTCTAGCTTTTTACTTCATTGTGTAGATAGGTGATACAATATTTCTACTATCTGAATTCTATTTCTAATTCATTGTTTCTTTGGGTAATTTTACAAGATAAGGAAAGTTACTGATAGATCTACTATATTGATATCAAACAGAAAAAAATGTATAATTTATTTTATTTCTTTTAAACAGCTGAGGTATCTGTAGGTTTCTAATTTCATTTAGGTTTAATGAGCAATTTTTATCTTTCTACAATATCAGTTAATACAGTAGGAGAAAGGGAGATACAGTTTTGGCAGAGGGAAAAGGCAGAATGGATGGCATGACCTGTGATGATTACCTTTAAAGAGCTTAAAGTGAGAACTGACTTTAGCTCTAAGAAGGATTACAACAAACTAGACATATTTCTGGGCAACAATGCTTGAGAGGTCTTTGGCATGTCTATGGTTTTAATTTTACTGACTCATAATATTTGGTCTGAATCATATACCAGGGAACTCAGTTAAGTCTGGTCTTGGCCAAGGTCCAGTATTCTAGACAGCTGAGTCCACTGTCTGACAGCTCTAAAATGTAGAGTTGGGAAAGCAATACAGGGAAAAAACTTCTTAAAGGTGTGCCTAGTCACAGCCTAAGAAGCCTTTTTTTTAATCAAAGTAGCCAAGAATGAAAGCTCAAGTGTTCTGATTTTGAAGAATATCAACATTTTCCTATTAACGACATTAGTTCCTTATGAATTATTAATATAAACATCATACAAGGTTTCCCTGTTTTTGTTTTTAAACAGCAGCTCTGACTTTCATTATGAACATATTCAGCTAGGTGCCTCTATGTTATTTGTTCAAGGAAAGGGCTTGATTAACAATAAATTGAATATAACTTTTACACATTAACCAGAATTAATACATGACTTTCCTCTTTAGTGTTTGCCTTTCTAATGTCCAGGTAATTTTTTCTATGTTCTCAGACTGTGTAGCTTTTCAAAAGATGTAGACTGGATGAATGCAAGCTTTAATTCTTTGTTTCTTTGGAAAGATCCCTGTCAAGTATAACAGGGTATTGGCTACAATGCAGTCTGTATTGTATCTGCCTGATATAATTAGGGTTAACGTCCTCCTTATGTGATTATAATCCTCAGGTACATCACGTTTCTATAGATATGACCTTGGTTAAGTCTTTCAATTAATCATTTTCCTTCTCTGTGTTCCCTGTTTGCTAGAAAAGATTTGAACATGTCAGAACAGAGTAATATTCCTCATTATATCTGAAGCATAAGAAAAGGAAAACAAATACTGACTGTAGAATTAAGAACAAGGATATGTCAAACACTAAGTCACTTCTCTGTCTGAAGTTTGTAAGGGCCACAATAGTAAGTTATGTTCTTTGGCATTTGCAACTAAAGGACATAACAGATGCTAAAGGCTTATTTAAAATTAAAAAGAGAAAATATTTATTTAAAAGAATTGCATTACCAACATGCAATTTATTATGTGTAGGGTGTGGGCATGTGTTCAATGAAGTTTGGTCTGAACCAGGGTGAGACAATATACTACAAATTGATAAGCCCTCATTTAAGTGAATTTCCATTGAGATATCCACATTGACAGGAAGAAACTCTCCACTGCATTCACTACGTAGCACCCTAAAATGTTAAGCACAGCATTTTAAACTCAATTATCATCTTTGGTTTTTAAGAAACAATCCATAAGAGCATGACAACCAAATATTAATTATTGGATTTATGTTTGAAAGAACAGACAATTTGATTTCATTTGAAGTCTGAGGAATGATATTGATCTTGATATTTTCAGTAGGAGGGAAAAAAAAAAAACTTAGACAATAAGTCAAGTGATTTGGGTAACAGATTAAGCTTCTTAGGCCATTAGGTACGGTATGGCTGTTTCTTAATTTTCGGTGACAGATGCATTCCTCTGACATTCCTATCCTGAAAACGGTTAAACTGATGAACCACGCATGTGCTATTAAAAACCACTACAACTGATAGAAATATAGAAACCAAAATTCAAAAGTGTTTCTACTGTTGCATATCTCTAGACCAGGGATCACAAACTCAAATATCTATAGGAGTAAACATGGGTATAAGACCAAAGATACATATTACATATTAAATAAATACTTTGTTTTTACAGTAAATTATAAGAATAATGTTTATTTCCACAAAGAAATACCAATTATTTCTTGTTATTTTGAAATACAAGCTCTCCTAGATTTATTTTTTTTCATTTGCACATCGTTTTTAGAGATACAAAAGCAAGGAAATATTTATTTACTCTTTAAAAAAAAAGCAACAGCAAATGATGATGATCTATAGATGACTTTCAGATTTTCTGTCAAGGAGATAATAAATTAATGGGTATTCTGCTGAACTGGAAAGTATGCATCCTGTCTGAATTATGCAACTGCAGATCAACTCCTGCTAAATTCTGGTCCAATGCTTCCAAATCTTCTGGTCACTTTCCTAAGAAACAAAGGAGGACAGATCTTTATTGGGAAGGTCTTGATTTTTTAAATGTTGGCCTGATTTGATATTAATACACACACACACACACACACACACACACATATATATATATAATAAAACATTTTAGACTAAACTAGAGTGGGCATTAGGGAAAGTGTTCCCAGAATTATGATATGCATTTAAGTATACTGATGAAATCATATCATGTAAAAATGTAAGCAAGAGTTTGATTCCATGGTAGCAAAAAACCAGAAAATGTAAAACTGGCTATAGTTTGGTAAGACTATACACATCCAAACTATGAACATATGTTGTTTTACACAACTCTAGATGTTACCTACATTCTCTATACCTGCAATGGATAAACCAAATATAAATAATTAGTATGCCAAGTCTTTCTTATTTTTGTATATGCTCTTGATCAACTTGTCTGTCTTTAGAGTTTTTCTAGTGCAGTGTGATATGACTGGGAAGAGTGTTACATCAAAATATTCCCTGTAGACCATTTGCATGAAATTGAAATTATTCTAGGTATTTTTTACTTAGGTTTTGAGAGTTTTTATTATATATGTTTTCAGGTATTAAAGAAATAGAAGTTTACTCACTACTGAGTAATAATTAGTCAGAAAGGTAAAACATTTCACTAATATGGTGACTTGGATGTATTAAGTCTCTGTACTATATGAAAAATGAAGATACTATTAGTATAAAGCTTACAGGGTTTTAAGGATTAAGTGACATATAGGTAAACCCCTTAAATCACTATGTGACATAGAAAATATTCAATAAATGTCAATTATCAAAATAAATTTAAAATGTTATTAATAAGTCTGTTCTGGATGCTAGGATATAAATGAGATAGAGTTTCCAGTTCGCAGGACACAATTGTTTCCTCAATCTCCCATTAAAAAACAAAAAAATGCATTGACTCTATAATATCCCATACTCAGCAACTAAAATGATAAATTTTCAAAGAGAAATGAATGAATTATATTTGAGTACTGTGAAAAGAAGAGAAGCGAAAAGCAAAGGAGAAAAGGAAAGATATAAACATCTGAATGCAGAGTTCCAAACAATAGCAAGAAGAGATAAGAAAGCCTTCTTCAGTGATCAATGCAAAGAAATAGAGGAAAACAACAGAACTGTAAAGACTAGAGATCTCTTCGAAAAAATCATAGATACCTCAGGAACATTTCATGCAAAGATGGGCTCGATAAAGGACAGAAATGGTATGGACCTTACAGAAGCAGAAGATATTAAGAAGAAATGGCAGGAATACACAGAAGAACTGTACAAAAAAGATCTTCATGACCCAAATAATCATGATGGTGTGATCACTGACCTAGAGCCAGACATCCTGGAATGTGAAGTCAAGTGGGCCTTAGAAAGCATCACTACAAACAAAGCTAGTGGGAGTGATGGAATTCCAGTTGAGCTATTTCAAATCCTGAAAGATGATGCTGTGAAAGTGCTTCACTCAACATGCCAGAAAATTTGGAAAACTCAGCAGTGGCCACAGGACTGGAAAAGGTCAGTTTTCATTCCAATCCCAAAGAAAGGCAATGTCAAAGAATGCTCAAACTACTGCACAATTGCACTCATCTCACACACTAGTAAAGTAATGCTCAAAATTCTCCAAGCCAGGCTTCTGCAATATGTGAACCGTGAACTTCCTGATGTTCAAGCTGGTTTCAGAAAAGGCAGAGGAACCAGAGATCAAATTGCCAACATCTGCTGGATCATGGAAAAAGCAAAAGAGTTCCAGAAAAACATCTATTCCTGCTTTATTGACTATGCCAAAGCCTTTGACTGTGTGGATCACAATCATCTGTGGAAAATTCTGAAAAAGATGGGAATACCAGATCACCTGATCTGCCTCTTGAGAAATCTGTATGCAGGTCAGGAAGCAACAGTTGGAACTGGACATTTAACAACAGATTGGTTCCAAATAGGAAAAGGAGTACTTCAAGGCTGTATATTGTCACCCTGCTTATTTAACTTACATGCAGAGTATATCATGAGAAACGCTGGGCTGGACGAAACACAAGCTGGAATCAGGATTGCCGGGAGAAATATCAATAACCTCAGATACGGAGATCACACCACCCTTATGGCAGAAAGTGAAGAGGAACTCAAAAGCCTCTTGATGAAAGTGAAAGTAGAGAGTGAAAAAGTTGGCTTAAAGCTCAACATTCAGAAAACGAAGGTCATGGCATCCTGTCCCATCACTTCATGGGAAATAGATGGGGAAACAGTGGAAACAGTGTCAGACTTTATTTTTCTGGGCTCCAAAATCACTGCAGATGGTGAGTGCAGCCATTAAATTAAAAGATGCTTACTCCTTGGGAGGAAAGTTATGACCAACCTAGATAGCATATTGAAAAGCAGAGACATTACTTTGCCAACAAAGGTTCGTCTAGTCAAGGCTATGGTTTTTCCTGTGGTCATGTATGGATGTGAGAGTTGGACTGTGAAGAAGGCTGAGTGCTGAAGAATCGATGCTTTTGAACTGTGGTGTTGGAGAAGACTCTTGAGAGTCCCTCGGACTGCAAGGAGATCCAACCAGTCCATTCTGAAGGAGATCAGCCCTGGGATTTCTTTGGAAGGAATGATGCTAAAGCTGAAACTCCAGTACTTTGGCCACCTCATGCAAAGAGTTGACTCATTGGAAAAGATTCTGATGCTGGGAGGGATTGGGGGCAAGAGGAGAAGGGGATGACAGAGGATGAGTTGGCTGGATGGCATCACTTATTCTATGGGCGCGAGTCTCAGTGAACCCCGGGAGTTGGTAATGGACAGGGAGGCCTGGCATGCTGTGATTCATGGGGTCGCAAAGAGTCGGACATGACTGAGCAACTGATCTGATCTGATCTGATGTTCTAATATCAAAATCAATCTTATAGGTGTAAAAATAAAAGCAAAGGCAATTAAATACTCATCATTAGAACAAGAAACTACAAAGTCATGTAAATATCCAAGTCATAAACGTAAACCAAAGGGTCATGAATCGTCCCTTGAATCTGAGACAGAAGATAAAATTCTACCTGACTAAATAATCTAAATTGCTAGCATCATAATGGCATGAATTACTTCTAAAAAGAGTTGCCTGTGTGGTCAATGTAGTAGACAATGAAAAAATAATTAATAATATGGAAGTTAAAGTTACTAATCAAACAAAGATAGAGAATTGAGGAAATTATATAATTTGTCAAAGTCACAAAGCTACAAAAATGTAAGATTAGGAATTTAAATGTAAAACTCTCACATTCAAGATACCATGTTCTTTTATTGCTGTCTTTCTATTTAAGAAGTACGAGATTTTTCACTTATTAATCAGTAAGAAGCAATTCTTTGAACAGATAAATGTGTAGGTAGAAAATAAGAATTTTCACACAAGCACACTATACTAATTTACCACCTGGTAAGGGATATTAGCCACTTGTTCATAGGATATTATCCAGTTGCTGGGCTTATTTGTAACATTTACAAAGTCATATATAGAATTGGGAATAAAACAAATGGTTTTCTATCTCAATTCTCAAGCATGCTAGAATCTTAGGATTCATTGGGAGATATTTCAGTTTTAAGTAGCCACATACATATCATAACTGCATCACTAGTTACATTTTAACAATAAAAAATGAAACTGCTTTCACTCAGTCAGTCAGTCAGTTCAGTCACTGAGTCATGTCCGACTTTGCCACCCCGTGAATCGCAGCACGCCAGGCCTCCCTGTCCATCACCGCCGCCCGGAGTTCACTCAGACTCAACGTCCATCGAGACAGTGATGCCATCCATCCATCTCATCCTCTGTCGTCCCCTTCTCCTCTTGCCCCCAATCCCTCCCAGCATCAGAGTCTTTTTCCAGTGAGTCAACTCTTCACATGAGGTGGCCAAAGTACTGGAGTTTCAGCTTTAGCATCATTCCTTTCAAAGAAATATTAGGGCTGATCTCCTTCAGAATGGACTGGTTAGACTCTTAAGAGTCTTCTCCAACACCACAGTTCAAAAGCATCAATTCTTCGGTGCTCAGTCTTCTTCACAGTCCAACTCTCACATCCATACATCACCACTGGAAAAACCATAGCCTTGACTAGACGGACCTTTGTTGGCAAAGTAGTGTCTCTGCTTTCACTAGCCTAATTATATTCAGGCTAATAATGACAGCCACAAAAAAAATGTACCAGTCTATTTCATTCACTTATCAACACTGAGAGAATAAAGATATATGCAAATAAAAATACAGGCCTATTAAATGGACTAAGGATTTTCTTTGGGTGACTGACACAGGAGTTTTGCGAATTCTGCAAATTACATCATGAGAATTATTTGGGTTAAGCTCAATGTTATATTTTCTGTACTTGTCACAGATGGGCATTTCAAAACCTTTTTTATTCAATATAAATTCATTTTAAAGTATTTTATTCTTCAAAATGGCCCTGGTAATTAATTTTCAAACTACTTGAATAACTCATTACACTATGTGACTAGAGTCTTTCTGGGTCGTCCTTAGTAGCTCAGCTGATAAAGAATCCACCTGCAATACAGGAGACCTGGGTTCAATCCCTGGGTTGGGAAGATCCCCTGGAGGAGGATATGTCCACTGAGTCTAGTATTCTTGCCTGAAGAATCCCCCTAGACAGAAGAAACTGTGGGCTACAGTCCATGGGGTTGCAAAGAGTTGGACACAACTGACTAAGCACAGAAGAGTCCTTCTAACTCAGTCCTCTGTCCAATGAATCCTATTATGTTGATTGTACAAAAACAATAACCTAAAACCTCAATATTTTTTCCACACAATACTTTTTCAAATAAGTGCATCCTCAGTTCAGTTCAGTAGAGTTCAGTTGCTCAGTCGTGTCTGACTCTTCACGACCTCATGAATCACAGCATGCCAGGCCTCCCTGTCCATCACCACCTCCCAGAGTTCACTCAAACTCACGTCCATCGAGTAGGTGATGCCATTCGTCCATCTCATCCTCTGTCATCCCCTTTTTCTCCTGCCCCCAATCCCTCCCAGCATCAGAGTCTTTTCCAATGAGTCAACTCTTCGCATGAGGTGGCCAAAGTACTGGAGTTTCAGCTTTAGCATCATTCCTTCCAAAGAAATCCCAGGGCTGATCTCCTTCAGAATGGACTGGTTGGATCTCCTTGCAGTCCAAGGGACTCTCAGGAGTCTTCAAAACCACAGTTCAAAAGCATCAATACTTCTGCGCTCAGCTTTTTCACAGTCCAACTCTCACATCCATACATGACTACAGGAAAAACCCTAGCCTTGACTAGGCAGACCTTTGTTGGCAAAGTAATGTCTCTGCTTTTCAATATGCTATCTAGATTGGTCATAACTTTTCTTCCAAGGAGTAAGTGTCTTTTAGTTTCATGGCTGCAGTCACCATCTGCAGTGATTTTGGAGCCCAAAAAAGTAAAGTCTGACACTGTTTCCACTGTTTCCCCATCTATTTCCCATGAAGTGATGAAACCAGATGCTATGATCTTTGTTTTCTGAATGTTGAGCTTTAAGCCAACTTTTTCACTCTCCTCTTTCACTTTCATCAAGAGGCTTTTTAGTTCCTCTTCACTTTCTACCTTAAGGGTGGTGTCATCTGCATAGCTGAGGTTATTGATATTTCTCCTGGCAAACTTGATTCCAGCTTGTGCTTCTTCAAGCCCATCGTTTCTCATGATGTACTCTGCATATAAGTTAAATAAGCAGGGTGACAATATACAGCCTTGAAGTACTCCTTTTCCTATTTGGAACCAGTCTGTTGTTCCATATCCAGTTCCAACTGTTGCTTCCTGACCTGCATGTAGGTTTCTCATGAGGCAGATCAGGTGGTCTGGTATTCCCATCTCTTTCAGAATTTTTCACAGTTTATTGGAATCCATCCAGTCAAAGGCTTTGGCATAATCAATAAAGCAGAAATAGATGCTTCTCTGGAACTCTCTTGCTTTTTCCATGATCCAGTGGATGTTGGCAATTTGATCTCTCATTCCTCTGCCTTTTCTAAAACCAACTTGAACATCAGGAAGTTCACAGTTCACGTACTGCTGAAGCCTGGCTTGGAGAATTTTGAGCATTACTTTACTAGTGTGTGAGATGAGTGCAATTGTGCAGTAGTTTGAGCATTCTTTGACATTGCCTTTCTTTGGGATTGGAATGAAAACTGGCCTTTTCCAGTCCTGTGGCCACTGCTGAGTTTTCCAAATTTGCTGGCATGCTGAGTGCAGCACTTTCAAAGCATCATCTTTCAGGATTTGAAATAGCTCAACTGGAATTCCATCACCTCCACTAGCTTTGTTTGTAGTGATGCTTTCTAAGGCCCACTTGACTTCACATTCCAGGATGTCTGGCTCTAGGTGAGTGATCATACCATGATGATTATCTTGGTCATGAAGATCTTTTTTGTACAGTTCTTCTGTGTATTCTTGCCACCTCTTCTTAATATTTTCTGCTTCTGTTAGGTCTATACCATTTCTGTCCTTTATCAAGCCCATCTTTGCATGAAATGTTCCCTTGGTATCTCTAATTTTCTTGAAGAGATCTCTAGTCTTCCCCATTCTGTTGTTTGCCTCTATATATTTCCATTGATCGCTGAAGAAGGCTTTCTTATCTCTTCTTGCTATTCTTTGGAACTCTGCATTCAGATGCTTATATTTTTCCTTTTCTCCTTTGCTTTCGCTTCTCTTCTTTTCACAGGTATTTGTAAGGCCTCCTCAGACAGCCATTTTGGTTTTTTGGATTTCGTTTCCATGGGGATTGTCTTGATCCCTTTCTCCTGTACAAAATCACAAACCTCCATCCATAGTTCATCAGGTACTCTATCAGATCTAGTCCCTTAAATCTATTTCTCATTTCTACTGTATTATCATAAGGGATTTCTTTTAGGTCATACCTGAATGGTGTAGTGATTATCCATACTTTCTTCAATTTAAGTCTGAATTTGGCAATAAGGAGTTCATGATCTGAGCCACAGTCAGCTCCCAGTCTTGTTTTTGCTGACTGTATCGAGCTTCTCCATCTTTGGCTGCAAAGAATATAATCAATCTGATTTCAGTGTTGACCACCTGGTGATGTCCATGTATAGAGTCTTCTCTTGTGTTGTTGGAAGAGGGTGTTTACTATGACCAGTGCTTTCTCTTTGCAAAATTCTATTAACCTTTGCCCTGCTTCATTCTGTATTCCAAGGCCAAATTTGCCTGTTACTCCAGGTGTTTCTTGACTTCCTACTTTTGCTTTCCAGTCCCCTATAATGAAAAGGACATCTTTTTTGAGTGGTAGTTCTAAAAGGTCTTGTAGGTCTTCATAGAATCGTTAAACTTCAGCTTCTTCAGTGTTACTGGTTGGGGCATAGACTTGGATTACTGTGATATTGAAATGTTTGCGTTGGAAATGAACAGAGATCATTCTGTCGTTTTTGAGATTGCATCCAGGTAGTGCATTTTGGACTCTTTTGTTGACCATGATGGCTATTCCATTTCTTCTAAGGGATTCCTGCCCACAGTAGTAGGTATAATGGTCATCTG
The DNA here is from genome assembly GCF_055505025.1 of Bos grunniens. Lineage (NCBI taxonomy): Eukaryota > Metazoa > Chordata > Mammalia > Artiodactyla > Bovidae > Bos > Bos grunniens. Next base: position 92,447,286 of record NC_141172.1, read on the forward strand.
AATTAAATTCACCCATTCCAGTCCATTTTAGTTTGCTGATTCCTAGAATGTCGACGTTCACTCTTGTCATCTCCTGTTTGACCACTTCCACGTTGCCTTGATTCATGGACCTAACATTCCAGGTTCCTATGCAATATTGCTCTTTACAGCATTGGACCTTGCTTCTATCACCAGTCACATCCACAACTGGAATTGTTTTAGCTTTGGCTTCATCCCTTCATTCTTTCTGGAGTTATTTCTCCACTGATCTCCAATAGCATATTGGGCACCTACTGACCTGGGGAGTTCCTCTGTCAGTATCCTGTCATTTTGCCTTTTCATACCGTTCATGGGGTTCTCAAGGCAAGAATACTGAAGTGGTTTGCCATTCCCTTCTCCAGTGGACCACATTCTGTCAGACCTCCCTACCATGACCCACCGGTCTTGGGTGGCCCCACAGGGCATGGCTTAGTTTCATTGAGTTAAAAGTGCATCCTACTAATTACCAAAAAATAATTTTTAAGTATAATCACTTATTTGCTGAAAGTGTTCACATCAGACCTACTATGTAACTAGTATTTCAATCTAGAAGTAGACATTGTAGAAAGGATATGTGCATTCATATTTTCAGCTACGTGACAAAATATCTTTATGAAAAATATTCTTGATAATCACCAAATTGAGTAAATAAGTCATGATAAATTAAAAAATAACTCAACAAATATTGTGTAATAATCAATATAACTATGAAAGATATGTGGTCCTTACCTATAACATGCTTCAAATTTCAAGAAAAAATAAATAAATTAAATGCAATAAATGCCAAACTATGTCCCCTCTTGTGTGAGGCAGAAAAACTTAAAGATATCATTGTAACCGAAAGTGGGATCCAATGGCTCAGAGCTCAAAAGTCAATAAAGAGGCCAGATTGGTGGAAAGAAAAGTTTGCCTGATTTTGTATACCAGCAATTGGGAGTAGAAGGGTGATGCCTATCTAAAAGCCAATTCCCTCCCAACTGACAATCACTGGGCAAGAGCTTTTATAGGCTGAGGGAGGGAATTACATGTAGGAGCAGTGAGTAAGCTCTGACAGTCATCTTGAAATTGTTAATCAGTAGTCTGTTGTTGTTGTTTAGCTGCTCAGTTGTGTCCAACTCTTTGTGACCCCATAGAGTGTAGCACACCATGCTTCCCTGTCCTTCAACATCTCTTGGAGCTTGCTCAATCTCATGTCTATTGAGTCAGTGATGTCATCCAATGATCCTGTCCTCTGTCATCCTGTTCTCCTCTAGCCTTTAATCTTTCCCAGCCTCAGGATCTTTTCCAGGGAGTCTGCTCTTCTGATTAGGTGGTCAAAGTATTAGAGTTTCATCAACATCAGCCCCTCCAGCAGGATCAATTGCCTTTAGAATTGACTGGTTTGATCTCCTTGCAATCCGAGGGACTTTCAAGAGTCTTCTTCAATACCACAGTTCAAAAGCATCAATTCTTCAGTACTCAGCCTTCTTTATGGTCCAATTATCACATCCATACATGACTACTAGGAAAACTGCAACTTTGACTATACAGACCTTTGTTGGCAAGTAATGACTCTGCTTTTTTAAATATGTTGTCTAGGTTTGTCAAAGATTTTCTTCCAAGGACAAGTATTGTAATTTCATGGCTTCAGTCACCATCTTCAGTGATTTTGGATCCCAAGAAAAGAAAGTCTATCATTGTTTCATTGTTTCCTCATCTATTTGCCCTGAAATGATGGGACTGGGTGCCGTGATCTTAGTTTTTTGAATGTTGAGTTTTAAGCTAGCTTTTTCACTCCTATTTCAACTTTATCAAGAGGCTCTATAGTTCCTCTTCACTTTCTGCCATATGGGTGGTGTCATTTGCATATCTGAGGTTATTGATATTTCTCCCAGAAATCTTGATTCCAGCTTGTGCTTCATTCAGCCTGGCATTTTGCATGATGTACTCTGCATATAAATTGAATAAGCAGGGTGACAATATACAGCCTTGACATACTCCTTTCCCAACTTGGAACCGGTTCATTTTTCCATGTCTGGTTCTAGCTGTTGCTTCTTGACTTGTATGCAGATTTCTCAGAAGGCAGGTAAGGTGGTTTGGTATTTACATCTCTTTAAGAATTTTATAAAGTTGTGATCCACACAGTCAAACTCAGAAGTAGATGTTTTTTATGGAATTCTCTTGCTTTTTCTATGATCCAGTGGATTTTGGCAATTTGATCTCTTGTTCCTCTGCCTTTTCTAGATCCAGCTTGAACATCTCAAAGTGCTCAAATCACATACTGCTGAAGATTAGCTTGGAGAATTTTGAGCATTACTTTGCCAACATCTGAAATGAACACAATTGTGTGTTAGTTTGAACATGTTTTGTTATTGCCTTTCTTTGGGACTGGAGTGAAAACTGACCTTTTCCAGTCCTGTGGCCACTGCTGAGTTTTCCAGATTTGCTGGCATATTGCATGCATCACTTTCAGAGCATCATCTTTAATGATTTGAAATACCTCAGGTGGAATTCCATCACCTCCACTAGCTCTATTCGTAGTCATGCTTCCTAAGACCCACATGACTTCATACTCCATGATGTCTGGCTCTAGGTGAGTGATCATACTATCATGATTATCCTGAAGATCTTTTTTGTATAGTTCTGTGTATTCTTGCTACCTCTTCTTAATAGCTTCTGTTTCTGTTAGGCCCATACTCTTTCTGTCCTTTATTGTGACCCTCTTTCCATGAAATGTTCCCTTGGTATCTCTAATAGTCTTGAAAAGCTCTCTAGGCTTTCCCTTTCTATTGCTTTACTCTATTTCTTTGAATTGATCACTTAGGATGGCTTTCTTATCTCTTCTTGATATTCTTTGGAAATCTAAGTTCAGATGGTTATATGTTTTCTTTTCTCCTTTGCCTTTTTGCTAACCAGTGATCAAATTGTCAACATATGTTGGATCAGAGAAAAAGCAAGGAAATTCACCAAATAAATCTACTTCTGCTTCATTGACTATGCTAAAGCCTTTTACTGTGTGGATCACAACAAACTGTGAAATATTCTTAATAAAACGGGAATATCAGATCACCTTATCTGCATCCTGAGAAACCTGTATGCAGGATAAGAAACAACATTTGTAACTGGACATGGAACAATGGATTGGTTCAAAATTGGAAAGGAGTATGTCAAGGCTGTATATTGTCACCCTATTTATTTAATTTACATGCAGAATATATCATGTGAAATGCCAGGCTGGATGAATCACAGGCTGGAATCAAGATTGCAGAGAAAAATATCAACAGCCTCAGATATGCAGATAATACCACTTTAATGGAAGAAATTGAAGAGTAACTAAAGAGCCTGTTGATGAAGGTGAAAGAGTCTCTTAGATGAAGGTGAAAAACCTGACTTAAAACTCAATATTCAAAATCTAAGATCGTGGCATCCAGTCCTTTCCCTTCATGGCAAAAATGGGGAAAATGTGGAAACAGTGTCAGATTTCATTTTCTTGGTCTCTAAAATCAACACAGATGGTGACTGCAGCCAAAAATTAAAAGACACTTGTTCCTTGGAAGAATAGCTATGAAAAACCTAGACAGGGTGTTAAAAATCAGAGACATCACTTTGCCATCAAAGGTCCATATAGTCAAAGCTATGGTTTGGCCACTAGTCACATATGGATGTGAGAGTTGGACTATAAAGAAGACTGAAGAATTGATGCTTTTGGACTGTGGTGTTGGAGAAGCTTCTTGAAAGTCCCTTGGACAGCAAGGAGATAAAACCAGTCAATATTAAAGGAAATCAACCCTGAATATTTATTAGAAGGATGGATGCTGAAGCTGAAGCTCTGATACTTTGGCCACCTAGTGTGAAGAGCTAAATCCTTGGAAAAGACCCTGATGCTGGGAAAGACTGAGTGCAAGAGAAGGGGACGACAGACGATGAGATGGTTGATGGCATCACTGACTCAATGGACATCAGTTTGAGCAAATCCGGGAGATAATGAAGTCCAGGGAAGCCTGGTGTGCTGCAATTCATGGAGTTGCAGAGTCAGACACAGTTTAGTGACTAAACAACAAGTCTGATCAGTGGCATCTTGATTGTTTTAAGTACAGTTAACTTTTGCTTTTTCCCATTCCCCTGAGCCCTGTTCTTGGAATTGTGGCAGCTTATGTCACGGCTGTGATAAAACCCTGGAGAAGGAAATGGCAACCCACTCCAGTACTCTTGCCTGGAAAATTCCATGGACAAAGGAGCCTTGTAGGCTACAGTCCATGGGGTCGCAAAGAGTTGGACATGACTGAGTGACTTCACTTCACTTCACTTCACATAGCATGGCTACAGTCTTGTCACTATGTAGTCAACTTCTTCCACATGCTTGGGCTTTCGGTATCTATAAGATAGCTCACAGGATATGGTTCAGAATATTATCTATAGCCTTTGAGAAGGAGTTAAAGGTCCTTACCTATGCTTAATGATTAAACTATTATTTATTGGCTTCCTTTGACTGCTTTCTTTTCTTTCTGCATGTTCTCACTTCTCTAATTAAACTTATTCCTTAGTGAAAGTTTTTCCACAAACAAAATACAGGCAGAGGACATGTGGACAAAGACCATAGAGTCTTGCTCCATTGTATTATGACACACATATTTTGGTTGTTAAAATCCATTTGCCTTTACTTAGCTAATAATATTTCACTTTCCTTCGTATGTCTTCCTTTGTTGGCTACACAGAAGATGCCCTATTCTTAACAAAAAAATATAAACAATCCAAATAAAATATGGGCAGAGAACTTGAATAGACATTTTTCTAAGGAAGATATAGTAAGGCACATAGGCATGGGATTAGATACTTAACAACAGTAGTCATTCAGTTCAGTTCAGTTCAGTTGCTCAGTCATGTCCGATTCTTTGTGAAACCATGAATCCCATAATACCAGGCCTCCCTGTCCATCACCAACTCCCGGAGTTTACCCAAACTCATGTGCATCAAATCGGTGATGCCATCCAGCCATCTCATCCTCTGTCATCCCCTTCTCCTCCTGCCTCCAATCCCTCCCAGCATCAGGGTCTATTCCAATGAGTCAACTCTTCGCATCAGGTGGCCAAAGTACTGGAGTTTCAGCTTCAGCATCAGTCCTTCCAATGAACACCCAGGACTGATCTCCTTTAGGATGGACTGATTGGATCTCCTTGTAGTCCAAGGGACTCTCAAGAGTCTTCTCCAACAACATAGTTCAAAAGCATCAATTCTTCGGCACTCAGCTTTCTTCATAGTCCAATTCTCACATCCATACATGACCACTGGAAAAACCACAGCCTTGACTCGATGGACCTTTGTTGGCAAAGTAATGTCTCTGCTTTTCAATATGCTATCAATTTGTTCATAACGTTCCTTCCAAGGAGTTTTAATTTCATGGCTGCAATCACCATCTGCAGTGATTTTGGAGCCCCCAAAAATAAAGTCTGACACTGTTTCCACTTTTTCCCCATCTATTTCCCATGAAGTGATGGGACCAGATGCCATGATCTTTGTTTTCTGAATGTTGAGCTTTAAGCCAACTTTTTCACTCTCCACTTTCACTTTCCTCAAGAGGCTTTTTAGTTCCTCTTCACTTTCTGTCATAAGGGTGGTGTCATCTGCATATCTGAGGTTATTGATATTTCTCCCAGCAATCTTGATTCCAGCTTGTGCTTCTTCCAGCCCAGCATTTCTCATGATGTACCCTGCATAGAAGTTAAATAAGCAGGGTGACAATATACAGCTTTGAAGTACCCCTTTTCCTATTTGGAACCAGTCTGTTGTTCCATGTCCAGTTCTAACTGTTGCTTTCTGACCTGCATATAGGTTTCTCAAGAGGTAGGTCGGTGGTCTGCTATTCCCATCTCTTTCAGACATTGTGATCCACAGAGTCAAATACTTTGGCATAGTCAATAAAGCAGAAATAGATGTTTTTCTGGAACTCTCTTGCTTTTTTGATGATCCAGGAGATGTTGGCAATTTGATCTCTCATTCCTCTGCCTTTTCTAAATCTAGCTTAAATATCTGGAAGTTCATGGTTCACATATTGCTGAAGCCTGGCTTGGAGAATTTTGAGCATTAGTTTACTAGTGTGTGAGATGAGTGCAATTGTGTGGTAGTTTGAGTATTCTTTGGCACTGCCTTTCTTTGGGATTGGAATAAAAACTGACCTTTTCCAGTCCTGTAGCCACTGCTGAGTTTTCCAAATTTGCTGGCATGTTGAGTGAAGCGCTTTCACAGCATCATTTTTCAGGATTTTAAACAGCTCAACTGGAATTCCATCACCTCCACTAGCTTTGTTTGTAGTGATGCTTTCTAAGGCCCACTTGACTTCACATTCCAGGATGTCTGGCTCTAGGTCAGTGATCACAGCATCATGATTATCTAGGTCGTGAAGATTTTTTTGTATAGTTTCTGTGTATTCTTGCCACCTCTTCTTGATATCTTCTGCTTCTGTTAAGTCCATACCATTTCTGTCCTTTATCGAGACCATCTTTGCATGAAATGTTCCCTTGGTCTCTCTAATTTTCTTGAAGAGATCTCTACTCTTTCCCATTCTGGTGTTTTCCTCTATTTCTCTGCATTGATCACTGAGGAAGGCTTTCTTATCTCTCCTTGCTAGTCTTTGGAACTCTGCATTCAGATGCTTATATCTTTCCTTTTGTCCTTTGTTTTTTGCTTCTCTTCTTTTCACAGCTATTTGTAAAAGCCTCCTCAAAGAGCCATTTTGCTTTTTTGGATTTCTTTTCCATGGGGATTGTCTTGATCCCTGTCTCCTGTACAAAGTCACAAACCTCCATCCATAGTTCATCAGGCACTCTATCTATCAGATCTAGTCCCTTAAATCTATTTCTTACTTCCCCTGGATAATCATAAGGGATTTGATTTAGGTCATACCTGAATGGTCTAGTGATTTTCCCTACTTTCTTCAATTTAAGTCTGAATTTGGCAATAAGGAGTTTATGATCTGAGCCACAGTCAGCTCCTGGTCTTGTTTTTGCTGACTGTATAGAGCTTCTCCATATTTGGCTGCAAAGAATATAATCAGTCTGATTTTGGTATTGACGATCTGATGATGTCCATGTGTAGAGTCTTCTCTTGTGTTGTTGGAAGAGGGTGTTTACTATGACCAGTACATTATCTTGTCAAAACTCTATTAGCCTTTGCCCTGCTTCAGTCCGTATTCCAAGGTCAAATTTGCTGGTTACTCCAGGTGTTTCTTCACTTCCTACTTTTGCATTCCAGTACCCTATAATGAAAAGGACATCTTTTTTGGGTGTTAGTTCTAAAAGGTCTTGTAGGTCTTCATAGAACCATTCAATTTCAGCTTCTTCAGCATTACTGGTTGGGGCAAGGGCTTGGATTACTGTGATATTGAATGGTTCGCCTTGGAAACGAACAGAGATCATTCTGTCATTTTTGAGATTGCATTAGTCATTAGGGACAGGTAAATCAAAGTTGTTAGATACTATTTCACACTTTGAAAAACACGTCTTGTCCAAGATGCAGTATGTGCATGTGAATATATATATATATATAGATATATATATATATATGATTCAAAGTGTATTGCTGATGCAAATATAAAATGATTACAGTCACTGTAGAAACAAGTTTGGTAATTATTCAAAAATTCAAACACAGAATTACCACATGACACAGCAATCTCATCCTAAATATACAGCCCTATGATCTTAAAATACAAACTAAATACTTATACATTGGAATTCATAGCAGTGCTATTCACAATAGTAAAAGATGGAAACTACTCAAATGTCCAATAGATGAATGAATAAACAAACTACAATATATATATATAGGTAAGTGGAATATTATTCCATATTGTAATATTATTCTATGAAAAAAAGAAACACTGATACATATTTTAACAAGGGATCTGTATGGATTTAGAGACAAAAAGTGAGTTGTCAGTTGTTAGGGGCTCTGGTAAGGGAAGAAAGTCAATTAATAGCTTAATATGTATGTGGTTTTATTTTGAGGCAATGAAAATATTTTAGAATCAGATAGAAATGGTGGTTGAACAACATCATGAATATAATAAATGTCATTGAATTCTTTGGTTAAGGTTATGCTATGTGAATTTTAGCCCAACTTTAAAAGAAAAAAATTACAAAAACAAGAAGCTAAGTCCTCTTCTTCTTTGCCCAAATGTGTAACCACATGACAAATCTTTTACAATCAATTTTTTATTTGGGACATTAATCATTGAGAGATGAAATTATGAGAAAATTATTAACCCTCTTTCATTACAATGGAAATATTATATTGCTGATAATTTTTATTGGCATTATAACTAAGACTATCAATCTTATTAGTATATACTTCTTTTTATACCTTATTCAATTAAATTTATCTCTGTGCACACACGTACAAAAGCCCAGACTAAATCTATGGACTAGGGTTTCTAAAACTTCTTAAATCTATCAATTAGGCTCATGATGTTGAAACCTGACCAGGATGCTGTGGGGGTCCTGGGCATGCAAGCCTTTGAAACAGTTGCTAATCAGGGAAGGCAGGGGATGCAGAGACAAGGGAGGAGTAGCCAAGAAACAACAGTGTGGCCTTAGGGCAGTGTTCTGGTTCCACCCGAAGGGATACATGTAATAATATCTTTGAGAACTTTACAGAACTGTAACCCACCCCCACACTCTCCCCCCAAAATGGAAGATATTAGCATTCTTCATTCCACAGAACATCACACATTAGTTCAATTTAGTTCAGTTCAGTCCCTCAGTCATGTCCGACATTTTGCAACCCCAGGGACTGCAGCACAACAGGGCTCCCTATGCATCACTAACTCCCAGAGTTTACACAAACTCAAGTCAATTGAGTCGGTGGTGGCATCCAACCATCTCATCTTCTGTCCTCCCCTTCTCTTCCCATCTTCAATCTGTCCCAGCATCAGGGTCTTTTCCAATGAGTCAGTATTTCACATCAGGTGGCCAAAGTATTGAAATTTCAGTTTTGACATCAGTCCTTCTAATGAAAACTCAGGACTGATCTCCTTTAGGATCTACTAGTTGGACTTCCTTGCAGTCCAAGGGACTCTCAAGAGTCTTCTCCAACACCACAGTTCAAAAACATCAGTTCTTGGGTGCTCAGCTTTCTTTATAGTCTAACTCTCACATCCATACATGACTACTGAAAAAACAATAGCTTTCATTATATGGACCTTTGTCGGCAAAGTTAAGTATCTGCTTTTTAATATGCTGTCTAGGTTGGTCATAACTTTCTTTCCAAGAAGTACCTGGTGAATTTTCTGCACAAATTGAGGAAGCTTCCAGAGTGTTATATGATGAACAGCATCCTGGAGAACTTCACCATCCTCCAGGTGGTGACAAACAGAGACACCAAGAAACTGTTGCTCTGCACCATCTACGTTTTTGAGACCTCCACCAGTGAGGGGGGGCCAGGGGCGTGGGGGGGCAGAGGGGGCAGCACACATTTACTACCTGACAAGGGACTGAAGGGGGACCCCAAAAGTGGCTCACCCCCCAGAATATTATCTCCTCAAATGCAGGACCTCCAGCTTTCCCCATGCTTCTTACTTGGGGAGGGAACTGCTCCGTGTTAAGACCTTAAAAGCTGGGTGGTGAGCAGAATGGGCTGGGACTGAGAAGGGAAGATGAATCCTGATCTTGAAACCTCACAGGAGTGTCTGAAAGGACAGATCACCCCAGAGCATTAAGCCCTGAGGACAGGAGTGAGACAACCACCGGAATAACACTGGTTTCGGTCTCTGACAGGTGCCCTCCAAAGAAAAGATATTTCAGAGGGCCCCAGTGACACATGGGTTTGTCCTTCTCTTTCTGCATCTCCTTCTTCTCAATCTGCCTCTTCTTACCACCTCCATCCCAGGCACCCTGATATCAAATATTGAAGGTTAACCGTTTCTGTGCAGGGGCAGTCAGGTGGGCCTTGGAAATGTATTATTTTTTTAATATAATAAGATACTTATAAGTGGGTGTTAGGGTCGTGACTTTTTCTCAACTGGGCAAGCAGTGGAGTGAGGCTTTTAAATCTCATTTCCTCTTCTAAATGTGCCATAGAGCTAGACTGTGTTGCCTTCCTCTTCTCCTCTCCCCACAAAGTGTTGGTTTGTATTTTGCCAGAGGATAAAAACTGAACTGAAAGCTATTTTACAAAAAAAGAAAGAAAGAAACCTACATTTTTACTTAAATCTCAGATATAAACTTATGAAAAACTTACTTGAGTCATGAAATATTCTCTGATTTTTTTTGAACTGCTATTTCTTCAAATTGTTAATAAACTTTAAAGGCAGATTTCACTTCATTTAAAGATTTCACTCTCATGAGCTCTGTTGCTCACCCACAGGGCATTCTCTCCTCATAACCAATTGATTTACTGCAGTTGTTACAGTTCATTAAAAGAATGAGGCATGCTGATAATTCAGCAGATGAAATTTGTTGGTCTCTCTGTGGGTCAGCTACCACTGTGAGATTTGCCCTGTGGACCAGGGAAGCATTATGTGGGAGAATAAATAAAAAATGGTGCTTGCTTTCAGTCCTTAGATTGAATGGGTATATCCTTTGTGAATCAAATCAATGAGTATTTGTAAATTGTTTAAATTTTGGGGTTTTCTTTCAAAATAATTTTGACCATCACTATTTTAGCAAGTGATTTTCATTATGGCCCAATATGAGTTTTTATTTTTGCAGGCAACACTGATCTCCATAGATGTAGCAAAAATGAAATTTTAATACCAAGAAAGGTGTTATACAAATACAAAATAATTAATACAGTACAGCAGTAAGGTAAAGAGAAAACTGTGAGTGACAGGTATTTATTTAGTGTATGCCTGACAGAGTCTTAGGTATTCAAAGATTAGTAGTGAACAAGACAGGCATAGGATGTGAAGAAAGACAGGAAGCATTACAAATTGATGCAACATTACTAGTCTTGCTATCATTTAGGAAGCATCACTACAAACAAAGCTAGTGGAGGTGATGGAATTCCAGTTGACCTATTTCAAATCCTAAAGATGATGCTGTGAAAGTGCTGCACTCAATATGCCAGCAAATTTGGAAAGCTCAGCAGGGGCACAGGACTCGAAATGGTCAGTTTTCATCCCAATCCCAAAGAAAGGCAATGCCAAAGAATACTCAAACTACCACACAATTGCACTCATCTCACACACTAGTAAACTAATGCTCAAAATTCTTCAAGCCAGGCTTCAACAGTATGTGAACTGTGAAATTCCAGATGTTCAAGCTGAATTTAGAAGAGGCAGAGGAACCAGAGATCAAATTGCCAACATCTTTGGATCATCAAAAAAGCAAGAGAGTTCCAGAAAAACATCTACTTCTGCTTTATTGACTGTGCCAAAGCCTTTGACTGTGTGGATCAAAACAAACTGTGGAAAATTCTTAAAGAGATAGGAATAGCAGACCACCTGCCTTCTGAGAAATCTGTATGCAGGTCAAGAAGCAATAGTTAAAACTGGACATGGAACAGCAGAGTGGTTCCAAATGAGGAAAGGAGTACATCAAGGTTGTATATTGTTACCCTGCTTATTTAAATTATATGCAGAGTACATCATGAGAAATGCTGGACTGGATGAAGCACAAGCTGGTATCAATATTGCTGGGAGAAATATCAATAACCACAGATATGCAGAAAGCAAAGAAGAACTAAAGAGCCTCTTGATGAAAGTGAAAGAGGAGAGTGAAAAATTTGGCTTAAAACTCAACATTCAGAAAATGAAGATCATGGCTACTGGTCCCATGACTTCATGGCAAATAGATGGGGCAACAGCAGAAACAGTGACAGACTTTATTTTGGGGGCCTTCAAAATCACTGCAGTTGGTGACTGCAGCCATGAAATTGAAAGATGCTTACTGCTTGGAAGGAAACTTATGACCAACCCAGACAGCATATTAAAAAGCAGAGACATTACTTTGCCAACAAAGGTCCATCTAGTCAAAGTTATCATTTTTCCAATAGTCATGTATGGATATGAGAGTTGGACTATAAAGAAAGCTGTGCACTGAAGAACTGATGCTTTTGAACTGTGGTGTTGGAGAAGACTCTTGAGAGTCACTTGGGCTGTAAGGAGATCCAACCAGTTCATCCCAAAGGAAATCATTCCTGAATATTCACTGGAAGGACTGATTTGAAGCTGAAACTGCAATATTTTCTCACCCTGATGTGAAGAACTGACTCATTGTAAAAGATTCTGATGCTGGGAAAGATTGAAGCTGGAGGAGAAGGGAACAACAGAGCATGAAATTGTTGAATGGCATCATCGACTCAATAACATGAGTTTGAATAAACTCTGGGAGTTGGTGATGGACAAGGAAGCCTGGCGTGCTACAGTCCATGGCGTCGCAAAGAGTTGGACACGACTGAGCGACCGAGCTGAACTGATCATTTAACCCCTAGGAGGATTTGGAGATATTGTTGTCAGCAGTCTTGCACATCATACATGCAGGATTTTTCTGATTGGACTAGGAGGGTGAACTATTCTTTGTTATACACTTTGGTATTTGAAGAGAGAAAAGAGGGAAATCTATCTCCTCGTTCCACCTGTTGAAAGTTCAACCTATAGGGGAATGATTCCTTTTCTATTCAGAATTCCATCAGTTGACCCATTTGAAGATCCTCAGAATGTCAGGAGAAGGGAATGGCACCCCACTCCAGTACTCTTGCCTGGAGAATCCCATGGATGGAGGAGCCTGGTAGGCTGCAGTCCGTGGGGTCGCTAAGAGTTGGACAAGACTGAACAACTTCACTTTCACTTTTCACTTTCATGCATTGGAGAAGGAAATGGCAACCCACTCGTGTTCTTGCCTGAAGAATTCCAGGGACTGTGGAACCTGGTGGGCTGCCATCTATGGGGTCGCACAGAGTCAGACATGACTGAAGCGACTTAGCAGCAGCAGCAGCAGAAGAAGAATGTCAGGTTCCATATTTTGTGGTGTACTTTTTCATCTAAATCCGGAAAATGTTAAACTTCTGATAATGCCACTTTTGGCCATATAGCAAGGTGGGAAGGACTGGCATCTTTAGGACATGTCACTTGTAGCTTTTAGATATAGTATGAGAAAAGAGCAGAAGTATAATAACGAAGGTGCCAATCAAGGGAAAATGAAGTAGTTCCTAAGTATTATTTCCAACAGAATGTCAAAGCCTTTGTGTAGATAGGAGAGCAAAATCTGCCAAAGAGTAACTGATCAGTCAATGTTTGATTGTTAATGAATGAATAATTGAAGGAAAGAAAGACTGAGTCATATACTAGACAACTGTTTTGTAAAATACAAAAGATGGGAAAGTGGTGATGAAAAGAAAAATAAAGATTAAATATTTACATTATTTTTCCATAAATGATATTCTATTTTCAGTGTGTTGTAGAGCTGAAATTTTTGTCACTGCGACTGAATTTGAAAGAGAATAATTCCTACTTAAATATTGAGAACTATGGGGGATTATAAAGAAAAACATATTGTGCATTAATATCCTAGAAAAGAAAGCAATCAATCATCCAGTTAACTTAGCTAATATGAAAGACAGATAGAATGTTTGCATAGTCTTCATTTTAATAAAGAAAGCTTACAAAATATGCCTCACTTAATCTTTCTTATTCTTGGTGATCAAGTTGGTCTTTTCCAAATAATTTATATCAGATAAAAGGCCAACTGCACATTTTTGAAGTTCAAGTCACCATCAACCTAACCTCTTCTCTCAGATAAACATGTAGGAAATCAGTTCAGTTCAGTCACTCAGTCATGTCCGACTCTTTGTGACCCCATGAACCACAGCACATCAGGCCTCCCTGTCCATCACCAACTCCCAGAATTCACCCAAACCCATGTCCATTGTGGAGAAGGCAATGGCACCCCACTCTAGTACTCTTGCCTGGAAAATCCCATAGGCGGAGAAGCCTGGTAGGCTGCAGTCCATGGGGTCGCTAAGAGTCGGACATGACTGAACAACTTCACTTTCACTTTTCACTTTCATGCATTGGAGAAGGAAATGGCAACCCACTCCAGTGTTCTTGCCTGGAGAATCCCAGGGATGGGGAAGCCTGGTGGGCTGCCATCTATGGGGTCGCACAGAGTCAGACACGACTAAAGTGACTTAGCAGTAGCAGTAGCAGCATGTCCATTGAGCCGGTGATGCCATCCCACCATCTCATCCTCTGTTGTCCCCTTCTCCTCCTGCCCTCAATCTTTCCTAGCACCAGGGTCTTTTCAAATGAGTCAGCTCTTTGCATCAGGTGGCCAAAGTATTGGAGTTTCAGCTTCAGCATCAGTCCCTCCAATGAACACCCAGGATGATCTCCTTTAGGATGGACTGGTTGGATGTCCTGGAAGTCCAAGGGACTCTCAAGAGTCTTCTCCAACACCACAGTTCAAAAGTATCAATTCTTCAGTGTTCAGCTTTCTTTATAGTGCAACTCTCACATCCATACATGACCATTGGTAAAACCATAGCCTTGACTAGACAGACCTTTGTTGACAAAGTAATGTCTCTGCTTTTCAATATGCTATCTAGGTTGGTCATAACTTTCCTTCCAAGGAGTAACTGTCTTTTAATTTCATGGCTGCAATCACCATCTGTAAATAAAATTCATGATGCTAAACTTCTACTGTTCTATTGGAATTTTAGTGAATCAACAAAATGATTTTGTAAATGTGTACAACTCTTTCCAAAAAAGTTTTTCAAAAGCATGTTTTAGGTTTCATCCCTTGTTGTATCCTATGAATCTTTACTTCTGAGTATACGGATCTTAACTCAGGAAGTCTCTCAGGAATACAGACAACTGCAAATTTGTGACATGATTTTATTATGACATCTGACTAAAACTTTATTATGGCTCCCTCTAAACCAGAATTATATTCCCCAGAAACATAGTACTGTATTATTACTATCAGGACCAGGAATTTTCTTTCATCAGATCTACCAATTGTGTTTCTCTTATAGAAATTATGTAGGTATAACCAAAGCTTATATTATACTGCAATTTTCTCATAATTAGAATCATATAGATAATAATATATGGTTAACTTGCAAGTTCTTCTGTTTATTCTTGCCACCTCTTAATATCTTCTACTTCTGTTAGGTCTGTACCATTTCTGTCCTTTATTGTGCTCATCTTTGCATAAATGTTTCCTTGGTATGTATAATTTTCTTGAAGAGATCTTTATTCTTTCCCATTCTATTTTTCCCCCTATTTCTTTGCACTGATCACTGAGGAAGGTGTTCTTATCTCTCCTTGCTCTTCTTTGCAACTCTGCATTCAAATGGGTATATCTTTCCTTTTCTCCTTTGCCTTTCCCTTCTCTTCTTTTCTCAGCTATTTGTAAGGCCTCCTCAGACAACCAGTTTACCTTTTTCTGCATTTCTTTTTCTTGGGGATGGTCTTGATCCCTGCCTCCTGTAGAATGTCACGAACTTCAGTCCATAGTTCTTCACCCACTCTGTCTATCAGATCTAATCCCTTGAATCTATTTGCCACTTCTACTGTATAATTGTAAGGGATTTTATTTAGGTCATATCTGAATGGACTAGTGGTTTTCCATACTTTCTTCAATTTAAGTCTGAATTTGGCAATAAGGAGTTCATGATCTGAGCCACAGTCAGCTCCCAGTCTTGTTTTGCTGACTGTATAGAGCTTCTCCATGTTTGGCAGCAAAGAATATAATCAATCTGATTTTGATATTGACCATCTGGTGATGTCCATGTGCATAGTCTTCTCTTGTGTTGTTGGAAGAGGGTGTTTGCTATGACCAGTGCGTTCTCTTGGCAAAACTCTACTAGCCT
This sequence comes from Bos grunniens, assembly GCF_055505025.1. NCBI lineage: Eukaryota > Metazoa > Chordata > Mammalia > Artiodactyla > Bovidae > Bos > Bos grunniens. The sequence continues at coordinate 92,463,090 of NC_141172.1, forward strand.
TTGTCCTGTTTCATTCTGTATTCCAAGGCCAAATTTATCTCTTACTTCAGGTATTTCTTAACTTTCTAATTTTGCATTCCAGTCCCCTGTAATGAAAAGGACATCTTTTTGGTGTATTAGTTCTAGAAGGCCCTGTAGGTTTTCATAGAACCATTCAACTTCAGCTTCTTTAGCATAACTGGTCAGGACATAGACTTGGATTACTGTGATATTGATTGGTTGCCTTGGAAATGAACAGAAATCATTCTGTCATTTTTGAGATTGCATCCAAGTTTTGCATTTTAGACTCTTTTGTTGACTATGAGGGCTACTCCATATCTTCTAAGGGATTCTTGCCCACAAAATAGTGCACAATTGCACTCATCTCACACACTAGTAAAGTAATGCTCAAAATTCTCTAAGTTAGGCTTCAACATACATGAACTGTGACCTTCCAGATGTTCAAGCTGGTTTTAGAAAAGGCAGAGGAACCAGAGATCAAATTGCAAACATCCAGTGGATCATAGAAAAAGCAAGTGAGTTCCAGAAAAACATCCACTTCTGCTTTATTGACTTTGCAAAAACCTTTAACTGTGTGGATCACAACAAACTGTGGAAAATTCTTAGAGATGGGAATACCAACCCACCTTACCTGCCTCTTGAGAAATCTGTTTGCAGTTCAAGAAGCAACAATTAGAACAGGACATGGAACAGCAGACTGGTTCAAAATTGGGAAAGGAGTACATCAAGGCTGTATATTGTCACCTTGCTATTTAACTTATATGCAAAGTACATCATGCAGAATGCTGGGCTGGATGAAGCACAAGCTGGAATCAAGACTGTAGGGAGAAATATCAATACCCTTAGATATATAGATGACACCACCCTTATGGCAGAAAATGAAGAAGAATGAAAGAGCCTCTTAATGAAAGTAAAAGAGGAGGGTGAAAAAGTTGGCTTAAAACTCAGCATTCAGAAAACTAAGATCATGGCACCTGGTCCCATCACTATATGCAAATAGATAGGGAAACAGTGGAATCCGTGACAGATTTTATTTTTGAGGTCTCCAAAATCACTGCAGATGGTGACTGCAGCCAGGAAATTAAAAGACAGTTGATCCTTGGAAGAAACCTAGACCAACCTAGACAGCATATTAAAAAGCAGAGATATTACTTCGCAACAAAGTTCCTTCTAATTAAAGCTATGGTTTTTCCAGTAGTTGTGTATGGATGGGAGACTTGGACCATAAAGGAAGCTGAATGCAGAAGAATAGATGCTTTCGAACTGTGGTGTTGGAGAAGACTCTTGAGAGTTCTTTGGACTGCAAGGAGACCCAATCAGTCCATTCTAAAGGAAATCAGTCCTGAATATTCACTGGCGTGCCTGAGGCTAAAGCTGAAGCTACAATACTTTGGCCAAGTGATGCAAAGAACTGACTCACTGAAAAAGACCCTGATGCTGGGAACGATTGAAGTGGGGAGGAGAAGGGGATGACAGAGGATGAGATGGTTGGATGGCATCACCGACAAAATGGACATGAGTTTGCATGAGCTCTGGGAGTCAGTGATGGACAGAGAGGCCTGGGGTGCTGCAGTCCATGAGGTCACAAAAAGTCAGACATGACTGAGCAGCTGAACTGAACTGATTGCATAATGCTATTTCCTTAAACACACAAATGATTCTACACTTTCATAAATCTGAGTTTTTCAGTACTCTCTAATGCCTAGTAAATAAATATAATCAACACTGGTATATATTCAAAATCACCCAGGATCTACTCCAGAGTACTTCATAAAGAAGTGATTATGGAAGTACAGTTTTTTACAGTTAGTGTGCTCTTTAGGCATGAATGTGCAATGGTGCTTAAGATAAGAAAGTTTTACTTCAAACTTTGAAAAGGCTTTGGTCACCATATGAAGGTTTTTATTATCTGGACACTGAAGAGAAACTTCCAGACTGCTATGCAACTAAAAATTTTCCTGTGTTTGTATACCTTTCTCCTATGCAGGATATACATTTTTCTTACACAGGATATTGATATCTGTAAGCCTCCATGTAGACATTTTCAGGCTAGATTTTTCTGACTACATTTGGACATGTGAACAACCTTTCATATCTCTGAGCACTGCCTAAGATACAATATGAGACTTGCTATTAATACATTGAGATGTTCATGATCAGATTTTTTTCTTGCACTTGATTGTAAAGCATGATGCTTTACCAAGCATTCAATAGAAAGGAATGGCTTACAGGGCTTAGTATAACTTATTATTTTTCCCCAGTAGAAAATATAAAGATATATTTTATTATCTTGATTAAATATATATCACATGGGACAATCAGGTAATTGGACCACATTAATTGAACTTTTCTTTTGTCTGCATGGTTTCAGCAAAAGAACCATTTCAAAATCAATTTCAACTTAGAAAATTTGGTTTTAATATGCATCAGTCTCCAGAGCCAAATTTTAATTTTAGTTTTTCTCATAAGTTACATACTTGAGGGCTTCACAGGCTGCACTGTATAGTTAATGCTTAGGAATTCATGAGACAACCTTAGCATTCTCATTAGAGAGCAAGTCCAATATCATTACTCTGCCTGTAGGCTCCTTAGCCGGTAGACACAGAAATCTAATGGAGACCTTGTAATATTTTAGTTGTCCTTGCTGCTACATATACTTCCTCAAGAGGAAGGTCCATATATTTTGATGGGGAAAAATTATAACCCTGTTTCCCAAGTTACTTTTTTCTCCACTGAACTTGAACCTACAATGGTGTTGTACATTCAGCACATCTGAACTGATGATGGCCTATGTGTAACGCTCAAAAGTTTGAAACCAATTGCCTGAGGGTTTTCCAACTGCTGTCATAAGTCTACATGTTCTTTTTGAAACAGTAACAGGAAGAAACAGGTAATAATTGTAAGGGGGCAATAATGGAGGTTATGGGATTCCAATAATATTAAATTTCTTAATCTGAGAAAAAGTTACACATAGATAACTATGCTGCAGTTTAGAATTTGTGCACATTTTTGTACATATTCTATCAGTGATATTTTTTTAATAGCCACCTGTATGATAGTTAAACTCCAATGTTTTGGCCACCTGATGTGAAGAGCTGAGTCATTGGAAAAGACCCTGATGCTGGGAAAGATTGAGGGCAGGAGGAGAAGGGGATGACAGAGGGTGAGATGGCTGGATGGCATCACCAACTCAATGGACATGGGTTTGGGTGGACTCTGGAAGTTGGTGATAGACTGGGAGGCCTGGGGTGTTGTGGTTCATGGGGTTGCAAAGAGTCGGACACGACTGAACGACTGAACTGAACTGAATGATAGTTTCAGGAAATTGAAACTGATTGCCTAAATATTTCTTATCTGCTGCCATCATGCCTATTCAATCTTCTCTTGATTAAGCACAGCAAAAACAACAACAAACACAGTCAAGCTTGTCTGTAGGCATAGAATAAGCTCATGAGAGTACTAATAGCTATGCCTTTGTTCCAAGAAGCTGATTTTTGCAAAACTGTTGTTATTCATTTTATTCATATGATAGTGCAGCAGCTAGCAAATGGAAAATTCAAGCTGTCAATGAAACTGCTTTAAACCATCATCTCTTAAATGTTTATTAACAGTTGGATATATGGCTTCAGAGCTCAGGGACAAGAATATAACTATCAGAAAGTTTATGATAGTTAAGACAATGAGAATGGATGAAATTGCCGAGAGAGAGAGAGTGTGCATAAAGGTAGAAGAAATTTTGTCCAGAGATACAACTGGGAGAAGAGCCAAGATTTAAAGGGCAGATAGGGGAAGATGATCCAGTAGAAAACAGTGAGAAATAAAAGCTACTTAAGTAGGTAAGCTCTAGGAGTGTTTCACCAGAGTACAAATAGGAAATGAGGCAAATGTAGAGGCAACAGTTAAAGTTGCTGGCTTTGAGCATGTCTAAAGCTAAAAAGGAGGCAGTAATGGCAGTGTTAAAAATACATGTGAGGCTGGCAGTCCAGAATCCAGGTATATGAAATTCACTTTAATCAAAATTATGAATTATTTAGTAGCTATTAAATGGCATATATTTTAGTCATGTTGTCTAGTATGATTTTTACCACAATACTACAAGAAAGGAGTTAATCACTGTCAAAAACTACTCCAAAACATCACCCTGGGAGTAACTAGAATACATTGTGCATCTACTCACACATCTAGTATACTATCACTCCATATTAATTTATCTCCTGTTAATCACAAAAATTTTCCAGGAATCTTTTAATTTCATTCTGGTCTAAAGTTTCAGTTCAGTCACTCAGTCGTGTCTGACTCTTTGTGACCTCATGGACTGCAGCACTCCAGGCTTCCCTGTCAGTCACCAACTCCCAGAACCTGCTCAAACTCATATCCATCACGTTGGTGCTGGCATTCAACCATCTCATCCTCTGTTGTCCCCTTCTTCTCCCACCTGCAATCTTTCCCAGCATCAGGGTCTTTTCCAATGACTTGATTCTTTGCATCAGGTGGCCAAAGTATTAGAGTTTCAGCATCAGTCCTTCCAATGAATATTCAGGACCTATTTCCTTTAGGATGAACTGGTTGACTCTCTTTGCAGTCCAAGGGACTCTCAAGAGTCTTCTCCAACACCACAGTTCAAAAGCATCCTTATAATATCTGTACCTATTTGCATATGTTGGAAGAGATGTTGTTAAACGGTCAGTACCCTCATTATATTTACCTGTTTTTATGCCACACAAACCCAGATATATACATAAAATTATGCCAATTATATATTTAATGCAAAATTTTTTTTCACAATAGATGTACATTTAATGAAAGTTTGAATTACTAAATAGTACTTATTTTCATGGAAAGATTACATTTTTTTCCTGAGAAGTATTACCTGCAGCTAACACAGCTGTGAGTCAAGGGAAAAACATTCTCCAGTATATTTGAACCTGTGCCAACATCGAACATCAATTAAGCTTTTTTTTTTTTAATTTTCCTTTTTTTGTTGTTCTTTTTTTTTTTTTTTACTTTACAATATTGTATTGGTTTAGCCATACATCAACATGAAACCACCACGGGTGTACATGTGTTCCCAAACCTGAACCCCCCTCCCACCTCCCTCCCCATACCATCCCTCTGGGTCATCCCAGTGCACCAGCCCGAAGCATCCTGTATCCTGCATCGAACCTGGACTGGCAATTCGTTTCTTATATGATATTATACATGTTTCAATGCCATTCTCCAAATCATCTCCCCCCCACCCACAGACTCCAAAAGACTGTTCTATACATCTGTGTCTCTTTTGCTGTCTTGCATACAGGATTATAGTTACCATCTTTCTAAATTCCATATACATGCATTAGTATACTGTATTGGTATTTTTCTTTCTGGCTTAATTCACTCTGTATAATATGCTCCAGTTTCATCCATCTCATTAAAACTGATTCAAATGTATCAGTTTTTAATGGCTGAGTATTACTCCATTGTGTATATGTACCACAGCTTGCTTATCCATTCATCTGCTGATGGACATCTAGGTTGCTTCCATGTCCTGGCTATTATAAACAGTGCTGAGATGAACATTGGGGTACACGTGTCTCTTTCAATTCTGGTTTCCTTGGTGTTTATGCCCAGCAGTGGGATTGCTGGGTCGTATGGCAGTTCTATTTCCAGTTTTTTAAGGAATCTCCACTCTGTTGTCCATAGTGGCTGTACTAGTTTGCATTCCCACCAACAGTGTAAGAGGGTTCCCTTTTCTCCACATCCTCTCCAGCATTTATTGCTTGTAGACTTTTGGATCACAGCCATTCTGACTGGCGTGAAATGGTACCTCATTGTGGTTTTGATTTGCATTTCTCTGATAATGAGTGATGTTGAGCATCTTTTCATGTGTTTGTTAGCCATCTGTATGTCTTCTTTGGGGAAATGTCTATTTAGTTCTTTGGCCCATTTTTTGATTGGGTCATTTATTTTTCTGGAATTGAGCTGCAGGAGTTGCTTGTATATTTTTGAGATTAGTTGTTTGTCAGTTTCTTCATTTGCTATTATTTTCTCCCATTCTGAAGTCTGACTTTTCACCTTGCTTATAGTTTCTTTTGTTGTGCAGAAGCTTTTAATTTTAATTAGGTCCCATTTGTTTATTTTTGCTTTTATTTTCAATATTCTGGGAAGTGAGTCATAGAGGATCCTGCTGTGATGTATGTTGGAAGGTGTTTTGCCTATGTTCTCCTCTAAGAGTTTTGTATTTTCTTGTCTTATGTTTAGATCTGTAATCCATTTTGAGTTTATTTTTGTGTATGGTGTTAGAAAGTGTTCTAGTTTCATTCTTTTACAAGTGGTTGACCAGCTTTCCTAGCACCACTTGTTAAAGAGATTGTCTTTTCGCCACTGTATATTCTTGCTTCCTATGTCAAAGATAAGCTGTCCATAGGTGTGTGGGTTTATCTCTGGGCTTTCTATTTTGTTCCATTGATCTATGTTTTTGTCTTTGTGCCAGTACCATACTGTCTTGATGACTGTGGCCTTGAGTAGAGCCTGAAATCAGGCAGGTTGATTCCTCCGGTTTCATTCTTCTTTCTCAAGATTGCTTTGGCTATTCGAGGTTTTTTGTATTTCCATACAAATTGTGAAATTATTTGTTCTAGCTCTGTGAAAATTACTGTTGGTAGCTTGATAGGGATTGCATTGAATCTATAGATTGCTTTGGGTAGTATACTCATTTCCACTATATTGATTCTTCCAATCTATGAATATGGTATATTTCTCTATCTATTAGTTTCCTCTTTGATTTCTTTCTATAGCGTTTAACAGTTTTCTATATATATATGTCTTTAGTTTCTTTAGGTAGATATACTCCTAAGTATTTTATTCTTTTCGTTTCAACGGTGAATGGAATTGTTTCCTTAATTTCTCTATTTTCTCATTATTAGTGTATAGGAATGCAAAGGATTTCTGTGTGTTGATTATATATCTGCAACAGTTAGAACCTGACATGGAACAACAGACTGGTTCCAAATAGGAAAAGGAGTACATCAAGGCTGTATATTATTACCCTGCTTATTTAACTTATATGCAGAGTACATCATGAGAAATGCTGGACTGGAAGAAACACAAGCTGGAATCAAGATTGCCGGGAGAAATATCAATAACCTCATATAGGCAGATGACACCACCCTTAGGGCAGAAAGTGAAGAGGAACTAAAAAGCCTCTTGATGAAAGTGAAAGTGGAGAGTGAAAAAGTTGGCTTAAAGTTCAACATTCAGAAAACGAAGATCATGGCATCCGGTCCCATCAATCATGGGAAATAGCTGGGGAAACAGTGGAAACAGTGTCAGACTTTATTTTCTGGGGCTCCAAAATCACTGCAGATGGTGACTGCAGCCATGAAATTAAAAGACACTTACTCCTTAGAAGGAAAGTTATGACCAACCTAGGTAGCATATTCAAAAGCAGAGACATTACTTTGCCAACAAAGGTCCATCTAGTCAAGGCTGTGGTTTTTCCTGTGGTCATGTATGGATGTGAGAGTTGGACTGTGAAGAAGGCTGAGCACCAAAGAATTGATGTTTTTGAACTGTGGTGTTGGAGAAGACTTTTGAGAGTCCCTTGGACTTCAAGGAGATCCAACCAGTCCATTCTGAAGGAGATCAGCCCTGGGATTTCTTTGGAGGGAATGATGCTGAAGCTGAAACTTCAGTACTTTGGCCTCCTCATGTGAAGAGTTGACTCACTGGAAAAGACTCTGATGGTGGGAGGGATTGGGGGCAGGAGGAGAAGGGGACGACAGAGGATGAGATGGCTGGATGGCATCACTGACTCAATGGACGTGAGTCTGTGTGAACTCCAGAAGTTGATGATGGACAGGGAGGGCTGGCATGCTGTGATTCATGGGGTCGTGAAGAGTCGGACATGACTGAGCAACTGAACTGAACTGAACTTTACTATATTCATTGATTAGCTCTAGTAATTTTCTGGTGGAGTCTTTAGGATTTTCTATGTAGAGGATCATGTCGTCTGCAAACAGTGAGAGTTTTACTTCTTTTTTTCCAATTTGGATTCCTATTATTTCTTTTTCTGCTCTGATTGCTGTGGCCAAAACTTCCAAAACTATGTTCAATAGTAGTGGTGAGAGTGGGCACCCTTGTCTTGTTCCTGACTTTAGGGGAAATGCTTTCAATTTTTCACCATTGAGGATAATGTTTGCTGTGGTTTTGTCATATATAGCTTTTATTATGTTGAGGTATGTTCCTTCTATTCCTTCTTTCTGGAGAGTTTTTATCATAAATGGATGTTGAATTTTGTCAAAGGCTTTCTCTGCATCTATTGAAATAATCATATGGCTTTTATTTTTCAAATTTCTTTCAGAATAAGCACCTTTGTTAGTATTTTGTATTAAGAGATCAAAGGCAAACAAATGAATGAAACTTCACACACAATAAAAATACAAGTAGAGTACTAAAAGTCATCAAAATAACTTTTCTGAATTTATGTGCATCCATTTGATTAGTTATATTCAAAAACATTAATTAATAGACAAGAAAGGAAGACAAAATTATAAATGAGGTACTTTATATACAATATATATGCCAAAGCCTTTGTGTGGATCACAAAAAATTGTGGAAAATTCTGAAAGAGATGGGAATACCAGACCACCTGACCTACCTCTTGAGAAACCGGTATGCAGGTGAGGAAGCAACAGTTAGAACTGGACATGGAACAACAACTAGTTCCAAATAGGAAAAGGAGTACATCAAGGCTGTATATTTTCACCCTGCTTTTTTAACTTCTATGGAGAGTACATCATGAGATACACTGGGCTGGAAGAAGCACAAGCTGGAATCAAGATTCCTGGGAGAAATATCAATAACCTCAGATATGCAGATGACACCACCTTTATGGAAGAAAGTGAAGAGGAACTAAAAAGCCTCTTGATGAAAGTGAAAGAGGAGAGTGAAAAAGTTGGCTTAAAGCTCAACATTCAGAAAACGAAGATCATGGTATCTGGTCCCATCACTTCACAGGAAATAGATGGGGAAACAGTGGAAACAGTGTCAGACTTTATTTTTGGGGGCTCCAAAGTCACTGCAGATGGTGATTGTAGCCACGAAATTAAAAGACATTTACTCCTTGGAGGGAAATTTATGACCAACTTAGATAGCATATGAAAAGCAGAGACATTACTTTGCCAACAAAGATCCATCTAGTCAAGGCTATGGTTTTTCCAGTGGTCATGAATGGATGTGAGAGTTGGACTGTGAAGAAAGCTGAGCGCCGAAGAACTGATGCTTTTGAACTGTGGTGTTGGAGAAGACTCTTGAGAGTCCCTTGGGCTGCAAGGAGATCCAACCAGTCCATTCTAAAGGCGATCAGTCCTGGATGTTCACTGTAAGGACTGATGCTAAAGCTGAAACTCCAGTACTTTGGCCACCTCATGCAAAGAGTTGACTCATTGGAAAAGACCCTGATGCTGGGAAGGATTGGGGGCAGGAGGATAAGGGGACCACAGAAGATGAGATGGCTGGATGGCATCACTGACTCGATGGACATGAGTTTGAGTAAACTCCAGGAGTTGGTGATGGACAGGGAGGCCTGGCCTGCTGCAGTTCATGGTGTCACAAAGAGTCGGACACGACTGAGCAACTGAATTGAACTGACTAAACTGATACCATAAAATGGAACCATACAATAACTTTACATAGACTGTTTCATGGTTGCTAATTGTTGTTGTTTAGTTATGTCCCAGTCTTTGCAACCCCATGGACTGCAGCACACCAGGCCTCCCTGTCCCTCATCATTGCTGTAAGTTTAAGTTCATGTCCATCGCATCAGTGATGCCATCCAGCCATCTCATCCTCTGACACCCTCTTCTCCTTCTGCCCTCAATCTTTCCCAGCATCAGGGACTTTTCCAATGAGTCAGCTGTTCACATCAGATGACAAAAATACTGGACTTCAGCTTAAGCATCAGTCCTTCTTGCTAGTTACAGAACAGGATTTCCTTTTTTGTAAACACTTTTTTTTTTTTTTGTAAACACTTTCACATTCTATTTTTACCTAAAACATTCTTTAAATGGTTGTAATTTTTTGAATCCTTTGTTCTTTTGCACCTGAACCAACAGCCATTTCTTCTCTTATCTATAATTTGTAAGGCCTTCATTATCATGGCTATGTGTAGAATATTATTTGTATGAACTGAATCAGAAAGTGTAGCAGCTAATAAATCTATTTGTAAAAATTGAAAGAGAAGGTGCAGAGAGACTAATACAAATATAAGCATAATTGATTTTTAAGAAAAGAATACGGTCTATATAATACTTTTCTTTATACTGATTATGTCACTCACTAGCTTAAAATTGTTTAATATTTCCCTTTTGCCACACTTGTTAGAATGTTAAGCAGGTCTTCCATAGTCTGTCTTCTTAAGTTTCCAGTCTCACATCTCATCCGGTCTTCTTGCACTCTATGCTTAGGCCATTCCAAACTTTATGCAGTTCTCCTAATGCCCCAGATAATGTTAAAGTTCTAAGTTCTCATATTTAAACCCTTTATAAATATTGTTTTCTTCTTATACCTGAAGTGCTTTCTCTATCCACTTACTGGTTATTTTTTTAGCAGGTTCATCAGTGCCCTTCCTGAAAGTTCCCTCTTTACACAGAACTGTCTCCTTCCTCCATTTAGCCCCAAAATATAATGATACAAATTTCAAATGCAGAATCTTTTATATTCTGTCATGTCTTCTTAAGTTCCTTGCCCCTATAACACTTTGAGTATTTTGAAGAAAAAAAATTATGACTGGCTCACCTCAATATCCTGTGCATCTTATATAATTCTGACACCATTAAAAGTATTTATGAAATTAGTGAATAGTGAAGTCGCTCAGTCATGTCCGACTCTTTGCGACCCCATGGACAGTAGTCAACCAATCTCCTCCATCCATGGGATGTTCCAGGCAAGAATACTGGAGTGGGTTGCCATTTCCTTCTCCAGAGGATCTTCCCAACCAGGGATTGAACCTGGGTCTCCTGCATTGTGGGCAGATGTTTTACCATCTGAGCCACCAGGGAAGGCTTATACTATCTACCAATATGCTCAAGTGAGCTTTGACAAATATACAAAAGCAATTTAATGAAGGGAGTATAGTTGGCACAACTGATATTGGGGCAATTGGATATATATTAGAGAAAAAAAGAACCTTGACCTAACTCTCATAAATTTACATAAAATTTAACTCAAAATGGATTATAGACTTAAGTGAAAAATAAATACCATTAAGGAAATACAAATTAAAACTATAAGATTATTACAACATACTTTTCAGAATGTCTATATATATATATATATATATATATATATATTTTTTTTTTAAGGTGAGAACATCACATACTTGCAGGAATGCAGATAAACTGAATCACTCATACGTTGCTGATGGAGATGTAATATTGTATAGCCACTCAGGAAGATAATTGGGCAGTTTTTCATAAAAATAAATACGAACCCATCCGATGACTCAGCAGTCATACTCTTGGGCATTTTCCACAAGGAAGTAAAACTTAGGTACGCAAATGTTCATAGAAATTTTAGCTTTAATAACTCAGCACTGGAAAGAACCAGATGACCTTCAATACATATATACATAACATAGAATATTACAGAGGAGTAAAAAGGAATGTACTATTGCACATATAACTACTTTAATAAATCTTCAGGGAATTATGTTGAGGGGGAAAATGCCAATATGAAAGATTACTACTGTAGTATTCCATTTATATGATATTAAAAAATGATAACATTTTAGAAATAGATAAGAGATTAGTGATTGCCATGTGTTAGAATCTGGGTAGGGGAAGAAAGATGATTGCAATTATAAAAGGGTAACATGAGGGACCCTTGTGACAACTGAACTGCTCAATATCTTTATTTTGATGCAGACATGTGATTAACATTATATAATTATATAAAACTAAACAATACATACCCACATGAGTACAAATAAAACTGAGAAAATCTGAAAAAGATCAGTGGATGTTATCAATGTTAGCATCTTTGTTACATTATAGTTTTATAAAATGTTACCATTGAGGAAAACTGCTAAAGAGTACATGGCATCTCTATGTATTATTATCATGTAAATCTAAAATTATCTCAATATAATTTTCAATAAAATGTTAATTGAACAAATTCATTGTTTTGTTGACACCAAATACTTTATTTAATAAGACCTATGGAAACAAACAAGTAAAATGAGACATTAACTTTTTTTCAGTCAAATATTTAAATGAGCCTAATTAATTTTTTTACCTTAAACTTTTTATAGAATTTTTGAGATAACTGTAGGTTTCTGCTGGGGCTTTTTTTTTTTTTTTTTTTGGAAAGAGGGATACTGTCACTCAATGACATTTCCAGTTTCCAGCTTCTTAAGCTTCAAGGTGGGCTCTAGTCAACAGGGGCACAAACAGTCGGACATGACTGAAGTGACTTAGCATACACTGCAGTACAACAGACCAAAATGAAGCTCAAAGAACTTATCATCATGCTATTCCTCATGTCCTCAAGTCCTTAGCCAGTCTGTCTTCTCTCTACCTTTCAGGGTCTACTTACGTTTGCTTTGCATATAATGTCCAGGGCATTTCCAGATATACTTAGGAGAAAGAGAAAAAAGTATATCTAATACATTTTTCTATGCAAATTGAAGAATTGAAATCAACTTTTAGTCCTAAATGAAAAATAATGCTGCTACCAAGAAATATCAGAAGATAATACAATTAAACCCTGAAAGATTAAGGTATTATAATACAGCTTAAGCTTGTGTGTAGGTGTGTACAATGTAAGGAAAAAGTCAGATATGAACTGACTTTTAAACAGTGTGTACAATATAAGGAAAACGTCAGATATGAACTGACTTTTAAACAGACTTTTAAACAGTTTTAGACTTTTGAACTGCTTTAAACAGTGTTTAAAGCAAACAATATGGTTATCTCATCAGATTTGAAATAATACTAAAAAGCAGAGACATCACTTTGCTGTCAAAGGTCAAGATAGTCAAATCTATGGTTTTTCCAGTAGTAATATACAGATGTGAGAGTTGGACCATAAAGAAGGCTGACTGCCAAAGAATTGATGTTTTCAAACTGTGGTGGCAGGGAAGACTCATAAGAGTCCCTTAGACTGCAAGGAGATCAAATAGGTCAAAGCTACAGAACATCAACCCTGAACATTCATTCATCCTGAATATTCAGCAGCAGAAGGACTGATGCTGAAACTGAAGCTCCAATACTTTGGTGACTTGATGTGAACAGCCGGCTTACTGGAAAAGACCCTGATGCTGAGAAAGATTGAAGGCAAATATAGAATGGTGCAGCAGAGGATGAGATGGCATCACTGACTCAAAGGACACACCTTTGAGGAAACTCCAGGAGACAGTGAAGGGCAGGAGAGTCTGGCATGCTGTAGAGCCTCGGAATGCAAAGAGTTGGACATGACTTAGAGACTGAACAACGACGACAACATCAGATTTAGTCAATGGCTTTCTTAAAAAAAAAAAAAAAAATGTTAGGGAAAAAAGCTAGATTTATGTTTTAAGTACAATTAGAATATTAATTACAAAAACTTTGTACATAATTTAATTCTGTTTGTTTTTGTGTAGTAATCAGAATGATTTGGAGTGACTGAATAAAAATATATTAACACATTTCTTAAAAAAAAACTGTAATAAGCATATCAAATTTCCTCCTATGCATTAAAATTAAATTGCATATTAACCTAGTCCAGGAATGTTACATTTGGCTTAATACGTAACTTGATACACTGATGTAAAATGAAAATATATTGTTTTAAATATTCTAAGAGTACAAATGAATGTTTTTTAAATCAGTAAATATATTAATGTCACAGATATTGGAAAATGTATAATTTAGGAAAATGGTGAAAAAAAGCTGCTTATCTAGGTTAGCATTTCAGTAGAGAAATGGAATATATAGGTTTCTCCATTCTTAAATTGTATACCTTTTAAAATTATTTAAATATTGATAAATACTGTATTCATTTTCCATGCATATGATTGTAAAAACAATTTCATGAGCCCTATGGATAAGAGTATCACTCCTGAAAAAAAGATACAGTAAATGATAATTACATTTTACAGATGTATAAGCATAAGACACACAGCATTAGTTCGTTTTGTTTTCCTAAGAGGATCCAGACAATTGCAGCCAATAGTACTGCTTCTATTCAATATAATAATTTAAATGATCTACATGATAGGGACTTAATTTAACATGAAATAATAAAGATTTGTAATATGTATTTAAATATTTTTACCTTCTTTCAGTTTATTTATTAAGTATCACAATATCTCTCTAGTAAATCTCAATATAATGTATCCTCCGGCAAATCTGTATAGTATAAAATATACATCTGACACCTGAAAGACCTAAAGTTTTCTGATAGGTTTTGCTCTGGTTTTCTCTTTCATTTTTGACCCTCAACATTATTATTTTAAACATGTTTGCAAATATTACAATAAAATATCGTGTATATTTTAGGGGAGAAATTCGTATTTATTTCTCCTCACCTAAATACAATAGAAATCTTAGGGCCTTGAGACTAGGAAGATATTCCCCTACAGAATATGGAGAAGCCTATATATTCAAGGTTTGAATAATTATGTTCAAAATGATCAAATATAAAGGCAGGGATGATACTCATAAAGTAGACATACTAGATCATAAAACAGGAAAAAAAATATGTGGAGAAGTCCTATTAATTGTGCAGTATGAAAATAATTTGAAATCATAGAAATAAAATGCTTTTCTATGTGCAGATGGTGGAGTAGAAGGGAGAATTTCAGTTAATAGAGATTAAAGAAAATACCTTTCTTGGTTCCTAATCCAATATATTTTTTTCCTTTAGAAAAATGACCCATGATTATTTGTCAATAGACTTTAATTTTCCACATCACTTATTTCTTACTTTATCTAGTCAATATTGTCATTTACTTATGCCAAAGTGTATAAATCATATATTCTCTAATACTATGTGTAGAAAATAAACAACTTAAAGTATAAGTATCAAGTCTTTACTTTTAATGTTTTATTTTGAAATAATTATAGACTAAAGGAAGTTGCACAAATAGTACATAAGGGTTCTTATGTACTTCTTATGACCCCTTCACTAAGTTTCTTCACAACAGTTACATGCTATATATAACTGTAAGACAATATCAGAAACATAAAGCTGACATTGGTACAATACTGCTAATTATACTACATCCCTGCAGATACTACATCACTGCAGATGGTGACTGCAGCCATTAAATTAAAAGACACTTACTCCTTGGAAGGAAAGTTATGACCAAGCTAGACAGCATATTAGAAAGCAGAGACATTACTTTGCCAACAAAGGTCCGTCTAGTCAAAGCTATGTTTTTTCCAGTAGTCATGTATGGCTGTGAGAGTTGGAGGATAAAGAAAGCTGAGTGTCGAAGAATTGATACTTTTGAACTGTGGTATTAGAAAAGACACTTGAGAGTCCCTTGGACTCCAAGGAGATCCAACCGGTCACTCCTATTTAACTTTTATGCAAAGTACACCATGTGAAATGCGGGGATGGATGAACCACAAGCTAGACTCAAGATTGCCAGAAGAAATATCAATAACCTCATATATGAAGATGACACTAATCTTATGGCAAAAAGTGAAGAAGAACTAAACTCAACATTCAGAAGGCTAAGATCATGGCATCTGGTCCCATCTCTTCATGGATAATAAAAGTGGAAATAATGGAAACAGTGTGAGACTTTATTTTCTCAGGCTCCAAAATCACTGCAGATGGTAACTTTAGCCATTAAATTAAAAGACACTTGCTCCTTGGAAGAAAAGCTATGACCAACCTAGACAGCATATTAAAAAGCAGAGACATTACTTTGCCAAAAAAGGTCCATCTAGTCAAGGTTATGATTTTTCCAGTAGTCATGTATGGATATGAGAGTTGGACTATAAAGAAAGCTGAGTGCTGAAGAATTGATGCTTTTGAACCGTGGTGTTGGAGAAGACTCTTGAGAGTCCCTTGGACTCCAAGGAGATCCAACCAGTCCATTTTAAAGGAAATCAGTCCTGCATATTCTTTGGAAGGACTGAACTCCAATACTTTGGCCACCTGATGTGAAGAACTGTCTAATTTGAAAAGACCCTGATGCTGGGAAAGATTGAGGGCAAGAGGAGAAGCGGATGACAAAGGATGAGATGGTTGGATGGTATCAGCAACTAGATGGACATAAGTTTGAGTGAACTCTGGTAGTTGGTGATGGTCAGGAAAGCCTGGTGTGCTGCAGTCCATGGGGTTGCAAAGAGTCAGACAAGACTGAGTGACTGAACAGAACTGAACTAATGCATACTCATTGTTCTGTATTTGGATTTTTTTTAAATCAACAATGTGTTTGGGAGATTTCTCTAATTCTATCAAATTATTTAATTTCCATTTTCTATATAGTATTATGGCTTCTTTGTGTTTCTAAGTTTTCACTTATTTTTAATTTCTACATTGCATATATAAGAAATAGGCAAATATAAAATTCAAAAATAAGTCATCGTGAGTTCAGCTTGTCATCACAAAATGTATAGAGATGAAGCACCTCTTATGGCACTCAGAATTACAGTGGCCTTCATGTTTCTCTAAAGTTACAAAAACCCTGGCTACAGCTCATATTTTCTTTTTTTCCTAATTTTTTTTTTGGATTTTTATGTGTGGAATCAAGCAGTATACTTTCTTGAATCATTTTCTTTCATTAAAGTATCTTTTTAAAGTTCTCTATGTTGTTAAGTGCATCTGTAATAATTTCTTTGTTCTTATCTTTCATATGTCAAAATGTGTTCATTCACCCTGTTGTTGATTTAATTTGAATGGCTTACAATTTTAACTATTAAGATGAATCTCCTATGAGTATTTCTGTTCCTCTCATATAACTTTCAGGATAAGATTATTCAGTTTTCAATTATAGACAAGTTTAATTTTAACAGAAAATGCTTCTACTTCTTCTGATGGTAGACAAACCAAATTAGACCAAACCTATCACAGATAATAACTAGTTAGCTTTTTGGAAAACAATAACAAAAACAAACAAACAACAACACACCTGTGAAACATATACTGGCCAAAACTAAGAAAATATTAATAGAAACGTTCTCTTGAAAGAAGAAGTACACACTAAAATGTGCTTCATGTTTGTATGGCTTATAATATGAGAGCTGACTTCAGTCAGCATCACACATGGCTCTCAACAATTACATAGAAGATTGCCAGGAGAAATGTCAATAACCTCAGATATGCAGATGACACCACCCTTATGGCAGAAAGTGAAGAGGAACTAAAGAGCCTCTTGATGAAAGTGAAAGAGGAGAATGAAAAAGTTGGCTTAAAGCTCAACATTCAGAAAACTAAGATCATGGCATCCTGTCCCAACACCTCATGGGAAATAGATGGGGAAACAGTGTCAGACTTTATTTTTCTTGGCTCCAAAATCACTGCAGATGGTGATTGCAGCCATGAATTTAAAAGACGCTCTCTCCTTGGAAGGAAAGTTATGAACAAATAGATAGCATATTCAAAATCAGAGACATTACTTTGCCAACAAAGGTCCATCTAGTCAAGGCTGTCTTTTTTCCAGTGGTCATGTATGGATGTGAGAGTTGGACTGTGAAGAAAGCTGAGTGCCAAAGAGTTGATGCTTTTGAACTGTGGTGTTGGAGAAGACTCTTGAGAGTCCCTTGGACTGCAAGGATATCCAACCAGTCCATTCTGAAGGAGATCAGTCCTGGGTGTTCATTGGAAGGACTGATGCTAAAGCTGAAACTCCAATACTTTGGCCACCTCATGTGAAGAGTTGACTCATTGGAAAAGACTCTGATGCTGGGAGGAATTGGAGGCAGGAGGAGAAGGGGACCACAGAGGACGAGATGGCTGGATGACATCACTGACTCAATGGACATGAGTTTGGGTAGACTCCAGGAGTTGGTGATGGGCAGGGAGGTCTGGAGTGCTGCGATTCATGGGGTCACAAAGAGTCAGACAGGACTGAATGACTGAACTGGAACTGGAACGGGATATTGGACTGAGTTACTAGAGGACACAATTAGAAAGTAAGGAGAAAAATACTAGAAAGTAAAAAGTCAGAAAGAGTGAGTGTCAAAAATCTTGTATATATGGAAAATTAAATTGTTGGAAACCACTATAGAGTGTCCTCAAAGAAATCAACAATAGAACTACCATATGAACCAACAATGCTACCAATAAATGCCCAATCTGGGCATTTATCCAAAAGAAACACAAATACTACCTTAAAAAATTCTGTACACCATGTTCATTGCAGCAATAGTTACAATATCCAAGACATAGAAACAACCTAAGTGTTCACTGATAGATGAATGGATAAAGAAAATTTGTGTGTGCATGTGTGCACACACACACACACAGCAGAATATTATTTAACCATAAAAAGCAGGAAATTCTACCATTTGTGGCAACACAAACTGACCTTGAGTGCATCATTCTAAGTGAAATAAGTCACATAGAGAAATGCAAATACTGTAAAATCTCGTTATATATATAGAATCAATAAAGAAAAAAAAAGAGTGGACTTACAGATACAGAGAACAGATTGATCGGTGCCAGAGCTAGTGGGTAGGAAATAGGAAAAAAATGATTGAAAGTGATCAAAAGGTACAGATTTCCAGTTACAAAATAAGTAAGACTTGGGATGTAATACACAGCTGTGAAATATATAGTGACCAAAACCAGTTGACAGTAATAGAAATGTTCGCTTGAAAGAAGAAATACACTCTAAAATGTGTTTCATGTTTTTATGGATTATAAAATGAGGGCTGACTTCAGTCAGCACCACACATAACCCTCAACAATTACACTGAAGTATGTTGGATTGAGTTACTAGAGAACACAGATTAAGGCAGGCCCACAATTAGAGAGTAAAGAGAAAAAAATCTAGAAAGAGTGAGCATCAAAAATCCTGGATGTAAAATCCAGTGGCTATATTTAATAATACTATACTGTGTATTTGTAAGATGCTAAAGAAGTAGATATTGAAAGTTCTCATCCCAAGTAAAGAAAATGTAACCATATGTAGTAAGAAAGTGATAGTCGCTTAGCCATGCCTGACTCTTGCAACCTCATGGACTGCAGCCCACCAGGGTCCTGTGACCTTGAGATTTTCCAGGCAGGATACTGGAGTGGGTTGCCATTTCCTTCTCTAGGGGATCTTCCCAACCCAGGGACTGAACTCGTGTCTCCTGCACTACAGGCAGATTCTTTACCAACGGAGCTACAAGGGAAGCCCATTAGCTAGACTTGGTGGGGCGATCACTTCACTTTATATATATGGGTGGTTGTGTGTGTGGGTGGGTGCGTATTGGTTCAGTTCAGTTGCTTAGTTGTGTCCACCGCTTTGCAACTCCATGGTCTGTGGCACAATAGGATTCTCTGTCCATCATCAATTGCTGGAGCTTGCTCAAACTCATGTCCATCGAGCTGGTGATGCCATCCAATCATCTCATCCTCTGTAGTCCCCTTCCCCTCCTGCCTTCAACCTTTCCCAGCATCAGGGTCTTTTCAAATGAGCCAGTTCTTTCCATCAGGTGACCAAAGTCTTGGAGTTTCAACTTCAGCATCAGTCCTTCCAATGAACACTCGGGACTGATCTCCTTTGGATGGACTGGTTGTATCTCCTTGCAGTCCAAGGGACTCTCAAGAGTCTTCTCCAACACCACAGTTCAGAAACATCAATTTTTCAGTGCTCAGCTTTATTTATAGTCTAACTCTCACATCCATACATGACTACTGGAAAAACCATAGCTTTGACTAGATGGAACTTTGTCAGGAAAGTAATGTCTCTGCTTTTGAATATGCTACCTAGGTTGGTCATAGCTTTTCTTCCAAGGAGCAAATGTCTTTTAATTTCATGGCTTCTGTAACCATCTATAGTGATTTTGGAGCCCAAGAAATTAAAGTCTGTCACTGTTTCCATTGTTTCCCCATCTGTCTGCCATGAAGTGATGAGACCAGATGTCATGGTCTGAGTTTTTTGAATGTTGAGTTTTAAACCAGATTTTTCACTCTCCTCTTTCACTTTCCTCAAGAGGCACTTTAGCACCTCTTTACTTTCTGCCATAGAGATGGTATCATCTGAGTATATTTCTTCCGGAAATCTTGATTCCAGTTTGTGTTTCATCCAGCCTGACATTTTGCATTATGTACTTTTCATATAAGTTAAATAAACAGGGTGACAATAAACAGCCTTGACACAGTCTTTCCCAATTTGGAACCAGTCTGTTGTTCCATGTATATATATTTGAATATACGTATGTATACATATATATGTATATGTGTGTGTGTGTGTATATATATATATACATATATATATATATATATATATATATATATATATATATAGTGCTGTTCACCTGAAACTAATAAAATGGCAAGAGTGAACACTGACATTTTAGGAATCAGTGAGATAAAATGGACTGAAATGGGTGAGTTTAATTCAGATGACCATTATATTTATTACTGTGGGCAAGAATCCCTTAGAAGAAATGGAGTAGCCATCACAGTTAACAAGAGTACCGAAATGCCGTACATGGAAGCAGTCTCAAAAATGACATAATGATCTCTGTTCATTTCCAAGAAAACCATTCAATATCACAGTAATCCAAATCTATGCCCCAACCAGTAATGCTGAAGAAGCTCAAGTTGAACTGTCTATGAAGACCTACAAGACCACTTAGAACTAACCAGCTAAAAAAGATTTCCATTGTATTATAGGGGACTAGAATCCAAAAATAGGAAATCAAGAATTACCTGAAGTAATGGGCAAATTTGGCTTTGGAGCACAGAATCAAGCAGGGCAAAGGCTAATAAGAGTTTTGCCAAGAGAACACACTGGTCATAGCAGACACCCTCTTCCAACAACACAAGAAGACTCTACACATGGACATCACCAGATGGTCAATACCAAAATCAGACTGATTATATTCTTTGCAGCCAAAGATGATGAAGCTCTATACAGTCAGCAAGATCAAGACCAGGAGCTGACTGTGGCTCAGACCATGAACTCCTTATTGCCAAATTCAGACTTAAGCTGAAGAAAGTTGGAAAACCCACTAGATCATTCAGATACAACCTCAATCAAATCCCTTACAATTATGCAGTGAAAGTGAGAAATAGATTCAAGGGATTAGATCTGATAGACACGAGTGCCTGAAGAACTATGGACAGAGGTTTGCAACATTGTACAGGAGGCAGGGATCAAGACCGTCCCTCAAAAGAAATGCAAAAAGGCAAAATGGTTGTCTGAGGAGGCCTTACAAATAGCTGTGAAAAGAAGAGAAGGGAAAGGCAAAGGAGAAAAGGAAAGATATACCTATTTGAATACAGAGTTTCACCAGATAGCAAGGTAAGATAAGAAAGCCTTCCTCAATGATCAGCACAAAATAATAGAGGAAAACAATAGAATGGGAAAGAATAGAGATCTCTTCAGGAAAATTAGAGATATCAAGGGAACATTTCATACAAAGATCGTCTTGATAAAGGACAGAAATGGTATGGACCTAACAGAAGCAGAAGATATTAAGAAGAGGTGGCAAGAATACACAGAATAACTGTACAAAAAAGATCTTCATGACCCAGATAACCATGATGGTGTGATCATTCACCTGAAGCCAGACATCCTGGAATGTGAAACCAAGTGGGCCTTAGGAAATATCACTATGAACAAAGCTAGTCAAGGTGATGGAATTCCAATTGAGCTATTTCAAATCCTAAAAGATGATGCTGTGAAAGTGCTGCAGTCAATATGCCAGAAATTTGGAAAATTCAGCTGGGGCCACAGGACTGGAAAAGGTCAGTTTTCATTCCAATCGCAAAGAAAGGCAATGACCAAGAATGCTCAATCTACCGCACAATTGCACTCATCTCACACACTAGCAAAGTAATGCTCACAATTCTCCAAGCCAGTCTTCTACAGTACATGAATCATGAACTTCCAGATGTTCAAGCTGGATTTAGAAAAGGCAGAGAAACCAGAGATCAAATTGCCAACATTCATTGGATCATCAAAAAAGCCAGAGAGGTCCAGAAAAGCATCTTTATTGCTTTATTGGATCTATCCCATCTTTATTACTTCTGCTTTATTTAGTATGCCTGGCCTGTTACAGTCCATTGGGTTGCAAAGAGTCAAACACAACTGAGTGGCTGAACTGAACTGAACTGAAGTCAGTTTCTGCTAAAACAACCTTTGCAACTCTTTGCAACCCCATGGACTGCTGCACACCAGGCTTCCCTGTCCTTCACTATCTCCTGGAGTTTGCTCAAACTCATGTCCATTGAGTCAGTGATGTCATCCAACTGTCTCATCCTCTGTTGCCCCCTCATCTTCCTGCCTTCAAACTTCCCTACTATCAAGGTCTTTTTCAATGAGTCAGTCTTCACATCAAGTCACCGAAGTATTGGAACTTCAGCTTCAGCATCATTCATTCATTCCAGTGAATGAATGTTCAGGGTTTATTTCCTTTATGATTGACTGGTTTGATTTCCTAGCTGTCCAAGGGTCTCAAGAGTCTTCTCCAGCACCACAATTCAAAAGCAACAATTCTTTGGCACTCAGCATTTTGTATGCTCCAATCCTCTCATCTGTACCTGAATTTTGGTAAAATCACAGTTTTGACTATACAGACTTTTGTTGGTAAAGTGATTTATCTGCTTTTTAATATGTTGTCTAGGTTTATCATAATGTGAGAGTTATTCTAAATTATAATGGTAACAAGAGACAAAAAGTAATATGTGTATGAGAGAGAGACAGAGACAAGGAGAGGGAAAGAGACGGGATGGATGGAGAGACAGAATACTAAATTACTCTGAAAGTGAAAGCTTGAGGAGACCCTGGTAGAGAAAAGAGGAAGATTATAAGAGGACATTATTTACTTTATCCAGAACCATAATACAGAACTAGGTATCCGTATTTGGACAGGGATCTGTGATTTGGCAATGTGGCACACATGGCCCTGGCTCCTACCTCCTTCTCTTCTCATAGCAGGCACTGGTTAATAACTGACCTAATGAGCCAAGCCTCTACAGAAGGAAACTGTAGCAATCAGTGTAGAAACTCCTTTAATCTAACCCAGAAAAAATGGCTCAAGGAAGGTACCTAGGAGAGATTCCTGGCCATATTGATAACGCAAAGCATATGCCTGAGTTAACAACTGAATTCATTGAAATTTAATTACTCAAAATGATTATATACTGACAGCAAACCTGTTATTGGAAGAATTGATTATTATTAGGCAAACACTTTCATTATTCATTTATTAAAATCTTGGGCTTACATCCCAGGCTAGAATTGAATCCTCCACTTATTTTCACTTCATTACTGTTTTAGTCGAAGATGTTTAACATTCTGAGGTGGTTATTTTGAGTTATGTCTTTTTTTAGCATGATTGCACCATTGAAATTCATTCAGAATTTTAATGGGACTTTTTTTCAGATAAAAAAGCAGCACTATGATGATAAAATGCAAGACAGTTTTGTTGGTTTTGTTCTGACAGCTCAGCTCATAGTCTCTTACTTGTTTGTTTATAGACCTTTATATGACCCCCAAACCAATAATTTCATATAATAGATTGGATGTTAAAATGTTAGTCATTAGGTCTTGCTGTAAACATCTGTTGAGTGAATGGATGGGTGAGGAAAAGTGGATGGGTAAGCTTTCCTCTTTATCTACTGTTTTAAACTTGAGATTATGACACTGACCTTATTACTCATTTTATAGAGAGAAGAGTGTTCGCCTTCAAGCAAATACAAGTAAATACCTTATTCAAACAAAATTCTATTAAACTTTTTTTTTATGAATATTTCATACTATTCTATGTCCTTATAGGTATATAAAGAAAAAAAAACCTAATTATAATAAACTTTCCATCTCAGCATTCTTCATTTTAAATGGCAAATTTACAGTTAAAGTTTCAGGTACTATAGTTCACTAGCAAATTTTTCAAAATAATATTGAAAAAGTTACTTTTTAATTGTGGCCCATATTAGGGTCTGTTGGGTCCATATCTATGGATTCAGAATGATACTTTTTAAGTTTTAAAAAAAAGATTTTTTTTAACCTTGCCACTAATCTGTATCATTTTTCAAAAATCATCACTTCCTGGATAAGCTTAAATGACTTCTGAATCCATTACAAGAATTAATTCAGATTTCAAAGGCAATGGAAGTCATTATTCATGCCTTTCTACATGTTTATTTTTTTTATGGAAAGTCACAAGAACTTCTTATTTTCTAATCAAGATTCAAAAATAAGTAAATAAATGATCAAAATATATACTTTTGGAGATAAGAGCTTAATATGCTCCAGATTCATTAGTGATCCCTTTGTGGTCATTTCAGAGTAGGTTGAAAACTGTGAAAGTTATTCAAATAAATCCATAAAAAATGGTTTGGACTGTGAGCTACACAAAACGTACAGTTTCACAGAATTTCCCCTTGCTTTTCCAACTACTGCTAATCCAGACAGAATATTAAATATAGGACACATCTCAAGACTGAAACTTAAAATGTAAATATAGTTATAGGATCTATACAAAATGTACTATGGGAACTCAATGTATAAGATGAGTGGGACTTCCCTTGTTGTCCAGGGGCTAACACTCTGGGCTTCCAATGCAAGGGGCCTAGGTTCCATCCCTGGTTGGGAAGCTATATCCTACATGGCACAAATAAAGATTCCGCATGCCCCCACCTAAAAGATTCCACATGCCACAATTAAAACCTTGTGCTGCCAAGTAAATAAATATATAAATATATATATATATATTTTTTTTTTTAATGAGCTCTATGAAGGTATACACACATAGTAGCAAAGCAGATGTAGTTTAAAAGAGAGAGTGAGCAAGTGGGGCAGATGTAATAATTGAAGATAGTTTTTGTAACATGAGAAGGGATAGGCTACCCACCTCAATATTCTTTGGCTTCCTTTGTAGCTCAGCCGGTAAAGAATCCGCCTGCAATGTGGGAGATCTGGGCTTGATCCCTGGGTTGGGAAGATCCCCTGGAGAAGGGAAAGGCTACCCACTCCAGTATTCTGGCCTGGAGAATTTCATGAAGTGTATAGTCCAAGGGGTTACAAAAAGTCAGACAGGACTGAGCGACTTTCACTTTCACTTTTGTAACATGACAAAATATACGGCTATAAATTATAAAATGTTATGAATCCAAGTTTGGAAGGGTGTCAAAACAAGGAAATCCACATTTCATCGCATAAAGTTAAAACCGCTGAAGAGTAAAAGATAAACTCTTTAAAACAATGAAAGGAAAGGCAGATTTATAGACACATATAATAGATAAGTGACTGCCTAGACAGGAGGTGTCAGCGTGTGGGGGGAATGGGAAACAACTGCAAGGAGGCAGAGGATTTCCATTTTCAGGGGACAAAACTACTCTAAAGTTAGATTGTGGTAATAGCCATACAACCCTGCAAATATATTATGAACACTGTATAATATACATTCAAATGTTGAATTATATGTTATGTGAACTGCATGTCAATAAAGCTGTTAAACATAGTCTATAACAGGAACTGTTGTTCAGTCGCAAAGTCATGTCCAACTCTTTGCAATCCCATGAACTGTAGTACACCAGGCTTCCCTGTCCTTCACTATCTCCTGGAGTTTGCTCAAACTCATGTCCATTGAGTCAGTGATGCCATCCAACCATCTCATCCCTTGTCGCCTCCTTCTCCTCTTGCCCTCAGGACTAGGAGAATCTTAAGTCACAATAACTATGGATGCTATCATAAACTCATTGATACATACACACATAGCTGTTTGATTTTTAATGTTTAATTTGGTAAAAATAGACTTAGGTCCATATCTGATGCTATATATTTGTAGACATCTCCATTTAGCATATCATCTTTAAAACCTTTATATTGCATATGAGGGTTTATATGTGTGAAAGATGATTTGTTAAAAAAGCAGAGGTCCTAGGACTTTAGTGCTAATGACATCCAGTATTGCTGACAATGGTATTGATCTCTGATATTTAAGCAAAGGTGTGAAG
Organism: Bos grunniens; assembly: GCF_055505025.1. NCBI lineage: Eukaryota > Metazoa > Chordata > Mammalia > Artiodactyla > Bovidae > Bos > Bos grunniens. Next base: position 92,489,184 of record NC_141172.1, read on the forward strand.
ATGATTCACTTGAAGCAAAGAAAAACATACATATTCTTACAGCAAAAATGAGATAAGAATGTACAGAATAAGATATTAAGGTTAATAAGGTAAGGGTATTAAAAGAGAGAGAGAGAAGCAAGTCAGCTGTCAGTGACATGATACTGATACTCACTATACAGTTGCAATGTCAAGTATAGGTGATACATTTTAAACACCCACATTAAGTTGAGGCCTGTTTAGCAAGTTGAAATGTGAAACTAGAAGGTCCTCTGTGCCTTGTGAGGATGTTTATGGTGTATTAGCACCACATCATTTAGCACAGGTGTTCCAGTAATTGTGGAATACTGGGGAAATGCATAGTCTCCATTTATCTTCATCATATCCCAAGGTGATACACTAGTAGCAATTTAGCACCTGCTAGAGTAATTTGGCATCTGCGGTATTTACCAAAGTGTTTGGTTTTAAAGGTTGGAAGCATTATTTTGTACTTCCAAAACTGCTGGGGAATTATCAAGCTTTTGCCAATACCAAACACAGTGCAAAATCCTCTGAGTGAAAGTTGTAAAAAAGTAAACTTAAAAAAAACATAGTGAATAAAAGTATAAATGTGGCAGATTGGATATTTTATACCTCTTCTCCCCATCAAAAACAGCCTTTTCCCTGATCAACAGAGAAAAGTATAATCACTGTACTTGCTTAATCAAACAATTACCAAGAAAATTTAGAAGGTCATTTAAAAAATATTTTCTGCAATGGCAACTTTAGTTGTGTTGCTGACCCTGTAGGGAATCAGGTATGGTAAGACAAGTAGTTCCTCCCCATCTTTGATTCAAAATTATCCTGACATCTGAGAAAATTAATACTTTACCAATAAAAGATCATTAAATATTTCTCATCTAAAAATATGTTAGATAGGTGTATATAGTCAAATTAAATCTTGTTTTATTCTAAAATTCCTGGCAAATAGGGGAGTTATGTTCTTGAGAAGGAGATCCATTGTGTAATAAGTAATAAATTGAGATTTCCACAAAATTTTACTCTTTAAAGAATGATCCTTAATTTAATATTTTGCTTACAGATCCTTGTACTCAAAATATTTTCTAGAACTTGATGTAGGATGATCTAACTATAAAAAATCAAGAAAAATATTAACAAAATTATTAAGAAGGAAAAGTTAGAGAAAAGCAAAACATTAGGAAATATTGAGAAGAGGAAAATAAAATTGTGAATTAGGCACATTTTGTATCCAGAAGTGCCTGATAGTATTTTTACAAAAAGATTATAATAATGTATTACATACTTTCTTCCTCCTTAACACAATTATATTTTAGAGCATCAACTACATGACAAGTCCACAACTTGGCTGGCAATCCTCACCACCTGCAAAGGATTAAAATACACTATCAAGGGAAGAGACACTCTAGGATGTAGTTAAGATTAGAACATGGCTGTAGTCTGACAAACATAGGCAAAGTAAATCATACTTCTTTGGAAATTATATACATGCTGAATGTATAAGAGGCTCTTTTGAAATTCAGATGGACATGAAGCCACTCTAAAAATCTTAAAATTGAATAAATCAAACAATATACTAGGGAAATATTAAGCAAAATATGTCAAAAATATACATTAGTCTTGATTTAAAAATAATCAGGGTGAAATATGTTAATTTCCCTTAATCAGAATCAATCAAATCTAGTAAATAAATATGTTTGGATAAAGGAAACAATGTATTCAATGAGCCAATCATACATCTAGCTCTGTATAAACCACTCACTTTTTCCTGTACTACAGAGTAAACTAATGATCTTTACTACAGAAAATGTAGAAAAATGTTCAATGTAGACATAAGGAAAACATAAAGCAAATTTAATAAGGATAAATATATTCAGGCAACATTCCCAGGTTTTAATCTTGCTGCTATGTGGACTTTCTCCCAAAGAGGAAATAAAAACTAAACTTTACAAACTAATGGGTTTATGATGAGAAATGTGTAACAGTAAAAGCTATAGTCAGAGGAAAATGTATAGTCATAATACTTTAGTTATTAAAAGGCATATACTGAAAATTAATGAATAAATGGTCACCTTTCTTCTTCTGTGTATTTTTGGTGATCTGATAAATACTCCCAATATCTTTAAGCTTTACAAATGTTTAGCATATAAGAAATCAAGACCCAAGTAGAAATAAAATTGAACTGTAGAAAATTGGCTGAGATAATGATTCATAAAAGCAAGTGATTATCTGAAAAGATAAAGAGTGATATTGCATAGTAAGAAGAGGTCAACTTATTTTAAAAAGATGTACCATTTTAAATATAGATGCATTCAGTGAGAGTAAGTAATAAAAGTTTCCAGTAACCTAGGAATCAGTGCTATGAAGGAGCTAGCCCAAGAGCTAACTCTTAAACTTTCAGCAATTCTGCATTTCAATTAATGTCATATTGGTAACATGGAAACTGGCAAATGCTACATATCATGGCCTTCACTCTACATCCAGAAAATTGAATGCTAAATATTTTCCATCCCATCACCTCAAAAAAGGAAACTCACTCAACCTGGTAAAAGGCATTTGCAAAATATCTACAATTGTAAAAACAATAAATTATTTTTTAAATGGTCTTTGTTTCAAGACTGGGGAGAAAGAAACATTCAAGAGTTTCATATAATGTAAATATAGGTTTGTAGATCACATGGAATAGAATATTTACTTCAGAATAGATTTTTGACAAAATATCAAGTTACTTCAACAAAGACCAAATAGTCTCTGGACAATGGTATTTAAACAAATGAATTAAAAAAATATTTTAAGCATTAAAAATATTTTAATTAATAAAAAATATTAATAAAATAATATTTTAAGTCAATACAATTTAGTATTAATAAAATTTAAATATTTTTAAATATTAAAAAAGCATTCCCACAAATTAACTTGAAATGAAATGTAAATGAAATTAAAAACAATAAATACTGCTTCAAAGTGACATAAAGCAGACCCACAATGTTTGTGTCTAGGGATGGGAAGATTTACTTTAAAGGAGCATTGTAAGTGATGAAAAATTTTTATTACTTAAATTGTGAATTGGTTACATAAGTGTTAGTATTGTTAATACACACCAGTCTGTACTCTTAAAATGAAAGAATTTTATAGTGTATGTAATTTAAACTTTAAAGCCATCAAGGGGACATTCAAAATTATTAAGGAGAACAACTTTTTCTGAATTTAAGTAACCTGTGGCAGATAAACTACTTAATACCTAGAAAAGTCAGACACAAAGCATATGTATTTTGTAATTCATTCTTGTGAAACTTTGGAAAAGGACAAATCTACAGAGACTGGTTACTAGTTGCTCAAGATCAGATGTGTTGGTGAAGAAACTTTCTTGAAAGGAGATCACACAAATGGGAAGATAAGCATGCTAAAATAAATGGTTTACACGTTGGTGTATATTCTATCTTCAATGCAAATATACTGGGAATCATATCCAAAAGATACCTAGAAGTTCATGATATGTTTGAAAATTAAAATTATAATCATAAGTAACCTATAGAGTGACAAAACACACTGGATTTTAAAAAATATTTTAAATAAAAATATTACAAATTAATGGAGTATTACTCAGCTATTCAAAAGAATACATTTGAATCAGTTCTAATGAGGTGGATGAAACTGGAACCTATTATACAGAGTGAAGTAAGCCAGAAAGAAAAACACCAATACAGTATACTAATGCATATATATGGAATTTAGAAAGATGGTAACAATAACCCTGTGTACGAGACAGCAAAAGAGACACTGATGTATAGATCAGTCTTATGGACTCTGTGGGAGAGGGAGAGGGAGGGGAGATTTGGGAGAATGGCATTGAAACATGTAAAATATCATGTATGAAACGAGTCACCAGTCCAGGTTCGATGCATGATACTGGATGCTTGGGGCTGGTGCACTGGGATGATCCAGAGGGAGGGTATGGGGAGGGAGGAGGGAGGAGGGTTCAGGATGGGGAACACAGGTATACCTGTGGCAGATTCATTTCAATATTTGGCAAAACTAATACAATATTGTAAAGTTTAAAAAAAAATAACACAGCTAAAGAAAGCAAACTGTATATCTTAACATGAATAAATTACAAAAAAAATACTGAAAATTTTCAGGGTGAGTATCCACCACTGTTGCCATTGCTCAGTCATGTCTGACTCTTTGTGACCCCATGGACTGCAGCACACCAGGCTTCCCTGTCCTTCACAATCTCCCAGACCTTGCTCAAACTTATATCCATTGGGTCAGTGATACCATCCAACCATCTCATTCTTTGTCGTCCCCTTCTTCTGCTTTCCATCTTTCCCAGCATCAGGGTCTTTTCCAATGAATTGGTTCCTCACATCTGGTAACCAAAGAATTGGAACTTCAGCTTTAGTTTCAGTTCTTCCAATGAATATTCAGGACTGATTTCCTTTAGGATTTACTGGTTGGATCTCCTTGTATTCCAAGGGAGTCTCAAGAGTCTTCAACACCACAGTACAAAAGCTTAAATTCTTCCATGCTCAGCCCTCATCATGGTTCAATTCTCAAATCCATACATGACTACTTGAAAACACCTGCAAGTTCTCAAGTTATGTACTGGTGAGGCCTAGCCTGAAGAATTTTGAGCATCACTTTGCCAGTGTGTGAAATAAGTGCAACTGTGCAGTACTTCGAACATATTCACCTTAGGGAATTTTAAAAAACTTTTTAAAGAATAAAAACAGTCAAATATATTAGAAAGTATGAAATAAAAGCATAAGAGGAGAAACTCATAGAAGAGAAAAAAAAAGTTCAAGGTGATAAAAAGGTGATTCTTTGAAAATTGTTATAAAATACAACAATCTCTGGTAAGACTGAAAAGGGGAGAGCTCAAATCAATAGAAATAAAAATGAAAATGGAGAAGTTACAACAAACAACACAGAAATACAAAGGATCATATGAAACTAGTACTGGCAACTATATACCAATGATATAGACAATCTAGAAGAAATAGCAGAGAAGGCAATGGCACCCCACTACAGTACTCTTGCCTGGAAAATCACATGGACAGAGAAGCCTGGTAGGCTGCAGTCCATGGGGTTGCTAAGAGTTGGACATGACTGAGCGACTTCATTTTCACTTTTCACTTTCATGCACTGGAGAAGGAAATGACAACCCACTCCAGTGTTCTTGCCTAGAGAATTCCAGGGACTGGGGAGTCTGGTGGGCTGCCGTCTATGGGGTCTCACAGAGCCGGACACGACTGAAACAACTTAGCAGCAGCAGCAGAAGAAGAAGAAATAGAATAATTCATCAGTTCAGTTCAGTTCAGTCGCTCAGTCATGTCCGACTCTTTGCGATCCCATGAATCGCAGCACACCAGGCCTCCCTGTCCATCACCAACTCCAGGAGTTCACTCAGACTCATGTCCATCAAGTCAGTGATGCCATCCAGCCGTCTCATCCTCTGTCATCCCCTTCTCCTGCCCGCAATCCCTCCCAGCATCAGAGTCTTTTCCAATGAGTCAACTCTTCACATGAGGTGGCCAAAATACTGGAGTACTTCAGCTTTAGCATCATTCCTTCCAAAGAAATCCCAGGGCTGATCTCCTTCAGAATGGACTGGTTGGATCTCCTTGCAGCCCAAGGGACTCTCAAGAGTATTCTCCAAGACCACAGTTCAAAAGCATCAATTCTTCGGCACTCAGCCTTCTTCACAGTCCAACTCTCACATCCATACATGACCACTGGAAAAACCATAGCCTTGACTAGATGGACCTTTGTTGGCAAAGTAATGTCTCTGCTTTTGAATATGCTATCTAGGTTGGTCATAACTTTCGTCTTTTAATTTCGTGGCTGCAATCACCATCTGCAGTGATTTTGGAGCCCCCAAAAATAAAGTCTGACACTGTTTCCACCGGTTCCCTATCTATTTCCCATGAAGTGATGGGACCAGATGCCGTGATCTTCATTTTCTGAATGTTGAGCTTTAAGCCAACTTTTTCACTCTCCACTTTCACTTTCATCAAGAGGCTTTTTAGTTCCACTTCACTTTCTGCCATAAAGGTGGTGTCATCTGCATATCTGAGGTTATTGATATAAGTACAATCTTCCAAGACTGAACCAGGAAGAAACAAAAAGTATTAACAGACCAATCACAAAACTGAAATTGAAACTGTAAAAATCTTCCTATAAACCAAAAGTCCAGGACCAGTTAGCATCACAGGAAAATTCCATTAAACATTTAGAAAATAAGTAATGCCTATCCTTCTAAAACTGTTTTAAAAAATTGCAGAGGAAGGCACAATTCCAAACTAATTATATGAGGCTACCATCACCATGATACCAAAACAATTGTGTCACAGAAAAAGAAAATTACAGGCAAATACACCATAAATATAAACAAAGAATCTTCAACAAAATACAAGAAAACCAAATCTGACAATACATTAAAAGGATCATACATCCTAAACAAGTGGTATTTACCCCAGTAATGCAAGGATTTTTCAATATTCATAAGTCAATCAGTGTGACACACCACATTAAAAAATTGAAAAATAAAAACCATATGGTCATTTTGATAGACACAGAAAAGTTTTTGACAAAAATACAAACTGTTTATAATACAAACTCTCCAGAATTTGGGAATAATGGGAACATAACATAATAAAGACCATTTATGACAAGCCCATAGCTAGTGCCATACTCAACGGTAAAAAGCTTAAAGCATTTCCTCTAAGATAAGAAAAAATCTGTGCATATCCACTTTTACCACTTTTATTCAAGATAATTTTGGGAATCCCTAGCCATGGCAATAAGAGAAGGAAAGGAAATAAAAGGAAGCCAAATTAAAAAAGAAAAAGTAAAACTGTCACTATTTGCAGATGACATGATACTATACATAGAAAATCCTAAAGATGCTCTCAGAAAACTATTAGAACTCATCAATGAATTCAGTAAAGTCACAGGATACAAAATTAATAACAAAAACCTCTTGCATTCCTACACACTATACAACAAAAGATCAAAAAGAGAGTTTAATGAAACCATCCCATTTATCATCTCATCAAAAAATAATAAAATTCCTAGGAATAAACCTATCTGCATATCAGATATGCAAATAACACCACTGTAATGGTAGAAAGCAAAGAAGAACTAAAGAGCCTCTTGATGAAGGTGAAAGAGGACCTTGAAAAGGTGGCTTAAAACTCGACTTTCAAAAAACTAATATCATGGCATCCAGTCGTATCACTTCATGGTAAGTAGACAGGAAAAAAAAAACATACAAACAGTGACAGTCTTTATTTTTCGGGGCTCCAAAATCGCTGCAGATGGTGACTGCAGCCATAATATTGAAAGACACTTGCTCCTTGAAAGAAAAATTATGACCAACCTAGACAGTGTATTAAAATGCAGATACACAACTTTGCCAACAAAGGTCCATATAGTCATAGCTATGGTTTTTCCAGTAGTCACATATGAATATGAGAGTTGGACTATAAAGAAGGCTAAGTGCTGAAGAATTGATACTTTTGAACTGTGGTGTTGAAGACTCTTGAGAGTCCCTTGGATTGCAAGGAGATCAAATCAGTCAATCCTAAAGGAAATCACTCCTGAATATTCATTGGAAGGACTGATGCTGAAGCTGAAACCCCAGTACTTTGACTCAATGATGCGAAGAACAGACCCATTAGAAAAGACCCTGCTGCTGGGAAGATTGAAGGCAGGAGGAGAAGGGGACAACAGGATGAGATAGTTGGATGGCATCACCAACTCACTGGAAAGAAGTTTGAACATCCTCCAAGAAACAGTGAAGGACAAAGAAGCCTGCAGTGCTGCAGTCCATGAGGTCACAAAGAGTCGGGCATGACTGAGAACTGAACAACAACAATAAAAGCTATCTAAGGAGGCAATGTATCTGTACTCTGAAAGCCCTACAACACTGATGAAAGAAACTGAATATGATATAAACAGATGGAAAGACCATATTTTTAGATTGGAAGCATCTATATTGTCAAAATTACTATACCACCCAAAGCAATTTACAGCTCCAATCCCTTAAATTATCAGTGGCTTTTTTTTCCAGAACTAGAGGAAAAAAACGTTTAAATTTGTATGGAAATCACTCTCCTAAGCATATACCCAGAGAAAGTCATAATTCAAAAAGATACACACACCCCAATGTTTATTGTAACACTGTATACAATAGCCAACACATGGAAGCCACCTAAATGTTCATCAACAAAGGAATGGATGAAGAACATATGGAACCTATATCCAATGGAATATTATTTAGCCATAAAAAATAATGAAAGGTGCCATTTGTAGCAACACTGATAGACCTACATATTATCATACTAAGTGAAATAAGTCAGACAGAGAAAGACAAATACAATATGATATCTTTTATCTGTGGAATCTAAATAATGATAAAAAAATGGACTTGTTTACAAACAGAAACAGGCTTATAGACTTAAGAAACAAACAGACAGTTGCCAAAGGGGAAATGGAGGGGTGGAAATTAGGAGTTTGAAATTAACATATACATACTGCTATATATAAAATGGTTTCCCTGGTGGCTCAGCGGTAAAGAATCTGCCTGCCAATGACTGAGACAGGGATTTGAACACTGGGTTGAGAAGATTCCGCGGAGAAGGAAATGGCAATTCACTCCAATATTCTTCCCTGGAAAATCCCATGGACAGAGGAAGCTGGCAGGCAACAGTTCCATGGGATCACAAAAAGTTTGACATGTCTTAGCAATTGAACGAGAACAAAGATTTTACTAAAAATTTTGAGTAGTAGAATTGTTACCAGTAAAAAAATATAAGCCATAATGTATTTGAATACATGCTTATATGTTCATATGGACATGAAAATATATGTGCAACACAATGTATGCATGTGTGCTAAGTTGCTTCAGTTGTGTCTGACTCTTTGCAACTCTATAGACTATAGCCTGCTAGGCTCTTCTGTCCATGGGATTCTCTAGGCAAGACTACTGGAGTGGGCTGCTCTGCTCTCCTTCATGGGATCTTCCCAATGGATGGATTGAGCTTGTGTCTCCTGCACTGGCAGGCAGGTTCTTTACTACTACTGCCACTTGGGAAGCCCCCAAAATGCTAAGCCATTAAAAACTGATCACAAAAGAGATTTGAGTTTGAAAGTTATTTAGATGGAAATTAATTAGGCCTATCTTTACATTCATTTATATATGAATATTGATATATGTATAGAACACAAACACATAGCAATATATGGATACTTAGACACTTGCACAGGACTTCCCAGGTGACACTAGTAGTAGAACCCACCTGCCAAGCTGGAGATTTAAGAGGCACAGTTTCTATCCCTGGGTCGAGAAGATCCCCTGTGGTAGGAAATGGTAATCACCCCAGTATTCTTGCCTGGAAAATTTCATGGACAGAAGAGCCTGGTAGGCTACAATCCACAGGGTTGCAAAGAGTCAGACATGACTGAAGTGACTTAACATGTACACAGACACTTGCACATTGCTGGATATGAGTGTAGTACCACAAAAATAACAGTACAAAGTTAAGTCAAGTGAAGAAACCTTAATAGCAAATGAAAAATTTCATAATCGTTTCATGAACTTTGAAATTGTTTGTCAATGCATTAAAAATATTTTGTCAGTTATACACATATAGGAAAATAAAAATAGTAAAAATATTATTTATCTTGTTTAGTGACTAAGTCATATCTGATTATTTTATGACCTTATGGACTGTAGCTCGCCAGGCTCCTCTGTCCATGGGATTTTCCAGGCAAGAATACTGGAGTGGTTTGACACTTCCTTCTCCCAATCCAGGGATTGAACCCACATCTCTGGCATTGTCAGGCAGATGCTTTACTGCTGAGGCATCAGTACTTACCAGGAAAGCCCTAATATTTTATCTTATACATTGTAATTTCAAATATTAAAAACATTTATAATTAAAATTCTATTTCTTTGTAAAAACTTATTAAGAATAGTTTGAGGAGTGCTTGCCTCCTTTTCATTGTATAACTTGTGATAAACGTAAACATCTTTTCTATGTCTTAGTGAATTATTACAGTCTTCCTAACTTTTGATTAGCTTCCAACACTTTATTCTTTCCACTTTAAATGTCAAGAAATATCTCCAAGAATTATTTTACTGTGAAATTTTCTATTGGCATCCCTTCCTCTGTGATGTCTTCTCTTTTTTCACACAAGCACTTTCTCATTTATTTCCTTTTCTAAGTTCCTCTATCCTTGTATCTAGAGCCTCTCAAACTATGGTAGGGCCAATATTCTCATGGTCATCTGTTTCATTGATGAACTTCATTTATGTTCAATTCCAACTTCAATTTCAGCTTTATCACACTTAGTTTCTTGCTGCACTTTCATCTTTGTTGGCCAATCCTTCTTTTGACTAGCCACTTTTATTAAAAGAAAAAAAAAATCACACATGGGTTTATCACTATATGATTTGCTATTTGTGTATGAACTGACTAGGTATATAGTGACCAATAACTGACTTTGGAAGAAGTAAGAAAACTGGTCACTGGCTATGGTGAATGTGAAAAAAGTGAAAGTCAATCAGTCACGTCCAACTCTATGGGACCCCATGGACTATACAATTCTCCAGGCCAGAATACTGGAGTGGGTAGCCTTTCCTTTCTCCAGGGGATCTTCCCAACCCAGGGATTGAAACCAGGTCTCCCACATTGCAAGCAGATACTTTGCCAGCTGAGCCACAAGGAAAACCCAAGAATACTGGAGTGGGTAGCCTATCCCTACTCCAGTAGTGAGTAGTGAAGTATTGTTGTTCAGTCACTCAGTTATTTCTGACTCTTTGCAACCCCATGGACTGCAACACACCAGGCTTCCCTGTCCTTCATTATTTCCCAGAGTTTGTTCAAACTCATATCCATTGAGTCGATGAGGTCTTCCAACCATCTTTCCTCTGTAATCCTCTTCTTCTTAAACTTTATGTCTATTTATTAAAGTATAGTTTTGATGTATTCTTTCGCTTGTTACAGCAATTACTGATAGTATTGTTTTTATTCTTGATTTATAAAATTTCAAAATGAGTGACTGTTTAATAAAAAAGATGCACAGATGTACTTGCAATCATGCACATACAGGAAATACTGAGAGTAGTATCTTGCCCAGATCATCTCATCATTCACCCTTACATAATCATGGGGATTATTAGAAAACCTGAGACTCTCCAACTGAGTGTTGAAGGAGCACACTAAACCAGAGCAGGGGAACCTGGAAGTGCAGGAATTTGAAATTTCTTTTGGAAGCATGTCTCAACATATGACAGAAGGAGAGTTGTCTGATATAGACAGATCTCCACATGTTCTCTACTTCTGCTAACTTTAGGACATGTTCTTTGCTGTTTCCCAGAATTTCAAAGCTGAATTGAGTTTTTTTTCCCTAGTGGTAACTGATTTGATAATCACCCTTTATTGATTACTTTCCTGGTCTGTTTTACTTGCACATATCTCTAACAGTGTACTTGGAATCAAATGTGAAACTTGCACTCTCGTCTTTCTTTCAAGGATCTCCTTCCTGATTAAACTTATTGTAGTTAATAAACAGAAATTAATTGTAACCAACTTCAGAGCAAATCACAAATATACCACCAAATCATATTGAAGACCAAAAAAGTATGTAGTGATAAAAGATTTGTATTGTAAAAGACATTTGTAAATTAACTGTTCTTAGTTTAAAATGATACATACAGGTATTTCTTCACCTAACTGTTTATGGTGAATTGAGCATTGTTACTCGTGAAAGAAGGTTTCATTCAACAGTATAAAATATCTTCAGTTGGAACATGATGAGTAGAGGAAGCTATTTTGTGAAAATATGTGAATAGTTAAGGTTTCACAAAGGGTGCATACAAAGAAGATTTGGAGACCACAGCAGAAGGAAGCTTTTACACTTTTATCCTAAAGTATCCTCCAAGTAATATTGCAAATAAGGTGTACCATAAAACAAAACAAAACATATGTTATAAGAGAAATCCTTGATATTGCTATCTGAATTAGGTCACCTACAGTTTTAACATAATGTTATAATATTTACCTCATTTCATAGCTTCAATATTTTCTGAATACTATTTCTAATGAATTATGGATGGGGAATATGCCTTCAATGTATTTTTAGCACTTGGGTGAATTATTCTGCTTCTTGTGCAAAATCTCCTGCAATTCTGTGTCACAGAACTTATAACAAGCATGGAATCAAAGTGTTTCTATGAAAAACATCCTATATTTGGTGTTTATATATATATATATATATATATATATATATATATACACACACACACATATATATACACACACACCCATATATATACATGTATATAACTGAAATCAAATATAACTGTCCACAGAAATGTACAATTTGATTTCAGTGTGACAAAAAGAACTGACCATCTGAGTAATCAGGTAGAAATTTCCAAAGATTATTTAGGTGTAAAATGTTCTTAACGGGGATTAGGTTGCAACTTTTAAAACCGACAACCTTATATTTTTCCCAGGAAGTACAGTAATATTTTGAAATTAAATTGTGGAATGTGTTTTTATTCAATTAAAAAAAAAAAACACAGTACTTGAGTGCAATCTCAAAAATTACAGAACAATCTCTGTTCATTTTGAAGGCAAACTATTCAACATCACAGTAATCCAAGTCTATGCCCCAAACAGTAATGCTGAAGAAGCTGATGTTGAACAATTTTATAAAGACCTACAAGACCTTCTAGAACTAACACCAAAAAAAGATGTCCTTTTCATCATAGGGGACTGGAATGCAAAAGTAGGAAGTCAAGAGATACCTGGAGAAACAGACAAGTTTGGCCTTGGAGTAAAAATGAAGAAGGGCAAAGGCTAACAGTTTTGCCAAGAGAATACACTGGTCATAGCAAACACCCTCTTTGAGTGATACAAGACACGACCCTACACTTGGACATCACCAGACAGTCAATACTGAAATGAGCTGATTATATTCTTTGCAGCCAAAGATGGAGAAGCTCTATATAGTCAGCAAAAACAAGACTGGAAGCTGAGTGCGGCACAGATCATAAACTCCTTATTGCTAATATCAGACTTAAAGAAAGTAGGGAAAACTACTAACGCCACTCAGGTATCAGTTCAGTTCAATTCAGTTGCTCAGTCATGTCCAACTCTTTGCGATCCCATGAATTGCAGCATGCCAGGCCTCCCTGTCCATCACCAACTCCCGGAGTTCACTCAAACTCACGTTCATAGAGTCAGTGATGCCATCCAGCCATCTCATCCTCTGTCATCCCCTTCTCCCCCTGCCCCCAATCCCTCCCAGCATCAGAGTCTTTTCCAATGAGTCAACTTTTCGCATGAGGTGGCCAAAGTATTGGAGTTTCAGCTTTAGCATCATTCCTTCCAAAGAACACACAGGACTGATCTGCTTTAGAATGGACTGGTTGGATCTCCTTGCAGTCCAAGGGACTCTCAAGAGTCTTCTCCAACACCACAGTTCAAAAGCATCAATTCTTTGGTGCTCAGCTTTCTTCACAGTCCAACTCTCACATCCATACATGACCACTGGAAAAATCATAGCCTTGACTAGACGGACCTTTGTTGGCAAAGTAATGTCTCTGCTTTTTAATATGCATCTAGGTTGGTCATAGCTTTCCTTCCAAGGAGTGTCTTTTAATTTCATGGCTGCAATCACCATCTGCAGTGATTTTGGAGCCCCCCAAAATAAAGTCTGCTACTGTTTCCACTTTTTCTCCATCTATTTCCCATGAAGTGATGGGACTGGATGCCATGATCTTTGTTTTCTGAATGTTGAGCCTTAAGCCAACTTTTTCACTCTCCTCTTTCACTTTCATCAAGAGGCATTTTAGTTCCTCTTCACTTTCTGCCTTAACCGTGGTGTCATCTGCATATCTGAAGTTATTGATATTTCTCCCGGCAATCTTGATTCCAGCTTGTGCTTCCTCCAGCCCAGCATTTCTTATGATGTACTCTGCATATAAGTTAAATAAGCAGGGTGACAATATACAGCCTTGACATACTCCTTTTCCTATTTGGAACCAGTCTGTTGTTCCACGTCCAGTTCTAACTGTTGCTTCCTGACCTGCATATAGGTTTCTCAAGAGGCAGGTCAGGTGGTCTGGTATAACCTAAATCAAACCCCTTACGATTATATATTGGAAGTGACAAATAGATTCAAGGGATTAGATCTGATAGACAGAGTGCCTGAACAACTATGGATGGATGTTCAGAATCTTGTACAGAAGGCAGGGATCAAGAATAACCCCAAGAAAAAGAAATGCTAAAAGGAAAACTGGTTGTCTTAGGAGGCCTTACAAATTGCTGAGAAAAAAAGAGAAGCTAAAGGCAAAGGAGAAAAGGAGAGATATAGCTATCTGAATGAAGAGTTCCAGAGAATAGCTAGGAAGGATAAGAAAGGCTTCCTAAGTGACCAATGCAAAGAAATAGAAGAAAACAATAGAATGGGAAAGACTAGAGATCTTTTCAAAAAAATTAGAGATACCAAGGGAACATTCATGGAAAGATGGGTACAAAAAAGGACAGAAACAGTAAGGACCTAACAGGTTCAGAAGATATTAAGATGAGCTGCCAAGAAAACACAGAACTATACAAAAAAAGATCTTAATGACCCAGATAACCAAAATGGTGTGATCCATCACCTCGAGCCAGACATCCTGGAGTTTGAAGTCAAGTGGGCCTTTGGAAGCATCACTACAAATAAAGCTAATGGAGGTGATGGAATTGCAGCTGAGCTATTTCAAATCATAAAAGATGACACAGTTAAAGTGGTACACTCAGTATACAGGAAAATTTGGAAAACTCAGCAGTGGCCACAGGAGTGGAAAAGGTCAGTTTTCATTCCAATCACAAAGAAGGGCCATTTCAAAGAATGTTCAAGCTAACACACAACTGCAATCTTTTCATATGCTAGAAAAGTAATGCTCAAAATTGTCCAAGTAAGGCTGCAAAAATACATGAACCAAGAACTTCAGATGTTCAAGGTGGATTTAAAAAATGCAGAAGAATGAGAGATCAAATTGCCAATATCCATTGGATCATAGGAAAAGCAAGATGATTCCAGAAAAATCATCTACTTCTGCTTCATTGACTATGCTAACGCCTTTGACAGTATGGACCACCACAAACTGTAGAAAATTCTTAAAGAGATGGGAATATCTGACCATCTCTCCTACTTCCTAGGAAACCTGTGTGTAGGTCAAGAAGGAAGAGTTAATATTGGACATGGGCCATTGGACTGGTTCTAAACTGGGAAAGGAGTACATCAAGGCTGTATATTGTCACCCTGCTTATTTAACTTATATGCAGAGTACACATGAAAAATGCCAGGCTGGATGAAGCACAAGTTCGAATCAAGATTTCTGGGAGAAATATCAATAACCTCAGATACATAGATGACACTGCTTTAGAGAAGAAAGGGAAGAGAAACTAAAGAGCTTCTGATGAAGGTGAAAGAGGAGACTGAAAAAGCTGGATTAAAACTTAACATTCAGAAACACAGATCATGGCATCCAGCCCCATCACTTCATGGCAAATAGATAAGGAAACAATGGAAAGAGTGACAGGCTTTATTTTCCTTGGCTCTGCAATCACTGAGGACAGTGACTGCAACCATGAAATTAAAATGCACTTGCTCTTTGGAAGAAAAACTATGAAAAACTGAGATAGCATGTTAAAAAACAGAGATGTTACTTTGCCAACAAAGGCCATTATAGTCCAATCTATGGTTTTTTTCCAGTAGTTATGCATGGATGTGAGATTTGGATCATAAAGAAAGCTGAGCACCTAAGAAGCGATGCTTTTATATGTGGTGTTGGAGAAGACTCTTGAGAGTCCCTTGGAATACAAGGAGATCCAACCAGTCAATCCTAAAGGAAATCGACCCTGAATATTCATTGAAAGGACTGATGCTGAAGCTGAAGCTCCAGTACTTCGGCCACCTGATGCAAAGAGCTGACTCATTAGAAAAGACCCTGATCCTGGGAAAGATTGAAGGCAGGAAGAGAAGGGGATGACAGAGGATGAGATGATTGGATGGCATCACCGACTCAATGAACATGAGTTTGAGCAAGCTCTGGGAGATGGTGAAAAACAGGGAAGCCTGGCATGCTGCAGTCCCTTAAGTCACAAAGAGTCATACACGACTGAGTTGACTGAACAACAATAAGTGACATAACAATGTAGGGAATTTGGCTTTTCTCCATTATCAATGGCATTTAGAAAAGAGAAACTGGTAGGCAGAAATGAAATGAGCATATTATTGAAAGTTGTCATTTTCCCCAAGTCTAATCCCTGTTCTGCAATATAACAATTAACTGATCTGACCCACACTTTTCCTCTTCTCTGTTTGCTATAAACTCTGCCTGTTTAATATTACCCAGTAATAAAGCTAAGTTTTTCTTTTGTTAATAGTTTTCTTTTTTTAATACATATATCTCTGGCTATAATCTCTTTTGAGTTTTAAATCAGCAATGCCAATGTCTAGTTAAACTGTTATGTCTCCATGCAACTGATCTCAAAACATTCCTACTAAAGTGGTTATTTCTGTGCCACTACTATCCCTCAGTCTACCTCTTTCTGAATCTTTTTTTGTGTTGATTAGAAGAAAATCTATCAAACTTTTAATACAAGTAAGAAATTATTTAAAATCTAACTACCTCCTTTTCTCTTTAAGTCCAACAATTTACAAATTCTTGTTGAGTTTAGCACTCAAGATTCTCCTGTATCTTCCTTTGTTTTCTGTCTATAATACTGTTTTTCTAGCTGAGACTTTCATTCTCACCTTAGTGTGCTACATCTTTCAATTTACTCCCCACACTACTGAAAGAATAACTTAAAAATGCAAATGTGATTGCTATTCATTACGTTTACTGTCTTCATTGCTCCTGCATCACATACCTTACAAATTAAATCATATTCAAGACATTTGCTACTTATATATCTGCTCAGAAAACTGGGTATCTTAAAAAACTCTCCATGTGGAAACAATACAAAAATTATTGAAACAATATTTAAGAAAATAGTTTTTATAAAATTATCATAGAGATGCAAAAAAACAAAAACAAAAAACCACATGATGCCCTCACATACCAAAAGTAAATATAATAGCATAGATTTTTAGATGCATACCAATCGCTACTCATCTGATCCTTCATTTATTTTGCCTGGATGATGAACAATAAGCAAAACCTTGGAAATGACCATGAAACTAAGTTCAATTTGAAAACTCCCCTTCTTTTAAAAAGTCAGCATTTAGAGACAGTACAGCTATTTATTATGTTGTGACAGAGAAATTCCCAAGCTTAAGTGTGGCTGCAACTGAGGATGTATGCAGAGGAAGACTGGACAGCCTTAGAGCCTAGTTGCCATTTTCATGGGGATGCACAAGGGGAGAGACAGGACGCATACTGTAGCGTTTTTTCCCTGTGCTCACACTCACAGAGGGCAGGACATTGCCTGCATGGATTCACAACAAAGCACCGTGGGTTCCAAACAAGATAAACACAAATAGACATGTTATAATAAAAATGGCAAACTTAAAGACAAACAGAAGATTCTAAAGGTAGCAAAAGAAAAACAAAGAGTTAAGCACAAAGGAATCCCCAGAAGTCTATCTGCTTATTTCCTTACAGAAATGTTGTAGGTCAGATGGCAGTATAAAGATATATTCAAAGTCATAAAATTGAAATATCTGCAACCTAGGACACTCTACCCAGCAAGATTATCATTTAGAATAGAAGGAGAGGGAAAGAATTTCTCAGACAAGCAAAAACTAAAACAAAGCAGCAGCACTAAGCCTATCCTATTGTAAAGGAAATATTGAAAGATCTTCTCTAAATAGAAGAATCTACAGGAAAGAGAAAATTACAATTGGAAAGTAAATCATTTCAATAATCCTGTACACAGATTAAAAAAAAAAAAAAAAAAAACTTCTGTGTAAGTGATGATAACCACAATGGACAGCAAAAGGATGAACATGAAGATGTAAAAGAGGACATCAAAATGATAAGATGTTGGGGGGGAGAGTAAGAAAATGTAGATTTTATTTTTTGCCCCTAGGATGTGTTTGAGCCTATATGACTACCAGTCAAAAATCATGTCAATAAAATCATACACTTATCACACACACACAAAAATTCCAAACTCAACCTCTTAAAACAGAAGGCAAATAAACCCATTTCTGCCAAAAAGCAAAACACAAAATGAAACATCTTCAAAGTTTAGAAGAAAATGATTATCTAAAGATAAATACAGACAAGATGGGAATTTAACAGTAATAGAAACTTATAAAAGGTATGTTAGTTTTCTCTTGATTCATGACAAATTACCACAGGTAGATGTTTAAAACAATACCTATTTATTATCTCATAAAGTAAAGTGAAGTTGCTCAGTCATGTCTGACTCTTTGCGACCCATGGACTGTATGTAGCCCACCAAGCTCCTCCATCCATGGGATTCCCCAGGCAAGAATACTGGAGTGGGTTGCCATTTCCTTCTCCTGGGATCTTCCTGGGATCTTCCCGACCCAGGGATTGAACCCAGGTCTCCCGCATTGGAGGCAGATGCTTTAACCTCTGAGCCACCAGGGAAGCCCTATTATCTCATAGCATGGCAGGTCAGATGTACAGGCAGACTTGACTAGTTTCTCTGCCTCTATCAAACTGAAATCAAGGTGTCAACAAGGCTATGCTCTATGCAAGAATTTACTTCCATGCTTATTTCTATTATTGGCAGAATTCAATTATTTGGTATTTTAGCATTAAAGTCTCTATTTTCTCTTAATCAGGGACTGTTCTCAGCTTCTAGGTCCTTACTTTACAGAATCCTCCTGATCAAAGCCACCGATGGAGAGCCTCCTTCACATAAATCCCTCTCACATTTTGAATCTGGGTTCCCGTTCTATAACTAGCTAAAAAAATCTCTATGCTTTTAAGGGGCTTAAGAGATTATGTTAGACATACTTGGACCACAGTAAGCCAGAGACTTAACACATTGTTTTATTTAATATAAAATCTTCACAGTGAGTATATTTATGGTACTAGTGATAAAAAGGAAAAGTTTAGAGAAAAGATAAATGAACTTGGTTGAGGTCACAAGGGAAAGAAATGCACTGGAGGTGTCTGAACCTAGTTAACTCCTGAACCCAGGCATACTTTCTAGATCCACATCACTTTGCTCGCCTTCAATCTACTTGCTTAAGCCTACTTATGAGAGTTTACCTAAATTATTTCATAATGTTCTTGCCTCAGTACACCCACTTAGTGTGGCCAAGAGGCCTTGCAGGGGCCTTGAAGTGACACTAGTCTCCACCTCAAGCACATTCTCCAGATAACAGCCCACAGTCACAAGTAATGTAAGTCCCTAATAGGCCTCACACAGTAGTCCTTGTGATAAGCAGTCTCCTCCATTTCCCAGGGTCTTCCTCTTGCATGTCTCCTGGTAGCTTAGCAAAACCTGCTCTTTGGTTTGTACTGACCAATCCAGCCTTAGCCTAGGAACCCCAAAGCACTCTACTCACAGACCTTAATAAAACCCACAGGTCCTGCAGCACTCTCTCTACTTGTGACCCTTCAGACTGTGCTGTGTATACCTCCTCCAAGAACCTGTAATAAACTTATGTTTCAATTCCTTGTGGTCTTTTGTTGAACTGCAGAGACTTTGAGGCTCTACTGAACAAATGTTAATTTAACAACCTCACAATACTACAAAAATTGCATTTTCACTCTGTGTACTGAATTTTTTTTTCAACAAAATATCTTCCTATCTTTCTCCCAAAATTTTGTGATGCTTCTTTTCTGTCATTATCATTTTCAAGACTTGGTGAACACTTCATTTGAGCATTTTATGCTTCCCAAACACGTGGGACAATGCCAAGGCAACAATCTGTCTCAAGTTTGGAATGATACATTTTAATCAAAATGAACTGCTGTCTAAGAATCTTGACAACATTCTCAGAGCACAGGTGTATCATTTCTTCAGGTTTATTTACCAAAAATATGTAGTCTCATAAAATGCTATATTCAGATGCAAAACGGTTTGCCTGCACAGCTGTCTCAAACTCTAAGTCGATTAATCAGCTGAGGATTGTATAAGCACCTTTCATGTCTACTTATTGTTCTCATTCAGGTATGGGCAATTTTCAAAATGCAGGAACAGTGCAACATTCTGAGTTTCCTTAAAACAACTACATTCAGCTGCTAATTAAAATGGAATGTTGATTTTTCTTTCATAACTCCACAGGTATAAGACATGTGCCAAGCAGGAATGAGGAAGAATGGCTCCACCATCACTGGATACTGATTGCTGAACATTTTGAAGTACATAAACAAAGCTATTTTTAACACTGTTGGCATAGAAGCCTTGTGCCTATATAAGTGGTACTTTGCTGCTTTTTCAAGGATTTTCTCAAACATTAAAACATAATTGTTCTGAGTTCTATTCTTGTCCCTGAGACATTCTATAGTTTTTTTATATATATATATTCATATATTTATTGAAAAATAAGTGAGAAACTATTATAAGACATGCATGATAATAGATATGGGAAAACAAAGTCCTTGCACTCAAACAGTTTATGCTTTGGGTGATGGAGAAAACTTCCTTGTACATGTGCTCATGCATGCTCAGTCATTCAGTCATGTCTTAATCTTTGCAACCCCATGGATTGTAGCCAGCCAGGCTCCTCTGTCCATGGAATTTTCCAGGCAAGAAAAACTCCGTACTCTTCAGATTTACCATAGAGTAGAAAAGGAATACTAATTGCCAATCTTTTGTTATATTTAACTTACATTTAATAGACTTCTTTTTGGCTTTTCTATCCAATTGCTTGACAATCCCTTGCCATATTTTGGGAATTCATATCCATATTCATATTTCTGGACAACATATCTAATCTAGATTCTCTTCATCTAGCATTTACATCATTTCAAGAGCTTCTTTGATGTCTTCTCCCACTGATTTCCCCCTAAAATTCCACCCTTATAAAATTCTCACAAAAATGTTATCAAACTATTTAATTGTTGTGCTTCTCTACTATATACAAATTAAAAATCATGTTCCTTCAAGCCATCACAAATTTAAAAAATTATTGTTGAGCATGTACATTTGCAAAATATATGCTATATATTACAATCCCAGAGATGAATAAGATGTTCAAACATATCTCTCTATAGTTAACTTACATATTATATAGCCTGATTACTTTGAAAAATAAGTTGAAACAATATGCAAATACATAAAACTATATTTCTCTTTTAAAAGTTGAAATATGTCCAGAAGACTCATGCACAACAATCAAAGATAATTGTTTATCATCCAATCCCTGTTTGAAACTGGTAAATTTCTCATAGAAAAAAGTGTGTTATAACTTTTGTATGACTTATAAAAGTTGCATTTATGAAACTTATACAATGTAGTTCCAAAGTATATATAATAAATGTCTGCCTAGAAAAGGTTTCAAAAAGTTTGATTCACATTTTTCCTACCACTTCAATAATAATTCTGGCAACAAGAATAACTTGTCAAACATGAAAGATTTTCATGTGCAAAGGATTTATTATACATCAGTGTAAATTCAGATACTGTTCCATAATATTAGGAATTTAAATCACAGAGGAATAGAACATACTAATTCCACATACTCATAATAACTTGCAATAATGTATCATGCTACCTAATTAGTTTAAGAAAGAGAAAGTTTGGAAATTTCCATAAAGTTTTAGAAAAATCAAGTTAACTTGATAAACACCAGACTCATTATTATAGATGTGAGCATATAATCATACACTCTGTTTAACATTAGCTCAAGGACATTTTGCTGGAGTTGGTCAACAGAAGAAAAACAAGTTAGTTACACTAATGTCAGTGTTATGTCAAGGCTAGAGAATATAATTTTAAGGCAAGTGTGGAGAAACAGTGAGCCGGGCAGTCAGGTGAGAAAAGGAAATTTATTAGAGGGAAAACGGGAGGGTGACTAGCCCTTGAAAAGGACCGGCGACCTCCCTTTCTGACTGTCTTTCTTATATTCTGCCAATGAAAAATTAAATGAAGGGATCGTGAATTTTTAGCCTGTAGCTTGAGTCCTGCAGTCACGTAGCAGGAGGTCTGAAATCTGCTGGTCTTGTAGCCTTGAGAAGGTAGGCACCAGCAGGAAAACAGAAGTTTGGGCAATTTGGAAAGTCTCAAGGGTCACTGTAATTTTATCCTTTGTTTGCGAGGTTAACATAATGAGCCATTTTAACAATGAGTCCCATGTAGGCCCTATCAATAATTAAACAATAATTCCCAGATTCTCCTGTAGATACCAAGCCTATGATTGGAAGAACAATGGAAGACTCGGGCCTGCAGTATTAGCACCAATTCTTGTAGATTAAATGTAATCTCTTATTTTTAGCACTTTCAGAATCTGCTGTTAGTTTCTCAAAAGCAAAGTGTGGCACTCAAACTTACAAGTGATAGCTAACGCCAGCCTTGAGGCAGTTTGAGGATATCAATAAATTTTCTGTCTCCTCTGTGTTCCCTACTTCATATTTTTTCAGATGGTTTATTTTTACTCAAGTTCCTTGTCTACTGAGAAAATAAGATTGATGATATTTTTGGATAGGTATAAATTCCTTGAAGAAAATCATAAGTCTTATGAAATAAACTACAATCATGTGGTTACAAAAATTTTAAATATACTTAGTGTTTCTTAATAACTTGTTTATTTAAGTATCAAAATATATAAACTGAAAGTTAATCATTACAACATGACCATTATCCAGCCCTTAACTATTTGCTTTGACATCCATCAAGAAAATAATTGTCTGAAAAGGGGGTTGATTAAGGAAGAAACTAAAAATTCCTAAGTGCCTTCTTATTGGCAGTTTGCAAAGTGGTTTTTAATTATTTCCCTATTTATATGGCCATGGACTCTGACAGTTGTGAAAATGTTTTCTTATCTCTTTGGGTATGCCAGTAGTTCAGTGTTACAGAGATGAGACAGTGCGCTAACGCTATACGTAGCTCGGCAGCCTTCTGCCAATTTTACTCTGATAACACTTAGCTTCCCTGTCTGAATGTTTACAGGTTTACCAAGTACGTTCTAGTTGTAAGTTTTCTATTACAGATAAAAATATTTTTTAACCAAGAGAGAAGGATGTTTGATTTTGGTTTTTATCTTGGATGACTAAGAAGCTAGGAATTCCATATATACTATATATACTCCAACATAGCTCAAAACATACCTTCCAATATATGAGATCTGACTGCTTTGTGACTTTTGAAGAATTTTTTTTTAATTTAAAATTGGAGTGTGTAAAATACAGTTAGAGCTGGTACTGCAAGTTCACTTAGAAACATTAACAGAGAAGAGAAAAACTGAAGAATTTCAAAAGTTTTTTTATCCTCCAACAAGACCCAGAAGTATCAAAAACCTAAGCAATTAGTTGTTTTTTTATATGTTTTTCCAACTCCAAAATCAATAAATCATCTTTTCATGAAATTTTACAAGAAAATTTCTGTTATTTCTGTATATAAACTATTTCTATTAATATTTCAGTTCATATTAAAGGAAACAATTCAATACAACTGTGTAATATCATTCACTTATTTCTTAACTTTCAATAATTATCTTTTGGTCATTGTAGACATATTTGTCTCACCACCTCAAATCAGACGAGGCAACCCACTGAATCTAAGCATGTTAGTTAGCAGGGAAAAATATACTAATGATTCCCTCAGTAACGTGGAGTGAACAAAGAGTCAGAACTAAATTCCTGCCAGGCGATGCAAGTCCGGAAATATAGCACAGGGAACATCTACTGCCTGGAACTAGCGCTGCTAGGAAACCCAACTCCTTCTGATGGAAGGTCTGAAGCCAACAGAGACCCCTGGCTTTCATCATCTTGGGAGTCCTGCTGCTTGGAAATGCAGGCCACCTGAAGAGCAGATGGTAAACTCCATCAGTGGAATAGAAAAAGAGAATTATTCACTCTTTGGAACTGTTTATTAAGTATTTGGTATGTCAAAGATATCAGTGATTTCTGGCAAAGTAAAACATTAACAATAATATATAGTCCTTCAATGTTCCCATTGTGAATGAAAAACAGAAGTGCTAAGTTTTAAATTCAAGGATATTATAAGTACTGAGTGAGTGAGTGAAAGTCGCTCATTTGTGTCTGACTAATTGCGACCCCATGGACCATACAGTTTATGGAATTCTCCAGGCCAGAATACTGGAGTGGGTAGCTTTCCTTTCTCCAGCGGATCTTCCCCATCCAGGGCTCAAACCCAGGTCTCTGGTATTGCAGGCAGATTCTTTACCAGCTGAGCCACAGGGAAGCCCAAGAATAGTGGAGTGGGTAGCCTATCCCTTCTCCAGCAGATCTTCCTGACTCGGGAATCAAACCGGGGTGTCCTGCATTGCAGGTGGATTTTTTACCAACTGAGCTATCAGGGAAGAGCCCATTATAAGTACTAAACTTAGAAATATGTACCTAATGCCACTGTGTCTAAGGAGGAGGGGGTGCTTGACTCTCAACAAAAAAGACAATCTTATAGCTAGGTTGATGAGAATGAGAAAGATGAAAATGAGAAAGAATGTAGACAAGTAAGAACTGAAATCAATTTCAGATATAGGGATCAGCAAGAGCAAAATCACAGCAGCATCAGAAAGAGGCATACTTGACAAATCACAAGAAACTTAATAGGTCTAGAGTTCAGTAAGTACGGGTAAGTATTAAGAAAGGAGCAGGAAACATTTTGATGTTATCAGATTATTTATATCTTCCATGCAGAGAAGAGTTTTAACTTTCATCCTGTAGATTTTGTGGAGTCTTTTACACTTTATCAGCAGAAGAGTGGCATGATCAGATTTTAATTCAGATTTACTAATTTTGTAACAAGGTGCAAAAATATATGAGTAGGAATCTTTGGAATTAGACCAGAAAGAATGACTCTGAATTAGTCAAGTCATGATATATGAAGCCTTTCTCACTGCTTAAGAAGTGTTTCAGAAGTGCTGAAATACTAGTAGGTCTGTAAGGATAGTGACCATATAATTTATTGTTCAAACTGAGACACTTTGGAAAATAAAAAGTGGTGCTATTAATATTTACATCAGCTTGACAAGCATATATCAGAATCTTTCTGGGCAAGTTAAGACATATGGTTACTTTATCTTTAATAACTTTGATATATCATTCAAGATATAGCTAAACATGTATCTACTTTCTGTTCATAAATAAAATATCTACATAGTAAGGCACTGAAGATATCTAAGTGGGAGAGGGTTAAGTGAGTAGCCTTTGAACAGATTAATTCATATAATGTACTGGGCAGACTTCTAGGCATAAAAAAGAATCTGAAAGTAGTAGCATTAGAGGGATTGCTTCAGCTACTGTAATCAGATGGCTGTAGAGCCTGCACATTCTGATGAATCCCCATGTAAGAATCCTTCTCATTCTTGATAGAACTATCTAAGGTAGAAGCTATTCAATTTATTTATTTATTTATTACCTGGGAAGTGGGAATAAATAATGTAATCTTTCTAATCCCACTTCCCTTAAAAAACTGTCATAAGATATACAAAATGTCACTTAAGGGAAATGTCTATGCCTGATTTTCTTTGAATTCACAGATAAACTTGTGTTCCAATAAATAGAAAACAGATAGAAATAATGTACTTTGTTTTTCTTTGTTGTTTTCTACATTTACGTTTTTCCCTAAGTAGTAGTAGAAATTTTAAGACACATTTTGTTCAACTTTGAAAATATCACAACACCAACACAGTGTGATGTGTGTGTGTGTGTGTGTGTGTGTGTATATGGAGATCAATTGGAGAAGGCAATGGCACCCCACTCCAGTACTCTTGCCTGGAAAAATCCCATGGAAGGAGGAGCCTGGTGGGCTGCAGTCCATGGGGTCGCTAAGAGTAGGACACGACTGAGCGACTTCACTTTCACTTTTCACTTTTCACTTTCATGCATTGGAGAAGGAAATGGCAACCCACTCCAGTGTTCTTGCTTGGAGAATCCCAGGGATGCGGGAGCCTGGTGGGCTGCCATCTATGGGGTTGCACAGAGTCAGACACGACTGAAGCGACTTAGCAGTAGCAGCAGCAATGGAGATCAATTAAGTTTTACAGAATTGAGCTGAGTTGACTAAAACAGCACTCAGATTATATTACTTAATGCTGTTAAAAACTGTGAATTTCATAGTCTTTATTTTTGTAAAAGTTTTCTTCCCCATACTTGTTATTCACATACTTATAAAAGGCTCATCTTTAATGTAATTTTTTTCTGCATCAGATTTCTTCCCCAAATGGGGAATCATTTAACATAGATGATTCATTTTTCTGAACATTTCTTCTTTTGTCGCTCTAAACACATTATTTTTTGCAAACATTTTTTTGAGCAAACATTTATTGAATAATCAGCTATGTTGTAGGTGTTAAGTTGAACACTGGAAATAAAAAGACTGACATTAAGAAGTCACAGTAGTGCAGTGAAGATCTTCTAACAATTTTATATTGGGAAAGTACCATAGTAGAGAACACAAAAGATGATTGTCATTATTAAGACCTGCTATTGGCTAGACACCGCACATATTTCATTACAGTCAAAGAAGTTAAGTATAAAGCTTTTTGGAAATAGAAAGGAGAAATGATTAATTCAACAACAAAGTTTGGAAAAGCTTGAAAGAAGATTTTATCTGAGCAGAGTCTTAAAGTAAATCTTGAAATTCATCACAAATAAAATGAATAGAGAAAACTCAAGAAGAAAGTAAATATGTAAAGATTCTTACACCTTGTGTGAGAGCTTACAAAGTAATATATTTGATTTCATAAACAGTATTAAGAACCTAGGTGAAAAGATGTTCTGTATAAAAGAATGTCATATTGCATCACTAAACAGTATTTATGTGTTAAGTACTGGTGATTATGTGTATTCTCTTTTATAATCTGATGTTATTATAGAATTATTTTTTTCCCTCCCAATTCAAAGTTATGCAGATAACCACCTAAAACTACAGAATTAAAGATACAGACTATTTTAAAATAAGTCTACCCAATGCCCTTGCACAAATTATTATTTTCATAGCTAATTTAAATAAATATGTACATATATATGTATGTTCATATGTGTGTATATATGTATATTTTTAAGAATGTGAAAAAGTTAAGTAAATAAAAATAAATAAGCTAAGATTCTCTTCATTCTCATATACAGATAGAAAAATAGACTTTTTAATAATAAAATAAAAAAAAATAATGGCCATAGTGTTCATGTCGACTTTTATGAATAGAAGTGCTATTAAATATAATTTAATTTTATAGATAAAGGTAACATTTAACTGAAATAGAGAAATTTGTTCCATTTCATATAAATGGTTACATTACAATTAGGGGTATTAGAATAGAAAAGATCTTCTAAAGTTAAGAAATTTGACTACAATGAATTTACAGATATTATAGTCTGTTTTAATTTCCTTTATTCAATCTTTCATTTTTAGACAGTTTGATATCCTGTTACTTTAGTTGCATAAATTAGCAGTGAAACCTTCTGTAATTGTTCAGTTATATCATATTTTTAGATAGTATTTAAAAAAAAAACATGAACAAATAAAACAAGTACCCTTTGTTTAGCCAGTTCAAGGTGCTATAACATCAACAACAAAAATACAGGCTGAGTGGTATAAATGAACATTTACTTCTTACAGTTTTGGAGACTGAAAGTCTAGATTCAGGGTTCCAGCACAGTAGGTTTCTTAGTGAAGGCCCTCTTCCTTGTTTATAGGAATAAACTTAGGGATAAACTTAACCAAGAAAGCAAGACACATACAATGAAAATTACCAAACAGTGCTGAAATAAACTAGAAGACAAAAATAAATGGAAAGACATTTGTGTTCATGGATGAGAAGACTTAATATTGTTAAAATGTCCATACTACTAAAGTCATCTATAGATTCAATGCTATCCTCATCAAAATCCCAATGGGATTTTTTTTTTTTGCAGAAATAGAAAAAAAAAAAAATCCTAAAATTCAAATGGAACCACCAAAGGCCCAGAATAACCAAAATAATCGAGAAGAACAAAGCTGAAGACATCACACTAGAGAAAAGCCTGTGCAACAATGAAGACGCAGCACAGTCAAATAAATAAAAATACATTTAAAAAGACAACCTATTTATGGGAAAAGGTATTTGCAAACCATATATCTGGTAAGGGATTACTTTCCAAAATAAACGAGGAACTCATACCACTCAATTTTTAATTTTTAAAAGCAAATAACCTAATTTTTTTTAAATGGGCAAATACTGAATAGGCATTTATTCAAAAAGACATACAAATGGCCAATAAGTATGTTTAATATCACTAACCATTAAAGAAAAACAATTTTAAAAAAAAATGAAATTATGTATCATCACATACCTCTTAGAATGTTCATTATTTAAAATATAATGTTAAAAGGAGTGTCTGAAAACAACCCTTGTTGTGTATTGTTTGTAGAAATGTAAAATGGTATAGCTGCTATGGAAAACTGTATTGGGATTACTCAAAAAAATTAAAAATAGAACTACCATGTGATCTAGAAATCCCACTTTGGACTATTTATCCAGAAGAATTGAAAACAGAATTTCAGAGCTATTGGCACTCCCATGTTCATTTCAGCATTATTCACAATAGCCAAGAGGTGAAAAAAACTTTTGTGTGCACCCATTTACAGGAGATCAGTCCTGGGTGTTCACTGGAAAGACTGATGTTGAAGCTGAAACTCCAATACTTTGGCCACCTGATGCGAAGAGCTGACTCATTTGAAAAGACCCTGATGCTGAGAAAGGTTAAGAGCAGGAGAGAAGGGGACGACAGAGGATGAGATGGTTGGATGGCATCACCGACTCGATGGACATGGGTTTGGGTGGACTCCCGCAGTTGCTGATGGATAAGGAGTTCTGGCGTGCTGCGGTTCATGGGGTCGCAAAGAGTCAGACATGACTGAGTGACTCAACTGAACTGAATAAAGAAAATGTGGCATGTACACACAACAGAATATTATTCACCCTTTAAAAGGAAGATCCTGTTACATACAACAAAATGCATAAATCTTGAGGCTACATGCTAATTGAAATAAGCTGATCACAGAGTACAAATATTACATGATTCCACTTATATAAGATATGAAAAGTAGTCAAATTTCATGTAAGTAGAAAGTAGAATGATGGTTGTCAACGCCTGTGGAGAAGAGAAACTGGGAGTTGCCTTGCAATGGGCACAGAGTTTCAGTCATGCAAGATGGAAAAGTTCTAGAGAATGCTATACAACATTGTGCAACAATACTGTACACTTGGAATTTATGAATAGGGTAGATTTCATTCTCTGTGTTTTATACCATAATGGAATAAAAAAAAAGAGTTCCTTTATTATCCTTGCTAATACCTGGTATTCATCCTTTAAGTCATTCTCATAGATGTGTACTGTTATATCTATTTTAGGTAAAATTTTTGAACAACTTTGCTTCATCTCTTCACTAATTGGATAATAAATAAATAGTTGTGTAGTTTTTAAAAAGTGCTCAATTTTTATGTTTAACTCCATCCTAATTATTGCATATATATATATATTACAGTTCATATCATTATGGGTGATATGTAGTTCATACATATTTTAATAGTAGTAGTAGTAGTAATAATAATACAATTTCATAAAAAACAGCCTTAAGAAATGGAGCTCAAACATAACTTTAAAATCACTATTTTCTCTGAGCCCATCTTCCTTTCATTCCTCACATCAGTTACTATCATGATAAATATAGGCTTATAATTCTTTTGTATTTATGATTTGATTACATACACATACCTCCTGAATATTGTATTTTAGTTGTTTTATGCATTTATTTACTTCATACATTTTATTTTTTTTTGTTTTAGATTGCTTAATTTTTTTTAACTTTACAATATTGTATTGGTTTTACCATTTATCAACATGAATTTATTTAGTTAGTTTAGTTTAGTTTGGCTGGCCCATGGGAAATCTTAGTTCCCTGACCAGGAATTGAACCTGTGCCTTCCTGCAGTGGAAACATTAAGTCTTAACTGCTGGAAGGTCACAGAATTCTCTTCAGTTTTCTTTAATGTCAGTTTTATTTATATAGACAGCTTTTTAAATTTATACAATTCTATTAGAAAATGTATATTTTTCACATACCCAATACAAAAAATGAACATATGGAACATTTCCATCCTCATACAAAGTTCCATCTGGTTCTTTTGAGGTTGATTCTTTCTTCTTTCCTGCAATCTCTAGCTGATTTCCATGCCAATATTATATTAACCTTTTGTTAGTTTGATGGATTGCAAATATGCACTTTCAATTTATGTCATTTAATTTACTTTATGGCTTTTTTTAATAAATGGAAGTTAATTTTAAAGTAGTCAAATTTATCAATATTTTACTTTAAAGTTTACTATTATATGTGTTACAGGAATAAGTATATATGTATCTTTGCTTGAAAACATTTTCCTACTTCAGTTTCATAGACACTACTAATAGCTAACATTGCTTTAAAGTTTTTTTCTTTTATACTAAAGCCCCTTATTTATATGGAATTGATACCAGCTTGTTATTATACAGACATCGACTTTCATTTTCCCTGTGGAAAAAGAATATTTTTCTACACCATTACACCATTTTCAGTTCAGTTCAGTCACTCAGTCGTGTCCAACTCTTTGTGATCCCATGAACCGTAGCACGCCAAGCCTCCCTGTCCATCACCAACTCCCAGAGTCCACCCAAACCCTCTTCCATCGAGCCAGTGATGCCATCCAACCATCTCATCCTCTGTTGTCCCCTTCTCCTCCTGCCCTCAATCTTTCCCAGCATCAAGGTCTTTTCAAATGAGTCAGCTCTTCGCATCAGGTGGGCAAAGTATTGGTGTTTCAGCTTCAACATCAGTCCCTCCAATGAACACCCAAGACTGACCTCCTTTAGGATGGACTGGTTGGATCTCCTTGAAGTCCAAGGGGCTCTCAAGAGTCTTCTCCAACATCACAGTTCAAAAGTATCAATTCTTCGGTGGTCAGCTTTCTTTATAGTCCGACTCTCACATCCATACATGACCACTGGAAAAACCATAGTCTTGACCATGCAGACCTTTGTTGGCAAATTAATATCTCTGCTTTTTAATATTCTATCTAGGTTTGTCATAACTTTCCTTCCAAGGAGTAAGCATGGATTACTCCTTGACAGCCTTTAATGTCATGGCTGCACTCACCATCTGCAGTGATTTTGGATCCCAGAAAAATAAAGTCAGCCACTGTTTCCTCATCTATTTGCCATGAAGTGATGGGATCAGATGCCATGATCTTAGTTTTCCAAATGTTGAGCTTTAAGCCAACTTTTTCACTCTCGTCTTTCACTTTCATCATAAATTAGCTTTTTCTCCTTCTTCTGTGCAGTGACACCTCTCCCATTTACAAAGTTCCCTCTAAATGTGGAATATACAGCTGAGTAGTCTAATTCCTCTTTTCCCCAATACCACACTCTCTTAATTTACTGTTGCTTTATAACAAGCTTCACAATTTAAAGGAAAAAAATCTCACTTAATTTTATGAATATTATGACTACCCTTACTCCTTTACCTTCAAATAAAAATTTCATAGGTAAACAAATTAGCTTGCTATTCATGTTGTGCATATGTTTAGAATTGTTGCCGATCTAGAAGAAAAATAGATTTTCTCTTTGCTTAGTAACAGCTTAGCCAATGAGAGACTGTCATAATTCAGCCAATAAAAAGCCCCATACCTTGAATTCTCAGTTTCCTCCAATGGACATTTTGTTTATAACAGTCCCTCCCAACTTCCCCTTCTCTATGAAAGAGTTTCCTCTACTTTGCTTTACCAGACATGCTGTGCTTCACCAATGGTAGCAGAGGATGAACTGCAGTTCTCTGATCCTCCCAAATAAATCCATTTTGCTAGTAAAAATATTTGGCTGTTTTGTTGTTTTAGGCTAACAAAACACATCCGTGGGCCATTTCTGATAATAATTTAAATATGCTATTCACATAACTGCATGTGACCTGCAGCATCAATGTTATGCATTAGAAACATACTTTATTTATACATCTTACAGATTTTAAATATATAGTTGTTTTGTAGTTGGTATATATATATATATATATATATATAGTGCTTAGTAGTTCAATTTTGTCCGATTTTTTGCGACCCCATGGACTGTAGAACCACCAGACTCCTCTGTTCATGGAATTCTCCAGGCAAAAACAGTGGCATCAGTAGCCATTTCCTTCTCCTGGGGATCTTCCTGACCCAGGGATTGAGCTCAGTCTCCTATATGAAAGCAGGTTCTGTATCGTCTTAAACACCAGGGAAGCCTAAATGATATGTATGTATGTATACATACATATTTCAGTGTGTTTGCCCTCTGATGCTCTCTTGCAACACCTACCGTCTTACTCAGGTTTCTCTTACCTTGGGCGTGGAGTATCTCTTCACGTCTGCTCCAGCAAAGCACAGCCATTGCTCCTTACCTTGGACGAGGGGTCCTGTGGTCATGTATGGATGTGAGAGTTGGACTGTGAAGAAGGCTGAGGGCCAAAGAGTTGATGCTTTTGAACTGTGGTGTTGGAGAAGACTCTTGAGAGTCCCTTGGACTGCAAGGAGATCCAACCCATCCATTCTGAAGATCAGCCCTGGGATTTCTTTGGAAGGAATGATGCTAAAGCTGAAACTCCAGTACTTTGGCCACCTCATGCAAAGAGTTGACTCATTGGAAAAGACTCTGATGCTGGGAGGGATTGGGGGCAGGAGGAGAAGGGGACGACAGAGGATGAGATGGTTGGATGGCATCACTGACTTGATGGACATGAGTCTCAGTGAACTCTGAAAGTTTGTGATGGACAGGGAGGCCTGGCGTGCTGCGATTCATGGGGTCACAAAGAGTTGGACACAACTGAGTGACTGATCTGATCTGATACATACATGTATGTGTATATGTGTATGTACCACATATATAATTTTAATTTTTCAGGAAGCCACACTTAAAGAAGTAAATAAAAATAGGCAAAACATTTTAATAAAATGTTTTATTTACTAAAATATTATGGAATCAACAGAAAATCATTTGAGCTATTTTTAACCATTTTTTAAAAATAAAGATCTTTGAAATCCAGTGTACTATTTTTAAATTAATATCACATCTCAACTTGTATCTAGATGTTTAGTGTTCAATGGTCAGATATAGCTAGTGGTAAGTGTATTCTACAGCACAATAAAACTTAGAAAAAGCATGCATTTTATATTACCATAAAGCAATAATTTCCCTCCTTGCTACTATCCCACTTTAGGGTAGAATTTTAATAGATTTGATAAAACATACCATGTAGGAAAACACAGACACACAAAACAAAAACAATACAGGAAAAATACACTTGATCTTCCCATAGAACTATTTGTCTTTTTATTTCACCTGCTGGGCTTCTCTGGTGGCTCAGATGGTAAAGAATCAGCCTGCAATGCAGGAGATCAAGGTACATCCCTAGGATGGGAAGATGCCCTGGAGAAAGGAACGGCTGCCCAATCCAATATTCTTGCCTAGAGAATTCAATGGACAGAGAAGCCTGGGGGGCTACACTCCAAGGGGTAACAAAGAGTTGGACAAAACTGAACAACTAACACTTTCACTTTTCACTACTTTGAAAAATACATCCTTATTTGGATCAGTTCACTTCAGTCCCTCAGTCATGTCTGACTCTGCCACCACATGGACTGCAGCGCAACAGGCCAACTCCAGGAGTTTACTCAAATTCATATCCATTGAATCGGTGATGCCATCCAACCATCTGATTCTTTGTCATCCCCTTCTCCTTCTGCCTTCAATCTTTCCCCGCATCAGGGTCTTTACCAATGAGTCAGTTCTTCGCATCAGGTGGGCAAAATATTGAACTTTTGGCTTCAACAGTCCTTCCAATGAATATTCAGGACTGATTTCCTTTAGGATGGACTGGTTGGATCTCCTAGCAATTCAAGTGACTCTCAAGAGTTTTCTCCAACACCACACTTCAAAACCATCAATTCTTCGGTGCTCAACTTTCTTTATAGTCCAACTCTCACATCCATACATGATTTCTGGAAAACCCATAATTTGACTAGATGAACTTTTGTTGGCAAAGTAATGTCCCTGCTTTTTAATATGCTGTATAGGTTGGCCATAACTTTTCTTCCAAGGAGCAAGTGTCTTTTAATTTCATGGCTATATTCACCTTCTGCAGTGATTTTGGAGCACAAAATATAAAGTCTGACACTGCTTCCCCATCCTTCAGTGCTTCCCCATCTGCTTGCCATGAAGTGATGGGACCAGATGCCATGATCATAGTTTTCTGAATGTTGAATTTTAAGTCAACATTTTCATTCTCCTCTTTCACTGTCCTCAAGAAGCTCTTTAGTTCTTCTTCACTTTCTGCTATAAATGTGGTGTCATCTGCATATCTGAGGTTATTGATATTTCTCCTGGCAATTTTGAACCCAGCTTGTGCTTCATCCAACCCAGCATTTCACATGATGTACTAGGCGTATGTTAAAAAAGCAGAGTGACAATATGCAACCTTAACGTACTCCTTCCTCTATTTGGAACCAGTCTGTTGTTCCATGTCCAGTTCTAACTGTTGCTTCCTGATCTGCAACATTTTTCTCAAGAGGGAGGTCAGGTGGTCTGGTATTCCCATCTCTTGAAGATTTTTCCACAGTTTATTGTGATCCACACAGTCAAAGGCTTTGGCATAGTCAATAAAGCAGAAATAGATGTTTTTCTGGAATTCTCTTGCTTTTTCAATGATCAAAAGGATGTTGGCAGTTTGATCTCTGGTTCATCTGCCTTTTCTAAATATAGCTTGAACATCTGGGAGTTCACAGTTCACATACTGTTGAAGCCTGGCTTGGAGAATTTTGAGCATTACTTTACTAGCATGTGAGATGAGTGCAGTTTGTGCAGTAGTTTTAACATTCTTTGGCACTACCTTTCTTTGGGATTGGAATGAAAACTGACCTTGTCCAGTCCCGTGGCCACTGCTGAGTTTTCCAAATTTGCTGGCATAGTGAGTACAGCACTTTCACAGCATCATCTTTCAGGATTTGAAATAGCTCAACTGGAATTCCATCACCTCCACTAGCTTTGTTTGTAGTGATACTTTCTAAGGCCCACTTGACTTCACATTCCAGGATGTCTGGCTCTAGGCGAGTGATCACCTAGAGTGATCACCTAGAGTGAACATCATCATGATTATCTGGGTCGTGATGATCTTTTTTTGTACAGTTCTTCTGTGTATTCTTGCCACTTCCTCTTAATATCTTCTGCTTCTGTTAGGTCCATACCATTTCTGTCCCTTATAGTGCCCATCTTTCCATAAATGTTCCCTTGTTAGCTCCAAGTTTCTTGAAGAGATCTCTAGACTCTCCCATTCTATTGTTTTCCACTATTTCTTTTCATTGATTGCTGAGGAATGCTTTTTTATCTCTCCTTGCTATTCTTTGGAACTCTGCGTACAAATGGGTATATCTTTTCTTTTTCCCTTGCCTTTCATTTCTCTTCTATTCAGAGCTATTTGTAAGTCCTCCTCAGACAACCATTTTGCCTTTTTGCATTTCTTTTCCTTGGGGGTGGTCTTGATCCCTGCCTCCTGTACAATGTCAGGAACCTCTGTCCATAGTTCTTCAGACCCTTTGTCTATCAGATATAATCCCTTGAATCTATTTCTCACTTCCACTGTATAATTGTAAGGGATTTGATTT